>NC_136059.1:932150421-933350421 GCF_964261635.1 Lissotriton helveticus | reverse complement strand
ATGAGGTTTGGTAATACTTCCATAACCCGGTTAAAGCTCTATACAGTAAGCTGCGGGCCAGGGTGCTGGTCAAAGGAGCACTGTCGTAGCCCTTCCCCATCAGGAAAGGAACAAGGCGGGGATGCCCCCTATCGCCTCTCCTCTTTGCATTGGCGATGGAGCCCTTCGGTTGCCTTAGACGATCGGATGCACGGATTCTGGGGTGGAAGTGGCCCGCGTTGGGGGGGACAAAATTGCCCTCTACGCAGATGACGTTCTGCTCTTTCTAGCGGAGTCAGCGCAGTCGGGTCCCCTGTGCCTCCATGCACTAAGTCTCTTTGAGCAGGTCTCCGGCCTCCGGCTAAACTCTGCTAAGTCTGTCCTGGTCCCCCTTTATCTTTTGAGGGAGTGCTTTGACTGGCAGACAATGATTACCCTTCGGAGACAGTCCTTCAAGTACCTCGGGCTATGGGTGGCTCTCCTCCCTGACCTTGCTTGGTCCGTTAATGTAACCCCGCTCATGAAAAACGTTCGAGCTGACCTCCTCAGGTGGCAAGCACTGCCATTGAATCCTATGGGCAGAATAGCCTTATTTAAAAGGATGATCTTACCCAGGTTCTTGTATGTGCTTCAGAATATACCCTTCCTCTTTTCATGGGCATGGTTCAGGGAGACAGACAGACCGGCTACCAAGTTCCTCTAGGGAGGTCGAAGGTCCCGGTTTGCTTTCGCCCAGTGCTGGATCCAGCCCTTCGTGGTGGTCTGGGGATGACAAACCTTTACCTTTACTACTTGGCAACCCGGCTCCTTACTATACATGACTGGTTTAACGGTGGCTGGTCTGACCCAGCATACAGACTGGAATTACATGTCCTGGGTTTGTCCTATATACATGGGATGCTGTACGGGAGTGCCATCCCCAGAACCCTACCTGCAGGCACGTGTGGGGTGCTTCTGGCCTGGCGGGCCTCTTTACGTCATACTTGCTGGTCGGGCAAACTGACCCAATATACCCCGCTTTGGCAGGGCATCTGGCTCCAAGAGGTCGCTAATCTGTCGAGCTTCAGAGCTTGAGATCTCATCGGGATCTCACAGCTGGGAGACATATGGGAGGAGATCGTCTGCGCACTTTTCAAAATCTGCAAACCCAGTATTCGCTGCATCCTTCACAGTTTTATCGCTACTTGCAGTTGCGCCACGCCCTTCATTCCCACATCTCAGAAGGCTCCTCCCTACCTGAATACAGTCCACCCAAAGCCCATATTATGACTGATAACCTGGGGAAAGGGGGGATTTCCAGCATCTATCGTTCCCTCACAAACCACACTCCCAATGCACTACACCGCCTAAGAGATTGCTGCGAGGGATGGCTCGGGGCCTTGGAGGACGACGACTGGAGAGACATGTGATATCATCTAAAACAATCACAGCTTCGGCGAAGCTCGGTTTAATCCAAATATACTATCTCCACACTGCCTACCTTACACCGCTGCGCCTCTGCCATGCAGGGCTCAGGCCCGACGCATCATGCCCCTGTTGTAGTGAACCTCAAGCTGATTTTTACCACATGATATGGCTTTGCTCAGTAATCATGCACTTTTGGGAATCTGTGGTCGGAGAACTCACTGAGGTCCTGGGCTGGGAGGTTCCTCTTAACCCATTGAATGTCCTCTTGGGGGGTCACTGAGGGGCTGGATGGATCCCAGGCTAACAAACTCTTCCTAAACACAGCCATGATGGTGGCCAAAAGAGACATTGCGGTGGGCTGACTGAGCCCGTCGGCGCCCACCTTGGCACGATGGTGCAAGGGGTTGAACTGCTGTGCGGCGCAGGAAAAGCCGTTGTACGAAGCCAGGTGTTGCCTAAAAAAGTACAGTAAAATGTGGGGCATATGGGTGGGGGTGATAGAGGACTGAAGTATCCCAGGGCGGCCTGGGCTGTGGTGGTCGTTACCCTGTTTCCTTTTCTGATTATGAATAACCAGGACGTGATTGCTGTCATGATATCGATATGTCTGATGTGCACTGCTGCTTCTATTTGCTGCTGGTCTTTCGTTTTTGTTTTTGTTTTTCCCTGTGTTCGCTTTTTCACTCAAATCAATAAAAATTGGTAATAAAAAAAAAATAGAAGTTGAATAGCTGGGCTCTTCTAGGCTGGGCCTCTCCTGACCCTCAGCACAGCCAGGTGGCTGATTTAGGAGAGGGCGTGTGTGGGTATGGTAGCTTTTCTTCAGGAGGCAGCTTATTTGACCCCCCTCTGTGGGTATAACTGAGGTGTGGGCAGGGCTCATTGTCATCACCAGCCTGCGTCACCAGACTGGTCTCCCACCAAGTCAGCGCCTGGAGCAGAGGGAGCACCAGCAGGTTGCCTACAGCAGAAGTCCAGGAGATTGCCGCCCCTACAGTATCAGGCCTGCCAGCCCTCGCCAGGTCAGGGCAGAGGAACCAGGGCAGCGCTCGAAATATCTGAGTCCTCTAAATGCAGGTGATAGTGGCACAAGCTGGACTGTGGGGAAGTTCTCTTCCACCAGACAAAGCGCGTTAAGATTCATAGTTGCCCTACAGATGGTGATTTTTGTGTTGATGCTCTAAATGCGAGGATTTTCTTGGATTGTATTTTAGCCTTTGGACTACAAATTATACAAATTATGCGTGCCTTACATCGCACCCAAAAATGGGGCCCATAGATAATATATAATTTTCAACTGCCGTTTTTTTTACAGTGCATATATTTATTTATTTATTTATTTAAACCACAAAGGACCGTCACAAAACCACGCAAGAGCTGTGTGCACATGCATGTTTACTTGCAACGAAAAACAAGTTACTGCTTTAAACTTTGGCTATGAAGTTTTTCTCAGATCGCTTAATATTAAAAGATTTCTTTTTTCTGAGACACCCTACGGTTTCGGAAGATCAGTCACTGAGGTCTCCGATGGAAAAACGACAAAACAAGAACTCCAAAGTAATGCAGAGAAAAGGAGGGAGGGAGGGGAGAGCACAGCAGCCGAACTACTCCTTCCATTGCAGTGTCGCTCACAGCACATATTAAAGGTTGATAGGCGGACTCATTAAAACCAGCCCTCAGGCGGCGCGAGCACTTCCTTTTTTTGTTAAATCTGCAATTCGCCGACAAATACAGAATACCTATCACAACAGCACATACCAGGTGGAGAAATATGAAAGAAAATGAAATGATCTTCGTCGATAGGACAAAAGAGAGGCACGACTGAAGATGAATGTCTCCAAATGTTCAAAAAATAGGACTTAAGACACAGATTTAATATTTGTA
Organism: Lissotriton helveticus; assembly: GCF_964261635.1. NCBI lineage: Eukaryota > Metazoa > Chordata > Amphibia > Caudata > Salamandridae > Lissotriton > Lissotriton helveticus. Next base: position 933,347,151 of record NC_136059.1, on the reverse strand, counting down.
GAAAATTGCTGTTGGCTAAAACCTGGTGATCTGTCTTTCAGGAGCTCTGCGAACAACCTCTTCCTCACATCAGAAAGATATTTCCCCATTGGGCATTTGGTAATAGACATATCTGTCACAGATATGCATAAGAGGCTGCGGTATTTTCAAAAGCGCATCAGCTCCAAAGGGTAAAGGCGCTGCATGGTGCCCCGAGGTGCTTGTTGTTATCTCGCGGTAAATCCATTTCCAGTTAGTCAGTTTTCATGGGTGTTAATCTTATGCTGTTTCAGTATTGCCTTGTGACACAGCAAGCGTTCATTGCTTTCTGTCATAAATGTCTCGCCACTCTTGTGATATTACATTTTATTCGGTCATTTTAACTGAACTGCTTAAACAGGAATATAGTGCCTGTGTGAGAAAGTAGAGCCGCTTAGATATACGTTTTACAAACTTCAGAATTGTTTTTCATGTTTTTTTTTTGCATAAACGTGCTTATGATCGAATCTTGAGACACCTGCCACAGCAGGAATGAGCTGAGTTCTGTACTGGCTGCAGTCTTTTGATCAGAGTCACTGGCATTTCCAGATAAATCGCATTGGCATAATCAAGCCTGGATCAGATCAAGCCCTGTGTTACCTTAAATGTGCATTCCCGTACAATATAAGGTGAAACGCTAAGCAAAATGTACAGTTTGTGTCAACATTCTGATACTGTTCAGGAGACCTGGTCGGCCAGGGATAGATTTGAATCTAACTTTATCCTCCAAGCTTTTCACCATTAGCACTGGCATAGGGGGAGCCCCCAATTCAAGCCAATAGGCATTGGATCAGAAAGCACCACGATTAGTCACCTTTGGGCACCCGTTTTTCTGCATTAAAGGCCACCATATTGCTCCCCGTTCCGTGAACTGATGAACCCCTAAAACGTAGTCTGCTTTGTAGTCCAGCCTTAACAGAATAAGAGTGTCATCTGCATACAAGTAGGCTGTAATTGCCCACTCTGTGTGCACAGGTACCTGTGGTCGCAAATGTTAAAGACGTGGGGGGGATATTGAGAAGCCTTGTAGGACACACTGACTCTTTGTAAAATAAAATGACCAAGCTGTACAGTTTTGAAGCGCTCCATCAACACTGAGCTGACCCACTGTACAGGCAAGTCCTCTATACCGACCACCCGGATATGGTCCAGAAGAATGGCATGATCCTCCCTATCAAAGGTAGCTGACAGATCCAGCAGGATCAATGCGCTAGTGTGGTCTAGGTCCATCCGAAGCTCATGCAGAATAGGCATCAAAATCAATTCCATGCTATGGTCTGGGTGGAAACAATAAGAGAACCGGTGCGGATACCCCTACTGAGCTAAACAAAATGGGCTGTAGCTCCAAGTGTAAAAATTATCACCCACAGAACAATTCAAGTCACAGTTATTTATTCATCATCATTACTTCTGCCCAAAAAAGTAAAGAAGATGAATAAATAACTGTGACTTGAATTGTTCTGTGAGTGATCATTTTTACACTTGGAGCTACAGCCCATTTTATTTAGCTCAGTTGGGTATCCGCACATATTCTCTTTTTGTATCTTCCCTGGTTTGGAGGTTTCCCTAGAACTAGTTTCTCAGGGTCCCTCTTATGTTTCCTGGCTATGGTCTGGGTGGAAACCTTCCCGGGTCCCGCTGAGATACTTTTGGCCCCATCCATGGCCCTAGGGAATACTGGCTACAAACCTTTCCAGCACTCTTGCCACATAGAATATTACCATAATACTGTGATAGTTTTTGAACACGAAAGAGGCCAGACCGGGATCTTTAAGCAATGGAATAATAGTTGCCTGGGGTACCTGGCCCATCTCCAGGGAGGACTTTAGTAAATGGCAGAGAGGTTAAGTAATAACTTGCGTGAGATGGTAACATTTTCTAACTGGGCAAGGGCCGCTAGGTAACCAGGTCACCAGATTTATCAACCACAATAAATTCGCCAGTCTAAGAAGAGGAAAGGATTGGAACCAAGGCCCTCACACCTCTGTTCCCGTCACCACAAGCTCAAGACAGCTACTCTCTATATCATTGCTTATATTTCTCACCTTCTCCAAGAAAAAGATGTTCACCTGCTTACACCGATCTTGGGATGGAGCAACAGTAAGGGATACACTGGATGTATCCGTCAGCATTCTATGCATTTTATTGAAAGCACGCTTTTCTGCACATCAAGAGAGTATTTATCAAATTAGAATAAAATGTTTGTTTTCATTTCCTGATTTAGTGGTTTAAGCCTTCTTTGTATTTCAACTTAAAGGGCAGCACATTATGTCGTTGATGCTCTGAGATTGGTTTTACGGAGCTTTAAATAGGGGTGAACCTTTTAGCTAAAACTTTTTTCCCTTTCTGAGTGTTTTTGCTGAGGGAGCATGCTGGTCAGAAGCCTTGGTGCTCTTGTGACCTGACAGCCTGAGTTTCCTTGTGGTACCCGAGTTTAAAAGTATATTCCACCTTCGCATAGGCATTGCCCCTGGGAGAGATGCAGTTATACCTGAGGATAAGGGGATATTCCATTTTAAGTGGAAGTGATCCGAACAAACACATAGCCTTACTAACTAATCCATTCACTGCAGAGCTAAGGTTTGTAGTGGATCTAGTGAACGGTGCTTCATGTGACATGGGACAAAAGTGTGTTGTGTCTAATTTATGGCTGCCAGGGAGTCTACAAAGTTCTTGACTATAGCATATTCAGTGGTATTAGGCATACACTGAGCTACCTTGCAATATTCAGGAATACAATGGAGAAGGTGCACAATGTAACACAATTTTGTTGACTGCTGAAAAAAGTGTCTTTTGCGTGTAAGGAAGTATAAGTGTAAGAACACGTCAGAAATTTAGATTCAAGAACTAATGGATGTTAAAGTAAAATAAGTTGATTCCGGAAAACATTCGAGAGAGTCCTCAAGTGTTAGTCCTTAGAAATCAGAGCTCCGAGCAAGGCTTATGATTGCGCTAGACTGGAGCTACTTAACATGATAACATCTATTTCATAACCACAGCTGGGAAAGATACTGTAAAGCCAAATATTGAAGAGAGCTTATGAAACGATTTATCTAACAATGTGCATCTTCTGCAAGGACACAATTATTTGTGAATATGAAATTAGAAGAATCGTGACTGTGCTTCCATTCAGGTTTAAATAAGATAATTCTCCTATCCTTTAAGTATTTAATACTTGCGAAAACTACAGCAAACACAGTCCAAGCTACCCTTTATAAAAAGAGAATTTATTTTATGAACAGCCAATTTTAGGCATAAATGCCTGTTATTTTTATGGCAATCTTTAAAGACATTTTATCATCTATATTTTTCAACACATATTTGTTATGATAAAAACGTGTTATTTTCCAATCGTGTATTCCATGAAATACGATTTGATAATTAACAAATTCAGAGAAAATATGTTTTTTGTTTCTAATATTGTCATTAGACTGTTTTATTAACAATATAATAATCACGATACCCCAAAAGTTCAGCAAGTAAGCACTTGTTTATACAGGATCATCAGGTGATTTGCAGCTAGAATAAATGTAAGATAATAATTTAAAAAAGTAGTTTTTGAAATCTGAGTCCAAAGTGATGCCCTTATAGGTTGAGTAATGACCTGTATGCTATTGAGATGTATTTACGTGATATTTTCATCTCCATCACAGTAATTTAGTATTTGTTTTGCGAAAAATTGGAAAACATAATCTAGAACTGAGGAGCTAGGACTGAGATCAGTGCTTTAAATGGGCTGGCACTCACCGGTACTGAGTTTTGGCATGTTTTAGTTTTCTTCCCTTGAGTACCGGAATTTCTCCTCAAACAAAGGAGAGTACCGGTACTCACAGTGGCTCAGCAGTAGCGCAGGCAATGTTGTTCTCAGCTATATTTATTCAAACCGCCCCCCAACCCGAGGAAGAACCACTCAGAGAGCAGTATACATAACACTATCATTAAGCAGCACCTGCTCCAACATTCTTGTTCCTCAATGACATCCTTCTTATACTTCCATTTGTCTAGTTAGATTCAGCCAGGTGAAATGTGTAGGCTGTTGCAGGCACAGTCTCTGGCTGTCTGGGTCTTCCTTTGCTGTTCAATTGCGGCTGGCTTCCATGGATTGACATTGTGTGAGACGACCGCCTTGTCGAACGATAGACTACTCTTGAACAAACACTGACCGTTAAGGCTAGACTTTTATCACTTCAGATGGATATGCTGATCGAATCAGAGTGTCTGCTACTTTTGACTCCTCAGTGCCCCTCCAATCCCAAGGCACCTTTTGGGGCATGTTCACTGCATGTCCAAAGCATGTAAAGGATGACTTACTGTCTTCCCCGGACATGCTCTTAGTGCCAGCCCGGACTATTCCCCAGAGAGGAATTTTAATTAACTCCAGACTAGGGGGCCTGACCCTCAATCAACAGAAATGGTCCCTCCTAGCAGAGTTATTGCATCTAAAGACAGATAAGATCGAGTGTCTACCCCCAGCACACCAGGCTTCTCCAAGGAGAGGGGAGGGGACAGGGGAGCTGGAATGTCCAGCAGAACAGCTCACATTGCACACAGTGGCTCAAGTTCCCAACCTTTCCCAGTAAACTTACGGGCTCCCAAATACATGAGTGGTAGACAAAGGCATAGGAACACAGGCATGGAAGATTGCACAGACTTGATAAGAAGGGTGGCTAGTTGTCCACATTTGTTAAAATACAGGGATACAGGTATGTTTGACGATAGATTTATTGCTGCCACCACTGTCAGTCTATCACAGCTTGTGTAGAGAGGGCAATAACCGCTCTCTGTAAAATAGGGGTGCATTATGCATGTCTCCACTCAACCTCAGAGACAAGCTCTAGGTTCGCAATCATGTAAACCCTGAGACCCTCATTGGACGTTTATGATTGTTATGTTCAATGAGGTAGGGATCTAGAAACAATTCAGTAACTTTTAAGGGACTTGCCTGGAGATCAGCGTAAGGCAGGGAAAGCACTCTCCCCAGAGATATGCAGTCTCTGGGGAACTGTCTCTAGTTACATTGGTACAGCAGCAGTCCCATGTTGTTACTTAACCTGAGTATAGCTGTCTTTCGTCTCCCCTCCACCCCGTGCTCTGACTATGTGCAAGTGTTATATTATCTTGTGACCAAGTTAGATGTAAAATGTTTCCATCTACAAGTCCATGGGCAGCAAAAGCAATTTATGCACATTTTACATCTCACTGTCATAACACTTATATCGTGTATGCACGCTAGTCAAATGTAATCACATTTATAAATATTATCTGCATAGTGTACTCAATTGTATTGCTTAGACATAAAATGCAGAATGAACAACATTTCCACTCTGAAGTCATTTGTTTGTAAAGTGATGAATAATCAGTGAAATAGCTTATTTTTAAATTAATTGTGTACAAAGAGGATGGTAAAAGTGTAATTTGCTGTTCTCTCCATCATATATTAAACTGCCATGGATGTATCCATATAGTGCTCTATATTTAAGAAATAACATCTTCCAGGGTGTAGGATGACAGTCGGTAGAGGTCATTGAGAGATGGGGTCCTCAGTGTTAGGTGTCATAGATTAGGAAATGTTAATGCTCGTTAGTTATTTTCCTATTTTTCTGCTATTGACATGTATAGTTTTAAATTGTTTACTTTTGTTTTTAAGGAGTTTCCAGAAGCACTGAAAGAACAGACTCACTGGAAAGAATTGCATATAAATAATACCCAGATTCAAACCATTCCTGCCTATATTGAAATGTTTCAAGCGCTCTTAGTGCTGGAGCTGTCGCAAAACCTCATCACTTGCCTTCCACCGGAAATAGGTAAAGTACGTTTTCTCAAATAGAAATAAAATCGAATTCATATTAAGTTATTCTGGCTGGCTGGGATGACAAATCCAACGAGATCGGTTCAATTAATAGTTTAATGTTGTTTGCAAAATGCCTTTTCAGTTTCAAGTTGGAGAAATATTATTCTTATTATACATTACAGAATAACAATGCTCAAATCAACATGATGGCACTGAAATCAACAACAATTTTATTAAATGCAAAGCTTCTCTCGATAACTGAAACAGGTGCACTTTACTTTGACTGACGCTGTTTATTTCTTTTTTTACCTCCTTCTCAGAGAATACCTCTGAGGATATGCGCTCCCCCTAATGTGCCCTGACTGTCCTGGGTTCCTCCCATCACTATGGGGCCCATTAGGATGTCGGGCGGATTGCCCCCGCCAGCCTGGCGGGGGCAATCCGCCCGACATCCTTCCCTGAATTCCCCCCACCATATTGGAATGGCGGGGGGACCGTGTCGGAAGAAAACACTGCCCGCCACTTTTCTGCCCCGATCGCCTTGCGGCCGGGGCGGAAAATGTTGAATATGGTGGCGGTGTCTATGAGACTCCGCCAGCCATAATACAATGGCAAGAGTGCAATGCCGCCACGGAAAGGCAGGCGGTCTTCACTCTGGGGGCCCCCTGCGGGCCCCCAGAGTGAAGGTGAGTGGGGGGGGGGTGAAAACAGGGGGTATCTGTGGTACCCCCCCTTCATTTTCATTTCTGCCGCTTTGGAAATGAAAATGCTGTGATGTATTGTCAGCATTGTGGTGGGCGGTGCAGAGAGCACCGCCCGCCACAATGCTGAGAATACAGGATGTGCCCGCCACTGTGGCGGGCACATCCTAATGGCACCCCCGGGACCCCCACCCTTAAGGTGGGTGGTCCCGTTTTCCGATAGGGTGGCATCCTAATGGACCCCTATGTCTTACAAGGAGCTTGGGCAGGACTCCTGTGGTACATAGAAAGCCTCCTGGATTTACTGAAAGGTTGTACTTAATTAAGGAAGATCCCAGAGTAATGCGAAAGGAGCCATGCGATAGGACCACACCCAAGGTTCACAGTTTGTAAGGGCAATTGAAAGGCTATTGAGACGATAGCCTGGAAGCCCAATAAGCTGGGGGCATGGGTATTTTCCTTTTTAATTTTTTTTTATTAATTCACTCGTATGATCTCTGAAGTATGCATCCACTTACTTGTGCTATCAATATAATCCATTACTCAAAATCTGTCCTTTTTTCACCAATTACAACATATGCAGGTGAGAGGCAAGGATATGAAAAAACATAAATTGATCTTGTCGAAATTTACTCTTCAAGTGGTTCCGTTTTCCACGATATCGTAAGCCATCATGGAAATTTGCTAATATTGTTATCCCATTTCGAAGTTGTAAACTACTTTAAATCTAGTGATTTGATATCTGTGCGATTTTTAAAGGTTTTAGGATTTGAGCCTATGGGTTGTAGGGAATAAGTTGAAAGCTATAGGCATAAAACAACAGGAGACTTCCCGAATCGGATATGTGCCTGCATTGAAATTTAGAATTCATCATTCATATTTATCCAATAATGATAATACCCTCTCTAAAGAGAGCATATGTAAAAGCTCAGTTTAAGGGGCCTGAGGCTATATTTAATGTTGGCTTTGGCAAACTTTTAGTAAAACTTTGTCTTTAAGAGGCACCAACCCGCTTTCTTTGCTCTACTACATGCAATTCATGGTTTTTACACCTACAACCAAAACACGGTAATTCAGCATCCACTCTTCTCCTTTCCTTCCTCTTATTGTTATATATCCCTCGATGTCATTCACTCCCAATAAGGAGCCATTCTTGTTAAATTCTCTTTCATACTGCTTGCATATGCCTTCCAATGAGCAATGCTATACTATGTAGCATTCTTAATGCTCATTTGTTGCCAATAGATGAAAGCATTAATAAAGACTCACTGTCATCAGCATGCAAAATACCTGAACAAGTAGTTCATTGTCATAGAAAATCTCAAATTGGAAATTGTATCCCTCAAGATTTCTCAACAATATGACTTGTTACATGAAATTTTAGTTCTAAGTCTTATGTACGTGAATGATTGCATATTCCTCTCTGAGCTGCATTACACTTCTTGATTACGTTTATATGCAAGATGTGATTTTCCATAAATGGAGGAACTTTGAAATAATTTACAGTCCAAGTAGGAGCCATCATACCCTATTTTTGCCAGGTATCCGCTGTGTGATGACTCTGCAGCCCCAATAGTTTAAATATCAGAAGTCCTAAAAGCTTAATACAGTACGTGGGTTCTAATGTGAACTAGAAATTGATCCTTATGTAGCCTGATTTGGAGCTTGTTAGCGCAGTAGATACATTGCATGCTAATTCTAGTGGCAGTAATACTTTCCTGTCTGCCTTGTCAAAATGTTTGCAGTTACCTTCTGGCTATTAACATATACTGGCAAAAGGCCAGTAGGGAATACATGGCAGGTCCTATATACAAACGAGAGATTTTCAGAAGGTTCCTAGGTCTATGACTACATCAACATCGACAGGCTGTGCCTTAAACTTAGATACTGGCACATGGATCCCATGATATTGTATTTAATAGTCGAAGTATATTTTCGGACCCAAATCTGTTCAGAACTGTTTATGTATGTATGTATGTATATGGTATTTCCATAGTGTGAACCTAGTTAAAATTGAGCGGCATATGTTCTCCAAGATTTGGACAGACAATGTCCTCAATCGGGGTGTACACGGGCATACCTAATCTATGGCAGGGATTGCGGAGTCATTGGATCCTACTAATGACTTTTTCCTTCTATAATGAGATTGAGTAGTTTCACGAGGATCCCTAACTGAGGCTGAGGGGATGAGAAAATTAGGATTCAAGAGGTGTTTGACCAGCTATGATGACAGAGCTATTGTGCAGGCCTTGACTGCTTATGAGACCAAGTTACTTCCAATGCTTTAGAGAGCCACAGCTATTTGGGTGTTTTAAATAAAAGATGTGCTGCCAGCAGCATAACTTGCCCAAGTCAATTTTTCAATCTTAGATGCTCTTCTTAGCACTGTCCAAATAGGTTAGAGGCGGGCATGAGAACTGCTTCAGCTCCTTTGAATCTTCCGTGCATGAATTTCTTAATTGCCTGTTTTAATGATTGAAGATTACTGACTAAAACATCTTATTCATATGATCTAGTTGTCTAAGCGAACAGCGAGAATAAATCATTCTATAATTATCTCTACAGAAAGTACCTTACTGAATTTAGAACTAATTATAAAGGGTGGTGACTCGGTGTAAAATAGCTTTTTTTTGTTGAAGTAAATTTGATAAAGTATCCGCGGCAGTGCAAAAGGTAACACCAGACACACTATATGAAAAAGCCATATAACTACACATAAGTGACTTATCTGGGCAGCAATTTAAAACTCTGGTTAAAAAAGGCTTATCTGCGATTTTGTTTGTTACTCGCACCTTTATCTTTTTGACAGTGCATGGCGCCCTGGTATGCACGAAAACTCATATTGTCAATTGTGTCAGAGCAGAGAGGAAACAATAGAACATGTCCTTGCATTTTTTCAACACAACTAAATTGGAGGCGAAGAAATATACATTTGTTCTTTCAAGTGGGCAGGTACAAACAATTTTTCCTGCTGTAAGACTACGTTTTTGTGGACCAAGAAACAAGGAGAGGAGAGCAGATGATTTGAATTGTTTAAATGTCAAAAACAAATTCTCTTTTTATAACTTATAATCTTAGTTCTGACTAATGTTTTTATTTTCTATATTTTGAAGTAAGATTCCAACCATTTTGCCATTATTTTTCTTTGCTTTATGTAAAGTACTGTAATTATTTTTATTAGCTAGTAAACGGGAACCTGTGCTGGAAAACGCAAGTTCTTGTTGTGGGAAGAGAAATCGGTACAGTTTAAAGTTGACATTATGTCTGATGCTCCTCACTGAACTGAGGTGATGGGAGTGCATCTATTATGAATATTCTTGGCCCAACATGCCTCTAAATAGACACCTGCCTCTTTATGACGTTCCATGCTTTGATACACGAAAAAAATACTGTGTGCCTCATTTACAAGGCCAATGTGCTGCCGGTGAGTCACTTTTTCTGACGCACTGATGGTGCAGTGTGCCATCCCATATTTACAAGGGCACATAAAGTCACTCTGAATGACTTTTCGTCGTCTTTTAAATATGGGCCCCTTTCAGGCATATGTGAAAGGGGCGTTCCATGGGTATTGCTATGGGTGTTCCCAACCAACATCCATGGAACCTGACACATTCCGATATTTATAAAGTTTTGTAAAGCTGGGAATGCATCAGAATCACACGCCTTCCTTCCTGCACAAAAATGTTCATCCCTGCAATGCAGGCACCCTTGCAATATGACGCAAGGGTGCCTGCACTGGCACATGGCACCCAATTGTGCGCGGGAAAGCACACAGATGTGTTGTATTGTTGTAAATACAACGCATCCCTGTGCTTTTAAAATGATGCAGCTGGGCGTAGCAAAATGGCTTGAGGCGGCAACGTGCATCATTGTTTTCTAAATAAAGCCCTGTGCCTTTAGAAAACAATGGGGCAAGTTTGCCAGATATAATCCTTTGTAACGCAGAAGCTTTTTGACAACAACTGACACTGTTAGCCATTAAGAATCAAAATAGTTATGATTGTATACCACAAATCATCTCTATCAAAAATTCACATTTATTATACTAGATTGTAGTTTGATGTAGTTATTTTCCAATCCAATGCACTAATCTAAAAATGGTAGAGGCTTTTCATGGCTCATATCGGTTGTGTACTCTTGTTAATTAGGTCATTTAAACCTGAGCGTCTAAAACCCCTGGGTTCCCAGGGTTCGTCTGTACAATCTGTCTAATAGGAGGTTCTAATTGGCTTGCATACAGCTCTCCTTCTGAGTTCAAATCTTTACATTTGTAAGGTGTAATATCTTTTGATGATTTCCCTAGTACAATCATTCTATTTGATGTACTGGAAACTTCATGTTTCTCTGGAATGAGGATCACATTTCTTTTTGCTTTTGGATTGACAATTATTTGAGCAATATCCCCAGGTTTAAATTCAGCAGAACTGGCAAAATGTTGAAGGATAACATTTTGATTGAACATTTCCTTCACCTTGACATAAATCTTGTGGCAGTCCACTGATCATTTAAATCTCCAATTCAAAACATCACTTACATGTCCCACTCATAATTTTTAAAATGAACTGATAGATTCTAAAACCCTGCTTTATTTGTGTGTGTGAACTAATTTGACCTTTCTTAGTACAAGACTTGACATTCATTTGACCGATTATTACACAATGCTTCACAGAAAAAAGTAAGTAGAAAAAGCAGTGGCAAAGCTCCAATTACCTTCTATATTGGTTGAGGGGGATGGAAGCTCCACTCAGGCCACAATCACAATCCTTGTATGGGTGACCACAAATAGTCACTACAGTAACCTATGCTTACCCTTTGGTACCTTGGCACAAAAGCAGTCAGGTTTAACTTGGAGGCAGTGAGTTAGGTATTTATGCGTTAGGTATTTATGCAGCAAACAAACAGAAATAAAGTGTAAACAAAAGAAAAATCCCAAACCAATTTAAAAACTAGAGTACATTTTACTAAAAAAAGATACCAGAATGACACACATCCTATTAGTAGATATTCAGTTTTAAAGTGAAAATGGTGCTTAACAGCAAAAAGAACGGAACCTGCACTGGAACGGTGGAAGTCACAAGTTCAGGCCAACTGTAAAGGAGTATGGACCGGATACAGGGACTAGATTAGTGCCACTGAAAGGGTACCGTTTAAGTCTGAAGCGAAGAACTCAGTTTACGTTTGAATTGGGGAACGATGCAAGGAGGAGGCTGATTGGCACGTATGGTTCTCGCTGTAGTGTGAAGAGCATGTCAAGCTTGGAAGATAATTGTCGGTGTAGTGTGAAGAGCTGTCTGACCTCGCTGACAGTCGTTGCTATAGCTCCATGTAGGTGGTTGTCACGGGCTGTCCTTGCTGCAGCTCCAAGTGCAAGTCTTGCATGCAGGTCATCATGGACAGTCATTTTCTATGTGAAGAGCAGATTTCACCAAAGCATCATGTTGGAGGTCATCGCGGGAGCAGACTCTTGGTGTGAATTGGTCTGTTCATGGTTCTGGTGAGCCCAAATTTCAGGATTTTCTTATAGGAGGAGCTTCCACTGATGCCAGTCAAGGGTCCAGGACATGTGGAACAGGGTGTACCCGCTTTCCAGTCATCCTGTTAGAATGGCCCATTGTGTCCATACCTAAGCATCTTTTATGTAACTATCTGGAAGCAATACACAAACCACAACAGCAAAGCCATTCCCAGACATGTGACCCAGGACACTGGAAGAAAGACACAGTTGGTTGGGACAAGAACATGCCTTTTCAAAGTTGTAACTCATAATCCCACTTCATCATTAACAAGAATTTTCACTGCCAGGACCTGTAAAACTTAATCACACATATCCTGATTTTTATATACAATGCATAGGACCCCAAAGTCCTATGAGTCTTTGGGGTCAACATGGTGGTTACTTATGACTATCAAAAAGAAACAGTTACACCTGGTAAAAGGTTAGGTTGGGCAGGTCGAAATGACAGTTTAAAACTACATAGTAGGCTGCCATGCCAGACCCGAAACATGTTTTTTAAAGGCTACTTTAGTGGGTGGTACAATGAGTGATGCACGCCCACTAGCATTTAATTTACAGACCCTGGGTATATGTAGTACTATTTACTAGGGACTTATAAGTAAATTAAATGTGCTAATTAGGTGTAGGTAAATTTTACCATGCTTGAAGGAGAGAGTACAAGCACATTAACACTGTTTAGCAGTGGTGAAGTGCAGAGTCCTGAAGCTAACAAAAAGAAATGCAGCAAACGAGGGGTGAAGGCAAAACAGTTGGGAGAATACCATGCCAAGAATATCAGGTTAACACCGACCTTTGACAGAGTATACTATGGTTTCAGAAAGAATTGTACCACAATGAAACTTTTAAAGCACACTTTATCATCAGACGCATAGGTCAGCATTTCAATTAACACTCTACTTTGCAGATAGAGCTCCATTCAAGGCACAACATTATTAACCCTAGATCAGCATTTAGGTACACCTGAAAGACCCACAAAGTTTTCTTTTAGAGGATGGTATTGAATTTTTAGACAAAGCTGATCACCAGATATTTGGGCGCAGCACATCCAAACTGTGTGGAAAACAACAAAACAAAAGTCCTTGAAATGATCAATACATTTCATAATCAATGCAAAAAGGTGGGTAGAGGGTCTAAGGGAAGGTTTAGAGACCAGCGAGGATTTATTCCCCACAACCAATACTATATCACACAAATAATCTGTGGGTCTATCAAGCTTAGAACTGCTCTAGAACGCAAACAGTAGAGACATGTGGCTCCTACTCAAATATGGGGGAGCCCTTTAAAGAGGACAGAATCCCATCACCCACCTAGGTGGCATGCTTCATCGTCTGGGATCTTCTCTTGGTTGCAATTCCTAGTGCAACCAAGGGCTACAACACCCTCACTGTGAGGGAAGAGCTCAGGGATGTTTTATAGAATACTTGATTGGATCTCCTAAAATATTCTAGGTGCGAAGCACTTGATACATTCTGGGTGATGGTTGCAGTGCAAAGAATGGTGATGTGAAAAGTGATCTAAAATTGGCTACCAAGAGAAAAAATAATTTAATGGTTAACTCTTGGTGACAAGGTTAAAAACCAATGCATCTGCAGTTTAAGAATAAATGACTGCAGTAGTCCAACCAACAGGTCTACATGTTTCAGCCATCATGATCAAGTTCTGATCGTGGCCTTCCTCAGGACCTAGATATAAAGAGCTACTGCACAAACTGTTTATGTGGACATAGTCTCAATTGAAGAGATCTTGTGTTACTTTACCAGCGTCCAGATAACCAGAGCAAAGGAGGTGATTATTTAGATAAACATGAAGAAAGAAGGGACTCCAGACAGTTGTAGGTTGGTGACAATCCTGCATTGTGGGTGAACGAAAGTGTGTAAAACATTTGAAAGTAAATGCATACACAAATGTACAAAACTGTGAACAAAGATAAGTGCATTAATTAACATGAATTGTTTACAGATTGCAAAACACTAAAATCTATCTTAAATAAATGCATTCATGTTGATATATAATTGAACTAAGAAACGTAGGAATCAAACTTCTATTAAAGGAGCTTGGGGATATCGCATACATGTAGTCAGTGAGGGAATATTTTACTTTTTGCAAAGAATAATGAGCATGATTTTAATGTATGTTACATAAATGTTTCCATCACTCATGTGAATACATTATTTTTAATGCTCACTATCCTCCTTTTGTTGATTTGTGAGGGCCGACTACATTTATGCTCGTATGGAAAGCTTTTTGCTAACTGTGGGCTTCTTTTTAGGGAGAGTGTGCTTGCTTAGTATTTCAGACCTGGCCACACAGAAACAGCCGACAAGCAGCAGCAAATAGGAAGTACAGAGAGATAGGTTTTTATCTGCACCACAGAATTAGACGCACACCCACATTAGGCTTTTGGTGTAAGGGGGTGCTTTGGGAGCACTTGCAGGAGATAAATTGGGGGAGACTTAGTGTAATAAAGATGTCCAGTAGCCGAGATGTAATTTTAGAAGGTATATTCAGTCATAGTTGTAGGTTGTTAAGTTCATGTAGTGCAGACTCACCAGGAGCAACCTGCCTGCTGCTCAGCCCATACTCCAACTGTCACATGTCACCTCACCCAAACATTCCATTTAGCATCACCCCACCAACATTCCGTGCAGCAAATTCACACTGGCTGAGCAGCTAGGGAGAAAGTGACTGGATAATTCCATATACAGGATACTACATATCCTCCCCCACAAAAATAAATCTGCAAACTTGAATAAGGTTTTATCAAGAAGAACCATAAAAAGAGAAATTATGCTAAAGTACACAAATGCAAGAAGTATTAAAGCCCAAACCTGAAAGAGACATAATAAATATACAATGAAAAGCCACAGTAAGCATTAAAGAAAAATATAAAGAAGATGTTCAGGAAAAATAGGCAAGAGAAAAGGAGATGCAATAGATAAAAGTAATATATAAGATGAAGAAGATGCATAGAATAAAATGCAGGAAAAAATTAAGAAAAAATTGAGAAGCACTGAGAAGATGCGTAGATAAATATACAAGATGATATAGAACACATCCTCCCCCGCTATACATTTAATAAAATATAGCATAAAATATGGTAGAAGAAACAACATGTAAGCTGAACGACACAGTTGCACCTATTACTACCAACAACCACACCCACTGGCCAGACAAGCATGAGAGGAGGCACGACACAGCAAGCCATGAACTAGCGTATGAAATGCTTGGTAGACACATGATTAACATATCAAATAATGGGTGAATAAAACCCATACAGCTGCTCCTCACCAAAGGGCAGCAAACAGAACATGTAGCACAAGGTGACTTACACACCGTCAAAGAAAACATGCAGCACAGGGTGACTTACACACAACCAAAGAAAACGTGTAGCACAGGGTGACTTACACACCATCGACACATCCCTCATGTAAGGGTAAGAAACGTGATCTGAAGAAATGGGACTATAACCCCTAATGACAACCCTAATATAAGGATCTAAAGAAAATATTAGTAGAAATGGGACTAACACTCATTTAGCCATCCTACAAGTAAAGGAAAAAACAATAAATGTGGGTGTATGCTACCTATATGACCCTCCCTCAAGAGGCAAGTAGCAACACTAGTGAAATGAATGAATACCACCCATAGAGTAAACACCTTCCCATGTAGTGTAACAAGTGAAAATCTCGCACAACAACACAATTGTACAATGAGTGGTGACTACTGGAACCAAGTACTCCAGACAGACAAAAAACACATACCAATGAGTAGTGAAACCCTGAATCACTCATACCAGAACAAAATTCCTAAATTAAAAAATAAACATCACCAATCATAGAAGCGACACTGATGAAGAGGGAAAAAGTACAGTATATTGAATAACTATTTCAACGTAAATAACTCATCTTGGTTGAGCACAGAGAAGATACCCTCACACAAGAATATCATTCACAAACCCAAAGTTCCCACACACGCACTATATGACCTGGCACAGTCTCTCCCCACCAACAATACAGGCAACCTGACGACGGCAGAAACTCCCCACAGTGAAGGAATAACTACTGGTACAATATGCAGCAGCAACTGGTTGGACAGCACACTGCTGTGAAAGTCCTTCAGGTTGTGGTGAAAAATAAAATACCAGAGGTAGCATTCCCAGGTGACATGAATCGAGGGGAATAAGAGAGCCAGACAGCAAGGCAGTAATGGGACACAAGCTGAACGATGGATCGAAAACAGCAAGTCTACAGACTGTGGATGAACACAGTTAAGCAGTAACAGGGAGATGATCTTCATACACAGATGATGTTTCTCCAACTTGACTGGGTGTGAGTGTTCGATTGGTTCAGATGCTCCGTCTATCACCACCCCTTTTTGTACCGCTTTGTTCGCCATAAGTTTGGCAGGGTATGCTCAGACGTGAGTGCCTTGCTCACTTTGCCACTGGATTCAAGCAAGCCTGGCTGAAGACGGCTGTAATGCCAGAAACCGGTCCTAGGAAGCTTGAGTCCGGTCCAGGGAATGCATGGCTTGGCAGTTCGGGCTGGACTGTTCCCATGAGGCACAGGGTCAGACTGATTTGCATATTGCCATGTCTGAACTGGGGTGGCAGAGTGGGCTAAAGAACGGTGATGGATCAAACCCAGATCTGTTGACTGGGTGTGAGTGTTCGATTGGTTCAGATGCTCCGTTCATCACCACCCCCTTTTGTACCGCTTTGTTCGCCATAAGTTTGGCAGGGTATGCTCAGACGTGAGTCCCTTGCTCACTTTGCCACTGGATTCAAGCAAGCCTGGCTGAAGACGGCTGTTACAACGAGAAAATTACTGGATTAAATTTTTTGCACTCCATGAAACCTCCTGGGCTCAATGACCGTATTGAGTTCCTTTGCTATCTGTAACTTCATTCATCCTCTTTTCATATCTTGGCTGCATACTTTTGTTTGTTTCCTACACTCTGACATACTTTCTTCATTTATCTTTTTCATATGGTTTAATTCATCTCTATAATTGTCTTATATCCTTATCCTTTTCCCTCATCTAATTTTATTCATCCTCCACTTCTTTGATATCCACACTATTGAGTAGAACGTGTTTCATTATTTACATTTAGTTTCCTGGTTTTATGTTTTTCACTTCTGTTTCATCTATTCGATTTTTATTGTGTCTAATTGTGCCTCCATGGTGCTTATTTTTATATTTTATTCGCTCGTTTTTTCATGTGCTCCTAAATGCACGCTTTCATTTACCTTCCCCATTACAATATGGCACCCATTACCTTTAGCAGTCCGTTTTCTATATCTATGCCTCACTTTGTTTGCACATTCACTTTGCGTTTATACGCACTTCACACAACACTGATCGAACCTCGATTGATAACCGCGTAACTGCACACCCAGATAAGGGGCTCATTAGGATGACGGGCGGACTTTGTCCGCCCGCCATCCTGTCGGAATTTGGGACCGCCCGCCATTAGGGCGGGGGTCCCGTGGGGGGTATTAGGATGTGCCCGCCACAGTGGCGGGCACATCCTGCATTAATAGAATTGTGGTGGGCGGTGCTCCCTGCACCGCCCGCCACAATGCTATTAATGCATAAATGCATTTGCATAAACAAAGCTACAGGCACCGCGCGGTGCCTGCCGCTTTGTTTATGCAAATGAAGGGGAGTACCACAGGAACCCCCCCGTGTGCAACCCCCACCCCTCCTTCACTCTGGGGGCCCGCAGGGGGCCCCAGAGTGAAGACCGCATGCCTTTCCGTGGCGGCATTGCCGCCATGGAAAGGCACTAGTAATAATGCATCCTAATATGGCAGGCGGTGTCTGACAGACACCGCCACCATAGAAACCCTTTTCCTCTCCGGTCGCCTTGCGACCGGGGCGGAAAAGCGGCGGACGGTCTTTCCGTCCGCCCGGTCCCCCCCCCCGCCATTCTAATATGGCGGGGGGAATTCTGGTGAGGATGTCGGGCGGATTGCCCCCGCCAGGCCGGCGGTGGATATCGCCAGCCTGGCGGGGGCAATCCGCCCGACATCCTAATGGGCCCCTAAGTGTTTTATTTTTTTCACATACTCGTGATATGCCATATTGATGAGTTTCACGATTCGCCGATATCATGGGTGTTTTTTCCTGTTCGTTTCAACGCTTGTTGACTCTCTGAGTGCTATTACCATGCTCACCTTTTCGCGTGTTTACTCGCATGGCGTTCTTATCACGTTTAAATAACTAGCCAGTTGTTAATTCGCGTTCACGACCTGACTTCAATCAATCAATCAATCAATCAAACGAATTTGTAAAGCGCACTACTCACCCGTAAGGGTCTCAAGGCTCTGGGAGGGGGGGGAGCCGCTACTGCTCGCAGAGCCAGGTCTTGAGCAGTTTCCTGAAGAGATGGTCCTGGGTCTGCCGTAGGTGGGTGGGGAGGGTTTCATGTCTTGAGCCTCTTTTTTCTTTAGCTTATACACCACACGGGGATACTTTTAATAACTGTACTTTATCTATCCTTGACATTTTCTGTATACTGCTGACACGCTTAGCCTGATTAACTTATAGTGCATGCAGTAACTCACTATCGTGACACTTTTTTTGTTATTTTCATGTGAGTTCACCCTCAGGCATCTTTTGCATTTTTATCATTTTCAGACTATTTGCCTGATGAAGGGCCCCCCGCCCGAAATGCATTTGGATGTTGGATTGAATATGATGTGCTGTTAAACATCGTTATCTATCTGAAAAAATAAACTTTTACTTTACAATGGAATCAAGTGATTGAACATGATCAATAAAGAACTTGAAAGATATTGACGGATCCTTCATCAAATAATATTGATCACGTATTTGTTGGAACTAACTAATTAATACACACGTGGTGTGTTCATAGCTGTGCCCAGGGGGCCAATGCCTTAATACACACATCTCAGTGACACTCGGTGTGGGCAAATCCTGCCAACTACTGCTAAATAAACTCTGACAGCTACTTACGCAAAAAGCTCAGTGTACAGGAAAATGTCTCCTTTCATGTAGAAACTCCAGAATGAGTATGACCATAGCACGTCCAGACAGGGTCCATGCATTGAGAAAGACATTAGTCTGGGCTGCTTGTTCACCATCATGTTAATTTATGTCCTTTTACCTTCTAAGTATATTCCAGCATGTAGGCAGAGAGTTATAGAATGTGTCAGAAAGTTTTTCCTTTACAGAATATGCATGTTTTATACATAAAGAAACACATTGGCTCGCCTCAGACAAAACTTTAAAACTTGTTTCTTGACACAAGAGAATCAAAACGATGTAAGCAACACATGCCCTGGCTGGGGGCCGACTCATGTAGAGGTTACTGGTAGGGCTGGAAGGCTGTAGGGCACTGCGTCTCTCCTTATTATTAGTTACCTTAGTTTTCTTTAAAAGTTCTTTCTTTAACTTCTTTTGCAGTACACAGAGTTTCTTACACATAAATCATCATCAAAATGGAATAAAGATGTCCAGTAGCCGAAATTTAATTTTAGGTTTATTCAGTCTTAGTTGGGGGTTGTAAAGTTCATGTAGTGCAGCCCTGCCAGGAGCAGTCTGCCTGCTGCTCGGCCCATACTCCAACTGTCACCCTTCACCTCACAGGCACCCTAACATTCCATTCAGCATCACCACGCCAACATTCCATGCACCACATTCACACTGGCTGAGCAGCTATGGAGAAATGGACAGGAAAATTACACATACAGGATAGTACACCCAGTAATGGGACTTCTGTAAAGGGGAAGTGAAAACAGGCAAAAAGCAAAGCATCCGGGTAATTTACCAGGGAAATGCCTATTTACTCAGCAGCCAGCTAAATAACCACCTGCTTGCACACTATTCCCCAGCAGAGTGGTGTTCTGGCATAGATTTGTATTGAACCCAATGAGCAAGTGGCCCCTTTTAGCCACAATGACATTTGAGTATCTAGGGAATGGTAGTTTTGCATTTAACATGCTAATCACCATTTTAGTGCACCGGGTTCTGTCTCTGCTGGGCCCTCATTTCTGTCCTTGAGAGTGTTGGCTCAGCAGAAGAAATCTGGAAGCCTAAAACAAAAAAGTAAATATCTGAATAACGGGTTTGGAGGCTGTACCAACTAAAAGCATCGAGGAGGCTAGCACAACCAGAGTGATGAGGACCATGATAAGAAAAACCAGGGAGATGTAATCCACGAGGACCAGGGTGATCAAGCCCAGAGAGGGACAAAACTAATTGCACAAGGAGGAACATGACCAGAAGAAAGAGGGCTATGGATACCAGGTGGAGAGAAGAATCACAGTGGACTAGGAGGACGGGGAACAGAAGGATGAGGATCGAGTGGACCAGGGCCTGCAGAAACAAACAACCAGGTAAAAGAAGAACAGAAGGTGATGCACCAGTAAGATGGGGACGCCTAGGTCTGTCAGAGAGTATTAATCAGGACCAGAGGGATGAGGAGGACTAGACCCTGTAATAGCAGATCAGGTGGACAGACCCAAGAGAAGCAGTACAAAGACTGGAGCAGAAGGATTGAGAACTTGCAAACCATGAGGTGTAAATAAACCAGAGGAGCAGGGCCAGGGTGACCTAGGGACCAGAATTACGGCTAGAAGGTTGAAAAGGGCCAGTACTGAAAGTCTGTAATACAGGAGAACCAGAATCCAGTGCTCCAGGGGCAGGAGAACATGGAAATAACGACCCGATTGGCTTGGACCACAAAGTTTTAAGATTAGCATGAAGAGGAGGTATGGGAACATCAGAAATAGGAAAGATTACGATGATCAGTGGAGGACCAGACACATTTTTGCATAGCCACAAGGACAAGGAGCAGTAGGAATAAGGACAGAAGGATCAGAATGAGACTGAGCAGAACTGTAAATATCAGGACTAGGAGTACAAAGGCCAGCAGGACCAGGAGACAAGGATTAGAAGGACAGGGACTAGGAAGACCAGAGGAACCAGTTCTGAGGGCACCATCTGGACCAGATCAAGGAGGACAAGGTGGACTAAAAGAATCATGACCAGGAGGACCAGAAAGAGGGTTAAGAGGTACAAGTAGACCAGGACCTAGGGGGCCAGGGCTCATTGTGTCAAGTAGAGCATATCGATCATCTCCGGTAGCAGGACCAGGATTATCAGAAAGCCAGCTAGAGTCGGAAAGACCAAGAACAAAAAATAAAAGTGCCTGGGATGTTCAGGACCAAAATGACCTGACTCAGGAGGACTTGGCCGGAGCAAAATTGGAAGAACACAAGCGTAATCTGTGAATTATAGGAATCCACACATTTGACTACGTCTATCTTACACTTTTCTGCCACACTCCATGCATACGTGCACCTTAAAGACATTTGACACATCATTGGCGCACTTCTTAGAACCTCCCACGTCATAACTAATACTTTCATTTTATACCAGACTATTAACCCACAACCTACCAACCAAGCCCACCCACCAAGATGATGGTACACTTCTGAAAATGCAGCTCTATTTCTCGCAGAACCACAACTTTGTTATGAAATGTTTGGAGCATATTTCCAACCTTCACACATAATAGCGAATGTTACCTACCCATATAGGTCACGCAATATCAATCAGACACATCAAACCAGGATGGTTTAGCTGATGACCCGGAAGTGCTTTGGGGCCTTATCAGGGGCAAGGAGCATCATGCAAATCTTGCAAACCAAAGTAGGACAATCAAGGAGAAGTGATTATTCCTTTTGTTTTTTAAAACTTCCTGGATCCTGAAGCGAAGAATCACTGGTCACATATAGCAACATACAAAGCAGGATGTAACTAGGTTTCACTAGAGCAGCAGGAAATTTAATATGACATAGTTAATACACTGGCAGCTTTCTCCTCATCTACCACCTACAAATGGTTTCAGTACAGTGAGTTTAGGAAGCACTATGTGCAGGCTAGCATATGACCGTGGACTAAGAGATCCTACTGCAGGAGGGCCACCAAATTTTGCAGCATGCACCCGTACTCAACTGTACCACACCATTCACCCACTATTGGCAAACTACAAATCTGAGCTTTCACACATGATGGAGGCAAGAGACCACAGTATGGGGACCTGGTCAGCCAATAGCCAATCTCCCCAAAGTGAACCAGGTTAAAGGTTTTGTGCTACTAGAATCCACCACTGTATATTATGGGCTGATAGGGTCAATAGCCAATCTCATTTAGAATGGATAACATTTAGTGCTTCCCAGTCAACAGAGCCCACTAAACAAAAAGTCAAAGGATGGAATCACTTGCAGAGGACATGCATGATTGTTCAGTTCAGTGCAGGGGTGTGACAGGGGGAACACAACGATTGGTAGAATCAGTGAACAACTGCAAAGATAGGACTTCATCAATCAATCAATCAATCAATCAATCAATCAATCAAACAGTGCTTGTAAAGCGCTGCTTATTACCCATGAGGGTATCCAGGTGCTTTGCTGCTGGGTTTAGTCAAAGAGCCAGGTCTTGAGTTTCTTACTGAAGTCTGTCAGCGAGGGAGATCTTTGGTGGTGAAGGGGGAGGGTGTTCCAGGATTTGGCGGCAAGGTGGGAGAAGGAGCGTCCTCTTCTGTGGCTAGAGCGGATGCACAGTTTCTGTGCGAGGACGATGTGGGAAGATTGAAGGTTTCTGGATGGTTGGTGGAAGTTGTGGAGGTGGTTCACGTAGGCAGGTCATCGGTTGTGGAGGGCTTTGCAGGCGTGAGTGAGTAGTTTGAATTGGTATCTCTTTTGGATGGGGAGCCAATGTAGATTTCTTAGGTGCTGGGTAATGCGGGTCCTTTTGGGTAGGTTGAAGATTAGTCTGACTGCTGCATCTGTACCATATGGAGTCTTCTCATGAGTTCACTGGTGGTACTTGCATAGAGTGCTTTGCCGTACTTCAAATAGCTGGTGATAAGGGCTTGTGCAATTGTGTTCCTGGTGCTGGTGGGGAGCCATCTGAAGATTCTTCGGAGCGTGCAAAGAGTGAAGAAGCAGAATGCAGAGACGTTGGTGATCTGTTGTTTCTTGGTGAGTTTGCTGTCCAAGATGATGCTGAGGTTGTGGACGGGGGCTTTTGATGTAGGTGTGGGTCTGAGCTCCACGGGCTACCAGGTGTCATTCCAGAGGGAGGTGTGTTTGACAAAGACCAACACTTTGGTTTTGTCTGTGTTGAGCTTCAGGCAGTTGCCCTTCATCCAGGCTGTGACGTTTTTCATGCAGTTATGGAAGTTTGTCTTCGATGTGATGGGGTCTGCTGAGAGTGAGAGGATGAGCAGGGTGTCATCAGCGACGCCATGTAGATGTTGAAGAGGCCTGTGGCTGAGGGATGAGCCTTGATGGATTCTGCAGATGGTGCTGTTGGGTTGTGAGGCAAAGAGGGAGACGGATTATCTGTGTACATCCAGTGAGGAATGATGCATCCATCTGAGTGAGTTTTCTTTAATCCCGATCTGGTGCAGTCTTTCGATGAGCTTGCGGTGAAAAACAGTGGTGAAGGCTGCGTAGAAGTCAAGAAGGATCAAGGTGGCCGATTCTCCCCTGTCAATTTGGGTGTGGATGTCATCTGTGGCGGCAATCATGGTGGTCTCAGTGCTGAGGTTGGCTCTAAAACCAGATTGGGAGGGGTCTAGCAGGTTGTTTTTCACCAGAAGTTCGGTGAGCTGACAGTTGATGCCCTTCTCCAGGACCTTTGCAGAAAATGAGAGCAGTGAGATTGGGTGGTAGTTCGGGAGATCATTTGGGTCTGCGGAGTCTGACCTCTGCATATTTCCTAGCATTGGGAAAGGTGGCTATGGTGATGAATGTGTTGAGGAGGGTGGTGAGTTGGTGGCTGATCTCATCACTTCAGAGGTTGAAGAGGCAGTGAGGGCATGAGTCAGACAGTGCTCCTGAGTGGATGGAGTTAATTTTAGCTGTGGTGTCCGGTGGGCAGAATTGTTCCCATGTGGTGAGTAGGTGCTTCTGGGCCGTCACTCTGGGGGGCAAGGAGGCTGAGGAGGTCAGTGGGTTGGGGGTTGATGTTCTGGTATAAGGTGTGTATATTGTTGGGGAAGTGATCTGCAAGATCACTATAGCATTTCCAAGTCATGCAGAAGACTTTCCTCCCATTTATTCAAACTTTTATGATCTTCAGAAAGCAATGAAATAATCAATTAAATAATCACACTCCTTTACACCCCCTACCTCAACTGATCATGATGATTATTTTAAAAACATTTGAAATGCTTCTGTAACATTCCACAATACATTATTTGTTAATACCACAAGTACTACAAAATCAGCATGGAGATGGAAGTATTATTTCATTATTAGTCCATGCGACACAGAAAGTGGTGTGTCGAAACAGAGAATATGCCTTATTTTCATGCAGAAAATATAAGGGGTGCTGAGGCTCAAATGTGGCGCACTTATGTGGCTATACTTGTTGAGTTTGTAGTTCAAGTACTAGCTGTATGAAATCAGTGCTAAAGTATGTGTTAAAAACCTATAAAGTCATTAACTAGAGGATGATCAATACCCATACGTTTTTAACATCAATGTCTATGAAGGCAATGCCTTTTAAGAATCATATAGTAGGCAGGATATATACTTGATCTACTGTCCTTGTCATTTCATATACTGAATTAGACTAAAATGACAATGTAATTATGAACCATGGAGTAATTTAGACATATTTAATATTTACTTGCCTAACATAGCTATGAAGGCATCTGACAAATACATTTCGTGACATTTAGATAGGTACATAAGTTCTATTTTTAAGATATATCCTTTTTCTTCCTACTCTATTGATATTGGAATTATATGGATCTAATGGCTTCAAAATGGGGACCTACACAATTGCTACTATTTTGAAAGGATTACCCTATATACCAGATAACACCATCTCACTGGGATACAACTTTTCTATTTCTGTCCTTTGGTTTTACAAATCATTGTTTTCAGTTGTTTTAATCTGATTTGTTTAATTGAACTGAATCAGAATTACTACTTTCCAAAATGCACTCATTTGTTACTTGAAAACTCAGAGCAGAAAAGAAGTGTTCTGATAACATGGAAACCTTTAGTAATCCCATATCTGGCCTTGGTACATTTCAATTACTTTGTGACGAAGAGTGAGTACCCATAGTAAACAACTTCATCTAGTCTTGCAAAGGACCTAATCATCTACACATTAGCTCCCACTCATGACACTCTTAAAAGAGCAGGAGCCTTTGTAGAGTATGTGACAGCTCAATAATGGGCCTCTTGAGTTGCTGTGTCTTGGCCCTTGATAAAACGGAAGGGCATTCTGTACCTGCTGAAGTCTGTGCTAGCTATAATAATACATGATTGCAGCAGTGACAGCTGCTGGGTAAATCATGTCGTTTCTGCTATTCCAAGGGTACTGTCCAAATTGTGCATGATATCTGGTTTTTAGACAGCCACTCATTCAATATTGGTGTTTCTTTACTATTTGCATGGCTGCTGGACAAATTGCACATCATTTTTGCTATTTAGTTAGCGGCTAGGTAAATTATGCTGCTTCTTTGCTGTTTGGAAAGCCACTAGCCAAATTGTAGATACTACCTGATATCTAGCCATCAGCTGGGTAAGTAGTTAAGTGTGTTTGTTGATATGTGCAAGGTCACCAACTAATGATGAAGAAAAATAAAGAAGTTTATTTACTATGTCCATAGCCACTAGCCAAACTGTACACAGCGTCTGCTATATTGCTAGCAGCTGGCAAAAACGTGAAGTTTCCTGGCAATTTGCTTAGCCTCTGGACAAATAGAGAATAATATTTGCTATTTAGCTGTTGGCTGGGTGAATAGTGAAGCTTCTTTGCTATGTGCTCAACTGAATGTCAGACAGTATGTAATATCTGTTATTTAGTCATAGGCTACGTAAATAGTATAGTTTCTTTGATATTTACATGACAGCTGGTAAAAGAGTGCAGAATCTGTACCATTTAGCCACCAGCTGGATGAATAAGGAAGTTCCTCTGCTATTTGCACTGCCACAGGCCAAGCAGTGCATAATTTCTACTGTTTAGCCAGCAGCCTGGTAAATAGTGAATTGTCTAGGTTATTTGCAAGGCTGCTTGCCAAATAGTTAATAAACCCTACTATTTAGCCAGAGGCAGGGTAAATAGCAGAGAAAAGTAACTATTTACCCGGTGGGCACCCAAAATAGCGGCCATCTTGTTTTTATGTTTGAAGTATCCTGGGGATGACTGGGATGGGGGCCAGACAGCCTTAGCTTGTGGAAACGTATTTAGTGTTTGATTTGAAGCATCCAAAGCACTGCTGTTTTGGTCAGGCATTAGCCAAGACCTTTAGATTGATTTACTCAAATTATATGTATACTATACTTAAAAGGCTTCAAACACTCTCTTCATCCATTGGTCATTTGTTGTTATATTAATATGTTTGCTTCCATCCACGCCAGCATACTGCATGGGGCAATAGGTCAGCTGACTTTAGCCACAGGCTGACTTCACTTTGAGTGACTGCATTTTTCTTTCACAAGCAACTCATCCACACACAAGGTAGTTCCCTTCAGGGCCAGTGTTTTTGTTTTTACTTTATTATCACTATAGTAATAATTACGTAATGTTGTGTCATCTCAGAGGTATAGACCAAATACATGTGAAATAATACAACACAATATGACAGGTACCACTCTAAATGAAAACCAGGGGTAAGACATATTAGCATTTTTAGGGAGACTCCAAATATTTTGTTCTCCATCTACCCATTCCATGAAGTCACCACCAGCTAGCCCAAATAGCTATGTCAATGCAGGTTTGTATCATTTTGTCAGGACTTGAGTGATAGCCTGAACCTAACCCTATAATGGTACCCACTCACTTTTTATTTTCCATATTCGGACAGTCTGATCTCAAGGTGGCCCCGCAGTTGTGCAAGTCGTCAGGGAAGCTATCTTGAGACCAGGCCATCCTGTCAGGCAAACACAACTTCCGCCATATTCTACAGGTATTTTCCAAAGAAATGCTGTGGTGATCTATGCTTCTAATTGAGAAGTCTAATTAGATGTTTTGCATTGTCTGATACTAGCTGAGAATGGGATCTCTGATTAGCAGCAGAAGCTCCACAGAGGGTCCACCTTTTCTCTCACTGGAGCTCTTCTTCATCCAACTTTGCCCCTCTACTAACATTGCTGACCTCCCTCCAACTCTTTTCCTCCGCCACCCCTCTCTGCTCACTTACCTCTTCATTTTGACTCTCCCCATGCCACCTTCTTTTTCCTGACTTGTGCCCCCATGTGCTGCAGTGTGAGCCTTTGTTTGCCCCACTATATCTGCCTTCACTGGTCTTCTACCTGGCCCTGCCTGCTAGTCTCATTCCTGATAGTGCACTAACACATTTTTTTGGAGGCACACACAGGGCTTGATTCACAAAGATAAACTTGATTTGATTTTAATTTGTAAAGCATGTCATATGCCCAAGGGCATCTTGGCGCTGCCTGAAAACTAGAAAGGATCAGAGAGAATCCACAGCGGGAGCGTGAAAAGCCAGGTTTTGAGAAGCTTTCTGACAGCCAGAAAATTGGAGTAGTTCCTCAAAGAAACATGCATTTGATTCTAGAGCTGAGATGTAGCATGAGAAAAATGTCTCCCACCCCAAGAGACTTTGTGAATATGAGAAACCGACAACGTCAATGAGTTCGCCAAATGTAAAGACCTGTTAGGGGTATACCATGAGAATGTTTTCTTAAGAGATTCGGGCCTTGGAAACACACTGCTTCATAAGCAATGCAAAGAGCCTTAAAAGCTACTTTGTTTTGACAGGTAACCAGTGGAGCTCTTCTCTAGCTTTGGTCACAGACTTAGACTTTTAAATATTTTTCAAAACCCTGACTGCAGCAATTTGTCACCTCTGGAGACTGCTTCGGATACACTGCTCTGCTCCGACCAAGAGTGTATTGCAATAATCTAAAACCAGTGAGGAAACCACAGTTTTTTGTAACTCTACAGGAAAGAAAAAAAGGATTCTCCACAAACGTATGACTGTATAAAAACAAGAGGATGTAAGGTAGTTGGTGTGATCCCTGAAAGATAGCTTGTAAAAAAAATATTCCAAGATTCTTAGATTTGGACACTGGGACGGGAAGTGGGCCAAGAGCATCCAGCCACAAGGATTGATACCAAAAGGAGGAATCCTGCCCATAGATAAGGACATCAGTCTTTGCTGCATTTTATTCTAAGCAATGGTTGCCCATCCATTGCAAGATGGCACTCATACATTTATTGAAAACACAATGCTACCTCTTCTGAGTTTTTGCCAATGGGAACAATAATTTGAGTATCGTCCGCATAAGATATTGGGGGGAAACCGAACGACCTTATCAATCCTATAAAAGGGGCCACATAAATATTGAATAAGGTGGGGTTTATTGAAGAGCGTTGCGGAACTCCACATGGTAAGGAGAAAGATTTTGACCTAAGACCTCCTATACTAACAGTTTTCTCTCTTCCATCCAGAAAGGCACATAAAAGCTTAACGGCCATAACTTTGATGTCAATGTCAAGCAGATATTGTTCCTTAATTGCATGACTTACTGTGTTGAAAGCTGCAGATAAATACAAAAGGATCACTGCAGCCCTGTCTCCACGATAAAGAATTTCCCTGACCTTATCGGCTACTGTAACTAAAGCCTTCTCGGTACTATGGGCTTTCCCTAAACCCAATTAAGATATATCCAAGATGTCATGTGAGTCCAGGAACTGTGTGAGACAAACGTTAAGGTGTTTTTCCCACACGTTGGCTAGAAACAGAAGTCTTCATACGGGCGGTGGTTTTGTTCTTCAGCTGGGTCAAGGGATTGTTTCTTTAGGAGAGGCAGAATGGAGGCCTTTTTTTCTTACTGTGGGGAAGATCCCAGATTTGAAAATGCTGTTAAATATCAAAGAGAGTGGGAGTGCAGTTATATCAACTATTTTGTGCAAAAGATTAGAGGGGCATGGGCCTGAGGGGGTACCTGATTTGGTTTGATTGAGGAGCTCAACCATGCAGTCAGGAGAGATGCAGGAAACTCATCAAAAATATAATGTCCTTAGTTAGATTGAGTGGTGACTTATGATGGTGGTTTGTACCATTGTTAAGAATGAGGTCATTATAAACCACCTCTACTTTGCTTTTGAAAAAACGTGCTAAGTTGTCACAAAACCGCTGTGAGGGGGTTTGTGTAGTATGGACAGACAAGGTTTGATAAACTAGATACTGTTTGGAACAGCTCGCGGGACAAATTCGCTGCAGATCTGATTTTAACGGAAAAAAACTAGTGTTCTCTGCGACAATCAGGTTCTTATATTCCTGAATCTGTTGTTTGTATCTCAGATTTTCCTCCACTGCGTAATTATTTCTCAATTTGATTTCCTTATGACGACAGATTTTCTTTTTTTGTCTTAATTTGTCTTAACTTACACTTTTGTGTAGCTTATGATTGTTTACTTTTCATAAAGGGATTTATGAGCAGCATAATTATGAGTGAGGAGTCTCCCCACATAAAAAGATAGGACAGTCTTATAATTTTATGTGCTGAGACTCCGCACTCACTAAAAAACTACTTGTAAATCTATGTGCTGAGACTCTGTACTCGTAAAGAAACTACTTGTAAATCCATGTGTGAATATCAAACAATCGTAACCTTACACAACCATGTTAAGTTTACCTTTGTGAATCAGGCCCACAGTTTTGGTCAATCAAGTTGCCAAGAAAAGCTATTCTGATTTTCCACTAAAAAAATGACATTCAATTATGTTTTATGTAGTGGTTTTGAATTTTGCTGTACATACACAGTGCAGTTACACTTTCCCAATTGTTGCACTCACTGGAATGGGAATAGTAAGTTTTACCCCTTCACTATCCAACACTTTCTCTACTGTTAGACTCATTGAAGTGGGAATAGTAATTATTACCTCTCCGCTATCCAACACTTTCCCTAAAAAGGTCAAGTGAATTTGTAAGGGTCAGTAAGTATGTAGATATGCACAGAGGCAATGATCCATCTGCGCCATTTACCTACATGTTCATAGTCCTTTTCAAACACACCCTGATGTTCTTAGTGAATACGAAACGTAAGGTTCACTGACAGAATATCAACACCTAAAATATCCCCTTAGCACAATATCGAGTTATAAATATTGATGTCAAAACTATCAACATCCTATATTTATAATGGTAAGTACAAAAATATAGCGAAAAAAGATATTGATGTCAAAAATATAGTTGTACAAAATATTGATTTTTAAATCTGTCTATAAAATAAAATATTAACTATTAAATATATTAAATAGTAAAATGAATTTAAAAAATAAAAATAGATTTAATATACATTTAAGCAAATATAATTAAGAAACATAATTTGAAAAAAGTTGAACACATATAAAATTAATAATTAATATATATATCTAATTTAAAACAGCTAATAAAATTTTATTGTAATTCATTTTATCATTTTGAAAATATATATATATATATATATAAATATATATATATATATATATATATATATATATATATATATATATATATATATATATATATTCACTGAAAAAACCATAGGTTATAGACCATATATAGTTAGGAATTAGCATTTACAAAACCTTGAAAATTCACTGAAAAAACCATAGGTTATAGACCATATATAGTTAGGAATTAGCATTTAAAAAACCTTATTTTACTCACACAAAACCATTGAAATTCCATATATAGTTAGTTGCACTAACTATATATCGCGCACCTGCAATCCACTGCTGATGATGTCACATATTACATCATTCATGACATGGTCAGTGACATCACTGATGACATCACTGATGACATCTCAAATGACATCACTGATGACATCACTGATGACATCTCATTTGACATCAATGACCACATCACTGATGATATCATTCATGTGACAATACAATGCATCTCCTCACATTTTAATATAACCTCTGTTTCACCCAGTGTTAAATACAGAATATAATTTTTGAAACCATTGACACACCAATACTAGTTACTACATACGCACTCACTGATTCCTACGTCTACACACACCTTCACTCATTCACCCATACTATCATTCATACATACAATCACTCATCTTTACAACACTATCATATGCACTCATACACCTATACAGACACTCACAGTCTGCCACTCATCCATGGAGTTACTCACACACCTAGTCAGTCCTGTAAAGAATCAATGACACTTCCATTTTCTTGTCTATACAGTTAAACATAGAGCACCTTACATTTTCAAACATATACTAACACATACTTACCTTGTTATACAATCATTGATACAAGTACACATTGATCTGCACAGAGTCACACACCTCCCAGCCAGCCACACACACACTCAGTCTCCCATACAAATACTTGGACAATCAATCAGTAACCCATATAGTTAATCATATAGCTACTGATCAAAACATGCAGCAGTTTACAGAACAACAGACATAATGATGCACAAATTAAGACACTTTAGTCACTAACCCATGCACTCAGTGAGACACATTTAATCACTCACTCATGCATTCAGTCATGCACCTACTAAATCCTTTGTCCAGACACTTATACTTCCACTCATTCTTCAATATGTAAGACACATTTTAACTTTACAGAAACATACAGTCACTGGATGTTGTCATCAGTGATGTCATCAGTGATGTCATTTGAGATGTCATCAGTGATGTCATCAGTGATGTCACTGACCATGTCATGAATGATGTAATATGTGACATCATCAGCAGTGGATTGCAGGTGCGCGATATATAGTTAGTGCAACTAACTATATATGGAATTTCAATGGTTTTGTGTGAGTAAAATAAGGTTTTTTAAATGCTAATTCCTAACTATATATGGTCTATAACCTATGGTTTTTTCAGTGAATTTTCAAGGTTTTGTAAATGCTAATTCCTAACTATATATGGTCTATAACCTATGGTTTTTTCAGTGAATTTCAATGGTTTTTTAATAGCAAATATCATAAGCTGTCGAATGTCAAGTACGTGGTAAGTGAAAACATTTTCGTGTTTATGCACACTGATCTGCTTTGAATGGTGCCCCCCCCCCTCATTTCTATTAGGAGTACTCTCTCTTTGCAGATAGTGTAAGGTAGTTAACGCAGGTCTTTGCCCCCATTGTAATCCGTCGTGCCTGCTTCTCTCTCCATTTGATTCATTGTTATCCAAGTATTTACTGTTTTAGAATTAGTTCTCTTTGGTTCATTCTCTATTTACAAACAAACACAGAGTCGCAATACTCTGTTTAGTCTTTGCAGATAACGAAAAATCGTGTAAAAAAAAAGAAAAGGAATCGAGCAAAATCAGTAGGCCACTAATGGGATCTCTTTTTGACCTCGCTAAAATAGAAACATTAGGAACAACCCCTCATGACAAATACAAAACTAGTGAGATGAACTGAACTCCA
The DNA here is from genome assembly GCF_964261635.1 of Lissotriton helveticus. NCBI lineage: Eukaryota > Metazoa > Chordata > Amphibia > Caudata > Salamandridae > Lissotriton > Lissotriton helveticus. Next base: position 933,314,709 of record NC_136059.1, on the reverse strand, counting down.
CACAATGATGGCTGCAAAACAGCTCGGCTCCGCCACCCACCCCGCCCAAAATAACGATAAAGAACGGCTGCCATGATTGGTTGCGGAATGACCACGACGGAGCTACGAAATGGTGCTGCTCTCATGCTAACCCCAGCTTCAGTCTGAAACATCCAGAAACACTGTAGACTACCAATTCGATCAGTTCCGGTAGCGCCCCAATGTAACCCGGTAGAGAAGAACTAGCCCTCCCCTCTTTGACTGATGGTTCTTGTTGCCTGTCCCTTCTGTTGTCATTTAACAGAACTATTTAGCCTGCTGAAAGGGGTTGTGTTCCGACCGCTGGTTGGTGGAGACATTTTGACTATATTCTGTACCTGCGTTGTCGCGTAATGCGTCATATGACGCGCCGCGTTAGCGCATCCGGAAGTCATCCGGGGCGCGCAGCGCGTAACGTAAGCATAACAAGTCATGTGACTTGTTAATAAAACTTTTCATTGGTTCATTTTACTTTTCTTATTGTAATGATGAAAGGCTTGGTCATATGACCTAAAAATTACGCTTTTCATTACTTCCGAACATTATTTTTTCTTAAATATATGTTATAATGTTCCAGGCTAATGTACTTTCCCGGAAATTTTACAACTGTCCTGCAAGTAAAATATATTCTTTTTTCGAGAAAAAGAGCGTTTCTTCGTCCCATGACGGAGCCGTTGAGCAAAAGAGGGTCGACCTGCTGTCTTAGTCGCCGATACGCCTGAATATGAGATTCTTATCGATCACTTTATGTTGCAGGAATAGAAAACACAACAGCCCTTGACCATTTATCTTTACTGCGTTCCTTCGTATTATACCTTTTACCCTTCATGTAATTGGTCTGCTTTATTTCACTTGCCTTTTAATGATTCTAAAACAGTGACTATTATTAAAAACTTTACCAATGTATATACTACTACCATGTTTTCTTTTAAAAACCTTTATTGTGAAAATTTCATTATACAAATACGAGCCTATAACCACGTGGGCCGGCCACGGAGCAAACTGTAATCGTATATGATGAATAGACATTTACACTGTAGAGGAACGTAACGGGCGGGCCATTAGGTTGCAAGAACTAAGGTGTCTAACAGTTACGGAATCGGTGGACGTACATTTTATAATTAAAATACGACAGGGCCAGTTACAATAAAATTATCTAGATATACATTTGCGGGCAAGTACCATGGGTGACGTTAATTCGAACTTTCAACAGTACAGTAATCAATAACACATCAGAACTTAATATCAATAGGGATGTCGAAATATTCAATCAATTCTCGTCCCCGCCCGCCATGTGCTTCAAAACTGCATACGTATCTCGTGATTTCAAGGTTCTGCAACCAGTACACAACAAGGAGTTACGAGTCCCATTTATTCTGGCGCCATTTTGGGCGAGGAGGGGCAGGTCCAGGATATAGTCAAAATGTCTCTACCAACCATCGACTATGATGATGTTCATATGCTGTATTTATTAGAGTAACACTCATCTGTCCACATGAAATTAATTTGCCACAATCTAAACATGTCATTTTAATCTTTCCAAAGTTCTTCTAAATATTTGGGACCGTTTCCCTTGCCTCTGAAGCTCTCAGTGCCACTTCTTTGATGAATGTACTAGCAGGTCAGGGGTTCTCCTCCAAATCTCTCTTTTATGCAGCACTATAATTAATTGGTGCCACCTCTCCATATGACGATGCATGGTATAGTTACCACAACTATATTTTTTTTCGGTTCCTCTGGAGAGTTCATCGTGGCAGATGAAGCGTGTAACGTACCGGGCATTTACCTTTTTTTGCATGTACAGGAAAGGAAAAAAAAATCGAGCGTCCGAGTTCTAAGGTGTCCCAGGGCCATTTTAGTGGACCAGGCCCAAATCCAAAGAACAGGCCGCCATTTTGAGAGTCCTGTTGCAGCCGCCTGTCGCTGTAGCATCAAGAGCAGCCGAAACTCAGCTGAATGGCAACTGAAACGGTAAAGGGGCGCCCCACTACAGCAGACGAGCCAGGCCCAAATCCAAAGAACAGCTATCTCACAGGCTAATGGGGCGACCCACGCCGAGTTTCAGCATTGTAGGATGACCACACAAGTACAGCAACTTGCTAGACATCACCTCGGTGCCATCCGGATCTCGGCGCCCCACTGCAGATGAAGTGCCTCTCAACTATGAAACCACCACGGTGACATCCGGATCTTGGCGCGTTGTGCTGCCTTTGGCCTATTCGCACATCGGTCCGCTACTGACGCCATCTCACAGGCTAATGGGGCGACCCACGCCGAGTTTCAGCATTGTAGGATGACCACACCAGTACAGCAACTTGCTAGACATCACCTCGGTGCCATCCGGATCTCGGCGCCCCACTGCAGATGAAGTGCCTCTCAACTATGAAACCACCACGGTGACATCCGGATCTTGGCGCGTTGTGCTGCCTTCGGCCTATTCGCACATCGGTCCGCTACTGACGCCATCTCACAGGCTAATGGGGCGACCCACGCCGAGTTTCAGCATTGTAGGATGACCACACCAGTACAGCAACTTGCTAGACATCACCTCGGTGCCATCCGGATCTCGGCGCCCCACTGCAGATGAAGTGCCTCTCAACTATGAAACCACCACGGTGACATCCGGATCTTGGCGCGTTGTGCTGCCTTCGGCCTATTCGCACATCGGTCCGCTACTGACGCCATCTCACAGGCTAATGGGGTGACCCACGCCGAGTTTCAGCATTGTAGGATGACCACACCAACTTGCTAGACATCACCTCAGTGCCATCCGAATCTTGGCATCTCAACGCCTAGTGGTATCTTCCATACAAAAAATATTGTTACGCTGCCTTTGGCCCCATTCGCACATCAGTCCGCAACTTAGACATCACCTCGGTGCCATCCGGATCTTGGCATCTCAGCGCCTTGTGGTGTCAGTCAGAAAATATTGTTGTGCTGCCTTCGGCCTATTCGCACATCGGTCCGCTACTGACGCCATCTCACAGGCCAACGGGGCGCCCCACGCCGACTTTCAGCATTGTAGGATGGCCACACCAGTGCGGCAACTTGCTACACACCACCTCGGTGCCATCCGGATCTTGGCATCTCAGCGCCTTGTGGTCTCTTCTACACCGGAAATATAGTAGAAAATATTGTTGCGCTGCCTTTGGCCCCATTCACACATCAGTCCGCTACTGACACCATCTCACAGGCCAACGGGGCGCCCCACGCCGACTTTCAACATTGTAGGATGGCCACAGAAGTGCGACAACTTACTAGACACCACCTCGGTGCCATCCGGATCTTGGCGCGTTGTGCTGCCTTTGGCCTATTCGCACATCGGTCCGCTACTGACGCAAACTCACAGGCCAACGGGGCGCCCCACGCCGACTTTCAGCATTGTAGGATGGCCACACCAGTGCGGCAACTTCCTACACACCACCTCGGTGCCATCCGGATCTTGGCGCGTAGTGAAGCTGCAGCAGCTGCAAATAAGCTTCAGACAGTGTTACAACCGCTGCTCAGAACTCTCAACTATGACACCACCTCGATGCCATCCGGATCTTGGCGCGTTGTATTGCCTTCGGCCTATTCGCACATCGGTCCGCTACTGACGCCGCCTCACGTGCCAACGTATTTTCTCCGCATTTTATACCCTATGCCGCATAACAGGTCATGTGACTTGTTTATAAAACTTTTCATTGGTTCATTTTACTTTTGGTTTCCTAATGATGGAAGGCTTGATCATATGACCTAAAAACAACACTTTTCATTGGATGAAAACTTTTTTTTTCCCCCAAACGATGAAAGCCCCACCTTGTTTCTGGATGTTTCAGACTGAAGCTGGCGTCACCATGAGAGCACCACCATCTCGTAGCTCCGTCGTGGTCATTCCGCGAGCAATCATGGCAGCCGCTCCCCACCAGAAGCCTGCAGGAGTCGGGGCCCCCAAAACTTTTGATGAATTCTCAAGGCGGAGGGGGCGCTTTCGAGAATGGGGTCCAAGACCTAGCAGACAAGCGTCCGATTTCCAAGGTGTCCCAGGGCCATTTCAGTGGACCAGGCCCAAAAAGGAAACAGCCTGCCGCCATTTTGAGAGTCCTGTGACAGCCGCCTATCGCTGCACCGCAAGAGTGGGCGCAACTCAGCTGAATGGCGGATTTTGACACAGTGGACCAAAAGCGGACGGAATGGCAACTGAAACGGTAAAGGGGCGCCCCACTACAACAGACGAGACTCCACCTGGAGAGGCCCGTTCACGCCGCCTCCCCCGGGGCGCTCCACGCCGTTATTCGGAGCAGCATTGTAGGATACCAAAACCAGTGCGGCAACTTACTGGACATCACCTTGGTGCCATCGTTCTGCTGCCTTGGAACTATTCGCACAACAGTTTGCTACTGATGACCCACCCCCCGCGACGCCCCACGCCGTTATTTGCTGGGTGGCAACTTACTAGACATCACTTTTGTGTCATCTAGATTTCGGCGCGTTCTGCTGCCTTGGAACTATTCGCACAACAGTTTGCTACTGATCACCCACCCCCCGCGACGCCCCACGCCGGAAATCTGGACGTTGTGCTGCGTTGGGACTATTCGCACAGCCGACCGCTACTTCGTTGTTTTTCTCTAAAAATGTTTATATGTTATTACTATTTTTGTTTTCTTGTATATATTTATAAATTATTAAAGTTTTATAATCTTACTACTTTGTCGGAGTGCTATATATTTTTAATGTGACACATAATTGTAAAAACTTTGATGTACAAAGAGTCATCCCTGGAATCTTCCGCTTCACGCTCGGTCCCCTCCCCAATCACAATACAGGATGGTTTTCAGATAATAGCAACGCTTCTGCTGTGACGGATCTCATCGAGTGTGGGCCTTGATCTACTATAACTCCTTTGAAGACGGGTGATTCTTTACAGCTGTGGCCATAAACTACATCTGCAGGGCTAGCTGATAGCCTAGGACCGGCCTGGACAATCGGACACAGAGGAAAAGGAGTGTCAGAGGGTGCGGTAGTGAATAGGGCGAAAGGGAGGTGTCGGGCGGGCACAGGGTGTGATTCTCAGGGAAGAACAGCGCAGATGGGGGGAGGTTTATTACCCATGCATAAAACAGAGAGCGGGGGTGACCACTGCCTGGGGGAGATGCTTGCGAGGGTGGGGAGCCATGCTAAGGATCGACAGCGTGCACAGAGTGGATCTGGTCAAGGCATCTAAAATGGCTGCCGTGCACGACAAAAGTGTGGCATTTGAAAAAAGACAAGATGGCGCACACAATGTTTTTCAACAATTCCTGATTTCCTTCGAATCGAACGTTAACAGACGTTGGGGCATATTACCAAAGTTAAGCGATATTTATCCCTAACGATGCATTGCAAAGATTTTTTTACCGTCAGAAATTATCGCAGATAAACCTTGCTATTATCAAGGTTTATCGCAAATACGATAAAAAACGAGCGCAATGCATTAATATCGCTGAAAACTCCGCGATATTCATGCATTACCGAGCTAATGCTCTTAGCCATGTTATCCACCTCCCATTGGATAACATGGCTAAGAACTGCTCAGGGCAGCTGTTACTTTTTGGAGATATTCGCGCTTATCTCGAATATTTCCAAAAGTTGATAATAGGAGATAGCGATGTTAGCGACTGTTTCCAGTCGCTAACATCTTGGCATGCCCACTTTGCATGTCATTAGTGATAAATATCACTCACATGCAAAGTGGGACCCAAGATGGTCGCTATCTCCTACTAGCCGTCGCTAACTGGTGTTAGCAACAGCTAGGTAATACACATATAATTTTATCTCCGCGAAGCGGAGCGCTGTTACAGATATATATCTTGTTTTTGAACGTTAATTTCTCAAAATGCACTGAAGCACATATATTGAGACATAGCAAAGGCACATCGGGCTACCAGTCCCTAATATTTTACCAAGTTTCGTGCAAATCCATTCAGCCGTTCGATTATTATTATTATTTTTTTTTTTTGCCCTGCGGGGCCCTTTTAAAACCTCCACATCAAACCTAGGGGGTCAGCGAGGATCTACTATGCCCCCTTATGGTCATCAGCCGTTCGATTATTATTATTATTTTTTTTTTTTGCCCCGCGGGGCCCTTTTAAAACCTCCACATCAAACCTAGGGGGTCAGCGAGGATCTACTATGCCCCCTTATGGTCATTTGCCCCTTCGCTTTGGCCTCCTCTTGTCTCTCGATCCTACCGAGAGACAAGATGGCGGCCGCTACGTACTGTTTGGAATGTTTACAGACACCGGAGAGCCAATCAGCTTCGCTTCGCAAAGCTCCGTAACGCGAAAAGTACGCGAAGCGGTGCGCTGTTACAGATATATATCTTTTTTTGAACGTTAATTTCTCAAAATCCACTGAAGCACATATATTGAGACCTAGCAAAGGCACATCGGGCTACCAGTCCCTACAATTTTGCCAAGTTTCGTGAAAATCCATTCAGCCGTTCGATTATTATTATTATTATTTTTTTTTGCCCCGCGGGGCCCTTTTAAAACCTCCACATCAAACCTAGGGGGTCAGCGAGGATCTACTATGCCCCCTTATAGTTATTTCCCCCTTTGTTTTGACCTCCTCTTGTCTCTCGATCCTACCGAGAGACAAGATGGCGGCCGCTACGGACTGTTTGGAATGTTGACAGACGCCGGAGAACCAATCAGCTTCGCTTCACAAAGCTCCGTTGCGCGAAAAGTCCGCGAACCAGAGCGCTAACCGGTCCGCTGTTACAGATATATATCTTTTTTTAAACGTTAATTTCTCAAAATCCACTGGAGCACATATATTGAGACCTACAAAAGGCACATCGGGCTACCAGTCCCTACAATTTTGCCAAGTTTCGTGCAAATCCATTCAGCCGTTCGGGCTAAAAGTGAGGCCAACCGCCCTATGGAAAACTCAATGTTAAAAACACGTTTTGGGACCCCCCTTTTTTCTCGGCCCCCACTGGACGAACCCCCCCCAAATTTTCAAGGGCTGCTCAGAAACAAAATGTGCCATTTTCCTGAAAATTTCAGCCGATTCCGTCCACAAACGCCAAAGTTATTAGACATAGAATTTTCAAAAAACCCATAGAGAAAAAATCCTAACTATATATACCTACTGGCGACCGCCAGTAGGTAATATATATATATATATATATATATATATATGCTGCTTACTCCGTTTCGTGACACTCTTTCACTCCAGGATGGATGGATACACGACACTGGGTATGGGCTCCCAGACAGCAAGGCCAAACCCTGCCTAGTTTATACTATAGAACAACTGCCAGTGCTGTCAATATAAGTCACAAGATTTTTATTTTTTAATCCCATCACACGATTTAAACACTATGAGGGCAAAGTTGATTTTTAGAATTAATCTTGAAGTTTTAATTTCTATTTAGTTTGTCATTTTTTCATTTGTTTCAGCGGATTTTATACATTACAAACAAAGGAAAACATATCTACAAAAACATTGAATCAACATATATACCCCTAGTCAATACTGTACCCCTTGGTATCATTCATACACATTCGCTCTCTAGAAGTTCTTACATTCAACACATTCACACTCAAATATTTTACTCGCAACAATCATTTTTATGTACATTTCATATACAATTTCTACAGGAACCATTGTATACTTTGTACACTAAATCAAATAAAATACAAATATTATTTATATTTCCTTATGGTTCCCAAAAATGAGGTCTACGCGTTTCGAACTCCCTTTTGTTATGGGGTTCTCATCAGGACCGTAAACTGTAAGTGAGAAAAGAGAAGGGACTCTTATTAGTTCTTTCAGATATTTGCACCTAAAAGCTGTTTTGTGGTTCAACATTATATAATAATTTACAAATATATATATATATATATATATATATATATATATATATATATATATATATATATATATATATATATATATATATATACTACTGGCGGTCGCCAGTAGGTATATATAGTTAGGATTTTTTCTCTATGGGATTTTTGAAAATTCTATGTCTAATAACTTTGGCGTTTGTGGACGGAATTGGCTGAAATTTTCAGGAAAATGGCACATTTTGTTTCTGAGCAGCCCCTGAAAATTGGGGGGGGGGGGGTTCGTCCAGGGGGGGTCGAGAAAAAAGGGGGGTCCCAAAACGTGTTTTTAACATTGAGTTTTCCATAGGGCGGTTGGCCTCACTTTTAGCCCGAACGGCTGAATGGATTTGCACGAAACTTGGCAAAATTGTAGGGACTGGTAGCCCGATGTGCCTTTTGTAGGTCTCAATATATGTGCTCCAGTGGATTTTGAGAAATTAACGTTTAAAAAAAGATATATATCTGTAACAGCGGACCGGGCAGCGCTCCGGTTCGCGTACTTTTCGCGCAACGGAGCTTTGTGAAGCGAAGCTGATTGGTTCTCCGGCGTCTGTAAACATTCCAAACAGTCCGTAGCGGCCGCCATCTTGTCTCTCGGTAGGATCGAGAGACAAGAGGAGGCCAAAGCGAAGGGGCAAATGACCATAAGGGGGCATAGTAGATTCTCGCTGACCCCCTAGGTTTGATGTGGAGGTTTTAAAAGGGCCCCGCGGGGCAAAAAAAAAATAATAATAATAATAATCGAACGGCTGAATGGATTTGCACGAAACTTGGCAAAATTGTAGGGACTGGTAGCCCGATGTGCCTTTGCTAGGTCTCAATATATGTGCTCGAGTGGATTTTGAGAAATTAACGTTCAAAAAAAGATATATATCTGTAACAGCGCTCCGCTTCGCGTACTTTTCGCGTTACGGAGGTTTGCGAAGCTGATTGGTTCTTAGGCGTCTGTAAACATTCCAAACAGTCCGTAGCGGCCGCCATCTTGTCTCAAGAGGAGGCCAAAGCGAAGGGGCAAATGACCATAAGGGGGCATAGTAGATCGTCCCTGACCCCCTAGGTTTGATGTGGAGGCTTTAAAAGGGTCTCGCAGGGCAAAAAAAAAATATACCGTTTTTTTCGGTTTTTTGCGTGGAGTGCGCCCGGTTCGCGAACCGGGAAGCGTTCTGGGGAGCGTACTTTCTTGAAAATTAGTGAAAAAAGTTAGAGTAAAATAATAATTGTGAGTGATCAGATGTAGGGTAGCTCTGAGAAGAGCTTTTGGGTTTATGGTACATTTAGGTACTTATAAGTAGGTACCAATGCACAGTCTTAAATTCAGAGTGAAAATTCTGTTGCCCTCATCTGAGAAGTGAACTCCATCTCCTCTGTAGATATCTTGCATGTAGTAACGCAAGTTATTGTTGTACAGGGAGCCCATTCCATGGTCTCTCATGTAAGCTGAAACAGATTTGTTTACATGCTTCCTCGATTTCTCAATTTGTGGACAAAATTGGTTCGACCACCTCCATTTTTGTCTTTGGCATATATTTGAATATACCAAGGCAGTCTGAGGAAAAAGTGCCATCAATTGCTCAAAGGTGTCCTTTAAAAGCATTTCCAGACCTACCCCAGTCAAAGTGCCCAAATCATTACCTCCACAGTGCACAATTAACAGGTCAGGTTTTGGCAAATGCATAAAGGTTTTCACCAATGGTATCAATTGGTGACATTTTAATCCTCTGTGGCCAAACCACTTAATTTCCACATCTTGTAAATTGAGGTTAGGTAAATTCCTGTTTTCAGCGTACCTCTGAGCCCAATAGATGTAACTATGTCCAACAATCCAGACAGAAAACATGGCGAGAGAAGGTTCTCCTGCAGTCAGATGAAGTGTGGCAATGAAATGGCAGTTGAAAAAATGAGAGTGTAAAATGAAAAAAACTGAGGAGTTTCTGTGTTAATGAATCAGTAAGAGTGATTGGTGGATTTTGATTGCTGAAAACAGAAAGTTAGGGTGCATGGATGAGTTCGTTGAAAGATGTATTTTGAGTGGCGAAGAAAAAATCATTAAATGAAAGATTGCACTGGATATGCAGGTGCACTGAGAGTTCAGAGTTCAATTGCAACATTGTTGTGTGAACTTGGAAACACCAGAGGTCTTGCAAGAGGTGGTTGCTATGCAGAAAAAGCAGAGAGGGGGCAGAGGGGGGAAGGGTTTTGCTTTGAAAAAAAGTGAGGGAAGAGTTTTGATTGGGTGACATGAGAGATATGTGTGAGGAATTACAGCATTTCTGTGCTTTTGATAGCTGCAGACTCTGGAGTGCATACCTTTTGCTCTGCTGAAGACAAATTGGTGTGTTTCTGAGACTGTTTTGAAACTCAAAGTATTTGCTAAGGTGAGAAAAGATTTCTTTAATTTAGATAGAAAATAGTGTGCTTTAAGAAGAAAATTATGAAGAAAGTTGTGTTTTTCAAATGTTGCTTTGTCTCAAGTGTTTTACAAATAGATTTTGTTTGTTTGAGAAATTGTAATTGGAGAAAATGTGAAGTATTAGTACTGACAGGGTTTTTATGTGCATAGGAGCTGTGGAGTGTTTTCAAATTATGACTTGTAAATCGTTTTTGAGAAAAAGCAATGGTTTTAATATTGATGAGAAGGACATAATGTTGTCTGCTTCTTTATAAGGTAATTGAGAGTCTCTGATGTTATTTTTCCCATTTCAATGTAAGAAGTTTGTCTGTGGAGCAAATTGCTTGTAAATATGCTCCCACCTGTGCATGGCAAATTTAGATTTTGAATGTTTGCGTTACATAGGCATGTTAAAGGTGACTGAAACATGCTGCAAAGGCAATCAAAAAACGCTTTTATGTGTCTTAAGGACATTTTAAGTCATTTCCCCATGTGCAGTGTTTTCAAATTATGAGTTGAAAATCGTTTTTGAGGTAAAGGAATGTTTTCAAAATTTATGTGCGCCATATGCCCCCAAATTTCTTTTTCAGGGGTGCAGCAGGGTGTTCTTGAGACACTCCTGCACCCTCGGAAAAATTCGTAATTTGCGATGAGGTAATTGCTAATCGCAAATTGCACCTTCATTCCTATGGGCCTCCTGCTGCATGGAAATGAATGGGTAATTTGTAATTAGCAAATAGCTCATCGCAAACTAGGAATGGTAAAGAATCGCTATTTATTCCTTAAAGTTCGCTATTTAGGAAATGCAAAAAACTTTGATGATACATATGGCGGTTCATCTCTAACAAGATAAGAAGCATAGGGATCGATTTATGATGACTGGCGCATCACCAGGGATGTGTTAGTCATTCTGTGCCGCTGTTCCGTCACCTATGGTGTGCTGCATTTACAATGCGGCGCATCATGGGGCAAAAACAGCACAGATGCGTGACGTATCTGTGCCGTAAAGGTGGCGCATTGCTGGAGTTGTATCGCAAGTGTGATGAAGCTCCAGCAAGGCTCAGGGGTGCCCCTGTCGCAGGGTTTCTGTTCTCACACAGAACTGTGGACAGAGGATTGGAACCTCGGCGAATTAGGGTGCCCCAAAACTCACCTTAGTAATCAAAAACCCCTTAGCAAGCTAGGTACAGTGTCACATTGGATATAACAAACTCTCAATGTTTAGACAATCCAGAATATGTACCTCAGGATACGTGGAACTCATGAACAGTCGGTCGTTATATATTTCTTAGAAACCAGAACATGGAGTTAAGAAGAACACATGTGTATTTGAAATGTTTATTTACTAATGCCGTCTTCTCAGGCGTAGTATCTTAGATAATACAAGTACACATATTATCAGTAGCAAAATTACCAGCATAGTTACTAGTACATAAAAAGCGAATGGTGACAGTATGTTAACATGCTGTAAATGAATAAGAGTTAGCAACACTTATAAGCAGCCGCGGGCCGTGGAGGGAGTTACGGTGGGGCAGGGAGGCGGAGAGGGGGAGGGGCAGGGTGGAGAGGGCTCCACCCTGCCCCTCCCCGCCTCCCTGCCCCACCGTAACTCCCTCCACGGCCCGCGGCTGCTTATATCTCACCCTCCCTAATACACATATTATATTATTTGCTAAGAAGGTCTCTTTGTGTTGGTTTAGGGCGTGCCCATACTTTAGTGTCTTAGATTTGAAGGAATCACATCAGCATACACCAGCTCGCTCTTCATGTGAACCGCATCAAGTGTTGTGTATGTGTGTTCGGCAAAGCAATATAAAACCCGCCTCATGCCCAGAATTGGCAGAAGCTGCACTTATGTTATGAGTATGAAGTCGTGGAGATCAGACCTCATAACAATTCTGTATCGTGTTGTTCTTGAAACTTCAGCACTCGCTGTACAGATATAGTTTAACAAGTAAAGCAGATAGTAGAGCAATAACATATTATTCTCATGTAAATCACGATGAACTATTAGGTTGAAAGCTAAAGCAACAACTAAGTGTCGTGTGCAGAAGTTGCAAAAAAGGAAAAATGGCGTTTAAACCGGTAATGAGTCCATGCTAACTTAACACGGTGTAAAGATATCCAGGATCTACATGACACCTCCCCATGATCCGGAAACGAACTGAATAAGATAATAGAAGTGCCATCTCATGAGAGCAGATTGCAACTTTATATGTGGACGGTCCGCAAGGTAAAACATTAAAAACTAGGAAAATTGAATGCTAAAGAAAAATAAAACAGCCAACTACTTTATCGAGGCTTAAGCCAATAGGCAAGCTAAATAATAAAAACTTGACAAATAAGTCAATGAATTGTCAATGAAATGCTAGTACTCAGCATATCAAACATGAAAAAGGTCTATGACATAACTGTGTATGCAAAATAAGCTGCAACAGCCTCTAATAGGAAGTCACCGTCTTCATCCGAAAAGAGTTCAGCCATCCAATTTAAAAGCGGAAAAGAACATACGTGCTCTCCCAGCACCGGATCCTCTATCACCATCAGAGGACAGCTCGGTGGGTTTTCAAGAAAGCTCTGTTCCAAGAAAGACTGTGTTGCCGCCAGTAAATTCCAGGGACCAATTAGTCCATGGATCAATGCCACAGCCATAATCCTTTCGCCAGGACAAACCAACTTGTGAGTAATGATAGGACTCATCAGCTGATTAAAGTCGACGTCAGGAGAAACCGGTCCGCAGATACACAAATCAATGGCCCAATCGAAATCACAGGTCAGGCAGTGAAATACAGGCTGGACACAGGTGAAGTAGGAGAATCGAAAAGATAATCCATATGCCGTGCTTAATATCGCCAACGGCATTGTGCCATAATATTCAAGCATGCGATTGCGGAACAGCGTCAGCAGCTGCAGGGCGGGAGCTTGCACAGGAGGGACATCCATATTTAAAAATGTAAAAAAGCACAAGAGCGTCCGCTGGTAATGCAAGTAAAAATGGGAATCCACCAAGCACAGTGGAAAAAATAGAATGAAAGAAAGCAGGGATGATTCCAAAGATTTTCTCAAATGAAGTCACGAGACCACTGGTAACAACTTTAAAAAAGTGCGCCAGGCCCTTTGTGGAGGACGCGTTAGAGATAGTCCGAACCATCTTGCTGAAATGGAAAGGCGAATCTGTATTTAAAAGGGTCTGCACCTCTGTACTGGTGTTCGCTATGTGAAGCACGAAAGTTTCACGGGCCGAAGTCAAGGCCACCTCTCTCTGAGACAAAAGAGCTCTTATTCTTGCCATGCCGTTGAAATGTGCTCCCAAGGTTGGTATTTGTGGCCAGATTGAAAACTCCCTATGTTCATGTGTGGGAGGAAATAGAACATTTCTGCAGCAAATAACCCGTTCACTTACTGTTACGATAAAAGGAATACTTTTAATTAACCCAGAACAATCTTCATTATTGAGCATCAAATAACTACCATTTTCCAACAACTTGAACGTGGGGATGATAGCAGGAACTGGCGTGCCTTGCAACACGCAAGCCATATTTGGTCGGTGTTTGTTGCATGAACCGTGTAACTGTATGTGCCTACACATTAGTGAATGATCTGGCGTCTCAGTGCATTCCTCTCCATTCAGATAAACTTCTTGATCATCTTTGAAAATCTGTATGTGTATGGAAGCGACCAGACCTCATGAAGAAAACCACTACCTAAAGGTTAATAACGACCTATTGGTATATATTTCATACAATTTGAAAACTTATATAAAGCAAAAGGCAGCGTTATTAAACCGTGGATAAGGCACGTTGCCAAAGCAGTCAACCTTTTGGATTTATACTGGAAATGTTAAAGGAAGAATTACGGAGTAGGGCCTGTAAATCTTTAATGGACAACGAGTAAAATTACTCCAACCATCATATTCCTGTAACTCCGGGATAGTAGGGGTGTTTAATTTTTTAGAAGTAGCCAATCCAAAGCATTTGGTCTGGGAAATTGTTTCATTCACAAACAACATATGATTTGGGATGAGACATGCACGGTGCAAAGCCTCAGTGCCTTGTACCTGCCAGGTTCGTGAACCCCAAACTGATGTAGATCCTGGATATCTTTACTCTGTGTTAAGTTAGCATGGGCTCATTACTGGTTTAAACGCCATTTTTCCTTTTTTGCAACTTCTGCACACGACACTTAGTTGTTGCTTTAGCTTTCCGCCTACCTGCATCAAGATCTATGCCTGCTTCAAGCAGGCGCAGGGTTTTGATGTAGCTTTGTCCTATCTGATTGTAAATGCGGCACACCGTGGGTGGCAGAGCAGCGGTGCACGTTAACTGGTGCATCCCTGGGGATGTGCTAGTTAATATAAATCTGCCCCTTTACATTTAATTATGTGCAGGGGACACAGAGTCGGTGAGGTTTATCCAAGGTTAAGAAGAGATGAGTCCTGTTCAGTGAAAAATTGGAGATAGGCTTCACCTCCTCTGCTCCTCAGCATCGTTGGACATGGTTAAATAATAGCTGCAAAATGTTACTCTTGTTAAACAATTTTACTATTATAATCTCTGAGATTTGTCTCTTACTGTGCAACATCTCATTGTTGTTATCTTTCTTTAAAGATAAAGACAACATCAACATGAGCGACAATCAGCAATCAGTTGATTTCGACCTCATCATTGAACTCGTAATTGAAACATCAGTGGATGTTGATCCCTTGGATGATTTCAATCCTGAGGATGAAGAAGAACGTGATGAGGATGCAGATTTGTCAGAATTGTATGACATAGGATGGGAAGCTGACTTGCTTGAGCCTATGGAACTATAAACATTTATTTTATAAATTTATAATAAATAAAAAGTAAATATGTAAACCGTTTAATTTAAAAATAAAGACACCTTCAAAAACAGGTTATGTGTAGTGTCTTCAATAAAATATTAAAATATGGTCATAAAATTAGATCAGATTCATATATAAAACAGGACAGGTAAAATGAATATAAATTCCATTTCTTTTCTGCTATTTCTGTATTCTAAATTTGCCATGTACAAAAAATTCTTCTATGTAAAAATGTTAAGTAGTGTGTTAAGTTTTTGATGACTGTTATTAATTTACTGTTGGGTAATAGTGGTTAATAACATTTTTTATTATATTTTACCACAGATTCAACTGCAGATTATTTCAAGATTTTAGGATGCCAAGCAAAGAAAGAGTGAGAAAGGCTGCAAAACGTCAAAGACAGCAGGTGAATGAAAAAAAGCAGCAGTCCTCTAACAAAAAGATTTGTCAAGTCACCAAGAAAGCACCAGGTAAGAGTACAAAAACATTCATAAGAAATATCTCTAGTAAAAAAAATATTACTACAGAAAATGTTTCAGTCCAGAAAAGGAGAAGCAATTCAAACGGTAAGGAAAGGCCAATGAGAAATGTTACTGCTAGAGTAAGAGATAACTCTATGCATGAAAGTAGAAGGAAACAACAGTTTAGGGACATTCGTAAACGAATGTTCCGCAACAGGATAATTGGCAATTTGTTAAAAAATATTAAGAAAGGTCAACAGAAAGTGGTTTTTTATAAGAGAAAAAAAATAGTTGAGAAAGTTATTGATCAGGCATTTGAAATTAAACGTAAGTTATTTATTTTGACAATCAATAGAATTAGGAAGCTAAACAAGGCAATTTATGATTTCAAAAGAAATAGTAGATGGAAGAGAATAGTTAATCGTAGTAATTTTTGTGAAGTTTTTTCTGGAGAATGGATGCATAGTTCAAGCTCTGAGGCATTTTTTAATGAGGAGAGTTATTTCCAGGATAATGATTTGGTGCATGCAGTTGACACCAGTGGTCGAGCTTATGAAGTCAAAGATGGTTGTCCAGTTGAAAAAGAAAAACTTGTGACAACAGAGATAGAAGAGGTGTTAGGTAATGAGGTTTTAGGGAGACGTCCTAAGGGTCCTGTGTACACCTGGAAGTGTAGTAGTATTTGCAGTGTACGACAGGATTCCATCAATTTGCTTTGTGATTTTATACGGTCATTTAATAAGAAAAGTTTGAAGCAGAAAATGAAGTTGTTGCAAGAATTAGATCCTTGCAGAGTGAGAGAAGTGATAGGTTTGCATGGTCATTCACTGGCTTGTCTTTCCAGGAGAGTATGCCAGAGTGTTTTTCATCATTTCAGGATGCTAGCAGTGCATCATAATAAAGTGAGGAAATTAGTTAGAATGTTGTATTATGCTAAGAGTCCAGCAATTATGCTTAAACAATTATGCGCTGCTCTTTTGCATGGTTCTGAAATAGATGTGAAGAATATATGTGAAGAAATTGAGTTTTGTTACTTTGGAAGTAAAGAGGAGAATGTTGAAATTGACCAAGAAGAAGAGAGTAATGTGGAAGATAGTGTACAGGTTTCCAGTACAGATAATTTCCAGAGGGAAATTGCGACGTTTGAGGTGAAATCAAGTGAGAGGCCAAATTTCACTTGTGTGTGTTGTCGACGCACTTATTATAAGAATCAGACTAAGTTAGTGGATTTATATGCAAAAAGTGAAAGGGAAAATAATAGTGAATGGAAGGATTTTACAACATACTTGATGGTAGAAAATTGTTTTGATTTGGGATTGGATCAACGTGTGTGTACTTATTGTTGTAACAAATTAAATCAAAACCAGATGCCTGCTAGAGCAGTTCATAATAATCTGGAATTGGTTGAGATTCCTTCTGAATTGAAGGATTTAAATACTCATGAATCTATTTTGATTCAAAGTATCCATCCCTTTCAGGCTATTGTAAGAATGGAGCCAAAGACAGGGAAATTGCCTCCATCAGATTTACAGAGAGGATTAAAGGGAAGAGTTGTTTATTTGCCTCTAGATTTGAAGAAAAACATTAACACAATTGGAGTAGAAAAAGTGGAAGAGGAACCTCTTGTTATCTTAGTTAATGGGGTTCCGACAAAGAATAAGAAAATATGGCAAGATTTAGTAGATGTTAGGAAAGTCAAAAGGGCAACATTGTATTTGAAAAAATATAATAAATACTATAAAAATGTATATGTTGCAGAAGAGGAAGTAAGTGAGGAAGAGGATAGCGATTTGTGTGCTGGTCAAATTGAGAAAGTAGAACCCTGTACTAGTGAAGAAATATATGAACATTATAGTGTTCATCCTTTGCATTCCAAGGAAGTCATGGGGAATGCTATTTAGTTGTTTCAAATGAAACAAGCGAAAGGGAGTCCCATTAGTGTTTGGGAGGAAAGTTTGGAAGCTCGGTGTTTCCCACAGCTTTTTCCAACAGGTCAGGGAGGAAGATATGATGAGCGACCTCATCAAATTCCTGCTTCTGAATACCGGACTTTGCGATTGTATGCAGGAGATCCTAGGTTTCGACAATGCATTCCTTATTTGTTTCATCTCCTGTTTGAAAGCGATCTGTCTGGACTGTCATATGCAGTGAACCACATCTTGAAAAGTGGTATACACATGCAAAACATCTCGGCAAGTGACTTTATGGATAAAGTCAATGTCCAAGACAGTATTTTGGATTCTCACCTGATTAATCTCATGGCGTGTCAGCGTGGTACTAATGAGTACTGGTACCGTCGTCATGGTGATTTAAAATGTATGCTGAGGAACTTAGGAACTCCCACATGGTTCCTCACTTTGAGCTGTGCTGAGTATGGCTGGGAAGACTTACTTGAATTTCTACGAGAGGCAAATGCTAACGTAGAAAACATCGAATTCAAGACACCCGGAGAACTGTGCTCTTTGGATCCAGTCAATGTATGTAGGTACTTCAATCATAGATTTGAAGGTATGATGTCTTTCATCATGAATAAGAAGAATCCACCTCTTGGAGAGGTGTTGGATTTCTTCTGGAGGAAGGAGTACCAAGCAAGAGGTGCTCCTCATATACATATGTTGCTGTGGATCAAGGATGCACCTAAATTTGGAACGGATGCAGAAGACTCAGTGATGAGTTTCATAGAACAGTATTCTACGTGTGCTGTTCCAAACGCAAAGGAGAAAAAAAGCCTAAGAGAAAAAGTTCTACGTTTCCAAAGCCATCGATGTGGAAAGTACTGTCGTCGTAAATTCCGGAACAAAGACAAGTTCTACACCAAATGTCGTTTCGGCTTTCCACGACCAGTGATTTCTAAAGGAAGAGTGAACAGTTTGATGTCTTCGCTGCGACATAATGTGATGAAGAAATCACCTAAAAACACATACAATTTGAAGAGGAACGAAGAGTCTAAGTACATCAACGACTACAACCCGGTGATTTTGTCCATGTGGAATGCTAACATGGATATACAGTTTGTGGCTGATAACTGTATGGCTGTGGCTCGGTATGTGACATCTTACATCACCAAAAAAGAGAAGACAGAATTGAAGGATATGTGGGAGGACATTTCCCATGAAAAGAGCCTCAGCAAGAAGTTGTACAGTTTCAGTCTGAAGATGTTGTCGCATCGAGAAATTGGAGCTTACGAATGTTCTGACCGGTTGTCTTCAGCAAGTCTCTATGCCAAGTCCAGGAGTATCGTTTGGGCGAGTCTTGGTCTTGCTGCAACGCGTAATCGAGTTCTCAAACCTGTGCGGGAAATTGAGTATTTGGCGGAAAAGGAGCCAAACAGTACCGACATTTTGAAGAGCAACATGTTGGATACATATTATCCAAATCGAAGCAGTCACCTCGAGAATGTTTGTCTGTATGAGGTTCTGCAAAATTACATATTCAAGAGGAACATCAAAGAAGATACTGAGAAAGGAGTGTATGCTGTAATAGGAAGTGAGGGATGTCTGGTCAAGCAAAGAAAATGCCACTTGATAAACCATCGAAAATTGAGTGGCGAATCTCCTGAAAAAAAGGAGTTTTTCTATTTAGCACTTTTGCAACTTTTTAAGCCTTGGCGTGCAGAAGAGGAACTGCTTGGAGATTTCCTTTGTTACGAAGACTCATTCAATGCTGCCAAGGAGACCATAGAATGTCCTGCTTTTCCCAAATATGTAGAAATGTTGAATGTGGATATTGAGCAGGAAGCAACGATTGCAGCCGAGATTGCCAGAGACAGTTCTCAGGACAGTCAGAGTTCTGCTTCATTGAGTCAGGATCCACTAGGAGGACCTCTTATCGAAAATGAAGCTGCCACTGCTATGAATGAAGTGGAAAGAGCCATGGCACATGCTCAGGAGGATGCGGTTAACTTAGAAGAGTTGGAAAGACAACTCAACGTTGAGCAGAGGAAAATATATGACGAGATTACCATGCAAATTGATCATGGATTAAGTCATGACAAGAAAGAGTGCTCATGTACGTCGTTGAAGCCTGTCCGACTGTACCTGAGTGGAGAAGCGGGAACTGGAAAAAGTTTCCTTATTAAAGCAATTTCATGTTATTTGCAGGAAAGGACAGAGTCATCGCTGTCTTGTGTTGTCACCGCTCCAACTGGACTGGCAGCACATAACATTAAAGGGATTACTTTACATCGTTTACTGATGCTGCCAGTGGAGCATGACAACAAATTAGAATATCACAAGCTATCTGGAGATGCTTGTTTTGAAGTTTCAAGAGTCTTGAGGAAAATGAAACTTCTTATCATTGACGAAGTAAGCATGGTTTCCAATGTCATGCTTGCCTTTGTGCATTTGAGAATGCAAGAAGTTCTCAAAACAGAGTATGATGTGTTATTTGGTGGCAAACACATCATTGTTTTCGGAGATCTTCTGCAGCTGACACCAGTGAAAGGGCAACCTGTGTTCAAAATGCTCACGCATGAAGATACCAGGAAGTGCTTAGGGAGCATTGGCAACGTCAATATATGGTTAAACTTCAATTATGCTGAACTGCATGAAAATATGCGTCAGGCAAAGGATGAAGTTTACAAGACTATTCTACAAGATGTTAGAATTGGAAAAGTGACCGAGCATGGGAAAGAAGCTTTACATGCACGATTACTGACAAATTTATATCCAGACGAAGATGTTGTGCCTGAGAATATTTTTCAGAAAGTTACTGAGAAAAAATCTGGAATATGTTTGATGCCAACTCTTGCAGAATGTGCCAAATTCAACAACAAAATGTTGCATTTAGAAAAGCAAGAGATTGTGAAACTGGAAGCTATTGACAGAGTAGAGCATATGGGATCAACAATTATTTTGTCTGAGAATCTGAAAACAAAATTGGATTCATTAGAGAAGAGTATATCTAAAACTGCGGGTTTTGAAAAGACTCTGAATGTGTGCTTGAACTGCCGTATAATTTTAAGAAGGAATTTACATGTTGAAAGAGGTCTGGTAAATGGATCAATGGGTAATGTTGTTGATTTTGTGAAATACAGAAATAGAGATGGAATTGAATTTTTAAAAATTAAATTTGATGGCATTGAGGAAGTACAGCTAATTGGTCGTTGTTCTGCTAGATTTTTGCTTGTAAAAGACTTATATGTTCGTCGTAAGCAGTTTCCTGTTTGCTTGGCATATGCGGTGACAATCCATAAATCGCAAGGTTTAAGTGTAGACTGTGCATTGATGAATATTGGCAGTTCTGTGTTCAAGGAGGGTATGGCATATGTGGCATTGTCACGAGTTAGAACTTTATCGGGATTGTACTTGATTGAGTGTGATGTCACAAACATTTGTGCGGATCTAGATTGTGTTAAGGAATACAATAGGTTAAGAAGAGAGTATGCGCCACATTTGCCTCAGTATCCTTTGTTTGAGAAACGTGTGGTAGGCCGGAAACGAAGAAATGTGACCAATACTGGGGAGGTTGTAGCAAAAAGACGAAAAGTTGATGAACCTGAAATTATAAGCAGAAACAAAAAGGATTCTGTTGAAGATGTTGTTGGTTTTCAATTTGAAAACAGTTCTGGTGTCAACTGCTATGCTAATGTAGTGGTTAATGTTTTGTTTTCTCTAGAAAATGTAAAAGAAGAGATTGTGGTCAATTCTGATCAAAGATTTTGCAGTTTGTTAAATTCTGTGTTAGAGAAATGTAGCACTGATAGAACAAACATAGAAAGTGTGTCTGAAATTCGAAATCTGTTAGACAGATGTTCAGGCCAAACACAATTCTCTCAAAATAGTCAGCAAGATTGTCAGGAGTTTTTAATGTATATGCTTGATGTATTGCATGATGAAGGTGTAGATGTAGATCACCTGTTTGGGCTTTCTTATCAATGGCAGCATGACTGCGAGAACTGTAGGGTATCAAGTACTACTAGTGTAGACTCAGAAAGATTTATATATTTAACTTTGCCAGACAGTAAATCAGTCTCTTTTAATAAGCTAGTAAAAGCAGCTGATCACAACATGGAGTGTAGCCAATGTAAATCTGAAATGATGTCCACATTATTTATACGAACATATGGCCAGTATGTCATTTTAATGTTCCAACGATGTAGGCCTGATGGAACAAAATTGACAACTTTAATTAAAAATTTTGTGGCTTCACAGTTGTCAATATCAGGAAGGACTTTTGTAACTGTAGCAATTATATATCATGATGGTCCTTCAATAACATCAGGACATTATACAGCTTATTTAAAGTGTAGAAATGGCTGGTCATTCTGCAATGATTCTGTTTTAATTTTCAAAAAAAAATTGCCGTATGACCTTAAAAACTCTTACCTGGTGTTTTTAAAACCAAAATTTTAGGGAAAGAATCTCGGGATGTGCTCTGAGGAATTTCAAGAAGTTCTAATGGCTCCTACACGATTTGGCCTTGAGGATAAGTGTAGTATAGAGACATAACTTCTTACCATAACACTGGACGTCATGGAGAAATACGTGCACTTTGAATGAGTTCAGAAAAACTGTTTCTTTTTATAAGCTAATTGAAACAGCCAATCAAAACATGGAGTAGAGGGAATGTAAGTCTGCAATGCTGTCTACTGTTTTACATTGCTTTGTGATTAAAAGTGATGTAGAGAATTAAATAATTGTACTACTCATAAAGGTAGTGTAAGTCTGCTTCATAGTAAGCAGTATCAGTGTGATAGGAAATGTAGAACATGATTGAGCAAGAAGGGGAAGATATTACTAGTCCAGGATTGTGAAAATGATCTTCAACATTTTAATTGTGAAAGTTGCGGAAATACAACATGACGGGATTGGTTTAAAAGAATTCTAAGAGTTATAAATGGCTCAGACACGATTTGGCCTTGTGGAAACGTGTGGTAGAGAGCGAGAAGTCATTTATTGTATGTAACATGTTTTTGAAAACGATGGAGGTTTTCTTTCAGAAAGTGGCGGGTTGAAAGTAATAACAGCACAACAGAGTGTAAGCTGTTCATAGGACATCCTTGGCCGTCATGGAAAGTAAGTTAACTTTAAGGAGTTCTGAATTCTGATTTGTTATGTTGTATGGGTTTTTTAAACACAATCATTTTGATTGTGTTTTTTTTTCCCCGCTGTTATATGATGAATACCTTCAAGTCACTGTTTTAGTGAAATTTGATACATTCTGAGAACAGCAAAAATAAACCATTTAACATGTATAATTAATTCTGTTCTGTTTGCATTTATGATGTACATGTAGAACTGTGTAGGAGGCATGGAGAAGGTGAGGCTTCTGTAAGTGTCAAAGTTGTTGCATACAGTGCTCATATTCTACGTAGTCTTTTATATTTCATTACTTTCACTGTTTCTGACTGATCTAAATTTTTTTAAAAAGAACAGTAAGTATAAGGGAAGGAAACAGACAGTTATGTTAAAAGAAACACAGCTATAGGGAATAAACTAGGGATACTGTTACCCGCAATCCTCTGCTGATGATGTCATTGAGCATGTCATGAATGATGTAATATGTGACATCATCAGCAGTGGATTACGGGTAATAGTATCTCTAGTTTACTCCCCTATAGCTGTCTTTCTTTTAACATAACTGTCTGTTTCCTTCCCTTATACTTACTGTTCTTTTTTTAAAAAAAAGAAAATTTGGGTTACGCGAACCGGGGAGCGAACTGGGAAGCGAACTAAGAGAAATAGAGGTTGGCACAGTTCCAAATATTGTACCAATTTTTTAATAACGGGGAGGTAGTTCTGAAAAGAACTTTTTTTTTATTGTTTTTGTTGTTTTATATTTTTTTAATTATTTTTCTGAACATTTTTTTACTTTTTTTGAATTTTTCTGAACAGTTTTATATTTTTTGGGGTTTTTTTTCGGAGGGGGCAACGAAAACGATTCATTGTAAAGGGCTCAACAGGAGCAACAAAACAAAAAAAAAGAATTTATTATTTGGGGCGTTTCGTACAAACTTGCATATGATAGTCAATAGCTCTGTTGATCAGAGTGATGCTTCTTTCTCCGTAGCAAATGAATCCACTGCAATGTACGCAGACTTGTTTTACTTCACGAAATCTTGTTTGTATATTTGGCACCATCTCCCTGCCCTCTGGTCCAGTTACTTCCGGTACAACAGATCTTCTGGCCATAATAGGGAGATTATCTAGGTCGCTACGAAACTGTGCAGCACTGTAGTTGTTAGGATGCCACCTAGTCATATGGCGATGCATTGTGTAGTTTCCGAAACTGTATTTTTTGTCGGTCCCTCTGGACAGTCTATCTTGACATATAAGGCAAGTTACGTATCTTGCATTTACTTTTTTCTGACCTTTGGGAATTTTTAAAAATTGCCAAATGAAGTTTTCTTTCCGGTGAGACGTCCTGGGCTCCTCAGGCAAAAAGTGCCTCTCTTCGTGCTCGTCGTCCTGTTCCTCTTCTTCCTCTTCTTGCTGAATTATAACTTGAGCAGGTGGTCCACTCTTCCTTGGATGTGGTGGAGGTGGTGGGGAAGCACCAGCTGAAGCTACTAAAGAAGCCATTGCTCACTGGTAACAAAGGGTCTTTCTCTCACAATGATGAAAGTCAGCGTGAGGAAAGAAGGAGGGATTTTTATCATTTGGGAAAAACAATAGTTCTCAACCAATGAAAAGTGTTCATTTTATATTATATGACCTAGTCTTACATCATTAGGAAACCAAAAGTGAAATGAACCAATGAAAAGTGTTATTACCAAGTCACATGACCTGCTGTGTTTACGTTACGCGCTTTGCAGGGCCTCCCGGTTTGCTTCCAGAAACCTGTGCTTTGCGACTCGGTAAGCGTACCAGTTCGCTAACGTAGCACGTCATATGACGTATCACGCGACAACGCGAAACGTCATGCGGACGGGAGGCGTGATGATGTTGTTTTCTAACGCGGCAGTTGCGGTAAAGAAACGTTTACCGGCTCGCGGTCTATTTCGCGGCATCAAGGTCAGCTAACGGGAAGCTTCCCGATTCGCGAAGCGGGAACGAAGAAAAAAAAATATTTAAAAAAAAAGTTATTAATAAACATATAAAATATATTTTGGGATTTAAAGAAGAATACATTTTACAGCTACAGATATTAGCTGTTAAAAAACCAATGAAATTCACTGAAAAAACCATAGGTTATAGACCATATATAGTTAGGGATTAGCATTTACAAAACTTTGAAAATTCACTGAAAAAACCATAGGTTATAGACCATATATAGTTAGGAATTAGCATTTAGAAAACCTTATTTTACTCACACAAAACCATTGAAATTCCATATATAGTTAGTTGCACTAACTATATATCGCGCACCCGCAATCCACTGCTGATGATGTCACATATTACATCATTCATGACATGGGCAGTGACATCACTGATGACATCACTGATGACATCTCAAATGACATCACTGATGACATCACTGATGACATCTCAAATGACATCACTGATAACATCTCAAATGACATCACTGATGACATCTCAAATGACATCACTGATGACATCACTGATGACATCTCATTTGACATCAATGACCACATCACTGATGATATCATTCATGTGACAATACAATGCATCTCCTCACACTTTAATATAACCTCTGTTACACCCAGTGTTAAATACAGAGTATAATTTTTGAAACCATTGACACACCAATACTAGTTACTACATACGCACTCAGTGATTCCTATGTTTACACACACATTCACTCATTTACCCATACAATCATTCATACATACAATCACTCATCTTTACAACACTATCATATGCACTCATACACCTATACAGACTCTCACACTCTGTCACTCATCCATGGAGTTACTCACACACCTAGTCAGTCCTGTAAATAATCAATCACACTTCCATTTTCTAATCTATACAGTTAAACATAGAGCACCTTACATTTTGAGACATATACTAACACATACTTACTCTCTTATACAATCATTGATACAAGTACACATTGATCTGCACAGAGTCACACACCTCCCAGCCAGCCACACACACACTCAGTCTCCCATACAAATACTTGGGCAATCAATCAATAACCCATATAGTTACTCATATAGCTACTGACCAACACATGCAGCAGTTTACAGAACAACAGACATAATGATGCACAAATTAAGACAGTTTAGTCACTAACCCATGCACTCAGTGAGACACATTTAATCACTCACTCATACAGTCAGTCACTCACCTAATAAATCCTTCATCCAGACACTTCTACATCTACTCATTCTTCAATATGTAAAACATATTTAAACTTATCAGAAACACACAGTCACTGGATGATGTCATCAGTGATGTCATTTGAGATGTCATCAGTGATGTCATCAGTGATGTCACTGACCATGTCATGAATGATGTAATATGTGACATCATCAGCAGTGGATTGCGGGTGCGCGATATATAGTTAGTGCAACTAACTATATATGGAATTTCAATGGTTTTGTGTGAGTAAAATAAGGTTTTCTAAATGCTAATTCCTAACTATATATGGTCTATAACCTATGGTTTTTTCAGTGAATTTTCAAGGTTTTGTAAATGCTAATTCCTAACTATATATGGTCTATAACCTATGGTTTTTTCAGTGAATATATATATATATATATATATATATATATATATATATATATATATATATACATATATATATATATATATATATATATATATGCTGCTTACTCCGTTTCGTGACACTCTTTCTCTCCAAGCAACGGATGCAGAACCAGATTCAGTGCAATGCTATTTTATTTTGCAATAACACCCTGCACCACCGCCATGACGCCTATATACATATCCAGCAAAAACGAAGTTCCACTCGTGCTCTCAGTGTAAGTCTGACGCAGTAAATTGCAAGTTTTGTACAATAAAGTTGGGGGTTTACTTAAGTCTTAACGGCGGGTTTATGACTTAAATAAACCCCCAAATTTATTGTACAAAACTTGCAATTTACTGCGTCAGACTAACTCTGAGAGCGCGAGTGGCACTTCGTTTTTTTGCTGGATATTATTTACCGGTTTCTCCCCCTGTCTCACGCCACCCAGAGGATTTGGAGCACGCAATGGAGTTCCTTGGATATATATATATATATATATCCAAGGAATATATTTATGTATTTTTTTTCAGCTCCGTTTGCACCGCAGTACAGCGCACTCGCGGACGGGTGCTTTAGTCGTGTCGGTACCGCCACGTATTTATTAGCGCTCACTCCCTGCTCCTCTCAAGTAGCAGAAAAAAGCACTCCACAGGGATCGTAGCGAAAGCAAATTCCTATTAATTCAGGTATTGCGAGAACAAGTAAAACACGACGCGTTTCGGCGATGCCTTAGTCTGATGTTTTCATCAGACTAAGGCATCGCCGAAACGCGTCGAGAGGAGCGGGGAGTGAGCGCTAATATATATATATATATATTTATTTATACATATATTATATTTATTTATATATATATATATATATATATAAATATATATATATATAAACCAATAACATAAGATTTAATTAAAAAAAATTGTATTATAAATAAAAACATTAAACTATTTCAAAATATTGAAACTTACATTTTCCACTCCAATCAGCGCAACAGTCGGGGAATGTGTTGGAAAGCGGAGGTGTAAAAATGACCATTCTCACTCCAATGAGTGCAACAGTAGGGAAAGTGTTGGATAGCGGAGGGGTAAAAATGACTATTCCCACTCCAGTGAGTGCAACAGTAGGGGTACTGTTGGATAGCGGAGGGTTAAAATGTACCATTCCCACTCCAGTGAGTGCAACAATAGGGAAAGTGTTGTACAGCTGAGGGATAAAAATTACTATTCCCACTCCAATGAGTGTAACAGTAGGGAAAGTGTTGGATAGCGAAGGGGTAAACATTACTATTCCCACTCCAGTGAGTGCAACAATAGGGAAAGTGTTGGATAGCGGAGAGGTAATAATTACTATTCCCACTCCAATGAGTCTAACAGTAGAGAAAGTGTTGGATAGTGAAGGGGTAAAAATGACTATTCCCATTCCAGTGAGTGCAACAATTGGGAAAGTGTTGGATAGCGGATTTATAAAAATTACTATTCTCACTCCAATGAG
The DNA here is from genome assembly GCF_964261635.1 of Lissotriton helveticus. Taxonomy (NCBI): domain Eukaryota; kingdom Metazoa; phylum Chordata; class Amphibia; order Caudata; family Salamandridae; genus Lissotriton; species Lissotriton helveticus. The sequence continues at coordinate 933,287,076 of NC_136059.1, read as the reverse complement.
TGCAACAGTAGGGAAAGTGTTGGATAGCGGCGTGGTAAATAATACTATTCCCACTCCAGTGAGTGCAACAGTAGGGAAAGTGTTGGATAGAGGAGTGATAGAATGTACTGTAGCCACTCCAGTAAGTTCAAAAGTAGGGAAAGTGTTGGATTGCGGAGAGCTAAAAATTTATTTCCCCACTCCAGACAGTTCAAAATTAAAGTCAAACAAAATATCAACAACAAAAAAATATTTAAAATACAAAATATATAAACATTGTATATATATATATATATATATATATACGTATATATATACATATATATATATATATATACATATATATATATATATATATATTACCTACTGGCGGTCGCCAGTAGGTATATATAGTTAGGATTTTTTCCCTATGGGATTTTTGAAAATTCTATGTCTAATAACTTTAGCGTTTGTGGACGGAATTGGCTGAAATTTTCAGGAAAATTTAACATTTTGTTTCTGAGCAGCCCCTGAAAATGTGGGGGGGTTTTGTCAAGGGGGGGCTGAGAAAAAATGGGGGTCCCAAAACTTGTTTTTGCCATTCATTTTTCCATAGGGCGGTTGGACTCACTTTTAGCTCGAACGGCTGAATGGATTTCCACGAAACTTGGCAAAATTGTAGATATTGTTTGCCCGATGTGCCTTTGCTAGGTCTCAAGATATGTGCTCCTGTGAATTTTGAGTAAATTAGGTTTAATAAAAGATATATATCTAGAGCCGCGCCCCGGTGCGCGTACCGGGGAGCGCTCCGGGCGCGCCACGCGACTTGCGCACGGCAAGCTGATTGGTTCTCGGGTGTCTGTAAACATTCGAAACAGTCCGCAGCGGCCGCCATCTTGTGTCTCGGTAGGATTGAGACACAAGAGGTGGCAAAAATCAAAGGGGGAAATGAGCAAAAGGGGGCAGGGTACACCCCCCTGACCCCCTAGTTTTGATGTGGGGGCCATAAAAGGGTCCCGCGGGTAAAAAAAATGTTTTTAAAAAAATCGATTTTCGCGGGGGGAGCGCCCGGTACGCGCACCGGGGAGCGTACGGGGGAGCGTATCATGGAAATAAAAAAGTGACAGACTTTTTTTTTTTTAAAATAGCATTTTTTTTATAAATTGGAGGTAGTTCTGAAAAGAACTTTTTTTGTTTTTGTTGTTTTATATTTTTTTAGACTTTTTAAAACGATTTTATATTTTTTTGGGATTTTTGTCAGGGGGAAAAACAAAAACAGGGATTCCAAAACTGCTCAACAGGAGCAAAAAAATGTGAAAATTTAGGGACTGGCAGTGCAGCGGTGTTGCTGTTTCTTTATGGCAATGAGTTCAACACTCTGCTCCCCATAGCAGAGCAGTTCGTCACACTCCGTGCACAGAAATTTGATCCCTGCAAACACCGGCTGTATGTTAGGGACCATTCTTCCACGGGGTGGTCCCGAAGGTGTTGCTCCACCAGTGGAGGTGCTGCCGCCATCTGTGGGTAAATTCCGTGCCAGCTCTCTGACACTCTCCCTGGCAAAGTTGTTTGGGTGTCTTCTTTTGACATGCCTGATTAAATTGGCATTTCCAAAACTATATTTTTTCAGAGGATTGCCTCTGGATAAAGTACTACCACATATTTTGCAGGTTACTTTTGGAGCGTTGACTTTTTTTTGTCCTTCAGGGATGTCATAGAATTTCCAGATGAAATGGTCTTTTTTCTTCTGCTGAGGAGGGTCCTCATCTAAAAATCCGTCGGAATCACTGCTGGATGACTCTCTTGCAGCCATTGCTGTAGATCAGGAAAGTAGGAGATGAAGACAGTACACAGAACAACTCTTGCTCTCTCCAAGTACAAAGCAATAGTGAGAGAAATGGGTGGGTTTCACACAATTTGGAAAAAAAAAAGTTCTGAACCAATGAAAAGTGTTATTTTAAAGTCACATGGTTTGACGCGCTTACGCTACGCGCCCCGGGGCGCGTCCCGGGGCGTGTTTCATAAGCGCATCAGAGCGTTTACGTTGCGCGATCGTCTGCGCTTCCGGGTGCGCTTACGCGGTGCGTCATAAGACGCATTTCGCGGCTACGCGATACGTGTCTTATGACGCAAGGCGTGGCGGCTACGCAATACATCACGATGTTGTTTTCGTTCGCGGCAATAGCGCTATCGGGACGCTCATCGGTACGCGCCCCGGGGCACGCCGCAAGATTGCGCTTACCCGTGCGTTCACCGGTCCGCGCCCCGGGAGCGCACCGAAAAGAATAAAAAAAAAAATATGACATAATTATACAATATAAAATTCGCTTTAAAATTTATTATTTTTTAAAACTATAAAGATTTGCTATTAAAAAACCTATGAAATTCACTGAAAAAACCATAGGTTATAGACCATATATAGTTAGGAATTAGCATTTACAAAACCTTGAAAATTCACTGAAAAAACCATAGGTTATAGACCATATATAGTTAGGAATTAGCATTTACAAAACCTTATTTTACTCACACAAAACCATTGAAATTCCATATATAGTTAGTTGCACTAACTATATATCGTGCACCCGCAATCCACTGCTGATGATGTCACATATTACATCATTCATGACATGGTCAGTGACATCACTGATGACATCACTGATGACATCTCAAATGACATCACTGATGACATCACTGATGACATCTCATTTGACATGACTGATCACATCACTGATGACATCATTCATGTGATGTTACGATGAACCTCTTCAGACTCTAATATAACCTTAGATACACTCAGTGTAAACAGACACTCACAGACTGTCACTCATCCATGGAGTTACTCACACACCTAGTCAGTCTTGCAAAGAATCAATCACACCTCCATTTCCTCAACTATATAGTTATACACACCTTACTTATTGAAACATATACTAACACATATTTACTCTGTTATACAATCCCTGATACAAGTTCACAATGATCCATACAGCCACTCACACATTCACTGGCTCTTATGCACAGTTATTTATATATGTCAACTCTCACATGTACTGTGTTTTACATATGTACTTACTTTGACATGTAGCACTGAGATATCCATTCACTCACCAATACACTCATGCACACAGTCAACCGCCCATACAGCTGTTTCCACATGCACTTTTGAACCCATACATCTAGTGAATCAACTGCTCACACATCTATGCACAGAGTCATACACCTCCCAGACACCCCCACACACACTCAGTCTCCCATACAAATACTTGGCCAACCAATCAATAACCCATATAGTTAGTCATATAGCTAATGATCAACACATGCATCAGATTACAGAACAACAGACACAATGATGCACAATTTAAAACAGTTTAGTCACTAACCCATGCACTCAGTGAGACACATTTAATCACTCACTTATACAGTCAGTCATGCACCTACTGAATCCTTCATCCAGACACTTATACATCCACTCATTCTTCAATATGTAAGACATATTTTAACTTTACAGAAACATACAGTCACTGGATGTTGTCATCAGTGATGTCATTTGAGATGTCATCAGTGATGTCATCAGTGATGTCACTGACCATGTCATGAATGATGTAATATGTGACATCATCAGCAGTGGATTGCGGGTGCGCGATATATAGTTAGTGCAACTAACTATATATGGAATTTCAATGGTTTTGTGTGAGTAAAATAAGGTTTTGTAAATGCTAATTCTTAACTATATATGGTCTATAACCTATGGTTTTTTCAGTGAATATATATATATATATATATATATATATATATTCACACCAAAGCTCCACCTAAGTGAAGAGGCAGAAGCCACACAGGGATACTTGTGGAAGCTGATTTATTTTTGGAATGTGGCATGATGCATTTCGGCTTCAGTGGCCTTCGACAGATGCCTCCATATCGTGAAATGCTGGCCCCACCTCGTTTAAATCCGTCCTGCAGCCATCCCATTGGTGGGAAGTCACCCAACCCCCAAACATGTGTCCGTGTACTCCTTGCTGGTCTCAAATACTACAAGTGCCAGAGTTCTCCTTGTTTGGGTAAGTACTACGTGGGGGATTAGTATGATGGACAGTGTCCAGTGGACTGGCGGGGTGCAGAACGTCACGGGGGGAGGCGAGAAAGCAATCTCCTGATGGACGGTGCAATCCACAAAGCTTCCTCAGGCCCCCAAACGTTCAAGCCCCCACGAGTACAGACACACCGGGCGGGGGCAAGCGTGACAGTGCATCTCACCCTTCGTGCAGACACGAACTGTACGGCACCCGCCCTTGCTGTGTCTGAACCGGGAGGCGGACCCGGGCCAAGCCAATACCTTGGAGAAACAAGAAAATCTGCCGGAGCAGGAACCAGTGATGTCCAGGCCAACTTGTTCAACGGGGCTTCTGTTGCGTGTCTCTGGCTGACACGAACAATATTCACACCAAAACTCCACCTGAGCTAAGAAGCAGAAGCCACACGGGGATACTTGTGGAAGCTGATTTATTTATGGAATGTGACATGATGCATTTCGGCTTCAGTGGCCTTCGTCAGATGCCTCCATATCGTGAAATGCTGGCCCCACCTCATTTAAATCCGTCCTGCAGCCATCCCATTGGTGGGAAGTCGCCCAACCCCCAAACATGTGTCTGTGTACTCCTTGCTGGTCTCAAATACTACAAGTCCCAGAGTTCTCTTTGTTTGGGTAAGTGCTACGTGGGGGATTAGTATGATGGAAAGTGTCCAGTGGACTGGCGGGGTGAAGGACATCACGGGGGGAGGCGAGAAATCAATCTCCTGATAGACGGTGCAATCCACAAAGCTTCCTCAGGCCCCCAAACGTTCAAGCCCCCACGAGTACAGACACGCCGGGCAGGGGCAAGCATGGCAGTACATCTCACCCTTCGTGCAGTCACGAACTGCACGGCAGCCGCCCTTGCTGTGTCTGAACCGGGAGATGGGCCCAGGCCAAGCCAATACCTTGGAGAAACAAGAAAATCTGCCGGAGTAGGAACCAGTGATGTCCGTCCAACTTGTTGAACAGGGCTTCTGTTGCGTGTCTCTGGCTGACACGAACAATATTCACACCAAAACTCCACCTGAGCAAAGAAGCAGAAGCCACACGGGGATACTTGTGGAAGCTGATTTATTTATGGAATGTGGCATGATGCATTTCGGCTTCAGTGGCCTTTGTCAGATGCCTCCATATCGTGAAATGCTGGCCCCATCTCGTTTAAATCCGTCCTGCAGCCATCCCATTGGTGGGAAGTCGCCCAACCCCCAGACATGTGTCCGTGTACTCCTTGCTGGTCTCAAATACTACAAGTCCCAGAGTTCTCTTTGTTTGGATAAGTACTATGTGGGGGATTAGTATGATGGAAAGTGTCCAGTGGACTGGCTGGTTGCAGGACATCACGGGGGGAGGCGAGAAATCAATCTCCTGATGGATGGGGCAATCCACAAAGCTTTCTCAGGCCCCCAAACATTTCAAGCCCCCACGAGTACAGACACACCGGACAGGGGCAAGCGTGACAGTGCATCTCACCCTTCGTGCAGTCACGAACTGCGCGGCAGCCGCCCTTGCTGTGTCTGAACCGGGAGGCGGGCCCCGGCCAAACCAATACCTTGGAGAAACAAGAAAATCTGCTGAAGCAGGAACCAGTGATGTCTGGGCCAACTTGTTAAACGGGGCTTCTGTTGCGTGTCTCTGGCTGACACGAACAATATTCAAACCAAAACTCCACCTGAGCGAAGAAGCAGAATCCAAACGGGGATACTTGTGGAAGCTGATTTATTTATGGAATGTGGCATGATGCATTTCGGCTTCAGTGGCCTTCGTCAGATGCCTCCATATCGGGAAATGATGGCCCCACCTCGTTTAATTCCATCCTGCAGCCATCCCATTGGTGGGAAGTCGCCCAATCCCCAAACATGTGTCCGTGTACTCCTTGCTAGTATCAAATACTACAAGTCCCAGATGTCTCTTTGTTTGGGTAAGTACTACTTGGGGGATTAGTATGACGGAAAGTGTCCAGTGGACTGGCGGGGTGCAGGACATCACGGGGGAAGGCGAGAAATCAATCTCCTGATGGACAGTGCAATCCACAAAGCTTCCTCAGGCCCCCAAACATTCAAGCCCCCACTAGTACAGACACGCCGGGCAGTGGCAAGCATGACAGTGCATCTCACCCATCGTGCAGTCATGAACTGCGCGGCAGCCGCCCTTGCTATGTCTGAACCGGGAGGCGGGCCCGTGCCAAAACAATACCTTGGAGAAACAAGAAAATCTGCCGGAGCAGGAACCAGTGATGTCCGGGCCAACTTGTTGAACGGGACTTCTGTTGCGTGTCTCTGGCTGACACGAACAATATTCACACCAAATCTCCACGTGAGCGAAGAAGCAGAAGCCACACGGGGATACTTGTGGAAGCTGATTTATTTATGGAATGTGTCATGATGCATTTCGGCTTCAGTGGCCTTCGTCAGATGCCGCCATATCGTGAAATGCTGGCCCCACCTCGTTTAAATCCGTCCTGGAGCCATCCCATTGGTGGGAAGTGGTCCAACCCCCAAACATGTGTCCGTGTACTCCTTGCTGGTCTCAAATACTACAAGTCCCAGAGTTCTCTTTGTTTGGGTAAGTACTACGTGGGGGATTAGTATGATGGAAAGTGTCCAGTGGACTGACGGGGTGCAGGACATCACGGGGGGAGGCGAGAAATCAATCTCCTGATGGAAGGTGCAATCCACAAAGCTTCCTCAGGCCCCCAAACATTCAAGCCCCCACGGGTACAGACACGCCGGGCAGGGGCAAGCGTGACAGTGCATCTCACCCTTCGTGCAGTCACGAACTGCGCGGAAGCCGCCCTTGCTGTGTCTGAACCGGGAGGCGGGCCCAGGCCAAGCCAATACCTTGGAGAAACAAGAAAATCTGTTGGAGCAGGAACCAGTGAAGTCCGGGCCAACTTGTTGAACGGGGCTTCTGTTGCGTGTCTCTGGCTGACACGAACAATATTCACACTAAACTCCACCTGAGCGAAGAAGCCACACGGGGATACTTGTGGAAGCTGATTTATTTATGGAATGTGGCATGATGCATTTCGGTTTCAGTGGCCTTCGTCAGATGCCTCCATATCGTGAAATGCTGGCCCCACCTCGTTTACATCCGTCCTGCAGCCATCCCATTGGTGGGAAGTCGCCCAACCCCCAAACATGTGTCCGTGTACTCCTTGCTGGTCTCAAATACTACAAGTCCCAGAGTTCTCTTTGTTTGGGTAAGTACTACGTGGGGGATTAGTATGATGGAAAGTGTCCAGTGGACTGGCGGGGTGCAGGACATCACGGGGGAAGGCGAGAAATCAATCTCCTGATGGACGGTGCAATCCACAAAACTTCCTCAGGCCCCCAAACATTCAAGCCCCCACAAGTACAGACACGCCGGGCAGGGGCAAGCGTGACAGTGCATTTCACCCTTCGTGCAGTCACGAACTGCGCGGCAGCCGCCCTTGCTGTGTCTGAACCGGAGGAGGGCCCGTGCCAAGCCAATACCTTGGAGAAACAAGAAAATCTGCCGGAACAGGAACCAGTGATGTCCGGGCTAACTTGTTGAACGGGGCTTCTGTTGCATGTCTCTGACTCACACGAACAATATTCAAACGAAAACTCCACCTGAGCGAAGCAGCAGAAGCCTCACGGGGATACTTGTGGAAGCTGATTTATTTATGGAATGTGGCATGATGCATTTCAGCTTCAGTGGCCTTCGTCAGATGCCTCCATATCGTGAAATGCTGGCCCCACCTTGTTTAAATCCGTCCTGCAGCCATCCCATTGGTGGAAAGTCGCCCAACCCCCAAACATGTGTCTGTGTACTCCTTGCTGGTCTCAAATATAACAAGTCCCAGAGTTCTCTTTGTTTGGGTAAGTACTACGTGGGCGATTAGTATGATAGAAAGTGTCCAGTGGACTGTCGGGGTGCAGGACATCACGGGGGAAGGCGAGAAATCAATCTCCTGATGGACGGTGCAATCCACAAAGCTTCCTCAGGCCCCCAAACCTTCAAGCCCCCACAAGTACAGACACTCTGGCCAGGGGCAAGCGTGCCAGTGCATTTCACCCTTCGTGCAGTCACGAACTGCGCGGCAGCCGCCCTTGCTGTGTCTGAACCGGGAGGCGGGCCCGTGCCAAGCCAATACCTTGGAGAAACAAGAAAATCTGCCGGAGCAGGAACCAGTGATGTCCGGGCCAACTTGTTGAACGGGGCTTCTGTTGCGTGTCTCTGGCTGACACGAACAATATTCACACTAAACTCCACCTGAGCGAAGAAGCCACACGGGGATACTTGTGGAAGCTGATTTATTTATGAAATGTGGCATGATGCATTTCGGCTTCAGTGGCCTTCGTCAGATGCCTCCATATCGTGAAATGCTGGCCCCACCTCGTGTAAATCTGTCCTGCAGCCATCCCATTGGTGGGAAGTCGCCCAACCCCCAAACATGTGTCCGTGTACTACTTGCTGGTCTCAAATACTACAAGTCCCAGAGTTCTCTTTGTTTAGGTAAGTACTACGTGTGGGATTAGTATGATGGAAAGTGTCCAGTGAACTGGCAGGTTGCAGGACATCATGGGGGGAGGCGAGAAATCAATCTCCTGATGGACGGTGCAATCCACAAAGCTTCCTCAGGCCCCCAAACGTTCAAGCCCCCATGAGTACAGACACGCCGGGCAGGGGCAAGAGTGACAATGCATCTCACCCTTCGTGCAGTCACGAACTGCGCGGCAGCCGCCCTTGCTGTGTCTGAACCGTGAGGCGGGCCCGGGCCAAGCCAATACCTTGGAGAAACAAGTAAATCTGCCGGAGCAGGAACCAGTGATGTCCGGGCCAACTTGTTGAACGGGGCTTCTGTTTCGTGTCTCTGGCTGACACGAACAATATTCACACCAAAACTCCACCTGAGCGAAGAAGCAGAAGCCACACGGGAATACTTTTTAAAGCTGATTTATTTATGGAATGTGGCATGATGCATTTCGGCTTCAGTGGCCTTCGTCAGATGCCTCCATATCGTGAAATGCTGGCCCCACCTCGTTTAAATCCGTCCTGCAGCCATCCCATTGGTGGGAAGTCGCCCAACCCCCAAACATGTGTCCGTGTACTCCTTGCTGGTCTCAAATACTACAAGTCCTAGAGTTCTCTTTGTTTGGGTAAGTACTACGTGTGGGATTGGTATGATGGTAAGTGTCCAGTGGACATTCGCTCAATGTAACTCCAGCGCGGTGCACTCACGGATGGGTGCTTTTAAATGCGGGGTGCTCCCGCATATCAATTATTCCAAGTTTGCCTCCTCATACCACTGTCTCGTGCAAAGAAGAAAAGCACTACTTGGGGGTCGTTTCTGTTGTTTATTTCCACAGAAAAACTTGCACAACCAACAGACGCGTTTCGGTATCAACCTTTTTCGATGATACCGAAACGCGTCTGTTGGTTAAGCAAGTTTTCTGTGGAAATAAACAACAGAAACGACCCACAAGGAGTGTTTTTCTTCTTTGCAGGAGACAGTGGTATGAGGAGGCAAACTGGGAGTAATATATATATATATTTATATACATATGTGTAAATATTAAATAAAATTTTAAAAATAATTTTCAAACAAAAAAATATTTTTAATTAGAAACTATTTAGAAAGAAAAAAATGAATTATTACATCCATTTATTTTTTTATTTCCTACCCTATAACACCACACAATGTTGCAATTTAAAAACTAATAGTTTTTACCAACTAATTATGAAGTAAATAACATTTATTTTTTCCCCACCCTTTACATCTATAAAACCAACAGCCCCCACGAAAACATAAACAATTACCCAAATTAATTAGTAATTAATTAAGCAATTAATTAACTAATATTAATGGTCAACTAATTATTAATTAATTAAAGATACATTACTTTCCACCCTTTACCCTGTAAACCCCACAACCCACTTCTGAAATTAATAACAAAATTCGCATAATTAATTTTCAATTAATTAATTAATTAATATCAATTAACAACTAATTAATAACTAATTAAAAATGTATTACTTTCCTCCATTTACAACTATAAACCCCACAACCCACACCTAAAATTAATTACACAATTCACATATTTAAATTCCAATTAATTAATTAGCATTACTGAACAACTAATTGTTAAATAATGAAAAATAAATTACTTCCCAACCTTTACCCCATTAAACGCCACGACCTGCACATAAAAAATTACGCAATTTAAATAATTAAGTATCAATTAATTAATATTAATTGACAGCCAATTAACAATAAATTACTTCCCACAATTAACACTATAAAATCTCAAATAAATAATTCTCAATAAATACAAAATAATCATTATTTATTATAACTAAATTACTTCACACCCTATTCCCATATAAACCCACAACCCGCTACGGAACTAAAAAACGCAAAAATGTATTAAAATAAAATTGATAACGACTTAAAATGTAACGCATATTGTAAAAAACATAAACAATACTTATACAAAAAAATACATCACTTACATTTAAAATATATACTAAAACACAGAACACTAATTAACAAATCAATATTTTAAACAACTATATTTTTGCAAACAATATTAATGACTTCTATATTTTTAAAACGATATTTCTTACCTTAAAATTGATATTCTTGACCACGATATTTTTGCTGTCGATATTTCCGTCACACTATTTCCAACTTGATATTTATGTAGGTTGACATTTCTAACCCGATATTTTGTCTGTATACCAAAAAGTAATGTTCCCCCTCTACGTACGTCAAGCAAAATCCCCCATCTATTGAAATTGTGTGTATATTGGCAAAGCCAATAAGATACTTTTGTATGCAAGCATCCTTTGTGCATGCCTATTTCTGCAGACCTGCACCTAGCAATGCAACATTCCCAGACGCACTTTTAGATGAACTTTCAAACCTTATAACACTACACTCCAACCTATGCATTTTGGGTGACCTAAACATTTGGTTTGTCAAACTCAATATGCTCCATCCAAAAACAATCATCACAAGCCTAGATGCACGAAACCTACATCAGATCATACACAAACCCACACACATCGCTGGACACATCCTAGATGTCATTTTGCAAATACAGAACTAGTTACTTTTCAAACAATGACTTCAGTCACGTGGTCAGACCACCATTAGCTTGCTTTCCCACATAAAACAACACAAAGAAACACCCCTAAAACCACCTTACATGCATCCACCTATCGACCGTGGAACAAATTCAATTTTGAACACTTAGAAACACAACTAACATCCAGTACAGATCTAGACACAAGCAATTCTGTTAAAAACTATATGAGTGCCTGCAGGAAACTTTTGCTATCCTAATACCACTAAGAACGATACAACTGAACAAAATCAAACAGGCACCTTGGAGAAATACAGAGCCAAAAGAGATAAAACAGCAAATTAGAAAACTAAAGCTTACCTGGCTCAAAATAAATACTAATCAAGACACTATTCGGACAGAATTCAAAATGCCAAATGTGCAAAGAAAGAATTCTATAAAATTCTCACCAAATGTTGTGAATAAAATTGCCTAGAAGGACCTCATCCCATTACTCAAGAATTCACAGACAAACTGGCATATCATTACACGACCAAAGCAGACATGTTCGACTCCTATTTAAAACAAGGAAAAACCACCATCACCATCCCATTCCAAAACAGCAGTCCAAGAGTACTCTAACCCTGCCTCTCAATTCCTTCCAACAATTTTCACACAAAGATTTGTTAGACCTGGTCAAAGCAAGCAAGCCTTCCGGCAGACCTTCCTACAGGGGTCCAACAAAAACCTTCAAGAAAATTCTTCTAACTACCTCTGCTGCTACACCAGTAAGAAGAGTCATCAACAATTCCTTAACTGCCTGATAATTTCCAGAAGATCTCAAAACGTTACACATATGCCTATTACTAAAGAAGAGAAACCTGACTGGCTTACCCCGTCAACTACAGACCAAAGAGCAATGAACAGCATTTACCCAGATGTCACAATCCACACTTTCAGACATTCAAACGGGATTCCCTCCAGGAAGAGGCACAGAATCTGCCCTCATTGCTATCTGGGATGACCTTAAGAACACAGTTGACCTATACGCTGTTGCTGCACTACTTCTCTTGGACCTCTCAGGTGTCCTTGACATGGTTGACCATGACACTTTGATATAAGCCGGCATAAAAGCGACTGCTCTTAACTGGATCACATCCTACCTTCACAACAGAATTAATGTCATCCATACCCCACCTTTCTCATCCAAACCGTACCACACAAAAGCAGGGGTGCATCAAGACTCTATCATCTCACCCATGCTTTTCAACATTTACATGTAGTCATTATCGGCACTGATCAATCAATTTCACCTCACATGCTATAACTATGCAGATGACACACAAATACTCCTTTAACTAGGAAGCCCCAAAGATGTTGGAAACTCACACATTTTCAGTTGTCTCAGAGCCGTGGAACAATGCATGCAGTAGCAGCTCTTCGAGGGAGTGCTGCGAGGCATTGGAGGGGCAGAGTGGGGGTAGTAAACTTCGGCATATGGCAGAACGGAATTAGGTAACTAAATAAATAAATAAAAATTAATTACATTACTCGCGCAGCAACGCCGATGGCGTTTCAGCGCGCACTATGTAATTCATTTTTAAAATGTATTTATTTAGTTACTTAACTCTGTTCAGCCATATGCCGGATTTTACTACCCCCCACCCTGACCATCCCCTGTCACGGCCCACCACCCCGCTGCACTCCCTCAAAGAGCCGCTACTGAATGCATGTCATGGAGCCATCTCAAATTGAATGCTTCTGAAACAGAAATACTTGTGAGGCGATTGGAATCATTATGACCCTCTCGTCGCCTAGTCTGATGATCTGGGAACACCACCTAAAGTATCAAAGGAAGTAAGAGACCTCGGAATTACCATGAACTCTAAGCTATCAATGAATGCCCAAGTGGACAAACTAGCAAGATCAAGCTTTGTTACTATAAATATTCTGTGACACATCTTCTCCCACCTGGGATTCCCACACAAAGTTCAGGCTACTATCTCTCTTGCTCTGTCTAAACTTGATTACGCCAATAACTTGAACCACAGATCATCAAAAAAACTATGAAAAGACTGCAACGGATTCAGAACTCTGCTGCCAGACTACTCTTAGATATAAAGCCACAAGCCCACATCCTCCTGCCTTGAAAGCCCTACATTGGTTGCTGTTTGCCAGAAGATCCACATTGAAGTTGCTTTATATCCCCCACAAAGAGATATATCATTAGGAGAAAAGTCACCAAATACACTCAACAAAAAAAACTCCCCACTATATTGGTACCTCACCTCAAAATCCCCCCATACACGAAAAAAACATAGTTGGCACATCCTTTTCTGTTCAAGAAGCCAAACTATGGAACACTTTACCCTCAAACATAATATCCAAGGATAACTACCTTATAATAAAATCCTGAACCCCAACCTACTACTATGATCCCCAAAATAACAGTTTCTAGACTCTTCACTCCACTACCCCTCCGTACATCATCATATACCTATTTTACTATTCAGATCTCTCAAGCAAGCCTTTCTAAACCCTTCCCTCTGACTTTTCCCCCTCCACCTACCCTTTACTCATCTCAAACCTCCTCCTACTGTTGTGAGTTCCCCCACCCCCAAAAAAAACTCTTCTAGACCTTTCCCTCTTCTATCCCTCCACTAACCTTTTCAATCCAAATAACAGACTAATAGTGCATGGCTTAAATTAATTTCATATTTCCCTCTATTAATTTACCGCTAATCATTTTTGGGTTCCGGAGTAGCATACTACTTGACAAAAAAATGCGTTGACCCCTCATCAGGGGTAGTAAGCGCTATATAAATGCAATTACAATTGCAATTGCATCAAAGTGCAAACTAATGACTTTTCAAATGCTTGTTTCAGAAGGTATCTCACCACTCCTTTTTTAGTGACACCTCATCAATGTTCAATGACAATTATAAAATAGTATTTTCAGTGAGCAAACATGATATTAATATTTGTACTAATGGTTCTAAACTATAACACATTTTTGTGAGAAGCTTTAGTTTTACCTCAGAGGACTACCCTTGAGGGAATCATTCCAACCCCAAATTAAAAGTGGCAGCATGGCCTGCACTGAGAGGCCTTGTCTCTTCTGTAGAAAACAATAGTCAGACTCAGATAAGATTTGGCCTCATTGGGTCTCATCAGTGATATTGAACCTATGTTTGCAGTTATAATGATTAAAGTACCTGCTATGGCCTTATCCGCTCTGGATTTGGAGGCTTGAGGGAATTTAGTTTTAGCAATATCATTGAATGTGTGTCACCTGGCATGATGGTAATGCACTTATTTTGCTCATTGTATATGCCTGGGTTTAAAACACATTTTATAGTAGTCTGACGCCTAAAGTGGCCTCATTGGCACCCATTCTCCCTCCCAAACACTTAAAAGAATAGCAGAATGCAATGTTATAACAAACCAACACTCACTACATCCCTCAACTAATGGATGCTAGTACTACTAGCTTACTATCTGAATTAATCAAGATTGCTTAACAGATCAAAAAAGTAGAAGAGATAAAATTAAATCACTGCTTCACAAAAACTGGTGGCCAACTTACTTCATTCACCAATAACATGGAAAAGATCAACCAAAAACATACCAGCAAACTACCATCTGCTCCATTCAAGGCAACTTTGTCGATATGAAATACATCTCATATTTCACCGCAAATTCGGTGGATCGACAACCAAATAATGATAAAGAGCACCAACACCTAATCATCTAAGACTTAGCCTTATCTTACCCGTTGCAACAAGAACCAGATTCCACTTTCGCCTTGCCAATAATAGCTATCATAACCTCTCCACTTCACCACTGCGAGGTGCCTAATCAGCTACATTAAGTGCAGCATCATCATTCCAAAATAGCCCAATATGGGTATGAATGAACTATTAAGTTTGCAATCGATCTTGAATTTTTCTATGGAGTGAAAGGCTTTAGAAAGGGAAGTACCCAGAGAACTTCAGCATCACAAATAATAGTCCTTCCTGCTTCATGACAAGCAACCAGGGTTAAAAAGGACTAGAGGTACCACATCCATGCTGAAAGCTGTGGGGTGTGTCTAAGGCAGCCAGCAGTCTAAATGTTGCTCTTCCTCTCAGCATCCTACAAAAAATGCCAAACTCTCCGTCATACTCCGATGCCTCCAGGAATAAACTCTAACGCTGCAGGACTGGACATCCTTTGCCTCAGTTACGTTGTTCCTACAGAAGTACATGCATACGTCCTTGGTCTTGGGTGTGTAAATATGCCCTATTACTAGAGTTATTGGCTATCACAAGGCGTTTTTTTAAACAGAGGCATATGACATTCAGACCATGCTCCGGAGGTGATTTGCCAAACTGCTCAACGATGCTATTTTTCTCACTGTGTGTCCGGGAGTGCACGAGGAAAGCAGCCTCTGGATGTCTGTTGGAATGTATAAACTTTGTCAAGATAAACCGATGTAGTCACCCAGGGACTACCACCCCTGGTTGATTTACTAACTCCAGCATGACAATACTCAACAAGGGTCAGGAGGTAGCACGAAACGAAAGGCCAGAAAAGAAAACAAAACAATGTGGATACACAGGAAAAGGCTGAGATAAGAGCCCTGGAGACCTGGAAGCTGACTACAGAAACAGCCTGAACCTAAAAAAATTCCACTAATTGAGAAATATATTTTCGGAGACATTTTAGCAGTACAGGTCTTATAATTATCGAAGAATATAATAAACCAATAGATACATATCACACTCAATACAACTGTTACAATGTGCACGTGGATTGCTCTATTGAATATGAATAATTGTCACAGGCTACCACAGGGTTATCATTCTGCATTCTAGATTCTTAAGGGGATAGTACAGTGGAAAATAAACTGATAAGTCTTATCTAAAGATTGTGTAAAACACATTCTCATTGCTCAACTTTCTTACTGGGCTCTTCCTGGAACAGTAATCAAACTGCTGGCATAAGCAACAGAAGAGCACCGACCAGCGCTCCCGTACTGCAAGGACAAGGTGGCATGTGCCAGTGTGCAGCGAGTGCACCACAAATCAAAATTCTATTTGCAGGGAGCAAGTAAAGTCATCGAACGGTTCTTCATCCCCCATACCGGCCCATACAGTTCTCTGTTGTGCTTGGGAGGAGTTCTGTTATCTTAGGAAATAAAAGTCTTCCCTGAAATATATTGCAGTAAATGTGAAAAAGGTGATGACTTGCACAAGGATTACATGGACAAGGCTGTGCCCTTTAAATCCAAGGTAATTGCACTGCTAGGGACTCCCACGAAAGGGCATGAACTGAGAAGAGGTTTGAGAAAATGACTGTTGTGTTACTTTTGTGCAATGTAAACAGCAGGCAAGTTGTTTAAACTTCCATATAAGCTTCAGTCTGCGGAAATGTAAAAGTAGACACAATTTTTAAAGGTGTGTGGCCTCTCTATTGATAACCCACACGAACGGTTTGTTTAATGGGGGTGCGTTTCTGGGTTATTAATTTTGCTTTAAAATCTTGTTACTGTACATGATCTTGCTGCATGTGGTAGTCACATTGTCTAAGGTTAAATATACAGAACCCTCTGCCGTGTATTTACAAATCTGCCCAGTCGTCTACAGTACCACCATACTTTAATTTGTGACTTTAGTGACAAATATGTGCCAGCGACAACCTGTCTATCTGATCAGCGCCACAGATGCTTGTCGAAAAACTCTGGCAATCTTTTACTCACCTGACATTTTCAGCAGCCCCCTTCCAGGCGCAGAACCAGGCACGCTGACCTGTAGGCACTACATGACAGAGAAGGATGAAGGAGTGCGCATGCACCAAGTTTAAAGATGTCAAGTGATATTGTGGCAGGCCGCTGTCCCTACTCTGAACTTTGAACTTCATCTTACAGCCTACCATATGGATCCAACGCGGAGAAACTGATGATGTACCAGGTTCACGTTTTAGAACTGCAGAGTTGCACAAACAATAGCTGCTCCAGTGCTAGGTAGATCCGTATTTCTTTGAAATTGGGAAATTATTTTTTGATCCATTTCATGGTCGTCCAGCAGCATTCAAGTGGTGGCATTAATTTTTACCATTTTCGGCTAATTAGTGTTGTACAACATAAACCTCTCAGTGATTAAAGCACGTAAATCTTGGGTTAGAGATCTCTAGTTAACGTGTCTGCTAAAGTCCTTCTTCTTGGCCATGCTGCCCTGGCTCCTGACTCACCTGTGTCTCCTATCTCCTGACAGATGCCTAGACCACACATTACAAACAAGGTCTGCCATGCCAAAACGTAAGTGTTCCATTGGCACAGGTTAAAAGTTCCCTGATGAAAATGTGCCACTTATAGGATTAGGCAGCCTTCCATTCAAAATCACCAATGTCTGGCAGATGTAGTATTTCTTAGAGTGCAGGGCGGAGCAGTACATGAGCAGGTGTTGTGCCCTCCTAGTGGGTGAATAGAACAGAAAGCCAAGAAATTGGACGCATTTATCTGGCATGAGGAGTGCCAAGGGCAAGTGCTGTGGTGTTCAGTCAGATGCCCTCTCTAAGCTTCTGCTCTTGTGGTTTGAACTATGAAAAGAACTTTAGTTTGACAATGGATTCCATCTCACGAAAGTTATTGCACTACTCCACATCAATAACGTGTATTTGCAAGGCGCACGTTCACCCACAATGACCACATTTGGGCAGTATTCAAAATGTCTTTTAAGCACACGGTCCATCAAGAGTCATTTTATAATCCTGGATGTTCTGGACAAAATTGAGCCACACAAATATATACCCTAGATATAATAACTTTTTTTTTAAAAGAAACATTAATCGTAAGAATGATGGACATCTTTGTGAGAAAAGGAATTTTATACGAATGTCCAAAATGCATTTAAAAGAATTGAGTGACAGAAATAAATATAAGAAATACATTCCCTGTATACTTATCGTGTCCATCAACTTTTTTTTATTACGAAAGAGTGAACTGTTAAAAAATTATAAACACCCAAGTGTCAGGGGGTAACTGCAAATGTACCCAATTCGCACGACAAATTTAGTATACCAGTTCAAAAAAAATCCCATCATTAGACAAAAATTCCCCATACTAAAATTCCAAATGTCTCTCATTTCCTACTGGCCGTACCTCTCACTGCATAACTATTACTATATTAAGTGGCAATGTTTCATTTGGAAAGCCCAGCTTTTCTCTGATGCTAGACTTCATGACATAAGTGTAAAATATTTTTAAAATACTCAAACTCGTGATATATGCATTCATATATTGCCAACTGTACATTATAAGGATATTGCTAGTCACAGAGAAGTTCCATGATCATATAAAGGTACGAGACTGTAGGCTAAAATTCACCTCCTTATCTTCAAATAAATTAGGACTTTCCTATTCTAAAACTTGGATAATCCTATTTTTTTTCAATTTATTACAAAGCATTAGGACAAATGCCTGGTTTCTTAAATCAATTTCAGTATCACAGTTTTAATGACGCTAACGCCCATCATGTCACCCTTAGTACACAATATTTTAAGAATATTGGGGCATGATATTCTATCCTTGTCTTTACCATCTAGGTCTCTGTGCTTCTGCCTAGGGCTGATGCGTGAAGCAATCTGAAAAAGCATCGTATCTACCAGACAAACTAGCTGAATCAGAGCCCCACAGTGGATAAACCATAGAACGAGTGTTACCAGCATTCATGTCTAGCTGGTCAGAAATGATTAATTTGAGCTGGTGGTTGCAGGTGGGGCACAATGGCACTGAATTTTGGGTATATGCACATGTTTTTCCTCATGAAACCAGAACAAGAGAGAGAAAAGGCAAAAGGGAGAAAGAAGGAGAAAGGAAATAATGGGAAAAAGTGACAAAGTGAGAAAACATGGGTGAAAAAGATCTGCAAGAGTTGGAAAAAAGTCTGGTGGTGGATTAAGGAGGCATAAGGTGGGATCAAGACTACGCAGCTTTGTTACTTGGCACCCCGACCTCCGATAGTGCTGGCTGTGAGCTTTGAGCAGAATATTAGGGTGCAGCACTTATTCTTTTACAAATTAAGTACTGTTGGCCAGGTATACATGGACCATTTTGTTTTGCATGTCACACCTGTCCTTGAACAGCTTGTTATTATGGAGCCATAGAGAAGGCGTGACAATGTTATCTGGCACACAATGGCTCATTTGGACCCGACCCCAGAGGATCTTTTGCGTAAGCCTCGTGACTGTAGTAATGGAGCATATGTGAGAAAGAAGGGATTTAAAGCCGTGGAAAGGGTGAAGTGGAAGAGTAGAGAAGCACGATTGAATGTTTTAGGGTTTCAGTCTACTTTAGGAGGTAGTATTTTGACCGCTCTACTGACATAAATTTGGCTCTGACAAGACTATGCATGAACATTTGAAACTAGCTCACTACAATATGAAATATGTGCGTAGCAGGATATCACAAAGCAAAGAAAAGAGAGCAAGGCTGAATACGTTTATGATATAGGCTACACTTGGAGCTTTGCTTGGTTTTCTAAAGTAGAACATGTAACGACCTCCCCAAGCACCAATGACTACGCCACACACGAAGCTTAGTACAACAAATCTTTATTCATCTGCATGTAACCACGAACTCAACATTCTAAACCTGCATTCACTTCATTATTCTCTAATGTTTACTCCAATGTTCTATAGAGTCCAACAAGTGTTACATCATTACAAACTCACACGGCATTACTGAGCATAAATATAATTGTGACATGCATAGTGAGGGATCTTTTTCCCTTGCACTTTTATTACTTCCCAAGTGCAGTCCTTAACAAGGGGAATAATGATTTTTAATAATACATGAATTCTAGTCTACTGATGATATTATACAACCACAATGTAATCTTATATTCTGTACTTCATTATTTGAAAATATTAATATAAATAAGGGAATTCTCAAGGGTAAAGGAAAATCAAATGTGATATGAAAAGTACATAGTATATAGACTATCTGGTCAAATTGTATTTGAATCAAGTAACTCAAATTAGCTCCAGTAAGGCAACATTGATTCAATCAATCAATCAATCAATCATTTGTAGAGTGTGCTACATACCCATGAGGGTCTCAAGGCGCTGGGGAGGTGGGCTGCAGCTACTCGAAGAGCCAGGTCTTGAGAAGTCGTCTGAAGGCCAGCAGGTCCTGTGTCTGACGTAGGTCGGTAAGGAGAGTGTTCCAGGTCTTGGCGGCGAGGTAGGAGAAGGATCTGTCACCGGCGGTAGTTTTCCGGATGCGGGGAACTATGGCGAAGGCGAGGTTGGCTGAGCGGAGGCTGCGGGTGGGGGTGTAGAAGCTGAGTCGACCGTTAAGGTATGCTGGTCCGGCGTTGTGTAGGGCTTTGTGTGCATGGATATGGAGTTTGAAGGTGATCCTCTTGTTGACGGGGAGCCAATGCAGGTTTCTCAGGTGGGGTGTGATGTGGTTGCGTCGGGGGACGTCGAGGACCAGTCGTGCCGAGGCGTTCTGGATGCATCGGAGCCGTCTCAGGAGCTTGGTTGTTGTTCCTGCATAGAGGGCGTTCCCGTAGTATAGTCTGCTGGTGACAAGTGCCTGGGTGATGGTTTTCCTCGTGTCGGAGGGGATCCACTTGAAAATCCAGCGGAGCATTCGGAGGGTGTTGACCTGCTTGGAAGCGGAAACGGCGTGGACCTGCTTGGTCATGGAGAGGGCAGAGTCGAGGGTGACCACCAGATTGCGTGCGTGGTCGGTGGGTTCTGGGGGTGTTCCTAGCGATGTTGGCCACCAGGAGTCGTCCCAGGCTGAGGGGGTGGAGCCTAGGATGAGGACCTCCGTCTTGTCTGAATTCAGCTTCAGTCTGCTCTCCTTCATCCATTCGGTGACGGCCTTCATTCCTCTGTGAAGGTTGGTTTTGGCGGTGCGGGGGTCTTTGGTGAGGGAGATGATCAGCTGTGTGTCGTCGGCGTAGCAGATGATGTTGAAGCTGTGCTGTCGGGCGACGTGGGCGAGTGGTGCCATGTAGATATTGAACAGTGTCGAGCTCAGGGATGATCCCTGTGGAACGGCACAGATGATCTCGGTGGTCTTGGAGCGGAAGGGTGAGAGGCGGACGCTCTGGGATCTGCCGGAGAGGAAGGATGTGGTCCAGGCCAGGGCCTTCTTTCGGATTCTGGCATCATGGAGGCGTGCTGTTAGGGTGCGGTGGCAGACTGTGTCGAAGGCGGCTGATAAGTCCAGGAGGATGAGGGCGGCCGTTTCTCCTTTGTCCGTGAGGATCCTGATGTTGTCGGTGGCGGCGATGAGGGCGGTCTCGGTGCTGTGGTTGCTGTGGAAGCCGGATTGGGAAGGGTCCAGGATGTTGTTATCTTCGAGGTAGCGGGTCAGCTGGCAGTTGACAATCTTCACCGTGACTTTCCCCGGGAAAGGGAGCAGGGAGATGGGCCGGAAGTTCTTGAGGTCTTTGGGGTCCTTCTTGGGTTTCTTCAGTAGGGCGTTGATCTCTGCGTGCTACCAGCTCTCTGGGAAGGTTGGTGTTTCGAAGGAGATGTTGATTGTTTTCCGGAGATGGGGTGCGACGGCTGTGCTGGCTTTGTTGAAAATGTGGTGTGGGCATGGGTCAGATGGGGATCCGGAGTGGATGGAGTTAATGGTCTTGGTGGTGTCTTCGTCGCTGACGTTGGCCCAAACGGTCAGGCGGCTGGTGCGGGTGGTGGTTGCAGGGGTGTTGGTCTCGGCGGCAGAGGCGGTGGTGGCAGTGTGGAAGCTGTCGTGGATGTCAAGTCAAGTCAAGTCAAGTCAATTCAATTAATTTATATAGCGCGCTACATACCCAGAGGGTCTCAAGGCGCTTGGGGAAGGGTGGGGAATTACTTGTCGAATATCCAGGTTTTAAGTTGCTTTCTGAATGCTAGGTGGTTCTGAGTGAGGCGAAGGTGAATGGGAAGTGAGTTCCAGGTTTTAGCCACCAGGTAGGAGAAGGATCTTCCTCCCATGGTGGTTTTGTTGATGCGAGGTACAGCAGCAAGGGCTTGGTTGGAAGAGCGTAGCTGGCGGGAGGGGGTGTAGAAGGAAAGTCGTGTGTTGAGGCATTCGGGTCCAAGTTTGTAAAGTGCTTTGTGTGCGTGCGTTAGGAGGCGGAATGTTATCCTCTTATTGACGGGGAGCCAGTGGAGGTTTTTCAGGAGACCAGAAATGTGGTCTTTACGCGGGATGTCTAGTATGAGTCTTGCTGATGCGTTCTGAAAGAAGGAGGCCAGTGAGTCGCACAGGTCTTGCGATGGGGGAATGTCATTGGTGTTGGAGCTGAGGTTGGAGAGTTCTTTCACGATGTTGAAGAGCTCTTTGCTGTTGTGTGCATTGCTGTCTAGGCGGTCCTTGAAGGCAGTCCTCTTGGCCGTCCTGATGAGTTGGTGGTGTCTGCGGGTGGCGCTCTTGTGGGCTGTGTAGCTGTCTGGTGTTCGGTCGTGGAGACAGCTCTTCTCCAGCTTCCGGCAGGCGTGCTTGGAGGTCCAGAGGTCTTCGATGAACCATGTGGCTTTCTTGTTGGTGTGGTTGGCGGCGGGTGTTCTGAGTGGGGCGAGGGTGTCGGCGCAGTCTTTGATCCACTGTTTGAGGTTGATGGCAGCGGTGTTGGCGTCGGTGGGGTCGGCGGGTGGTCCCAAGGCGAGGGTGCTGGTCAGTTGGTCCTCGGTGACCTTGCCCCAGCAGCGGCGTGGCATCAGCAGCGTGACATATGTTGGGTGCGGTGGTGTGTGGTGGGTTTCTTAAAGGTAAAGTGGACGCATCTGTGGCCGGTCCAGTGGGGTTCGGTGGTGTGGTTAAAGGAGACGAGGGGACTTGAGGAGAAGATGGGGTCCAGTGTGTGTCCAGCGGCATGGGTGGGAGTCATCACGAGCTGTTTGAGTCCGAGGTTGGCGATCAGGGCGGTGGAGTTGGCGTCGTTGTTGTTCTCGAGGTGGAAATTCAGGTCCCCCAGGAGGATGTAGTCTGTGGAGGCGAGGGCGTGGGTGCTGACGAGGTCGGCGCTGAACTGTGGTCGGGGTCCGGTGTTCCTCTGAGGGTGGTGTTGGGGTCAGTGTGGATCTGGAAGTGCATGTGCTCAGCGGTGGTGAGGGTGTCATCGTGTTGGTCGAGACGCTGAGGGTGTTTTTGTGAATGATGGTGATTCCCCCTCCCACTCCATTAGTGCGCTCTCTGCGGGAGATCTTGTAGCCTTCTGGGATGGCTATGGCGATGTCTGGTGCCGAGGTGGTGTTCAGCCAGGTCTCCGTCAGGAAGGCGATGTCGGGGGCGGTTGAGTCGAGGAGGTCCCAGAGTTTGATGGTGTGCTTGCGAGCGGAGCGGGTGTTGAGGAGGATGCATCGGAGGTGATTGCGTTCTCTGGATGATGCTTTGGTGGGCCGAATGCTGGTGAAGCTGCAATTCCGGCAGGTGAAGGATCCTTGGGTGTGCTTCGGGGTGGCCTGGTAGCAGGAGTGAATGCCTCCTGGGTTGAGTGCTTGGAGGGTGCTGACGTCGTAGTGCAGTCTGGTGTTTTGGTGGCTCCGGGGTCCAGGGGTTATGGCGCTGGGCGCGGTCCAGGCACGGACGGGCGCAAATGGGCTTGCCTTTGGTGCGCAATTGGCAGGCCCGCTGCGCGTCCTGGCAGTGGTCACCATAAGACGCGAGGAGGGAGGGAGGAGCAGCTGGGAGGCGGGAGGCGGGAGCGGGACGGCGAGGGGTGCGTGCCCGTATACGAACAGCGTGAATTGCTGGGTACAGAAGGCAGACGTGGGGGGGGGGGCTGAGGGTGCAGCTAAGGAGCGGAGTAAGGGAAAGGAAACAAAACAGAAATTGCACCAGTCAAAAAACAATAATTAACAAAAACGAGAGACAAACCACAGCTGATCTGGGCACAGGCTTGAACCCCAGTCAGGACGGCAGCAGCGGGGGATAGCGCTCACAGGTGGTGCTGAGGCGGCAGGGGAGCGGCCCGGCCCTGGAGCAGGGTCAAAGGTCACCCTGTCCGTCCGTCCATGGCCGCCTTAAGAGGCGAGGAGGGAGGGAGGAGCAGCTGGGAGGCAGGAGCGGGGCGGCGAGGGGGTTGTGGCCGTATGGGAACAGTGGGCGTGGCCGCCTGGGAACGGCGGGAATAGCTGGGCACAGAAGGCAGGGGAGGGGGGGCCGAGGGTGCAGCTAAGGAGCGGAGTAAGGGAAAGGAAACAAAACAGAAATTGCAACAGACAAAAAACAATAATTAACAAAAACAAGAGACAAATCACGGCTGATCTTTGCACAGGCTCTAACCCCAGTCAGGACGGCAGCACCGGGGGAGAGCGTCCTGGAGCAGGGTCGAAAGTTGTATCAGGTGATCAGTTAGCTTGAATTCAGGCACTAATATCTACTTACAAACAATGCCTTGGGGGGGCGTGGCCAAACCACAGGCATAGATGGCTGCGATGCTCTAAAGCTCTGCTGGCCGAGTAGGCATTCATCCTGTAACCCGTAGGTTAAAACACATCCAGACCACTGGAAATGCGGTAGGAAGTTGCGGGCTGAACCCTGGCCATCGGGAACCCTTTGTCGCCTGACACTGCGGACTGGAAGCTGCGATTCGACTCAAGCGGAGGCTCCACTCTTAGTCACAAAATGGCGGCGACTAACAGTGGCAAACAACCCGGAGAGGGCACATTGGTTATGGACAGACCAACGGCCTCTTGAACGTGCACTGGGAGGTGAGCAGGGGGGGCGAGCTGGTGAGCGCAGTGAGGAAATGCGGGCGGGAGCTGCGGATTGCCGACCAGGACCTCGTACACCGCCTGAAGACATATGCCCCGTAGCGATGCGCAGGCTCCAACATCGTGGCATGATGCAGTGAAACCCATGTGGAAAGCCGGCCTGCAGCTAACCCTGACACCGGCAAAATAAAGAAGGCATGCGCGGGCCCGTGCTGACGTGCTGCGGCCTCGCGGTCAGTTTCGCCCCCTGTTGGCCTCTCCACTCCTCCCCCGCTCCTCAGTTTAAGACGCCGGTGTAGCGTAGGTAGGGGATTCAGCCTGTACTGTGCAGTTTGCGGCCACGAGGTGATCCCGACCGCCATATGGGGCAGATTCCACTGCAAAGACCCTTAAACGCACAGCACTGACATTGAATGAAGTCTAATGACATGCTAAAGTTTAAAATTCGAATATACGTGAGAGGACCCACGTACTTCAAGAACTGTGAAAGGATTTGAAGATGTTTTAGCACCTTGCATTGCAAACTGCAGAAGGCACCAAGTCCAACAATACCCTTAAGGTTACTGTCAGTAACTCTTTGAGGGTATTTTGAATCCAACTTGAGGTGGTTGACACACATACTCCTGCCTTTACTGGGTAATGATACCTCGATGTGATAGTTGTATTTGGGGTAGATACCATTGCGAAGACCTGTTTCCCTACCACAGTGCACAAACTAGCGAGCAGAGGCAGATTAGCATGGTTGATACCAGTGACATTAGACTAAGGACACTCAATGGGTACAGGCAACGTTAAAACGGAGCCTGGAAACAAAAAATAGCGCTGCATAATTGACCAGTGGGGGAGCTGCCCTCAGCCTATAAACACCTGTAAACATATTTGTGATGACTGCACTCAGCCCTGTACACACCAACCTGGGCCAAAAGAGTCTGGAGAATAAAGGTATGGGTCGCAAAGACCCTAAACAATGTTTGTTGCCGTTTAAAAAAGTATCAGACATAGATAAAGAACAGCCCGGCGCAATGGCAGAAGGTGGGAGGAAGGCGACCGTCCTAGAGGAACATGGAACACAGATAGGGGCCCTCCTGCAAGAGATGTGAGCTGACTTCAAGGCGCAAGATGTTCATTTTGATGCCCTGGATAAGAACATTGCGGACATGGGCGTTAAAATCCAGGCACATGATTGACGCCTAGATGTAGTGGCGTCCCGAACCTCAGACCTTGAAGATTGCACTGTGCAGTCTCTCAAAAGGCTAGAGCGGCTTGAAAGAATTCTAAAGGACGTGGCGATCAAGAACGAGGAATTGGAATCCCACAGCCGAGGCAACATAAAAATTCTTGGTGTGCCCGATTCTACGGCCCCGGGCCGCATGGATGCCTTCGTAGAAATGGTCCTCATGGACTTATTTGGTAGGGAGGCGTTCACGGCAGGCTTTATGAGTGCACACCGGTCTTTCGGACCTAGGCCAAATCCTGGATACCCCCCAGACCAATAATAGCTCGCATTATGAACTTTAGAGACTGAGACACTGCATTGCGTATGGCACGTGAGCGCGGCGAAACAATATGGCAGGGCTCTAAACTTTCACTATTACCAGAGTTCATGATCATGGTGCAGAAAGCCAGGAGGAAGTATAATGGGGTAAAGGCAACCTTGCACAACCTTGGACTGAAATATGGCATGTTGTACCCCGCCAGAGTGAAAGCAAATGGGAAAACCTGCTTCTTCGATAACCCTACAGAGGCACAAGAATTCGGCCACAAATATAAGTCTAAAGACGCCTGCACTGCTGATGAACACAGAAATTCACCACCACTGAGTGGGTCGGACGCAAGTATGGAACTCTTCTCCGGAACGGGCCATGGTTGAACTATATTACAGTTAATATGCATAACTATGGGTTTAAATTGTATACTCCATTGCAATGTTAAGTGCCTAATGATGGTTGGAGCTTTGTCACCCCCCTTGGTAATCACCGTAAGACTGATATATGTGATCCTTATGCACATTTTACGTAAGAATTGTTTGGTAATTATGCTGTTACATATGTGCAGTTATTGTTCAGCACAACAGGAATTGCCTCCTAGGCAGGGCAAGGAGGCTGGGTGGGGGGAGGGAGGGAGGTGTGTTTTTGTTGTTGGGAAGCGTGATTATGCTAATTACACAATGGAATACGGTCAGAAAGCACAGAAATGATCAAATAACATTAGATATAGGTGAGATGTTCAAAGTACTGTGGCACAAATAGGACATAAATCTGCCCCCTCGGATCTGTCTGTGGTGACGTGGAATATTGGAGGCCTAAATGACACTCGAAATAAAAGACAAGCATTGCATTATTTGATCAGACATAGTGTTGACGTGGCATTTCTACAGGAAACTCATTTGTCCAAGACTGATCAGAATCGCTTTGCTTCTAGTTGGGGTACACACAGACACTACGCAAACTTCAGCAATTATGCTAGAGGTACCGCCATTCTTATACATAAAAGAGTCCCTTTTTGCTTCCACTCAGTGTCGGCAGACAAGGAATGCAGATATATGGTAGTTACGGGTACGCTGATGGGGCACAAAATGGCGTTGGTTTGTGTTTACGGCCCTAACGTAGACTCCCCTGACTTCTATTACTCCTTGCTTTTCCTCCTACTAACGATGGGACAAATCTCTATTTAATTGGGGGAGAATTCAATGTTACACCAGACCCAACAGTGGAAAGCACCTCTAGTGCACCAGACCCTAAACCCCGAGCGCACAAGGCCCTATCCTAACTTATGAATCAATTCTACTTAATAGATTTCAGTCGTAGTCACAGCCCTAACAAAACTGACTACACCCACTATACAGGTCTCAACAATACATGGACACAAATAGATTACTGGTTGACATCCCCAGACATTCGGTTGGTGCCCCACACAGACGCTCCCACGCACGTATTCGGATCATTCACCAGTAGTTCTAACCCCGAAGATTCCACGCCTAGAGGGCTTTGAGAGGCAGTGGCGGTTTCCAAATCGCGCTTTAGAAGATGAGGTCTTTCGAAATGAAATTTGAGAGGCAATAGAGGAATATTTTGAAATTAATACAGGTTCTGTAGATTCCGCAGCAGTGTTGTGGGAGGGATTTAAAGCAGACATGAGAGGAGTATGTATATCTAAATACGCAGGGATGCTCTGAGATTTACGTAAAACACTGACAAGAATAGAAAAGGAACTTGTATCCCTAAACGCCAGACTACTCTTAAGACCAGACCCTGAAACTAACACGGAAAGATTGTCACTATTAGCTGACTATAGAGACACGGCTGACAAGGACGTCCTATATATGGGAAAATATCAAAGAGCCTTGAGATATGGAGAGGGTGAACGCCCGGGTAGGGTATTGGCTCAGATGATAAAACCTCCTTATCAGAATGCTTACATAGCGCAATTGCAGACTGACTCAGAAATTAGACTCACAGACTCGATAGATATTCAAGGGGAATTTTTGGCGCATTTTAAGAACTTATAAGCCTCCAGGGTGGGTTCGGATAGGACAGGGCAGGAAGCACATCTCTCAGAAGTGGTACTTGTATACCTGGAAAAATACATGCAAGATTTCCTTGCGGAACCTATATCAGAAAATTATATTGATTAAGCCATTACTAATTACAAAAAACCATTGTCAGCTCCTAGATTGAATGGCTTCACAGGGGGGGCTTTCTATAAAGCTTTCAAAGATTTATTGATACCACAACTATTAAAGGTATATGCCGAGGCACTAGAGAGACAGCTCCTACCCCCAACCGTGCGTGAAGCAGTGATTATCCCACTCCCTAAACCTGGGAAAGACCCTATGTTATGTGGGTCATATCGCCCGCTCTCTCTACTGAACCTAGATTATAAGATACTGGCTCAAGTACTATCCACTAGATTGTCCCTACTAATGGAGTCCATAATATCTCTGGCACAGTCTGGCTTTGTACCCCACCGACTCCCCGAGATTCCAGCAGCTGCAATACTACTGGACACCGAAAAAGCATTTGATTCTTTGGAATGGCCTTTCATTATATCTATCATTATTTTTTATTTATTTAACTTGTAAAGCGCACTACCACCAAAAAAGGCATCCTGGCGCTGTTGACTCACCACAAGGAGGGGCATGAAAATGAAACAGGGACCAGACAACCGACTACGTTTTTGGGAACAGCCAAGTTTTAAGTGTTCTTCTAAAGGCACACCAGTCACTAAGTTGTCTTAAGTCCAAGGGGAGTTGATTCCAAAGCTTAGCAGCAGCATACCCAAAGGTTCGCCCACCTGCCCTGACCTTCCTAACTATGCATTGCCACCAGTTTAGCCGCAGAGGAGCGGAGACATCTTGCAGGCACATACTACTTGAACTTTCACTGCATGGACACAGGACACACCCTATGTAAAGCTTTAAACCCCTATGTAAAGCTTTAAACACTATACAGAGAGACTTGAACTGAACTTTCTGTGCGAGAGGAAGCCAGTGTAGTTCCGCCATAGCCACTGAGGAGGCAGATCTTCTAGGCCACCCCAAGGCCAATTTGGCAGCTGTCGACTGGATCCTCTGCAGCCTTTCAAGCAAAAACTTAGGAGACTCAAGAAACAAAGCGTTACAATATTCAAGCCTGCTAAGAATGGTGCTACGAACTATCAAAGCCCGAGCATGAGATAGAAGCAGATGAAGGATCTTCCGCAGGGACCTAATAATGGCCAGGCAACAGGTCACCGTTTTCCTGACCTGCAGTTCAAGGGTGAGTTTAGCGTCAAACAAGATGCCAAGATTACGCACCTTCTTAACCGGTTGAACCATGGTCGTGGTGTTAGCTGGCCAAAAGTTACCGGGTAAGGCACAAGGTAAGGCAGAGGGAATTCTTACCCTCGCACAGTAGAGCACCTCTATCTTATCTGCATTAAACATTAAATTGCAGCGAGTTCTCCTTCAGCCAAGAGGCCGTATCACGCAGGCACTCATGAAACACTTCTGTTGATATTGATTGGTCCCCTTCAAGGGAGAAAATCAACTGCGTGTCATCGGCATAATTAATGATGTTAATGTTATGCTTTTTGTTGACAGCAATCAGAGGTTTCATGTAAATATTAAATAGAATAGGGCTGATAGCTGAGCCCTGTGGAATGCCATGTGAGATGGATGAGTAGGTAGATTGAAAAGGGGGGAGGAATACCGCTTGCTGTCTATCCCCTAAAAATGACCCCAGCCACCTCATGGCAGTTCCCCTCACCCCAACCTCACTCAGTCTCTTCAGCAAAATCCTGTGGTATTATGCAACATATGGGTATGCTGGCCGGGTTTGTGGTCACAACAGCACTATTGTAAAGCAAGCCCACTGCACGTTTGCGATTGAACGGCACGTTAGCTGCTCGCTTCACCCTTTCCGCAGGAACACGACAGGGTTGCCCACTGTCCCCCCTGTTGTTCATCCTAGCTATGGACCCGTTAATGCGCCATTTCCAAGAAAAACACCTACACAGGGGATTGTAATTCAATTCAGGCTCTCTGCTTGCATCATTATATGCGGATGATACAATACTGTATGTACGCGAACCACAAAAAACCTTGACCCCCTGCTTAGGGAAATCCTGTGCTTTGGCACGTTCTCTGGCCTGGGCATAAACTGGCATAAATCTGTGGTTTTTCCCCTTATGGCAAGTACAGCTAGGTGGGATCTAGAGTTCCCATTTGAATGGTGCACTGAATCAGTGAAGTATTTGGGAATACATATTGTCAGGGGGTCCCCTGTTCGGCGCCGGCTGAGTTAACTGCCTCTTCGTCTTCCCCACAGACCGGCAGCTACGGGCCCTTTAAGGATAGCCAGGCCTTGCATATCCCCGGACCACCTGACTTTGTTGGCCTATCAGAGCCGACCTCGCGGCTTAAGGAGGAGGACCCGGAAGACGCCAGCGCTCGTGTGCCTCAGGGAATCACGTCTTGGGACACGGACGTGCAGCGCCAGGAACATCAGGCCAACCAGGACGAGGACGGACCGTGTATGCCCGGAGCCGAGGATGACGCGGAGGAGCCCCTTCTGAGTGCAGCCGGTGACGAGAACCTGACGGAGGGTGCAGCGGAAGCAAGAAAGCCAGGAGGCCAACGGTTCCGTGTTCCGCCCAGCCACGCGAAGGAGGACGCGTGGCTTCTCCAGGTGCGTGGTCGTTTGCGTGCCCTTTTTCAGTTTAAGAGGGGAGGGACCGGGTAGGCCACGAGGCACTGTCAGGGCACCGTGTTCTTTACTGCGCACAATTCACAGGTCGCTATACTCGGTAAACATTGCTTTGTTGTTGGTGGTTGCCTGTTCCCTCACTCCCTGCCCTGACTGTATAAATAAGGAACTGGACAGTCTACTAAAGCCCGTTGTTCTTTTCTTTTTGCATACGCTGGAGTCCGGCTCTTCACAACCAAGGGATAAGAAACAGAAGCCACAGTATCCTGGACTCTGCCTGTTGTTGTATCATTCAGTCCTGTGTTTCATGCTGAATAAATAGTGGAACTGTCGCCCCAGTATTGGCTCCTTCCTTCTTGCACCCTCAAAGGTGACACATATACATCTAAACACTGAGCAAATTATCAGATTGAACTACGGACAGGCTGTGTCTGCACTGGAGACGCAAATAGAAAAATGGCTCAAACTCCCTTTGTCATTAGCAGGTAGAGTGGCCCTTATTAAAATGGTTATACTCCCTAAATGTTTATATTTATTTCAGAATATAACAATTCACCTGCCTTATACCTTTTTTGCAACGTTAAATTGTCATTTAATGACACTGGTCTGGGGAAATGGAAGCGCTAGGGTTAGGTGGCAGATTATGACATTACCCTGTGACAGAGGGGGATATGGTGTTCCAGACTTGAAACTATAATATTTAGTAGCCCAATGTAGCTTTGCCCAATCATGGTATCACCCAGACGCCAGGATTCCCTATCTTCGTCCAGAAGCTTATTTGGTCTGGCAAGACCCTTTGACATCTGTATTACCTACAGGTTTGCCCAGGGATCCCAGGGATATCAAACCTGTATCCACGACTAGCTGTGCCTGAAAAAAATGATGTTGCATCACCTGTACGACTACATTATATTCTTCTGGGTTGCCCCTCCCGAATGCCAGGTGGCTGCCCATTACGATGGAAACACTAATACAACGCACATGTGCAAAATGTAATATTACAAAGCTAGGAGATTTGTTGCAAGATGGCCATGTTTTTTATCCAAGTGATGAATCCAGATTTCCTGAACCCACATTCATGGATATGTTTGTACTCATGAGAGTGCGATCTGCACTGCGCACTATCGCCCCCACTTTCCCGTTAGAACTGCCGTCATTTTCTCCGCTTAACATGGTAATAGAAAGTGAGAAAGGCACACACTTAATATACAAACTGTACAAAACTTGTGCAGAGATTACCTCAGTGGCGGATGACAAGATACGGCATGCCTGGGAAGCAGATTTGCGGGCCCCGATATCGGATGAGCAATGGGCTTTCTGCTGCTCTGTCACCCAAAAAGTTTGACTCAATAGTCGTCATAAATTAATACATTTTAAGTTTTTACGGAGAGCGTACATGACCCCAGAAAAAATCCACACAATGGATCCATGTAGATCACATCGCTGCCCAAAATGTAACGTACCCAGTGCAGAGTTCGCCTAGGTGGCATGGACCTGCCCACACATATTAACATTCTGGGTGCAAGTACATAACTACCAGTAAAATGGTGAATGTGCGAATGACACCACTACCTGAAATTGCATTGTTGGGGTACGTAGCTCAATTTCCTCAAAATGTCTGTAGATTTGTCGCTATAAGCTTGTTCTTAGCTAAAAGAGAAGTAGCAATAGATTGGGGTGGGAAGAAAGCCCCTACAGAAAAGGGATGGTTGTCTAGTCTAGCCACATGTTCTATGAATTGCGAGTTGTATGCGGCAACAATACCTCCGGCCTCCCGTCCTAAAGACATATGGGCTCCGTTTAGACACTACCTGAATGCCCAACAGGCTGACCTTGCCACACAACAAGAACAGGGCATTGTACCCACAGGTATTGGGTGAAATGTGAAGTTATACATGCGGACACTTTTTCGTTAGCCCAGTACTGGTCATCGTGTCAGGTCTTTGATGGAGTACTGTGGTGAAGGGTTCGGTGAAGTGGGAGCTGTCATACTGGGAAGGGGTCCTACTGCAGATCCGAAAGCGATGCAGATATCGAAATGTGAACAATTTAACTTATTCTAATAAGCCATCTCGACATCACTGTGTTATATTGACCGTCCAGACACGGAATGTATGACAATTTTATTTGAGTAATTGGCTTATTGCTAATATTACATGATATTGTTTCATGTAATGAAGAAATTGCTAAATAAAGTTAAAAAAACAATGCCTTCTGAAAATCCACAGCACACAATTGGGTAGTGGAGAGACAGAAGGAGGAAGGAAAGGGCTACAGTGAGAAAGCAAGGCTGGGGAAGACAGATTGCCTAAGATAATGAGCAGAAGGGAGTGCAGAGTAGCTGTTAGAAAGAATGGGTGACAAAGCAGGAAAGGAAAAAAAGGGCATTGGAGGCGAAAGAGAATAAAACACAGAGACAGTGGAGGATGGGAATAAGTAATGAGCAAACACAGACACTGGAAACATGTGCAGGGGACTTGAGGGCTTGTTCAACAAGCACTAACAAAGCTAATAGGTCTGGCTTGGGTTTTGCATTTTGAGTTGCAAGGCAAACCCATTTGCCTTGCCAATGCTTGTCAGCAATGACTCGATGACATGATAAGAAGGACATACCAGGCAAGGTGAACACCAGAGGTGGCACAGTGGCAAGATGAACAGGAACTGCTGGGTGAGTGTAGTGATAAAGTGCCAAATCATCCGTGTTTGTTAATATGATTTATTATCCTTCACCCACATGAGTGAAGCATACCCGCCAGCTCGGGAATAACTGTCACCACAACGCTCTCTAGAATCCTAGGCTTCCAAGATTCTGTTGAGCACCATGGTGACAAAAATGACTGAGGCAAATCACATTACAACGTTTCTCCTCTCTTTACACTCACACATAACTATTACATTGCATAAAAGTTCCTATTTTGACAAAACTACAAGTTCTAAATAAAATACAGTATGGTTTATATTAAATAACTATTTAAAACGTTATGAAAGAATAAATAAGAGTTTGAACCTTTATGAAGGAAAATAATATTAGAATTTTATGACCTAACTCATTAATACAAGGTGTCACCAGGTAAATATTTTAAACGAAACCAGATCGTAACATCCTTGCATTACACAATCAGGAAACCTAACTGTCTGCTTTTTTGTTTGCTTGTCTCCATTACCTCTTCATCATCTCCTCTGACGGTGAATCGACTTCCATTCCTCTTACGCATTCTTCTCAAACTGTTCCTCCCCTTCTCATCTCAGCAATCATTCATGAACATGAATCGACTACAATTCTGCTCTCTTTCACTATTTCTTTTCCACTTCCA
This sequence comes from Lissotriton helveticus, assembly GCF_964261635.1. Lineage (NCBI taxonomy): Eukaryota > Metazoa > Chordata > Amphibia > Caudata > Salamandridae > Lissotriton > Lissotriton helveticus. The sequence goes on along the minus strand of NC_136059.1, from coordinate 933,252,809 downwards.
ACTGAATTCATCACCACTCTTGCAATAAACAGCTAAGGTTCTTTTATTCCACTTCTGCCTATTCATCAAAACCATATGCGAAGCTTGAAGCTCTTGCACTTCCAGAGGGTCAAAATGTATGCTTCCTCCTTCTCCTCTTCTTCTTAACTTAATTGTCCCCTACTTCTATCCACGCTTTACTCACCAGTACCTTGTTATCTTCCACTGTTTCACTTTTCCCCAACCATTGGGGCGAAAGCTATGTTTTGACTTCTCCTCCTATCATTCTATTGAAAGGCATCTCACCTATAACACTATTTTCGGTGGTATTGTATGCCCACACTAAACTGTCCATTGCTCTCCTTACATCCTTTCCACCATTCACTGTCCTGTGTATGGTTCCTTTGATCATGTGTTAGATTTGCTCAACCATGCCTTTTCGTTGTGGATTATATACCAATGTTCCTACATATTTTAACCCATGTATATTCAACAAATTATGTATAGCTGTTGATGTACTAATCAAGATTGGTGGACAACCTCATCTCATGAATATCCATTCCAATATTTTCACAACATTTTCCGTCTTTACATTCCTCATTAATTCTACCATCACCCACCTTGAAAGCACCCCACCCCTCACCCCCCATGACCAAAGCAAATCTTCTACTCTCACCTAAATAGTCCACAGGATCTATGAAGTCCAAACACACTTTCATCCAGGCACTTCCACCATCACACAATGAACCCACTCCTTCTACTCCTTCCTTCAATCGTTTCTCACTTTCTCTGCACAACATGCACCTTTTCACCCAATTTTTCAAATCTCCATCTATTCTGGGCTGCCAAAACTTCTCTTTTAAAAGTTTTTAGTGAGAAATTGACCCAAATGGACATCATGTGCTAATATGATTAACTTCTTCCTTACTCCCTCAATCCTCCATTTGCTGAGTTCCTCCTATATCTTAAAAAAAACTTTACAGAAGGTCTCACATCCCCTTCTCGCTTCCACCCTTCATGCACCTCACCAAAACCTTAAAAACCCCATCCATTATTTTGCTGCTGCCTCCCATTTCTCCAGAGAAATTGACTGAAACTAAACTTCCAAAGCATCCTGTACATTTACTACCATACAGACTATCGGTCTTCCTTTTATGTCTTCATCTTCAATATTCAATGAAGTCTGGCTAAATAATCTTCCTGCACATATTTCCATCCTGCTACATACTCCACCTCATACCTATAATCCTGCAATCTGGAAGAAATCATGCCAACCTCACATATACTTTGTCAGCACCTCCTGGTCTCAGTACTCTTGCCAGTGGTTTATGATTGGTCCGCAACATGAAATACACTCTCTACAAATGTGTGAAAATATTCTACTCCCCATACTGCTGCCAAAGCCTCTCTTTCAATTACTGCTTAGTTTCGTTCTGTTTTGTTGGGAGGCCTTGAATTAAAAGCCATGGGTTTCTCCTCTCCATCCTTTCTTCGAGACAAAATTGCCCCAATGCCATGTGCAAAATGCTTTTGTTCTTTGGTTCAAATGGAGTCAAATTTATGAATTTGCTATCTCATTCTTAATTTTCTCAAATGCACTTTTCAGTCTCTCTTTACGTTCAAGCTCTCTTCCCTTCCTCAACAACGTTCTCAAAGCCTCCGTTTTCGCAGCAAAATTATGCATAAAACTCTATTAAGCTCATGAATGAACATAGTTAATCCTTTACTTTAGAAGTTGGAGCAAATCATATTGATCTCGCTAAGGGCATATTTACAAGCCCCTTGTGCTGCAAGTAGGTCACTTTTTTCACATAAAAAGAGACACACCAGCAGCGAAAGGTGCTTGTATATTCACCCCAAATCTTACTTGGGCCTAATACCATGTTCTGAAATGGTGTACCATACATATTACATCTTTCTTAGGAAAAATTGGCGTTTTTTTTGATGCAACATGCTAGACTTGGCCTTCTTGGCATGGCTTCCCTGGATGTTTTGCCTACTGACCTCCTGTTTCGCTGACTTCATTTCTGCTGGATTTAGGATTCTGGGCACTTTACCACTGCTAACTAGTGCTTAGATGTTCTGTACTTTAAACATGGTAACATTGGCTTATCCACAATTGCCATATTTAATTGACTTATACGTCCCTAGTAAAGTGCACTGTATGTGCTCAGGGGCTGTATATTAAATGCTACTAGTGGGCCTGCAGCACTGAATGTGCCACCCACACAGTAGCCCTTTAAACATGGCTCAGGCGAGTCATTGCAGAGCCTGCATGTGCAATTTTAAATGGTTGTATGATAGAGGCACGCATGGCTAAAGCATGCGTGCATCTTCAATGCTGCCCTAACCACGAATGCATCTTAACATTGCATTCCTTTTCCATGGGTGCCTTTACCATGAATGCCTTTATCATGCAATTTTGTGGTAAAGGAATGACAGGTAAAGGGATATGTGAGGCAAAGTTCCCCCACAAGCCCCCCTAATCCCTAAAAATGAACCTGCCCCACAAGACCTAAAAACAAACCTGAACCCCGATCCCTAAAAAAGACCCTGCTCCCCCTAAGCCCTAAAAAGTACTCCAACTCCCAGGCCTAAACACTAACCCAATCCCCCAGCCCTGAAAAATACCAACCCCGAGCCCTGAAAAGTACTCTGAGCCCTAAAAACTTCCCAGACCCCTGAGCCCTGAAAACAACCCTGATCCCCCAGCCCTAAAAACTAAACCAACCCTTAAAAACTACCACAACCCTCCAATCTCACTTACCTCACAGCCTTCTCTCCTGATCCTTCGTGTTCCTGGTCCCGCCCATTCCAGCATCTACACCGTGCATATGCCACCGTGCATATGCCTTAACCAGGCATATGGATGGTTAAGGCAAGCGTGGTTGTGCTAGCAGGGAAATGGTACGTGTGGCTTAGCCCATTTTAAACAGTCATTTTGACTTGAAAAGTAAACCCACTTTCCAGGTCCAAATCTTCCTTTTTATTGCATGTAAATCACCCCTAAGGCAGGCCCTAGGTAGCTCCCTGAACACTGTGCAATGAATTTAAAAAGTTGGACTTGTTCTTGTGAGTATTACATGTCCTGGCTTTGAAAAATGCTACATTCATTATTTACTACTGCAAGGTCTATCTTCCCCATAGCTTAATATTTGGATTTCCTTAAAACATCTATTAAATGGAATTTCGCATTAGGAGCAGATGGGAAATTGAAGTTTGGTGTCTCTTGACTCACAATATAAAAATACATTTTTAGTAAAGTTGGTTTTTAAATTGCAGGTCTGAAAATACCACTTTTAGAAAGTTGTAATTTTCTTACTTTAACTACTTGTGCCTACCTGTCTCTGAATACACTTCTGGGTTAGGGTGACAGCTAAACTGTGTGCATTCCCTCTATACAGTCACACACATGGAGCTGTGCTGTGACATTTGTGTCCTGATGGCCCATCACTAGTCTGATGAGCCTTTCTGAGGTATATTAGGAGGGAACTGACACTTGAACCTGAATAGGGCTGTGCCTGCCCCACACAAAGAGCTGCATACACCCCTGTAGTATGCCTAGAGTCAGGGCAGGAAAGGCAGGGACCTTGTGATCTTCAGAGGCCTCTTTGATGTCTCCTCCCACTTCAAAGGCACATTTGGGAATAACTACTGGACCCCTGACACCACAAAATCAGACCTCTACATGCCACTTGCTCTGCTGTGTCGGCCTGCTGCCTCTAGCCTAGGAGTGAGAGGGACTGGAGCTGCTAGTCACATCCTTATAATAATACTGATTTCCTATTTGTAAAGTGCACACATATTACCCCTTAAGGGTTTCCAGGCACTGGGGGCCCTCGGGAGATTAAGTTAGTTATTTCCCAGAATCACATGATGCTAAGCTGAGCTCCCGCCGGCACTGGGGATCGAAATGTGAACCCTGCGCCCCAGTCAGCCACTCTGGTTGCTGCACCACACCTCTCCCGCTCCTTGAACCCAAGATTCTCCAAGGGCTTCCGGGCTTGCCTCCTATTTTCAAGATGTCCCAGGGCCACAAATGTCTTCCTGCAACTCTCCCGGTGCTGCTGAACTCTGCAATCTGTGAGTCCTACCCTTGCCTGAGGTGCCCCCTCTAATCCTAGATCCTAGATCTCAGAAGTGGGTTCTGCAAATGATTTCTGCAAAAACTGATACATTGCCTCGACTGCATGAGAATTTCTGCCACATCACTCTTCACCGCAGTTGCAGAGGCTGCTTGATGATGAAGAATCCACAGCCGGCATGACGACGACACAGAGGCGTTGCATTCACTTCAATTGAGCTTGATAACGATGCAGAACCCTCTCTGCGTGGTTTGACGTCGACAAAAGCTCCATCCAAGATATTTCTTCAGCGGGACCTGTCTGGGTCCTGTAGCCAGCCTTCCATCACTTGCAGTCAGCCTGAACTTTGACTTTGCATCGGTCTCTCATGACTTCAAGTAACCTTTTGACTGCTATTGACTTCTAAGCATTGTTTTTAGTTAATTATTTAAAAATCCATATCTCGACTTCTACTCACTGGACTTTTATTTTTTGGTCTTATTGTAATCTGATATATATTTTCTATGTTTCTAAACTGGTGTGGAGTCTTTTTGTCGTGCTTTTTATTGAGTTATTTTAAAAATAGTGTGCACAGATACTTTACACATTGCCTCTTAAGTTAAGCCTTATTGCTCTGTTCCAAGTTATCAGAGGGTCAGTACAGGTTAATTTAGGTTGTGTATCTGACTTACCCTAACTAGAGTGGTGGCCCCTACGTGGACAAGGTGCATACCTCTGCCAACTAGAGACCACCTTCCTAACATTGGTGATCAGCAGTGAGGATAGGACTAATGTTTGTACAGTACCTTACAGTAATTTGGTGCACACTACTGTCCACATCTAGACCAATTTGAATCAATTGTCTATGATCCCCATTGGCATTTTGTCTGCTCTCTTTACAATTGGCAATTTGTTTTTTTAATTCTCCTTGGTTTTAATTTTTAATTTTTACTCTAAATCATGTCAATGATTGATGGTCCTGGATTTTCACCTGCAAGAATGGAGTTTGAGGTGGTCAGACTTGAGGGTTAGACTGCGGCCCAGTTCAAGGACTTCTGTGAGGAGGTTGGACTTCAAGTAAAGAGCTCAACCAAGAAGGTGTAGGTGGAAAAGGCTCTGAGAACCTGGCCTGAAGCCCATACTGTGTTTGATGGAACTACGGAGGAGAGTGAAGAGGAGAAGGATGAGTTGGACCAGGGTCTAAGTGAAGCTTGACAGGTGGAGCATGTGGTACTAGTTGCTTGCCTGGCAGTGCATGTGGACTGGCATCTGGCTGGCGGTGTGTGTAGACTGGCGCTTGGCTGGCAGTGTGTGTATGCTGACAATTGCTTGGTGGGCAATGTATGTAGATTGGTGCTTGGCTGGTGGTGTAAGTGGACCTGCTGTGTGTTGGAGCTGGCAGCCAGTATGTGTATGGACTTGCTTGAGGTGTGTTTGTCAGTTGTCTGATATTGGGTGCTTGGTGGTGAGATCGGTGTGTTAGTCCTGTTGGCGTATTAGAGGGATGGGCCCTTGAATGGAGCTGTTTTTAAATGTAAGTATGGTGTTGTGTTGGGCTCACAGCTGGGAGTGTGAATGTTTTTTTTAAAGTCTAATACATGAAAGGCGTGTACATGGACTGTAAAGTGGTTGGTGGCTTGATGTGGCTTTATAGCCCACAAGCTGTAAGTCAGTGGTTCCTTGATCTAATGCTGAAATTATTAACAATGACTTTTGCGTACTGTATTTCTTTATGTCATTGGTGAATGAAGGTGTTTTTTTCATGAACCATTTACATACCTTTGTGCCAAATCCAACTAGAAAGGCTGGGATTGACTAGGTGGATGGGTGTATAGTAATGCTTTGGTGTTTTGGTTTGCTTTTTATCGCCAGTGCATACTTTCTCTGTAGTGTATGCATTTTTCCCTCACAACGTTTTGGAAATTAGTCACCAAGGGAATAAAATGTGATATGTTTTGTGTGGATCCCACAAGGTTTGCTTATCCAGAAGCCCTTGTAAATTTGATTAATTGACAAAAACATGTTGTTTTTTCACATTTCTTTGGGGTAAAGTTGTGGGATCGCTGATCACTGGGCTTACACAAATGTCCTACTAGGGTTATTCCATGTCTCCAGATAAAAATGCTACCTCACTTGTGAGGGTGGGCCATGAATCCACCACAGGGAAGGGCTTAACATATTGTGGATGCATCAAATTATCAATCACAAAATTACCTGGTTTTGCAAGGGAGTCACCTGCGTTTTAGGCCTGGGCTCAGAGAACATCTAGGGAAAACTACCAAACCCAGACATTTTGGGAAACTAGACATCTGGGGAGTCCAGGGAAGTGTGGCTTGCATGGATCCCCAATGTTTTCTTACCTAGAATCCCCTGCAAACCTCATATTTAGCTAATAAAAAATGTTTCCCACATTTCTGTGTCGGAAAGTTGTGGGATCACTTGGCCAACATAAATTTCCTACAACCCAACGTTCTCCCAGGTCTCCCAATAATAATGCTACCTCATTTGTGGGAGTGAGCCAAGTGCCCATGACAGTCAAGGGCCCAAAATGTATTATGGAGGCATCAAAATTATCAATCTCAAAATGACCTGGTTTTGCAAGGGAGCCACCTCCACTTTTGGTCCCGGGCAGCAATCTTGGGATACTCACCAGACCCAGACATTTCTGAAAACTAGGCACCTGAGGAAGTCCTTGGAGTTTTGGCTTTTATGGATCCCCCAACGTTTTTTACTCAGAATCCACTGCAAACCTCAAATTTAGCTAAAAAAATCACATTTTCCTCACATTTCTATGTGGGAAATTTGTGGTATCACTGGGCCGGCACAAATTTCCTACCGCTCCTCCAGTTCTCCTGATAAAAATATTACCTCACTTGTGTGGGTGAGCCATGTGCCATGTGAAAACATGTTGTCCCTCCTTTCCCAAAGCATTTAGTAAAAATCCTTTCTTCCTAGATGGTGGATATCTTAACCCATCTATGGCCTCTGAATAGTTTTGCAAAAATTTCAACCCACTCTGCCCATTCTTTTGCAGGTGACCCTGTCTTCGGTAAAAACATTGGACGGCTGCTACAGTTTGGTTAGAAGCTATGTTAATATTGAATGCACTGTAATACTCACTCAACTGTATATGTACAATAACGCACTTATGAATTCCTTTTCCAAAATCAATACACTTGCATAGTACTCTAATAATACAAATGACTGAGTTACTGCACTTCCGTAGTCCTCTTTTACTTTCCAATGTTTTTCCCCCTTAAAATACTGTAGTTGTTATTTGAAATTAGGTCCCAAACTCCTCCTCCAAATGGGCAGAGCCTGAAAACCTCAGACTCAGTTCTGTAGATGCTGCTGTAGATGCCCTTCCACTGCAAAATCTCAGGTATACTGTAATCCAACATCACTGTTTCCTCACGCTTATAGATGCATCCTGATGAGAGTGTTAGGTATGCGATGTTGAAATGCACACACTGAAGGAGCATGCGCTCATTTGGCTGGAAAGAAGAGCTGTCACAACTGATTGTTATAGGAATAACAGGAGAAGACCCATAGACCTCGTTGGGATGGGTGTATCGTGTAGGCAAAAACAGTTCCCAACAGGTATTATGTGGAGACAATTTCAAATATGTATGCCATAAGCATTACAAAAGAAACAGAAACAAGGAGTCAATTGATTTAGGAAGAGGTAGTATTATTCACCAAGGGACAGAAAGGGAAAATTCTTTCATATGCAATTACAGTTTAAACAGCACTGTAAAGACCGGATCTTGTGACAACCCAGTGACACTTGGTGCAAGGTGCTATATACAGTTAGTGAGGTGAATGTGCAAGTGCTTTAAAAACAGCATTGGCGACGCATTAAACAAAGTATGTACATCAGTTAAAGGCTCCAAAAAACAAGTTACAATCACTTGGAAAACAATGATTTCAACAGGAGCACTGAACGTGATATGCGTCGTATAATTCAAGCTGTATAGTCGACGGCGTTTCGATCCCCTTTAGTCGGGATCGTCATCAGGACAGAGTTGTCGATAGATACAGTGAGTGCAGCCAAGCAGGGAGGCGAGGCTAGAGGGACTCCGAGGCGACAATGAATGGCCGGTTGCTGATCGCAGCTTGATTTGGATCGGCAGGCGGAGTTTACAGAGCCTGAGTAAAACAGGGCATCAGAAGGCAAATAGAGGCTCATCTGGCGTGGAGACTGCCGGCAGTAAACTGATGTACATACTTTGTTTAATGCGTCGCAAATGCTGTTTTTAAAGCACTTGCACATTCACCTCACTAACTGTATATAGCACCTTGCACCAAGTGTCACTGGGTTGTCACAAGATCCGGTCTTTACAGTGCAGTTTAAACTGTAATTGCATATGAAAGAATTTTCCCTTTCTGTCCCTTGGTGAATAATACTACCTCTTCCTAAATCAATTGACTCCTTGTTTCTGTTTCTTTTGTAATGCTTATGGCATACATATTTGAAATTGTCTCCACATAATACCTGTTGGGAACTGTTTTTGCCGTCACAACTGATTGGGCAGAAAAACTTCCCCACAGATTCCAGGCTCAGATGCCGGTTAATGCGCTGCTGTTGTGTAGATGAGCGGGTGAGGACGTGCAAGGGCATGCAGTGGAACAGTGAAAGCAGCAGGGCCTGAGTCACGCTCAATTGCAAGCGCGTGTTCGTGGGCCAAGAAACAGGGACCACACACGCTTGGATTCTGCGGCGTGCACGCGTGGTCGGGAATGAGTCCTGCCTTACAGTCACATCGATTTATTTATGTAGTCCACTCTAACATGGGCTTAACCACTACAAATCATCCCATTGGGGTGAGCCTATGCACACCCCCCACAATGTGACGACAAAGCGCCCAACTATCAATAAATATCGTGATGGGCAATACTACATTCCTCCCCAAACAAAATGAAAAATATTATCAATCAGGTCAACTGTTCATAAATCAGCAACCTCTCAGAAAGTTCACTGCACCCAGAACACAGTAAGAATATCAGTCTCTTTGGGTACCCCTCGAACAGTGATAGTCCCTCAGCCTGCTGAGGGGCTCAGGATTTTTCCGCAGTCTATACTGTGTCCGGTTTTCATGGCTGTCTTCTTTCCCAGCATTAGGATTCACTAGCGATTCTGGGGAGCCATGGCTGACTAATGGGCTTCCTTTGGGAAGACTGTACACCTCTGTGTCACCTGCCTCCGCGTCACCTTCTGACCATTCTGCCTCATCCATGTCCATTCTGCTATTCGGGACCAATGAATCAAAAACAGGGTGGAACATCTTGAATGGCGAGACATTTCTTGTCTTGAGCTCATGGCCTTTCAGGGCCGTGACTTGCATGCCTTTTATGGATGTGATCCGCCATGGCTCCTTCTCAAACGGCAATCTAAATTCACTGCTAAGATGTCTGTCTTGGACCAATACCTAATCTCCCACCTTGAGATTAGATTTCTGTGTCATTGGACCTTCTCCTCCTACCACCTACAGCCTGTTCCAACAATGGCATCAGGTGCCCACTGAGTGTGATGAGAAATAGAGTCATTTATTAACCCCCCCATTGAGAGATGTCCTGGGGCACGTCCAGTAGTAGTATGGGGCGTTTGTCTGTAGTCCTGAGGAATGAGTAAATGGACTGTTCTGGAGAGTCCCCATTACCAGAAGCAATTCGATTTACTTTGTTCAAGGTTCTCATGAAGCGCTCCGCTTCCCCATTGGCCTGCGGCGATTTGGGCGTGATTTTTTGGTGGACAATCCCCACTGAGACCAGATACGATGCAGACTCTTGTCCCTGAAATGGAGGACCATTGTCGTCCAGAGTTCCTTGATCAATCCATGGGTGGCCATTACTTTCTCCAGTTTCTGTATGATTTCCCTGGCACTCAGGGACAACAACACTTCAGCCTCAGGGTAATTTGAATAATCATCGATCACCACTAGTGTATGTCTCCCATCGGGGAGACTTCCAAAATCCATGCTAGCACAGATCAATGGACCCGCTGGCCTTCGTCCTGTCACAATTGGTGCAGGAGGGTTTGGTTCCCCAGTCGCTTGACAATAGGAGCAGGATCGCACTGCCACCTCTACTTTCTCATCTATCAAAGGGAACCATACATTCGTTCAAAGCCCACCTTTGGTTTTCACCAGTCCTTGATGCCCTGAATGTGCTAGTTGTATTACTCCACAGTTGACATCGGAATGATGAGGCGATGACCTCTCAGAAGACACCCGTTGAGATCAGCACTTAGCTCTTGTTTCACATTGTACAAACTTTTGAGCACCCTCCTCACCTTGGCAGTGAGAATAGGTCCTTGACTTTTAAGATGGTGCCCCTTGTTGGCCTTCACCGCTTCCAGAGTCTTCTGCAGACACTCGTCCTGGCCTTGACATATCTCCCCCAGCATGATGGGCAAGGGGCGAGATCGTTCTACTACATAGAGGACATATTCCTCCATCTCCCTGGTGTCCTCAATTTCACTGGGCATTTCCACTGGAGGATGGAGAGACAGGTTATCCACCGGATTACCCATTCCTGGGTCCTACTCACTTCTGCAGCTGTACTCCTGCAACTGGAGCATCCACATTTCTATGCGTGGCGCCGGCTTCAATTCAGTCCCTGTGAAAAGTGGAATGAGAGGCTTGTGATTCGTGGTGATGAGGAAAGGCTTTCCATATACATACCAATGGAAGTGGCGGCACCCCAGTGTATTGCGATGGCCTCTTTCTCAATCTGAGAGTATCTTTGTTCTGTGGCAGTCAGGGATCTGCTTGCAAACTCCACAGGAGCCCACCCATCTTCCTCACTGGAGCGTTGCATCAAGACAGCCCAAGCCCCTTTGGACCAGAATCCATGGCAATTTGAGTGTGTTGCTGCGGACTTCAATGTGGTGGAGCTGGAGAGGGGATCTTTGGTGCCTTGAAATGCCGCTTATTTTCCAGGGCCCCACAACCATGGGTTCGAGGCTTTGGTCAACTCTTGTAATGGTGTTGTAAGCAAGGAAAGGTCTTTGATGAATCGGCCACAGTAGGTGACCATTCCAAGAAAACTGAGCATCTTGGTCACATTTGAGGGTGCTGGGGTATCTTTGATATCCCTTACTTTCTCGGAATCAAGGGTCACTCTTTCCACGGATAAGATGTATCCAAAAAATTGCAGGTTTGTTTTGTAGGAACTCGCATTCATCCCGATGGAGGGTGAGTCCAGATTCTTGGATTCTTTGAAGCACTTGTCTCAGCTGTGTGTTGTGCTCTGGTATGGACTTGGTGTGGACCAGAATGCTGTCGCTGACATTGACTACCCCAGGGAGGTCAGCAAGGATTTCTCTGAAGGTGTTCAGGAACACCTCTGCTGCACTGGATATTCCGAAACCTAATCTCCGGTATCGCCGTAACCCGACGTGTGTGGAGAAGGTTGTTATATACCCGGATTGTTCATCCAGAACGAATTGGTGGCATCCAGACCTAAGATTAAGCATGGGCGCAAAATCCGTTCCGCTCGCGGATTTTTCGGATTTTCGGTAAATCCGCAATCCGCGAACCTCGCGGATGTGGCGAAAATACGCAAATCCGCGCGCGGCGGATTTTTTGCTTGTGTTCGCACTGCTCGCGGGCCGCGGCGCGGGCAGCAACAATCTCCCACTCGCGAAATTACAAAAATTACAATTGGGGAGGGGTGAAGGAAGTGACCCAGTCTCCAACTTCCTCTTCCTGTCCAGCAAGCTCCTCCCATTGCTTAGTCCATTTCCTGGCCACTTTGAATTCGATCTTGACTGGGAAGGATTACTTTTTGTGGATGCTGCTGGAGATTTGGCTTTGAGGCCTTTTGGATTACTTTTTGATTAGAAATTTGATTTACAAGTAAGTTGATAAGTTGATGTTGTTTGTTTGTGGTGATTTTTGTGTGTGTTTTTTGACTTTTTGGGGTGGGTTTGGGGGCTGGCTATGTGTGGGAGGCCATTTTGAGGCATGGTCCTGCAGGTCCTGGCCATGTGGATGGGGTCTATCGGCCATTTTGAAGTCAGGCAGTGTGTTTTGTGCCCTATGCCCACCCAGTCTGCTCTGATTCCTTTCATTATGCCCAGGGGGCCTCTAACTTACCCGAAAATCGGATTTTTAAAAAAATGTTTGCCTGTGTTCGCACTGCTCGCGTCCCGCGCAGCAACAATCTCGCACTCGCGAAATTGTAAAAATTACAATTCTGCACATGAATTGAAAACCACCAGGCTTAGTTATGGGTGCATGCATGATACAACTGTTTTCTTTAATTTTAACATTATTCTGGCCAGGGCATGGATGGCATTGGATTGTTGTGATTTTTGTGTGTTTTACGACTTTTTGGGGTGGTGTTGGGGGCTTGCTATGTGGGTGGGGGCCAGTTTATTGCCTGGTCCCGTGTGGGTGGGGGTTTAGGGGCCATTTTTGAGCCAGTTTGTGTGCTTTGTGCCATAGGCCTGCACCCAGTGTGCTGTGATTTTATCATGCCCAGGGGGCCCAGAATCCGTCTGTTCGCGGATTTTGCTGGTTATTCGCCACGTTCGCGTCGTGAAGCAACAATCTCGCACTCGCGAAATTGCAAAAATTGCAATTTCGCACCAGAAAACCACCAGCAGGCAGCATAAACCTTCTGAAACTTGATGGATGGCATTGGATTGTGGTGATTTGATTGGTGTTGTGTTTTTTGACTTTTTGGAGTAGGGGTTGGGGGCTGGCTATGTTGGTGGGGGCCATTTTGAGGCATGGTCCTGGCCATGTGGATGGGGGTTAAGTGGCCATTTTGAAGGCAGGCAGTGAGCTTTGTGCCATAGGCCTGCACCCATTTTGCCTTGCTTTCACCCATTTAGCCCAAGGGGAGTCAGTGGTACATGAAACTATAACCCTCTCTGTGTGTGCTCTCTTGGAGCAATGTTAAATTCCTGTTTCCCAAAAATTTAGCAAATCCTAATTTTGAAATTTCCATATTGTGTGGTGTGCATGTGTGTATTCATAAATGCCTACTTGCAAACTATTTATTGAAGCGCTACATATGCAACATATCTTTACTGATGTTCCTCTGTCTTCGTTTGCTTTTAGGTGCACAAAGTCAATAACTCCGCATCATCGTTGAGCATCAGTGCCAGGAAGAAGTCCTGCTGCGGCCTGTTGTTCCGACATCTGAAGAAGATGGCTCCAAAAAGAGGTGCCCGTAGCTCCTCTTGCAAGAAAAATGTCTCTACTAAGGAGAAGAAGAAGCAAGTGGCACCACTTACCAAGGAGACTGGTGGCTCGACCACTACATTTTGGGGGAAAAAAAAGGCCCACCATGAGTGCTGCACAGGTAGCCAGTTTCGTAGTTCAATCACCAACGACCAGTGATGTTGGCTCATCGCAAGAAAGTAGCAGCACACCATCAACACAGGTTGTAACTCATCTCACAAGTACTATTCAACAACCAAAGCCGCAACAACAACTGCATGGGCTACTAGTACAAGCACAAGTACATGCGCAAGGAGCTGTCCGAGAAGGAGCTGTCCGAGAAGGAGCTGTCCGAGAAGGAGCTGTCCGAGAAGGAGCTGTCCGAGAAGGAGAAGGCCGAGAAGGAGAAGGCAGAGAAGGAGAAGGCCGAGAAGGAGAAGGCCGAGAAGGAGAAGGCCGAGAAGGAGAGGTCCATGGAGAGTTGCAAGTAGAGGTCAGTGAAGAGGCCCATGTAGCGGCGCATGGAGCGGTGCTAGTGCCCACAATGGTTGTTCTTCCAGAAGTAGTGGCACAGGAGGAAATTGACTTTGGAGCCGGGGTATCATGTCAGGAAGACGAAGGCATTCCTCCTGATGATTCATTTTCTCCCAGCTCCCCACCAAGGAAAAGATCAAGGAGTGTGTGTAGAAGTTCCTCTTCAAGCCCCGCTCCATCAGATGATGATCTGGATCTAGATTGGCAACCATCTCTGACGTCTGAGAGGGAGACACACCATGAGCAGTGAAAGGTATCAAATGTTAAAAGGAAGGGCCCCGGAAAGCTCATACTTATGGATCCGAACGTCGGACTTGATGAAGTGGTGCATTCTGATGTTGTTGAACAGGATGACAGCAATGACCTAGTCATCACACACGTCATTCCAGCCACACCGGCCATGCAGCAGACAGACATTTATACCCTATCCCGACGTCATGCTGAGCGTGACCCTGGCGACGTGGCACTGGTAGCACCACCAACGCAGTCAAGTAGTACAACAAGTTCAACAAAACCTACAGCTCCCATATTTTCTCCCCAGAGGGGGACTCCATCCAGCTCGACTCCCTCAAGTAGGGTTGCTGCAATAATTGCACAACCCAGTAGATGTCTGCAAGGCTCATCCACCACTGCTTCATCTGGCATTGGCAGTATCATCTCGTGCGGCAAAACCAGAAGTTTCCAGTCCCCAGTTTGGAACTTTTTTAGTGTCCATGCAAAGTATGATAACATAGCCGTTTGTTGCATTTGTAAGACTGGAGTTAGCCGTGGTAAGACTGGTACCAACGATGGAACCGGAGGCCAGATAGGTCATCTTGAAAGAAGGCACACTATCGAATGGTTTGGGCACCTAGCAAACATCAAGGGAAAGCAATCCCAAAGGGCAAGTGGCCAAAATATACCCATACTAGGTGTTTCATCTGAAGATGACGGGGAGGTAGAAGAAGCGTCAGACATTTGTCCGGTTGCACCCAGTACCCCTGGCAGCACCACACCCTCCAGAACACATAGGAGGCACACTGAGAGTCTGGGAGACACACCAATGCGGAAAATGTCAACACTGGGCAGAAGTGGGTCGAAGAAGGCATCAGCATCATCCAGTAAATTTGTCCAGCGCACCATTTCAGCCATGTTCTCCTCAGATGTGCAATTTCAACGCAACCACCCAATTGTACGCCTGTATAACACTAAGCTGGCTAAAATGCTAGCGGTGGACCTTCTCCCTTTTTCGTTTGTCGAAAATGTGGGTTTTCTTGAACTCGTGGCAACACTGGCCCCTAAATGGAAGGTTCCTAGCCGGTTCTATTTTGCCAGGGTTGCTGTTCCAGCACTACATAAAGAGGTGCTTGAGTTGGTTGGGGCAGCTTTGCAGAAGAGTGCTGTTCACACTATACACCTGACAACAGACATGTGGACCAGTTGCCAAGCCCTTGATTACATGTGCATCACTGCACACTGGGTCTCTTTTTCAGGGGTTGCAAAACAGATAAATGCAGGTGGTGACTTGGCCGAGATTTTTAAGGGTGCTCGTAAACATGCAACATTAGCCATGTTTGGCATGGAGAAAAGTCATACTGCAGTCAACATTTTGGATGACTTTAACAAAAAGGTCTCGCAATGGCTGCCCCCAAGAAATTGCAAGGTTGGTTATGTTTCTACTGATAATGGCAGCAATGTAGTTAAGGCCATGGAGAACGGTTACTATTTCAGAATGCCGTGTTTGGCGCACTGTATGAACCTTGTCGTGCAAAAGTTCTTGAAAAAAGAACTTGCAGTCGACCAAATACTGACCATCTGCAGAAGAATATGCACACACTTCAACCATTCTTTTAAGGCCCGGAAGGAGCTGAGGCGCCAGCAAAATGTACGTAGAATGCCAGTGAAAGCACTTATCCAGGAGGTGGCAACACGTTGGAACTCAACCTTCTACATGCTTGAGCGTCTGCATGAGCTGTTTCCAGTAGTCAATTAGTATTTCTACAACCTGGGTGGTGATACGACAGAAATGATGCTAGCGGTGGAGCAATGGCAGCTAGTTAAAAGCCTGACAGACATGCTTCGTCCTTTTGAGGTCTTCACGCGTGACGTCAGCAGGGAGGACTGTTCTTTGAGCAAAGCTATCCCATTGTTGCTGAAGCTCGAGCACCAAGTCAGGTTCAGAATTAAAAGATGCTGGAAAGAATGAAGCATATGAGTTGGAGCAGAGATTATTACATCGCCTAGTTAGCAATAAACGGCTTGTAAATATCAAGAAACAACAGCACTACATTTGTGCTACTATTCTGGATCCACGTTACAAAAAGCCATTGTTTGGCAAAGTAATAATTCCTTTTGAAACATCAAATGTTACAGAGTACAAAGGTTGGCTAGCTCAGTCAGCCATTCGTTTTGAAAGAGAGCGGAAGGAAACTGTAGGAGAACTTGAAGACAGTACTACTAGTGAATCAGCAGGCCATCAGGCGTCCCAAAAAAACACTTCTGCATCTGTGCCTGTGGCTGAAGTGAGAGACTTTTCCTCTGAGCCGTTAACCACACCAGCAACCGTATCATCTGCACCAGGCCCAGGCGATATGTCTGAAGCGGATTGGCTAAGTGAGCTAGGGTTTCCTTGTCCCAGAAAGGACACAGAAGTGCAAAGTACAGGAATCCGGGAGAACATTGTTTCTATGGTGCAGGCCTATCTGGATGACTCCACAGTGGTCAATATTACTGAGGACCCATTGGCGTATTGGCATGGGAAAAGAAACATATGGCGAGAGCTCACCAACCTGGCTATCAATTACTTGTCTTACCCACTCGCAAGCGTGTCTTCAGAACGTGTTTTTAGTTCTGCTGGTGGCATTGTGACTTGCAAAAGGTCCCGCCTCTTGCCCGCAAATGTGAAGCGGCTCACCATGATAAAGATGAACCAGCACTTCATACCACCAGATTACAAAGTACGAGAATGCACGCAGGAAGAAGAGGACACCGACCTACCTGAGGAAAGTTCTCCTCAGTTACCAGAAGTACTACCGACTGAATTTGCAGAGTATGAGGACGAGTTCTGCTTCCCTGACAGCGAGTTCTGAAAATGAGTCAATAATTAATTAACTTTAACATTAGTCCTTATTCACTTTTATTCCTGTGTGTCTGTCTTTCTTTTTTTAGCAAGTGCTTGATCACATTCACAACAAAACTGTAATCCCCCCATCACAAGCAACAACAAGCCCATCAGCAGAACTGTCTTGATTTTGATGCCGCAGCATTCCTCAGGTTCACAACAGTTAGTTGACAAGAACTCAGTCCTGATCGTCTATCCTCCTCCTCCAGACTCACCCTATCCATTTCCCGTAATGCTGATGCCTGGAATCTGCACAATGAAGAAACTTACGTTGACGAGTCCCCTAAAGAGGGACTGGAAGTAGTGAGTCCTCATTTAAATACATTTTGCTAAGTGTGACTTTTTTTCCCCGATTTGCTTTTTGGCTGTTTGGGGGGAGTCAAACTTGTTTGTGCTTGGGTTTACGGGTCTTGGCTGGGCCATTGCTGGCAAGGTCTATTAAGGGATGAAATTGGTTAGGCATTTACTTTGGAAAACATTTGGCCAATTACACGTGAACGTTTAGGCGTTATTATTGCTCGCTTGCCTGTCTTAGGGGTGCTGTCTGTGGGGCTTCTAGGATTTTGGGGTCTGTGAGCACCGCTGCCATATTTCTAATGTTGATTGCTTTTGTTTTGCAGAAAATCCACGCCGGGAAACTCCAGTTGGGGCCCTGCTGCAGAACGCTTTAGGACATTGTGAATTCCAGGTGGAGCCAGCCCTCAAACACAAATTACAGGTAAGATAAGCGTTTGGATGGGAGGTAGTATAATGGAGTATTCGGAGAGGCGAGAGAGTGACAGTGGTACTAGTAGTAAAGTCCTAGGGCTCTTGAATTAACAAACTCTGTGACAGGCATTTACTTTGGAAAACATTTGGCCTATTACACGTCAACCAACACGATGACAGTGTTCAGTTAAATGAACTTACTGCAAAACCACCACCCACCAAGCTCAAAAGTAGTAAAAAAACAGGTATGCTCAGATAAAGTTTGAAAAAGTATATTTTTATATCCCTAACAAAATAATCTCCCGCAAGACCCTCCCTAACCCCAACAAATAAATAGTCATTCAAAAGTCCCCAAAAAACCCAACTCCCAATTCTCACCCCCCAAAAGTCTCTAAAAAGGGGCAAGGGACACTCTAGGGATGCACAGTGTTGAGTTTGGCCTCCAGGGCATCATGCCTTAGGGCCAGGGCATCGTACTTCTCCTGGAGGGTGGCGTGATCTAAGCGGAGGCCCTCCAACACATTCTGATACTCTTTCCATTTCTGGACCTCCGCCTCTAGGTCGGACACTCTGCGGAGTGCTCGGCGCAAGCGAGCCTTTACACTGCTGTGAGGTGCAGCCTTTGCTGCTTGGCGGTGGCGTCTGCCAGCACGGCTCCGTTTGGCTGGAGCACTGCGCTTACCGGCAGAACGTGGGGTCACGGAGGAGGATGCAGATGTTACATTTGATGCACTGGACTGCGTGTCGTCCCCCTCCAGTTCCACCAGCCGCCGATATTGGGCAACAGTTGCTTCCAGCCTCTGTTGCCGGGCCAGTACATCCAGCATACTCCTCGTCGGTTTTGAGGTTTTAGTATTGCCAACTATATGAAGAAAGAAAGACATAATATGTAACCAATGCTCTTTAAGAATATGATTAACACAAAATAATTCAGCAGGAAGTTGTGTCACAGTACAACTAGCAACTAGCCAGCGCAGTACAAAACTATTCAGGCCAGTATCATGGGCGTCCGCAGGGAGGGGCAAGGGGGGGCGCTTGAATCACCATTTCCCTTCCCACAACTCACTTGTATCCTTGGTTTGATGCTCTTTCATATGAAAGAGATCTGGCAGAAGCCCAGGCGATATGTCTGTTTCCCTCTCTCTCTCTCTCTCTGTCTCCCTCTTTATGTCTCCCTGTGTCTCCCTCTACCTCGCTGTCTCTCTCTCTCTGTCTCCCTCCCTCACCCTCCCTCTGGCTCCCTCCCTCTCTCTCTCTCCTTCTGTCTTCCTCTCTCTCTGTCTCTGCCTCTATCTGTCTGTCGGTCCCAGCCTGCTGTAATTACCATATTGTAATTTGTCACTGGGCCACCACTGGATACACATCATATCCTATCTAAGAGTCAGATAGTACCATGATCCAGCTTACCTGTACTCGCCACCGCCACTGTCTCCTTCCTCACAGTCTGTACTTCTTGGTCCGACTCCTCTTGCGCCGCCTCCTCCCCAGAGTGATCCTCGGACTCAGAGTCAATGATTACCACCACATCCGAGCTGGCCCCGCCACCAGATGTTCCACCTACAAAGTAGATTTAAGAATGTTAGATTACACCACTCACTAGTATTTGGTCTATGAATGAAGAAATGTGAAAACAACAGAAAAATTAATTGACTGTCTACTCTAGTCTAAAGTAAAAATGTCCCTCTTTCCAGGGAAGGTTGTTGTCTTGCTGCATTTTTTTGTTATAATTGATGAATGCTTGATTAATTTTAACACACATCATTTTTCTCTGAACAGACAGAAACTGGACTTCTAAGGACAAGAGCAACATCAACTTCAAACCAGGTGAAAGCTCGGCTCGACCACAAGAAATGTGTTCCATTACTCATCAACTCAGCACCAAGCACTTTTCCATTTCCAACTAACTTTATTTTAATATATGTGTTTACTTAAACTTTTAATAAAGCTTTTAAACTTGAATAGACTCTGTGGTTTTTGGTCCTCCAGACTAGAGTGACTGAGCGAAAGGTTTTGCAATTTTTGCAAGGAGGAGTCCGTGCCGCTGACACTACCAGGTTTATACAGTGTGCCAAACACGCCACTCTGAAATATTATTACTCTGGTCTTTGGTGTCCATAGTTCGGTTTGTGGAGAATTGTCCCTGCAACAGTAGTATTATTGATTTTGCTCCTATCTAAACACTATTTCGAAAAAATTAAATTAGGAACGCTTGGACAACAATAGCTCCTCTATATTTAAATGAAAACTTACTGGGGCCAGCAAAGGAGCACTCGCCGCCCTGGCCTGCATCCTCCTCCTTTGGAGCCACTGCATCCGCTTTTTCTGTCCGCTTGCCCCTGGGCGGACCTGACGTACAACATGAAAGAATGAACAGAAAACATTGATGATTGCTGCTTGCCGATGTCCTTGTCAACCAAATCAAACATTTAGAAAGAACAAGAACCAACTATTTCAGCCAAAATGAGGGCTACAAAGGAAGGACTGCACCTGAGCCTCTACTCTAGGGGCAGATTTACAAGCCCCTTGCAGCTCTTTTGCTCCATTCTTGCGTCAATTTTGTGACGCAGCGCCACAACAAGAGAGGCGCCATGGTGTGGTGTATATTAACAACGTGACGCATATGGGAGATGCATCCCATTCTAAAGCCCTGCGCCATAAGGGAGCGTTCCAGCACAAGGGAGGGCGTTCCTGCGCAGGAACGCATGCTAAAAGTGGCTATGGGGAATATATAAAATTTCAATCAGTCATTTAGGACAATGATGCGTCACTGAAACCATGCGCCTGCATGAAGCAGACTTACGGCTTGACGCAGCATTGCTGGAGCTGCGCCATCGTTGCAACGCAACTCCATCAATGAGCCGCCTTTACGGCACCGATGCGTAACGCTTCGGTGACGTTTTGGGACCATGGTGTGCCGCATTGTAAATACGGCGCACCATGGGTGGTGCTGGCGTGCCGCACACTTTGCAGGGATGCGCAGGTAATTGCTAATCTGACACTTAGGGGCATACTTACGAGTTCTGAGCTGGACACCTCCAGATGTGCACCAGAACAAATGCGTAACGCAAAACTAACCTTGCGTCACGGCAGATGCGCCGCTATTACAATGCAGCAAACCCTGGCGCAAGGGTAGGCAGATGCGTGACGCATCTCGTGATGAAAGAGGGGCGCATCTCTAGAGTCGCGTCGCGGGCGCGATGCAACTATAGCAATGCTCAGGGCTGCCCAATACTCAACATACCGCATCAGTCCTTACGCCTGCTTCAAGCAAGCAGGCATAAAGAATTGACATAGCAGCGTCGCGGAAGTGCCTGCGTTAAATCTTGTAGATTTCACGCAGGCACTTTTGCGAGGCGCACAGCTGCCTGACCGCCACCCCCCACCCCCCAGACCCCCCCTGCGTGGGAACGCACCCATTGTGGCGCAGGCCCAGGCCTTAACGTGGCGCATCTCCTTAGATGCATCACGTTGTACATGACTCGCAGGGATGCGCCACGTTTACGTCGCTGTGCGTCAGGTAAGGCAGCGTAAACGTGGCACAAGGGGCTTGTAAATCTGCCCCTTTGTGTCTAGCATTACACAGTTCTGTAAAATACACTCATACATTACTCAGCCCAATTAAATGAACACAAAATAGAAAACAAATAAGCAGTGGCACCGCCACAGAGAAGTAGAACAGTGCACCTGAAATGCACAGAAGATTTTGAAATATTAATTTACCTCTCTTATCAATGTAATCAGCAGCATTATTGCTCTTTGTAAAAAAATTAAAGCAAACATTTGCAATATAACACAGTCACACAGAGCAGGAGAAAAAACAGAGTAGTGAGTGATGAAAAAATTGCTACTACTACTCACCAAGCCCGGGGACCTCCACTCCCAGCACGTCTAGCAGGTCACGCTCTCGGTCCAGGATATCGGTCCAGCGGTGGGTCACTTGATTGTAGGTGCGCTGGACCCCCGTGATGTTAAAAAGGGCCCGGCACACCTGCCCCCACCGCTTCCGTCTCTCCTGGCTGTTGGTATAACCAGCAGCGATCCTGCCGCCTGCCGCGATGGTCCTGGGGAGACGGCGCTGCACATAAAAAACGAGTGCGCCCACCTCCTCAGGGCTGAAGATCTCCTGGGGCACCACCATTTCCGCCCTCAAGCGGCCACACGGGAGCCGGGCACGGGCTGCGGTGCCCGTCTTGGGCAGCTTGACAGCTGTCTTCACCATGTTCTGGGCAGGTGTTAGCAGTAAGGAGACAAAATGAAAAAGAATAAGAGTAGGGAAGAAGGAAATAAAAGTTTAAAAAAGTAGTTGAAAAGTAAACAAAAGTAGCCTAAAACACAAAAATATAGACCTAGAAAAATAGAGGGATAGAAAATAAGTTAAATAGATCAAAAAAATATTAAAACAAGCAAAGGATGGCAGAGATATACAGAGGATAGAAACACCATACCCAGACACATAGGAATGAATGAAAAACAAGATGGCGGCCCGATCACGTGCGCGTAAGTAAGTTTGCACGCGATTTCTCTCGCAAACTCGTGCGAACTTGCATTCGCAATGCGCTCATTGCACGAGATTACACATAGCGGGCGGAAATTGAAATACGTCACGCAAACAAAATGGCGGCGCCCATACTCAACCTTGGGGTAACTCGCACGAGTTCGCGGCTTCCACGGTCGAGTTCGCACGACGCCGCGCCTCGCGAATAGGGCGAAATTACCGAAAACGAGTTTTGCAAAAGCAAAACCAACGAGCAGGTGCAAAAGTTCGAGCTCATCATTTGTAACCATTTACCTGTAGTGCTTCCTGAAGGGGCCCTCCAGAATCCGGTTGCCTACTTGCAACTATTGTGTGACCCTGCTCTGACAGTCACAGAATAGTTACAAGTATGCCATTGCATCCTGTTATTGCAACAAAAAGGAAAGGGAGCAGACAAGCAGGTGCCAGCCTTCATTAATGTCAGTTGGGGCAGGGCAGGTGTTGTTGTTTGCAAAACTTAGTGCAGGTGTGCTTGGCTTTGCCACAATAATGTACACTCACTAGTCAATCAGAGGGTGCTGTGATGACACCGAGGGTGGCATGGGTGTGCCAGCCAGAGGGTGGCATGGGTGAACCAGAGTGCCAGTGTTGACAGAGGATGGCAGTGCTTTGCTTTGCCCCAATAATGTACACTGGTGAACCAGAGGGTGCTGTGATGACACAGAGGGTGACATGGGTGAGCCAGTGGGTGGCATGGGTGACCAAAGAGAGTGCCAGTGGTGACAGAGGGTGGCAGTGATGAAGAAAGCCTTGCAAACAGGCTGGGCACGTATAAACAACAAGTTCGCAAAACTGGCGACCCGACAAGTAAGTTCGCAATTTGCGAAATTGTACAAAACCCTCGCGAACTTGCAGAAACCCGTGCGAACACACACCCCAAAAAAAATCCGCAAATCCGCGAGTGTTCGCGGATTTTCGCAATCCGCAAATACGCAAATACGCAAATTTGCGGATTGCGAATCCGCAAAATCCGCCCATGCTTACCTAAGATCAAGCTTCGAAAACCAACTAGCCCCACTTAGCTCACCAATCAGATCATAAATAGTTGGGGTCAGATGCCTTTCTCTTTTTATCGTGGCATCGGGGAGGCGCATGTCCGCACAGATTTTCACCTCCCCGGGTTGCTTGGGTTTACACGCAGCCACAATGGGTGAGACCCAGGGACTGGGTCCTTTTACGTTTTCAATGATGTCTGCCTCTTCCAACTTGATTAACTCCTTCTCTACCAATGGTCTGAGATGAAAGGCAATGCGCCTGTGTCGAAGAGCTATGGGGTATACAGACGGGTCAATATGTAGATGTATTGCTTTCCTCGTAGGCACCTTATGCCTTGGAACACTTGTGAAAACTCTTCCAGGATGTGACTTATCTTCTCCCAGTGTATTCGAATGGGAAGGTGATGATGTCCAGGGGCTCCGCTGACCTGCATCCTAGCAGTATTCCATGCCCCTCGTCTGTCACGTACACCAGGGTTTCTATCGCCTTTTGATCATAGGCTATTGTGGTATTGAATTTGCCTTTGATGACAAGCGGCTTAGTTTGGCCATGCGCAAAAACTTTGATCTTGGCGGGGGCTAACTGCAATGGTGAGCTCATTTGCCTGTAGGCATCGGAGGACATGATGTTTATGGTAGCACCCATGTCTATTATCGCCATGGTGGGACACCCTCCAACTAGGACCTGGCACTGTGGTAATCAACTCTGTGTTTGGGATGCTGACCCTACTATGAAGACCGATTGTACCATGTGTTCCTCACTGTCATCATCCTCCATGTTGCTACTCATTTTCTGAACCTCCAGGATCTTGTTGACATTGGAACTTGGTGTCTTTCCTTTGCTGGAGTGACATACTTTCATAAAATGGTTAATTTTTCCACACACTGTGCACTTCTTGCCTCTTGATGGGCATTCTGATGGGCGATGAGACGGTTCGCCACAGTATCCACACATTCGTACCCTTGGGTTCAACACGTTGTTTGATTGCGACGGGGCGTTTGGGGCGACGACATTGACTTGGTCTGTCGTGATCAGTTTTGAAGAGTGGCCTCCATGTTGCCGCCCGCACTTTCAAGAGTTTCTAACACAAACGGCTCTTGCCCTGGAATGTGAGCCATGAAATCTGCATACTCTGTGATGACCCTCTCTCTGATGAGCTTAGCGGTAGATCAGGTTGGTAGTGTTGCTACTCTTGTGTCACTCCCCCTTTTCTGTGCACTTTCTCAGTTCAGCACCACTAAAGGTTGTCTGCCACTTGAGTCCAGTTGCATGCACTGCTCTCTGGGATTGCGGTAGGCCTCAGTGTGCTGTCACCATGTGCTTCAGTTCATGTAGGGGCCTGGTTTTCCTCCCTCTCACTGTCTCCTCACAGCGGATGATTTCCCATGTGCAGAGCTGCTCCGTCAAAGCTCTTGGGTGGCCACGGGGCATGGCTTCCAAGTGGATGCACTGCGCATGTGTAGGAATGGTGCACGGCCACTGCGGAACACTCTGCATCAGTTCTGCCCCCCTCATCACCAAATGTTGTGGTGATGAGCAGGGGAGGACGTGCGAGAACATGCAGTGGAACGGTGGAAGCAACAGCCTGAGTCATGCTTTATTGCTAGTGCGCATTCGCGGGCCACACACACAACAGAGACTACACACGCTTAGAGTGGTCGGGAATGAGCCCCGCCTCGTGGTCCCGCTATTTATTTACATAGCCTACTCTAACGTGTGCTTATCCACTATAACTCATGCCGTTGTGGTGAGCCTTTGCACACGCCCCAGCGATGTGACGACAATGCGCACAACTATCAATCAGTATTGCGATGGGCTATACTACATCTGCCTCCTTTCACCACATGACCAATAATCCAGTATGCTGATATGCACGTGCTGAAGAAGAATGTGCTTCTGTGACTGGAAAGACATGCTGCCACAGCTGAATGGGCCAAAGAGCTTCCACCCAAATTCCAGTCTCAAATGGCAGTCAACATGCTGCCTCCTTTCACCACATGCCCAATAAGCCAGCCACACCAAGTTTCACCAGTAACTTACTTCCATCCATATGATCATTATCGCTGGGTCTCACATGTACTTACATGCTGCTGAGACCCACCTGTCGACTATTTTCAATAAATTCTGTTCGCCAGCACAGCATGGTAACAGCCTGAAAACAGTCACCAGAAAAATCTCTGATGCTGATTCAACACACGGCTAAACTTGCTCCTCTAAATATATGTTTTTAACAGTGGCCGTTTCTCAAAACTCTTAAATACTACACAATATCTGTCCAGTCATTTTGTCCAGAGAAACAGTGCTGCAACTTCAAGATCACTGGATTCAGCTTCACTGTGGCTGAGAAGCAAATTAGCAGGCACTTGTCACAAAATTGTAGTAATTTAAAGTGCCAAATCTTCAGTGTTTGTCAGTATGCTTTAGATTAGCCTTCAGCCACATACATGAAGCACGCTTGCCTGCTCAAAAATAACTTTCACCACAATGCTCTTCAAAATCCTAGGGCTTTTAAGATTCTTTTGAGCTCCTTGGCAAGAAGAATGAGTCAGGCACAGAGAAAATCACATTTCAGCAGTGAGCTGCTGCAAGATGAGGTGCAATCCAAGAGATGAAGAAGATTTAATGATTTAACACTGAGATGAACACTCAAAGCCTCACAAGGAGGAACTTCGTTTACAACGAAACTTTTACCCCGCACTACCATTACAACGCAGGAATTACAACGAAAGTCGTTACAACGACTTTCGCTGGAGGGCGCTGTTGGATAGGAAATAGTTTAACTTTCTATCCAACACCTTCCCTACTATCCACGGGGACTGGAGTCGGGATAGAAAATTAAACTATTCCACTATCCAGCGCCCCCCAACGCAATTCGTTGTAACGACTTGCGTTGGAATCCCCGCGTTGTAAAGGCATGGGTGGTAAAAGCATGCGTTGAAACGACATACATCCCTCACAAGCCTTCTGTTGCTGATTTTACATGACCTCAGGGCAGTGTACTGGAGGTCAGGCTGTCCTGTTCTGCAAAGGGGTATACCAGTGGACACCCATCATACAATTAGGCTCACACTCAAAGTGCTGAAAAAAACAGGTAAAAATGGTGAAACAAAAAGGTTTACTTTATGTATAAATTCCATGTGTGAGATAAGGAAATCAAAGTTACAAAATGAATAAAGATTGAGGGTATTTTTTTGCGATATAAAATAGTCCCTCACACATTGTAACTCAAGCCCTCCATAAGAAGCAGAATGATACATCATGCAGCAATCAAGCGCTGGAGTTAGGTTAGAGAGAAATACTCCTCTTGGCAGAGCTAAAGTTAATTCTACTTCTAATCAAAAACTTGGTAAAAATAGTTCTTGCAGACAGTCAGACTCACAAATCTGATTATTATTATGTTTCTGTCATGAGGGAAGTTGTGTTACTTCCTCTACAGTAATCAGTGATTATTGTTATGTGATTCCAATGGACCACTGACCTTATGATTCCGGTGACAACACAGTACAATCTACCCATCAACTGTGCAATACACAGTGGTAGCTCATATTGTTCATGAATGTGTAACAAAAACAGCAAGGGCATGGATGCTGGGTTATGAATGCATAGCATCTCAACGTACAAAAGCCTGGCTTTAGTAAGCTTAAAGGACATCTCTTCATTAACATACTTTGGTAATTTTGGCATTGGGTTATGCCCATTTAGTCATGCTTGAATTTTTGTTTTGGACTACCAGGTGTTTGGCCTTTAACTGTGGGTGAATCTTACTACCTGAGTCTCACACATGGTAAAAGGACTGAGAGTGCTAACCGTCAGTGTCTGCCTTTTAAGGTAAGACCACTGCTGAGCATCTAGGGTGAGAGGCTTTGGGCTGATTGCACCTGAACATGTCAGTATATGCTTGAGTGCACGTGTGCAGGCTGCACATAGGAGACCACTGTCTGGTGCAACTCAGTGTCTGCACACAGGTAGCCTATCACAAGGAGGCCTCTTCAGGGATTTCACACTGATCTGGGGTAGGCATTATCAAGTGAGTGGGCATTCAAAGTGTATGTCTGTAGTGACTACTGAAGGTGTGTGGTCAGGGCAGGTCTTGAAATGCCAGGCACCAGGAAATACCCTGGGATGCTCGAAGGGTGGGGGTCGTTTTTGAAGCAGGGGGCTGGTTTTGTTGCTGGGGCGCATTCTTTGCCTAATCGGCCCACAAACAAAATCAGAAGGCCACTGTGAGAGTCTGCAGTCTGCACCAAGCCCATGATGTTGCCAGCCTCCCCTTCTCCCTCCCGGCCGGTGCCTGCAGCAAGCACATTGAAGCAGTGCAAGCTGTGCATGCTCATGCCTCACATGTGCTGAAGCTTGCACTGATTTAACATCACCCCGCCCCTAGGGTCGTCATTCGATCTAGTAGCGCCAAAGCACTAGAAATGTGACTGCCTTCATAGTGATTGGTCTTGCCTGTCACTGTGGCCCCTGCCCTCGCCATCACCATGAAACGCATTTGCATATAATGTAATGCTCCATGCACAAGTATAAGCATAAGCATTCAAATAATATGTTGACCTGCCTCTGTCATTTTGGCACATATTGACATATTAATGTTTATTCTCCGTGCTGCATGGAGCATAAGCTTTAAATAATATACAAATGCATGTCCAGACTCCTAAGTCGTTCCTGTGCGATATGCAGGAGCCCCTCTCTCCCACCCTTCTGTACCCAATCCCCCAGTGCCCCCTCCTGTGCCTTGCTGAGAATAGCCTTAATTTCTCTTGGTGTGCTAGTTCCTCTGTTGGGGTTCAGAGCTGTGCACACGGCAGTGCCCGATGAACCGCTTGCATTTCACATCTGCTGCAGAGATGACTCAAGAGTAAGAGCTGACTTGGCAGTGGCAGCCATGTGTATGGCAGGGGCACCACTCACTGCTCTGGGAGAGACAAGCCCAGGTCCTGTAGTCTTCCTGATGCTGCCTGTAACATAGGTGTCAAAAGGACACAGAGGGCTATCCCCAAGGACTTGAGCCATGAGAGCACTGCTGCACTTTATGAATATGAGGGCATATGGAGGTTCTCCTTCCTGTGCCTGGGGGCCCAGCGTCTCTCTGCCCATGGGCCACTTCAAAGACCAATAGTCCAGACTCACCAGTCACACCCCTGGCAGAGTTAGAGGAAGAGAAGGGGATATGTAATCCATCGCTGTCTGCCCCTTGCCTTGCACAAGTGCACAGGGCTCCCTGGGTGCTTCTGTTCTGAGGCAGAGTGACCTCGAGTTTTGACCCAAGATTGTGTGGTGCTTTCTCCAGTGTCATAGATCCAAGAGGATAGAGGATGGCACAGGCAGAGAGAACTGGTGGTGGTTAGTATGACCTGCTAAGTTACCATTTTACGGCCTTAATGTGTGCCATTTCCATGCTTTCTGGCCTGGGCCATGCGTTCTGGAAATAGGGGTGTGCGTCCTGCTGCAGCACTCTCAAAGTAATTAGAGTAGAGTTCAAAAGGAGATTGGCCAATAAAAAGCCTTTACTTTTGTTTTCATCTTGTCACAATAACTATACGTTACAGGTCTAATGGCAAGTTATGCCTTCTGACAAATTGCTGTTTATTCTTTTTAAATGGAGAGTGGCATTTTTTTTTTATTTCTGTGACTGCAAAGTTAGTGGCTTTTGTAAAATTACCTATATGTATAGGAACTTCACAAATATTTCAAAGTATATCAGCATTTAGAGAGATGAAGCACATTATTTTGTAATTCTAAAGTGTGATGAAAACAATGATTTTAATAGTATCAAAATAAATCAAGACATCTTACTTGGTGATGTGCAAATTGTAAATATTTTCTGTAGCCCAATTTCCACTCATTATCATTTGAATGCTACATAGTGTTATCAGTGAAACTGCATGTCAGTGGGATTTATTGCCAAATTCAATGGAAAATGTGCTGTCAGTAAATGCCATAGTTCTACCACAGCATTCTTTAGTAAAATGTTTGCAACAGTGGTGTTCAAAATGCTCCACTGCATAAATACAACACCCCCACTAGAATGGACAGACTAATTTGTTATGCTTGTTCTTTATGTGATGCTTGGACTTTTCACAATCTTGTAATGTCAGTGATGTAGCATTGATGGCAGCACCGTCATTCTGAAATTTATTTCAGCGCCACTGGCCTGCGTTACTTTTGTGTGACATTTCCATGCTTTCTAACCTGTGTGCTTTTGTGTGACATTCCCATGCTTTCTGGCTTCGGTACCTATGTATGGCTTTCACATGCTTTCTGGCCTGGGTGCTTATGCGTGACATTTCCATGTTTTCTGGCCTTGGTGCTTATGTGTGACATTCCCATGCTTCCTGACCTGGGTGCTTATATGTGACATTTCCATAGTTTATGGCCTGGGTGTTTATGTATGACATTTCCAAGAATTATGGCCTGGGTGCTTTTGTGTGACATTTCCATAGTTTATGGCCTGGGTGTTTATGTATGACATTTCCAAGAATTATGGCCTGGGTGCTTTTGTGTGACATTTCCATGCTTTCTGGCCCGGGTGCTTATGTGTGACATTCCCATGCTTTTTGGCCTTGGTGTTTATGTGTGACATTTCCATGCTTTCTGGCCTTGGTGTTTATGTATGACATTCCCATACTTTCTGGCCTGGGAGTTTATGTGTGACATTTCCAAGGATTATGGCCTGGGTGCTTGTGTGTGACATTCCCACAATTTCTGGCCTGGGTGCTTATGTGTGACATTTCCATGCTTTCTGGCCTAGGTGCTTATGTATGACATTCCCATACTTTCTGGCCTGGGAGCTTATGTGTGACATTTCCAAGGATTATGGCCTGGGTGCTTGTGTGTGACATTTCCACAATTTATGGCATGGGTGATTATACATTTCCACTGTGCATGGTCTTGGTGCTTATATGGGACATTTTCATCCTTTCTAGCCTGAGGACTTATGTGTGACGTTCCCATGTTTTCTGGATTAGGTGCTTTATGTGTGACATTTCCATGCTTTCTGGACTCGGTGGTTATGTCTGACATTCCCATGCTTTCAGACCTGGGTGCTTATGTCATGTCATCATTTTCTATTTACTATGCTTTGAAAGTTAATACAGTTAAATATGTAATGAAAAATGCTTTGTGAAATGCACCGTATTGGAATTTCGTTTTACAACATTTTCTTTGGAGGAGATCCCCTCTCCCCTCTAACTCCACTAGCAGTCGTCAGGCTGACTTGCTGCACTCGGTCACTACGCACCATCGGGTTCAGTGAAAATACATGTATTCCATTTTTATGAAGGAAGAGTGTGCATTAGGGCCCTCTTCCTGAGTGCAGGTTTGCCCCAGGTGGTCCCCACCTCCCTGGGGCCGGCGCATGTCAGGGGACCCCATCCCCTGACACTGAGTAAGCGGCTGCCAGGGCATTGCCCACCCCCATTCCTGTGTACAGGGGGGAGCGCAGAATGTCAGACGCTTAACTCCATGCCCATGCTACCTGCTGGCAGGGGAGTCTGCATTTCTCCTGCCTGCAGGGGGGAGCTGAGATAGAATTGTTGCTGACCTCTGGCGAACAATGCGTTATTGTAAATGTTGATGTTGTCAATGCAGTGTTTTCTATTGTAATTAATTCTTTTGAATATTGGCAATGCAACTATTGATTTTAATAGTGGAACAATGTTGAATCATTAAATGTGGCTGCTTTTATTAATGTGGTGACACCCTATCAAAGCCAGAAGGCTTACAAGTTTGCAGACCACTAAGTATGCCTTTCATTTGAGGTATCACCCTTCACGGTACTATTATAATTTTTTGGAGCAATGCAATTTGGAGATTTAAGCCTCATGTGCATCTATTCTCAGTCAGTCTCAAAGTTGCAACCTGCCTCAGGAATATTGATGAATTAGGTCAGATTGCACCTCAGAATTTTTTGAACTGACCTTTTAGTACATAGGTCCATTTGCAAAGTTATTTTCCATTCAAAAAAAGTCAGTGTGCAAATTACAACCAATTTTTGGGCATGGACATTTTGTTCATCAGGCCATTAGTTCTTACATGCCTTTCTGATTTCCTCCTTGTACAATTTAATATTATAGAAAACCACTCTGTAGGATTGCCCTCCAACTTCCATTTTTTATGGCTCTCTTTCAACATATGTTTTGCCTAGACAAGATGAAGTTAATAAAACAGATTATTAAGCTCCTCATATGAAGATCTTGCTTGTGAGAACCAGTCCTTTTGCACCAGTCTGCCTCACTCAATCTGGTATGTCTGTGCAGAAGTTTGCATAGTATGTGTTTCTGCCTGGGGTCTATAAAAAGTTAATTTATACTTTAATGATAATTAGCATAAAAGAGAACCATGACTGTGAGCTACAGTGATCCATCAAAGTAAATAAAATGATCTGGATAATAGCAGTGGCTGTTGCTCCAAAAGGGCGGAGTAGTGTTACCCCGCGTGCTGGTAGTGTTGGCTTGTGCCGGCCGGCCTGACATGCACACTTCAGACCCAGCAATCCCAGTGCTGTGAAACAGCTGGGGGATTGCTGGCACAGGGCCCTACCCTAGCCTGCTCCAACCAATATTGGAGTTGCATTTACACTTGGCAGGAAAGACGTCAACCACCTTCCTTCTCTTTCCTGCTCTTCGTCACCCTCAGGATCCCATCGGGAGAGCAGAAACACAGGAAAGTGGACCTTCAGCATTTTGGTGAGTTTTTGGCATCACACCACACCACACCACACCCCACCACATTTTAATTTGACCAGCCGCCCCTGGATAATAGAGAATATTTTGAATGTAAGACATATATTTTCCCAAACAGGTATTTGTAATCCTATCTCTTCCCAGCCATTTTGTCAGACTGCAACAAGACATGCAGGCCACAGTCGTACTAGGTGGGAGGCATTTTTTGAACATCTCAACTACTGACAGGAAAGAAGACAAATCACACTTTTGTTATCAGTTGTGTGGGTGTAATATGTGCACTGTGAATTAGGACAACATTATTTTATTTTTAACATTTAGAAAAACAGAATGGACGTAATTTGGGGTCACCAGGCTTGCCCTGTGTGACCCCTGGCACTGCCTTTGGGACCCCTGGCCTAAGTAGTAACAAACAAATGCAGAGAACAGAAAGTAAACAATGCCTTGATGTGCACTGTTCCCTCTCTGCAGCTCTCTCTGGGACCTGGGCCATTAAACAACTAAATTCAGCAATGCATTGTACACTCTCCTGCATGACTTAATAAATCAAATACAAAATATACATTTGCAAACAAGATTTTTGCAAATTTTTAATACATAGAAATGTAGTGTTTCACTAAAGAGATAATGCCTTACAAGTAGTGACAATCAAGACGTAATAATTCTGAGGAATAATTTAAGAACACCAGATCATAAAGCATTCAGGGCTAGATTAATAACATTTTATGTGACGCTATATAGCAAGGTAACTTTCCTCGACTGAGTGTAAGGGAGAGAGCAGAAATGTGCCATATCTACTAAGATATGGCACACTTCTGCTCTCTTATAGCGCTGGTGCTCTTCAGGCAGACTAGCGTCAATGCAGGCACCCATTCAAGGATGCCTCCATTATAAGGAGAATTGTTTTGTGCAGTAAGGGATACCTTCCTAAACAAAAACAATGTCTCGAGGCATTTTCCTCATTCTTTTTTCTCCTCGTAATGCCACCCTTTGGGAGGCGTAACGATTTCACGCCATCCCAAATTTTACACACCTTTGTAAATCTGGGATTGCAGGAAATCCCTGGGTGTATGCATCAGAACTCCACCCATGCAATGTCTCCCAGAATGGAATGGAATGCAGGGCAGTGGAAACCGCTGCATCGCGTTACATTGTTTTCCTACAAAGCCACACAAGGCAGCACAAATTGCCCCTTGCGTGGCTGTGCAAATATTTCCTAGCATATTGCTTCATGGATGTGGCACAAAAATGGTGCAATCATGATGCAAAATGTTAGCAAATCCGGTTCTAACAGTTCACAAACCAGCTACCTCTCTTGCCACTCGTTGACTTTATGCTTGCCTTTGACACTGTACAGTGCACTGCTGTTTTGTTGCTGAGTTTGTACTACAGAAATCTCCCACACACACAAATCAATAACATACAGCCTGATTCATGTACAGGCCGTTTTGCGTGGCCCTAATAGCGAATCATAGCGACTCGCTATTGAGGACACGCAAAACGGCATTCATGTAGGAATTGCTAATTAAATAGCGATTCCTACATGTTCTTTATTTGCGAGTAGCAATTTGCTACTCGCAAAAACTCCCCATTCATTCCTATGGGCCAAGAGGCCCATAGGAATGAATGGGGAGTATCCCTTAATTGCGAGTAGCAATTTGCTACTCGCAAATAAGATAGCGATTTTAAGGGTGCCAGGGGTGTCCAAAGGACACCCTGTAGCACCCCTAAAAAGCACATTTGAACAGGTGTTGCGCACACACATGTCCAAAGGACATGTGTGTGTGCAACATGCAACTTAGAAAAATGCTTTTAAAAGCATTTCTCTGAGTTTTTGCTATTTACCGAGAGGTCTGACCTCTCGGTAAATAGCGGCCCCAAAAGTGCTAAATCGCAATTTCTTGATGTGTCATGAATAGCATTTGAGGAATCTCTAATAGAGATTCCTTAAATGCTATTCCTTGCATATTTGCTAATTCTTAAATAGCGATTTTTGCATTTGGGATCATGAATACCAAATGCAAAAATCGCACTCGCAAAGGGCCAGATTCTCAGAATCTGGCCCTTTTGCGAGCGCTATTGGCAACATGAATCAGGCTGATAGTTCCTAATCAATAAGTGGTCTCCATGAAGTAATGCATGTAGACATAGCCTCTTTTTTTGTTTGTTATTCTTTTGGTTTCTCTTACTGAAATTTATATTTCATACTTGGGGTACACCATTACAACATGACAGCTTGTGGTACAAGTAATTTGGCTTCCGAGTTTTGTTTCGTGTGTTGTAGCTCTACATTCTTCTCTTTCAAGAAACACATAATTTATCATACAGTAAAAAAGAGAACTGTGTAATGTTCCTATCATGTCAGCAAGCACACCATTTTTAAAGTGCAGGTGATAGATAAAATAGCCATTTATATGTTAATAACTGTTCTGCTATTATGCAACTGTACACTTAAGAAGCTGTTAACTTCAGCAATGTATTCAGGGTCACCAGTGTTAAGGTCATGTGACATCACTTTCTGGGAGCTTTCTTTGTCAAATATCATGATGTCACTTCCTATGATGTCCTTGGATCAAATGGTGGTCCTGTTGTGTCACTTCTGCTACCCCTGTAATTCTAGTGAATCGACGCCTATGAAAACAGGTCATGTGTCAATGCCTCTCTTTGCGAAGGCGTAGATCACAATGTTTTCATACATGCTTTGGTTACTCTCTTGGCGACTTTTGACACCACCTAATTTTGTTTTCAGTTCCTGCGTTTGGCAGATATAGCATTCATGTTGAACAATGCATCTGTCTTTCCAAGTAAGGTGCAAATTTGAGGGTGAGAGGTCACCCTTAGCCAAAGTGTCATTTACAGTAATTTTCTAAATATTGGTAAGAGGTAGTGTGGATGCCATGGGGTAGAACGAGAACAATTAAGAGGTTTGATTATCTAAAAAAAAGGGCCTAATCCCCAAAGGTAAACTGATAACTCTTGTGTAATTTTATTATTTTCACTACTCACAAACTTAGATGTATTAGTAACGTTAGGCTGCAGAGATTCTGCAGTCAGGGTGGAGAGCTCTGTACAAAAAAAGATAGGTCAATCCTCCTGACTGCGGAGTCTCCCCAGTATTAAGGTTACTATTAGATCGTAGTTTGTGACTACTGAAAAAGAGTAAACATACACAGAAGTGTAAGTTTATGAATCAGATTCGAATTGTTTACTTTTGGACATTAGTAGTAGCCACATTAATGCTTCATAGAAATTAATTGTCTTCTAAAGCAAGTTAACACAAACACTTTCTATAGGAATTCTCTTAGCTTCGTTTGCAATAAACAGTTTCTGAATTTAGAAAAGTTATAACTTGTAAAAGTACTAATCAGAAAGGTTTGGCTGCCAAGGAAGCCAAGAGTTCCAAAATTAGTTTGGGAGCAGGGTGTTTTTAAAACAGGTGTTATTAAAGCTGGCAACAACCCTTCTCTTCTGCAAAGGACCCTCAGATCTGTGCCATAGCTCAGACGGTCAGCTGCCCTTTTACAGGGGCAGACGGATAAAGGTGGCTCCTTCAGCCAAAGTCCAGCTTTTCCCCAATGGATGAAAAAATACACATTGTACGTTTGAGTTATTGGCCCAAACTCACAGGCAAAATGGATAGATGAGGGGGCATGGCTAGCTCACTGAGATAGCTGGACGAATCCAGTGAAGGTCTGGATCTTTGTGTCTGCTAAGCCCTGGAATGGACATGGATGCACAAATAGCCTAAGGAGTAAAAGGTGGCTGATCGCTATGGAGCCGGGCAAAACCAATCAGTGGCCGGGGCATTTTCCCCATACAGAAGCTGGGGCAGATGGCGGCAGGGAGGCTGTAGTCAGGATCTGCTATTGGAAATCATGAGAAAATGCACTGGTATCTCATAGTTACTTAACTCTGCAGAGTGAGGAGGCCGTCGGTAGACTATCTGAGACCAGGGATATTAAGCCTAACCACCACAAAGCTACGAGGGTAGAGGAGGAACCCAACCCAGGAGAAAACAACCTAAAGAGACATTAGACCACCTCGGTTGCTGATGTAGGAAGGTTCCTGCTGTTTGTGTGTCTGAGGAGAGGAATGAGGCCATTGCATGCTGCTCACTGGTAATTGACTGGAAGTGATTCTCAAGGGTCAGGCACGCAGACACCTAGAGTCCAGGAATAGAAAGGACAAAGAAAGTTTTTTCTGTGGAAGAACCATCTTGCCAATTAGAAATGGCCTATTGTGGACTTTTCTGGAGCCCTTTCTGTTGTGAATGGGTTCTCTTGCCTCCCTTTCCCCGCTCCCGTCTATGACCAGGAGGAAGATATCCAGCACCTGAAAAAAGTTGGGCTTGTTTAATTTTTAGCCTTGGGAGAACAGAGAGAAGGTTTGCCTTAGAAGGACACCATCTTGGCATACAAGATGTCCTGGTTCACGTTGCTCAGAGTTTTTATTAAAAAGAAGAGTAAGGTTTCGGGGGGTCAGCAGTAGGTATACCTGTGATGAGAAAACCTTGCAGCTATGCTTTTAAAGTGTTTATCTTTCTGAACATTTGGCACCAAAACTCATGGCTTCACAGGCACCCTAAAATTTGAGTATTCAACTTTATAAATTCCTTGCCCTCCTGGAGGACTAAGGCAGAAGGAAACACCTTTGACCATTGCAACCATCCACTAGTCCATCATAGTCAGTCTGAACTCATGCCAATGCCATAGTCAGACAAAATCGTAGATGATTTGCAGATCCTTGGTGTTTTTGACATTACATCTTTAAAGTGGATATATCCTGGTAACTTCAGCAACAATTGTGATGTCATTAATTTTACAAAAGTTGCCTGATTTTTACAAAATTGTTTCGAGCATTTTAATGTTCTTTTTCTTGACAATAAGTTTCATTTGGTGCTACTTAAATACATCTTATACAGAAAAGCCTGGGTTGTTATTGTTGTCCGAAGTTAAGCTCAGTTATAGTAATTGAAACAGTGTTTATAGCCCAGGAAGATACGAAATTCCCAATTTGGTTGCACTCTTTACCCAAAGTAATAATCCAGATTTTCAGTTTCTTCTTTTTTTTACAAAGATGAAGGAACACAGTTTAGAGTATATTGTGCAGCTCTCATTATTTTGAAAAGTTAATAAATGAAGGTTGTTGCTGCCTGATTTGAGATCAAATTAAGATGATCAACTGTCTCAATGAAGTGTTGTGACATGAGTTTCAGAGCTGTTGAATTTGGTTTTGTGCCATTTGTGATGTCATCTGTGTTATGGAACTCAGAGACTATGTTAAAGTGTTCTTTAATTGGGTATGTAGCATCAGAAACATAAGAGCAGTGAGTTCTCTTGGCCCCTTGATATATATATATATTGAAGTTTCTGTACTTTCATTGGAACCATTTATTCTTGTGGTGCATGTTTCCTCCATTGTCCTTTGAGGCTTCTGGTTTCAGTTTTAGGTAGTTTTACATCTGAGATAAATAATCCTGTCATCTAACCAGAACGTTAATGTTGTGTTGTTCTGAGGAGCACCCCCTATTTTAAGCACATATGTCAGAATACAATGCTGGGCTAGTGATGAGTTACTATAGGAAGGTTTCTAGGGTCTAGTAAACATACATACGGTACTACCTGCTGGTGGTGGTGGTGGTGTCTTTGGGGATGATAAGACTGAAATTAATCATGCAGGATCTCTGTAGATAGTGCTGTTTCCTGTGACCTTTTGAGATAAAGTCTGCATCAAGAGAGTGACTTGCATAGTGAGTGGGCTCATTGACTAGTTGATAGAAGTCAAGTGCCTCAAGGATAGTCAGAAGGCATGAGTGCCAGTTTGCCAAAGCATGTGTGGCTAATGTTCTGTCCAATATTGAGCTCGTAATAGCATCAGCTAATGTTGCATTATGCGTTGATGGTCAATAGATGAAGCAAGGAGACTAAGAAAATATAGGAGGCAAGCAAATAATTATTCAGATTTCAATACTGACCAATCTTTAGTGCTGGAGGTTCAAAAAAGACATTGTGTGTGACACAGCTACCCCTTAGGCATATTGTGAGTCAGCATCCTCTCCCAGTCAGGTTGTTCTGATCATGAGCAGATATGTATTTTAGAGATCTTGGTTGATTAGTCATCAAGGCAGGTGGTTTTAGAGTTGATTGCTGGGACACGTATACTTGGATTGGTGTCATTGTGCTCTTGCTGTGATGGAAGGAGAGGGTGATGGAATGGGATTGTTGAGTGCCTTAGTTAAACTGTTTGATTGTTTGCTGTGATAATTCATCTAGTGGTTGCTCTGATGGATGTGTTGGGTGATGTGGCAGCAGAGGGAGTGAGCAGGGAGCGATGGTGGATTCTTTGCTATGCTCAAGAAGAGACAATAATGATTTAACTGTGTATTTTATATAGGGAGGTATGGGTACAAGACATATGTACAGAGAGGTGGGTAGAGTAGTGCTTCAGGGGTCTGGTTGGTGTAGATAGGTGACAGCCAAAAGAAAAAGTTTTCTGGAAGGGTGAAGATGAGAATGCTTGAAGGGAAAGATAGAATAGGAGACAAGGAAGAGTATGGGGCTGAGGAAGAGACAGCCCCATACAAAGACATTGCAGCAAGGAACATTAGTATTAGGAGGTAGAGGAAAGCCACTGGAAACCAGCTTTTGAGATTTGTGGAGAGAGATACAGTTGATTTCTAAAGCGGATGAGAATTGAGAGATAGAGAGTGCAGGGGAGAGCAGGGGAGAGCAGAGCAGAGTGAGAAGATGTGGCAGAATATAATAGTGTAGTCTCACACTTAGATTTCAATTGTTTTGTCTGGTTGTTAGAGTCGGTTGATAGGAATATGTCAGGTTTTAAGATAATCGTTCATTTGGGTGATTGTTCTTTATTTTTTCTGGTGGTTTCTGTCTCAACTCAGCATGAAGAGATACTTGACTGTGTTGTGTGAACTGTGACTGCACTGGATGTCTGACTTGATTGGTGCTAAGACTATGGAGTCCTCCAATAGTATTGTAGTAAGAAGTATTGAACTGGATTCCAAAAAGGAGTCACTCACTGAGTGATGCAACAAACAACGGGACGGCACATCAGCTGGAGATTTGAAAGGCCTGTTGTATTTTGCCCTATGTAGTACCATATGGTGCAATCATTTTCCAGCTCTTTTGACCATGTTATGTTGAGTTTGCAAGTTTTGCATGGCAGGATTCACAGTATTTCAAAGTGAAGGGTGATTTAATAATTTTGGTGAAGGTCTGGCAGGAATTTATTGGTTCTACGACTTTGTCAGTGGCCCCAGCCTGTAAAATCCAGTTTGCATAAGAGGCATCTATTAGTGTTTTATTTTCCGACGAATTTACGCAACCAGCAGTGGATAAAGCATCAGCCTGTTGATTGTGTTAAAGAATTGTGAATAATTTGATATTTCTGGACTTACTTCCCGCTGTGGAAGCTTTTTTACCTGAGCTTGTGACAGAGCAAGACATTTTTGTTCCAGTCCAATAGAGAGACTTTTGTTATGAGCAACGAGCACCGTGTAATTAGGCGTAGGTTGTGTATTTTAAAGTGACTGGTGATACTGTGCTTAAAGAGAACTATTTTAATTAGTGCAATACATACTGTTTCTTTTTAAACTTTCTATAGCAGTGTACTTGTGGACCTTATATGACCTTTTTATAATCAGGAAATTAATTAAAGGATGTGACATAGGGGTAAAGTTCTGTGGTGTTCACATGTCCATGTGTTGAATAACAAGTGTAGACCAAGGCCTGTCAGCACCAGATATTCCCCTGTCAAATTTTTTGCATCCGCTGGTCAGCCTAATCAACCAGCACATATGTTATCCAAGAACATTCATAAAGAAAATATTTTCAAGTAGTATGTTTAATTATCTTACGTATGTAGAACCATGTGGTGTCTAATATTAAGACTAAATACATCCACTACACAACAGACGTTTATGTGCACCACCGTGATACTGAAAGGGCTCAGAAAGGCACACATATTTCAAACCAACCATTTTGTGTTTTTCAAGAGTTAGACAGAAGTCAAATTGTATCAAAAAGTAACAGACAGGTTAAGTGAGGATAATATGATGCAGTCCCTTCACCCTACGTGCCTTTGTGTCAAATTGAAGCAGGCTCTTTCAAGGTAGCTACAATAAAACATGCTGAAAGTCAAATGGGCCAGGACTGTAATAAGATGTAAAATACATTTTCAGGCTTTGATTATAATTTAGGGACAATCATTCTGGGCAATTTCAGCAAAGGGAAGTTCTACATTGCGGCCTCATGATCCACAAGTGCAAGGGATCATCATCAAGACAGAATATGCATAATATATTCATCCTCACGCCTGTAAGGATCAAATGGCATATAGTTTGAGATAACAATTATGATGTAGTTATAAAGGCATTCAGAACATGAACAAACCAAGCTTCATAAAAGATTGCAAGCCTGCACTGTATAAAAATGAAGATATGTTCAGTAACCAGATCAATCCGAACAAAATAAGGAAAAACATTTTATAACTTACATTTCCAATTAAATCAGAGGAACACCAGAAATGATCTTGTGAGGATAGAAAGTCAGAGCTTCGAGATCAGTCATAGACGTGCTGTTCGCAAGGTGAAATTTTATTCAAAGTAATTATTTGTCTCAGGTCTGAGCTGGGCTTTTTGTAAGGAATATAGAGACGGTCAGAGAAAAAGATATGCCAAGGCCATGTGGCTGATGAGTCAAGTGCTCAAAGCTGTGTTTCCCCAAAACAGGGGTCCAGACTGGAACCTCACTGTCGGCCAGATTTTGGTCTACTCGCCCTCTCCCGACCTTCAGCACAATCAAAACTGACCCCTCCTCCAGGACAGTTTATCAGATCACCCATTGGTTAATCCCTGACACTTACATCACCCACCAAACAGGGCCTAAACATTCCTTTCCTGCCATTATGGCACGGAGGCCCAAATTTATTCTTTTTTACCCATGGTTCACTCCTCACAAAGATACTTCACAGTAGGATAGGAAAAAGTACGATTTCAGTTCACACTCCGATTTCAATCTTGCTAGATCTAGGACTCCTCACTGCCATAGATTAATCCTGGAGGATGAGTACTCACTTCTACCAACAACAGGAGAATCAGCAAGAGCTCCAAACCCTACTTAAAGATTCTCTTACTCTCAACGGTGGATCGGTTTCCTCACATCAAACACTTATGGACAGCAAGTAAAGCATATATCCAGGGAGTAATGAGGAGAGAAGAGGCTGAACAATGCCGAAGGACCGGTACCAATCACAGACATTTGGAGAAGGAGGTTTAAGACGCACATGCAGTAGCGTAGCAAGGGGGGGTCTGCCCCGGGCAGCATGAGTTTTAAGGGCAGCTCCCCCCCCCCTTACCTGCAGCTGCCGCAGGGTGGTGGCCACAGGAATCGCCAGCCCTCCCTCCATTAAATTCGTCCGCTATCAGCGGCAAA
Source organism: Lissotriton helveticus (assembly GCF_964261635.1). Taxonomy (NCBI): domain Eukaryota; kingdom Metazoa; phylum Chordata; class Amphibia; order Caudata; family Salamandridae; genus Lissotriton; species Lissotriton helveticus. The sequence goes on along the minus strand of NC_136059.1, from coordinate 933,211,582 downwards.
TGCAGGGGCCGCCACTGGCGTCATAAGCCCTAGCTACGCCACTGCACACACAAATGCTACACTTAAACTCCATTTGCTTCTCACCTGCAGATTCTGACCCAAATAAAGTACAATCTTAACGTTCTCCTCTCTCCATTGGCAGAAAAAGCCTTATGACATCTCCGCTAGCAGCATTATGAACATTACGAAAAGACCGGCTAACTCCTTGCTTGTCAATTTGCACAGAGGCAGGCGCAAACGACCATCCCAGTGATAAAGGATAATACAGGAGCTACTCTAGATACCCTCGAGATATCAGCACAACGTTCCACCCATATTACACCAGCCTCTATACCACTGAAGTCTCGCCCACCACAGAATCAGAAGACCAATTTATGGCCTGCCTGCCCTTACCCGCCCTGTAGGCTAACATGCGAGATATGCTTGGCGGGGACATAACAAAAAACGAAATAGCAGAAGCAATCAAGGATATGCCCTTGAGGAAATCCCCAAAGGAGTGGATGGCTTCCTGGTTGAATTTTATAAAATAATGGTGGAACACTCAATCCCTCTACTGGGTAAGCTCTTTTGGAGGGTGAAATCTGAAAACTGCTTCAAACAGGAGGTCTTGTGGGCCTTAATAACTGTTCTTTTGAAACCAGGAAAGGACGCCCTGCAATGTATCATTCGATCTCCTTGCATATCAACGATGTCAAACTAATAGACCATTTCCATCAATGGGGGCACAATGCTGGGCTACCCCCAATGTCCCTTGCTCCTTCTCCTAGCACTGGAGTCACTAGAGACAGCAATTTTGTCTTCTGGCGCAATACATGGCATCCACACTCCAATGGGGCAGTTGAAACTCTTCTTTTATGGAGACAACAGCCTACCCGGGTGGAGAAGTGTGGCTCACTGGCTAGAAGCGGCAGACCCTGAAGCAGAGGTCAGGCCCGGGACCAGGGTTCAATTCCCGACGCGGCAGGGTCTTGGGTTCAATGTCCGCGGACTCGATAATTCTCACCTCAGGGGCCTTCTCTAATCATGGGTCCCACTTTGCAACGGCCCCAACAGCGCTGGGATGCCTGGCTTCACCTTGGGGGTGCCCTGGAGGGGGCATCTCACAGGGAAAGCCAGGATGGGTTCCACAGCGGTATACAGCGCCAGGATGCCCCGAGATGGGGCGGCAGTGCGCTTTACAAGTATACACACATACATACACATACATTCATACTTGCTCCATAATGGTGGTGTTGGAAGACTTTTTGAAATTTTCTTGATGCATAGTCAATTTGAATAAATGTGAGGCCCTTCCAATGAAGGCCACAACTAGAGCAATGTTGGACTTGGCCCTTGTCCCGAAATGTTTCGCTTTTCACCCCCCTATTTGAGGATGTGTTCCCCATGGTAGAGAAATGTATAGACCATGGGTGGTGTGAGATGCCAGGGTAAATGTGATGCAATGGTGTGCGCACCTGTAATTCCTCCTTTGCCAGAATGCACCTTGGTGAAATGTCACTTTTAAAATAAATGGATGCCATGGCTGTTTGTGGTGCCACCTGACTGTGGTGGGTTAGCAGTCTAGTTGTTTTTTCCCAGCATCCCTAGCTTTTAGACGGAAAGCCTGGCACCCAGGGTGCTCTACTCCTCCCCCTAGAACAGTTAGCACCAATTTACACAGATGCTTCTAGAAGCTTCTGGCACTGTCTGGTAGGTGGGGTGAGGGGTGTATAAATAAGGGGGCTGTGCCATCATGTGCTCAGTCAGAGCGTGGACTTGAGAGAGAGGGGACCTGCTGTCAGGGGGTGACGCCACATGGGCCTGTGTGCTGGCCCCTAAGCCCATCTCCACCCCTCCACTGTCCACAGGGCCAGTGAGAGCCCGCTGCTGGAGTTCAGGCTTCTGTACCAGGAGGAGCGCCACGTTACAGGGGATGATGGTTCCTAGGAGCTGCTCTCCTGTACTGATGAGTACCCACTGACCACTGACCTGGCCCAGTAGTGCCTGCTGCTCTCCTGCCTAGCGCCTCGTGAGCGCTACAGCTGTGCTGCTGCTCTGCTGACTAGCACCTGAGAAAGGAGTGCTATAATCAAAGCGCCTGGAGAAGAAGAGCGCTTTATCGGACTGCCCAGGAGCGCCTAGTGAGTGTTACCCTCCTGTTCTGCCTGCTTGATAGCGCCCTGCAAGCGCCTGGACTTCCCAGGAGTGAAGAGCTGATGCCAGCAGTGCTGTGCTGCTGAGGCGCTACTGTATGGCCTGGGACCTAAGCGCTACAACTTGATTCCAGCAGTGACAGTACCCAGGATGAGGTGAGGAGAGTGGGCGCTTCGTTATTGTGTGGGGACCTGGACTGTACTGCAGCGCTGTGCTGCCTGGAAGCGCTGTGTATTCAAAAATATTGCAGGAGCCTACCCCGCGTGATAGCCGCATACTGCCGATTTGAACCTACAGCGAGTGCCCACCCCGCTTTATTGCCGCGTGTTCAACGTAAAAACCCAGCAGGAGCCCACCCTGCACTTCAGGGTTGCCGCAAAATCACCCCCGCGGCCGAGCCGCCCCAAGAAGAACTGCCACTTTAAGACTAAGCGGGTGCCTACCCCGCGTGTGCATTGAAGGCCAGTGCCTGCCCCGCAGTCATTGGCGTCTGAAGGCGGGAGCCTACCTCGCACTGCAAAGCTGACGAAGATCACCGCAGTGGCCAAGGAGTCCCAGGAGTCCCGTGCGGGATTCCCCGTGACGTCAGGGGAGCCACGCTGGGATTGGCGCCGGCTGGAGCACCACTAGGAAGTCCTGCCCTGCAGGGGCAGAAGCAGGAAGAGGTCGACTGGAGCCCTGGGTCCCAGGTGGGGTCCCGGGCGAAGATAGGAGGAGTGCCTGTGTTGGCGGAGCTCTCTTGAGGAGAGGAGAGCCCGGAAGGTGTATCGGCGGCTGCCTGAAGCCTGAGGAGAGAGCTGCGCGACGCCTGCAGGGTTCCATGTGGTGAGTGAGCCCTGCAGCTATTACGGAGACCGGGCGAAGGCCGTCTGGGAGAAGTCCTAAGGGGTGAAGGCAAGAGGAAGTAGCGCTGATGCTGGTGATGCTCGGTGTGAGAGAAGAGAGCACCGCAGCACTAGCCCAGCACAAACGGAGCCCAGAGGAATCCCGGTGAGTGGGGCTGCAGGTCGGGCTTCGGGGGGTTGGTCGAGGCACGGGGTCGGTGCCTTCCCCCAGTGGCCCCAGCCCTCGAGGGCAGCCCAGACTGGCAGTGGGCAGCTGCAACGTGCTGCATTAATTATTGAAGCCCCCGTGGGGCCTTACCACGGACAGGGTCACAGTGCCCCGCGGGCTACACAGCGACTCTGCAGTTGCGGGTCGCTGCAACCTGAGGCATTTTTCTTCTAGCCTCGGGTCCCAGGAGGGGACCTCCAACTGGCCAGAACGTTGTGGACCCCCTAATTTTTGATTGGAGAGTCCCAAAGGAAGAGGGGCTCTCACTGGATCCGTGACTTGGGCCCCCCTCCATTATTGCAACAGATTGGGCATTACTGAACCTGAGAACCCGGGGAGTGGGGACTCTACTGTGACCAGAACTGGTGTTACTCACGCTTGTACCCTAGTGCCCAGGTTTAAGCCTAATGTTACTTATGGTTTATGCCCCATCCTGCCAGGAGTGTCCCCAATGTATACATGCTGGTGCTTGCTGATGGTTAACTAGGCCCCACATGGGCTATATACCATGCACTCACCCCGCAGAGGAGGCCTACCCGTTCCTATTGTAGGCCCGTTCATATTAGGGTACGTATAATTTAAGTCAGGGTTGGAGATATTGGGTTCAGGTGATGTTCCCTAACTAGCACACTCTAATACCTACACTGATGGTTTCGGGCAAAAGGTGCTTTCATGCCTAAGATTACTCGTGAAGTCATGTCTATGCCCAAAGTCAGGATATGCTTTGTGTAAGTGCTACCATGTTAGCCCCACTGTAATGACGCAGGATGTATTTCATGCCTTGCAGTCATACCTCCGATGTAGGTCCAATGCTTTCACGCTAACGAAATGCCTTCATGCTAGTAATGTTTTCATGATATGATGCACCATGTTGATGCCTAAAGCTGCCTTTATGTGTATGAGTAATCTAATGGGACTTAGGCCTACTGCAGATGTTTCTGCCTAATGTTTATGCCCACAGGTTCATGTTTGAGGATAATGCTTTTATGCCTATTGCAGTGTGCAGATGTCCAATGCTCGCCTTCTCATGCCTACCCTGTTTCCTGCTTCATGATAATGGTTCTACCCTATAGCCTACAGGGTTGAGTGATGTTTATACCTCACGCTTATGCTTTTATGCATAGGGACCTGCAAAACGGGTTTCATTCCTTTCAGGTCTGATGCCGATATGTCCTAATGCTAATGGGACGAAGCCTTTATTCCCCTGTGCTACTGTATACTGTGATGCCATGATGTTTTTTTTGCAGGGTTGAGGCTGATGGACTTACCTGTATTCTGTGTACCTCTCAATGGTTCTGGCAGCGGCCCGATTGGCCCTACATGTATATAATCCCCTTGTAAATATTGCCTTGGCGCCAGTTGGCGCAGTATAGAGACTACTGTGTTTACTATCGTATGTTTGACACAATACAAACATTATTCGTACACAACCTTGTGTCGTGTCTCTTTTTGGAGTGTGCCTTGTGTGTCGCCTGTGTATACTGCGTGGATGCTTTACACATGTCCTCTGGAGTTTGGCCCGCCCGCTCTGCACCACGCTACCCCATTTCTAACATTGGTGTTCAGCGGCAGGATAGGACTTGCGTTGCGCAGTACCACAGCGACAACGGGTTGAACTGCAAATTGAGCAGTTAAGGTAATCTAAGGTGTTTGGGGATTATTGTTTTTCCTGATTGCATTTCCTCCAAAAAGTGTCATTTTTGAATTGTGTTCCCCTGTTGCACTGTGGGTGGTGTGTCCCGGGTGTACCTCGCCAGGATGGGGTTAACCGACAATGAGGATTACCTTATGGAGTACACAGAGCAGGAAGTGATAGACTTCTGCAAAGAGAGAGGGATACCCCCAGGAGGCAACACTTGCAGGAAGTTATTTCTCTATGAGGCCCTCAAGAGGGGGGAACCCTTAGAGCCCTGTGGGGACCTTTTTGATTACCCCTCCACATATTTAAAGGGTGGATTTGGTTTGGTGGAAACCAGGAAGAGGACTCTGAGAGTGAGGGTTCCTAGTCCATAACCCTGGAGGGTGGTGATAATAATGAGGAGGAAGAAGACGATAGGGCGGAGACGCCAGTAGCAAATGATGACGCCATAGTGAGGGTGTCCCGTGCTGGGTCCAGTCCCGGGGCACTGCCCCATCCCTTTCCCTGTCCCCAGATGAGTGGGTGGATAGGAGGGAAGAAAGGGAACACCAGCTGCCTATGGAGAGGCTCATATTAGAGCACGCCAAGGAGATAGCGCAGCTGAGGGTGGAGGAGAAGAGGTTAGAGACCGAGAAGGTCCTAGCACAGGAGAGGATGGCGGAGGCAGAGAGGTCCTTCGCTAGGGAGAGACTAGCTCAGGTGGGTAGGTTGGCCCCTGAGAGTGGTTTCAGGAGTTTGGATTCACCAGTGAGGGTGGGATCCAGTGGTGGCAGCGAGAGTGAGTCCAATGTAGGGAGTCCCACTTCCAGAGCCAGGGAGACGGTGCCTGATTCCCAGGACGAGGGGGACAGGTTGGAGTTCAGGGGCAGGGGAAAACTGTCCCAACAGTCCTGGGGGGAGTATATGGGCGTGTGTTGGACTGCATTGGAGGATTGGGTGGTGGATAGCGCAGTGAGTGATGGGGAAGGATTGTTCCAGGTAGTTATCAAGGGCCACCTACTAAGTAGTAGTTTTCCCAGGTTGCTTCACCACCTGTTACAGTGTGGGTTATCCGACCCCAGGGAACTTGCACGGGAGGCAGACCTTTGGGTGAGTGCCAGAGAGTCTGGGAGTACATTGGGGAGTGATCCTGAAGGGAATGGTGCAGGGATCTTCCGATCCAGTGAGGCGGGAGAGGTGCAGAATAGCCCAGCTAGGTCCCAGGGAAGTGAGAAGGCTATAGGGCCTCACATCCTATCTACATGAAGGAGTGAGACGGGGAGGTGTCCTGAGGTGCCCCAACCGCAGTCTCAAGGCCTGGAGAGTTCCATAAGGGAACCCCAGGTTGGGAGCCTAGGCTGCCCTGATGTGCCATCCAGTGAAGGGACGCCCCTAGTGTCAGGAGAACCCAGGGCATCTGTAATCAGAGCTCCAGAGGTTCGGGGGTCTGCTCAGTCGCAGGGTTTCGATCCTGGGCTGGGATGCCAGGTTCAGGGGATGCCTGACCTGGAGGGAGGAGCACTTATAATCAAGGTCCCTACCGGTTTGACTTCCAGGGGTACTTCTCCAGGTGGGAGGGTGCAGAACTCTGGAAGGGGGTGCAGAGGGAGGAAGGTCTCGCCTCTGGCACCGGCACAGCCACAGGGCTGAGATCCTGGGTTGGGAGGCCAGGGACAGGTACTGCCTGACCTGGCGGGTTGGACATCTGTAAGCAGTGTCTCCCCAGAATTGTCTTCAAGGGGTACTTCTCCAGTTAGGAGGGTGCGGAACTCTGGGAGGGGGTGCAGGAGGAGGGAAGACTCGCCGCTGGCACCGGTTCAGCTTAAAGGTTTAGACCCAGGGCTGGTGGAGCAGTTGGAGGGCCACAGCCCTGGACGAGTGAGCGAGTGGTATTCTGAGGGTGCCCCGCATAGAAGAGAGGGCAGAACCCCAGAAGGAGAGGTAGGGGGAGGAGAGCCTCACCCCTGAGTGCTGGTCAGCCTGAGTGTGCGGACCCCAGCTGGGAGGACCGGTGGCAGTTTGGAACTGCAAGGAGGAGAAGTAAGGGGTCAACGGGTATTACGGGACTGAGGCTAAAGCCCCCCACTCTGTGAGAGAGCAAGGGCCAGAGACATCTGGATGGCCTAGGGGCCAGTCCTGGCCACAACCAGCTAGAGAGCACCAGTGGGGTGGCTTTGTTGGTCAAGGGAGGTTTGAGAGAGGGAACCATCGGGTTCCAGAGTGGCGGAGAACCTGCAGGTGCCCCTGTCGTTGCGGGCCTGCGTCCACGTTTTCTCACCCCAAGTAGGTAAGCCCATCAAGGCATTGATCGGTCTACCCTGGCTTTTGGCTGGGGGGAGCGTGTTGGGCTTGGCCCTTTTCCTGAAATTTTTCGCTTTTCACCCCTCTATTTGAGGATGTCTCCCCCATGGTAGAGAAATGTATAGACCATGGGTGGTGTGAGATGCCAGGGTAAATGTGATGCAATGGTGTGCGCACCTGTAATTCCTCCTTTGCCAGAATGCACCTTGGTGAAATGTTGCTTTTAAAATGGATGCCATGGCTGTGTGTGGTGCCACCTGACTGGTGGGTTAGCAGTCTAGTTGCAGCACCCCTAACTTTGAGAGGGAAAGTCTGGCACCCAGGGTGCTCTACTCCTCCCCCTAGACCAGTTAGAACCAGTTTCCCCAGACACTTCTAGAAGCTTCTGGCACTGTCTGGTAGGGGGGTGAGGGGCATATAAATAAGGGGGCTGTGCCACCATGTGTTCAGTTAGAGTGTGGACTTGAGAGAGAGGGGATCTGCTGCCAGGGGGTGCTGCCACATGGGCCTGTGAGCTGGCTCCTAAGCCCATCTGCACCCCTCCACTGTCCACAGGGCCAGTAAGAGCCCGCTGCTGGAGTTCAGGCTGCTGTACCAGGAGGAGTGCCACGTTACAGGGGATGATGGTTCCTAGGAGCTGCTGTCCTGTACTGATGAGTACCCACTGACTGCTGACCTTGCCCAGTAGTGCCTGCTGCTCTCCTGCCTAGCGCCTCGTGAGCGCTTCAACTGGGCCTGCTGCTCTGCTGACTAGCGCCTGAAAAAGGAGTGCTATAATCAAAACACCTGGAGAAGAAGAGCGCTTTATCTGACTGCCCAGGATCTCCTAGCGAGTGTTACCCTCCTGTTCTGCCTGCTTGACAGTGCCCTGCGAGCCCAGGAGTGAGGAGCTGATGCCAGCAGCACTGTGCTGCTGAGGAGCTACTGTATGGCGTGGAACCTAAGCGCTACAACTTCATTCCAGCAGTGACAGTACCCAGGAGGAGGTGAAGATCGTGGGCACTTCGTTATTGTGTGGGGGACTTGGACTGTACTGTAGCGCTGTGCTGCCTGGGAGCAATGTGTATTAAAAAATATCGCAAGAGCCTACCCCGCATGATGGCCGCATACTGCCGATTTTAACCTACAGCGGGTGCCCACCCCGCTTTATTGCCACCACTGCGTGTTCTACGTAAAAATCCAGCAGGAGCCCACCCTGCACTTCAGGGTTGCCTCAAAGTCACCGCCGCGGCTGAGCCGCCCCAAGGAGAACTGCCGCTTTAAGACTAAGTGGGTGCCTACCCCGCGTGTGCACTGAAGGCTGGTGCCTACCCCGCAGTGGTTGGCGTCTGAAGGCGGGAGCCTACCCCGCACTGCAAAGCTGATGAAGATCACCGCAGCAGCCCAGGAGTCCTGCGCGGGCTCCCCCGTGACGTCAGGGGAACCGCGCTGGGATTGGCACTGGCTGGAACGCCACAAGGAAGTCCCAACCTGCAGGGGTCGAAGCAGGAAGAGGCCCACTGAAGCCCTGGGTTCCAGGAGGGGGCCCGGGTGAAGACAGGAGGAGTGCTGGTGTTGGCGGGGCTCTCAAAAGGAGAGGAGAGCCCCGTGGGTGTAGTGGCAGCTACCTGAAGCCGCAGGAGAGAGCTGCGCGATGCCTGCAGGGCTCCATGTGGGGAGTGAGCCCTCCAGCTATTACGGAGACCGGGCGTAGTCCATCCGGGAGAAGTCCTAAGGGGAGAAGGCAAGAGGAAGCAGCGCTGATGCCGGCGGGGCTCCGTGGGAGAGAGGAGAGCACCGCAGCACCAGCCCAGCATGAACGGAGCCCATAGGATTCCCGGCGAGTGGGGCTGCGGGTCGGGCCTAGGGGGGTTGGTCGAGGCACAGGGTCGGTGCCTTCCCCCAGTGGCCCCAGCCCTCGAGGGGGTGCTAACCCTTTTTCTTTCAGCTGCCCTGACTGGCAGTGGGCAGCTGCAACGTGCCGCATTAATTATTGAAGCCCCCGTGGGGCCCCACCATGGACAGGGGCACAGTGCCCCGGGGGCTACACAGCGACTCCGCAGTTGCGGGTCACTGCAACATGAGGCATTTTTCTTCTAGCCTCGGGTCCCAGGTGGGGACCCCAACTGGCCAGTACTTTGTGGGCCCCCAATTTTTGATTGGAGAGTCCCAGAGGAAGAGGGGCTCTCACTGGGTCCGTAACTTGGGTCCACCTCCATTATTGCAACAGATTGGGCATTACTGAACCTGAGAGCCCCGGGAGAGGGGACTCTACCGTGACCTGAACTGGTGTTACTCACGCTTGTACCCTAGTGCCCAGGTTTATGCCTAATGTTACTTAAGGTTTATGCCCCATCCTGCAAGGAGTGTGCCCAATGTATACATGCTGGTGCTTGCTGATGGTTACCTAGGCCCCACATGGGTTATATATCGTGCACTCACCCCGCAGAGGAGGCCTACCCTATTGTAGGCCCGTTCAGATTAGGGTACGTATAATGTAAGTTAGGGTTGAGATATTGCACTCAGGCTCAGGTGCTGTCCACAAACTGGCACACTCTACTACCTACACTGATGGTTTCGGGCCTAAGGTGCTTTCATGCCTAAGGTTACGCTCAAAGTTATGTCTATGCCCAAAGTCAGGATATGATGTGTAAGTGCTACCATGTTTTCCCCGCTGTGATGACGCGGGATGTACCTTCATGCCTTGCAGTCATACCTCCAGTGTAGGTCCCATGGTTTCGCACTAACGAAATGCCTTCATGCTAGTAATGTTTTCATGTTATGATGCGCCATGGTTATGCCTAAAGCTGCCTTTATGTGTATGAGTAATCTAATGGCACTTAGGCCTACTGCAGATGTTTCTGCCTAATGTTTCTGCCCACAGGTTCATGTTTGAGGATAATGCTTTTATGCCTATTGCAGTGTGCAGATGTCCAATTCTCGCCTGCTCATGCCTACCCTGTTTCCTTCTTCATGATAATGGTTCTTTCCTATTGCCTACAGGGTTGAGTGATGTTTATACCTCACGCTTCCGCTTTTATGCATAGGAACCTGCAAACTGGGTTTCATTCATTTCAGGTCTGATGCCGATGTGTCCTACTCCTAATGCTAATGGGACGAAGCCTTTATACCCCTGTACTATTGTATACTGTGATGCCATGATGTTTTTATTGCAGGGTTGAGGCTGATGGACTTACCTGTATTCTGTGTACCTCTCAATGGTTCTGGCAGCGGCTCGATTGACCCTGCCATGTATATAATCCCCTTGTAAATATTGCCTTTGCGCCAGTTGGCGCAGTATAGAGACTACTGTGATTACTATTGTATGTTTGACACAATACAAACGTTATTCGTACACAACCTTGTGTCGCGTCTCTTTTTGGAGTGTACCTTGTGTGTCGCCTGTGTATACTGCGTGGATGCTTTACACATGTCCTCTGGAGTTTGGCCCACCCGCTCTGCACCATGCTACCCCATTTCTAACAAGCAACTTTGCTCTTAAATCTCCCATTCAGTTTGCAATCCATCCATATTAAGTAATTAGGTATATGGGTCCGTCCATCTCTTCAGTCTATGGTCCTGCCAATGTTTGAACTAATGGTACTTTGAAAAATGGAGTGTACTGCATCTGTCACTTTGGGGCCATGTACATTTGGTAAAGTGGTGGTAGAAGCTTGCTACAACTATGCCCTGAGCATATTGCCGCTATCGGACATGACTGAGCATTTTTACCTTAAATTTAGGTGTTAATGACAAGGAAGGTAGTGTAGTGTCCTCCCCAGCCTGGCTGCCCACTAATGACTATGCCACACACGGAGCTTAGCATAAAATGTCTTAATTCATCTGCATGTGACCGTGAACTCAACATTCTAAACCTGTTTTCATTTCACTCCACTCTAACACTTACGTAACAGTCCATCAAGAGCCAAAACGGTTCTGTCATTCCTAACTCACATGATATTACATCTCCTGCTCTAATAAATAAAAAATAAATATTTTAACAAATATATATACAATCATAGCTCTTCGATCCGTCTTCATGACACTCTGATCATGCGTCCTGACCATGTCTTTGGAAACTGGGAAGTGATAATCAAAGTGTTCATGATCTGCATTGGCTATGTAGGAACAACAACAGCCAAAGGGTCTTCAATTGTCCTGTCAGACCCAGTCTCTCCACTGACATCAGTGCTTGACAAGTGATGAGCCACATGTCGGAAATGCGAGAAATCTCACTTCACGGACTACCCAGGATATTGGGCATTCACCAAGGGTCTTTTGCTGGTAATGGAGCATAGATATTATCTGATGTCTACCTTTATCAATTCTGAGCTGTGAAAGATCATTATGCCAAACATGTCTTGATGAACACATGTTAACCTGCTAAGTTGAAAAAACGTGAAAATACATGCTGCATCATAAAAGCATGCAGAGGGTTCTACATTGATGATTCAAAAAATGTAAACAAAAATAAAGCGATACAATGAGAACTACACATGAACGAATGTATGTGTTGTAAGAAAATTAAATATTGTTAACATAGAGAGTAGTGTAATAATAACATTCAAATGGGCACCGTACCTGAAACATATACACGCATAATGAAGTTCTTGAAATGCAAAATTGTTTAATTTAGAGAGTTTGAACGTAGTGCAAATCTGAGCTTCTGTAATATTTTTCTAATAACACATGTATTGAGAGTGACACGATGATAATTTGTTTTGAAAAGATAACGTACAAATAACGCTTAAGAATTGTTTTTAGTAGTACCTAATATTGAGATTTAGTACCTCAAAGAAAACTATAACTGCTATAATGGAGTGAATCGAAATGCAGTTATGAAATTTGTGATTTATAATGAAATTAGACGGTAGTGATTCAGCTAATTTCCATGTAGGCCTCAAATGCTTCTCTTGCTTTGCGTTAATGTAAAACCATGTTAGACAGTCACCTAAGCCCTATGAGAATTTTCCATAGAGTTTCATTTCTGTATTTGCTAACAAAGGACTCACTTCTCGCTAGTAAGCATACTCGATAGAAATGTAACAATATTGTTGCAAACCCAGGGGAAAAGTGCCTGGGAATGGACGGACTGTAAATAAAGTAAAGTTCCACCTACTTATGTGGAAATGACGAAATGGGATCACATTTGAACTTAATGAATTTTAATGAAATTTGCAAAAAGGATTTTTTAATTCTTTCTGATTTATGCGATTCACTGATAAACCCACAACAGCTCACTATGAGTGACCAAAGAGAGCCCCATGGACTGTTGTAATTGATACATTAAGAGGTGTAAACCTGGAACATTTGGAGGTATAATTGCCCCATTGGAGGAAGAGTGGGGCTGGCTATCATTTTCCTTTCGTGCCTGACATGCTGTCGGACAGATCTTTGATCCCTATTGTCTTTTCTATGCCCCGTTCCATCCACACTGGGTGGAATAGACTTTAATGAACTGAACTATATCTAACTGCAACCTCGAATCCTGTACTTTGCCGGCTGGTAAAGGATGCAGCAAAATAACCTTTGGCTGAGAGGTTATCTGACTCTGACTGTTGCACACAGTGCTGCAGATCAGACTTGAACAGATCTAACTGAGGACGAACTTGAAGTGATCAGTTTTACTTTGGTTTGTATGATTAATAACTGAAGCTTAAATGTATCCTGTTTCTCTCCACAGAAGATTTTTCAGCTGTCTAATAATGGTCTGTTTCGTGTTGTGAGGCTACTTGTAATAATATTTTGTCATTAAATCTGATTTGAAATGTATTTTTTTTACTTGTCTATACAATATAGTCATTAGATAAATGTTTTCCTTGAATTATCTTTATCAATTTTGTTTCTTTCTTTTGGTCATATATCTTGTTTCATTTGTATTTCTGGCCGAGAAAGGTTTTGAGTTAAGTTTGAAGTAACAATGATTTAATTCCACGTCCTCATAGAATAATTGTTCATGTTTCCTAGTATTCCGGTCCCTGTCAGCTCACCCAAAAGATCCATCGGACGGCGATGGTTTTAGAAATAAAGGAAATTATTGAGATCATTGTGAGACTGAGGGTTGATAATGAAATGGGCCTAGTAAGATACAATTGTTAGTAGGGTGAACATCAATTTGGTAAGCTTCACGATGCATCACTGGTCACAACATGAAATGGCTCAGCATCAAAGGAAGCATAACATTTTCATTTTCTAGACTGATGAACAAGCACTCCAACTCCCATAGTAAAAGTAACATCTTTTGCATGTTTGCACTTGTCTGCATGGGCCTTCATTTTCCTTTTATGATCCAATTCTCTAATACAGGTTTCTTCCTTAGTACTTGATCATCTGTTGGTCCATTGAGGTAACTTGGTTTTCAACGCTCTCCTGAACATCAAGGTTGCAGGGCTTTCACCTGAGGTCGAGTGAGGGGTCAAACAGTATGCTCAAAGAGTGGAATTCAACAGTTTTAAGGTTGAGCTTTTCCAATATGTCATGCTGAATAGCTTTCTTGAGAGTACTCCTGAAATGTTCAACAGGCCATTGGCCTGTGGCCAAAGAGGTGTGCTCTTGTGATGCTTCACATGACTGAGAAAGTCTCTGAATTCTCGAAGGTGGGCTGTTGCCAGATTTTGAGATCAGAGTACCAGTACCAGTCGAGCAGCCCTGTGGCAGAGGGCTTGCGCGCGCTGGGCGCTGTGACCTCGTTTTTAATACCTTCTTCTCTGCTGATTGAGAGCAGCTTCCTTGTCCCAGCTGACTACTAGCGCTGGACGCCATTTACTCAATTTTTAACCCCTCCCATCCCACCCTGCTGACTCCTCCCACCTCCCTCGTCACCAGCCTATTTAGGCTCCGCCCCTTTTCATTCCTGTGCAGTCGAGCAGCCCTGTGGCAGAGGGCTTGCGTGCGCTGGGCGCTGTGACCTCGTTTTTAATACCTTCTTCTCTGCTGATTGAGAGCAGCTTCCTTGTCCCAGCTGACTACTAGCGCTGGACGCCATTTACTCAATTTTTAACCCCTCCCATCCCACCCTGCTGACTCCTTCCACCTCCCTCGTCACCAGCCTATTTAGGCTCCGCCCCTTTTCATTCCTGTGCAGTCGAGCAGCCCTGTGGCAGAGGGCTTGCGCGCGCTGGGCGCTGTGACCTCGTTTTTAATACCTTCTTCTCTGCTGATTGAGAGCAGCTTCCTTGTCCCAGCTGACTACTAGCGCTGGACGCCATTTACTCAATTTTTAACCCCTCCCATCCCACCCTGCTGACTCCTCCCACCTCCCTCGTCACCAGCTTATTTAAACGTCCCTCATGCGTCAGCGCAGCGGACGAGCGCAGCGGGCGCGCCGTAGACGCGCCGGAGTTGCGCCAGAGTTAAGCCCGTCTGCGCCCGTCCGCGGCTGGACGGGCCCAGGGGCCAGGGACGCTGCCCCTGCCATCTCTTATTCCCGCTCCACTCTAATGAGTCTACAAACCTTTGCCTGCCCTTTACCTCCCGAGACCTGGACCAGGATCTCCTCACTGGGGATTCCAGGTCACTTTTCCCCTCCACTGGGGCCGCCGTCATTTCCCACCCTTCCGGTCCCTGCCGAGTCGCAGCTCCGGGTATTATACCTCAACACTCGCTCCATGGTCAGGCATCAAGCCGATATTTTCCACCTTCTTATGACAGAGAAGCCAGATGTCCTTTTACTATCTGAGACCTGGCTCACTGACGACTCCCTCCCCGACATCCTTGCCGCACTACCTCCTGACTACTTTCTGCTGAATACCAACCGCCCTGGAGGCCGCTCCGGTGGAGGGGTGGCAGCGGTAATACGGAAGAATCTCAAGATCATTGCCTCTGCCAATATGACCCTCCCCGATGTGGATAACCTGGTCCTCCGTCTTGGGACCGAGGTAGGCGCAGTTACCCTTATGGTACTTTACCGTCCCCCCTTCCCCATGCCTTCCTTCCCTTCCTCCTTTACTGAATAGTTAACCAACCTTGCCACCTCTTCCCCCCGTACTATCATTATCGGGGATTTCAATTACTGGTTCCAGAATGAGGATGCCGGCCCCCACGCCACCGAACTGTTCGAGGCCCTTTCGAGCTTGGATTTTACACAACTAGTCAGGTCTGCCACTCATAGCGGTGGCCATATCCTTGACCACATTTGGGTTCACGGGGTCAAGTCCTCCTGCCCACTCATAACACCTTGTGTGTGGTCCGATCATTTCCTAATTGACATCACCTTTTCGGCCGTCGGCCAGATCAGGACCCCACTGCAGGAGGGCGGCACCGCACGCAAGTGGAGAGTCGCCGACTCCTCCAAACTCTTATCTCATCTCTCTCTTACCCGTCCTCTGTTCCCCACTGACTCAAGTACTGACGAGCTTCAGGGACAAGTTTCTGACTGGCTCACTATAGCCAGTGATACTTTCGCACCTTTAACCAAGTTTCCCCGATCCCGACACTATCATTCCCATAAATGGTTTACCCCTCACCTTAAGACTTTGCAGTTAGAACTCCGCCGACTCGAGCGCAGGTGGAGGAGAGACTACTGCTTATCTAGCAGAAGTGCATATGTGGCTGTGCGGAACGAGTACAAAACTGCTATTTCCGCCGCCAAAAAAGCTTATGCCTCAGACAAAATTTTATCTGCCCCCTGCAAGTCTAAGGAGATTTTTAAAATCCTCAATGAATTTACCTCTGATCCTAGGACACTTCCGACTCAGGCCTCCACACAAGAATCATGTAACGCGCTGAGCACTTTCTTTGTCCCAAAAATTGCCTCGATCAAAGATACCATTCCGACTATCCCCCCTGGCGCTGGCTCTGCTTCTCCCCCCCATAATGCTTTTTCTCTCACACTTTTCCCGCCCTTAGACCCTACCGCTTTGGCCACACTGGCCACTCGCGTTAAATCTGGATCCCCAGACGACTGCTGTCCCCCCACCATATTACGAAATATCTGCCACTCTTTACCTGATTGTATCCTTCCCCTGCTGAATTCTTCTTTGTCGTCCGGTACGGTACCCCGCTCCTTCAAGGAGGCCGTGTTGGTGCCTCTACTGAAGAAGCCTGGGGCTGATCCCGCCATCCCGGCGAATTACCGCCCCATCTCTCTCTTGCCTTTTTTCTCCAAAATTCTGGAAGCCCATGTCACCACCTGCCTCTCACAGTTTATTGAGAACTCCACCTTTCTTGAGACTAACCAGGCCGGCTTCAGACCCGGCCACTCTACGGAGACTGTCATCTTGGCCGTGCTGGATGCCCTGAGAGACGGTGCTGACAAGGGTACCTCCCAGGCCCTGGTTTTATTAGATCTGTCGGCTGCCTTCGACACGGTGGACCACAACATCCTTCTCCACCGTGTCGAGCAAGCTGGCATCCAGGGCCTGGCGTTGGCATGGGTCAAATCCTTCCTGACCGGGAGGTCTCAGACCCTTAGCCTGGGCACTTTTAGAGCTCCTCGGGAGCCCCTGCCCTGTGGGGTCCCTCAGGGCTCCTCTCTGTCCCCCCTACTTTTCAATCTTTATCTTTGACCCCTTCTTTTTTCCTTGAGGCAGTGGGACGTCACCGTCTTCAATTACGCGGACGACCTACAACTCATCTTCCCTCTTGATTCCCCTTCTGCTATCCCCAACTTTCAGGCTGTCATGTCCCACATCCTATCGTGGATGAGCCAAAATCAGCTTAAGCTGAATCCCGGAAAGACGGAGCTTCTCCTCCCTGGTAAGAGCTCTACCCACTGGGGTCCGCATTTTTGGCCGGCAGAACTTGGCCTTCCCCCCACCCCTGTGGCCTCGGTAAAAAGTCTAGGGATTACTATTGACTCCGGTCTCTCCCTCGGGCCTCAGGTGGGGACAGTTGTCTCCTCCTGCATGTTCCAGCTGCGCAGGATAAGGAAGGTGGCTTATCTCCTCACCCCTGAAGCTCTCCTGCAATTAATCATGGCCCTCGTCCTCTCCCGCTTAGATTTCTCGAATGCTATCTATCATGGTCTGCCCAAAACATCTCTCTGCAGACTACAATTCATTCAGAATCAAGCGGCGAGATTGGCCTTTGGGAGTCCGAAATGGCAATCCGCCAAACCCCTTCTTTCCAAACTGCACTGGCTCCCCGTCGCCTCGAGGGCAGCCTTTAAGATCGGCTGCCTTACCTTTAAATCCTTATCTGGTTCCTGTCCTGCCTTTTTGAAATCTCTCATCAGGACTTACAGCCCCTCTCGGAACCTGAGATCCTCTCACCTGCACCTCTTACTCACTCCCCCTGTCAAACTCTGCAGATCCGGAGGCCGGAGATTTGCATTTCTGGCCCCCAAACTTTGGAATTCCTTCCCCATCTCTCTCAAAACTTCCAATTCCCTTACTCTCTTCCGTAAATCCCTAAAAACTTGGCTCTTCCCTCAATCTGCCTAAACCCTCCCAGTCCCCCAGTAGTCTGCCAGCGCCAGGAAACCCATGGTGTCAGCGCGCTTTATAAATGCCCCTTACAATACAATACAATACAATACCCCATGTCACGAAGATGCTGTCTAATCTCGCGATGGCTCCTTCTTGAATGATGGATGAGAGATTGTATATGAATGGAATATGTGAGTATTCATCAACAATCACAATTAGGTGATGTCCATTGTCAAGGGGAACCGAAGAAGTCAATGGCAATCCTTTCCCATTCATGCTTTGGGAACTCGGACATATTTAAGGTGTGTTGAGAGGTTTTCGATGAAAGACACTTGCATAGATGACAGGCCTTCAATTCTCTTTCAACTTTCTCATCAAAATTAGGAAACCAGGCTCAGTCTCAGAGAGCTTGTTTTGTGGCAATGATTATATCATTCATGGGCAACTTCAATTATCTGTTGTCATAGACTTTTTGAAATAATAATTCTCGACCATCTCAGGATAACGCCTTCTTGAGTAACAGACTGTTATCTTTCACATTTTATAACTTCTGGTATTCATTGTCACTGGTAAGTAGTCAATTTGTGCTGGTTCCAAAACTGATGTGTAATAATGCGTTTTAGCTTTAACAAGTCAATATCTTGACTTGTGGCAGAGACAAAGTATTCCAATGTAATGGCAGCTGCTGTGCTTAAGTAAGTAAGTAAGTAAGTAAAGAATTTGTATAGCGCACTACTCACCCGGAGGGTCTCAAGGCGCTTGAGGAGGGGGGGGTGTTCGTTATTTATTAAATAGCCAGGTTTTTAGTTGTTTTCTGAAGGAGAGGTGGTTCTGTGTAAGGCGGAGGTGGGTGGGGAGAGAGTTCCAGGTTTGGGCCGCTAAGTAGGAGAAAGATCTTCCTCCCATGGTGGTTTTTCGGATGCGTGGAATCGCGGCGAGGGCCTGATTGGATGATCGTAGTTGGCGGGTGGGGGTGTAAAAGGTTAGGCGCGTGTTGAGGAATTTGGGTCCTAGGTCGTAGAGGGCTCTGTGCGCATGGGTGAGGAGACGGAACGTTATTCTCTTGTTGACGGGGAGCCAATGAAGGTCTTTTAGGTGGCCGGAAATGTGATTGTGGCGGGGTAAGTCTAGGATGAGTCTGGCTGAGGTGTTCTGAATGCATTGGAGTTTTTTCTGTAATTTGGCTGTGGTTCCGGCGTAGAGGGTGTTTCCGTAGTCCAGTCGGCTAGTGACAAGTGCATGGGTGACCGTCTTTCTTGTTTTGGTGGGGATCCATCGGAAGATCTTTTTGAGCATACGCAAGATGTTAAAGCATGATGATGAGATGGCGTTGACTTGTCTGGTCATCGAGAGGGAGGAGTCTAGGAAGAATCCTAGGTTGCGAGCATGGTCCGTTGGTTTGGGCGCGTTGCCTAGGGCTGGTGGCCACCATGAGTCGTCCCATGCAGAGGGGGATGATCCTAGGATGAGGACTTCCGTCTTGTCTGAGTTCAGTTTTAAGCGACTATTCTTCATCCATTCGGCTACGTCTTTCATCCCTTCATGTAAGTTGGTTTTGGCGGTGTTTGGGTCTTTGGTGAGGGAGAGGATCAGCTGTGTGTCATCAGCGTAGGAGCTGATGTTGAGGTTGTGTTGGCGTGCGATGGATGCAAGGGGACTCATGTAGACGTTGAAGAGGGTGGGGCTGAGCGATGATCCTTGTGGTACGCCGCAGATAACTTCGGTGGCCTCTGATCTGAAGGGGGGGAGGCGGACTCTCTGGGTTCTTCCGGCGAGGAATGATATGATCCAATCCAATGCTTTTCCTTGTATCCCGATGTTGCTGAGGCGTTGAACAAGGGTGCTATGACAGACCGTGTCGAATGCTGTGGAGAGGTCCAGGACGATAAGGGCAGCTGTTTCCCCGTTGTCGAGTAGTGTTCGGATGTCGTCTGTGGCTGCGATGAGGGCGGTCTCGGTGCTGTGTTTGGCTCGGAAGCCGGACTGTGAGGGATCGAGGGAGTCGTTGGACTCGAGGAAGGCGGCGAGATGACTGTTGACGGCCTTCTCTATGACTTTGGCAGGGAAAGGGAGGAGCGAGATGGGGCGGTAGTTCTTAAGTTCAGTGGGGTCTGCTGTAGGTTTCTTCAGGAGGGCACTGAGTTCAGCATGTTTCCAGCTTTCCGGGAAGGTAGCGGTGTTGAGGGAGCAGTTGATGATATCCCGGAGGTCGGGGTGCTATGATGGAGTCGGCCTTGTTGAAGATGTGATGGGGGCATGGGTCGGTTGGGGATCCAGAGTGAATGGAGTTCATCAAGCGGATGGTGTCTTCGGTGCTGATCGGGTTCCAGGCGCAAAGGGTGGTGGTGGGGTGCTTCAGTTCGGTGGTGAGGAGAGTGGACTGGTTGCCGAAGCTGTTATGTATGTCAGCGATTTTACTGTGGAAGAACGAGGCTAGAGAGTCGCAGAGGTCTTGAGAGGGAGTGATGTCGTTGGTGTCAGCGCTGGGATTGGTAAGCTCTTTGACTATGCTGAAGAGTTCCTTGCTGTTGTGGGCGTTGTTGTCGAGTCGATCCTTGAATGCAGCTTTCTTGGTGGATTGGATCAGCTGGTGGTGTTTGCGGGTGGCGTCCTTGAGGGCGGTCATGTTGTCTGTGGTTGGGTTTTTTCGCCAGGCTTTCTCGAGGGTGTGGCATTTCTTTTTGGAGTTCTTGAGGTCGTCGTTGAACCAGGAGGCTTTTTTGGCTACCTGGCTTGTTGTGTTGCTTTTTCACGGGCGCTAATTCGTCAGCGCAGTAGGTGATCCATTGTGTGAGATTGATGGCTGCTTGATTAGGGTCCGATGATTTGGCGGGAAGGTTTTGGCTTAGCGAAGTGGTGAGTTGGTCGGTGGTAAGTTTGTTCCAGTTTCTGCGGGGGACTTGTTGTGGGTGGTGGTGGGTTGTGGTCTTTCTGAAGCTGAAGTGAACGCAGCTGTGGTCCGTCCAGTGAAGTCCTGTGACGTGATTGAAGGAGACGTGCTTGCTGGAGGAGAAGATAGGGTCGAGCGTGTGTCTGGCGTAGTGGGTGGGGGTGTTTACTAGTTGTTTGAGTCAGAGATTGGCGAGGTTGTCCAGAAGGGTGGTGGTGTTGCTGTCGTTGTTCTTTTCCAGATGGAAGTTGAGGTCCCCTAGTAGGATGTAGTCTTCGGAGGGAAGGGCGTGTGGGCTGATGAAGTCAGTGATATCTTCGCTGAATTGTGCGCGGGGTCCTGGTGGTCTGTAGATGAGGGTGCCTCTAAGTGTGGTCTTGAGGTCGGTGTGAATCTGGAAGTGGAGGTGTTCGGCGGCTGTGAGGGTATCGTCGGAGCTGGTCGTGATGCGGATGGTGTTCTTGTGGACGATGGCGATGCCTCCTCCTGTCTGGTTGATGCGGTCCTTTCGGATGATCTTGTAGCTGTCCGGGATAGCTATTGCGATGTCGGGTGCTGATGAAGCGTTCATCCAGGTTTCTGTGAGAAAGGCGACATCCGGCGTAGTGTTGTCCAGCAGGTTCCATAGTTCGATGGAGTGCCTGTGGACGGATCGAGTGTTGAGTAGGATGCATTTCAGGTGGTTACTGTCTGAGCTCTGTTTGGTGTTTGTGGATGTAGAGTGGGTCCTAATGCAGCAGAACTTGCAGGATTGACAGGTGAAGGGACCATGGGTGCGTCCAGGGGTGGCTTGGTGGCAGTCGGGGAGGCGGCCGGTGTTGAGCGCAGTGAAGGTTGCGGCGTCGTACGTTAGGCGGGTGGAGTGGTTAATGCGAGGACCAGGGGGTCTTGCGCTGGGCGCGGTCCAGGTGCGGACGGGCGTAGACGGGCTTTCCTTTGCCGCACCTTCGGCGTGCATGGGGCGCGACTGCTGCGCGTGGGCGCTGCGCGTCTGTTGCTCTGACATATGTAGATAGTGATGGGGCGGAGCGAGGGAGGAACAGCTGGGATGCAGGAGCGGGGTGGAGAGACGGGCTATGAGGCACAACAACAACAAAATGGCAGCAGAAAAAAAAGTGAAACAGAGCGAGGTTGGGGCACAGTCTGTGATGTCGCTAAGATATGGGCAGAGGCACCGGCACACTCGGGCACAAATGATTTATCAAGCAATGCGAGCAGTGCAATACAATGTAGCTCTACGATACCAGTCAGCTCCAAATGATAGTGCAGGCAATGAGAGCAATGCAAAACAATATAGCGCTACAATACCACAAATAATAATGCCAGCAATGCGAGCGATGCGCAAATTAATTATTAGCAGTAGTGAGCACAATGAGCGGAATAGCGCTACGATACCAAGAGCCAGGGAGCGTGGGGAGCGACCGCTTCTGAGCGAGTCAGGACGGTCACTTGATTTCACAATGAAATTTATGTAGGCTTCAGACGTCTTGGAAGGGGTACCATGGCACACTATAGAGGCATTGTGAGAAATAGTCACCAGGGTTTTGATCTTCCCCTGGATGGTGCATGATTATGTAGTTGTATTCTTGCATTCATAGACCCCAATGTTCAATGCAAGGAGGCATCTTGGCCTTTGGATTGCCAAAGATGGTCAATAAAGCATGATGATCCGTCTCAAGCATGAAAGGCTTTCCATAGAAGAATGCATGGAAATGTTCACCATCCCCCACCACTGCTAAACTTTCTTTCTCAGGTACTGAATGAGCATGGTCAGTTTGAAAATAACATCTACTTGCATACACCACAATATGTCTCCAAGCACTTCGGTGTCTGCTGTGCAAGGATTACACCTAACCCGAATAGGCTAGTATCAACAACAACATCTGCATGAAGCTTTGGATCAAAGATTGCCATTTCAGTAGCATTCTCAATAGCTTGTTTGATTCTCTTGAAACTTTGCTCGCCTTCGTGTGACCAATTAAATGAAACATTATATCTTTCAATGGAGCACTTATGGCAACAAATTCTTGTATGTATTTAGAACATTAGAGCGCCATGCCAAGCAATGACCGGAACATGGACACATCTTGTGAGAGACTGGCAGTTGACAACACTTTTGCACTTTAGCAGGACGGGTGTCTTATCCCAATCAGAAAAGATATGGCCAAAGAATTTTAGCTTTGTCTTACGAAAATCCCATTTTTCAGCATTCAAAGTCAAACCTGCATCTGCATATAAACGACACACTTGCACAAGAGCTTTATCATGCTCCTTCTGTGTAGCTCCGAAAACCAATATGTCACCACTATAATTAAATAAATAATCATTAATCAATGATATCTTATAAATGGTTATATTGCCATCGCCATCCTGAAACCCTCACCACCATTCGATACTGCCAAAAAACAGAATATTAGCGGCAGATGGACTGCTTGGCTAGTCATTTGATGATTTCATTAATGCACTAGAAGAAACAAATATCAAGAAGATTACCAGAAACCTTAAGAATCTTGCTAGTGAAGGTGCAGAAGAAGTCATAAAGAAAATTCCGCAAGCTGATGAAATTACATACTGACAAATCAAAGAAACCTTCAATCTCAATTTTAATACAATTCCAAATGTACATTACAAAAGGTACATTTTCGATCAAGAACGACAACATTTGGTAAAACCATCAACTAATTTGTTGAGACTCTATACGCTCATCAAACATTATAAGTTCCATTTAATGATGAGGAAGCTATACATCACAGAGTTGCTGACAGATGCCTGTCAGATTCATTCAGACGATGAATGCTGAGAGAAACTCAGGGCCATATGTACAAGGACTGGCGAAAACTATTGCTAATGTAAGTTAGCAGCACTTTTCTTACCGCCTTGTACCGCAAAAACCATCACCATGTTAGCAACATATTTACAAGCCGTCGCTACATGGCGATAGATTCAGGGATCAGTGGCGAAAACTGTCGCCAACATTAGCGTGATGGCGATAGGAATTCCGGTGTTAGCGGGCGAAAAACAACAAAAGCCCGATTAGCGGCAAAAAAAGCATGTTAGTCAGCCCAACGTGAGTTTTTTTGCCTCTATTGGAAACAATGGCCTATCAATCGAACTCCAATAGAAAATAGGCAAATGCCGAATGGAGCAGCTAGGGCCAAGTGCAGAACACATCAACAATTCCCTTAAGCCACCCACCATCCAGGATGACCAGGATGAGAGCCTGGATGCTTCGCTGGACCTGCGTCTGGATCCAGGATGCTTCGCTGGACCTGCGTCTGGAGCCTGGATGCCTCACTGGACCTGCGTCTGGAGCCTGGACGCCTGGAGTGGGATGCGGAAGAGATGTGGAGTCAATGAGCTGCAGCAGTAGACATTGAGGTGCGGCGATCGCCCGTACCTTGTGGTGAAGTCTCGCAGGTAGCATGGAGACACGTTGGTGACCTGTGTGAGAAGACCACCTTGAGCCCCTTGGAGCTGTGAATGGTAGAGGCGCTCCTGTGCACCAACGGAGGGAGGTCTGCATTGCATACTACGATCCACCACTACACCGGGGTGCATGGAGGGGATTACCAATGGTGGGTGGCACCTCTCTGCATCACAGGCCGGATGATGTTGTGCTGGCCAGATGCTGTGTAGGGTGAGGCCCCTGGGCTGTGAGGTACTGGGTTTTTAAGAACCGGCACAGAACCGGTAACCCAGCGGTGTGAGGGTACACCCAGAGACCTCGGGTTCTTCCTGATCCAGACCACAGAAACTCAGAGTCTTCTAGGTGAAGTCAAAGATTAGTTTATTGGCTGCAACCAAGGTACAAGTGTCCTAGAAGTACAACACGGGGAAGTATATTCTCAGGAGACTGCTCGCCTTTACAAAGTCAGGCTTCTCTTCTTATACACAATTTTAAGCTTCAGGCAAAACATTCTTGGTTGTAAAGTAAATAGTTAACATATCTCCAATACAAAGAAAAAGCAGAGTCATGATGACATGTCCATATTTCACTTTGTGCTGCCTACAACAAATCACCTGGCAAGGCCCAACATTTCATCAGATATCGGTGGACCCCCAATAAAACAGGCACCTCCCCATCATAAAGTAAGTGAAGCAAAAGAGTAGAGACAGATGTGCGCAAGATACGGCAGGTGTGCGCGCTGAAATGGTTTTATGGCTTGTTGAGCCTTGATGCTATCTTGCTCGGCCACTGGGAGGGGAACTGACCTAACGAGTTCGGCCTGGGGCAATGGTTCCAACTTGCACAGCTCATGGAAAAGTCGATTAAGGAGTATGTGTCCTTGTGGAATTGAATTCAACTGGATTAAGGCCTATGTAAAGGGCAACACATAAATGGAAGCCAAGGGTTCAGAACGCAAATGACGATTTCGAGGTGAAATCGTCACTCGAATATGCTGAAAATATATGTACATGATGTACTCGTCATTCTCGGTCTTTCGATACCAAATTCGTTATATTTCGACGAAGTTTTAATTCTCGAGTCCAGAACGATTACACGAATCCAGATTTTCAGAACCACAATCCCTCCTTTTGCCCTTACATAGGCAATTAATCTATCCTTATGTTAGTCTGAGTCCAGATCTATATTCCTAAAGTCATTGAGATGTTGCTGTAACATCATTCTAGTACTTAGTTCATCTCTTGACACAGGTTTCCTTACACATGATGTAACACAGAGGCCACATATTGCAGGAGCACACTGTATGCATAGACAGAACAGGAAAAGAATGGCTAAGACCATCCCAATGATCATTGGAATTTTCCATCCCCAGGCGGATATTAGTTCCCAGACCCATCCCATCAATGAAAAATCTCCTTTATCCACATGAATAGATTCGGAAATCTTATGTAGTTTGGAGATGGCCTGGTACACTGTTGGAGCGTTATCAGGGATGAAGATACAGCAACTAGATTGGATCAATCTGCATACTCCACCTCGGTCTGCAAGGATGACATCTAAAGCGACCCTGTTCTGAAGGGTCATAAGCCGATCCGACTGGAGCTCAGCAGTCAGGTTACTAAGGGCACCAGTAGTTTCTATCGCGGTGGACTCAACTACCCTTGTCAATTGCCTTATGTTTCTGCTGTTAGCCATGGATCCCCTGAACGGCAGAAAACCCTTTGCAAAGTCCCCAAATTCTTGGCCTGCAGTGTCTTCTTCACTCAAAACACCTCTAACTATCCTTGTCCGGTGGTAGTCTGCCGCTGCTGTGTAGGTGGGAGGCAACAGGAAGGAAACAAAACATGAGCCCGAAAAGTCAGGGGGCAACCATGTATAGGCTCTATCGTGGCAGATGAAATAAGTACCCTTAGCTGCTAAAAACGCAGGGGAAGTCTGAGATCCAAACATATACGTTTCAGTACAGACACTCTTCCCTAACTGAGCCCTGGGATTCGTGCCATTACCTTGCAGACATAGATGACCCTGATGGGGTACAATCCAAATCGGGGACGACCTCTTAGCTTGCTGTTTCTCACTTAAGGTAGCTCCATATCCAGTCATGTTCCATCCTATGTATAATAGTGTCTCATCTCTAGGGATAGTCTCATAAGAAATACCTTCCTTAATCATGTCAACTATACCTTTGACTAGAGCACTTTTTCTAGGATTGTCTGTTACAGAACGTAGGGGGTAGATTTCGTGTGCATATATGAACATGGTCCTACATGCCCATACAGAACTATTGTGACTAAATGGCAGGACTAAATAGGGGATACCGTTGTGTGAGGCATAAGACCGCACACCCAACAGTTACTTGTGTTCATTACAAGTTGGTGTTGGTGTAACAACTGAACAAAGGAGTTATTAACGAACTCCAATCTCCTATTTGATTCGTGGTCAGGCAGAGGGTGGAAAGAATGAGCGGAAACAGTAGGAGGAGGTATGGGTGATGCAGTGGGCGCAAATGTTACATGGAAAGAGAATAAAACATAACTTATCAAAAAGATCATTACGCTGAATAGCATAAAAATACACAATATTATAAAACTTTTCTTTGTCATTGTGTTACACAGTCTCTGCTTAAAGTTCATTTGTTTGGCAGGTCTCTCCACATCGGGAAACTCCATCCTCTCTAAAGTGCTGCCCGCGGTGGGAGGTTGCCTCTGCTAAGGGATGCTTCCGTCAGTCTAGGGCAACTCCCTTGGACCAACCAGAACTACCGACCTAACGTTGTCAGCTGCACCCCAAAGACTTTAATCAACCGCGGCCCTAGCAGCGGAACCCGGATGGCGGTTCGAAAAACAAAAATGAGCAAGTTTCTTAGAGAGCTGCACTTTCAAAAATAGTACTTGGGGAAAAAGAAAATATCTTTTTATTTGTCCATGGATCTTTGTCTCAAATTGTAAAAGAAATTATTTTATTAGTTCTTTTTTCTCGGTCTCAAATTATACCGTCGCTTCCCAGGTATTGTCTGATCTGGGAACAAAAGGTCAGGCTCTGTAATGTTCACTCGCTTGGATGGTGGCACAGCCTTGTGCAAAATGTTTTCGTTTTCTTGTTCAGAGTCAGTTCGTTTTACATGTGAATCATTAAAAGGGACGGTATTTGGCACGGCATCAGGTTCTGGGTCAGCGACACCCTCCTGAACCCACTGGTCATAGGGCAGAGGTAAGGGTACCCTTTTACAGTGGACCCCATGGATCCAGGCCTTCTTCCCTTCCACTCGAACTGCCGATCTGGTAGAGAGAAGGACGAGGTATGGTCCCGTCCACCTGGGCTGGTCGTTTTTAGTCCTTTGGAAATTCTTTATCAACACCCAGGATCCAGGGTTTATGGGGTGTCCTGGAGTATCAGAGGCCTGAGGCAGGGAGTCATGTACCTGTTGATGCAAAACACGCAATTTAGCCGTCAATTCATACAGGTAATCAAGCAAAATAGGGTGTTCTAGCTCGCTGAACTTCGTGGGCCTAGGCACTCCCCATATGTTGGCTGGCCGGCCAAAGACAATTTCATAAGGGCTGAGTTTCACTCGCAAATGCACAGTCATTCTGGTGGATAGGAGTGCTAAGGGTAGAGCATCGGGCCATTTAAGACCTGTGCTTGCTTGGATCTTGGCCAATTTAAGTTTAAGCGTGCCATTGTAACATTCTACTAATCTAGCTGATTGGGGGTGATTTGCAGCGTGGAACTTCTGCCTAATGCCTAGCCCACACACTCTTTTCATCACACGACCCACAAATTTACTTCCATTATCAGACCAGACCATTCTAGGCATTCCAAACCTGGGGAAGTACTCTTTCACAAGGGCTTTTGCTGTGGACAAGGCAGTATTGTCTTTCAGGGGATATGCTTCTACCCATCTTGAGAAAGCACAAACAACAACGAGCACGTATTTTAAGTTGTTGCACCTCTCCATGTGTATGAAATCTAGCTGCAAAACCTCGAACGGATACGTAGGAGGTGCAAAATAACCAGCTGGAGTTAGGGTTCCCCTACCAGGATTGTGCTTCAGACATACCATGCAATTCTTGACAACATTCTCTGCACACTTGGGAATACCTGAATTCTTCCACACTGGGGCCAACAACTCACAAATCCCTTTCACGCTGATATGGGCCATTCCATGAGCCATTGTAACCACTGCAAGCACATATGCATCGGGTAACAACCATCTCTGATGCTCTGATAATTCAATCCAGCAACCATTTGCATCCATTCTTCCCGTACTTTCTCTCCACGTGCTCAACTCTTTCTCTGTGGCCTCAGCTTGGATGGACTTCACACTCTCTATTGTGTCTTCACATCTTCCAACATCACCAGTCCATCTTGCAGGGCCTGCAACATACATTCGGCTCATTACATTCTTTGCAGTTTCTTTTGCGATCTCATCAGCAAATGCATTTCCACGACCTACATCATCAGTCACCTTCTTGTGAGCACTACATTTCACAATCGCCATTTGCAGAGGCAAGGTCAGTGATTCAAGAAGCTCATTCACCAACTGACCATGCTGAATCTTAGCTCCATGCGAAGTCAGGAACCCACGTTCTCTCCACAATCGTCCAAAACTGTGAGCCACTCCAAACGCATACTGACCATCAGTGTAGACAGTCACTCTCATTCCTTTAGACAATACACATGCTCTCGTGAGTGCAACTAATTCTGCAGCTTGAGCTGAACCATGTGGTACTCGTGCAGTTTCAACAACTGTGTGCAAAGTCGTGACAGCATATGCTGCAGTCACGTTACCATTTGGGTGCTTGAAGCATGAACCATCCACCCATAATGTACCATCACATTCAGCAAGAGGAGTGTCAGATAAATCTACTCTCCCTTTTGTCTCTTCCTCTGTTGTGAGAAAACAATCTTGCTGTTCTAAAGCATCTGATTCCTCTGCAATTGGTAACAACGTGGCTAGATTTAAGGTACTGCACCTTTTTATGTGCACATGGCTCGCTTGCAGTGTCAATTCGTAACTGGACAGTTGAGCACTAGTTAAGTGCTGTGTCTTGGTCCTATTTAACAATGTGTCTACTGCATGCGGGACCATCACGATTAGTGTATTATTCATTACTAGACCAGCAGACTGTCGAATAGAAACAGCTGCTGCTGCTGTGGCTCTTAAACAACTTGGCAATGCTTTTGCTACCAGATCCAAAGTTGACGAAAAATAGGCGCATGGGCGCTGCCTACCTCCAAATAAATGAGTCAACACAGACAATGCACAGCCCTCCTTCTCGTGGACATACAATGTGAAAGGCTTACTGTAGTTGGGGGTACCTAACACAGGAGCCGAACATAGTGCTGTGCGTAATTCAAGAAAACTTTTCTGACACTCTTCAGACCAAGGAATGGGATTCGGTGTATTTTTACACGTTAGTGCCACCAAGGGTTTGGCCAATAACGAAAAATTAGGAATCCACTGTCTACAGTACGATGTAATGCCCAAGAAAGCACGCACTTCTCTCTGTGTTCTTGGCACATTCAATTTCGCTATTGCCTGAATTCTTTCTGGGGTCAGTTTCCTTCCCTCCTTCGATAAGAGGTGACCTAAGTAGGTCACTTCTTGTCGGCAATATTGCAGTTTGGAAAGTGACACCTTGTGATGCAGATCACACAGATGACGCAACAATGACAGCGTTGCTTGTTTACAAATTTTCTGAGTGTCTGCAGCAATGAGCAAATCGTCCACATATTGTACAAGAGTAGCACCTTTAGGTAAAACAATCGTGTCAAGCTGTGTTTTCAGAGCTTGACTGTATATTGATGGACTTTCACAGTAGCCCTGAGGAGCGCGTTTAAAGCGGAAACTGCGACCTCCTAAACTGAAGGAAAAAATATCCCTGCTTTCCTCAGCAATCGGGATACTGAAGAAAGCATTCTTCAGGTCAATCACCGAAAACCAAGAGGCAGAGGTTGGAATCATAGTTAATAATGTGGTAATGTCGGGGACAACTGGAAATTGTGGCACAACTATTTTATTCACCTCTCTAAGGTCAATCACGAATCTGTACACAGGTGGCTTAGAAGGGTCAGTCCATTTTAAAACAGGCAGAACAGGACTATTGCAAACATTTCCTCGTGTTTCTTCAATCACATCCTTTTTAATCAATTCGTAAACGATAACTAGTAAAGCTTTTTCACCTTCACTCGAGATTTTGTATTGGGGAATTCGTGGCATTTTAACGTTGGCTTTCAATATTACAACATATGGTGGAATTTCTAAAAGACCTACATCATTAGGACCAGTGGCCCAAAGAATATCTGGGAGAAACGACAATTCTGCTGGAAGTGCATCTCTCGACAAATACATGGGAGAAACTACTTTCTTACCTAAAGTAAGTTGTACTCCTGACGGAGAACAGTACAAAGTTGCATACAATCTCTTTAACAAATCCAATCCTAGCAAGTTTTCACCACAACCTGTTGTCAGAATGAGGGGTGCTTCGAATTCACAAGGACCAACAGAAAGAGACAAAGGGTCAGAAATTGGATTCCTAACTGGGGCGCCAGAAAAACCTACAGAAACGTTCATTTCGCCAGACAAGGGTGCGCCAGGGAGTTTGGAGTGCATAATAGAACTCTTTGTAGCACCAGTATCCAACAGAAAAGGCTCTGACACACCTGATGTAATCACCTCAACGTAAGGTCCACTCTGATCTACTGGAACTGAAACAACTCCCTCTCTTTGTCTATGGCTGTCCTAGCAATCATTATTCTCCAAATACTCATCTTCTGTATAGTAATCATCAACGTAGTATTGAGCTGTCCTGTCAGATAGGTTATTTTGCTGATCAAACCTGTTCATAGAGTTTTGTGGTGGAAGGGGACGTGCGTTCCCGAGGGGCGGTTCCACGCCCTCTACCTCTAGGTGCTTGCTGACTGCCACGACCTTTCACACCAGAAACTCCATTTGCACGTTGTAATAGAATAGGACAATTATACTTGAAATGACCCTCTTGTCTGCAATATGAACACTGGTTGGGGCCTACAGGTACACGGGGTTGAGTATACTCGACTCTTTGCGAGTTCCTCTGATACTGTTGAGGCTGCTGAAAAGTATTTTGGTAGTGATTCTGACCATTATTATTTTGATTACCACCACCACGTGGCGGATAGGCTTGCTGTAGCAAAACCTTCCTTTTTAGTTCTTTAGTTTTCTTTTCTACTCTATCTTTCTCATCCTTGTCTCTATTTTCGTAATATTGTGCAGTAGCCAATATCTGGGCTGAAGATGAGACTGCCCAAGAACTTTCTGAATCCTTTAACTTTTTACACAATTCTGGAAGCAGATTGTGCACGAATTTATCGACAAACAATCTCTGACCACCTTCTGTGGTCATATCTTGACCGCTGTGGTCAACGAATGTTTCTTCAAATCTGGTGAAGAAATCTGAGACTGTTTCTTCTTTCTTCTGTTTGCATGCAGACAATTTATCCCAATTTACACGTATTGCAGGCATTATCGTTTTCATGTAATCCACTATTTTACCAGGGAGTTCTGCTATCAAAGGCTCAGGCTTGGCACCACCAACTTGTCGGGCATCTGCAGCAGTAATATTAGCCCATGAGTCACCTAATTCCTGATCATGATCTATATGACGAATTTTACCCCATAAAGGCTGTGGAACAACATTCCCAAATAGCATATCGATATCGGCTAAATTCATTATACATGACCCAGCAGTTTGCGACAACTCTTTGTAATACCCTGCAGGATTTTTACGCGGATCAGGTAATGTTTGTTTAAGTGCTAAAACTTCAGCTCGCTTCCATGGGACATGTACCCATACACGCTGAAAGTGTGGCAGAATAGGTGGGACAGCAGTCGTGTCACCCTCTCTCCATTGTGGGGGAACTTCTCTCATAGGGTATTGTCGCGCCTTTTTCCTACTAGATGTACTAGGCTCAGATTGTGACCCAGAACTGCTCCCCTTACTCCGATATGATAACAACATTTCAACTGCTTTCTCCACATCTGGACCTACAATCATACCCTCTCCGAACTTAAACCGTACACGACACATCTCTTGTGGGATGCATTCCAGATCATTGTCTTCTAAATCCTCGCAAAGAAAAACACACATCTGTTCGAAAACATATCTCTGTGTCGCTGCTTCCCATTGATGGAAGACTTCCATGACAGACTGTACATCATATTTTACAGTGTCCATGACCCATTTCCGTGCTAAACTATTCAGTGAATCTCTCTCTTGATAATCAGGCAGTCGACTTCGCAACTGTCTTCTTCCCATGTTAGGGGTCGTAGTAGGCGACCCGAAAAGAGGTAAAAGAAGGTTAGTAACAGTGCTGGCCATTTTCTGCCGAATGGAAGGTGAAACGGAAGGAAGAACGGATGGAAAAACGGGGTGAGATAAGGCAGGGGCAGAGATAGCAGAAGAGGTATCAGGGGAAATAGAGGGGGCACTAGGCAAAATCGTAGAGGGAGCATTAGGAGACGTAAAGAGTACAGTAGGCAAAATCGTAGAAAACACAGGTGAAACAGAGGTGGTCGGTGGGCCTGGAGGAGGCTGTACCAAAGGAGTAGGAGCCAGCTGAGGAACAGTTGGTGGGTGCTGTGGAGGAACAGGAGGCGTAGTTTGCGCAACTAAAGGTTGCGGGGGTGCCGTGGCATTCTGCGCATAGGGGGGTGGCAAATTTAGTAAATGCGACATTAATGGGTCTTTTTCACGCTCTTTTGCTGCCTCTTGCTGAAGAGACGGCAAAACTGGATAACATTTATCTATTGCCATTTTACGTTGCCTGTGCAACTGCTCACTCATCTGCTCTTCTTCATTACCTTTAAACTGCATAGCAGCTTGCATTACTGAAATTCCCTCTTCTCTCTTATTTTTCTTAGCTAATTTGATTTCTTTTTGTTTGGCTTCTTTACGCCATAAGCGGAAAGAGTCAAACATCGCCGGCCGGGCTTTCTTTTTAAAGAGTTTAACTTCAAGGTTGTCTAAGATTTCGGAATCAAAACTACCATATTGGGGCCATTTTAGAACACCATCTTTCCTGGTGTATTTAATCCATACTTCGTTGTAGGTCATGGGGCCTACCCCATGTTTCACATATAGCTCGTAAGTTGGAGTTCCAACTGGAGGAACCGGACATGAGTCCTCCAATCGGGAGTCCCTATTATTATAACCAAGACAAAACAAATTTCCAAGTCTAAGACTAGGCATCTTTGCTTTCTAGTCTAGTTCCAAACTTCAAAGGATTATCGATTACGATATTTCTCGTGAATACACGAGTCCTTCGGTTTTGGTGCTTGCAAGTACCAACAAATTATCCCAAAGGATACCCAAGACTAAGACAAACTAAGGACTGGGAGATGCTCCACTTATACTTAACTGAAATATCAATGACGTCACCAGAAGACTCGTCTTAGTGTTTCGCTCTACCAAACTTCAAGGGTCCAAATCAGGGCGATAGCCAGGGCAGCAGTCCTGGTAGCCGTCGGGAAGCGGGGAACCTCGCAGCAAAGACCTTCGGACCACATCGACATGCAGGGGTCGATGAGGTGGTTGGCCGTCCTCTGGAATTTTCACACGAAGCTCCTTACGATCCTCTGGCTGACTGGTACCACTGGAATCGCCCCAAACGTTGGGCGCCAGCTGAGCTACTGGGTTTTTAAGAACCGGCACAGAACCGGTAACCCAGTGGTGTCAGGGTACACCCAGAGACCTCGGGTTCTTCCTGATCCAGACCACAGAAACTCAGAGTCTTCTAGGTGAAGTCAAAGATTAGTTTATTGGCTGCAACCAAGGTAACAAGTGTCCTAGAAGTACAACAAGGGGAAGTATATTCTCAGGAGACTGCTCGCCTTTACAAAGTCAGGCTTCTCTTCTTATACACAATTTTAAGCTTCAGGCAAAACATTCTTGGTTGTAAAGTAAATAGTTAACATGTCTCCAATACAAAGAAAAAGCAGAGTCATGATGACATGTCCATATTTCACTTCGTGCTGCCTACAACAAATCACCTGGCAAGGCCCAACATTTCATCAGATATCGGTGGACCCCCAATAAAACAGGCACCTCCCCATCATAAAGTAAGTGAAGCAAAAGAGTAGAGACAGATGTGAGCAAGATACGGCAGGTGTGCGCGCTGAAATGGTTTTATGGCTTGTTGAGCCTTGATGCTATCTTGCTCGGCCACTGGGAGGGGAACTGACCTAACGAGTTCGGCCTGGGGCAATGGTTCCAACTTGCACAGGTCATGGAAAAGTCGATTAAGGAGTATGTGTCCTTGTGGAATTGAATTCAACTGGATTAAGGCCTATGTAAAGGGCAACACATAAATGGAAGCCAAGGGTTCAGAACGCAAATGACGATTTCGAGGTGAAATCATCACTCGAATATGCTGAAAATATATGTACATGATGTACTCGTCATTCTCGGTCTTTCGATACTAAATTCGTCATGTTTCGACGAAGTTTTAATTCTCGAGTCCAGAACGATTACACGAATCCAGATTTTCAGAACCACAGCTGCACCGAACTTGTGTGGTGGGAGGCTGCAACTTCATGCCTAAAGGGGCCCTGCTGCATCAACTGCATCAGGAGGTTCACCAGCAGACTTGTCGGTGACTGCTTTACCCAGGCTTGTGAAATCCCATGTGGCTGAGGCTCCTGCTGGCTGAGTCACAGATTTGGAGAAAGTGCAACGGATTGCACCATGGTGTTAATGTCCAGGTAAAGAGAAGGTAGCAGGCATAGCGGAGGAGGACCGGGGGTGGAGTCACCCAGGCCTAGCACCTGTAGATGACGGTCCCCCATTGGCGGCTCATCCGCTATAGCGGGAGAGCCTCACCCCACTGCTTCAAGCAATGCAAGAAGAGAAAAATCATCACATGATGATAACTTCCTAATGTAATTGTGCTGTGTTTCCTTTGCAGGCGAAGGATGGGTAGGGTTGCTCCACTCACGGAGCAGGGCAGAGACGGAGTGGCATGCCCACTTAAGTACGCAATACCTGTTTGGTCAGCCCACTCAGGCCGCCCAAAGCAGTCATGCGCACTGTCCTGTTCGTAATGCAGGCTGCATTACAGCCTGCATGGAGAACATGCCCACCCCTCCTGCCCCTGCCTGAACGCCTTATCCCGGCACCAATGACCAATGCTGCATTGCAGTGTTGTGATTGGCTTAGGGGAGGGAGCCTGGCTGCCTACTTCCTGTTCCTGGAAGCAGACTAAGGAGAGCAGGAGCAACGAAGACACGGGACCCGGCCTTGAGGTAAGATTTCTCTCATTTAAATATTTGCAACACCCGCTCAGACACACACACCCATGTCCACACCCCATCCAGTGTCCTTTCAGTGTTTCCCACCTCCCAGCTGTCTAGTCCTCCCCGTAGCACGTCTCAATGGCGGCCGCTGTGCAGCCATGTGCAGCGGAGGTACCACTGGTATGCCAAAGGTATATATGAAGTTACCATGCATACCATTACATTGCATTCCATTACAATGCATACCAATACCAGGCATTTTGCAACAGTAGGGAAGGTGTTGGAAGGCGGAGATGTAAATATTAGTATTCCCACTTCAGTGAGTGCAACCCTAAAACTAACCCTTGCACCCCAAAACAAATCCTGAACCCTATCTTTGAGCCTCCGAAACACACCCTACAAATCATATTTGACCCAAATGCACACCCCAATTTTCATAATTGATCCCAAAACACACCCCAAAATATCCTGTTACTGACCTCACAATGTGTTGTAAAGGAAGGCAATGTAAAAGCACCTGCGTTGTTGCGGTTGCATTGTAAAGGCATTATGATATAATGCCTGCGTTGTAATGGACGTCTCCCGTGTCAAAGGCAAACCAAAGGAAAGCCTATCTGCGTCAGTCTGCCCCTTGAATGTGCTCAGCACCAAGCACCCCTCCTCTCAGACACACCACCGATACGACCCCAGCAC
Source organism: Lissotriton helveticus (assembly GCF_964261635.1). NCBI lineage: Eukaryota > Metazoa > Chordata > Amphibia > Caudata > Salamandridae > Lissotriton > Lissotriton helveticus. Next base: position 933,175,870 of record NC_136059.1, on the reverse strand, counting down.
CCTCCTCACCATCAACCCTGGACGCCACATCTCCTGCCAGGGCCAACCTTTATTACGGACTGGACATGGACCACCCCAACCATCCAGGAGGAGGTATTGCCATCACCTACAGAAACACACTCCGACTGATCACGTACTATAATGACCCAACGGTGACCATGAAACACCTCAACTTCCAGAACCGGACCAACCCCAAGCCCATCCTCTGCAACCCGCTCATCTGCATGCCCCCCGGGCCATTGACCACCATTCTCCAATACCATTGTAGACCTTATTGCATCCCAGGCTCTCCCATCCACCGACGACATCCTACTTGGTGAACTCAAGTTCCACCTGGACAATCCCAGTGACCAGAACACCACCCCCTCCTGGGGAAGCTCCCCAACATCAGACTCAAGTAGCTAGTTATTGCAGCAAGCCACATAGCAGGACACATGGTCGAGCACATCTCCTCTGTCAGCGGAAACTTCAACTACAGCTACACCACCGGACTCTCTTGGACTGACCAACATTGTATACATCACGTCTTCACCATGCCCACCGTACACCACCACCATCATTGTCCCCTCTTGCAGCTGGATCAAAGCCACCGAACAATGTCTTGTCAACTCCCTCAGCACCACCACTCAGCCAACGCTTACAGATGATCACACCGCAGCGCGCAACCACCAACGATGAATCTCCAACTGTGCCGACACCCTGGCACCCCTCAAAAACGGCACTGCATCAGTATCTTATGCCTGCCTGATTGCAGACGTAAGGGTATCGCAGTGCCACAGGGATAGACTAGCCCCATGCATTGCTCGAGCTGCGTCATGGTTGTGACACGACCTCAGCAATGCGTGACTTTAGCGCAGACAGATCCGTCAGGATTCCAGACTTATCTGTTATTACTTGCATCATGTAGTGCTGTCCAGTGAATGCAGTGCATCCATGGTGTCTCAAGAAGGGGGCAGTGAAAAGTGTTGCAATGCTGTCTTGTCGCAGTGTTGTAACACTATTCATGACTGAGGCCCAGGAATGTGCACTATCTTATTGATGGTGTGCATTCCTGTCCTGTAGTTTTGTTGCATGGCAGCACAGCAACATCGCTTGCAGCGCTGGAAAAAGGCCCCAAGTGTTATATCCATTTTTAAGACCAGCTATTTTCTGGTCTTAAAAAACTGCCTCTGACTGCAGTTAGCGACAGTTTTTATGGTCCTCCAAAGTTCAAGAATCTCCATGTAAATATCGCGAAGTGGAGTTAGCGGCCGTTTTTGCACCGGAACGCCTCCCTTACAAGTCATTATCGCTAACAGAGGTGGCAATCTTTAGAATGGATTTTTTGTCGAAAAACTGCCGCTAACTGAGTTAGGGGCAACTTGTACATAAGGCGATAAAAATCTTGCTGCAAAACTTCGTAAAAGTGCTGCTAAGGCGGCGTTAACTCCTTTTACATATGCCCCACCTTTTCTGGAGTGAGTTTTCATGGCTGTCAGAGATGAAGAGCATGCCGAATGACAAACTGCTGACATGGAGGCCAGAGATTCACAGAGTGAGTCAGTCATGAACATGAAAAGTAAGTCAAAGTAGAAGGACACAGAGTGATGACTCCATGGAAAAAGAAGTTGTGCTTCAGGTGTGGATTTTCATTTTCACACAAAGGTAAATGTCCTGCCATTCAACAGGTTTGCAAAGGCTGTGGGAAGAACTATTTTTCAAGTAAGTGTGTCCTGGCGCAAAGACAAAATGACCACCCGAACGCCTCAGAAGCAACGTTCGATGCACGCTCACAAGGCCAAGAGACCATAACAATTGAGGCAAATTGACACCAAATGAAGTCAATCATCATCTAAATCATCATCAAAAAGTTCTTCAGTATCAACATCAAGTGAAAGTGAAGATGATGGTTGTGCAAGTCAAAGCAAAATCGACATGGAAAAAGCACCAAAGCCATTCAAAAATTGTTTGAAGATTACACTAAAAGTAAACGGTTGCTCCATACCTTTTAGTGTTGACAGTGGTGCATTGATAAACATAATGCCTGAAGACAAATACAATGAACTATCACCATTGCCACAACTTGCACCGTCAAAAACTAAATTGTATACATGGGCTACATCAACACTATTTAAAAGTCAAGGTTTGTTTGAAGCAACGATGAAACACAAGAAAATGAAAGTACAAGCACCCATTCATGTACTTCAATGCACGGCGTCAAGTGACTGTTTACTCAGCTTCAGCATGGTTATTGATATCATTGAATTGTAGCATGGAAGCTCATCAGGAAATAGTAAGTCAGTTCCCTTCATTGTTTGTGGGTAAAGAAAACTCAAGAATGTGAAATAAAAATAACACATCAGTGAAGACATCCGTCCTATTGCTCAAAAACACAGACAAAAATAGACATGTTATGCTATGCTCTGTGTGTGGCATAGTCATTAGCGGGTACCTAGGCTGGAGAGGATGCCACAAATGGTGACGAAATAGGACATAAGTGGCCAAAAGATCACCAGTGCTCGCCCAGAGTGTTTGACTTGGTCCAGTAAACTGCGTGTGCATGCCACATGTGCCTCAATCGAAGTGACAAATCGAAGTTTGGTGTATATGGAGTCAAAGCGCAACTCCAGCCAGAGTAAAGCATTTGAAGATAATGAAAGCTTCACTGAGAAGTCTACACATTGTTGGCCAAGAATCTGCTGGTGAGGTCGTAAAGAGAAGTACCACGCTACTACACAATCTAAAGGTATACATCATATGGAGTGATAATGTTCAAGGTGGATAAAACTAGGTTTTGAAAGGAACAGCAAAATGTAACATAACGCTGTAATCAGAAGCGCTGCGAGACAGAGGTCAACCAGATGCCAGACAGTATAAAGAGACACCTAAAGACACAGTGATTCAGATACCAGAAATTATCACCTGCTTACCAGAACCAAGTAAAGAGAGTCACCATATTGCAGTGTTAAGGAAAGTGACCCCAGAAGAAGTACCTCAGTTGTGCTTACAGAGGTGTTCATACCCGTAGTGGCGCACCACCAAAGCTGCCAGGTGATTGCTCAGAACTCCAATGGTCTCCATAAAAGTGAAGGGCTCCCATGGAGACTAAGAGGGAAGTCACAGTTCCACAGACTGTCCAAGATGACCCAGAGGCCGGTACCCCACATGGCCTTGAAGAAGGTATGAATGAAGCAGGTCCTAGTGGACAGCAGACAGTATCAGTGAGAACTCCACTCTCATTGTCAGCCAATCCCACCCTCGTCACCAGTTGTAGCTTCCTCCCCAGCATGGGTACTCACTAATGACTGTGCTACACATAGAGCTTAGTGTAATATGCCTTTATTCATCTGTGTGTAACCGCAAGCTCAAAATTCCATCAGGAGCCATAAGGGTTCCTGCATTGCTAACTCAAACTACACTACATCTAAGTCAGAGGGTTACCATGTATTAAAAAGGCCTAGGTGATAAAGACTTTACAAGAAGCATTAGTGGCTTGATCCAAGTTGATACACAGAAGGCTAGGAATCGAAGGCAAACAACCTTGGATCTCTCTACGAAGAGTATTCCTCTCTATACAATGTTTTCTTCTCGACTATCTCCTGCTTTGAAGGGGATGGGGGAATAATGAAAATAAAAATGGCTTGCACTACTGGTGCAATCAAATAAGTGCAATTATTTATATATCAAATGCTTCCCCCAGGTTGTGGGCGAGGCCATTCAAAGGTCAGGTTAAACTATCAGCACTAACTCACAGGCACACTCCTTCGCAGTATGCTGTAGTGGGAGTATCCATACAGTTTGTGTGCCAAGCTTTCTTTTTGGTTAGCTTTGACCTATAAGATATGTTATGGATAGCAATCGTGCATAAATTGTTTTAGGAAAGTAGCACTGTTCTGGGGTGATATCCTGAACTGAGAGGAGCAGAACTATAACTGTAATTTTTCTTTTGTAAATTGTTGGCCATTACTATGGCATTATAGGTTACAAGAAACGTATTTCCATTGAGTGGTGTGCTGTTAAGGCCCAGATCTTAGAATCAGACTAGCGGGTGATGCAGGGTATGCAAATGGATAAGGTGTGTTATATCAGTCTTGAGAAATATATAGGCTATGTGTCCTGACAGCTAAAGAGTACTAACAAATCCTTGATTGTATTAAAATGTATTGTAGTTTTAGTTCTTTTATTTATGTTTTTACTTTTTTTATTACAGGATGTTTGCTGAACTTAAAAGAGCTTAACGTGAGCTTTAACAAACTGGTGAATATACCCCCAGAATTGGGAAACTGTGAGAATCTAGAAAAAATGGATTTGTCTGGAAATCTTGAGCTGATGGAGCTTCCCTTCGAAGTAAGAATATATAGCGATCTCACTATTTTGCACATATTATTTGCCCTTTTACATCAATGTTTGTTTTTGATAGCGTGCGTTATGTTTAGTAAAGCTCAAGTCATGCATTTAAGGACTTGAGTATCAGTTCAGCGTCTAATATCACAAATAACCTCTCCTACTCTGAGATAATTCAAAGGCATACATTTTCGGAGCAACACATTTGTAAAACACACGAAACTTATATCCACTTTTATTCCTTAGGAAAGAGCTTTTCCTGCATTTTAATTCCCCATAAACATGTATCGGGCAGAAATAGACCCGGCTGAGAATCTGCCTTTAAATGCAAAAATATATTAATTTGCTAGTATACAGCCCATTTTTGATTTACACAATTTGGATTTTCCCTCTTAAATTCATTCACTCATGTGAAAAAAAATAACACTATGGTGGATTTCTATGTGAGCAGGTAGTTTGCTTTACACCCAGAAAAGGGACAGAGATTTATAGCCTAATTACGAGGTTGTGAGTCCAACACTGACGGCTCGTTGGTGGTGGACCAACTGACTTTGGCCCCTGCGGTCCGCCCGCGGAATTACCATGCAGCGGGTAGAGTCATCTGGTGGAGGGACCGTCCGCCATGTTTCTGAAGAGCTCAAGGAGCCCGTCGGAGGGTCAGTAATCCCTACTGTGCGGGGGTGCCTTCTCAGGCAGTGCATTAGGAATTACAATGTCCCTTTGTGCCTGCCCTTTCATGGTGGTTCACCCGCCATGGAAAGGCAGGTGGAAAGTGACTTTGGGGCTACGTAGCTGGGCCCTTTTTCCCCTGCCCCCCTCAACATCCCTGCGCGATGTGGCAGACAGTGCATGGTGCCTGCCACATACTGCAGGGATGTTTTTAGTGTGTTTATTTTCTATTGGGGCATATACTGCAGCCCGCAGCACACACCGCAATAGAAAACATACACATTACGGTTGCATCGTAATCCGGGCAGTGAGACTGCCAACTTCTAGTTCGGCGGTTCTGCTTCAACCACAGTGACAGTCTGACGAGAGTCTGACCAGCATCGAAATCAGGCCCTTAGTTCTGTCAAGTACAAGCCTAAACCAGTTTTCAGACAGGTGAAAGAACATTCCTGATATTGTTCCTCCACAAAGATATTTTGCCTGTGTATAAATGAAAAAATTAAAGGACCATATGACCAAGAGAGTAACATTTCCACATTGGAAATGTATATATGTACTCAAAAGTATTTACATTAGTGTACTACTAGAAATCAGCATCAATGACCGGCGGATGTATGACGTTACAACGCATGCTTTTACCACGCATGCTGTTACAATGCAGTTTTTACAACGCATACCATTACAACGCATAGCGCTTTGGGATGCTGGACAGTTTAATTTACTATTCCAACTCCAGTCCCCATGGACACTAGGGAAGGTGTTGGATAGTAAATTAAATCTATTCCCTATCCTAGAGCGCCCCCAGCGCAATGCGTTGTAATGATTTTCGTTGTAAAACCTGCGTTGTAATAGCACTGCGTGGTAAAATTTGCGTTTTAAAGGATGTTTCCCATGACCGGCTCCAAGGGGTACTCCTTGAATTATTTTACAATTCCAAAAAAAACACAAATGTAGCTCAACGTTAGGCTTCAGTGAGCTTCTGACTTTCTTTGTAACTAGGTCCCCATACGTTCAAAACAAAATAAGGCATTATGATTTAAAGCATTTTAAGAAACAGCAAGGCTTTAAACAATTGCTGCACAACCTTGATGACACCGCACTCTGGTTAACTTCAAATACATATTTTTATCGATTAAGGGAACATTTATGGTGACTTTGAGGTTTGATGGCCTTTTAGTCGTTATTTTGTTTTTCATCATGTATCCCTATTACTAAAGAGAGAACAATATTAAGGTCAATGATTACATGTAGCAAAAACACAAAACAACTCCGTATGGAAGGTAATCCTGGCTTCCACACAAGTAGGAAAGGAATGTAACTAAGAGATATGCAATACATTAAGACATGTTTTTCTAACTGGCTGATGGATATGTATGGGATGTTGGGCAAATTATCAGTTTTTATACACGCCTAAGTTTTAATTAGATGAGTACATCCAAGTTGAACTCATATATATCAGGCTGACTTTGATCAAATGAATCAACATGATGGGTATTTACAATCACAGATGAAATGTAGGACTGCAGAAAAGCTACTAGATGGACGATTTATCTACATAAATAACCATTTCCAACCTAGAAATAAGGAAATACGTTGTATCTTGTTTTAGCTGCAGTGATACTTTCAGAGGCAATAATTGGTCTGACCAAGATACTATTAATTTCACAACACTCCTTCCATTTCTCTCAAGCTCTAAATAGCCAAAACTTCTTCAATATACAATTAAATAAAAATTAACTAACACTTAAATTACATCACATTGGTGGATTCTTGTTTTATTGATATAAATTTGGCTAACACTGTCTACTGCAGCCTATCATATGTGTGCATGAGAAGAAAACATCTATCTCACCTCATCTGAGTCACCACCCTCATCCATATAGTCAGCTGAACATCAGACCAAAGATTCACTATGGAAACTTGACTGTCTTTTCTTATCATCAGTGTTCCGGGACCTGAGAAATGTATCCAGGTAAACCCGCCTGACTTTCTGAATTGGTAGGAATGCAGCACAATACACCGAGTAGTGCTGTGGACTTTGATCTTCTGGGTGATTTTAGGAACCTCAAGCATCGTACGCAGGGGTGGCCGGCATGGCTCGCGGGTTTGGGGTTGGGTGCGGGGGCTGCGGGGGTGTCGCCCAGGGGGAGCAGGGTTTAGACATTTTAAAAAACGTATCTTGAGGCCGGGTCTCACATCTTCTGTGCTCCTGCCCTCCTTAGTCTGCTTCCGAGAACAAGAAGCAGGCAGCAAGGCTCCCTCCACTAAGCCAATCACAACGCTGCCGTGCAGCTTGTGATTGGTCTGAGCGCCATGACACGGCGCACAGTCAGGGGCTGTAAGGGTGGGCATGTTTTCCATGCAGGCTGTAATGTAGCCTGCATGGAGAACAGGGAAGTGCGCATGACTGCTTTGGGCAGCTCGAGAGGGACGACCAAACAGTCATTGCATACTTGAGTGGGTAAACCACTCCACTCCTGCCCTACTCCGTGAGCAGAACCAAGGGTATGATGGATGAAGTGTTGAACATTGCAAGCACTCACCCCCAGTCAACTGATCTGGGTTTAATCCATCATCATTCTTTAGCTCACTCTGCCACCCCAGTTCAGACTTGGCCATATGCAAATCAGTCTGACCCTGTGCCTCATGGGAACAGTCCAGCCCGAACTGCCAAGCCATGTCTTCCCTGGACCGTAAACAAGCATCCTGGGACTGGTTTCTGTCTAATCAGCCATCATCAGCCAGGCTAGCTTGAATCCAGTCGCAAAGTGAGCAAGAGACCCATGTCTGGGTATACCCTGCCAACTTAGGGCAAACAAAGCAAAACCAAAGGGGATGATGGACAGATTGTTGAACATTGCAAGCACTCACCCTCAGTCAACTGATCTGGGTTTAATCCATCATCATTCTTTAGCTCACTCCCCCAACCAAGTTCAGACATGGCCATATGCAAATCAGCCTGACCCTGTGCCTCATGGGAACAGTCCATCCCGAACTGTGAGCAGAGCAGCCCTGCCCACCCTCCCTCCCGGAAAGGAACATAACATGATAATAATTTTCAGCTACCGAAAGTTATGATCATGGTATGTTTCCTTTTCTTGCATGGCTTGAAAGCAGTGCGGTGATGCTTCTCTGTTCTAGCTGAGGAGCTGCCACTGATTGTAGGGCACTTTTCTGATGTCATCAAAGTGTGAATCTTGAAAACAACAAGGAATGTTGACTGTGCACTGCTGAAGTTGAATCATAGGTAAACCAAATTTATCGTGCTCCTGGGATTACTCCCCGCCCGGGAGTATATTGAAAAACTGCGCAAGATAGCACCGACACGAGATGTGCGGGTGTCTCCTAGGGCACTGATTCAAGTGCTGGAAACGTCCAGCAAACATTTATCAATAAAGTTTTTTATCCAAATAAAGTATCCTTGGAGAGATTTCTTGTATGTCTGTTCAAAGTATTTTATTCATATTTCTACAAAGTAGCACTGTGTGTTAAATTTTCATAATTCTCGGATTCATCAAATGATTAATCACAACAATACTTCCAATGCATTTCGGCTTATTGCCTTCATCAGTGAAGTCTGTAATGTAAAATATATAACTGTAACTCCTCTATAGCATACAAAGAATAATATAATCGTCAACTATGGATGTTCAATACACTCAATATAAACGATATAATAACCACCTTCATATCAGTATTGCAAATCTATTACTAATGACCTATGATGAACATAAAATCAGTAATTTATCAGATGAACCATTGAATCGCAGTTATTAAAAATAATTCGACAAACTAATGAATATGTAACAAAAATCTCAGCTTTTTGTCCTATTTATAAAGAAGAAACAAACATTCTATATATCATAAATGTACGAACAGTTCATGCAATATCAAGCTGTTACTGTCTGCTCGATAGTAAATAGTGAGTAATATGAAGTAAACATTCGCTACAAAAATACCACATAAATTCAAATCTATCGAGGATTATGACGGCTCATGAATGTAGTTGCTTTATATTAGATTCAATTCCTACCGTGTGTATTCAAAGGCTGCTTCCTAGAGCGAAGCTGCCGCCATTGTTGATCAGGCGGGGAAGCCATCGTGTGACGTGTAAGGTGAACAAGGGGCGTGGTACTAACAAGGGCGTATGTAACAAATGAGTTGAATCGTAAACAAACGGACTTAAAGGGACCTCTCACGATGGTTCTCGATTCTGCTATATTCTAAGAATAATATGGTATGTCAGATTTGAAAGCAACGATACCAAAGCTCAACAGGATCTCTGCATACCATAATCTAACAGTGCATGAAATCGCATTCATCAAGTGTGCTTTAGATGAAAATAATACAGTCCATAAAAATTATTAATAAACAATATAGTTATGAACATCATCAAATATGACAATAATGGTAAAAAATCAGCGTATAGTCTGCCAAGGTCTATGTGCCAAATGTTTATAAATAACACCCAAATTCTGTCCGTTCATTCATTCCCCTTGGTTTTAGGGTTTGTAGATGATATATCCAGTAGTTCTCTCGCATCAGCAGCATCTTTTTATTGTCTCTCTCTGAGCTTTTTTCTTTGTATGCTATAGAGGAGTTACTGTTATATATTTTACATTACAGACTTCCCTGATGAAGGCAATGAGCCGAAATGCATTGGAAGGATTGTTGTGATTGATCATTTGATGAATCCAAGAATTATGAAAATTTAACACACAGTGCTACTTTGTAGAAGTATGAATAAAATACTTTGAACAGACATACAAGAAATCTCTCCAAGGATACTTTATTTGGATAAAAAACGTTATTGATAAATGTTTGCTGGACGTTTCCAGCACTTGAATCAGTGCCCTAGGAGACACCCGCACATTTCGTGTCGGTGCTATCTTGCGCGGTCATCAAAGTATGGCCATGCCCACAAGGTTTATAAATGCTCTTCCAGGACAAATCTGTTACATACTCCAAGCTGCATTGGAATACAAACCTCACCATTTAAAAAAAAAAACAACAACTAATAGTGCACTCTTTTATGAATTTGAAGAGGTGGCACAGCTTTTGCACAATGACCGTATTGAGCACTCTCAACTAACACATAAAGACAACAACACAATCCTCTAGTTTTCATAAATTTTTAACAGATTATCCCCATCTCTTCTTCATTATTGCTATTCCTTGGAACATGAAAAAAATGCATTCTATAGGAAAATAATTCTGTTGTTTTTGCACCCCCACTACTTCTCTCAATTCATCTCCATGCCAATGAACAGTAAAAAAAACAGCTTTTTATCTCCCCCACAAAACTAATCCATGCCGGTATTTCCTTCAAACGCTAATTGTCAAATCTCTAAGCAGTACAGTTCTATTCTACTTATTAGGAATTCATAATAAAGGCCAATCTAAACCAATTAAAATCCTGAAATGACTAAAACATAATTCAAGTTATCAAATATTTCAAGGACTGAAAGCTGTAGTACCAATTTCGAATATGTCTCCTTTTTATGACGGCCTGAATATTTGTTATAACCATGCCAGAATATTTGTTATAAGTATGCCACCCTAAACGTACATTTTGGACTTGAACCTATCTGCAGGGTTACCCTTCCTGTTTTCTGAGCTCAACTTTGTTGGTTTTTAGGACTCTGCGCACTTAACCACTGTTAAATAGTGCTAAAGCGCTTCTGCTCTCTCCTTGAAACAGAGCAAAATTGGCTAAGAGCCAGTTGGAACAGTTAACTTACTCATAATTCACTCGTAAAGTGGTACAACACGCATCCAGACCCAGTAAATTAAAAGCTACTAGTGGGCCTGCAGCACTTATTATGCCACTGACTTAAGTAGTTCTGTAAATCATGTCTCAGGTCTGCCATTGCAGCCTGGGTGCCTTTTTAAAACTGCCAATTTGGCTCGGCAAAATGAACCTTTTGCCAATCCTAACCCTTCCTTTTAATATATATGTAATCTCTAGGGTAGGCCCTAAACAGCCGATAGGGTAGAGTGCAGTGTATTTAAAACGTTGGACATGTACTCTAAGGTTTTACATGCCCTGGCAGTGAAAAACTATCCCATTAGATAACACTGTTTTACCTTATTAGATTTAATAATTGATAACTTTGGCTTTGGGAGCCGGTATACATGTCATGTTTACACTTAAACAAATTGTAATTAAAACCTCTCTTTAATGGTAAAGTTGGAATTTAAGTCACATTTCTGAAACTACCACTTTTCCAAAGTTGGTATTTCCATGTCCTCACCATTTGGTGCCTGCAGCCTGTGTCCTGGGTCACATGGCTAGATGTAGTTGGCAGCTCACTTTTGTGTATTCCTCCCAGACAGTGAGACAAAGGGGGACTAGGTTTTCTCAGGAAGGGAGGGGCGGAGCTGTTCCCTGCCCGACTTACATTTCAAAGGGGCTGTGGCAGCACACTTACAAAGAACTTGAGAGCAGTCCATTGTCATCCTAGACTCCTTGGAGCTGGGGAGTAGTGGAAGGGATTTCCAGAACCAGATGTGGGGAAGTCCAAAAGTTTCTCCAGCTTCAAAGACTGGCTCCAGATATAAATATTGGAAGCTATGACTCAACACTTCAAATCACTTCTGTACATGCGAACTCTGCCAGGAAGAATGACTGCCCAGCTGTGAAGTCTGCCCTGCTGACCTGTTTGTTGACCAAGGACTGCTTTACAGCCAAGGGCTGCTGCTGCTACTGCACCAGGGAGCTTCTGCTGCTGGAGAGGACAGCCCTGCTGTTTGATGTCTGCTTTTTACCTCAGAGGACTGTCCTACTGCGACCAAAGGACTGCCCTGGTGCTTGTAGCTTGCCTTTTACCCACAGAGGACTGCCTTGCTGCTAGATGACTGCCTTGCTGTTGATCCCAGGCCTAAACAGAGTGATGCCAGGGTTCAGGTGGCTCGCCTCCTGTTCTGTGTTGAGTGGCACAACAAGCTCCAGAGGCCTCCCTGCAACGGCCCAGCTAAGCTGCTGCACTGGACCTTCCTGAATTCTGCTGGCCTCTGCTATAGTGAGTTCCTGATTCGCAAGAGGTGCCTCCCTAAGTCCTGGACTCATGGCTGGCATCAGTTAAGTGACCCCTGTGAAAAAAGGGAGAAAATCTGAAGTTTTGGACTCTTCGTGACCTTGACAGGGCCCATTCATGCAGAGATCTTGCCTCCTACGATGACCGTCAATGCAAAGGCCCGGATGAACCCAACTCTTTATGCTACAGCGATCACAGCCCGTGGTGAACGTCAAAGCAGCAGTGAGCGTCTGTGATGCCCAACAAGATCTTTGCCCTACAGTGATGCCCATCCGAGATGATAAAGCAACAACCATCCACAACAAACATCTCGCTTCTCACGGCTGCCTCCACCTCAAACTGGACACTTTGCCCTGGAGTTTGAGAAGGTATATTTTTCAGCTGGAATACCTAGTCCCTGTATCTGGTTGGCTTAAACTGGCAACTTTCCTCTTGTCTATCACGATCAGATGACTCACTGCTTTTGTGCCAATTTACCAGAGGGTGGAGCACAGGTTAATTTAGTGACATTTAATGGTTCATCCTCCAAGGCATTGTTTTCACCCCCTCAATCAAAACCCCAATTTCCTACAGTAAATAAATAAATTAAATAAATTAAAACCTCCTTCAATCACAAAAATCTATCTAGGAGAAATCAATCCCTTGCACCCGATATACCAGCATAATCAACACTTGTTAAAGGCAAGTAGGATAGTTGAAAAATGTTAAAAATTGGGTTATAGGTAGACTGCAGTATGAGCCCTAGTAAAGCAGTAAACACAATCCTAATGAGGGTAAGAAGCATGCAAACCATGAATTAACCTGTACTCACCCTCTGTTACCTTCGTAGAGAGCAGTCAGGCTTAACTTAGAGGCAACGTGTAAAGTATTTGTACAACACTTTAAACAGAAAAACAGTGAAAACACCACACAGAAAGATTCCACACCAGCAAGAAAAATAGAACTTAATTTAATGACTAAAACAAGACCAATACAACAAAAGTCCAATAAGTAGAACTTGAGCTATGAATTTTAAAGAATAAACAGTAAAACAGTGCTTAGAAGCAGTAAACTCTTACTTGCTATATCTGGTCACACAGGACTGGGAAGAAGTCAAAAGTTTAGGCTGACTGTGATGGAGGGCTGGCCAGATACAGAGATCCAATGATCCTGGCTACGGCGATGACGCTGGGTACGGCAGAAGTGATGCATCGGTGTTGATCCAGGCAACAGGGGCAAGGCAGAGACAATGCATCGGCTCCGATGAGCGCAGAGATGTGATATGAAGATTTGGTGTCATTGTCGAGGATGCCGCTGACAGAGATGAAGAGATTTTGTACAGTGGTGGTTCCGAAGGTGATGCAGTGGTTTCGATCCACGCAACAGGAGCGATGCGCCCGTTATGATCCATGCAACAGGAAATGTGTACCAGTTCTCTTCCATGCAGTAGTGCTCATGCACTGTTTCGACAGAGGATGCATGGGTTCCAGTGAAGCAAGCACCTTAGGCCAACTTACAGAGGACCAGCACTGGGATGGCACAACTTGGCAGGGAGGACTCACAGATGGCAGAGTCCAGGTACAGAAGCAGGTAGGTTGGAAATCTTTCATATCCCTGAGACTTCAGATAAGGAGGCCAACCAGCTATCCTTTGAAGTCAATCTGGGTTCAAGTGATGCAATTCCAGTCCTTTTTACCCAGGCAGGGAAACAGCATGTAGCAGGGCAGCACAGCAAGGCAGGAGTCCAACAAAGCAGCAGTCCGCAGAGTGGCAGTCCTTCAGCAGTACAGCATTCCTTCTTCCTGGCAGAATCTTCACAGGTCCAGAAGTATACTGAAGTGGTGATGTCAGAGGCCCAGTATTCTTACTCAGTTGTGTTTGCGAAGTGGGGGACACTTCAAAGAGATGTCTTTGAAGTGTACAAAAGTCTTACCTTCCTGCCTGGGCTCCAGACTCACTACAGGGGGCTATTCAGCCCTTTTTGCAGAGAAAGGACACAGCCTATTCAGGTTTGAGGCTGGGTCCAGCTTCTCCCTCCCATCCTGCCAGGGCGGCCCATCACGTCACACCTAAGCTTCCATTGTGTGTGGCAGTCTAAGGGAAATACACAAAGCCCACCTGTCATCCTCCCCAAACGTGTATCAGAGACAGGCAGCAGGCACCAAATGACTAAAGTAAGAAAATACCAACTTTCTAAAAGTGGCATTTTAAGAACTGCCATTTAAAGTCAGAGATCACCATAAGTTGGATATTAAATTATGATTTCAGTGTCACCAAACTTGAAAAGTCAATCTCTCTACAATTGGGAATTACACTTTTAAAAGGTAATAAGGTATTCCAAATGTTATCCTATGGAAAAGATAGGTCCTGCATTATACAGATGAGTGTTTTTCACTACCAGGACATGTAAAACTTAAACATAAATGCCCTACCTTTTAAACACATTACACCCTGCCCTCTGGGTTGTCAAGAGACTGTCTTAGGAGTGACTTATATGTTTAATAAGGGAAGGCTTGGGCCTTACTAAAGGTTTATTTTGCAGGTGAGTGACATGACAGTGTAAACTGCATGCACAGACTCTGCATCGGTAGCCTGAGGTATGGTTAGAGGGCGACTTAAGTGGGTGGCACAATAAGTGCTGAAGACCCACTAGGGGCATGGAATTTCCAGGGCTTGGGCATGTGTAGTGCACTTTACTAATGACTTATAAATAAATTAAATATGCTAATCGGGAGCAGATTTACCATGTTTTAAGGGAGAGAACTGAAGCACTTGAGTTATGATTAGCAGTGGTAAAGTCCAGAGAGTCCTAAAGCCAACAAAAATGAGAACAAGGCCAGAAAAGGGGAGGGGGTAGGCAAAAAAGTTAGAGAGCAGACCGCCCTAAGGCTGTCAGGTCTAACAAAAAACGTAGAGATAAACCCAAACTCCTGGAGCACCCTCAGCTCTGAAAGAACAAAAACAAACTAGAAGGGATCTAGTTCTACTCACTAACGTTAATTACATCAAATACTAAAAATTATCTTTCAATCCACTGAACACTATGTCGACTCAAACATTACAAATTTAGAGCTCAACCACAGTCACAGCTAGCTTCGTCTTTGAGAAGATCCTAAACGTTTGTAAGAAATTAAATGACTTGTAATCAGTATTTCCTCCTAAAATAACAAATACACTTATAATAGGCATCTTTCTAACAATTAGACACTGAATTCTGTTTCAAATCATAGCCTCCAAAATGACTTCATCTTATGTTGACAACCCAATCCCAGCAAACCTGAAAAAAAATATGCTAAAGATATTGCCTCTCCAGTATCCTTATACTTTTCACTTCACTTGAAGACTGTGCGCATTCCGTTCCTCTCTTCGATCTGGTCAGATCACACCTGTGCTACAATTTCCAAACCTGAACCCAAAAGATTTACAAAACATCTATTGCATCTTCTTTACCACAAATTGAATAATAACTCATTGCAATCTATTACCGGTCTCACAAAGAGGCAGATATTGCAACTCTCCAGATTCTTGATGACATTTTATGTATTTTAGATGTGGGCACCAGTATGCAACATTTATAAAATTGATCACAAGACTCTTCTCAATACTAAGTACACAACTTGAAACTGTTCACCTCCTTTATCACTTCAAATTCACTGTTTTTAAAATGGACTCTTTCGGATCACCATCGTTGTCTCTAATATGTGATGTTAATGACTATCTGTAAAATGCACAAATCACCCACAGGGTTTATAGGTGCAAGAAAGAAATAACAGATAGCATTCTTCTTTTATGAGTTTCTGCACAGCCACATTTCATTGCTTGGAGTAAAGCATGTATGTTAGGAATCCTTCTTAAGGTAGATCAGAATGTCTATCCTAGTCACAATTTTGTCACACATAAATACCTTGTTCTAAATATTATTTACAAAAGTAGCTCCACTTTGGAGTTAATAAAAGAAAAGTTAAATCTAAAGGGACAATATTTTTATAAACGATATTCAGGACAGAATATATATGTCTTACAATATTTCTAAGATATTCTGACATACACCCTAGCTAAGTGATGGGGTAAAATGTTTCAAAACTTGGGGGCAAACACCTGGAAAGTGTGACACCCTAGACTATCATGCTTGTACGGTGGGCAGGTAAGCATACTGTCAGATCAAGAATGCAAGCTTCCTGTGTGAAAGTAAAAGTAAAGATATTTTGCCAAAACGGAAAGGGAGCAACCAAAAAGTCTTAAGAACAAGGCTATCACTTTAAAAGAGACTACTACCCTTATGGGAACCAATGTAGGGCAAGCTGGAGAAGTCTTGTATGGCGCAATCTAGGGGATATGGAGGCTAATTTTGATACATTCCAAAATGCAGCCTTTTATAATATTCGAGGTAACTGTCAATCAGCACAGATATGCTAAAGATTTGCCCTATTACTGTCAGCTAAGGAATTAACCGTTATAACTTTCTTTGCTGGAGGGTGCAAGAAGAAATGTCCATGTTCACGTGCATGCAATTATCAATCATAAATCATCAATTCTATATGACCTTAGGCATTGATCCATGTCCCTTGTCAATAAAAAGACCACATTTTGGCCTTACCACCAAAATCTCTGGGCCTCATTTACAAAACAATTATGCAGCAGACTGCCGCAAGCCATTTTGCTGCTCCGAGCTGCATCATGTTAAAAGTACACAGATGTGTCTTATTAACAACAGTATGACGCATCTGTGTGCTTTCCCATGCATTGGTGCACAACCGGCTGCCATGCACCAGCCCTGGAACAATTGCGTCATTGCAAGGGTGCCTGTGTTGCAGGATGATTGTTTTTGTGCAGGAAGGGACACCTGCCACACAAAAACAATCATTGATGGCATTCGCCGCTTTCTTTCTTTGCGTGCTGCAGAATTCAGAGACATAAACATATTTCTCCTCGTTACACCACTCCTGCGCCTCCCCTGGCATTCCCAGGTTTACAAAACTTTGTAAATCTGGGAATGTGTGAGATTCCATGGATGTTGTGTGGGAACACCCACAGCAACACCCATGGCTCGCCCCTTTCATGCAGAGTTACGTGTAAAAGGGGCCCATGTTTACAAGGCCATAAAAAGTCAAGCAGGGTGACTTTACATGGCCTTGTAAATATGGGCATATTTTGAGAACAAGGGTACCCCATAAAGCGAACCTGGGGTGGAAACGTATTTTTTTTTTAAAACAATGGTTGTAGAGTAAGTTACTTTCCAAATAATGATGCCAGTGCATGGAACTGTAGGCCCCTCACTCTTATGACTAATAGCAAGCGCAGCACACATCTGGTTTGGACGCTATTGCATGGAACGGTATGCCCCTCACTCTTATGACTAATAGCAAGCGCAGCACACATCTGGTTTGGATGCTAAGCGCCCCCCCTCCCCCCCGCCCCCCCCCCTTTTGTTTATTAAAACCTAAATGTGCATGAAATTGAAACATGCCACTGGGAGCACAAGAATCATAACGCTAGGAAATTGATTATGTAGGTCCCTTTTATTAATCCTGCCACCCTCTTCACAGTTTCAGGAAGCTCATCAGTCCTGAGGATGATCTAAAATCATTATAGATCGAAACGTCGTCGACCCATTCAAGGAAATACCCCCACTCCATTGTATATATTTATGTGGTTTATACCTTGTTGTTGTGTGACATTTTGTTTCGTTTTCACTATGTTCACTTATGTCACGTTCTGCACTTTGTCACTCATATGAGCACCTGAAACGTTTTTGATATATGCTAAAAAATGAAAATAAACTAATGAGTTTATGTTTACCTACATCCTTAGCTCCCTAGTGTGAATTAATTGTACACTGTATTCTTTCCAGGACCTTATTAGGCCACCCCTGAACCATTGTTTTTTTAAAAAATTGTAAATATGGGCAGGCACATTGTGCTGCCTGTGTGGCAAAAAAGTGACGCATCGGCTGTGTAATGGCCTTGTAAATGAGGCCCTCTGAATTTATCAAGTATATATCCTATCTCTCTGTCTCTTTAAAGTATACATTGAAGTTGTTGGACAAAGGAGTCTGGAGAAAGTGCCCTTAATTCATCAATATGCAGATGCCCCCAACTCTATGTCAAAATATTCAATCCTAACAACTCTAAAAACAATTACAGAAAGACTGATAAAAGGGATGAATGTATGCTCTCTAAAACAAAATGTGACAGAAACTGAATTCCTCCTGCTATACTCCATGTTATATTCACTCCCAGTTCAAAAATAGCTTAAAAATCTTTCAGATCATGATAGCTCAAAAACGAGTTCCCTTTGGGAATTCGCTTGGATTTACCATAGACCAAAGCAACACAATGAAATCACACATTTCTAAACTTACTACAAAAAAGCCCATTCTACCTTTTCTAGTATGCAACCTAATTCCTCTGTCAAACTTCAGAATGGCTGTTCAGTCTCTGATTCTATCCCACTCTCATTGAGGCACTGCAATGCTAGCTGGCCTCCCAAGTCTTCCCTAGCACGTGTAAATGTCGTCCTCAGCGTGCAGCATCCAAAATAAAATACATACGGAAATACTGTCATATCAATTCCATCCCAAGGAATTCTCCCTGGTTTTTCAGGCAAAGACTGCCAAACCATGCTCCCTTTCCACTTGGCTCTTCAGACAATGATATACTCACAACCTCGAGGTCACACAGTGGAAACAATTCGAGGTTGGCAGATCTGCAGTGGTTTCAGGGGATGTTACCAGAGCAAGTGGAAACATTTATGAGATTTCTGTTGGTGCCCAGAGTGACAAATTTTTCCTCCCACTCCCCCAAAGTGACACCCCTTTTGGCAGAAATGATTGCCAAGTTATACTGATGCACACCTTATCTTGATTATTAAATCTTTTGATAATTATAAAAGTGTTGAAGGATGTCCCCACCACTAATATAAACAGAGACGGACAAGGCATTGAAATTAACCCTAGAGATGCCTAGATGCTATTCAAAAATTGCAATAATACATGACACACAAATGTTTTTTGGAATACTCAAAACGGTACCTGGCTCATACATGATATCCTAGTTGGAAAAGAGTTCATCATAAATCTAGTGGCAGAAATAAACAGATCCGTTTTAAATATAAACCACTTCAGTCCAAGTCTGCTGTAATTCCGATTTTGTTCCTGAGTCGGCATTAACAAACCGTGTGGCACATACCACACCACACGTGTAGTCATGTTCCCGGTTCGCCTGAAAAAACATTAAAAATCTGAATGAAAAGGAAAAAAAATCGATAAGAAGAAAAATAATATAGTATAGGGAGCGCAGAACTCCATTGAGAATGTTATCAATATTAATTTCCGAGCAGAAAAATATTCACTCAAAAAAGAATTTTGAGTGAATACTGCTCTCAAAAATATTGGTGTTTACCATGGTAAATTTCCTCCTGCGCTGACATTCCCACGTGGGATTAGTGCCAGTGAATAACCTATGAGTATTCCCGCAGTAGTACATAAAATATCTTCACAACTGCCTACAGGGAAAACAAGTGTGCTGAAAATATATGCAGTGCCTGTGTGTTGATCAAACGCTGCAGGGTGCCGTCTTTTCGTAGTAAAATCTTAACACAGTGTGGCAACGGCAAATGTTTACAGAACGAGGGCATTCATGTCTCCTCCAAGTAAGGTCACCACGACGGTATGTTCTCATTTGACAGAAATAAAATGCGCATTGTTGTGGACAAGCAGCTCTAGTTAATGTCACGGTGCTGTACCTCTCATGATAATGTAATAATGAATGCGGACGATACCATCAGAAGGGGGGCGCAGCTCGCCATTACTCACAATGCTTGTCAGCTGGTATCAGTTGCAGCCCTTGCAATGCCACACGCCGATGGATGGCCTTAATGTGCTCCCAGATGTCCTCTAAGGCACAGCAAATGTTTTATGCATTCTGTGAGATGGGGATAGGAACGCTTATTAGCAGTAAGGACAGACGAAATAGGAATATTCGGATTTATAAGCATGCCAGAGACAAACGGCACAGTCATATTCGTGATGTCCATTTCAGTCTGATGGAACTGAGAACATTGCGCGGGAAGCACTTTTATGTGCTGTAGCATCGTCCTAAATACGCAGGTGGCTCTAATAATAAATAGATTGACGGACGCTTTGAAAAAAAACACCACTGCCATGAGCCAGAGCTGCCGACTTTGGAGCTGGGAAAACAGGTTCGAGCCTCAGCGTCGGCTCAACATCCTGTGATTCTGGGCAAATCACTTAATCTCCCTGTGCCTACAAAAAACAAGTATTTGCAATGCAAATGGTCTCGGATTTGTGAGAGTTAGGGCTATTGGTGGTGTAAATGATAATGTCTTTTACCCACGTGTTTTTGCTTGGAATGTTGTGGTGTGGAGTGGAATTATGTGCGTTGGATTGAAATTGTTAGTTGTGGAATTGCATGGGGTGGTTTTGTGTGGTGTGTAGTGTATTTATGTAGTAGAATTATGTAGCATGATGAATAGTTAGGGGTGAGAGGTGCAGCGAATTCATAGACAGGAAGATAGAAAGAGATAGGTAATTTGTACACAGAGTGGTGAATGATCTCTAGATAAAGGAGCGGAAAGAGTGTGTGTGAAAGAGCGGAAGAGGAGGGAGTGGCTATATACATAGACAACACTGTAAGAAGATGAGGAGAGCATGGGACCGAGGACGAAAACACTGAAAAGGCACAGGGAAGATATTGTGCTTGAAGACCTTAAGTGAACCATATGAGAGAGGCAGGACGAGTGCGTGAGAGAGTGAGAGAGAGTGGTGAGAGATGGCATGAAAGAAAGCGAGAGAAATACGATTGGGAGGGACACCCAAGGGGTGGGGGCAAAAGGTGGACTAGTGCACAGCCTGATAAGGTATAGGAAGGCAGCATGTGTGACAGGCAGTATAAACAGAAGATAGGCAGTAAGGGAGGGATGAGAGGGGGCAGTGCGATTGCTGGATGAGAGGGGTAGAGGCATAGTGAGGGAGAGGGAGTGATGATAAAGGCAGTGGTTGACTTGTAGAGAGATGATAGGGTGGGTGGAAGTGCAAGGGAGAGATGGGTTGTATTGGAATTGTTGGAGTGGAATTGTGTGTTATTGAATTGTGTGATGTGGAGTTCTGTAGTGGAAATATATTGCATATTGTGCTCTATAATTGTGTGGATAGTAACTAAATAGTATTAAGTGTAATTGAATGATGTATCATTACATTGTGAGTTATAAAGTTAATTATATAGGATTTATTGTGTGTTGTGTTTTGGGAAGTTGAGGAGTTGAATTATGTGAAGTGCTGTGAAATTTTGTACTATGATTTGGCAATCTGTGGTGTGTATTGGAGGTATGTGGTGTGTATATTGGCTGAAATACTTTTTGTAGTGTGGGCTTTACCCTACATTATGTATTTGACATGTCTGAAGTGTGTTGTATTGTCTACACACAGGAATTTGTGCTGGAGGATGTACAGCAAGTGCAAATCCTACGTTAGGTACTACTGGCTCTCATTTGTGCCATCGTGCGAAGCTGAACACTATGCATAACATAAATAATCATTGAAAGGATAAAGAAGACTTCCATAAATGTACACTAGGATGATGAAATGTGTTTCCAAAGACTGACATATATGTTTTCCTGATCAGTTTTACAAATATAGGTGTGTGCAGTGCTCACCCCGTCCTATTGCCCTAATTATGTCATACTGTCACTTAAAATTAAGTTCCTGACTTTTTGTCTTTTTTTGCTTATAGGCAGTCATTTAAAGGTTAAACAGCCCAGTGGGTGACGAAAAGATGTAGTGTGATAGCTTTTCAAATAAGAATGCCAGCATCTCACTACTAATGAGCTAGCATTAAAACTCCTTAAACGTATGAACACGCTAAAGAGATATTCACCAGAACAATGTGGGCAGTGAAATGTGAAGTGTCTGATTAGACACTGGAAAAACCCCCAATGTGCTGCCACCCCTCTTTCTGAGCTAAACCTTGGCCTAAAGGTTGGGGTGAATTAGGTGGAGAGCCTGAAATGGCTCCTGCGTTGAATAAGTGCAGCACATGCTGTGGGTGCTGTCCCATGAGGGCCGCAAGTGACACACAGCCACATATCATACTGCACACATGGATTGTAAACGAATAGTACAGGAATAGAAGAGGGAATCACAGAAACACATTCTAGTGACCCCATTTATGTCACATTGCCAATTTATAAAATTGTGAAATGCAAAAATAAAATTAAGTTCCTGTCTCTATTTTTGTAGTCAGTTAGCCAAAGGTTAACCAGCCCAGTAGGTGACAGGAAAAAATATAGCCTGATAGCTTTTTTCCATCTGAGTTTTCTATAGAGCGAACGAGACCTGGCCCATGTTAAGAAATCTATCCAGGAGGTGGTACAGCATATGAATTTCCTTACTGGTGTTCGCCAACTTAATCTTGGCGAGCCATGCAAGATGAAAAACTCTCATCCGCAATGCTTTGCGTAGCTTTTCAGAACGCCGCGCTCTATAAGAAGCACAGAGTGGGCAAAACTCTGTGAACTCTTCCGGAGGAACGGAATTCGTCGCCCACCCTATCAGCCAATGAGAACCCTTGCCCTAACCATAACCAATCACAACACTAGCCCTAAGCACTAGGAAAAATAGGAGACCAAGCCCTTACAGTAAATCACAGCTCGATTCCTAGCAGCCATTCAGAGGCTAAACCCAAAGCCCTAGACCAAAAAGAAACCATAGTCCTAGGAATCAATCAAATTCTAGACCTATCCGCCAATCAGAACCCTAACCCTAAGCCCTAAGTCTAATAGAATCACTATCCCAAGGCCCAATCAGAACCCTAGACCTACCAGCTGATCAGAAATCTAACCCTAAGGCCAATTGAAACACCAGCTACAGAAGCCAATCAGAGCACAGATCTAACGTCCAATGGCAAACTTATATAAGAAGTGTGTTACCTCAAGCACAGGTTGATGGGCAGGGGCGCTGTGAGCTGCTCCTGAAAAACAGAATCTCTTTAGATACAGACAGGCTCAATCCATACTTTGCTGGTCCTGGTTCAGCGGGCAGGTAGGCCCAAATCTAAGCCACTTAAATACTGCATTTGTGTACTGCAACAAATCCCTTTTTCTAGCCAAATATGAGGGTTACATACAGGCTCCAAACACAGTTTTAAACCTTAAAGGAGATTCAGCAGTCTCATAAAAACCCTGGGCGAAGCCGGCTGAGCCGGCGGAGTGGGACTACGCGGAAGTCCACGGAGTTGGGAACAAACTAGAGTAGAACTCTGCTATGCTCTGCCACCCACCTCCACCCCCTACTAAGAATTAATTACAAATACATTAAAATTAAAAGAAAAAAGTCTTACCTGGACTGCGGCGTCCCCGGGCTGCCCTCCTCCTCTTCCTCACCATCTCTGGGTGATCTGCACATGTGCGCACCCACCCATGTGCATTTCTCATGAGAAATGCGTCCACAGCGGGCACGTGCCCATGCGCAGATCACCCAGAGATGGCAAAGAAGAGGAGGAGGGCAGCACGGGGATGTCGCAGTCAAGGTACGTTTTTAATTTTACATTTAATTTATTTGTAATTAATTCTTAATAGGCAGGGTGGAGGCGGGGGCTGGTCAACTCTGCTCCGCTGGGGAGTGTGCAGAGATTTGCCTACTCTGAGGAGTATGCAAATCTCCGCACACTCTTCGGGCGGAGCAGAGTTCTCCAACCGCACCTACTCATAAACACCTCTGCTTCGCCTCTGGGGGTATATTTTGCCTTTTTAACTTTTAAAAGACCCAAAAGGAGGGGAGGCTGGGGGGGTTGCCCCTGCCCTCCTAAGCACAGTGCAGGGGAAACTAGACGAGATTTTCAAACAGTCACAAGTGGAAAAACAACAGTTTAAACAGTACCCAATTCACAGAAACCAAAAAATGTATTCAAATATTCACGAGCAACAAAAAAAAGTATTTTCGAGAAGTACCAATCGCACAAAGGACAAGATATTAAAAAAACAATTATGGGTAGAAATGTAGAAATTTTAAAGATTCAAAAATATATCACAAGTCCGTTTTTTATCATGTTCTCTATCCTTTGTTCAATGGGCTCTGTAGGACAGAGAGCGGATGGGGCTACAAAATGGAGGTGGCTGTCTTGGGGTGCCCTGCATACATCGTAAGGGATACTGCAGGTGGGGGGGGGAGTTCAGGGTTGCTTGGGAGCTAGAAGGCCAATCAGGAAGGCCCTGGCTGATGGTCAGGGTCAGTGAGCTGCGCCTGATATACAGGCTTAATCCACACTTTGCTGGTCCTGGTTCACCCTGCAGGTATGCCCAAATCTAAGCCACTTAAATGCTACTTTTCGCGCATTTCAAACAATCCCTTTTTCTAGCCAAACATGAGGGATACATACACTTTCCAAACACAGTTTTAAACCTTAAAGCAGATTCAGCAGTCACATAAACACACTCTTCTTAGCCTCTGTCGGTGTAGTAGGCCTTTTTAACTTTTAAAGGACTCAAAAGGAAGAGGGACGTAGGGGGATAGAAAAAACGTTTGACCAATCAATCAAAAGGGCAATGCTGGGTTGTAGGAATTATGTGGATTCCATAAGTTTCCATCAGAGAAATGTAAGGTAAATGCGTGATTTCAGGCAAAGTGTGAGGTTTGCAGGATATTGTGGGTAAGAAAACATTAAAGGATTCTCACAAGGCACACCACCATGGTTGTCTATGGTTCAAACTTTTCTGTTGCTGGTAGGTTTCCATGGGTGGCCATACATAACCCAAATCCCACAGCTACCTCCATTGCTGACCTTCCCATGTAGAACTCTAGCGCCTTTTGTGTCAAGGTCCCAGCCTACAAAAATGCGTTGTTTCCCGCAGGAATAACGTCTCCAATAGGCACTCGAGAAAAATATTCAAGGAAAAAATTCTAATTTTCAAAATAAATTTGATTGACTCTTCATTTGATTCTTCAACAAGTAGGTTGCTTTATTCTTCAGATGTGTTTTTTTCAAACTAATACTTTCATAGTATGGAGCACTTATTTATATGTTCAGCCCAATGCATTTTGGGCGGATGCCCTTCTTCAGGGGGCTTAATTCTGTAACTTTCCGTGTCAAATTCAGTAACTGTCACAAACTCGTGATCAGCGGGTGCCTGAACGCTGCGGTGGTGGAATTCCAAATAATAGAGAGCGTGGTAACTGGAACGTCGGTGTTGTGAATAGTCCGTTCACGCAACGCGGTTTGGAGTAGCAAGGTCTCAGCCCACCCACACAAGTGAGGTACCATTTGTATCGGGAGACTTGGGAAAATGCTGTGTGGTAGGACATTTGTGTCTCCCAGCAGATTCCAGAAGTTGTCCTCAGAGAAATGTGAGGAAAATGTGTGTCTTTAGTCAACGTTTGAGGTTTGCAGGGCTCAACTCAGTCTCATGAAAGTGATGGTAAAATATTAAACAGGACAAAACGCAAAAACATTAGCAAAAAGGACATGCTTTTAGTACCACATTAAATGGTGAATGCAAAAGTGTCCATTGACACTCCAAAGACTTTACTTCACAAAATAAGACTAGACTTGAATGAATCCGTCCAAACACACTGACCGAGACAAAGGCTAACAATGACAAAAGAAACACAACACCTTTACCCAAGACCCAATGAAAAGAATGCCATCTGCTCCTACGGGAAACAACCTTTACAACGCAACTTTTACAAGGCATTACCATTACAACGAAACTTTTACAACGCAACATCCATTACATCGCATGCTATTACAACACAACCATTACAACGCATGACACTACAACGCATACCACTACAACGCATGTCATTACAACGCATACCATTACAACGCATAACATTACAACGCATAGTACCCTTACACCATCCAACACTTACCCTACTGTTGCACCCCCCTGGAGTTAGAATAGTAATTTTTACCCCTACACTATCCAACACTTACCCTACTGTTGCACCCCCCTGGAGTTAAAATAGTAATTTTTACCCCTACACTATCCAATACTTACCATAAATGCAATGTAATGTTATGCGTTGTAATGGTATGCGTTGTAAAATTAGTATGAGTTGTAATGGAATGCGTTGTAAAGGTAGTTTTTAAAAATTCGTTGTAATGGCATGCGTTGTAATGGAATGCATTGTAATGGATGTTGCGTTGTAAAAAATGCATTGTAAAGGCATGCGTTGAAAAAGTATGAGTTGTAACGTCATGCATCTGCTCCTACACAATATCTAGAAGCCTATTTTCACACAGCTTAGAACATTAGAGCATTGTGGTTTTACGTCAACATTGAAGCAAGCTATCACATTTGCCCAGCTTCTTGTCACAATTTCTCGCTTAAAATGCAATCCTTCTCTGTGTACAGAAGTAAGGAAAAGTTACTCCCCTGTAATCCAATTTCCCTTCCAGGGAAATCCTCAAAAGTCACAGGCACTGTACAGCAACATAAAGGGCTCTGGCAGTGAAGGGAGACAGGGCAGCTTCTACAAGTGAGGTTGGCTGTTCAAATGTCTTGGGGCCTGTGATGAGCCCAGTCAAAGCATCCAGGGATCACTTTAAGGCTGCAGGGATGCATTTGATAAACACATTTACGAGACAGCATCATTGTGGTTTGTAGTACAATCTCTTTTGTGTGCTCAAAATATTTTATAACATTTTTTGTGGGAATTATTAGAGGAAAAAACCCAATAACGAATATAGGAATACATTTTCAAAATGCAATAGGAAGTTACATAAACATTGTAACGAATATTGCTAAACGAAATACAATTAACTAAGTTAAAACTAAATGTGAGCTACTTAGTCACAGTGAAGTAAGTTTACCAAAAATGGACAGACAAGATAACTTACATTTTAGAGTGCAATAAACAAACTGGCAATTAAAAGCTACATTGAAAACTTAGCTATCAAGGGGGTTCCACATTAGTTGATGTTAAATTAGTAGTTTGTGAAGATTAGAGAGAAAGATTGCCACCTTTCCTAGTAAGAATAATCCATGCTCTCCAATTGTGACAGATAAAAGTCTTGCTCCCTTCTGATGAGAAGTAATTGATTTTATGGCAGAGTCAATAAGAAAATTAAACAATTTCATTTGAAATTGTTAATGGAACATGACAATCCTTATGATTTTCATATATTTAATGTAAAGAAGATATGATTAGAAATGTAGAGATTCTTTCTCATCATTTCCTAGGTCGCATACTAAAAAAATCTAAGTTGGCAGAACAATCAATAAATGATTGTTAAAGATCCAGAATGAACTTTCCAATTCCAACATTGTGAACTATTTAATAATGTATCTTTAAATAATGTACAAGGAGGTAAGTATTCCTTTTGAGAGAGTGACAGCTGTGAAGTTTGGAGACATTCGATTTTGATTTGCAGACTTTGGGCCTGATTTGGATGTTGGCGGAAGGGTTACTCTATCACAACGGTGACGGATATCCCGTCCGCCGAAATATAAATCTCATAATATCCTATGGGATTTATAATTTTGTGGATAGGATATCCATCACCATTGTGATTAAGTAGCCTGTCCGCCAAGATCTATGTCAGGCCCTATGTCTCTTTACATTTGGGAAAGCAGAAGGATCTTGCATTTTTTTAGGATGAGAGTGGTTATGGTCCTACTCATGATCTTGTCCTTAGTTTTGACTGGTGTTGCTTGAGGAGATGGCAATATCAGCTTGGAACATTTAGTTATTTCACTATTCATTGTAATATTAATTTATTGATGTTTGAAAACTTTTTGAAGACAAATATATGTACGTGTTAGTCAAATTGAATCCATTCACTGTTCACAGATAAGCATACTAAGTCAAACTTTCTTTAACACCCACCACCATCCAAGAATCCCCCTAAATGAATTGCAGACACATCACCTATCGAGAAATGTTAAATAACCAGCAATAATTTAAAATCGAGTAGTCTGGGAAGGCAATCTAGTGTGCCATATCAATGCGGGTTTAATATAGCCTTATAGCCCGCCGTAAAGGGTTATACCGGCTGTTAAAGGCCCTCTCCAGCGTTAAAGGCCCCGAGCCGAAGGCGAGGGCGTTTAACAAGGGAGAGGGACTTTAATAGCGGTATAGCCCATCTACGAAGGGCTATAAGGCTATTAGAACATTCTGTCACTAGAGGACAGATTGTTCTAACAAAAAAAACAAAGCCTTTTCGGAGCGTGAGGGGATTGGAATCCCCTCAGGTTCCCTGAAACCTTTGTTCACAGCCAGAGCTGTGAACAAAGAAACATTGGAATGTTGGAGCTCCAGGCTTATACCAGCCATTATAAGCCCAGAGCACTCCATTGTTTTCAATGGAGCTCCCAACATTCCAATTTTCTAATAACCAGTACAGAAAGGGATGGAGTGATGATTCTTTCTCACCAAGGTCACCAGTTGAAGAGATCCAGGTCAGGTGGGTGTGCTTGCAGTTATGTGTTTCATTTGTTCTTGCATTGCTCTGTGGGTCTCTTTAGCAACATTAGAGCCATTATGGAGCTGTTGTTGTTTACATTTCGTAACAACGAAAGCCCCTTGACTATCATCTGAAGTTTAATTACTGTATAATTGTACCATCTTGTAATGTGTGCGATTCTGTTCCTGGGGAGAGATTAGGGTTGTAAGTATGTGTGTCAGAGGAGACGAGAAAATGGTTAGTGTGACAGTCTAGCATGTTTAATTCCAAATCACTTTTGTGAATTTTAGATGTACGTCTTCTTACTTACTGCTAAAATCCCCAAATTCACCCCTCTATTCAGCAGTTTCATGATCATTAAGTTACCATTAATGAGGAAATGATTCCAGATTGACATGACTTTCAGGGGTGTTCTATTCACATATTCCTCTCAACTGGGATGTTTAAATATAAACTTTTTTTTTTTTTTTTTGCAAGACCTTTATTGCATCCAATACCATTACACAGCAGTGAGCCTACAACCCGGGGAAATATAAACTTTTTTAGTCTCTTGTTGGTGGATATTAAAAGTATCTTTGTTATCACTCTTGGCATTCTAATTGTCCATGTGAAACAGAATCATGGATTTCGTAGTCTAGTCAGCAGCTTGTTTGCTGGCTGCAGAGTATGGGAGAGAGAGAATTATAGGAGACAAGTGGCTCAGTTAGTAAATATGGATACATGACTTCCCCACGAAATTTCAGACATAGCTAAAGTAAACACTCTTGTGAAATATACATATCCAGTTATTTCAGAAAGAATGGACACACTGGAATAAGAACTCGTTCTTAGGTGCCCGTGTCATTTCTTCCAGCTCTGAGCTATTAAACACTACCAACTTAGCCATTTTAATTTTGAGGATATATGTTTAAACACATTCCTCAATGTCTTACATGGCTACAAAAAGGGAGGTGTTGGGTTCAATCAGAATTACATTACCTGTGAACAACGACAGTTTATGTTCTGTGTTCCCTCATATGACCTTCCTAACATGCTTCCTTTTCCATACGTTTGTTGAGAGGTTACACCATCATTACAAATATCTATAGGGGTACAGATTTTCTTGGCATGTGCCATTGGATACGGTTATTGCATTGGAGTCGGGACTGTGGAGCATATTTACAAGGGATTGTATCAATGGAACGTCACTTTTTGTAACGTTCCATTGGAGCACTGTCCTGCACCATATTTACATAGCAGCAGTTTTCAGTGTGAAAGGGGTGTGCAATGGGTGTTGCTGTGGGCTTTCCACTGCAGCACCATTGCTTTTTTACGCTGCCCCAGATTTTCAAGGATGTGTAAATCTGAGGCAGGGGCAAAAACTAACTCCATGCAAAAGCAGATGTTAAGTTAGCACAACAAGGAGAAATAGTTGTATTTCTCCTCATTTTTGGTCTTTTATGTTTGATGCATTCTACAGCATAGATAGAAAGAGCAAATTACCTTTAAAGATTGTTTATGTGCAGGAAGGTGTCACTTCCAGCACATAAACAATTTTTCCTTGCAACACAGACACCCTTGCACAATAGTGCAAGGGTGCCTGCATTGCAAGGATGATTCCATGCAAGGCATGCACTCTTGCTCTGTGGTGCAAGGGTGTCATTGGTGGCGCTAGGCAGCTATTTTTAGCACCAGCATAAGGGAAAACACATGGGTGTGCCATATTCTTGTGAATACGGCACATCCCTGCGTTTTTAAAGGACGCAGTGTGGCGCTGCGCAGTTTGCACCAGCGGTGCACCACTTCCTTGTGAATATAGTCCTGCGTGCCTTAATCGCTGGGGGCTGGCAGAGGGTGGCACATAGTGAGCTGCAGGGTGTGTTTTGAAAGATTGGTGAAAGCATGTATGGCGTAGAAGTTAGTAGGGGTGGGCGAAGAATTCTGCTCCGCCAGCAGAGTTCGCAGAGTATTGCCCACTCCACATTGAGCGCACAGCGATACGGAGCACAGTTTTTTTCTCTTGTGCGGCTTGCCATTTTTAGGTCTCGCCTGTCGATGCGCATGCGCATCGAGCAAGGCGAGAGTATTGCGAGTTATCCACTCTTTATCCACACTGCAAGGAATCGTGGCGATTCCTTGCAGTGCCCGTGACTTTTAAGCTCAATGCGCATGCGCATTGAGCTTAAAAGCGCGTGCACGTCCGTCTTTGTTTACCCGCTCCGCCCCCTCCCCTTCCCGCCGTCTCGCATTTCCCCTGTCGCACTTCTCCTCCCCCCTCCCCTCTCTTCCCTCCGTCTTGTTTATTGTACCCGCTCCGCCCCCTCCCCTTCCCGCCGTGTCGCATTTCTCCTCCCCCCTCCCCTCTCTTCCCTCCGTCTTGTTTTCATCTTTAGATCGGGGCTGGTAGGGCTATTAACAGTTTCCCTAGGTAATGGTACATTCAAGAATTTTATTTTCTAATCCGAAATGTTCACAACTGATACTAACAATCTGCAGATCAGCAATGTACAATCCCAGTGTATAATTCCGTAACTCAGCACAAGCCAAGCAGCACGTAAAGAGGTTGAAACTTCACTGTTCAGCTGTCTCTTGTGAACGAGCCCGGTTAAAACATTACACTACGATTTCTACGATGTACATACTTCTGAGAATGAAAGTCATATTGCAGTTGTCAGAGAGCATTATTTCATCTATTATTGGCTACTGAAATTACTGTTTAAAAGTATCAGCTAGCCTTGCATTCTTAATGTGGAGTGGTGAAACGGCTCGCCTGAGACCTGTAAACTAACATGAATCTTCCCTCTTACATACCATGGCATACTTTAAACATTAAAAGAGTTTTAGACTGGACACGGCACACACAAACACAGAAGACCACACAGGGGCACCTACGAATTAGTCTTCATTCTATACATGATTTAAATAAGGTTAGAAAACGGACAACTGCTTTTCTACTAAGCCAACTCAAAATAGGTATTAGCTGGTTGAGAACATTGGAATAGTAAATGGAAAATTAACATCCGTAAACAGGAACCAGACTCAAAATGTTGCTGTCTCGCTGTGGTGCTCTCTCTGCCCTGCAAATCTCTGGCCGTTTTCCCGCTCTATCAACTCCCAGTGGTATTTATGCTATAGCCCCCTCCTGTGGTATTTCTGCCCCCCATAGCTTTGCGGTCCCTCACTCACCCTCAACCCCTCACCCTCACTCACCCTCACCCTCACTCACCCTCACCCTCACTCACCCTCAACCCCTCACTCACCCTCAACCCCTCACTCACCCTCAACCCCTCACTCACCCTCACCCTCACTCACCCTCACCCTCACTCACCCTCAACCCCTCACCCTCACTCACCCTCACTCACCCTCACCCTCACTCACCCTCACTCACCCTCAACCCATCACCCTCACTCACCCTCACTCACCCTCACCCTCACTCACCCTCACCCTCACTCACCCTCAACCCCTCACCCTCACTCACCCTCAACCCCTCACTCACCCTCAACCCCTCACCCTCACTCACCCTCACCCTCACTCACCCTCAACCCCTCACTCACCCTCACTCACCCTCAACCCCTCACCCTCAACATCAACCCCTCACCCTCACTCACCCTCACCCTCACTCACCCTCACTCACCCTCACTCACACTCACCCTCACTCACCCTCACCCTCACCCTTACTCACCCTCACTCACCCTCACCCTCACTCTCACTCACCCTCAACCCCTCACCCTCACTCACCCTCACCCACCCTCACTCACCCTCACTCACCCTCACTCACCCTCAACCCCTCACCCTCACACAGTGGAATAGGTCTCGGAGCATTTGAGTTAGAGCTTTTAGAAATGTTTATGGTTTTTTTTTTTTAATTCTTTAGCATTGGCTACAGGAAACAAAAATGCTAAAGATTTACAAAAAAACCCATAAACAATTCTAAAAGCACTAACTCTAATGCTGCGAGACCTATTGCATTTCCAATGCTTGTTAACTTGGCGAACATGAAAAATCGCACGCTAAACCACCTCCGGGCGAGATTTCAGAACGCAGGGGTTTGCTGCAGCCCGCTACCTCTCTCTTTGAGGAAGCTGATACACAAGAAGAAAATCTACTTGAATAGTAGAAAGAAGCAGTGCTCTCTGGCATGATGCCATTTATGCTGATTTCACAGTGCGGGAGAAACTCCTGGTGCTAAAAATCTGCGCCAACAGCAAGGCCTACCGGACTGTGCCGCTCGTGGAACTCCGTGTAGCCTGGTGGAGTTTTTTCGGCACTTAGCGGAGCTCTACCTATCATGACTCAGCAAACTCTGCCCAGGTCTAGCTGTTACCCCAGAAATGGGGTTTCCTTCTCCGGGTGGGGCTTATATTTTATCTGTTCGAGACATCCACATTTCAGTTTGGCTGTGTGATGTTTGATCAAACTGAAGATGACTCATTCTTCATGATGGGTCAGCGGGCACTGTTAGTGACTGGAGCTGGAATCTGGTGGTGGGTTCCTTGGTGCTACTTCTGTTGGCAGCTTTGGTGAACTGTATTGTGGGAAGAGTGCTGCTAACCCCCATGCCCTCTGCCATCTCTTTCCATTTCAGGAGAGCTGCCTGGGGAAGGGTGGAATTTGTTCAGACAGGGGTGTTGTGATTCTGGCCAGTGGTGCCTGGAATCATGCTGTTATCCGTAGTCTTTCACTTGGAATCACTTTCAGACTGTGAATTGCTGTCTGTTTGCTCGCTTTGTCATCACTATTTCTTTGCTCACTGTCCTCAATAACTTGACCATCCATCTGCCTTTGTTGGGGAGCTCTGGAATTTTTCCTCATTTTGGGCATCGTGTTATCAATGTCATTAGGATGTCGACTAGGACTCCTTTTATTCTTAGAGTGTCGTTGGCTTTTGTGGTCCCAGCCATCTGAACCGGGAACTTGGCTTCTCATCCAGTTTACCGTCTCTCCTTATTTTGACAGTTAGGAAGAAGAATGCTATAATTGTATTTATTATTATTAATACAACTACTATATTTTCCTTCCTGCAACATTGCTTTTTATTCGTCTTATTTTTTATACTTTGAGCTTTGTAATCATTCCCAAAAAAATGTGTATAATCTCATACAACACTTTTGGTTAAATACGTTATAGTAGATCAAATAAATACAAATCTTTTAATTAAATGACCAAAACAAATTTGGTAGTGTTCGAACTTACCCCAAATGTATCTATTATCAGGCCCAAAGTCTGAAAATCAAAATCTAATGTCGCCACACTTCACAGCTGCCACTCTCTCAAAGGGAATACTTACCTCCGTGTACATTATTTAAAGATACATTATTAAATAGTTCACGATGTTGGTATTGAAAAGTTCATTCTGGATCTTTAAAAATCATTTATTGATTGCTCTGTCAACTTAGCGATTTTTTAGTATAAGACCTAGGACTATCTTTTTTTGCATGCTGTTGACCGGCCCTAAATGATTAAGGTGCATGCTTAGCATGAGAATATTTTCTAATTTCATTGCCAAAACAGTAAGGTTACGACTTTACATTCAGTAAAGTGACGGTTCTGTATGATTCTAAAACGACGGGTCTTTCCCATGTATTAGCTGTAGCATTATTGAGACCTTGTTCAATGTGTTAATTAGAAATCAAGATGCCAAAAATTAATTGTACACCGCAAACAGCATTGTTTTTTATTTACTCTTGAAGACTTTATCATTTTTTTTTTGTAAAGAGGCATGGGCCGTTGTTAGCCGCCTACCTGGATACCCTCATGGGTGATCAGCCACGCGTTATAAATGTGATTTGTTTGATTGATGCAACAACTTCGGAAAGTTTTTCAGTAGAGATTCCAACCTATAGTGCCTCGTTCTATTCTTTGCCAATCGTTTGGAGGTTTCATCCTTTTAAGTTTTTACATTAGAGCTTCTTCATTGGGCGTTTAAACAAACATTTCTTCATCTAGAGGTTTTTCAAGGCCCCCCTTCCTTGTTTCTGACTGTTCTTTCTTTGGGCCACATGTATCAAGCATTCCTGTGTTCACAAGGGGGCCAATTCTCAGAATCGGCCAATTTGTGAACACAAAAAATGCTTTTCACATGTATCAAACCTATTTTGCGATTCAGTAACCTGTTACTGAATCGCAAAATGGGTTTGCGATTCTGTATTTGGAAGGGGTGTGTTTAGGGCGTCCCTTCCAAATACCAAATCGTAACGGTATGTATAAATGTTTTGTGACCGTGAATGCAGTCCCAACTTCAAGTTTGTGGCAACCCATTCGCAAATAGGAAGGGGTCCCTAGGGGACCCTTTCCCCTTTGTGAATGAATGCAAAAACTTATTTAAGAGCAAGCAGTGATTCCAATGAAAGGTTAACTATAATTCTTTTCTAAATGGAATGCATTTTCCTTTAAGGAAAATGGCTGCATTTATAAAAAAAGATAGCGTTATTTAAAAGCAATCAACCTTTTCCAGACAAAATGCATTCATAGAGCATGCCAGTGAGCCAGCCAGATGGCTCAGGAGGTTCAGGCTTGCCACAGTGGAGTGCAGATTATCAGTTTGCATACCAGAAATGCAGACTGTATAAAATTGTGTTATCAGTTGAGAGGGGTGAGACCCGCGCTCAAATAATAAACACAGTCCTTGTCAGGGTGAACAACAAAAGTCACTAAATAAACCTGTGCTTAACTTCTGGTAGGCGCAATGTGAAAAGTATTTATGGAGCAATCAAATGGCAATAAAGTGAAAACATAACATAAGAAAAATCCTAAATCAATTTAGAATAATAGAGTAAAATGTAAATACATTGTGTGGGGGCAATCTACTGCCAAATTGGTTTTGGTCAGTTATTTCTGCTGCAGGCAAAGTCGTTTGAAGTTTAATCAGGGCAGGGTACAACTCCTCCCTAGCCCTCCTGCCAGGAAGACCCAATCCCTGTAAACCCAACTACCTTTTCTACCATATGTGGAAGAAATATACAGAACACCACACAACAGGAGAGAAATTCACAGTCATGTAGCCCTGGACATTGGCATTGAGACACATTTTGTGTAGGCAAAGAAATGACAACTGTCTAAAAGTGGCATATTTTTATAATAGTAACTTAAATCTGACTTTACATTTCAAGAGGATTTTAAGTTACATTTCAAATGAGTGAAATAAACAGTTCTCTATCTGTTCTTTCTCAAACTGATGCTATCACTTAGTAGGTGTAGAAAGGTAACCCATTGTTAGTTTATAAGAAAGATTAGCCTTGTTGCAGTGAAAAACGACTTAGAGTGTTTTTCACTGTTGCAACATACTTAAGCAAACCTACCCTAATTTTTAAATATCATGAACCCTGCTCTAAGAGCTGTTCATGCCTACTTAAAGTGTGACGTATATGCATTAGAAAGGAGTGTATAGGCCTGGAAAAAGGTTTATTTTGCCAGGTCAAAGTGGTAGTTTAAAACTGAATCACACGCTGTGGCAGTTCTGAGTTCTGTTACAGTGCCACTTTTGTGGGAGGCAAAATGATTGCTTCTTCCTAAAAGTAGCATTGAATTTACATACCCTGGGTACATGTATTAGCACATACAATGGTCTTGAATGCAGATTAACTAATCCAATCAGGTGTATACCAATTTTACCATGTTTAGAAGGGAGAGCACAAGGACTATACCTCTGTATAATAGAGGTAAAGTGTGTAGAGGCACAGAAGCCAACATAAATGGGTTCTGCAAGGTAGGCAAAAATCTATGGTGACACTGCATAAAGGGCCCAGTCCATCGGGGCAGAGCTTGCCTGGCTACAAGATTGCTGCTGCCTAAGCGAGCTCAGCAAGCCGTCCAAACTATCCAACAAGAATCGCTTACATATGTGGGATATCCCATCAGAAACTTATCGCTTTTTAATGCACTCATGAGGTGCTATCTGCTCGACTGCCTGGACTGCGCTACCGGAGGTCCCATTCATCGTGGACCTGAGAGCGGCCTAGCTGGGAGTAGCAATGATGCCTGTGGCCCTAGCGGTACGGTGGCGTGCCAGCAGCAGCAGGGCCTCTAGATATTGGAGCCCAGTGAGTGGCGGTCTTAACTGGGAGCATCGGATTGAGCGAGTGCACGCCGTGGGATTACAGCTCTGTGCCGACTGGGCTGCAGGTATTGAGCCGCTGACCGGAGTGCGTGAGGCTGATGTCCCCAGGCCTCCCATGGAGCGAGGATGTGTGCATCAGAGTAAAATGCTGCGAGGAACGACGTTCAGAGCTGAGGTGAGTTGCTTGGTGCCCTGGTGTGCAGATGACAACAAGTGCTCTTGGTCCGGTGCCCTTGAGACTGGTGTGGGCCACAATACACCCCCCGTGGCTGTGATCTGGGGCCGTAGCACCCGCAAACTTTCATGCATGGTGTTGGTGCTAATGGCGATGTGCACACGGGCTGGACATGGAGTACAGTGGCTTCATCTGCTCCAGGGGAATCGTCTGGGAATCCCTACCCCCACGGCGTGACGCTCTCCGAGGGGGCACCTTTGCGGACAGGAGTGGTGAGCCCAGCTTCTGTCATCACCCCTTTTATGCCAATTGCTGCCATGTGCCTTGGGGGTGCTGTATCCTGATAGCATTGGGGTGTGGAGTCAGCGAGGTTGGCTGCCCTATATTGCAAAACAGGCAGAGGCCCAAACCTGACCTGCTCTTGAGGCAGTGAATGCTGGCAACATGTGGGCTGGGCGACACTCAACCATGGGAATAGTTGATACATCACAGCATAAGCTACATTTTGAGCAGCGCAAGTTGAGGCACAGTGATGAGGATACAGGGTTGGCTGCCACAGGGCACGCAGACACAGTGGAAGAGACAGAAAGGAATATTTGTCAAATTTTGTCAGCCATGCAGAAAAGTTTAAATACAACCGATGGGAAAATGATTCCTTGGCATACCGCATAGACTGCGTGTAAGAGCGCATCGAAAAACAAGCAGAGCGCCTGGACATGGCTCAAAGAAGGGTTTCCAAGTGAAGGATGCCCAGTTGGAAGCGGACACTTCTCGCCAACAAATGGGGAAGCTCCTGGTAGCGTGGCAAGATAAAACAGAGGATATGGAAGCCAGATCACAGCGTGGCAACTTATGCATCACAGGCCTCCCTGAATCCACAGCAACAGGAAATATGGAATCATTTGTGGAGCAGTTGCTGGTGATTGCTGGGTTGCGACACCTTCTCCCTCATGTTCATTGTGGAGCGCGCTCATGGCTCCTTGGGCCCGAGGCCCTCTCCTGGTGCACCTCCCCGCCCAGTGATCGCAAAGCTGTTCAACCAGGGAAACAACCATTACAACGAAACTTTTACAACGCGCTACCATTACAACAAAGCTTTTACAACGCAACATCCATTACATAGCATGCCATTACAACGCAACCATTACAACGCATGACACTACAACGCACACCATTACAACGCATGTCATTACAACGCAGTCATTACAACGCATACCATTACCATCCAACACTTACCCTACTGTTGCACCCCCTAGAGTTAGAATAGTAATTTTTACCCCTACACTATCCAACACTTACCCTACTGTTGCACCCCCTGGAGTTAAAACAGTAATTTTTACCCCTACACTTTCCAACACTTACCCTACTGTTGCACCCCTGGGAGTTAGAATAATAATTTTTACCCCTACACTATGCAATACTTACCATACATGCAATGTAATGTTATGCGTTGTAATGGTATGCCTTTGTAAAGGTAGTATGCGTTGTAATGGAATGCGTTGTAAAGGTAGTTTTAAAAAAATTGTTGTAATGGCATGCGTTGTAATGGAATGCGTTGTAATGGATGTTGCGTTGTAAAAAATGCGTTGTAAAGGTGTACGTTGTAAAAGTATGCGTTGTAACCTCATACAACGGTTAAACTACAGGGACAGAGATGCTGTGCTGAAGCGTTCTAGGGAGCTGCGCGAACTCAGGTTTGAGGGATCTCTGCTTTTGCTATTTCCAGACTTAACTCTGAAGGTGCACGAGGCGAAATGTCAATTTGCGGCGCTGAAACGCAAGCTGAGGGAGCGAGGCCTAGAATACGTTATGCTGTATCCTGCTAGGTTACGGGTCACGATGAACAGCAGATCGAGGATATCTTCATGGATCCTAAAACGTTACAGAAGGCCCTTAATGACTACAACAATTCGGACACGCAGATGCAGACACCCGAGGAGCAAGCCAGCATGTCCAAGGAAGGCCTGGAAGAGCAGGATTGACAATTTAATGGTCTGAGTTCCTTTTGAACTTCTTATTAACCACTTTGAATGTGATTCATAAGTACCAGGGTCTTGGGGGTGGAAGTGATACACCAATCACCTTGGCGCCACTAAGGCTCAATGGCGAGATCTGCTTCTAGTTCAGCTTGCGGGGTTGGGATTAAAACCTGACAATCATCTTATCACTACCAGGTAGCATTGTCCACCACTGAGCAGGAGGTGCAGTAGCGTTTATCTAAATCCATCATGGGAGTCCCCCCTCCTATCTTTTTTCTCAGACAGTCTCCCCCATCTATTACAAATAGTGACTCGACGGTTACCATTACCAGGGAAACTGAGTGTATTTGCCACTAACATTCACCCCTGTGTGTTACCCACCGTTTGGCAAAATCTTAGCATTGTTCTTTGTGATTCTTAGAGCACTGGCTGGTGTTATTATGAACATCATTATGGAGGGCTCAGTATCGTCCATGCCAAGTTGAGGTTTGCATGGCGTGGGAGGTAGGTAACGACTTTATTTTTAAACTCACTGTGTGTATGTGTTACATTCAGGAAGCTCGGGCATTTGCATCGCTCTTTTAGGAGGGACGGGGGCATACGGCCGGAACAGGCATGAGTGACACGATGAGGCGAATGCAGGTTCACAGTAACAAAGTCAGTTTCTTAACTTGGAATGTGAGAGGCCTCAATGATTTCAGGATTTCAAACTATGCAAAGTGGTAGCTTATCTTAAACGTCACAAGGTTGTTGTGGCTCTACTCCAGGGGCAACACTTGCCTCCAGCTAGCAATAAACTCGCGTTCAAGCATTTACATGGCCATTTTCACACTGCGGGGTTTACCACACATGCTCGGGGGGTACTCACCTGGGTTAACCCAAAATAAGTTATCACATTGGAGGCACTAGACACGGTTCCCAGTGGTAGATATATGCTATCGAGATGTGTTGGGAAAGGGGTAGACAGTAAACATTTGAGATCCCAAGTATGACAACCCCAAATTCTATTATGCATTACTGTGGAAAGATTCCTCCCTGCCACAAATATAGGGGGATCTCAACTGCGTCCTCGATCTGTTGTTGGATCGCTCTGGGGCACACCCCATCGCCCCTTATCTGCTGCTAGAGCCATAAGCGATGCTGCTACTCAGTTAGACCTTTTAGATGTTTGGCGCACACGTTCCCCAGGCACAGGGGGTTTCACCCATTACTCAGCCCGCACGACCGCCACACCAGTATAGATTACTGGCTCATATCCAGATCGTTGTTTTCTCTGGTGCATGATTGCTCCATTCTTCCCCGCTCCTTCTCTGATCATTCTCCGATATTGCTTGAATTAAAAATTCTCTCAGGGAAGCCAGCCCCCTTCACTTGGAGGTTCCCCCATAATCCCTTCTAGACACGGCCTTCAAATCTGAGCTAGCTGTAGTCATGAGGATTTTTTCAAGATAAATATAAGCAAAGTCCCGCATTTCTCTATGGTATGGGAAACCTTCAAAATATTTATTGGAGGGGTTGCCATATCCAAGCACACTGGTGTTCTCCGCTCAATCAGGATGCGTCTGTCAACCCTAGAGAATCAGTTGTCCAGCTTGGAGAATGCGGTACTGTGCGGGGACAACCAGGGGCCGCAGAAAACAAGACTAAAAACAAAAATACTGGAGGAATACCATGAGACAGCGGATAGTGAGGTGAAGCATATAGGGGAAATACGCTATTGCAAAAACGTATGGTGAAGGCGAGCGGCCGGGTTCAGTACTCACATCTCTGTTGCGGAAGGCTAGGGAAGCCGACTAGGTGACTGAGTTATTAGACGCTGAGGGTTATGCCTTGAGTGACCCCATAAAGATAGCTGATAGATTCGGCCAATAGTTCGCGGAGTTGTATCGCTCCAGGGTGGTGGTTGTTGAATTACTAAATTGTATGCTCCAGGGTGGTGGTTGATGAATCACTAATCCTGGATTACTTAGAGCATATCAAATTGCCATGCTTACTAATGAGCACAGGGAGCACTTAATGAGTCCACTAGATCCGAACGAAATACGCACGGCGCTTAACTCCATGCGTGTCAGTAGCTCACAGGACAGGAATGGTCCCACCATGAATTAAGCATTTATAGAGCTACTCATCCCGTACTTGATCACGCTAATTGAGGAGATGGGGGAGAGTAGCATGATGCCTCCCTCGATGAGGGAGGCCTTAATTGTAACAATACTGAAGTAAGGGAAGTCCTCGAACGAGTGCTCATCTTACAGCCACTGTCACTTTCAAATGTAAATACTAAAATATTAGCAAACAGACTGACTCCTCTAGCCCCACTCTTGGTCGGTCCGGAGCAGTCGAGCTTCGTGCCGGGGCGCACTTTGTCTTATAATCTGAGGACAGTCTTCGGGGCTATTCAGCACGGCATCAAGGCGGCTGTGGTCTTCCTTGACGCCGAAAAGGCTTTCGACTCTGTAGAGTAGGCTTTTATGAAAGCAGTGTTGAGACAATTGGGCATGGGAGAGGTTTTCCTTAAATTGTTGTGAGTTCTTTACAACGCCCCAGCTGCCAGGTTCAGAATTGGAGACACGGTCACTGAACCCATTGAGGTCGTGAGGGGGAACCGGAAGGGCTGCCCTTTATCCCGCTGTTATATGCCTTGGTGGCGGGTGCCCTAAGGGAGTATCATGGTCATAGGCGGATCTGTTTTTTTAATTACAATCTCATAGTGTTGGCGTGGACCAACTAAACCCCTGTACTGAGGGAGGTGACTGTAGTGCTAGAGGCACTCTTGTGGTTTGACACCCAGTGATGACCTTTGACTACCATTATTTTAACTGACTTTAGTGTGTTATTTCATCCTAGCCTGGATGTATGATGGTCCCGCATATGCCTTGCTTCTCTTCTTTCTTGTAATCTTGCTGTCTTTCAGTGGAAGCTGTCACGGAGTAAGACAGCCTTGCCAAGAATAGAACATGTGGGTTGTGCATTTCAAAGCGTGAAAGGGAGATAGAGGTGTGCAAAGTACTCTTTGGTCTTGAAGTGCAGTGTTGTGGGCAGTGATCCACACATGTACTCAGTGTTGTATGAGAATTATAAAGCCCTTACTACTGACTTTGACATGGCCTTATGTCATCTTGTTTTCTGACTTTGCCTTGTTTCAGCTTTTCTGAGTGCACAGCAGCGCTTGCAAGTGATTTGGGTTATGATAATTATGAAGTTCTTACAATTGGCTTTGACATGGCCTCATGTCATCCTTTTTTCCTGGCTATGCCTTGCTTCAGCTTTTCTGCGTGCACAGCACCGCTTGCAAGTTGCTTGGGTTATTCAAGTTCAAGGTCTTTCTGTTTTTGTAAGGGATTGTTTATGTACTCTGAAAGGCTTTTGTAAGCTTCGTCAAGATATAGACTGGAACATGCGAGATTTGAAGAAGGGGACGTGAGAGCTCCTTCCTGCCATGGGAATGCTTGCTGGGACCTGGCCATTTCTGGTAAGATTCCTGGGCCCAAGGGGAGGTCTTTCTAGAACCTTCTAGTGTGTTTACAGCTGAGGGTTGCGGACTTGGAAACCGGGAGTTTGGAATCTGAGTCGGGGCGGACGCGTTTTCCTCAGAGTGAACCCTGGTTGCTGAGGCTCTCAATCACAGCTGTTTACTTCCCCAGTCTGAGATGCAGTGTTTTTAAACAGGTGATGTATTGAGTTTTGATTATTGCCATTGTTATGTGAGCCAGTGGCTGTGATCATTTGATGTGTTGGCTTTGTAATGTGTGAGTGAATGTGCTTTCTTTGTGATGTAGGAGTGAGTCAAGGTGCACCTCCAAAGTACTAATTTGATGTATATATAGCTTTCTGATCTCTTGCAGGACGTCCAGTATATTTGCTTGAGTCTTATCTCATATTATTGGCTGCTTGTTTATTAATGAGTATTATTCAGGCATTTAGGTTATTGCTTGCATATAAACACACATATATATATATATGTATATATATATATATATATATATATATATATATATATATATATATATATATATATATTCAGGCTCCAGATACACCGAAACCGTGGGTCACTCTTCGTGTCGGGTGCCGTAAAAACGCGGCGGTGTACCGCGTTATTAAATTAAGCGTCCCTTCGTCAGTGGTTCAACCACTGACGAAGGGACGCTGTCCCGAAACGCGTTTGCTTGAAAAATAAAAACTTTTGCTGCACCTTTCTGAGCCCGGGAGTGCTGTTTCTTGGTTTCCCAACCCGGCTGGGTATGGGGATAGAAGATTGGAGCTTAATATATATATATATATATATATATATATATATATATATATATATATATATATATATTTATTTTTTTTCAAATCCTGCGCAGCCGCCACGTCTTGATTCACGCGATACGATGCAGGCAAAGCAGGACACGGACCCAGTTTTCGTGCTAGTTAGATTTATTCACCCAAATGTCATATCTCTTGGTGTATTTGAATCTCATGCATTTGACATCTGGAAAGTCTAGAGCATTGTGTAAAATAAAATCCCAAGCCTTATTCTAAGGGAGAGAGTCCTTGCATTTTGGAAAAATAAAACCCTTTTCTAAAGGTGTTGTTTGTTTTGTGTTAACATTTTGGCTGTGCCAGGTGTTGGGCTACTGTGTGGAAGATTATTATCTGATAGGCACAAACAAAACAGTGACCCACTTTGGTGGAATTTCAGGTCTCAAAATTATTTGGACTAAATAAATTATCTTTCCTTTGACCCCGGCCATGACGCCCATCGAATTAGAATTCCCTCTGAAGTGGACCTCTGACCCGGTGCGTTACTTAGGCATCCAGGTCCACTCAGACTCGGAGCTGGTACTCAGTGAGAACTACGGCAAAGCAGTTACTCGGTTGGAAAAGGATATTGACCGATGGATCCATCTGCCATTGTCATTAATGGGTCACATCTCACTCATGAAGATGGTTGTACTTCCCATATTCATATTCTTGGTTCTAAACATTTCCATGGTACTTCCAAAGCACATGTTTGCAGTTATTCGCTCGCTATTAGTGTGACTCATCTGGGCTGGGAAACACCCGTAAATCAAATGGGAAACCCTCACATTACCATACTCCATGGGCACACTTGGTGCCCCAGATCTGGAATTGACCTATAGAGTAGCACAGGCCTCCCGTGCACATTACTGAGTACATGGCCCGTAGATCTCCCACAACTGCGGATAGAACGGGTGGCAGCTGCCCCCTCTCCTCTTCCCCTAATGCTGTTTCAATCTCCCACGGGGCGGTCCATGACTCTGGACTCCATCAACTCCACTGACCATGATTAGCAGAACTTACTGAAAAGATAGGCAGGTGCCCTCTTGTATTCCCCGTTGACCCCTGTGGAGTGGTGTCATTGGCTTCCTGCCAGCACAGAAAAAGATTTTCTACAGGCCCTTGCCTCGCTTGGTATTACCAAAATGGGTGATTTATTTTTTGAGGGTAGAGTCCGTAGGTGGGACGGGATCGAAACTGAAGGCCTGGTTTGCACGCTACTGACACAATGTCACTTTCATAGGGTGCGGCACACAATGCGTGAGCTGCTCGGCAATGATATGCAAGAGCCCCCTGAACTGCTTGCCTTCTCTTTCCTTCTGCGCACTGCTTCTCACAATAGGATGGTCTCCATTATTTATGTCATGCCGCAAGAATTCAGAAGGTCACAATTCACCATAGCTAGGCTGGAGTGGCAGAACGACTTGGGTGTGGCCCTGGATGATAGCACCTGGTGATACTGCTGCAAAGTCACTCAGCATATATCGTTGAACGGGAGACACCGCCTCATTCTCTTCAAATTCTTCAATGGGATTTATTACACCCCGGATGGACAGCATCGTTATGGGCTACGGAATACTGCAAACTGTGAACACTGTGGGGCTGGGGCAGTGGGATTTAAGCATGTTGCCTGGCTCTGCCCAGGAGTGGCGGAATTCTGGGGGCAGATTTTCTAAACCTTAAATGACCTCACAGGCCTTTTGCTCATGCCAGACCCCCTACTGGCTTTACTGCGCTACACTAGTAAACTACAGAAAGATGTTAGTCAATTAATAGCAAAGGGTCTACTGCTGGCAAAGCGTAGAATTGTGATGTACGGGATCCGGGGGGCGTTCCCGTCTGTTGCAGACTGGTCCAAAGACATGCTATATGGTAATACGCAGTCGGAATTGTATAAC
Source organism: Lissotriton helveticus (assembly GCF_964261635.1). Lineage (NCBI taxonomy): Eukaryota > Metazoa > Chordata > Amphibia > Caudata > Salamandridae > Lissotriton > Lissotriton helveticus. Next base: position 933,131,073 of record NC_136059.1, on the reverse strand, counting down.
AAACTATTACCCCCACAAAATCACCCCAAACGTTTCTATGGATAATATCAGCTTAGCACAATCCAGGGTTTCCCATCATCTCTGTATTAGGTGGGTGTATCTGCTACCCTGTGATGTATGCTTGTTAAACATTGTATGTTACTGTCTGGTCACATGTGGCCAGTGGCCACATGTCTGTAATGTAACATTGCCTCTATTGTTCGTGCCCTGGTTCTGTGTAGCTGCTTTGTGTATATAATGTATCCTGCTTATACTACGGCACAATGTGTGTTCTAATATTCTAATGACATCGCTAGTTGACCCTTTGCACAATCCAGGCTTGCCCGCCATCTCTGTATTAGGTGGGTTTATCTGCTGCCTAGCGATGCATGCTTGTCAAACATTGTATGTTACTGTTTGGCCACAGGTAGTCACATGTCGGTAATGTAACATTGCCCCTATTGCTCGAGCCCTGATTCTGTGTTACTGCTTTGAGTATATAATGTATCCTGCTTATACTATGACACACTGTGTGTTCTAATGTTCTAATGTATAGCCATTAAATAAAATAATACAAAAGAAAAGAAAAGGCTCAGTCCAGCACAGAGTGAGTATTTCATCCTTTCAAGGAAGTTAAACTACATACTATTCTTTTTATTACTCCTAATGTATTTTCTCTATAAACGTTCCATATAAAATGCCTCATAAGTTAGAAGGTAGCTAAAAACAAGTCTGCTTCCAGAATTAACCTCTTGATGTAGCCCATAAACCCTAATAAAGAAAGAGATTTGGATTTATGTAGGGGGTGTTTGCATTCCCTATAAATTAACTAATACTTTAACCTTACGGTAAAGATATATATGATACTGTTTTTTTTATTTATTTGTTTTAGTTAGTTTTACAGTACTTAGCGGTCAACAGTAATAACAATGATACAGAGTACCATACAGATTATGATACATCACAGTATAGATGAGTCTTTACAAAATAGACAATAGGTTTCAGGCGTAGAGAGAATGGACTCCCCATTGCAGAGACCACACATTTCACAATCACCAAAAGTCAACGCAAATATACCGAGGACAATCCACGGGCCAGGCCAATTTGGCCCTGCATTCCCATTCTTTGAGACGTTATAGATTATTGTAATGGGTCTTGTGTACTGATGGAGGGGTCAGTCATTACATGGTTAAGTAAGAAGGAGTGCAGTGTGTGGTGTGGCAGTGTGTGTGGCCTTAAGGCGGCCTTGTTGTGGGTTAGCCGCTTGCGCAGGGGTGGAGACGCGCAGCAGGAACGACTGAGCCTCACACACAGTGCCAGTCGGAAGTGACGTGCCCGAGCGCACGCCCTCCATTTATTCTGCCCCGCAGGCCACACCTGGCCTGCGGATGTAGGGGTGTGTGTGCGTGCGTCTACTAGAGCGCTAACAGCACTACATCCCTATCCAACTATACAAACTTTTTAACAATGTCCCAGCATTAGATGCCCAATATATATCACAGTCTGAATACAATGCTTTGTACTTGCGTGTCCCTTGGTGACGGCTTCAGGGTCTCAGCTAACAGGCATAGTCCTTTAACTTCTGACTTGGGGGTGGATTGGGCCGCAGGTTGTACCTCGGGAGGTTGCCTCTGCCGCCTTCTCTGGTGCGGGGTGTGTTTCTGGTGGGGGTTGACATGGCTGGAGATCCACCTTCTGACTCAGGCACCACCTCTCGGGTCCCTGCTGGTGAGTTGCCTTCATCCTCTTGTGTCGTGGCTCTGGGTGATTCATTGGTTCTGTCCATCGCTTCTGGGTTTACCCTCAGTCCAGGGGATATCTCCTTGAACCAGGAGGTGTTCCTCGATACTTCCTCCCCCTCCTTTCTAGCGGTCACCATGGTCCCTTTCGTGGCTGTCACGGTCCATGGGCCCGGTTCGTAGAATGTTTGGAACTTCCCTCCAGGGCGTCTGTTTCGTATGACTACTTGCGCTCCCTGGCACAATCGCCGTGGTGTTGCTCTCCGGCGCTGGCTTGCTCGCTGATTGTTTTGTCGCCTCCGCTCCTGGGTCTCATCCGTGTTGTTCAAGACCGGTACCGTCCCCGGGGCAACGGGGAGGAGATCTCTGCGTTGGCCTTGGAACATGAGGGTCCACGGGCTCCTCTGGGTGGTGCAGTGAGGGGTTCCCCGGTATTCCCGTAGGAAGTCATGCAGTCTTTGTTCGGGATCGGCTTGCTCTACCATCGCTATCCTGAACATCTTATTGAGGGTTCGCATAAATCTTTCTGCCTCTCCATTGGCTTGTGGCCACTGAGGTGTGATGTGCCGGTGGGTGATACCTCTGGCCTTCCGGAAGGTGGCGAACTCCGCTCCCTGGAATGGTGGTCCATTGTCGCTCTTTATCTCTTCCGGATAACCGAACATGGAGAACAGTTTTTCTAGTGCTGGCCCCACGTGTGTGAAGGCCGTGGAGTTGACTCGCTCAACAAAAGGGTACTTCGAGTACGAGTCGATAGCCACCGGTGTGTGTCCTTCTCCCGGGAAACTCCCGAAATCTTAGCTGATTTTGGCCCACAGTGTCGTGCAGGCTTCGTCCGTGATTATCGGGGCCGGTCTCTCAGGATCACTCGTCAGTTAGCAAGACATGCAGTTCTTCACATACTCCTCCACCATGGCCTCTAGTTCAGGGAACCATACCTTCTCTCGCATGCGTGCCTTCATTTTCGTGGTGCCTTGGTGGCCACCGTGAGCAAGCTGCGTGGCTCGGTACCTGAGGCGCTGTGGTATCACCAAGCGTGTTCTCCTTAGCAGCACACCTTCTTCTGTGGCGCTGAGTTCATGGCGGACGTGCCAGAATTTCGTGAGGGCCTCTTTGTCTGCTGCTGTCCAGGTGTTGGGAGGGTGTAGGTAGTTGGCCCAGGATCCTTCCTGAACGGCTTGCAGCGATCTCATATACAGGTTGTCATCAGCGGCCGCTTCCTTGATTTCATCAATCGTCATGCATTGGGGGCAGGCCGTGAGTGCTACCCACTGGGCGTATTCCTCGCAGTCGTCATCAGTGGACGCCGGCTCTTGAGGGAGTGGGTGGCGTGACAGATAGTCGGCCGGATTTTTGGCTCCTGGTCGATACCCCACCTCCATTCCATACGATTGAAGCTGAATCACCCACCTCTTGATGCGTGGTGGTGGGTGCGGGGCGGTTCCCTTGAAGAGGGGTACTAGGGGTTGGTGGTCTGTGACCATGACGAATGAGTAGCCTTGTAAGTAGAGGTGAAAATGACCGCAGGCCCACTTGATTGCCAGGGCCTCCCGCTCGATTAGGGCGTACCTGGTCTCGGTTGGGGTCAAGGCCTTGCTGGCAAATGCTAGTGCTGTCCATTGCCCGGGCTCGTGCTCCTGGGTCAGGACTGCTCCCAGACCCACCGGGCTGGCGTCGACAATCACCTCGGTGCGCTTCTCAGGGTCGAAGTAGGATAGCGTGGCGTTCTCCAGGAGCGCGTCCTTGATGCCCTGGAATGCTTCGTTTTCTTTTTGGCCCCATTGCCACGTGGCATCCGTTTTGGTAAGTGCTCGTAGCGGTTCGCTTTGGGTGGCTAGGCCTGGTATGAATCGGCCACAGTATGTGGCCATCCCGAGGAAGCTTCTCACCTCCGTTGGTGACTTTGGCGCTGGGGCATCCTTAATGGATTTGGATTTCCTCGAGTCAATCTGAATTCCTTCCTGGTTAAAAACGTAGCCGAAGAATTCAATAGAGGATTGAAAGAATTGGCATTTGTCTTTGTGGAGTGTCGCTCCATACGTGCTCAATCTCTTCAGGACGTCCCTAAGGTGTTTGTAGTGTTCGGACGCGGTGGCAGAGTGGATTAAAATGTCGTCGCTGACATTGATGACCCCTGGCAGCCCAGATAGGCGTTCTCTGACAGTGTTTTGGAACACCTCAGCCGCTGATGATATGCCAAAGTTGAGGCGTTTGTAACGCCTGAGGCCGAGATGAGTGCTGAACGTGGTGATGAACCGGCTCTCCTCCGCAAGGGGTAATTGATGATATCCAGCATTGAGATCGATTTTAGAGAACCATTTCCATCCGTTTACGTCAGCCACTATGTCGTCCATCGTGGGCGTTAGGTGTCTTTCCCTCCGGTTGGTAGTCGCATGTCAATGCACAGGCGAATTTCGCCCGGTTGCTTGGGCTTCTCGACAATGACCATGGGCGAGACCCACGGGGTGGGACCCCGTTACCTTTTCGATGACACCAAGGTTCTCAAGTTTTTCAAATTCCTTCTCCACCAGCGGGCGGAGGTGGAATGGTATCCGGCAGTGGCGCAGAGCTGTGGGGGATACGGATTTGTCAATGTGGAGCTTGATGGGGTCGCATTTAATGCACCCTAGTCCCTTGAACAGTTCAGGAAAACGTTCCAGCAGTTCATCCACTTGGTGAGCTCGGATCCGGTTAGCGAACGCTATCAGCTTTAGATCCTCTGCAGTGTGGCTACTTAGCAGGGTGTCGGCTTCCCGGTCAATGATGTGGACTGTTGCCATTATTTCCGCCTCATCCGCTCGGATAGGTATCACGATTTTTCCCTTGAGAGGTAGTGGTGTATCCGCTCCATAGGCGAAGATTCTCGTTTTGGACCTTAGGACCTCGGGGCGAGGGCGTAACTTGTTAAATTGTTGCAGTCCCATGACATTGACGGTGGCCCCCGTGTCGATAATGGCTTTCACCTCATTTTGTCCCATTTGCACCACGCATGTCGGCTGGGGCCGTCGTCTCTGCTTAAGTTCCCGGGCAAAAGAAACGACGTATGCCTCCTCATCTTCCGAGTCCGAATCGTCATAGACCGTGGGTAAGTGCTTGCCTGTCTTCTCCGGGGCTGGGTCGGTCAGTGACAATTGGCAGACGGCTTTTGTGGGCGTCCATGATTTCTTGGGATTCCTGGGCTGATTCTTCCTGCGGCAGACTGACGCGAAGTGGTTTGGGATCCCACAGTTCCCACAGGTCTGTCCCTGGGCCGGGCAGTCCTTTGGCCGTGAGGTTCACGGCCGCAGTATCCACAGCGGGCCTGAGGTGAGTTTCTCCGGTATTCTTTCGGTGCCTGACCACGTGTCCGGGGCCGCACGGCGTCGGCGCGTTCTACTTTGATGGTTTCGGTCTTGACGGGGGTTTTGTGCAGGGCCTGTTCCATAGCCGTCGCTCTGACGTCTGAGAGCTCGTGGGATCTGGCCTAGATAAGGATGTCTTCCAGCGAAATCCCTGGTTTGCGTAGGATTTGGCCTCTCAACGTCTTGTCCCGGCACCCCTGAATAAGTTGTCTCCTTATGGCCCTTGGCTGATCCTCGTCGGTGGAACTGGCCAACTCCCTGACGCGGGTGTGGAACTGGTCCATGGACTCTCCGTCCCGTTAGCGTGCCTGTCCCAACTTGAATACCTCAAAGTCCACATTCAATTGGGGATCAAAATGGCCGTTGAGGGCGGCAACAGCGGCGGCGTAGCTGGCTGCTGCGCCCGTATTAGGGAGATGTTTGAAAAGTCTAAAGATTTCGTCCCCTGCGTAGTGGAGAAGTAGGGACCTTTTCACTGCGTCATCCGTCTCCCTCATGACCACGAAGTAATTTTCTAATCTTTCTAGCCAAATTTTCCATCGTGGCGAGGCCTTGGATGGGTCGACTGCTTCGCTGAATGGTGGCAGAACCCCGGCAGCAGCGTGCTGGAAGGGAATGTTAATGACAGGCGCCACGCCGTCTCCGTCCCCCATGGCGGCGACTCCCACTCAAGGTGACGGTAGGCCGTAGGTTTGGTCACTCCCCTAATGAGGCCGCGGCAGCGCGTGTACCTGTGCAGGGATTCACTCCGCCTTTCCTCCTCGCGCAGCGTCTTCTGTCTGCACCACGTATCTCGCGGCTGGTCAGATGTGGGAGAGTCGGGGCCGCTCCAGGGTCCCTTTCCAGACCTCCAAGGCTGCCGTAATATCCCCTCCAGGCATCAGCAGTCTTCCCCAGGCCTCAGCAGGACGAAAACGCGTTGCACGCGAGATGCGTGAGACTTCACCGGGTGCTTTTCCCGCTTCACACGCGAGAAGCGTGAGGAATGGCAGGGTGCGGCGGCATCGCGGACCACGCGAGATGCGTGACAAACGGCAACCTGTCGCCGTGTGCAGTCCGGAGGCGCGGTGATGGCCAGCGGTGATACGCACTCCTCTCACAGGGCAGCAGGGGGGGAGGAGGGTCACGTCCCCGCAGGCAGGACAGCAGCCGGGAGGAGCGCGCCGGCTCCAGAGGACCAGGAGCAGCAGCTGGGCCACACGCGGTAGGCACCGCGGAAAGGGAGCAGAATGCTCCGTGGGGTCACAGGTGTACGGGCGAGGGTTGGGCCCCCTCCGCTCGTCGCCAATGTGGTGTGGCAGTGTGTGTGGCCTTAAGGCGGCCTTGTTGTGGGTTAGCCGCTTGCGCAGGGGTGGAGACGCGCAGCAGGAACGACTGAGCCTCACACACAGTGCCAGTCGGAAGTGACGTGCCCGAGCGCACGCCCTCCATTTATTCTGCCCCGCAGGCCACGCCTGGCCTGCGGATGTAGGGGTGTGTGTGCGTGCATCTACTAGAGCGCTAACAGCACTACACAGTGGAGCCCAGATGCACCTGGGTCTATTGGTCAGTGGTTTAGTGCAATAATATAGGTTAAGCTGCTCATTACAATTTGCCAAGTCCCGCAGCTACAGTTTGGTCATTGGAGCGAGGCCACTGCCCCAAGTGCACGCAGCACGCCATTTTGTTAATAGCAGAGCCAGTGAGGTGAATTCATGCACTGCACCAGGGACAATATTAGTGTATCCTAGGAGGGCTATTTTTGGGGGGTTTCCATGTCTACTTCGACATGGATAGAAGTCGAAATACCTTGCAGGAGCCATCTGGGACTGGTGGACATTGCCTTGCTGCATGTATGAAATCTGCATCGGGCGAGCAGCTTACATCTAGAGTCTGTGCATAGTTTTCACATTTTCATTTCTGAAACTTGATGGGGGTGTGATATATACGGTGAAGTGTATAAGCCATAGGCAGCAATTTGGGGAAAGGTCTCTGCATTGACAAAGCAGTATGCCCACTCTGTCTGATCTGGTTTCATTTAAATGTATCTCCCACTGTGATCTTGTCTAGGGCTCCACTACAGGGGCTTCTGTTTGCATTTTCAAATACAACATGGTTATCAGTAGGGGAGGGTGGTAAACACGCAGAGTTTGCCCAACCACACTCTGCTTCGAATGTGGAGTTCAACAAAAACTCTGCCAACCGCTGAGTTGTGGGAGTTTACTGCCCACCCCTACATTATTCATACAAGAACAATCTCTTACCTCTAAGTCCTAACTTTTTTCATATGCAAATACATCCTCTTTTTTTCTCCAACTGTCTTGTGGCAGTGTAACCTCCTTTACACTTGCTGGTGTGCCCCTCTCCCTTCTACAAGCTCCCCTCCTCCCCCTTGCACTGGGCAGTAATGCTTGCAGGCACCTACCCTCCTCCATCTCATTTCGCTGGCTGTTGGCAGTGGTGGGGGCACCTTTGGACTGTGGCTGTGCTTTGTGATCCCCTTGCTGGCTTTGTTCAGGTTGTGGGCAGCTCCAGTCTCCTGTGAGTGTGGGCAGCTCCAGAACCGTTCTCTGAGTTATGGGTGCCTCTCACCGGTCGTCCTGGGGATGTGATGTGGATCCACCGCTGCAGGTGGGGGCATAGCCACTCCCAGGGTAAAGCGCTGCCCGGCCTTCCTGTGCTCTGACCCCTCTCTCCCAGGAATGTAACCACCCGCAGCACTGGCGGAATACACAGTAGGGACCAAGGACGCAGATGAGGGGCGGGGATGTTTTGTGTGCACCTGTGCCTAGAATATACAGTGGGTAATTTCACATATATTATTTTCACAATGTTAAATGGTATGGTTGCAAATAATTCATATTGAATTGAGTGAGAGGTGTTTAAAGAGTGAGAAAGTTTAAAACAGTTGTCAATTGTCTACATGGCTAACTCAAAGGAGGGGGCATTCCTTTTAAATACTGAGAATCGATCAATAGATTAGTTTGCCTGGCTGTGTCTGCTACCCTTGTGGCAGTTGCAAAGGACTTTCAGAACCCCAGCCACAAGCATGGTAATCACCAGGACCCGAACCCCCTGCAATATAGCAGGTGACTCCCGACCCACACCTCTCCCGTGACAAAAACAGAGGATTCTCAGCATGGCTTGGAGGTGTGAGATGGTAGGGGAAGGGAAAGGGATGCACAGTTAATTTGTCTTCAATTCGCTTATGAGTGGCACAGGAGCTGCAAATCACCATGTATTGGTTAAAGGCCTTGCACAACTTCATATGCGTGTACGTGGGTCAATTGCGTCAACTGTGTTTGCATACCATAACAGTGGACTGATGTGTGCCTGTTAACCTTCAGTTTCTGCTTAAGATATATTCCAGTTTTTTTTTTAATAAATGAGGTTGCTACACATGGGAAAAGTGTACTATAGGTATTCAAAGACTTTGTAGTTGTATACATGGTACGTCATGACTCATTTGTTGGTGTGGGCGGCACTTTGTGGAATCTCACGGAGTTTGTATGTAAACCGGCCACATTCTGAAATGTGAAACTCCGTGAGTTCTGCCCACCTCTAGTTATCAGTCTCCTGCATGTCAGAGCTGCAATGACTGCTGTTCGTGTTCAATCCAGCCAGTTCTTGGGGAAGGATGGATAGGAAGCTTTGCATAGCACCTTGAGCAAGAGAAACAAGAAGGTGTCAAGTAGCGTAGAGTAAAACCTATCAGTGGCCAACGCTGTGTCAATGAAGCAACCATTCAGAAACAATTCACCCATTTTCTTGATCCCATTTGGTCAGGCACAGAAAGAAATTTGTTATACACATGAGTGGCTTTAGTGGGCAATGTGTGAGAGGTGTTACGAGTCTTCGGTTTATAGTGTTCATTCAGCAATCCCATACCATCGATTAGTAAGCACGAGTGATCTGGATCAGATAAATATTGCAAGGATGTCCACAGTTGATCATTATCAGTCAGGGGTAAGTCTGCTGAATGATATGGCAATGTTGAAGCGAGGCCCCCACCTTTCTTCAGCAGCTTTTGATGAAGAGAGCAGCACCCTGAAGAGATGCAAAGATATAGGACTAGTTGCAATGGATACTTTTAAGACAAGCTGGGTACAGCATAGTGTATTTGATATTTGCTTGGCACAGTTTCTGTTTCGACACAAGGTATTTGAGCCAGATTTTCTGTGCTGCCATTGTGAAGTCCAGATAGATTGATACTGAAAATTCCTTGTGGGTCAGGGATTATTGCTCTTGTGCCAAGCAGACTGTTACATCTCCATGTCTGAAGTTCAATAGTCAAGCTATAATGGGGCATGGAGTTACACTGAGGGGGTCGCCCGAGGCCCCTAGAGATCGGTGCACCTGCTCAACCATAAACATATGCAAAAACTGCCCAGCCCCAAACAGTGCAATGAAAAGGTTTTCAGCATATGTTGTGAGATTGCCAGTATTGGTTGATTCAGGGTTTCCAATGAAACAGAGAATGTTGCAGAAAGAGCGTGCCTCCAGGTCCTCATTCTTCCTTTTGATCACACCCCATTTCCCTTTAAGTTCAGCATTTACCGCAGCAGCAGCAACCTCCAGGAGCAGTCAAAGGCCCACCCTAACCAGATCAGCGGTGCCACAGTTAGCGTTGGATGCAGTCAGAGGGGTCCATCGCAGCACCAAAGATGATAGGGGAGGACAGCAAAGCTGTTGCCTCCAGACTAATCACAAGTTGTTCAACTCACTGCAGGAGTCACTCCAGGTAACTGATTGCAGAGAACTACAACACCTCCCCAACCAGGACAGACCCTAAAGAGCCCTTCACAGAGTGCAGTCCAGTTCCCCGGTGATTGAAAGTCTCCACGACTAGGAGCAGCAGAGGGAAAAGCTGAGCACTCCACTTCTGGTCCTCTTTAACCTGTCATCGGAGGAGTGGACCACTACACAGGCTTTTCATGAATCTGCCAGTGCAGGCCCTCAGGGAGGCCTTTTAAGCTAGTGAACAGGCAATCCTGCCTCCAAGGATGTCATGGAGAGGTAAGCATGTGGGTCAGCTTCCCAGGGACTTGGACAATCCAGTGGCAGTGGAGCCTTCTACAGCACTCTGTCTGATCGGCTGGTGATCGGGACCCACCGTGTTCGGAGCCAGTAGAGTGTGGACGGTCCTTTTTTTGTGGGCCACACCTGCCCACCACCACCTGCAGAACAGGAGGATTAGGCATTACCCTGGCCACAGACACTGTATCCCACAGAGGCCCTCTAGGAGGGACAGAGACATGGCACTCAGCCCAGTTAGCCAGCAGTCCAGAGCATCCACCTCCGAGGATGCTGCAAGTAGAGGGGAGGGCCCCACTGTTTATTTCTATCAGTCATCACCTCTGCCCGACTTGTTGCACAAGCAGCATGGTAGGCCTCTCCCTCTCTGGTTGCTGAAGTACTCCCAAATGATGAGGGATTAATGGTAAGCAGGTAATGCTGGGGAGCTGTCTAGGGGGCCCACATATGTTTTGAAGTCACTTTCGAGTTGGATGATGCAGAATGTAAGGCCTCGCCACAAGGAGCCTCACAGAAGTAAGACCATCTTGAAATCTGGTAGTCTGGTGCCCCGCTAATTAGTTTCTTTTCCCTAATTAATGTACAAATGAACACCCTGTGAATTGCATCTGTAATCAATAATTGAAATAGTAAACACAAAATTGAGCTCCTCATGTTCTTTTTACTCATAAGAAGTACTATATTACCACTCATAAAAATATTTTGTAGGGGGTTTTATAAAATGTTTTTTGACCAATGAGTGCAGATTTTGCATTTTTTTCTAGCAATCAGAAAAGCACAATATTGTGGTAAATCTTTATATTTCACCTTTAATTTCTAGAAGTATAGCTCCCCAGTACAAATCCAGAAATACATCTTGCTGTGTAGGAATTTGGTTCTAAGCAATAACTCAACCTCTTTGATTTTAGTCTCTATGCACAATGCAAATAATTGTCTAGACCAGCCCTTACTCTGTAGCCTATCTCTTCAGGAGGAGTGTCTCTTTTAAGCTAGATGAGATATATTTATTTCATTGGGGATAGTTCAAACCATTGCATCCCATGTTAACAATTTCACCCTTCAGTGAACCCAGTATCAGCCAATCGAGGCAAGAACTCAACCACCACAACAAGTTTTTAACTCTTACTTTGGATATATTGACTTATATAGGTTGTGTGACGACTATTTTCCTCTTCCTCAAATAGATGTCCTTCTTTTACTTCCCCACAACTGATGTATGTGTTTTTTCCAGTTAGTTTCATAATGAACATTTGAATCCATTATTGGTATTTCTATTTCTATTTTAACCTTTCCATTAATAAACTATCCAGGGTGCTTCTTTATTTCTTTCATCCACCTCTTTGCTGTATATTCAAAAGAGAAATCCCACACCATTAGTAAAGACCATGCAGATTTCTTTTCTCCCACACAAAAGTGCATCCCAGTTCTTACTGCCAGATTCAGCCCACATCTTAAGGCCCTCAATTTGGATCCAATCATTCCTCTCCGGCAGAACGCAGCGGGTCAGACTCCCTCCTTTCCTCTTGAATCCCACACCGACCACCTGCAGAGTCCCCAAGGATCCTCCATCAGCCCCACCCTGTTCAACACCTACATGGCCCGCTCGCATTCACTGTCAGATCACATGGATTCAACATTATATCGTACGCAGACAACACCCAACTCATCCTCTCCCTATCCAACGAACCCAACTTCTCCAAACTCAACTTCCAAGAAAGAATGGAAGCAGATGCCAGGTGGATGAAGAACAGCTGCCTACAAATAAACACATGGGCAAAAATGAGGTAGCGACCCCCACTAGCCAAGAGATAGGGTACGACAAGTAAAGAAACAACAAGATTCTCTTGGAACTGCTAAAACTCCTCTATTCGTCAATAGAATCAGCTCTATGTACTCATACATTCATACTTCCACACATCTAAAATAGAATACTCTGAATGTGAACCCAAAAATCAATTGTAATGTACACAAAGATAAAAAGGTACTTAATGTAGAAAAAGAGACATATTTATTCAAACATTTTGCTTCAATAAAATACAATTTAAAAACATAACATTTATACAATATATAAAATAATATAGCTCAAAATTTATAATAAAACCAAACTAAGTGAGACAAAAAAGTTACTCCAAAAAAGGAATCCATGTATTGTTAATTAGTAATCTTAGACATCAGAAGGTTCCTTGGATGCAACGTTTTACAATAAAAGAGCGTCAAAGTGTTTCGGTGGAATAAACTTATTGGTGTACCACCTTCATCAGAACTTGAACAATATTCGTCGATCTGAATTGTTCACTTTTTTTCTCTCTTAGTTTGGTTTTATTATATATTTTGAGCCATATTATTTTATATATTGCATAAATGTTATGTTTTTAAATAAACACAGACAAAACCTAAGTATTCATCATAGGCCCACACCCCGATGCCTGGAATGACACCTGGTGGCTCCCCCACCCTCAGGATACTCCGTCCCCTACTGACCACGCACGCAACTGGGACTCCAAACTCAAAATGGACCACCAAGTCAACACTGTCACCTCTTCCTGTTTCCACACCCTCCATCTCCTAGGAAAGATCTTCAACTGAATTCCCCTTGAACACAGGAAAACCGTTACCCAAGCCCTCATCAGCAGGGGACTGGACTACAACAACACACTCAATGCCGTAATCAACAAGAACCACACCAGCAAACTCCAGAATGTACAGAGGGCCTGCGCCAGACTAATCCTCAACCTACAGCACTACTGCCACATCACCCAACACCTGCAGACACTATACTGTCGAGAAGAGAATCACCTTCAAGCTTCTCACCCATGGCCACAAAGCCCTCAACAACACCGGACCTACCTACATAAACCGCTGCTTCTCATACCACACACCCCAAAGATCCGTCCGCTCAGCCCAGCTCTCCCTTTCAATGGTGCAATGCATCAAGAAGACCAGAACAGGAGGCCATTCCTTTTCCTTCCTCGTGGGCATGGAACACGCTGCCTCTCCACCTCTGACAGACACCAGCACTCTCCTTGTTCTTGAAGGACCTCTAGACCTGGCTCTTCGGCGAATCACCGTGAACACCCAGGAGCTACGCCCCCCCACCTTCACCCTCAGCGCCTTGAGACCCTTTCGGGTGAGTGGCTGTGCTTAACAAGCCCTTGATTGATTGAATATGATTGGACATTTTCTTCTAATCACAGGGCAAACACTATTTGTGCTGGGATCAGAATCACGAGTTGAGCAGTAATTACTGCAACCTCCTCAGTTGTGCCCAGGTGAATTTCCCTAGGTAAAAGCTGCCAAAAATTCCTTGAGAAACTTCCTGGAAATACCAATAGATTCAGTTGTTGGTGCACAAAGCCCAAAAATCTGCATATTTATTCCCCATTTGGAAGGAAAAACTCATGATTGCAGTTATTTATCATCTAGTCCACTCATAATGACTGCTTAAGAAAGATATTCTGGGCCACTAACTCCTTTACAAAATGCATCTGTTGCAAAGTTGGTACACCTCGGGATCTCTTGCACAGGTTGTCTCCAGGTTTGCTTCTCTCATCTTGTTTCTCCAAGCTTGAGAGAATTGCTCTTTCAATTGTCTGGCCTCTCTCATCAACTCTTTTCCTGCTTGGGATACTTGATCTGTGCATTGCTCCCTGCAATGACTTTGCAGTTAATGTGGAATACTGGATTTTGAAAATGAATTTAGTTGGTTGTTGCATAGCTCGGAATGTTTCCAGTCTCTAGCAGGTTTCATTTTCCACGTCAGATATAATATAGCTGATAATATTTTCAGGATTTCGTGTGCATTACCCTAACATTCTTTGCTCTTTTCAAAATGTCTGATGTGAACAGAATGAAACCTTAATATGCTATCCAGATCAAAGTCCGTGGCTTTATTCCTGCAACACGTATGATCTCCTCTTATGTGGTTTCTGAAGATTGTCGAAAAACAAACTTATGACCCACCCCATTGCCTTTCTTTTTGTTCTCTAGGATTCCCATTATCAGAATGATATTCCATGCTGAAAGACTATTTCTATGGATTTTTAGCCCTCTAATTAGGTCTTCCTTTATTTTATCTTTCCAACAGCCTTGCCCTTATCATTGGCTACATCGCATGCGATATTCTGTGACAGCCAGGCTGAAAGTGCTGTGACAAAATAAGTAAGACATAGATTCTGTCATGTAACACTTAAAGGTGTTGATCTGTGACTTTTCCCAAATATTTTGGGATCTCTATTTGTAGAGAGACCATCACCTTCCATGGCATGCTTTTGTTCGCTGCTTTTTGTCATCAAATAGGTATTGTCTTGGAGGCATTTCTTGGAGATCAAGATTTGTAAAAGGCATTATATTTTCTTCATTTTTGACCTCCTGTGTTTTTTCTTCTTTTTGCTGGTGACGTGGTCCTTAGGGCAACTTGGGGTATCCACTTTTCTTTATTCTTTGATTTCAACAACAATACATTTGGTCTCGTGCCCTTATTCCATGTAACACCCGAATAATATTTTGAATGGTATTAACCATCTGTATGTGGTAATTCCTCATGTAGCGCTGTACCTATTGATCACTGAACACATATGGCCAGGTCAAACCTGGTCAGATTTGTCTCTGAGAAACCAACTATCAATTGGGAATAACCTGCTGAAATTGATCTGCTAACAGTGATTTCTTGTATAATTCCCTATTCCATAGCCGAAGATCTGAAATGGTGTGATCATTTTGCATTCTGGGCCTACCAACGTCACAGTACTGGAATTTCTGGGTGCGCAATTACAGCATCAGAAGTTTTTGCAAGCTAGAATGTTTCAACATACCTGAGGTGTCAACTCTGTTTAACTTCTTGAAGATATTCTAGGATCTATTTTTCCTTTTATTCCTGTCACAAATAAGGAATGCTGTATTCATTGGTGAACTTGTTTTGTAAGAGCACATTTTTACATTGTTTTAAACTAGCAGCCATTCTATCCGGAGTGATGCAGTACCTCTTTTGTACTTTGCAATTCTAGCAGTTGAGGAAAGTTCAAGATGGCAGTACCCTACTAAATTCATGGTGTTAACATGATTTTTGCCTTGATTGTAGAACGTTATACACTATACCCCTGCTAATTTAGAGGCATATTGCCTGTGCTCCCCCTTTCAACAAAATAACATTGGCTTACTCTTCATTGGCATATTTAATTTACCTACTAGCCACTAGTATATAGTACAAAGTGTACCAAGGGCCTGTAAGTTAAATGTCACCAGTGGGCTGCCAGCCACGGCCATTATAGGGCATGCCAATGGGCGGTGACGTGGGGCGGGGGAAGGGCAGGATGGGGATGGGGGTGTAAAATGCGGGAAACGGACGATTACAGGTAAGTAACAAAAAGAAAAAAAAAATGTGTTGCGTGCGCTGCATCGCATTTGGCGATGCAGCGCACGCAACAAATTTTGTTTTATTTTTTAATTTTGTTACTTACCTGAAATCATCCATTTCCCTCATGTTACAACCCCCACCCTGCCCCTCCCCCGCCCCACGTCACCGCCCGGTGGCACGTCCTACACGGGCCGTGGCTGTAGGCTGCATCAGCCATGGTGCCACCATCTGCAGTGATAATGCAGACATGACTGCAGGCCTATGCTCTGTAGCCTGGGTGTGCAGTTTTAAAACTGAAAATGCGCAGGAGCGACACGTGCAGGTAAGAGTGGTGGGGCGGGTGGGTTTATAACTCGACAGACAACGATGAGTGAAAATTAAATACATATTTAATCTTCCCTTGTCGTCGTCTGTCGAGTCCCCCACCCCACTCCATCGCTCTTACCTGCACAAATCGCTCCTGCAAATGCGACAAGTTAAAATAATCTAATCTGGAGGGAGGCAAGATGGCGGCCGCTGCTGTGGCCGGTGAAGTGCTGTAAGATGCGTCCTGCATGACTCACCATTAATCCCTTCTGCTAAAGTATCTCCTACACATAGCAGACAGCGGCAGCTTACCGAGGGCACCGACGTTGTCTTTTGCCGGTGGATCGCGAGGCTTTTCGAGCGGGTGTTCTCCGGGTACGGAGCTGCCGGTGCAGGTCGACGGCTTGGAGTGGCGGCCGGAGCTTGTGGAGGAGGCGGCCCTTGGAGCAGGGAGTGTCCGACCGTTAGCCGGCAGACGCATCGCAGCTGTGGTCCTGCCGGTTGTTGGTTTGAGCCCGACGGAGGAGAACTGTAAGGTGGCGGCTGGGACGCTATTGCTAGTGTTGTAAAAAGCAAACCTCTGCTGCTGAGACTTGCGTGATATACGGAAAACGGTGAGCTATGGGAAAGCAAACAATTGGTGCTGCACTTGTTTGCCATATAAAGTACTTTAGTGCTTTGTTACAAAGGGGATTTTCGGCATTTTCGGCATAAGTTATAAGTGTGTAAACGCTTGACTGCTTTGAGTCTGTGAAGAGAGACCTGCTCTCATATCCGTGCTGAGATTGGAAACATAAATGGCGAAAGGCAGAGGCGGCACGAGGAATCGGGGTACAGCAGTCATATCAGCCCCTGTGAGCACGCCAACAGAGGGGGGTGTAGGGAACAATGTAGACAACTCAGTGCAACCCTATATCATAGATGGAACAGTGGAGACTGTATTTAAAAGCCCACATTTGACGGGAACAAGCAATGCGCAACAGGATGTATTAGTCAATCAGCCCGTTCCCAGCTCTCAGCAGCCTCAGAAAAATGCTTCAATCCTGCCAAGTCAAGTCCTACAAGAGGGGGCAGTGAGACAGCGAGTCGTCCCAGCAATTTTCAATAAAAAATGTAACAGGTCTAAAGTTGACGTCTCCAACTCGGTGCCTCATAGTGATCATGCGACGGAAGGACCCCAACATGACCCGCAGAAAGCTCCATTACCTGATAACGATCCACTCGTAATGTCCCAGCCCGAACTGACGGAGGAAATTGAAATTGTCAATAGTGAGGAAGGGGCGGCCAATAGTACAGGGCCAGATACAGATCCAAATACCTATCCGGGGGTTGAGAGCGGCAACGGGTCGGAATATGCAGGTTCAGATGGAAAGTTTTATTCAATGTCAGATCTGACCATTGCATCAGATAAGGAAAATGAAGGAAACGATGAAGATAGCCTAAGTAACCTTGATGAGTGGGGGGCAACGCCGGATGAGGAAGAACATGATGGCTATGTACATGGTACAATGTGTGAGACAGTCAGGAAAATGCCAGAAGCGGCAGGTAACTTAGATCAGAACCAAGGTACTCCATGTGACCAGTTCACTATGGATGAGGAGGAGATTAACGAAGATGCAGTCACTCTGGGATTGATATACAAAAGCGTAATGGCTCACCGGAATGAGACCAGAGCTGAAGGTTTGAGGACACAAGGAGCCGTGAAAAAGCTTCAAAATACCGTAAGGCGCCTAGTGAAAACTTGTACTGAGGTAACTACCAGGGTGACGGAGGTGGAACAGCGAGTTTCCTCATTTGAAGATAGCCTGGAAAAACATCAATCGGCCGTTGAGACACTGCAAAAGTCAAAGACAGATACAGCCTGGAAACTAACAGATCTTGAGAATCGCGCTAGACGCAATAATTTACGTGTCTTGGGCATTCCGGAAGGCAAAGAGGGGTTGGACCCCCGCAGCTTCATTATTCAGGTGTTCAGGGAGGCCTTTCCGGAATTGAAATCCTGGAACTGGGAAATTGAAATTATTCGTGCACACAGGTTTCCTTTTGTGAATCGTCGGCGGGACAATGGCCAGAAAGCATATCCAAGGGCCATCTTGATCTGCCTGAACAATTTTCTTTTGAGAGAGGCTCTGTATGATCTTGCACGTCCAGAGAAAAGGAGGAACGGGGGTGGCTGTGAGTTTTTTGTTCGCCCAGACTTTTGCCAACCAACGGTCAATGAGAGATGGCAAATGCGGAAATTAATTGCACCGTTCCAGGCAAAAGGCCTAGGCAAAAGGAATGTTTTCTACTCAATCCAGCCAAACTGAAGACTATATTCAAAAATCAAACTCGCTACTTTACTTCTGGTTCTGAGGCTCAACTATACTTAAACCAAATGGACAAACAGGCGAAAACTTAATTTTAATTACAGAACCCTTAGTGATAGGCTGTAATGGTTATGCTGCACCTGTGAGAGGGTATTGGGTTTGAGTTGTAATCTAAATGGATGCTAGGGGGCGTAGGAGTAGTAACTATGTTTTTTTTTTAGATTCTAGGCTATACCACATTATAGGTCTGCTTCCCCCATTCAAATGTTTTTATTTTTTTATTTTAGGGTAAATTTAATTCTGGAGTCAGCATTGGAAATTCACTATAGGAATATTGAGTAGGCAATCCGTGTACTGGGGTCAAGGGCCTGAATTCCTACAAATACGATGTAATGTTTGACTTAGTCATAGAAGGAGGTCTGATCCCTCTGACTATTTGTATATGAGAGAAATACTATATGCATGCTGTAATGCTGATTTGCAGACTCTCGAAGTAGAACTAGCGGGGGACATCCTGAAGAGGAAATAATTAGCCTGAAGCAAGGCTGTTGATTGTGAGTGTTGAATGATTAAATTGGTGGGGGGAGAAGGGGAGTCATGATACGCAGTGAAGGCACTTCTCCATCGCAGAGGACATGGTCCTTAAGCCTTGTGAAGGGTGGTGGTGAGGGTGGGAGGGTGGGGTTGGAAGGGGAGGGGGCAAGGGGGGAGGGGGGAAGAGGGGTGGAAAAGGAAAATAACACATGAGTTAGGGTTGGGAAGACATTTGTATTTTGTTGCTGCTGGGGAGCAATTTGCGAAAATTAGCTGGATCAAAGATGTAAAATTTGAAGTGGCTAAATGGCAGGTAGGGGTTTAAGGGTGGGCACACTGAATGTTAGGGGGCTGAACTCAGTCGAGAAAAGACGAAGAGTTACACAGGAGATACGGGCTTTGCAATGTGATATCATATGTTTACAAGAGACCCATGTGGTTTGGTCTAAGAGACATCTGTTAACAGAACTTGGGTTCAACTTAATAGTATGCACTAAATATTCAGGGGCGGCCAGAGGAGTGGCAATTCTTGGTAAGAATCACATAGCTACAACAGGGAGGATACAATCTGATAGGCTGGGACGCTGGGTGATAGCAGAATGTATTGTGGGCAACACCAAAGTTACTGTGTGTGTGGTATATGGGGCAAATATAGATGAAGCTGAAACTCTTAACTTTCTAAATGTTGAAGTAGCAGCTTGGCCCACACCATTGATCATGTGCGGTGATTTCAACATAAACCTAGCACCCAACGTGTAAGCATGAGCGGATTTTGCGTATTGGCAATCCGCGGATCTGCGGATTTGCGGATTGCGACAATACGCAAAATCCGCGGATCCTAGCGTATTTTTTTTTGCGTGTTCGCACGGGTTTCTGCAAGTTCGCGAGGGTTTTATTGTACAAAACGCTCGCGAACGTGCAGAAACCCGTGCGAACACAATGTGCCCACTCATGGCCAAACGGACGGGGCTTCCATGCGAGTGCACATGCCTCTTGTGTGTATAAAAGGTCAGAGGCCGATCAGAGCAGCAGATGAAGATACAGAGACTCCTGGTCACAGGAACAGCACAGGGATTGTGCTGCACATGCCTCTTGTGTGTATAAAAGGTCAGATACCGATCAGAGCAGCAGATGAAGATACAGAGACTCCAGGTCACAGGAACAGCACAGGGATTGTGCTCGTGAAAGTCAAGGATGCAAAGGCCTCTATCCAGCATCACAGCTGACTTTCGACGGTAGATGTGGTAAAGAAGGCACATTGCCCAGCCTCGACGACGCTCTCGATTGTTTCTGGGCTGATGAATGAGTCACTGCATTTGAGCTTCAACTAGTTCCAGCGACCATGTGTGTGTTTACAATGGCGCCAGCAAGCTGCCAGCGCAGTTGTAAAATAGTTACAAAGTTAGCTTGCACAGGAAGCACTTAGATAAAATAAAGCAGCACCTGCTTCGTTTTATCTAGTGGTTCCTGTGCAAGGTAACTTTGTAACTATTTTACAACGGCGCTGGCAGCTTGCTGGCGCCATTACATGAGTGGGTGGGGGTTCAACTTTTGAACCCGTTACATCTGTGGATTTTTTCGGATTTTTTGGAAACTACGTAAAATACACGGATTGCGTATTTACCAAAAATCCGAAAAATCCGCGGACGTAACGGATTTGCCGCCCATGCTTACCAACGTGTTAAATAATGCAAAAGCGAGATACACTGGCATGAAGCCGAGAGTATTTAAAGCCCTACAGGCACTCTTGGGAGCTCATGGATTGGTGGACGCTTGGTCAAGTTTAAGGGGTGGGTCTCCTGGGTACACTTTTTTTTCTTTTCCACATCGCACATTGGTTCGATTAGACAATTTTTTTGTTTCTATAGGGATGCTAAATCAGGCTGCAATCCAAGTATACCCTAGAGTGACATCAGATCATGGACCGGTTGTACTGACTTTATCGAGCATTATTTCCAGTGAACGTCCTCGACAGTTCTCTTTCGATCGTAAATTACTGTCTGAACAATTTTTTATTGAACATATGAAGGAGTGGATTGTATCTTTTTTTAATATTAATCGGGGGAGCAGTAATGAGGGTTGTGTGTGGGATTGTTTTAAGGCCGCTTTTCGTGGGGAGATACTGAGTGTAGGTCTGTATAACAAAAAAAAGCAAGCTGCGGAAATAAAGGCACTCTATCAGGAGTTGATCATGGCCGAAGAGGCGCTCATAGTGGGGATACAGACAGGGAATAATATAGATGACGAGATTAACGAAGTAGCGCGTTTGAAGGCAAAGGTAAATCTGAGGTGGTCCCAGGAAGCAGCCAAAAAATTTCGTGCTAAAAAACAAATACATTACGAATATGGCGAGGCAAGTGGCAGATGTCTCACCCAAAGAGTAAGAGCAAAAACGGCAGCCCAGCGTATCGACGAGGTACTAGACCAGAAGGGTGACTCTGTCAAGGATGAGCAGGGTATCCTGGAGGTATTCAGGCAGTTTTATGAGAAACTATATCAGAGTGAGGAGTATAACGGGGATAATGCTGCATCAATGATTAGTCAATACTGTCTGCAGGATCTTTCGGAAGATGACAGGGAAATGCTGGACGCACCCATTACTTTGGAAGAATTAGAATTAGCGATAAACAGGCTGGCTTTGGGAAAAGCCGCCGGCCCAGATAAATTACCCTTGGAAATATACAAAACGTTTTTTATGCTGTTAAAAAAAGATCTTCTGGCAACAATGCTAGCAGCACATAAAGGTTCAGCTCCCAAAACATGGCAAGAAGCAACAATAGTGGTATTTCACAAAAAGGACAAGCCACAGAATTCACCGGGATCATATCGCCCCATATCGCTTTTAAATGTAGATGGTAAAATATATTCGAAGATCTTAGCAAATAGACTTTCCATGGTTATTTCGGGTCTTGTATCAAAAACACAGCATGGGTTTATCCCTCAACGTAGTACTACTAATCATGTTGGACGAGTGATAACTTTACTTGATTATGCTAAAGCAACTAGGGAACCTTTTTGTTTAATTTTATTGGACGCCGAGAAGGCCTTCGACCGTGTGGCATGGTCTTTTCTGTGGGATAATTTGAAGGGTCGAGGTTTTGGGCCAGAGTTTATTAAATCAGTACAGGTCCTGTATCAGCATCCGGTAGCTCGGATTAGTACTATGGTATTGGAATCGGCGGCAGTACAAATCTGCAGGGGGACTAGGCAGGGGTGTCCCTGCTCGCCCTTATTATTTGCTTTATACATTGAGCCTTTTTTAAGAATGCTGGACTCTAACATTTATATAGTTCCGTTAAAGGTTCATATATACCAGGTTAAGGTGTTGGCATATGCTGATGACGTGGCAGTGATCACGTCCAAACCCACCATGGCAATGCAGGCTATTGAGCAATTGGCGGTAGAATTTGGTAAATCATCAGGATACAAGCTGAATTCAGCTAAAACCCAGTTACTCAGTATAAATATACCAAGCTACACTGATTCAAGACTATGTCAAGAGGTGGTATATTTGGGAGTTACGTTACGAGCTTGTATAGCTTCTTTAGTTAAAACCAATTGGGACCAGCTACTGGTCGGTGTTCGGAAAAAATTAGATCAGGCAGAATGCTTATATCTCTCATTAGTGGGACGATGTAATCTATTAAAAATGCTGATTCTCCCTCAAATTTTGTATTTTTTCCGATGCATACCCTTAGAAGTTCCCAAGACAAGTTTAGAACAACTACAGGCAATATGTATGCGCTTTTTGTGGTCTGGGGGAAAAGCACGAAGGGCTAGGCGCTTTATGATTTTGCCAAGAAAGCTGGGGGGTTGGTCGGTACCAGACTTTACATTATATTACTATGCTTGTATGCTGCAAGGTATGGGAATTTTACTAACCGGCAGAGGACCAGTAAGACCTGCAGACTGCCCTTCGATTTATCAAATGCTGCTGGGGGTAAAAGCTAAAAATTGTCTATTTAAGCACCTGGAACAAAGTTATTACAAACGTACCCGTTTCAAGACAATGGTGGCTGCATATAAGGTCTGGCGTATAGTTAGGGGGCTATTGGGCCTCGGAAAAATAACATGGTACACTCCATTGTCATCGTAGTTTTTTTTACCTGTAGATGTGTGAGATAGAGTAGTATATAATTGGAGGGAGAAAGGTATTAGAGTGGTGGGCGACTTGTATGATGCTAGTTATTTCAAATCTTTTGAACAACTACGAGAACAATATCTTCTCCCTAGAGAGCATTTTGTGAAATATCTACAGATTCGTAACAGTCTAATGTGTATAGGGAGTAACTTTAAATCGAATCCTTTGATCGAAGACATCATGAAAGGGGCAAGGATTGGAGTTCTATATAATCATATGTTAGACACTAAAGAAAATGATATAGAGCAACCGAATAGTAAATGGTGTGTTAAACTAGGCAGACAGGACATTCAAATAGAAATTTCAATTGGTATGGCTATAGACTTATTCCTGTCCGCAAAGCTGGTGGCGCAACATTTTAAATCAATCTATAATCTATATTATACCCCAGATAAGGTGTCTAAATGGTCGGTTGATGTAACAGGGAAATGCTTTCGCTGTGGGCTTGTCTCGGCGGATGATGTCCATATTTTTTGTACATGCACCGTATTGGCTCCCCTGCTGTCTCAGATAGAAAAATGCATTTCGGCAATTGTGGGCAATCAGGTACATTTATCAGCAACACAGATATTATTGGGTGTTGAAATGGGCACATTGAGTACTAATATTCCAAAGAAGCATGTTAAACTAATATTCTTAGTGACTGCAGTGTATAGGCTGTGTATTGCATCTGCGTGGCTGCAACAGGAACCGCCTGCTTTTGAAGCTTGGCAGTCTCGGTTATTTTCGGTACATAATATGGAGCACAGCTTGTATGCTCTAAAGGACTCCCGCAGAAGGAAGATTGGGGAACAGATTTGGGGATCAGTCACAAATTATTTGGAGTTGTAAGGGGTGATTTGAGCTGGATTGTTTTTAATATTTGATGGATATAATTGGGCCTGCCCTTATGAAATGAAATGTACACCTAACAGCTAGTCCTTTTTTTCTTCTTGTGCTTCTCTATTATTTCTTTCTTATATTATTCTTGTATTAGTATATGTTAAAATGACATGATTTGAATTGTTATCTGTTTGACAAAATGTCTCCTTTTCTTTCTTCGTTTTTTGTCTTCTTCTTGTTGTACCAACCGACTCATGTGTTTTTGCATAAATAAATAAAAAAATAAAAAAAGTTAAAATAATCTGTTTTGACAGGCTGACAACTTCCTTTTAAATATTAATAAGTCACCCATAAGTAGCCCCTATAGCTCAAAAGGCAGGGTGCAGGGCATTTAAAATTCGGACATGTAAAAGTTTATTATTAAACATGTCCTTAGATTGAAAAGGCACAAAAAGCTATTTTCACTTTAGCAAGCATTGGGATAGTATAATAATCCCAGCTACAAATTTAATGTTTGGACTTTTTGAAATATTTATCACAAGTCCAATTCACTGGATTTGTAATAAATAGTTTGTTAAAGGTATTTTTACCTTTCTAATGCATCTAGAGGTCCATTTGCAAGAGCTTCAACTGTCACATGGCAACAGTATGGCCCCCTTGATAAGGCATGAACCTGTTCCCAGAGCTATGACAAAGACCTTGGTTATGGGAGGTGTTCTGTTCCTGTGGCAAGATGACCATTTTGGCTGTGACCAGAACCTTGATTAACTTCAATGAGGCCTACCCTTTCACAGGCAAATATTAGCTGACACATGAGTGGCTCCCCCCTTTGTTCCACCAGTCTGGCAGGCAGCAATTGCAGTGGGAGAGGAACTGTCTCCAGAGATGGTTTAGCGTGACCACAGGGGAGGGGTAGCTCATTTCCCTGACCAAACCTCCGGGATGTGCACACATGCTCTACACAAGTGGAGAAGGGTTTCACCATTGTGGATTTAGTTAGAGCAGGGCATTGTGGGATTGTTTGCAGTAGGGCACATATGAAGTGCTGCAAATGTAGGTAGAGTTGCCCCAGGGAACTTTTACCCTATTGTTTAGGGAGGGGTCAAGAGTCACCCTCGCCTAAAGGGAGGTGCGATGCTTAAATATGCCACCCCCAGTACCCTCCCCTTAACGATTTCTGGACATTTGGAAAAACTGAGAAGGGCCTAGAACACAGGACTTGCTCTTCCTCTTGTACCCAGGACAATAAAGTGGACTCCAAGGGTAACAAGGCTGACCTCCTGTTCAAGCTACAGTAGCACAACAAGCTACAAGACGCCTTTCCCTAACCTCCCAGCTGACCAGATCAAAATTGACCTGCCCTGGATCCTGCTGCTGGCTTCTGCTGGAGTGAGTCTTGACCCTTAAGTGATGTCCCATTGGCTGGCATCAAAGTACTCCTCCTAACGTTTCCTGAAACGTAGGACTTAGAAAAATGTTGGCTTTCAATACCTCTGGAGGACCAGGACAACCTGCCAAGCCAATATGACGAAGGTGCGTTGCAGCTGGACCAAAGATTCAGGTTGTTCCCGCTCAGAGTTTTTCTGAAGCGAGCAATCCAATTCAGTTGAATATTGTGGAGAAGGTGCCTGGCTTTATGGAGCCTTCTTCGCCTACAGCCTGCAGCCTTGCCTCACGGGAAGAATCCAGACTCCTTAAAAATGACTAAGTCCAAAGGTAGAAATCTTCACCAGGGAAAGGAGACAACAGTATCCAACCAGCGAGGGACCTCCTTTAGGTGTGAAATTCAAATTTCTCCCACAGTGAGCTTTCTCACCAGAAGTCAATGGCTACATCGTGACCTTGTCCAGCGGCTATCCAACAATGTGGAGCCCTCTTTGGCAGTAGCCTGCGACCTTGTCCCACTGAGAATGTTTTACTTCCTTTTCAGAGACTAAGGGGCACACGCATCAAGCCCGCATTTTGCGATTCCTAAATAGCGAATTATACCGGTTCGCTATTTAGAAATTGCAAAATGTAATGCCTGAAGGATTCGCGAAACAAATGCAATTCCTTAAAATTTCTTAATTGCGAGTCGCAAATTGCAAGTCGCAATTAAGGAATTGATTCCCATTCTTTCCAATAGGCCTTGAGGACCATAGGAATCAATGGGAATTGCCTGCACAATTTGTGAGTACCCATTTGGTACTCGTAAATAGCGCATGCAATTTCAAGGGTGCCAAAGGGACACCCTGTTGCAACCTTGAAATTGTTATGTACACCATGTTGCCCCAAGGGCATGTGTGTGTGTGACATGTAACTTTGAAAATGCACTTTTGTGCATTTTGAGGCCAGAATTTTGGTTGTATGACCAAACAGTATTCCAGATGCACCTGTCATGTCCTGCTTAATAACAGCGGATGCAACAGACTTCTATGCTCCCGCCTTCAATGGCACTCTTTACGTATGCATGGCCCCTTCAAAGGTAAACTCCAGTTCACTGTTTCTCTCTCTCTCTCCCTCCCCTCTCTGGCCTGGATTGCTACCACAAGTTAGTGCTAGGAACATCTAGTGACACAACCACCCCCCAACTTAACACGTGTTATGCCCACGCCCACACCCCTGAGTCCTTTGCTAATCCAGGGCAGTTCAAATAGCCCTGCTATGGTAACAACTAGGGGAAGGAAAGCTCCAGGGGGACAGGATTTGAACCACCTACCAAAAAAAGGAAAGGCGGGGTACAACCAAACAATCGACTCAGTTTGCCATTACGGAATCTAGTGGAGTGTATGTGTTTGGAAACTCGGGGGAAAATACTTCGGGTCCTAATTTTGCAGGGCAACCAAAAATTGTGCTCAATCAGGATGAATTATGTTCCTTATTGGGGAAACAGTTGGCTGTTCTTATTGACCCTATACTTAAGCGACTCGACTCAGTGGATGCTAGGCTAAACAAGATTGAACAATGCTTAGCTTGTAGAGCCCAAATGGATAGGGAGCAACCTTCCGTGCACGCAATTGTGGGGTCACAACATAGTCCACGTGGGGTAGTACATGATACTCAGGTGGTAGGCTTCCAAAATGCTCAAAGTAGTGCTGAGCGGGTAGCATCATTGACGAGCTCAGTCTGCCCTTCCCATACTAGTGTTAAAAAGGGTAATGTACCTCCCTCGACACAGCAGTCTGGGGTAATGGTTACTGACAACAGACGACAAGCCGAGCGAGATCCAGAAGGGGAACTGGCCATGTTACCAAGCCTTCACCTCCTGCCAGAAGCCACCCCCTACACGGTCATCCTAGCGAACGTACCTCCACTCCCACCAGGTACACACGAGCATTGGTCAACACTCAAAAACAAGACCTTACATTTTTTAAGTAAGAAGACTGGGATTCGCCATGAACTCTTTGACGAATTTAAAATGGTCCGCCGTGTTAACTGGGTAGGCCATTCGCACAAATTGCTGGTTGGTGACTGTGTGGTTCTAAGCCTTAGGTACCCCTCTTAGTTCGTCATATTCTTGAGTTGGCTGGGCAGTTCCCATATGGTGCAGAGGAAATCAGATTACTCCCACTCAGGTTTTTCTATAATCGCTGGACCATACCCAATAATATGGTTGTACGGGCCCAACAAAGGTCCTTTAATAGGCTAGACTTTCCTATCCAGACTAGCAATCGTTTTGAATTGTTGTCAACCCTTGAAGATATAGACTGACTGGGAGGGAGTGTCACTGATAAGCTGACAATAGATATACAGGTTAATATGATGGTACTAGAGAATTCTCTATGCAATATCACTAGTCGACAGGAAAGTTGGTGTCTCTCCTCCCGGGAAACATTGATAAGTGGTTTAGGGTGTTCAAGCACAGGAAGTGTACGGTGGGCTGATCCTATTAACCCTGATACACAATCTCATACAATTACATGCACCCCAGACAACCTGCTACCACAAGTTAGTGGTCTCCGTTGCTCACTTGCACAGTAATTCTGGGATAATGAGGGCTTTTATCTGGTACAGGTACCAGGAACCTGACACATTCGAACAAGGTTTCTGTGGAGTGGAGGGTATGAAAACCAGATTGTAAAAGGATGAGTATACTCTTGGAGGAAAGAAAGTTGGAGAGTCAGTTGAAAGTTAGACGTTTTAGTTTTTTTTAGAACGGGAGCTGAGATACTGGGTGATATTTGGCAGCAAATGAGAGATCATGTGTCAGTTTTAGAGGGGATGAACCACTACCGATAGGAAACTAGAAGGGAAAGAGCACATAGTGAGCGAGTGGCTGAACTTTTATGTGAAGCGTAGAAGACTCTTAGGTAAAATAGGGAAGTGGCTTGAAAGTTATGGACCAAAAAGTACTGATAAGCAGTTGTGACAAGTGGACTGAGTTCTGTTGGGCATGCACTGTTGTGATGCATCAGAGTGTCAGAGTGTTTCTAGGGTGCATGTGGTGTGTATGACGACTGGGCGGGGCCTTAAGTAATATGGTCATTATTTCTCTGACAATAATGATTTTTGAGAAGTTTGTGCCAGGTATTGGCCGATAGTGACATGATATTGACCTGTGTAGAACAATTATTTTAAGGTGTGTTCAAGATTTTGAGGGTGAGGTTAGGGGTTGGTGATAAAATTCTGAAACTGAGAGGATTTAGTATTGTCTAGAGCACTGAGAAGTGTATTATGCAAATAAGTTATAATATATCGAAACATGCACTCCCAGTCTCTTATTTCCTAGTTACAGTTGAGTTGTGGCATCTCATTACATTTGAAATAAGAAAATGACATACCTTCTCAACAGTACTGACATAACTTTTCTGTTGTGATGGTATATGTGTAATGCCAGAGCCAGCCGCCAAGTTGTAAGACAGATCACAGAATATCACTCCAGCTGCAATTCAAACAACAAGAACAAAATCTGGCTTTTTGTTGTTACGATCAGTCGCTGATCAGCAGGAAGGAGAGATTTATGGTATGTTTTTTGCACATTGTTCATTACAGGAGAGAAATAATCGTTCTGCATGGTACTACTCATTCAGAGCTACAACCTTTTTTAAATCTGATTTACAATAAACAAATTCTAAATATGTTTGCAACAAATTACTAACTGCGTTTTGTTGTATTTAATTTGCCCTACAGATTCCGCTTTTATTTTATTATATCTGCAACCATAATATCTTATTCCTATGAAGGAGCAGGACCGAACATTTTTAAGCAGTTTGTGGGACGGATGATGGTGTGACCAAATATTATAAATAATAAAATGCTCTCTGCCATACCTTAAAAGGATAGTGCCAGTCACCTCAGAGTTCCATGACCCTACAAAGGAACTTTGCCTTTGGCCTAATTATTTTATATGGTCATAGATCTCTGCAGTGACTTGAATATCCCTATAATGATTTGCTGTAAACTAATGGGAAGTAATGGTGTTACATTATGGCTTATCAGACTATTTTAGCAGATTAGTACTGGCTCTAGGACATCTATGTCATCCTATGTATCTCAACATATATAAGAACTAATCTTTAGGTCGTGTTCGTTATCAATGCTGTTCAATTTTTCTGTAAATTGCTGCTATATCTACCCATTACATTTTCCAATATGAGATATTTTCACACGGAGCAGTCAGCTAATCTGCAACTTCAAGAATTGAGACCGGTACTGGATTCATTGGGACTACCTGGAGATCCGATCATTCGACATGATAAAAGGCAAACGTTACACTTAATTTTCGATCTAACGGTTTAATTTCCTAGCCACAAATAATTCCTCTGCACAGCCCTGACCATGCAGCAGTGTTATTTACAACTCGAGAGATTAAGCCTTTCAGTAACCCGGCCTGCTGGTCGTTCAGGCTACTAGAATGATTAGATCTTTCAAACACGTTGATAGAATGTGCTGAGCAGAATAATTCGGCTGTGCTGATACCTGCACTCAGCTGGAAACTCCTTCACGCTTTGGAACAGTTCTTTTTTCCATCACCTTGTAATTAAATACATCTACTGACCTGACAGGGGTCACAAGACAGAGCAGAGGACTAACACGTAAACAGTAGGAGTCAAAGTTGTCTAGATATCTGAATATATAGCTGCCAACTTCAGCTCTGATAAGCAAGATAAACACAAAGGTGAGGAAGGTAAAGTGATGCACGTTTATAAATTGGAAATGCACTAATCTGCTTTAGTCAAAATGTCTAAAGGGTTAATGGACAATTTGCCTATTCATGTTTGGAATGACAAAACCATTCACAAGACATATCTAACTCCTTGTATAGATAAGCAAGCAGTGCCAAAGCATCTAGATCTCTGCCCTGAAAGCTATTGACTTAGCCAATTCATTTTTTATAGTTCGTTTAAGCCACACAATTGGCAGGAAAAAGAGGGTAGAGCTTGGAGGTGATGTGATATTCAAAAGTGATTAAACGTTGGAACCAGCAGCTCTGCACTCAGAGCAGGAGAAGAGTAAAGAAGGAACATGTGTTTTCCCTGGCAGCGAAACAGTAGTGACTGAGATCCCTAGTTCATGCAATGCCTTTACTTCTAACAAAAATTCCCAAACATTTGGGAATTTACGGAATTGCTACTTTTCCCAGGAAACCTTTTCTGCTCATATTTGTAAGTGCTTCCAATTGAGGTACATCTCTATGAAATTTGCATTTGTGTCAGAAAGGTAATATTTATTTATCGAGAAAAAGTTTAAGTGTGAGCAGCAACTACGCACGTGTTATTGAGAAATGAAGGGTCAAGGAGCGTAGATGTTTTAGAAGATTTGGCGCTTTGAATGTTCTAAACTGATTAAAAGTTGGGACCATCGGCTATGTACTCAGAGCAGGAAAATGATTTTTTTGTGTGCAATTATTTTTATCGATTTTCGAAAAGAAAGCAAAACAGAGCGATAGTGATACACTGCTGCAGACACATCTCCAGGATGTCGATAATAATACTAATACACAAAGATATAATCTACAAAACGAAAGGCACTACAAGTATAAGTACAAACAAGCGTGGGACAGCCAAGCCCAAGAGCCGGATTATGTAGGAACATAAATGTGAAAAACAAGGGGAGGGTTGTGGTTCAAGATGAGAAAGACCCTAAGGTGGGGTGCCTGGGACTAATGTGTGGAGGTAGTCACGCAGTGGCCCCCAGATATCCTTGGGACGGGAAGAAGGGGGTTGCAGGACTGCGTAATCTTCGCTTACAGTTTTACAAAATTACATACTTTTCAGCCAGACAGGGGGAGGGGGAGCTATGGTGCGGCCCCAATGGAGCGCTATCTCACCCTTGGCCGTAGACAGCACATGGAGACAAAGCGAAGCAAGGAGCGCAGTATGTCTTTGGTGTATTCCAAGAGTGCAAGAAGAGGGTTCGGGAAGAGCTCAATGACAGCCATTGCAGAGACGTGCACAAAGACAGAAGTCCAGTATGTATGTTTCACAGGACAGATCCAGGCTAGATGCATTAAATCAGCGCCAGGGGCATGGCATTTGACACATAGATCAGATCTAGCGAAGCCAAATTTGGCAATATCCGAGGGTGAAAGTTAAATGTGATGAATGTTTTTTAAATTTTATAATTTGCCTCTGTAGTTGCTCGAAATATTTCTCATTTGTGAACAGCATTATGTCTATATTTTATGTTCATATTTTAAGTGCTTCCAATTGAGGTTTAATTTTCGTGATTTGAGCATCGTTGGCAAAAAGGAAACCTACTAATACATTTCACTAAGTATCCATAATTTCATATTATAATATCCAACCAACAGGAGTTCTTTCTATTGCTTGATTGGTTAATGTTTCTTAGTTGGGTAGAATATAGTGCAAACGCTCCAACAGAACTATGTGAAACACTACAAGGTGTGTTTCCAGTGTGTCTACATTTTCTACCTGCCATTACTTCCTTAAACTTTTTGAAAAAGATTACATGACTTACTAATAAAAGTCATATAAAGAAGAAGGCCTAAGGAAATAATCTATTTTAGCAAATGCACACATATCCATATCAGTTATATTAGAACTGGGTTTGCAAAAATAATACAAATGTGGTTCAAATGTGGCTGCAGTAGATGCCCAGTTTTACAGGCACGGTGGTGACAGTAATTTCAGGGTGGGAAAATAAAAGGGAATCTAACAGGCTGTTTGCAATGTTGGTAATATAATCATAATGGTATTTTCCATTCCTAGTTACCTCCCCCTCCTATTTAGAATATGTAATCCTTTTAGCCATAGAATGTTGGCTATAGGCAGATTCAGAATGTTGATGTTAGGAGATAGCTGAGGTAACAGTTGGAGAGGACAAGCAGGGATTGGAGACACATTTCAATGTCAAATAAACTCATTTTTTAACTACAATTACCTAGGAAGATTACTCTAAATTTACAACAAGGATGGGATGCTGTGCAGAGGATAGCTCTGTGTCTCCGCCTCTGATATCATGTTCTCTGCTGGACATTTCCGTGATCACTCAGTAAGTGGGTGTAATGCAGGACTTCCTTAGATTGTATTCCACAGAGCTGCAGTCCTTTGCAATATCGGTCTACACAGTGGATGTTTATATAGTCATTGGCAGCTCTACAGAGGAGAAGACTTTTGAGGAGCTACTGTCAATGCTATCTTTCGTTATAAAGTGCCTCTGTCTTCACCACTAATCCTCATCTGTTGACGAATTGTTAAACCACCGTATTGGTGTGTACCACCGTGTAGTCAGTGAATAAGAGACTATCCACTGAACTCTGCCTCCACAAACAACAAATCGAGAAGCTTTACCTCACATATTGGGACTGAGGTTATAAATATAAATGAAAACACATGTGGATTAAAACCCCGAGTAAGCCTAACACTGGTAACCCCAACCACCATACATGTATGAGCACCACACAACAATAAACACAAGACTACAAAATCACTCCCTTGGTCGAAATCTATGATCTTTAGGAAATTATTACTAAAGAATGATACTAAGCAGAGTAAAAAATAGGTCAAGTAATATTTTAATCAAAATAACAATTTGAAAGCAACGCAAATACTGCTGATATAATTCATACAGAGCAATAGGCTGCCCTGAATTTCAACAAGCGAACACCATTCATTGGATCTGACAATAAAAAGGAATTATATTGTACAAATATCTCAAGTCAAAAATTTGTTAATATTTCATAAGTACAGTTTGACGTTTAAGCCCAGAGGTAAACTTGACGAGGGCCATCATCAGGACAACATGTTGCAAAAAACAAAAATAATCATATGATAATGGTACAATTTCGGGCTTAATGAACAATTTCAAATTGGATCAAAATAATATGTGTCCAAAACAACAGTAAGAAGGTGTGAAACTTGAAGAAAAACCGGTGAATGAATCCGTGTACAGGGGTCACTTCAGAACAAATTAAACTTCAAGGCAGGTACCAGTCAACAAACTGGGCATTCAAAGAATGTGCATGCGGAAGCAGCGCTAAGCAAATTAGAGTGCAAGCCGCCTCAGAAGCGAGCAAAACATATCCTTGTATCTTCTGACACAAATTATCTCAAAACTGGAGAACAACCACATAACACAAGAAGATCAACAGAAATTGTGAACCGGCAGATGTACCAAAAACTGGCAATCAGAAAATGTAAAATACATTGACTTTTTCTCTAATTATGTCTCTCATTTCTCTGAAAAAGGTTTGGTAAGAGATATGTGCTGTAATCTTAATCGTAATGGTGTGTTCCATTCCTAGTTACCTTTACCCCCATCCCCTTCCTCCTATTTAGAATGTTATATCCCTTAATTCTTTAGAATGTTAGCTGGATGCTATCACCCTTTTTCTTGGTCTCAGTAAAACACGTCAGGTGGGGTTAGCTAAGCATGTATTTCGAAGTGCCTGTAAACACTGTTGTACAAACTACGAATGGTTAACCTTGTAACAGAAATGCTAATGTCTTTGCTTATAAAAATGAATAATAAAATACATTGAAATTAAAAAAAAAAGTATGTTAGCTGGAGGCTGATTTAGAATGTTGATGTAATAAGATAGCTGATTCATTTCATCATCCAGCATCAAAGTTATTAGCAAACCAAAAAATCCACTTGCTATGGAACGTGGTCCTAGCAATAACTACCCAGTGTAATTATATTTATGGGCAAATTATACTTACAGTTGTCAGCTCCATAACCAGGCTTGTGAAATAAGACTAGTACATTTCACCTTTCAATCTAAAGACGTTTTGTGAGCCTTCGAAAGATTAAAAGATATAATGACGTCCAAACCAGGGCTGCGGTCACCCTACGTTAAAGAGACCTTTATTTTACCGACAAATGCGTCTGACATAGGATTCAAATCGTATATCGTAGTTAAATGCTAATGAAGAAAAGAATCCTATTTTGTTTGTAGTAGAAAATTATTCCTGAGGGAAATGAAATATTCTGCTATTGAAAAAGAATGTCTAGCGATTAAATGGTGGTGGAGAAATTACGCTATTGCTTAGAAGGTTGTGTCTTTATTCTCTATACATACTACGCTCCCCTCACAAGTATTGGTATAAGTCATAATAAGTGAATTAACCCAACAGTATTGCAATGGTCCTTGTCCATACAGCCATACCACTTTGAAGTAAAACATAGGAAAGGGAAAGAGATAAGAAATCTAGATTCTTTTTAAAGCTATCCAATATTCCAGCAGGAAAGATTAAAGGAAGGGGATAAGTGAGGGGACAGACAGTGGCTTTATCGATTTACCTGTGGTTAACCTGGTCCCATCACCAATGATCCTCCGAGCAAAGCCTGGAAAGATAAAATAAAGAATAAAATCAAGGAAGGACAATCAAGAGTGAGACCAAAAGAAACAAAGAAAATACTTATTTTTCTCACCTGTACTGGTTTCCGGAAGAAGAAAAGGTGAAGAGGCAGTCCAGAAGGGGTTCAAGGGAGAGGAGGCCACCCAGTTTGACGATGTGCCTGCGGACATCAAGAGCAGAGAGAGTCGAGCCACCACGGGTGCAGCCACCACACCTCCTGCCCACATCAAAAGCCGAAGAGGCATTTGGCGCACACCAGCCTCCAGATGGCGTGTTGCTCTCTCAGGTTAGTTACTGGGTATGTGCACAGTGTAGCGGAATGGGAAGTTAGTAAATGGCAATCTTCTAAGGAGTAACAAGGAAACTGAAGGAGATGACATCATCGGAGTGTATAGCACAAACCGAGGACATATCTGGGCAAGTTTGTTAGTACTGCAATTATATTATCAAGTTTCTTCTCAGGAGCTAAGAAAAAAAACACGTGCAAGAAAAATATGTATGAAGTCGGGAAAACTGATACTAGTCATATAAGCTAATGTTTTTTTTGCTTTAAACCTATTATTTTCTGTGAGGATTAAAATAGGGATAATAGAAGCGACGGAAAAGAATAAGTAGTTGGGATGTTGGGGGGGGGCCTCAAAGGAACTCCAGTCAGGGAAACTGTGTCCTGTAAAAAGAGAAAAGACACGAATTACACACTGAAGAAGCAAAGTGTCCGTGAACAACAACCATGTATCTGATGTTAAATGGAGTGAAAGGAAACAAATAAAAGCAGTCAAAGATTACTAAAGCAAAAAATGTAATCGGGTGCATTAATATTGACACATACAACTATTGTAAACCTACGCCTGGGCTACATACCTTCTTTGTCAAGCATAGGATCCAGTTCAACAAGTCAACACCTTTTAAGGTCTCACCTGAGCCAGTGCGAGACATTTAGTGAGTGGGCTTTAAAAAGCAGACAATAGCTTTTTGTGTGGCATAGAGCATGCGGTTACGTGCACAGTCACGAGCAGAGGCACCACGGGCTTTCCTCACGCTCGCCCAAGCGCGCGTGCCTCGCTCTGCCTCTCTGGCTTGCTCGCGCTTCAATGCCCCTCCCCCACCACAGAGCGCGTCTCGCGGCCGTGGGTCTTGTTTCTTTTAAAAATAAAGAGATCATTCTTTCTCAATTACCTTTCCTTTCAATTTCCCGAGGCTGTCGGCTCGGCGATGGCCTGCCGCACTGTCTCTCTCATGCTCTTTATTCAAAGCACAGTGTCATATGCTTACTTGTGAAACCCTCCATGTTGTGATGCCATCTTCCTGTCCACTGAATGCAGCTCATGTGTGAGTCCTTGTTATTGTTTACTTGTGCACTTCTTGAGAGTGGAAGTTTTTTCCAGCTTTCTCTTTATTGTAATTCTTTTTGCCACTCCACCGCGCTCCATGTTGCTCCCCCACTACCTCAGTGTTGTGCTTGCCCTTGTGTGCTTCACCTACCAAGCATTGTTTTTTTCCTGTGTGCTTCTACCCATTCCACTTTGCCCTCTTTCTCTCGTGTGCTTCTGTTCACACGTGCTCCACGTTGCTTTACCGGTACAACTTGGATCAGTAAATAAAAATAAATAAAAACTTCACACGCACACTGTAGGTGCATTCATGTGTTGGGCTTTTACCTACAAAATGACACAGCTGCTGCGACTGCATAATACCATCTTTTTTTTTAATGGGGGGGTTCCTCTTTATCCATCGCCACTCCACCGCACTCGATGTTGCTCCCCCACTCCCTCAGTGTTGTGCTTGCCCTTGTGTGCTTCACCTTCCACGCATTGCTTTTTTCCTGTGTGCTTCCACCCGTTTGACTTTGCTCTCTTTCTCCTGTGTGCTTCTGTTCTCAATGTGCTCCACATTGCTCTCTCTCGACCTTCTTGTCCAGCCGCCATCTGTGTTACTTCTGACCCCATCCTCTGTGATCTTTCTGCACCAGTACTCTCCGTGTTGCTTCTGAGCCCTGCTTTAGTTATTTCCCTTCACCCGCCTTAAAAAAAAAAGGTATGGCACTGCTTTATTTTTCTTTATTTACCAGTACAACTTGGATCAGTAAATAAGAAAATAAAAAAACGTCACAAGCACGCTGTAGGTGCGTTCATGTGTTGTGCTTTTACCTCCAAAAGTACACAGCTGCTGCGACTGCATAATAACATCTTTTCTTTTTTTATGGGGGGGTTCCTCTTTATCCATGCTGCACAACATCGCTAAACAAGCATTGGCATAGCCAATAGGTCTCACCTTTGGGACCTTATCAGTGTTTAGTTATCCAGCATAATATCCTTGGTGCAACAACATCAGCTGTTGCATAGCTTAACACTTATAAGGTCCCAAAGGCGAGACCTATTGGCTATGTCAATGCTTGTTCTCAGTGGAGGAGAAATTAGGCATTTTGCCTTAATCCGCATTTTGTGTGGATTATGGATTTAAATCATGACCATCCCTGTGCCGAACTATTCTGTATATTGCATGTACTTGGTTTAGGTTTGGTCGGACTGGGAAGCATAAAAATGTTCCCTTGCCACATGGAGCTGGCATTATGTTGCCTTAACCATTCCATCATAAGAATAAAAGCACAATGATGTCCTGGAATGAGTTTTATAGCAGACTGCAAGAACTGTGATTTAAAGGTGTGGGCTGTAATAGATATCGTGGAACTCAATGGTCACAGCTCTGGAGACCACACTTTAATTTATAGCTCTGCATAGGCATCAGTTCACTCTGACATTTTGTTCATTATGAATCTTGTCTTCCTTTTTGCCCTCACAATGCCACTTATATTAACTGGATCATTATCTCCCTCTGCAGGATTAATACTTATGCACACAGTGGGAAAGATGGTCCACCCCAAACCAGAAGGTCGGCAGGGGTGTGGAATTTAATGAAATATGTACTTGTCCAAGGGAC
Source organism: Lissotriton helveticus (assembly GCF_964261635.1). Lineage (NCBI taxonomy): Eukaryota > Metazoa > Chordata > Amphibia > Caudata > Salamandridae > Lissotriton > Lissotriton helveticus. Next base: position 933,093,857 of record NC_136059.1, on the reverse strand, counting down.
AAGTAGCTTCATAAATCTACTTGTCCTGTAACAAAATCCACTTGTTCCTTTGGTGCCACATAGTGCGCCGTAAAATAATGGAAGCCATCTCAATATAGAAGAGCTCTGATAGTAGCCTCTCTGGTTAATGTCAGGCTAATACTATAAAAGGATTTGACTTTTGGGAGTTTTCACTAGCTTTTCTCTAATCTTTTCCCATACTGAGAAAGGTTGGAAATGTACTACCCCAGACAACGGCAGAAGTAAAGTTTCTTCCAGGGCTGGGAAAAATGTGGTTCGAGGAAATGTGAACTTGTAAACACTCAGATTTCCACTGGGGCACATTCATCTTTGCTCATGCTAAAATGCAATTCACAAATATTTTCTAGAATTACGGTTTCCTGGCCTACTTAAGGAAATTCAAGTGAATTCATGAAAAACATAAATCTGCTTTAATATAGGGACATATATCCTGGGTGCACTTTTGTGACTTTCTTTAACATTTGAGCCCCTAATTCAATCTGAGTTAAGCAAGACTTTTTGTTTTTATTTAAATGCTTTCTCATCCTATCTATCGGCTGGCTTGATTGTGTGTGACAACATTCTGCTCTTTTACAAAGTAGTTTTGTTCAGTAACAGAAATTTCTATGGCAAAGAGGCCTTTATGAGACCAAATACTGGCTGTCTAGTAAGAACGTGCTGGCGAACAGCACCACACCTACCTGATAATCCCCAGGTAGAGAAAGGAGCATAGTGCAGGCCAAGTGAGTAACCAGAAAATTGAAATACCCCCCACTTTGATCCAAAGCTCTTATGCCACCAAGCAAGTGAAAAAAGTCACTGGAGTCCTCTCCAGAATTGCTCTGTCTCTTCCATCTAAGCATCCATCGATTCATCCTTTCACCCACGGATATCTAGCATTTCATCTTTACATGGTCATCCATTCATTCTTTCATCCATTAGCCTTTCACCAATATGTCCGTCCATCTGTTGATTTGTCAGTCCATCCGCTCATCAATATCCAAACCTACCCATCCATCTCCAAACCTAACCATTTCAGCCATCTGTCCATCCTTTCGCTCATCCATACAGCCACCCTTTCCCTCCATCCATCTATCCATCCATCCTTTCACTTATCCATCCATCATTTCACTCATCCATCCACCCTTTCACTCATCCATTCACCCACCCATCTACCAATCCATCAATCCATCCTTCCACTCATCCATTTATCCTTTACACTCATCCATCCTTTCGCTCCCTAATCCATACACCCTGTAACCCATCCATCCATTCACCTTTTCCTTCATTATAACAGCCTTTGTCCATCCACTATCCCCGTCACTCAACCATCCCTGTCACTCATTCATCCATGCATTTAGCCAGCAACACTTACACTCACTCATCCTTTCACCCACACATTCATCCATCCTTTCACTCACACCCACCCTTTCACATTAATTATGAGCCTTTGTCTGTCGAGCTGCAGACAGAAGAGGCCCATCAAGAGCTCCACCTCTACAGTAGCTGCTAAAGTGGGGTGTTCAAGAAGCCCCTGTTCATACCTATCCTTCCCTCTCCAAACCTATCTATCAAACTCATCCATCCCGCCTTCCTTTCACTCATCCATCCTTTTGCTCATCCATCCATCCTTTCACCCCACACATCCTCCTTTTCGCTCATATTCATCCACCCTTTCACTCATCCCTCCATCCATCCTTTTGCTCATACATCCATTCTCCTTTTCACTCGTATATCCTTCCACCCTTTCACTTCCTCCAATTATGCTTTAGCTCATCCATCCACCCTTTTACCCCATCCATCTTCCATTTCGCTCATATATCCATCCACCCTTTCACTAATCCCTCCATCCACCCTTTCACTAATCCCTCCATCCACCTTTACACTCAACTACCCACCCACCAATTCATCCACCCACCCACTCAGCCATCCATCCATTCATCTACTCTCTCACCCATTAATCCCCCTTTCATTCAGCCATCCATCCTTTCACTCATCCATCCACTTTCACCCCATCCATCCACTCAGCCATCCATCATTTCACGCTTGCCCATCCATTCTTTCTCGCAACCTTCCTTATATCCATCATTTCACTCATTCATTCATGAATGTATCCATCCACCCTTTCACTCCACCCATTCATCCATGCACCTATCCATCCAGCCTTTCACTCATTCATACATGCATCTATCCATCCACACTTTCACTCATTCATCCATGCATCTATTCATCCACCCTATCACTCATCCACCCACCCCTTTCAAATCCATTATGGGCCTTTGTGTGCAGACCTGCAGATTAAAGAGGCCCATCAAGAACTCCACAGCTGCTGTAGTTGCTCTGGCAGTGTGTTCAAAATGCCCCTGGTGTATGCACAAAGTGAGATGAGAGGCCTAGTGCAAGGACAGAAATGGGGGTGGCCTTAGGCCTGCATGAAAGCCTCATGGAGAAATTTATGAGCTTTAATGTAAGCCCTGAATGACTAAGAATACGAGAGGCCAAGGGGAGCAGGTCCGGGCTGTCAGAGAGGGAGGTGTTAGCAGGTTTAGGCACCGGGTGAAACATAAAGTGTACAGGAAAGGCAAAGTGCAAAGAAGGGGTGCACGAGGTGCATGAAAAGGGAAAGCACTGCTCTTGGGGCCGTATGAGGCCCAAGAGTGGAGCAGAGATTAAAACGCAGGGGTCATAGAGTTCAAGTCAGAGCAAGGGGCCAAGAGGCAGATAAGGCAGCCTCTTACATGCCAGTGCTGTGAGTGTTCTGGAGCTGCAGAAGCATGATGTTTGTCTCATGCTCAAAGAAAATAAAAGGAACAGGGGCGGGCCTGGGGCCACACAAGCTTATGGAGCTGGCTGCAACTTTGAGCTCTGCTATATCTCTTTTGTTGTTCTGCTCTGGGGAAATTAAAGTGCAGGCCCCAGCACCATTAAACTGTCTACTTGTCCTTTGGACAAAATGCAAATTAAAACCTCTTGCCCTCCTAAGAAATCTAGATGTCTCGGGCGTCGGGAGATAGGAATTCCCCACCCCTGGTCGGTTTAAATTCTGGGCATAACACCTTCAACACCTTCAATAGCTTAATACCAGCCCCTCTCCCTGTTAGTAACAGGTTTAGTGTTCTAGACCAGTTGGATTGACTTACCCATGGACCTAACCCCGACCAGAGGGCCTGTTTATCAGGACCTTGGACCGACTATGAGATTTTTCACCTTCGTGTTGGTAGAGTGGATTTTCATAAAGAGGAGGGGTGTGGGGAACCCCTCGGGGTGATTGTTGGGGAAGTGCAGAATGATATCTCTATCATGTCTGGTCAGGAGGGGGCTAGTACCTTTATTCCCATCCAGGGATCTATTGCTGGTCCTCAACGAGCTAATGAGTTGCAGAGCCCACAGGGTGTTGAAGTTTGTGACCTACAACCAATTATGTGTATCGCCCCCCCCAAATTCAGTAAGGGCTGTAGGGAATGTAGAGAAAACAGGTTTGTTTGGCGTAGTTGTGCCTACTACTATGAATTGCAATATCTTAAGCTGGAATATAGCAGGTTTACGAGCTAAAAAGGATGATCCTAGATGGCTAGAGCTGATTAAAACCTACGACATATTGGGTTTTCAAGAAACTTGGGACACGGAGGGCGACTTCTGGGTTGATGGGTTTAAATCTTTTTTTTTGTTTTTTTTTTTTTAATTTTTTTTTTAATTTTTTAAAAAATTTTTTTATTTTTTTTTGGGTTTAAATCTTATTGCATGCCTGCCCAGCATTCTCCCTCTGGTAGAGCCAAAGGTGGTCTTTTATTGTTGTTTTCCCTCACTCCCATGGGAACTCATAAAAAGGTCATGGTAGAGACCCCTAACTGCTTAGCAATTGAATATGGGGCCCATAATTCATTCAAACTGCTGGTGGTTAATGTTTATAATTCAGCAGATTGTTGTATGGAAAATGAACATTTATTTAATTTGAGAGTGTTTTTAGAACATTATCGTGAGAGTCAAACCACTTATCACCCGATTATTATCATGGGAGATTTTAATATTCATCTTTGCAACCAGAACTGCCAGGGGGGTAATGATCCCATTGGTTTAGCAAGGTATGCCCCGTTACATTTTGAGCATACACGTTCTGGGGGTTGTCTGGACGACCTCCTAGCAGAACTGGACCTCCATGAACCAAGTGATACTGTTTTATCAGAAAGGACTCCTACTTTTACAGCCAGAGGATGTAACACCGTTATCGATTTTATGTGTATGTCTTTATCCCTTTTATCGAAGGTTGTATCTTATAACACTAGATGGTCTTACCATAGTGACCACAATCCAGTTATCCTCAAACTAGACAGAAGCTGTGGTTTGAAAAGGAACACAGGTATACAGAGAGAGGAACTTAGTTTGAAACCCACAGACCAAGGCAGGCGGGTAAAATGGGCAAAAGTATTACCTGATTATTTTTTTCAAGAACTAGCCACAAAGGTAGAAGACAAGATGGAAATATTCCTGGATGGGGCGAATGAGGGTTCAGCAGTTTTGGGGGCCTTTGAAAGTATTTGCGCTCAGGTAGCTACGGACCTGACCTGCTCTGTTAGACCAGGCCAATTCATGGGAGAGAGGTGGTTCGATAGTAATTGCTCCAGCGCACACCGCAACTTGATGATTGCATTAAAAAGGTCCCCCCAAGACAAAAACCGAATAGGAGCACTCAGAAAGGTGTTTAAGTCTGCACTTTATACCAGGAAAACTGAAATTAAAAAAGAGGCCTGGTAAGCTATAGCCTCGGTGGAAGTTCTCAAAGATAGCAGTAGATTCTGAGCCATTGTAAACAAGCCTATCTTCTCGGGTGTAGATAACACTCCAATCGAATGTAATATTACAGAGGGACAATGGCTTGCCCATTTTGAGGGCATTTATGAGACACCTGAATGCGTGGAACAAGAGATTGTACATGCTACTAGAGGGGCTGCCACTCTCTTGACATTTTGTGAGGAGAATGTAGAACTGGCCATCAGAAAATATGACGAGTAATAAGGCTCCAGGCCCTGATGAAGTCCCGTCAGACTTGTACAAGTTGTATCCCTCATTCTGGTCCACAATTCTGACCAATTTTTTTAATGTTTGTGCCAGACTAGGTTTCCCTTCTTCGTGGTCTTCGTCTATTATTGTCCCCATTTTTAGAAAAGGCCAGAGAGGGGACCCTAAATGCTATAGACCCATCTCCCTAATTGATTCGGTAGTTAACATTTTATGGATAGTGATTTTGGGTAAATTAATGGATTGGCTAGACGAAAACCATGTTGTGGCCAACATCCATTATGGTTTTAGAAGTGGCAAGGGGACTCAAGATCAGTGTCTTAACCTATTCTTATTAGCAGGGAAATATACTCTAGCTAAAGAAGGGTAATTACAGCTGGCATTTATGGATCTATCGTCAGCTTTTGACCTGGTCAATAGGTCAAAATTGTGGCAAATTTTAATGGAGATGGGGATGGAATCCAGCTTGGTCTCCTTCCTAGCAGATTTGCATCAGGATCTTACAGCTAGGATAAGGATTGATCAAGAAGGCAATTGCACTAGGCACTTTAAGTCAGGCCGGGGAGTAAGGCAAGGCTGTATTTTAGCCCCACTGCTTTTTACCCTTTATATTAATAATTTAGGCAAAGTTTTAGATTTGGCTAGTCTGGATGTTCCACTAATAGGTCATGATTGTTGCCCAGTACTTCTGTACGCCGACACCGCTGTTTTACTAGCACCACATCGGTCGGCTTACAGAAGCTTTTAGATGCTTTTGGGCTTTACATGAATTCTTTGGACCTTAGGGTAAACACTGCTAAATCCCATGTAATGACCTTAGGCAGGAAAAAAAGGGCAACCTTAGAACCTTTTATTGTGATGGCATAGAATTAACCTGGGTGCCCGTGTTTACATATTTAGGGGTTTTGTTTGATGAAAGAGGGACCTGGGCCGCACAACATAAGGTCAAGATCAATGCTATGACTAGATCAATTGCGGCAGTAAATGGCTTTGCACAGCGGCTAGGGGCAAAACTGGTAGAGGCTATTTTAAATATATACAAATCCAAGTGTATAGCAATAGCTATGTATGGCTCATCCATTTGGGGTTAGAGGCCGATGGAGGGTTTACAGAGAGTGGAGAACAAGTTTCTCCGCAATCCATTGTCGGTCCCCCAACCCACTCCAACTTTTGCTGTACATCAAGAATTAGGGATGAGCTATATAATGGATAAACTGAAGTTAGCCCCAGTAATTTGCTGGTTAAAAACGTGGCTTAATTTACAACTTGACCTAAACCATAGAATTATAAGGGATTGTATCTCTCTGGATAGAGCAAACAAAATCACTTGGCTGTATTATATTAAGAATCTATTAGCCGATGTGGGCTGCCAAGATCTTTTTGACCACCCGGATAAGATTGTGAGTGCAGATCTGGTGCAGGTAAGAACACAGCTCCTGAATATGTGGTCAAGTGAGCGAGAAGAGTTGGAGTTAAGAAAACCGTCCGTTAGAGTACATTACCTTTTAAAAACTGTACCTATGATGGAACCATATCTGGAAATTGTAAATAGGCCATTCCATTGTTTACTTTTAACTAGGTTTCGGTTTAATCTTATACACTTCTTTCTAGGTACTTCACAAGGGTGGTGTAAACAAAATGAGCTAGGGCCTTGCACCTGTGACAATTTTTCATCTCAAGAGCCCATGCATTTCACCATGTTCTGTGAACACTATAATGAAATCAGAAATATGTTTTTATTTTCAGTTTTTAAGAGAAAAGAATTTACTCAGGTTAAGCTGGCTCTAATGTACCTCCAACTCTTAAATGAGCCTTGCGAAATTTCTATATCGCAAGTTTTTTTGTAGCAGCTGTGAGAATAAGGAACCGACGCAATTGATTGTTTTTTATCAGATCTTTTTTATATATATTTATGTTTTTAATCCAGTAGTGTATATTTCTGTATTATAATAAGAATTTTATGAAATACTCGGGCTAAATGTATTTTGTAGGGGTCTATATTTGTATGTTCTGTACTTTTATGGTTTTATTTAACCGAATAAAGTGATTTGACTGACTGACTGACTGACTGACTTATGCACACCAATGTACCAATACTATATTAGGTAACTAGGGACGATGTGCACAAAGCTTTGAAATACTAAATCACAATTGCGATGGTAACCAAATTTGTTATGTCTGACTTTGACAGTTGTCAATTAGCGATTCCTTAGCTTCTCATTCGCAATTTTCCAATTCTATAATAACAAATCAGTAAACGGTGAATCAGTATTTTGGAATCACAGATTGAGAAAATCACATTGAGTTAGTGTTTGATGAAATCACAATGACGAAATGATTTAACACATGTTGTTTGCAGGCTTCTGTAACCTCGAGTAAAGCAGTGCTTTTATCCTGAGTCAAGTGTGAAGTTTTTTGTTTTTTTGCCTCATTTCTTTCTAATGTCAGGCCCACTGAGGAGTCAGAGAAGGATGGTGGAAAATAGGAAATAAAACTTACATATAGTGAGAAGGAGCTGGAAATCCTCACGGAGGACAGTGTGGCACAAAATGATGAGCTTTTCGCAAAAGCTAATTTAATGTTCCCGACTACCACATAAAAAAGATTTGGAAGGGCTTACTGGAAAAGATGAATTCTGTTGGTGTGAATCAGTATACCATTGAGGAGACCACAAAATGGTGGTATAATCTGCACCCTAGGACAAAGGAGAAGGTTACAACTTGTCTATCTGAGGCACGTAGAAAAGACAGGGGACCTTCAACATAGCCACAATCAACACTTCTTGAAGATTTCATAGAATCAACTTTGCACTTTGAGAGTATTGTGGGGCTAACCCATTTAATGGTCCATATTAAAAGGGCAATACTAATTTTTAAGTGTGTATTTATAATACAATTTCAGATTTAAATGATTAGCATTTATTAAACAACCCATAGAAATGCTTACTTTAAACTTCCTAACGGATTATGGGAGCTGTAGTTTGCACATTTCAGTGTTAATCTCCTACTCAATTCGGCTTATATGAGAACGTAATAAACTTAAGAAAAGTCTAACAAAATACTTTTAAAGTTTATGCAGTAATAAAGATTTTTCTTATATAAAGTATATAACTTAAAAATACAATTTGCTTTAAAGTTCACCATGGTTATATACATGTGTATATATCACAGATGTTCCAATGCAGAGAGGTGAAGAGGTCCCAACATGTAGGACTGCAAGACAGTCCATCAGACATGAAGGAAGTCACTGGTGCCATAGGCAAACCAACACAACCCATTCCACCTCTCCACTGCCACATCTCCCTGAGGGACACACCATACCCTTCTGTGAGGCACTACCTCACGCATTGGATCGTTCACCAGTGTTGTTGCAGTTCTTCTAGATGAGGAAATTCTGGGCTTCCAGCACCTGCAGATGGTGGTGAAACATCGGCATTGTTTGGTGGTTAGATGCCTCAATGTTGTCAATGCAGCACTTACAAAATAAAAACATCAAATCTGACAAAAGACAGTGGCCATGAATCAAAATATGTCATGTGTGATAGATGGTTAGGAAAAGATCAAAGACACCATAGAATGACATATTTGATAACCTAACTGAGGCTGTAGCCACAATACATACAGTTTTTCAGCAAGAAAATACCCATCAGAGGTGCAGGCATCATCATCAGCACATGTCTCTCCAAGATGGCTTCAAGCAGGTTGGTGAAACACCTGGCACATGCTATTGCCACTTTATCTAGGTACACGGTGAACATGAAAGTGGAGATGGAGCACTACAACAGGGATATGACAATGGGGCTTGTGCAAGTCACAAATCCATTTGAAAATATTCAAACAAGCCAATTCTCTGCAATATGTGATATTGCTGCTTGGGATACTGAAGGGGATTTAAGCCTTCACCCCTTCAGCGCGGCGTCAATTTTCCCACTGTGCTGAAGGTTCTATTGAGCGGGTGGGCCTTGATGGAGCGGTTCCGTCATGCGCACAGCCCAACCGACGCTCATGACAGGACCCCTCCGTCATGAGCGCCGAAGGGGTTAATATACTCTCTGTCACTGTTGTCAGAAATGTGTGGTGCACAGGCAGGTGCGGCTCCTCCGCTAAGGTGGAGGAGCATCACCCCACTGTCTCAGAGCAGGAAAAATAAAATTATAATAATGTTATTATTATCATTTTATTTTTTGTAGATTCAGGGCTGGCTTAGTGCGGGCGAGGCTGCTGGCACAGGGGAGGAGTTATTTGCACACTCCAAGTATGTATGACGGTTTGGCCGGTCCTCTTGGCTGGCCAAACATTCATGCACACTTTGTATGTTCCTCACCAGGCTGTAAAACACAGCCTGGTGAGGAACATGCCCAGGCTCCCACTGCCTGTCTGAGCACTGAACCACGGCACTCAGACCAATCACTACGCTGCATCGCAGTGTTGTGATTGGCTTTGGGGAGCCTGTGTGCTTCCTGCTTCTGTTCTGGGACTCGTAGGAGAAGGAGACACAACGGTGGAGAAACAGTCACGGAGGCTGTGAGGAGATAAGTGTTTTTGTTGTTGTTGTACTTTGTCCCCCCCACCAACCCCTTACCCCTCCACCCCGTTCCCTGTCAGCCACTACTGTGCTCAGGCAGTCAAACATCAGGCACTGATGGGTCAACCACACCTCCAGCTCCTAGCACTAAAAAGGAAGTGCCAGTAGAAGGAAAGAAAAGTATTAATTAAATGTTTTCATTACTACTTGTCAGAACCCCGTACAGAGGGCAGGAACTATTATTCACAACCGTGGGTTTGAGGCCTTTTACTTCTGATGTTCCACGGCCCAACATACAGTGGGAACTGAGCAACTGGGCCTAGTACCCCTTCAGCACTTCATTCTCAATAGTAGCTTTGGTCAAGCAGTTCAAGGCTTCTTGGGGGAAGCTGGGTTAGGTAGATGCCAGAGTTGAGCACAGGCTCACAACTCAAAATATGTTTAATAGCAGCAATACATGATTGTTCAGTCAAAACTTGCCTGTATGAAAAAGGATTAGATGTATATGAACACAAAGCAAAATATGGCATAGGACCAATACAAACAGTACACACAGTCCCCTGATGTTGGGGGCTCTAGTGCCTGATAGGCAGGTCTACTAAAGATGACATTCAGGTTAATCCACGCAAGTAGTCAAAGTCCCAAGAGTCTCACTCTAACTCTTCCAAAAGTCAAAAGTGGTCCAATGCCCAAAGTGCTATCTGTCAGGACAAGTACCCCCAGGCCCTTCGCCATGTGTTCTGTCTTATGCTCTCCTACTGGAATTAACCTACCAGAGTCTCCAGGAGGGATTTCCTCCCACCGAGCTGGGAGACTGGCAGGCCTTAGCCCCAGCCCTGTCACATACAGAAGTCTTGCAGCACTTCTCCTCCTCAACATACAGCCTGAATGGCTGCTTGAGAGTTAACAAGTTTGGGGGCCCCAAGCTACCCTTCTTATCATCCATTTAGAGACACAAAATGGGATTTAGGGTCTGCGTCTTTGACGTTTTAGATTGGGGTCTGCTTCCTTTTGAAGTGATCACTCCTTTCTCCGGCTATTCATTCAGAAAGCAGTCTTCCACAGCAAGGGAAACTTTAAATCTGATTGCTCAACAACACAGGCAGTGGGAATCCACAGAGGTTCACACCTCGATGTCAGTCACAATAATATGTGCATCAAAGGGTTGCCCCTACTATTATACCACTACTGTTTATGATTCTCTCCTCAGCTTATATCCTTCCTGAAATGTACCCAGGCCCTTTTTTAGTGACTTCTCCCTGAATCAAAGAGCACCCTTTGAAGGGTACTGAAGAGCCTGGCTCTCCATTCTCCAGTGTGAGTCATACCCTACTCACAGGAATGCAGCAAACCACAATATATGTCTGGGGGATTACTCCACATCCTCACAGTCCTCCAGTTAGTTCTAGATCTCCCAAAGTGAAACCCAGAATCTTCCACGTGTTGTACTATTTACAAGTACACACGCATACACACAGCACCCACGCACCTTCAAGCATGCTACACAAGCGATCTGCACAGCGCTACAAACTAACATGATGTATGCTAAGGGTGAGTTAAGCACAGAGCAGTGGACTTTACATGAGTGGGCCACTAGGCCTCACTTCAGTGACACAGGAAAAAAGGGCTGTTCACTTTTACTGATCACTGCACGGTATGCTGCCACCACTACCCTTCTGCTACATAACTCCTGCAAAGCCAGTAGCCATTCATCACGATGAGGGTAGTGCTTTGGGCTCCCCTCTCAATCCAACAAGACCACAATCTGTAAGACAAGCGCATTTCATAGTTCACATGCATGATCCGTGTTCACCTATGACAACAATAATCAGCACCAGAGATAGTTGCACCTGGGGCACTCAGAGCAGGGGTGCACACCCATCAACATGTGAGGGACTTTTCACTGCCAACAAGATTGTTTTGGTTATGTAGTTTGAGAAATATTTGTTTGAAAAAGAAACAAACTAAATGAACACTTTCTTATCTTTTTGAGTAAGACAAAAAGCTTAATATATTTGTCTTAAACCTTAATAAAAAGTACATTTTGATTTATGGCACAGCAACAAAGTCTATCCGGTCCCGGCGGAGAGGGGTAGATCAACCAGTACGGACACGAGAGCATTGAACCTTAACTTCAGAGGCTTCACTCTCGATGGACGACACACCGGGTACTGTTGTTACACGTAAAACTTGACCATTAGGCAAGGAACACTGTAACACAGGTACTCCAATTCATAATCCGTAATGGTTAAAATGATACTGATATAGTTCATTTTTTGTAGACTGACAATTTGATTTGATAGGTCCTGATGAATCGCGTGTCAATGTACTTTAGCGAGAAACATGTCGACCACCTTCTACACCTTCTAGTCTAGTCTCGAGCGAGGAAACATTATTTTCCAACAAGCCCGGACTAGCTGCTGATTTTAATTGACGCAAGGGACCACCCGAATAAAGTTGTTTCTAGTACTCTTTGCTTCATTTTAACTCACCACTCCGTCTACAATACCCTGGCCCCTCACCCGCACTTCACCTATAGGCAGTTGGATTAAAAGATCTCCGCTAAAGAGCCCCTCTTTGAGGTGTTGCCCGTTGGGGATTGCACCGCCTGCCCAACGAGGAGCATTGCCTATGATGAAGCATGACACCTGCAAAGGTGTGTGAGGCCAGTATATCCAACAAAATGGATACCCCTTGTTAGGTTCCCACTGAACCTCCATGGCACCTCCACACCCCTGTGACCTGCACACTAATCCTCCCTAGGAACAGCCCAGTTATTTTGTTGTAACAGCAACAATGTTGCCTTGTATTTCCTTTCATAAGTTTTACTTTTGCTTACCTGAAAAGTAATGTTGTTTGTTATGTTCACACCAGCACGAGAGGCATCTTGGGGTAGTAGATCGTCATTGTCAGATTCTAATTCTAGATCAATCTGTAAATTGGGTAAACCCTTCCTTATTAATAGGTAATGTAGCATAACTCATGTAGCTATTTTGCAACATATGTCTGTACTATACTGCAGTGCTCCGCCACTTTTATTAAAACATGTTATTCATCCTTTCAGAATGCCAAATGTGAGTTCAAGCACTGAGAGTATGCACTGAATTGCATCCACGCTCACTTCTGTTGGCAGGATTGAGATTATGGGTTCATTATCCATCTCTGTAAAGCATAAGCATTGTGTTGGACTTGGCTCTCTCTACAGGGTCACTATCAAACTTCTTGCCTTCACCTCTCCTCTTTCTGTACTCATCTTTGTTGGTGGCATTTGGGACTCTGCAATTTACCACTACTAACCAGTGTTAAACTGCTTGTGCGCTCTCCTTTAAACAAGGTCAAATCAGCTTACACCCACTTTATAAACTTATTATATGTATTAGTCGCTATGAAAGTGGTACTACATGTACCCATGGCCTGTAAATTAAATGCCATTAGCGAGCCTTTAGCACTTCTTGATTCACCCACTTAAATAGTCTATTTAAATATGTCTAAGGCCTGTGTGCAGTTTTAAACTGCCATTTCGACCTTGCAAGATAAACCATTTGTCAGGCCTAAACCTTCCTTTTTAATACACATAAGTCACTCCTAGGATAGTCCCAAAATAACCTTTAGGACAGGTGCATTGTATTTAAAAAGTGTGACATGTGCTTTTGCATTTTACATGTCCTGCTGGTGAAAAACTCTTAAATTCGTAAAACTTTTAAATTCATTTATCACTATTGCACGGTCTACCTCTCCCATATGATAACATTGGGTTACCTTATTACATTTAATAAGAGATGACTTTTGTTTGGAGGTAAAAATATTGTGTTTGGTATCTAAGAAATTAGAATTTATGTCACAATAAGGCAAATGCCACTTTTAGAAATTTGACAGTTTCTTTTGCTAACTATTTGCTGCCTGCAACATGTATCTTAGGTTACATGACTAGGTGTAGTTGGCAGTTGACCTTTCTTTATTTCTCCCAGACAGTATGACAAAGGGAGAAGGGTGTAGGCAGGATGGCCCATCCCGGCCTAATGAAAGGGGTGGAGATGTCACCTACCATATTTGCATTTTGAAAGAGCTGCCTTAGCACAAACACAAAGAACTACACACTAGCCTTTTATTACTCCAGCTATCCTGCAAACAGGTCCATTCATGCCAAGATCTTGTTGTCTGCGACAACTTTCAACATGGAGCACTGATGGACCCGACTCTTCATGCTACAGTGACTGCCTGTGATGACTGACATTAACGCCCGGCAACGTGAGATTGCACGTCGTGCTGCAGCAGTGATAGCCCACGGTGATCAGCAATGCGAAGCTCCAGCAACGACTCTCTGCGATGCCTGATAAGATCTTCCCGCTTCAGCGACGACCATCCTCTCAGCCTACTCCACCGCAAACTGAACTCTGTGTGCTGAACTTTGAGAAGGTAACTCTTTCAGTTGGGATAACTATGGGCCAGATGTAGGTAATTCATATTTACCGACTCTTAAATACCGAATTTTACCGATTCGGTATTTAAGAGTCGGTAAATATGAAGGGGGGAGATGTAGTTATTTCCGGATCTGGAAATACAGAATCGTTAAAATTAGGTATTTACCGATTCGGTAAATACCGAATCGGTATTTCCCATTGATTCTTATGGGCTGTGAAGCCCATAGGAATCAATGGGAAATACTGATTCGGTAATTACCGAATCGGTAAATACCTAATTCTGCAAGGGTGCAGGGGGTGTCACTTTGACACCCTCTGGCACCCCACAAATAGGCATGTGCGCCATGTGGCACACAGACATGCCCTAAGGGCATGTCTGTCTGTCACATGGCTAGGTGTGCATGCACACATGTGCATGCACACCTGAATTCGGTATTTTAATACCCAATTGGATTGGGTGTTAAAATACCGAATTTGTAGGGCCTTTGGGACTCAGAAGAGTCCCACCTACATCTGAGATTTACCGAATCGGTAAAAATACCGATTCGGTATTTTACAGAATCGGTAAATTTACCGAATCGGTAAATTTACCGATTCTGTAAAAAGAATGCCCCTACATACCAAATCTTGAATACCGGTCGGTAACGGCGGAAATCGGCCGTTACCGACCGGTATTTCGGCTCCTACATCTGGCCCCTAGTCCCTGTATCCTTCCGGCACTCCATCACCATCAGCATGTACTTGTGACTTTCCCCTGGTCTAGCATGACCAGAAGACCGTGAGAAGCACTTTGTGCTTGTAGGCGTTTTGCACACCTAAATCTTTGAAATTGCTTATCTCCGGTTCTCCTGTTTGATTTCCATCAGTTTATATAATTTATTAGATTTTACTCTATTTTTTAAATTAGTGTGGGATATGTCTTGTGTTGTGTTTTCCGTTTTTTACTATTTGTGTGCTGCATAAATACTTTACCCATTGTCTCTAAGTTGAGCCCAACTACTTTTGTGCCAATCTATCATAGATTTATGTGACTTGTGTGGTTCACTCTGACAAGGATCGTGGCTGTTGCTTGAGAAGGGCTCACCTCTACCTCAACAAACAACCTAATTTGTCACACAAAAACTTTAACCCCTTCCGTGCGGCCGCAATTCCCCCCGTGTGCGGCAGCCGCACGAACAGGGCGGGGCCGTGACGAACCCCAGCCGTCATCAGCACACGAGCACCGTGGAGCGTGACGGCTGGGGTTCGTCACCAGCATGGAAGGGGTTAACAAACACCCTTTTTTAAATCAGTATACTTGTATGTTGCATTTTAAACCTACTTACCAAGAGAATAGCCACCTCCAAATTCACATCTAGTGACATGATTATAAATACCAGTGCATCAGAACATGAAAGAGTCATGTGTCCTACCTGGAAAATGGACTACAAGGTCTGTCATATCACAAGAGACATCACACGCAACCTACATATTGAGTGGGTGGCTATTTTTACGATTGTGGTATAAGAACTCATTTGCTGATATTGGGCACATTGCAGTGAGTTTCACAATCTATAACAAGGGGGAAATGTACAATACAATAAAAAAAAAGTGTAGTCTGTTGTAAGTCATTTTGTGAGCTAAGAAAAATATATACTTATCTTTAACAACATAACATCCAAAAATGTATTAAAAACAGTATACAGAACGTTCTGAATTTCCTCTGCTACTGATCTCCCTGTGAACTTCAGGAAGCTAAAAGTTCTAGGGAACGGAATACTTGGGCATGTGGTGGGACTGCATTACTTCTTTCTGTTGCTTGTTCTAGAAGTGGTTGTCAAACAGCAACTAGATCTAAAATGGTCTAACTACAAATCTTTATTTTTCATAGGTCTCCTCTGTCTGTTCAGAAAGTGTTATCCTAACCTGAAATCAACTCCTGTCTCCTCCTCCTCTGCATACCAGCCAAAATCCTAATTCCCTTGCCACTACATACAAAGCCGCCATTGGGAAAAGGCCTGATGTATTTTGGGGCTGTTTATATTGGTTACACCTGATTAAAGTTGGTGGTAAAGTTGGTGGTAAATTGCATGCAAAAAGCCCCATTCTATGACTACTCACTATTTGTGAATGCTTCATACATGCAAATACTGAATCAGTATTAAGAGATCCCAAATAGCAATTCGATATTTGGAGTCGCAAAAATACAGACTCGGTTTTCGTTTGGTGCCCCATGCACCAAACTAAAAACTGGTTGCAAATGGGCAGATTCTCAGATCTGACCCTTTGCGACCAGTATTTCTTGCATTTGGGATGCATCATCCCAAATGCAAAAATCGCAAATTGCATTTGCATTTGAGGAATCGCAAATTGTGTTTTGTTAAATGCAATGCTAGAAGCAATTTAAAATAGTGATTTCGCTATCAGGGGTTGCAAATTACCAAAAAATAAAAAAGGTTGGTAATATGCAAAAACTTTGAAAATGCATTAAAGTGCATTTTTCAAAGTTACATGTGACACGCATACATGCCCTTGTGAGTCGCAATTAAGGAATTTGTAGGAATCGCTATTTTTTTTGCGATTCCTATATGCATGGGCTTTTGCCATTCTTTATTAGCGAATCCTTATTTTTCGCTAATAAGGAATCACAAATGGCATTGCTGATGCATGTGGCAGAAGGTTCACTAAAATACCAATGTGAATGCCTTTCGTATATAAAAAAATCCCTTTTTGCTTTTGCAGTCTGATTTAGCAATTTGACGAATGTCACTCACTGCCCTTTCTCGCCCCGTTTTAGGTTTCTGCTTTATACCTTTGTGTCCATTTTCCTGTCTTTTTTATTAGGGCTCGCCTGCTGATGCGCTTCAGCGCATAGCTGGCGAAGCTCTATTGTGGCTTAAACAGAGGTTAACCACCACTGGCGATTCCACTGGCGATTCCTTCAAGTGCATGTGCTTTTTAGGTCATTGCGCTTGCGCAAGCCCTAAAAAGCGCGTGCACAATGCCACCAGCCGCCTGCCTGCCTGCCTCGCATTACCACATCAAAGGCAGCCCTCCGAGCGCATTTCTCACCCCCTAATTATTCACGGCCAGCCGGCAGGCACATCAAAGGCTGCTGCTGCCGTGACTCGCATTTCTCCTCCCTCCTCCCCTATCACTGCCCAGGCCGGCCGTACTTTCTCTTTACACGGGCGCCCATTCCTGAATCACTTGAAATCTCTCCACATTATTTTCATTTTGTTAATTAAAAAAATTAACTACAACACAGCGTTGCACATTTTTCTCGACTTCGGAAGGATGAGTCCCAATCTCATTTGTGCAAAGTGTTGTAATGGGATTATTGGAGAGTTAGAGAAACGTGCTCACAATACTTTTACGCGATGCTTGCTTCATTCGGCATTATGCTCAGTAGTGGATCGGATACTTTAATTTATCATGTAGGTCTCCGCTGCCAAAGAAATTCCACATGCCCGACGGCGTCTCTATCAGCCACACATGAGGCAAGGTTAATGTTGATATTTTACCGGACATAAGACTGTATCAACATGTACATGTTGCTGCGCTATGTTTACTGCGCTTTTCAAATAATTTGCTGCGTTTTAACAGAGTGCATCCAAAATATAAGCTGTATGTCTCACTGCTTGTTAAAGTTTTCAATTCTTCTCTACCTTTCCAGAAATTTTCGTTAAGTTGTCTTAAGTGCCATTAATTGGTCACCATCACCGCCCAGGCCAGCCGTACTTTCTCTTTACACGGGCGCCCATTCCTGAATCACTTGAAATCTCTCCACATTATTTGCATTTTGTTAATTAAAAAAATTAACTACAACACAGCGTTGCACATTTTTCTCGACTGCGGAAGGATGAGTCCCAATCTCATTTGTGCAAAGTGTTGTAATGGGATTATTGGAGAGTTAGAGAAACGTGCTCACAAGTTACATTTTTATGCAAATCATCTGAGTAAATAAACAATAGCATGGTGCCGTTTGCGTCCTTGACTTGATCTGGTTTTTATTTTTATTTTGCTATTATTCTCACAAAGGCTAAGGTCTGCCTACTTTAGTATTAAGTGCTATACGTCGCATAAGCAACAGCTAACCATTCACTCACCCACGCAACGCCACTCACCCACGCAACGCCACTCACCCACGCAACGCCACTCACCCACGCAACGCCACTCACCCACGCAACGCCACTCACACACGCAACGCCACTCACACACGCAACGCCACTCACACACGCAATGCCACTCACACACGCAACGCCACACACACACGCAACGCCACACACACATGCAACGCCACACACACATGCAACGCCACACACACATGCAACGCCACACACACATGCAACGCCACACACACATCCATGCCACTCACACATGCAACGCCACTCACACATGCAACGCCACTCACACATGCAACGCCACTCACACACGCAACGCCACTCACACACGCAACGCCACTCACACACGCAACGCCACTCAACAACGCAACGCCACTCAACAACGCAACGCCACTCACCCACGCAACGCCACTCACCCACGCAATGCCACTCACCCACGCAACGCCACTCACCCACGCAACGCCACTCAGCCACGCAACGCCACTCAGCCACGCAACGCCACTCACACACAACGCCACTCACACACGCAACGCCACTCACACACACAATGCCACTCACACATGCAACGCCACTCACACACGCAACGCCACTCACACACGCAACGCCACTCACACACGCAACGCCACACACACATGCAACGCCACACACACATGCAACGCCACACACACATGCAACGCCACACACACATGCAACGCCACACACACATGCAACGCCACTCACACATGCAACGCCACTCACACATGCAACGCCACTCACACACGCAACGCCACTCACACACGCAACGCCACTCAACAACGCAACGCCACTCAACAACGCAACGCCACTCACCCACGCAACGCCACTCACCCACGCAACGCCACTCACCCACGCAACGCCACTCACCCACGCAACGCCACTCAGCCACGCAACGCCACTCACACACGCAACGCCACTCACACACAACGCCACTCACACACGCAACGCCACTCACACGCAACGCCACTCACACACGCAACACCACTCACACACGCAACGCCACTCACACACGCAACGCCACTCACACACGCAACGCCACTCACACACGCAACGCCACACACACATGCAACGCCACACACACATGCAACGCCACACACACATGCAACGCCACACACACATGCAACGCCACTCACACATGCAACGCCACTCACACACGCAACGCCACTCACACACGCAACGCCACTCAACAACGCAACGCCACTTAACAACGCAACGCCACTCACCCACGCAACGCCACTCACCCACGCAACGCCACTCACCCACGCAACGCCACTCACCCACGCAACGCCACTCACCCACACAACGCCACTCACCCACGCAACGCCACTCAGCCACGCAACGCCACTCAGCCACGCAACGCCACTCAGCCACGCAACGCCACTCAGCCACGCAACGCCACTCACCCAAGCAACGCCACTCATCCACGCAACGCCATTCAGCCACGCAATGCCACTCAGCCACGCGACGCCACTCAGCCACGCAACGCCACTCAGCCACGCAACGCCACTCAGCCACGCAACGCCACTCACCCACGCAACGCCACTCACCCACGCAACGCCATTCAGCCACGCAACGCCACTCAGCCACGCAACGCCACTCACACGCAACGCCACTCACACACGCAACGCCACTCACACACGCAACGCCACTCACACACGCAACGCCACTCACACATGCAACGCCACTCACACATGCAACGCCACTCACACATGCAACGCCACTCACACATGCAACGCCACACACACACGCAACGCCACTCACCCACGCAACGCCACTCACCCACGCAACGCCACTCACCCACGCAACGCCACTCAGCCACGCAACGCCACTCAGCCACGCAACGCCACTCAGCCACGCAACGCCACTCAGCCACGCAACGCCACTCAGCCACGCAACGCCACTCATCCACGCAACGCCATTCAGCCACGCAACGCCATTCAGCCACGCAACGCCACTCAGCCACGCAACGCCACTCAGCCACGCAACGCCACTCAGCCACGCAACGCCACTCACCCACGCAACGCCACTCACCCACGCAACGCCACTCACCCACGCAACGCCACTCATCCACGCAACGCCACTCATCCATTTGCAAAACGAAAAATTTCAAACTCTTCTATTGCGAGACCTATTGCATTTTCAATGCTTGTTCTCTTTCTTTCTGCATTGAGTGTTTTACTCTCTCTTGCTCGTTGTCAACATCTGATGAGGTCAAATAAGTGCGGTCCCCAAATATGACTGCCCCATCCCTCATTTTAATTGTAGAACACACGTAAGTGGTATTTGTAGGTGGTATCTAATCTGAGCTTCTAGCTGAGTGGTGCAGATAAATTCGACTTGCGAAATTGCATTACGTAAGCTAGTCTTTCAATCTCTTATTGTAAAAAACTTAAATGTGATCACTTTGCACCAGATAAAGTAATGATGGTAAATGAGGTAATTCGGGAAAAATAAAAAGTTCAAATGTTTCAGTGATATTTAACAGGCATAGATCTCTGATGCAACAATGAACTTTAAGTAACACCGGTCCTGCATATATAAAAAGCTAGACCATTTTTCTTTTGAATTCACTTTTTTTAAACTATCTCCCCTACAGGTATTCAAACCTTTTCTTTTGTTGACACGATGCAGTGAAGCCAATCAAACGGAAACCGTAAGCAACAAATCTTATCGCTAAATCCTTTTCAGAGACAAAAATATAAAGCAGTGCACACACGAAAAACCGCCCATTAATCAAACACTCAATTCAGGCCGGGGACGTGGCGTCCTTTTCCTTCAACTGAAACTTAACTGCCAAGGCGAGAGGGAAGGTCTCTGCTCACCACGGCGCTGCCCGGCCTGTAATTCTTATACATTTTTAAAGATAAGAAGCAAAGTGAGCAGTTCATCAAATAAAGATGGCAATTATGATTTAATGCGAGGACTGCGCAAACTGTGGCCAAGAGGATTAATCCGTCACAGCCGGCGCTGGAAATGAAACTTGTGTAGCGCCAGACCTGATTCACCAGTAGATACAGTAAGCCAGACCCAATGAATTCTATATAATAATCTATTGATGACTGAGTGGCCTCTCTGCCGCCATGTTCAAGTGCGAGGAGTGAGCTGTACACCTTTTTTTGGTTGGCAGTTATAGAAAACAAAATGTCTGTGGCCCTTTCTTGAACTTACAAAGAAACATGTCAAAAGATTGGGCGTTTCTAAGGTTGTTTCAATCATGTATATTGTTAATTTATAATGCTCCAAAATTAGAGAGTTCATTCGTTTTAGCTGGTATTCCCGAAAACAACGAGTCTTTGTGAATAAAATGAGCGAAGAATAATAAGATTCGATGGAAACGTATAAGTGCATAGGGTAAATGGGGAGTCACAGGACATGTTTCAGCTAATGCACCAGTCTGATGTGACCCTGAGATGCAACAGCAGCAGCCCTGGATGATGCAAGGTGTGGTATTGGTCAGTTAGTGGTTGTCCTCCAGCTAATCGTGTATCCAGTGTGGGAGAGTGGAGGGAATAACTGCAGTCAGATGCATCCTTGAACAATGTCTGTGATTGATCGAGTTATAGGGAACGTTGTCTGCAGCCAGTGGAATGCTGAGTACGAACTATCTGTTATGAGGTAAGAACCGTTCTATGTGGGAGACCTGCACAGCCCCAGAGGTCCGGGGGTGGGGGTAAGGGGGCGGGGCACATCGTTCATCTCAAAGGTCCTCCCCCCCCCCCCCCCCCCCCGGCTGGGCAGCTGCAAACAAATAAAACACTGTGGGCCACATGTATAATTATTTCAAATAGCGATTACCTAATTGCGATTTTATGCAAATCACAATTATGTAATCACTATACCTAATGTATGATAGCGATTCCTAATGGGTCACAAATAGACATCCCTCATGCATATTAATGAGTTCGGTTGCAGTTTGCGACCCATTAAGAATCAAGGCCATCACAGGGATGGTGGACTGCTGAGGTCAGCAGACCACCATGACTGTGAGTACTTTTAAATAAAGCAGTCTTGTTTTTGGTAAATTCATCCCAGTTAAGGAAAATGGGATGCATTTAAAAAGAAAAAATGAAACATTGCAGTTTAAGACTAGGTAGTGGTCTCTGGGACCACAGTCTGCTCTTAAAAATATATTTTTTTCCATTCTCAAAGGGAAAGGGGCCCTCTGGGGACTCATTCCAATTTGCGAATGGGTTACCACCTCCTACAAGGAGTCTGTAAAATATGAATGTTTTGCAACCATAATTCGGTCACAAAACATTCATACATCCCATTCAGGTTCGGTATTTTGAAGGGACGCCTTAAACACGCCCCTTCCAAATACTAAATCGTAAACACAAATTGCGAATCGGTAATTGTTACTGAATTGCAATTTGTGTTTCATACATATGTAGAAGCATTTTTGTGGTTGCAAACGGACCAATCGGCTGTTTCTGCCCTAAAAAATGCTGAATACATGTGGCCCTAAGAAGCGGCAAGGCAATTATGGAATGGGTAATAGGGCTCCCTGACCTCACTTTACAAGGGGGCACCCTGAATTTTTGTTACGCCACTGGTGAGAGAGTCAGTAGTCAGAAGACATACATGTTGTGAAGGAGATGACTTGAAGAAACTATTTGTCTATTGGCCTCATTGGAAAGGAAAAACGTAAGGGGATTGTGAAGGGGTAAAAGCAGACCCTGATGGGGAGTTCCATTGTTGATGCTGATTTACTGTTCTCAATACGGCTCCAGGCAATCAGCTCGGGGCACAGCTGTCAATAACAGCATAAATATGTGGGCTACTGCAACATCACCGGTCTGCAACTGTCCATGTAGTAAGGCTGTGGGAGTAGAACCCCAATATTCTCATGCACCCCAAAACTTAAATCACCCAGGAGTTTACCTAGTCTTTTCTGCTGTTGCACACTCGATCTTGCAATAAGTCAGGACCAGACTGGGAACCCAAAGCAGCACTCGCAATTTTGTCTAACCAGTCCTCAGGCGGGGGAGGGCTGTGCAAGTGTGAAGCACTGCTGCTTTTGTTATTGGGAGCTGATATTGTAGCACCACTGAAAAACTGGCCCCCGTACCAAACCGGCCTCCACCTTGGCAAAACCGGTCTCCACCTTTCCAGCCTCCTGGTAAAATGCCTGATGCCTGCTACGGCCAGTCTGGTCTTGATAAGAGTCACCACCCTCCTTACCATCAGGTGCAACAAATTAGCCCAGCAGAGTTATCAATAAATAGTGACTGAAACCACTAAAAAAACTGAGTTCTAGATCATTACAGTTAAAAAGTTTTCTTACAAAATCTGAAATAGGCATTACAGAGAAATTTAAAATATTAGCTATAAAGGCTCAGATACAGAGTACATATTCAGAAATCAGAATTATTGTAAGTTCCATTAAGGAAACATGATCATAAAGACAGCATCTCAAGGGAAAAGGAAAGGATCTCTTTGAATGGACAGAGTCCTGTGAGTAAAACAAAAAGTCTCTGACTCACCCCCATATCTAAGGGTTTTTACACACATTTTATGAATAGGTAATAAACAAAAACTGCAACTTTAGGATGGCACGACTAGTAAAAAACATACTGAGCAAATCAGCTTCCACAGTTATAGCATGCTTGAGGTAAAACACAATATGAAACATTTTTCAAGCAAAGACCCATACACTACTATTTTCTAGCAGGGCTACATCCGAAACTTCCAGCGGGAGTGTCCTTCAATTTGTTACAGTCAGTACGCAAAAAAAGTTTCATTCACAATACATGCTCTCTAAGAAAAATAACCAGTTGTGTCACTGTGTCCTGTGCTCTGCTATGACTGTGGGGAGAGAAGACACGAAGGCGGACATTGTCTGAGAGGAGTAATGAGCAGGAGCAAGATGAGCACAGCACCAAAATAGCATCCATATTAATAAAATGCTGTCTGCAAAAATGTGGCACAACTAAACTATATTAATGAACACACTTCTAAACACCTAATGACAATTGTTTCAAGTGCAACATTAATTCATATTATACAAATATATTGATCATAAAAATTATTATTATTCAGAATTAATTTGTCACCCAAAAATGCAAATTTAGATAAAGTTACCACAAAATCAAGTGTTTTCCATGGTAGACTTGGAAGTTCTCCACTTGTACTGTTATCACCCTTTAGGGGGATTGCTAGTTTTAGGTCTTTTATCGATAGGCTTCACATCTTCCAACGTTTCACACAGTGGCCTAGAAAAACTTTAATGTATGTCAGGCACATATTCTAGGTAGCAGTAAAACAAGCAAGACACCAAGGGCCATATTAATCAAAATTTTCCTTCGCCCTTGGGCTACACAAGATAATGCAAGGGAACACAAATCTTAGATGAGATTTATCAAACCACACAAGGGCACCTTGCGTGGTCCTGCCTAGCATGGCAAATCTGGAGTAATGCAAGGCAGCACAAGTCACTGCCTTGCATTACTCTGCCCCAGGGAGGTGTTACGTGGGCCGAGCGTGGGTGTTTGCATGCATCCACCCAGGGATTTTGGAGCATTCCCAGATTTACCAATACTGGTAGACCTTTAAATGCGTCAGAATGTGATGCGGTCCCAGGGGAGGTGTGACAAGGAGAAATATTATTATCTACTCTAAAGAGATGAACTTCCGCCAAACAGGGGTACCTCCTCTTGACTGAATGAAGTAAGTGCTTCTTTGTTTGTTGGAGATGTCTTCATATATACCTCTGCATTAATAACGCATCACCAATATTGTCTGAAAACACGCTCAGGGGCCTTTTGTTAGGCTGTCCATCAACGTGGGAAAAGGCGGGAAGACCTTTGTATACTACTAAGTAAAGCAGGGATGTGGCCGCGCAGCCCAGCTCCCTGGGCAGATTTTAGCCCTGGGGACCCCATCCACCTGGGCCTGACTACAATTCGATGGGTGAGGGAGGCCACATGGCCCCCCTCCTCAGGCCAATTTCAACCCTGTGGACCTCATCGCCTAGGGCTCAGCCACATCTCCCTTGGTGCCCTGGCCCTACTGATGGCACCCAGTGTGCATGTTGAGGACCGCGGGGGGAGCCTCAAGGCCCCCGCAGTCCCTGCTGGGTCCTTGCCTTCTGCAGGAGCTAGCGTTGCTTTCGCACACAGGGAGCTAGAGGAAATGCTGTTACCTGCGTGCAAGAGCAATACTTTCATCTCTTTTCCTGCTCACATAACAGCGGGCAGAGAGAGAGATCAAACCTCCGTTTCCAGCCAGTGGGGGCTGTTTGACAGCTCCTGCTTGCTGGAAGCGGTGTTTGCTCTTGCATGGCAGGAGCTGTCAGGTCCCACCAAACAAAAGCAAACAGAGAAGGAGATGGTCCTGGGGGGGTGGCAGTCCCAAGGGCCAAATATGGCTCGAGGGGAGGTGCCGTACCACCACCCCTCTTTTGTTCTGCAGGGGCCAGCCCCAGGGAGGTGGTGGTCCCCAGGGTCGTGTATGGCCAGAGAGGGAGAGCTGTACAGCTCCTCCTTCATGTTTACATTTTGGATTTGGATTTGGCCTCAGGGAGGAAGTAGTCCTCAGGGCCGGGGTTTGGTGCTAATCCCCCTCCATATTGTTTATTTGAGCCTCGGGAGGTGGTGCTCTCCGGGGCATTTAAAAGCCCTAGGAGGGAGGTCCGTGGAGCCACTCCCTTTTTTAAAAAAGCCCCGGGCAGTGGTTGTCCCAAGGGCCTGGGGGGCCACATCCCCCTATATGTATATAAAGCCCCAGGGAGGTGGTGTTTCCGAGGCATACAAATGCCCTTGGAGGGGTGCCATATGCACACCCCTCCATTATTTTGATAAACTCTGCATGCACCCAGGACCTGGCACACCCGGGGGCTTCATTGGAAACAAGTGCAGGAGACTGTGTTTGGTTTTTTATACATGTTTGCCACGGATTTTAACTCTGTCATGATGTGACAGCAAAATGTTTTTATTTTAATTTCTTTTTTGCCCTTGCGGGGTCCCAGGAGGACCCCAGGACCAGGGCTAGGGGGTCAGGGTATAACTAACCTGCCAACTTATAAAAGAAAAAATATTTTTGGACATTCGACTGAAGCAAAGTCCCAAGATGTCTGCCAACACTTCCTGGTTGAAGTGTTGGCTGCCAATTGGATATCAGCACAAGGACTGTTGGGTCCTCCGAGGATCCGTGCCTTTAGATATACAAATGTGGTTTTCTTTGAATATCTGAAAAACTACTGAACAGATTTACACCAAATAACATAAAGCGTTCTTTCTGGACCAAGAACTAGCTTGCTGCCAAAATTGGTGTATTTGTGTCATGCAGTTAGGGCTGTAGTTGCTATGGGAATTAACATGGGAAACACAATTTTTTACCCTCTCCTTTTCTTTGCCCTCACTTGAAGGATCACCCCGAAACTGTCCATGTACAACTAGATTCACTGGCACACTTAATTTTATTACATTTCATGAAGAGTCATCAAACGGCGACAAAGATATAGGCAAGTCAAAAAACGCTTTTCCTATTGAAACTAGGCCTAACTGTAACACAGTTTTTTCACAAAATGAGAAAGGGAAATGGTGAGCCAATCCCAACATTCTGGCTTTGAATCAGCATTGGTATGTACCTGCTCCACTCGTTGCCTTCCAACTCCAGGGAGCAGGTTAGATGTTTTAACCTATACCCATCCCAATGAAGAGAATGTTTAAGAATGTTTTGGTATTGCATAAATGTTAAAACAATAGAAATGTGAAAGCATATTAAAAATCTCTCTACGTAGAAAATCACTCCGTATACATGCACTGGCAGCCTAACAACACGTGAGTGCTTATATTTCTTTTTCTTTGCTCAAATGGGGATCATGTTATGTTAAAGGAAGCAGAAGGCAAGCAAAAAAGGAAAGCAAGTTAGAAACTAGCAAAACAAGTTCCAAAGATATGCAAGGTGGCAAAGGTGTACTTGTTAAGTGTTTTTATGATTGCTGCACTTTTTGTAGTGTTCTGTAACTCTGTGTTCAGAGCCATTATTTTGTAGTCAAACAATAGATCTGAGAAGGACGCGGAATGGGTTAAATTTAGCACTGTGATGAGTCTCTAACAGGATTAGGTTTCATCATACACAAACATGCAGGTTATAAACCTGTGATGCTTTCTTTTTTTGTGGGTTTTAAATAGGTGTATTGACAGGCTGGCAAACTGCCATCACATCACTTATCAAAGAGAAGGTTACACACACACGGCATTCCTCTCATGGATCATATAACATAACTGAATCTTCAGCAAATGCCTTTTTTCCTGCAAAAGTTTTCATTTAAAAAAAAAATGTAAACGGACAGTGTAGAAAAACCCACCAGCAAACATGGTCCAGGTTTCAACATAAATCTACTCAGCCAGGACGTTCCACCCAGAAGTCTGGCAGAAAGGGAGGTGCAAAACAGGCTTCCTGACTAGGCCAGGCTCTCCGTCCCTTTCGTGGGGGATTGTTTCCAGGAGGTATGGTGAACTTGGATTTTTGACAGCTGGGTCCTTCTCAAGTTTGCATTGTATGAAAAGACCCATCAGCAAATTTGCTGTAAGACCATGGGTAAATCCTTTTAAGAAGCAAGACAACAAGTCTTGTAAACCTAGGTCTTGCAAGCCATAGTATTTGAGGCAGCTAGCTGCATGGATCTTTCCACCAACGTGGATGGCCCACACGTGTCACAATACGGTCAACTGTGCAGATAAAACTTACCAAAATACAACCTACATAGCTCGAGATGTGTGGAGCAAAGCTGTGAGAAATGAACAGGATTGTTAATTGTGATCCATCTAAATGACCCAATACATGCAGTGTAGCCTACCATGTCTGCAACCTAGATTATCTTGACACATCTTTATAGCATGTCTTCAATGGATACATCCCTTTGGTGCACAAGAGAGGTGTGCTTAATCACTTGCTGTGCTTTACATGCTCTATTAGAGTGATACTAGAGCTCCTCTTCCTGTGCTCATCCTCTTGTTCTTGTCCTGCTCAGCCTCTACTCATTTGATTTTGCATTGATGCTGCTCCTGGTTGTTAGACCTGACATCATTGGCGTGAGTCTCCCTTCCAATTTTTTTGACGGATTGCCTCGTCTGTTTTGATTTGCTGGATTTATGCTTTGGGCACTGTGCCACTGCTAATCAGTGCCACAGTGCAAGTGCTCCCTATGTTAAATTAATGTACTAATTGGTTATTCCATGATTGGGTCATTTAATTTACCTGTCAGCCCCTAGTACAGTGCACCATGGGTGCCCAGGGCTTGTAAATCAAATGCTGCTGGTGGGCTGCAGCACTGGTTGTGCCACCCACAGAAGCAGCTTGTAGAGTGTGTCTCAGGCCTGCCATTGCAAGGCTTGTGTGCAGTCTAGCACTGCCATGTCGACTTGGCCAAGTGCACCCACTTGCCAGTCCCTAAACCTTCCTTTTGTTTCAAACTAGACACCCCTATGGTAGGCCCAAGGGCAGGGTGCATTGTAAGTATAAGGTAGGACATGGTCTGATGTGTGTAGCATTTTCTAATAGTGAATTACAGCCATTTTCGTTTTTCACTATTGAAGGCTACCTGTTCTCATAGGCCAGAATGAGCAGATGGATTATTACATGCTTATAATCCTAACTGACTTAGGGAACACGGTAGAAATTCGAATTTAGTATCCCTGAACTCAGAATAATAAAATACAACTTTTAGTAAAGTTTATTTTAATATTCTGTGTTTGCAAATACCACTTTTAGAAAGCAGGTATTTGCTTGCTTAACCATTTGAGCCTGCCTCTGCTGGGTTGTGTATTCCTTGTCTGGGTTTGTGAGTGACATGTCTGGGGGATCCCAGGAGACAGACTGGGGCAGACCGGTGGTGAATAGAGAGATCTGCATCTAGATGGGAGGGAGGAATTGCACCTGGGACCTGACTAGGGCTGGGCCTTCCCTCTATAATGCTGGCTCCGCCCCCTGTGGCGTGTCTGATGTCTCTGCCCTGCACTGTGAAAAGAGAGGCGGAATCATGTCAACAGAGTGCTCCAGAGCTGTATCTTCCCTCCCCTGTGCTGGCTCCACCTCCTGTGGGGTGGCTGATGTCTCTGCCCTGCACAGTGAAAGGAAGAAGAGAGTCATGTAAACAAAGTGCTCAGGAATTGGTTTGGACTAGGCAGAGGCCTCTCTGCCTTCAGAGAACAAAGGATTTTGGGGTATAAATATTGGGACCCTGATCCCAAGAAATTAGATCACTTCTGGAACAAGAAACCTTTCTGCCAAGGAGAAGAACCAAGGAAGCTCCAGGAGGTATAATGCCCCTCTGCCAGTGTGCTGTTTGCTGGGTTGGCCTGCAGTGGCGGCTTCATTGCCAAGGGAAAGGAGAAGGAACTTTGTAAGGACTGTCATCTGCAGAATATTCTCCAAGGGCTTGGACTGTGCTTGCCTCCTGCTGAAGTCTCACGGACAAAATACTTCACCTCCAGCTCCCTCCTGAATTTCCTTGCTGGACTCCAGTCACTTGCGTGCCGCTGGGAGCTGGAAGCTCGATGGATCGAGAAGATGCATGTCACCACCGCAGCTGAAATCATCGCAACGCCGGAGAAGCGAGCCTTCGTCGCATCTCCCTGGAAGCGTGTGTTCATTGAAGCTGCCTGCTGTCGCATCACCGGAGAAGCGTGACGCCATCGAGACAGTCACCATTGTATCGCCAGAGAAGAGTGTCGCAGGGCCTGTCGCGGCTCCAAAGTACAGAGTCGTCGCAAGGCTGCCAGGGCTTCATCGCATTGTCATCGCATCGCCGCAAAAAGGGCGCCATCTTCTCGCATCTCAACTGGATCATTGCATCGCATCAAGGTGCCTTCTTGCGCATTGCAATGGGCCCGCAGGCCGTGAATCTACGCATCAATTCCGCACCGGTGAGGCTCACGACGAGTCCCCTACTCTGCACAAGCATTGAAGAAGGATACAACCCTTCCCCTGGGTCACAGACCTGATGCATCTCCCCTTTTGCGAGCCTTTGGTTCACTTTGCGTTACGCATCCAGGTACTTTGTTGAGAACTTTGTCACATTTACTATCAACTTGAACTAAGAGAATTTGATCATCTTGATCTTGATCATCTTTTAAGTAATCTTAAGTGTAGTATTGTGGAGTTTTGTTGTTTGTGGTCTTGGGTTTGTCTATATAAAGAATATCTATTTTTATAAAACCTGTGTTGTGTCCATCTGTTGTGTTATCACTGTATTACTGTGTATATTCACAAATGCTTAAAACACTGTGTAGTATCCTGCATATTATACTGTAAGGTGTTTTACCAGCCCTGCTCTGCCAGTGCCTGTGCTCTGACTCATTAGAATGTTGGAGTCTGATGATGCCTCGGAATGTTGGGACTGAGGGAGGCAGAGTGACAGTTGGCCATGGGCTGAGCAGCTGACAGGCAGCTCCTGGTGGGGCTCTGATCTACCACATATCTACATGATGTCCTGTACCTTACAACCTGTTATCTTCATGAATAAAATCATCTTGAAATACTACCTTCATGAGTGGACCTTCTTCACTACACACTGCCTCTGAGATAAGCCTGTCTGCTCGTGCCAAGCAACCAAGGGAGTGAGGAGGGGTTATTAAGGAGTGTAATCCCCTTATCCTGACTTAGAAGTAAGGGTCCCTATTTGGACAAAGGTGATAACCATTGCCAACTAGAGACCCCCAGATCTAGCACTGGTTTTACAGATCTTTGTGTAAGCAACTTTACTGTTGGTTGTGTTGTATCTGTTTGTGATGTGTGGGAAGCTTTCCTAACTGCTGCTCATTCTTTACCTAATATCTGTGCATAGGAAATCTTGTGCATCTATGTCTCCTCTGAACTTATCAGCTCTCCATTTCTTTCAGACCAAGGGCCTATTTTAAAGTTGGGTGGTAACAGAAATTCCCAAGATTTGTGGGTGAAGGGCTAAATGTTGTGTAGGAGGATTTTCTGCCAGTTGATAATCCAGCAGCAGGAATACCCAGGGGTATAGCTCTCATTGGTGCAGCAGTTACATTGGCACATAGACAGAGATTTGAGAGATCCACAGCACCCCAATTAAGCCATACTGTGCATACTACTGGAGTCATTTCATTGTAGAATTCTCTTCAAGGATTTACATCTTCCTGCACAATCTTTAGGATATTCTAGGTCCTCTGTTTTCATCAACCTTGCATTCTCCCTTTGTTGAAAACCACCCTCCTTCTTTCTGTCAATGTCTCATTACCTGTAATCACATCTACATCGGACTGCTATCCTCTCTTCTGCGTTCATCATTCCTGCCTCTTGTTGAGGGTATCTTTTTCAATAATCGTTAATCCCTCTCAGCACCAAGGTTTCTTTCTGTAACCAGCTATCTCTTTTGTTGTCTCACTCCTATGTTGTCATGGTGTTATAATGTCTGCAATTTTGGCTGCCTCCCTCTTCTCATAATCTGTCAGTTAAGGTATCTTTTGCTGTTCTTACTCTGACCTCAGTGTCTATTTCTTTCGATATATTCAGTGCATTAGTTACCATAGCCCTTGCTATAATCATACTTGTCTTGTTTTAATTGCACTAGTCAGGTTTATGAATGTTTGATACTGCTTCTCTTGCGATATCAGCCTTGAAGGTATTAGCACTATGTGCCTTTTGTGTGTTGTTTTAACTGTCAAAAGTTTCATTCAAATAATATGATTTCCGCTTAAAAAATATTAAAGACATACGATGTCTGTGGTATCTTGCTTTCTTCTCTATGCTGTCCTTTCTTTGTGTCCTGTACTCAGCTGCTCAGCCAGTCTCAGTGATGTCATGGAATGTTCCCTTTGTGTATGTTTGATTCTATCTGTCAGTTAATCTATGTAGGCTGAGCAGCAGGGTTGCTGCTCCTGGTGGGGCTTACTATACTGTACATACTTACTTGGATTAATATGCTGTTTATCCTACTTCAACTCCTTTAACTATTTCCTAAGAATATTTCCTGGAACTTGGATACAGCTACAACAGAGTCATCTTATTTTTATGGAATTCCACAACGTCATTAAAGTATTTTATGTAAAAATACATTATTTTATTTAAATACATAAATTAGGAAACATGTTTAACACAAATAATAGAAAATATATTAAGGTATATCTTACAATATCAAAATATTGTGACAGCAAAAATATTGTGTACAAAATACCGAAGTTAAGTCTATAATTTGAAAATAAGCCTTATTTTATTTTCGTTTTTATTAATGGCGCTTTACTGTAGTGTAGTATGTCTTTATTTTACATGTTATTGTAAAAAAATATATATATATTTTTGGTATATACATTTTTAGTGGGTTGCTTGGTTTGTTGAGAATTGGGTAGGTAGTGCTTTTTAAGTTGTGTATTAACTTATGTTAATTAAGTTTGATCTTTTTATTGTTATATTTAGAGATTTCATGCATTTTTTGATTATGTATTACATTTTTATTTTAGTTTGTTGGTTTTATTTTGGGATGGGGTTGATAGAGGTTTTTATTATTTCTTATTGGGGCACCAGGTGAATAGCTTGTTTAAAACTATCTACTCATTTATGATAATGGATTAATATGTTAATGTTTTACAATGTTTCTCTTGTTGTAAATATAGCTAAATGTTTTCTGGGTTGTTGAATTTTGAATTACATTTCGATTTTGTGATGTGGGTTTATTGTGGGTTGTGTAGGTAGTTTGTTTAATAATTTTTTTTAAAGTGAGCTGAATTAATGTATTCATTATGTTAGTTTCTAAATTGTCAAAAATTGAGTAACACTTTAACCCGTTGGCTGCGTCGAACGTTCAGCTCCAGTGCTGAACGTTCGAAAAACGGGTGGGGCAGCATTGGCCAATGGACGTGCGCAGCACTACCAAGGTAGTGCACGCGACGACCGTTGGCCGACGGCAGCAGCCAACGGGTTAATTACAAAATACAATATTTTTAAATAAATGTATATTTCTTAATGGGTTGTGTGCTTTATGCGTTTCCAAATTGGTTTAAATGTATTTTGTAATTAACTTAATCTTTAGATTTGCTAAATTGTAAAAGAAAAAATACTTTTACAAATAAATATTTTAGGATATAAAATGTGTTTAATGTTTCTATGTATAATGTATTGGTTTGAGGGATACCTTAATATATTATCTATTATTTGGGTTTAATACGTTTCCTAACCCCTACCCACGGGGGGTTTGTGGGCACAGTGCTCATGTCGTGAGTCATGGTAGGTGTGTGCTCATGATGGCCTGAAGCTGTCAGAACCCCGCCCACTGATAAATTTGCCCGCACAGTGCGGGCAATTAATCGCACGTGGGCGGAGCGGCAACGTTCTGACAGCTCCACGCCTTCATGAGAACACGACTACTGTGACTCATGATGGCCTGGAGCCGTCATGAGCACCAAAACGGTTAATTTATGTATTCAAATAAAATAGTTTATATTTACATTAAATATTTTGATGAGGATTTAATATTTTTTAAGGGGCAATCATATTATTTGGGCTTCTAACCCCAACAAAGTATATTCACTTTCTCAAACATTTATTGCACTGGAGGTTGAATAGTGAATCTGTTATTTGTTTGTCTGAAGTGAGAAGAGTGTATTAATAGTGTATTTGACCACTTCGGGCCTCATTACAATGTCAGGAGGACTCATGTCCTCCTGACACCATCACGAAATCAGGACCAACCGACCTCTGGTCGTCGGTCCGACCACAGCATTAGGATGCGACCGCACATGGGGCGGTAGCACACTCCCATTTCTCGAAAGGAGTTTGTGCTGCAGTCAGAAACCGACCGCAGCACAAGCTCCCACAGAGAAACGTAATAAGGCTGTCAGATTTGAAACCTTGGATGTCAGTCAGAAACCCTCCGACCTGTGGTTTGAGGCTTTCCAACTGACATCCAAATCCCTAGATGCATTTATTTTCCACATCATCTGGTAGATTGCATTTAGAATAGTATATCCAATTCCTTCCCTCAAAATGTAAACTTTTCCCAGTGATTCTAAGATTTTACCTACAGTAGTGTATATGAATAGATTTTTATTTATTTTTTAATGTCTTTGGATCAGAGTTTGGTTACTATTTTTTACGCTTTTCACTTTTTTATATAAATGTTTTGATTCCATATAGTTTTAGGTTTGTATTTTTTTATTGTTTTGTTTTTCAAAAATATTTGGTATGTCTTTTAGTATTTTACATATATAAATGTGATAACTTATTTTACATTTTGTTTTTAATTGTATATCCAAAAAACGAAGAGAGGTCCCTCCTTACCCCAAAGGGACAGGGCACCAACCAGACAGTAAGTCAATAAAAAGTTTCTCTTTGGGTTAACTCACAGACCAACTTTCATAAGTATCCTGTTTTCAGAAATTCATCCAAGAATCTTACTAATATCACCAAGATAAAACCTCGAAAAGTATATATAAACAACTATCAGCCTGATTCATCAAGCTAAATTGCACTTGCAAAGGGCAAGATTCTCAGAATCTTGCCTTTTGCGAGTGCAATTTTTGCATTTGGGATTCATCATCCCAAATGCAAAATTCGCTATTAAAGAATTCGCACATTTGCGAAGAATTGCATTTAAGGAATCTCTATTTGTGGTAAATAGCAAAAACTTAGAAAAATGCATTTAAATGCATTTTTCTAAGTTGCATGTTACACACACACATGTCCTTTGGACATGTGTGTGCGCAACACCAATGTAGATTACATTTCAGGGGTGCTACAGGGTGTCCTTTGGACACCCCTGCACCCTTGAATTCGCATCCTTATTTGCAATTAGCTAATTGCTAATCGCAAATAAGGAATAGCTCCCCATGCATTCCTATGGGCCTGTAGGCCCATAGGAATGCATGGGGAGTTATTCCTTATTTGCGATTAGCAATTTGCTAATCACAAATAAGGAACATGTAGGAATCGCAATATTTTTTGCAATTCCTACATGAATCCCGTTTTGCAAGTCCTTAATAGCGATTCCTTATGAATCGCTATTAGGGGCTCGCAAAACGGGAGAATGATGAATCTGGCTGTATTTCTCTTATTTTAAAAAAAACATTGAATAAATTGGAAAGACAATATATTCATACATTCAATTGTATGTGACTCCAAAAGATACAGTGTCTTAAATAGAGGACCCCAATGTTCTTCAGCAGAAGAATAAAAACCATAAATGATTAAAAAAAAATTAATAACAGTGATAGACACAGCAGTTATACAAAATGGAAGAATACATTATGCAATTGATTTTGTCCTTAAAAGTACACCAATAACAAGTAAATCATCGATTGAACAAACCATTATCAACTGAGGTTCCTTGCACTTATTTCATAGTTCAAATCAATGTTTAGCCGATCTAGTGTGGAGATTTCATTGGATCGACACGTTTCGGTGGATTCTTATAATTCTCTACCACCTTCTTCAGGATAAAATGTATTTCTCACACCAACGTTACTTCTAATTTGTGGCTGAAACATCAACCCTCCTTTATCCCGAAAGGTCCTGTGCATATAAGTCTGGACCAGTATGGTGAAACTAATCTCTTTCTCTTTTTTAATTTTTTCTCTTTTTCTCTTGTTGAGTACTCAGTGGGATTTGCCATCACCACTCATCCAACCAAGCAATGTTGGGATGTAGATTTATCTACCTGGTTAGGCCTGACTGGTGCCTGTAATCTTTAGAGAAATCCGTGTAACTTCTCCAGTGGGATTTACAGTCTCCACTCCTTATTGGTATGTACATTTACAAGGCTATCCAGTTAGATAAGCCCACCATATGCCTCCGAGATTATAGCCAGGTTCATTCTCCTTGTGTGTGTTATATTGACTTACTTAATAATTGTATAGCCTGTTCTTAAGCTTTTTTGAATTAATAATTAGATATCTTTACATTGTGTTTATTAGATAATGTAAATGATTAAAACTAATGTAATAAATTGGGTAATTGATTGAGGGGGTGAAAATCTTTCACAAGCAACAAACACAATCCTTGCCAGGGTGAACCATAAAAGTCACTAAATTAACCTGTGCTTAACCCTCTGGCAGCTTGACACAAAAACAATCAGGCATCACTTAGAGGTGCAATACTGTGTTAAGTATTTATGCAGCACACAATCCGTAATAAAGTGAAAAAAATGCACAAGAAAAATACCACACCATTTCGAAAAAGTGAGTAAATTGTAATCAGACCTGAATGACAAACATCCAATCAGTAGAACAGCCTATATGCAATTTCAAAGTTTTAGGTAAGTTTAGTGCCTAAAAGCACAGAGCACCACTTGTGGTCCTTAGGTCATGTTAGATGGGGTGAAAGCCACAAGTTCAGGCCAACAAGGAGCATGGGCTGTATACAAGGGACCAGGTTAGTCCCACTCAAAAAGTGACCTTCTCAAAGTCTGGCACAAAAAGTCATGCTTGTGATGAAGGAGGCCCCCAGGAGCAAGGAGAACTTCGCAGATGGCCATCTCTACAGCACAAAGAACAGGTCCGGTAATGCAGACAGTCATTGCTTATCTTCTTGTTGACGGTTACTGCAAGCTGCCTTTGCTGTTGCGCGAAGGGTAGATCTTCCGTTTTTGCCAGTCACTGTAGCGCAAAAAGTCTGGTTCACTGTAGTTTCTGATTGGCATTTGTCATGGACAGTAAAGTCTTGGTGTGAATGGGCCAGTTCATGGTTGTGTACAGCCCAAAGCTTCAGGGTTTCTCCTCTCTTGACAGAGGAGTGTACTCTGATGCCAGCCAAGATTCCAGGACCTTGGGAGACACTCCTGGGGATCAGGGACTCACTCTAGTAGAATCCATCAAGGCTCAG
This sequence comes from Lissotriton helveticus, assembly GCF_964261635.1. NCBI lineage: Eukaryota > Metazoa > Chordata > Amphibia > Caudata > Salamandridae > Lissotriton > Lissotriton helveticus. Next base: position 933,056,998 of record NC_136059.1, on the reverse strand, counting down.
GCAGGTCCAGTTGCACCGGGTCAACTGGGCAGTTGCAGGAAGACCTCTAGAATTTGATGTGTCCCTGTAGCTCAGACCAGGAGGTAAGGTAACTGTACCTTGGATCCCCTCATGTTAGCCTGGGATGAAGGGAGCAGGTCCAGTCTTCCTTTTCTGATAGCAGGGCAGGCCTCAAGCAGCAGGGAAGTCCTTTGGAGAACAAGGCAGGCCTCAAACATCAGAACCGTCCTCTGACAGCAGCAGAACAGTCCTCTGAAGAACAAGGTAGGCTGCAAGCAGGTCAGCCTTTGGTGGAACAAAGCAGTCTACAGGGCCAGGAATATACTGAAGAGGCGGGTCAGGAGATCCAATTTTTAAACCTGCTGCCAGCCATTGAAGTGAGAGTGACATCCTGGTCACCCACACAGCTGGTTCTGTTAGTATTTCCCTTCTCCTTTCAAGGCTCCAAGTAGTTTGTGGTGGCTAAAGACTGGTGTCAGGACCTGTGGCTTGTGCTGAGATGAGACTGCACTTTGAAATATAGGTGGGCTAGGTAACAGCTCTGCCACACCCCTCCTGGCAGTATGGCCCATCCTGTCAACACCTAATCCCCCTTTGTCTCACTATCTGGGATTAATGCATAAAGTCCAGCTGCCAAGCTATTAACAGTCATGTGATGCATGACATAGGCAGCAGGCACCAAATGTTTAGGACAAGAAGATGCCAACTTTCTAAAAGTGGTGTTTTCAGAATTGTGACTTAAAATCCAACGATACCATTAAATAGTATTTTAAATTACAATTCATTTGAGTGCAAACTCGACTTTCCTATTTGTTCTCAATCAAAAGTTAGCATGTATTAAATGTAATATGGTAACCCAGTGATATCTAATGAGAGACATAGGTCTTACAGTGGTAAAAAAACTAATGTAATAGTTTTCGACTACAAGGATATGTAAAACTATAAAAAGATGTCCTTCTTTTTAAATAATGTGCACACCACCTTATGGGCTGTTTAGGGCCTACCTTGTTGGTGGCTTATATGTATTAAAAAGAAAGGTTGAGGCCTGTCAAAAGGTTTATTTTGCCAAGTTCAATGCTACTTAATTGGGTGGACCAATGAGTGCTGCAAGTCCACCAGTAGCATTTAATGTACAGGCCCTGGGTACATGAAGTTCCAAATACTAAGTACTTATAAATAAATTAAATATGCCAATCAGGTGTAATATTTTAAGAATGGAGCACAAGCATTTTAGCACTGGTTAGCAGTGGTAAATGAGTCCTAATGCCAACAAAAACAAAGTTCAGAAAGTAAAAGGCATAAAGATTCAAGGAAGACCATGCCAAGGATGACAGATTTAACAATTATCTTTTTATTTAAAAATTATATTTATAACATATACATCTGATGTACACTGTCTAATGAAGTCAAGAAACTGTTTTTTTATGAAACTTCCTCTCAAACTGTTCATGTGTATTATTGTTTTTGCAGGATGAAACTTTCTGTAAACTACTCTAATGAAGTTATTAAACTGTTTCGTGAAACGTTAACTGTTCTTTTGTAAACTGTTGTTTGTGGATTTAAACCAATCGTGTGTAAAGTGCTAGCTAAAATATTACTTTTTATCTGTACCTCTCCAGGGGAGCTAGTCTACCAGCCCACCTATATAAAAAAGGCCCATTGCACCTAACTGTAGCCCTTGCACATAACACATTTGTATAGTGTTTAATGAGGCTGACTTGCATTTAAACGTGTGGTTGGGTGACTGTGCAGGATTGCATAATGAATAGCAGGATGTTGTCCATTTTGCCTTACCCCTAAAATCCCTTAGATGACTGATGGCCCAGTGGAAAGTACATTCAAATCTTACAGCCTGGAACATCTACCTTGTGTTGAGCTGGGCGGTGCCTATCAATGGGCACATATACACATCACTTTGCCATTTGATGCAAATGACCTCTGTTTAGCAAACCTCTGTGAACAGAGCCCAAGATATATTTTGTCTGGATAGGTGGTGACTTTAAAAGGAAAAGACTGCTTGGGCTTTAACTTCTTCCAGTGCTCATAACGTGTACTTTGTCTAGGTTTCTAGGGAGGGATTGGGCCATCTGGTCAAAGAACATTTCGAGGTCCATTGATGCTTTTAAGGCTTATATGAATCCCACCATGAAACTATGAAGGTAACTTCGTGAGACTAATGCCAGTGCCCACAAGAGGAATGGTCATTTTAAAATGATTAACAGCATGGTAGGATATTAAGAAGTAATTTCGCAGGGCAGTGCCAACAGAGTTGCAAGCTATATTCTTATAACCCAAACCTTATAGATGGACAGTTAACAATGTGAGCAAAGATTTGGCTACAATAATGCCTGGTGTACTGTTCCTCGGTGACAAGGGATTAACCTTTTCCATGCTCGTGATGAGCTGAGCTCGTCATGAGGTATGGCACTCCGGTGCTCATGACGAGCTCAGCTCGTCATGAGTCGTGGAACGCTCAGGTGCGGGGAGAATTCCCCTGCTGTGCTGAGCGTTCCACGGGAGCCGGTGCACCTGTGATGAGCTGAGCTCGTCATGAGCACAGGAGCGCCGTGCCTCATGACGAGCTTAGCTCGTCATGAGCATGCGGGCGCTGTGCGCGCCCCCCTACCCCCAGCACAGCGGGGGAATTTCCGCCGCAGCGAAGGGGTTAAATAAAGTATGTTGGCACAATGAACATATGCATTGAACCTTTCTTTGTAGGAATACGACTAAATATCTGCATAATTGCTTCCCAGTGAAGCTATAATGTGGGGTACAACAAAGCCTCTCTCCTCTGTATTCCCTAGTTGTGATGGACAGAACACACATGCACAAGGTTGAATTTTCAGAATTGAAATCAGAAAAATGTGGAATGACAGAAGTCATAAACAGAACGTGTTGCCTGGGTTTCTCTCAAATGTAGACATTTAAGCTGGGTTGGCCAAAGTAAAGCATTGATCCTTGCCTGAATGCCTGGGAACTGGAGAAGGGGTTACACTGGGATGGGGCAAGGGAGATTTAAGGATTGATATTTTACTTCCGAATGGGGCTGTGGATGTTGCATGCAGGTAGTGGTAGTGTGTTGTTCGGTGCCTGTCATAGTGCTGGAAAACAGTGCTGTGGCTTGTCTGAGTAAAGGAATGGTAAAGAATCATCCCATTTTGGATGCCCAGCCATGATCCACCCACTTCCAGAACGATGCATAACCCACTGATCCCAAAGCTTGCATTATAGCTTTGTAAACACCCATGTGTAGAATTGCCTTCTCCCCTAGTCACTTTGATATTCATAACTCCCTCCAGTGGAGCTCCTACACAACGTGGGGGTTTAACAAGGAAATAACGTCTGTAAATTAGCAAAGAGATGAACTGGAAAATGAGCGACACTACCGAAAATCCAACTGGGACCATGGTATCTACCCCAATACAATATCTGGCTAGGATCTTCCCTTTGGACTCATGACAATGCATAAACATGAGGCCCCCATCTTGATTCCAGAAAGGGACTGTCGCATGCCTCACTGCACTAACACCAGGAATAAGACCGTAAAATGAAGTATTTTTCTCGTGTTAGTAGCTTGGTTCTGCAAGCCCTCTGTACCTTCTTTGATCTAGCTGAGACATTCATTGGCACACAATTTCCATTTTTGCTTGATGTTCATAGCACGCAAATTAGCCATGCAAAGGAAAGAGGTAAAAACTGACATTAATTTATCAGTAATGGGGCCACAAATGAAAATATGAAGCCTACTTTACCAAGAACTGCGAAATTGCCACTTAAATAGATGATGGAAATTAAATTCACCATAAAACCAGGCCCCTCAGTGGCTCCTCAAAACGATATACAGTCAAAAGTAGTACTGAATGCTTTTCATTCACAATATTCAAAGCCTTTTTCTGGCATTGTGATATTTTCTTACTTAAAGAAGGCTCAATGTGTATATCAAAAACTCAAATTACGTGCTGAGACTTACTTCAATTGTGAATTTGAATATTGAAGATCAGTGGAAGGTATTCAGTTTTGCTCTGACTAGATATAATTTTGAGATGCATCAAAAGGATTGGTTTGTGTTGCAATGTAGGATGATATGTTGTAACAACGTGTGCATGCACTGTTCTGATCCCAGCCACAATAACTGGAAAAGTGTTGATGAATTTTAATTCAGCTACAAGTGAAAATTAATCAACTGAAAATCATTTATGCCGAACTATTAACAGTACTTTTATTTTTTCTATTTTTGTTTTAGCTAAGTAGCTTGAAGAAAGTTACATTTGTTGACATCTCAGCAAATAAATTCCCCACTATTCCAATTTGTATACTTCGAATGTCAAACCTACAATGGTTGGACCTCAGTAGCAACAACTTGACTGATCTGCCAGAGGACATAGACAGGTAACTCTGTACCATCTGAAATGTATTAAACTGAGATTTTTTTGTGTATCTGGACATTATCGCCTCCTCTACCGTTCTTCCTCCCAATCCTAAATTGGTGGGGTTTTTTTTTCGTGGAGTAGTGCGCCCATACACTCCCTGTATCCACCATTGTGAAACTGTTTCTTTCCTTTCTATGAAAGAGCCAAAGGGAAGATTTTTATAAACTCTCCCCTTCCCCCTGCACTTCTTGTTTTTTTCTTACGTGTGCCCCGTCTACTGAGGCAGCTGAGGCTTGCCGGGGGACTCTTGAGGACTTCTAAGGTAAGTGCAGTTACCTTTTTTTTCTGGGTTTGGATTATGGCTTTCTTGGTTGTGGTGCCGTTTCTGGGAACAACACTTTTGTTGCACAGATTGCCTTGCGTCTGAGGGGGCACTGTGGTACCTGGGAGTGGCTTCTCTTGCACACCATATCTTTTTTTATTATCTCGGGGAGCCTTGCGGTGTCCTTCCTCCAAAGTGGTTGCCTAGGCAGTGGGTGTTACAGGGGCTCCGTCTACCTTCCTTTTTGTTCTTGTTTCTGCCCGCTGGTCCTTCTCTTTTGTTTTCAGCACAAGCAGTAGTTTAATGTGAAGGCCTCTATGCCTTTATAAACTCAACAGTTTCTCTATCAGGATTGTGCACTGCTTTTCAGGGATGGGGAACCATACTCCTAAAACCTGTCATACTTCTCCTGACAGACTCCGTCAAGTGGTCCGTAATGAGGGGGGGGGGGGGGGTTATATGCCATTCCTCTTCTGTTTTTCTTCTCCATTGTCTCCTGCATCTTCAACCGGATGTGCTTGGTCTGTTTCTTCACCTTCATCAGTTTTCTCCTGGGCCTCCCCGGATTATTATGAGGGAACTGGGCTTTCCCTCTAAGGCAATTTCTAGAGAGAAATATATTTTGAAGGTGGACCTAGAGCCAATTGTTTCATATCTGTCTTCCAACCTTCAGCTTCCTGCAGATGTGGAGCAGTCCAGCACTTGTGGGGAATGGTTTTGCCAGTTCCAAAACTTCCTATTTCAAATGAGGGAGCAATTTACAAGGCACAACTGAGGGAGCAATTTGCACCATTAAGTGTCTCAACTGGTTTTGGCCAGTTGTATAGCTATCCTCAACTGAGAACTGTGCTCCTTCGTATGACTTTGTCTTTTCTTATTTCATGAATACAGATTAACTCCACTGTAAAACTTACATTTTTGTTGTTTATATATTGTATTTATGTGGAATGTATGGTAATTGTGTATATGATATGTAAACATTTGGTTGTACATAGTCGTGTATTGTAATTGAAATGTATTGAATGTGTAGTATTTTCCTTTTTTGTGAAATTTCAAAAAATAGTTAAAAAATATTTGTTTCAAAACAGACAGGTATAAATAAAAGTACGGGTCAAACTAAAATATTTATTGTTTGCCCTATTTGCTATAAATAAGTGTTGAAAAACTATTTGGGTGTAGGCACACTTTTGTGTTTTTCGTTTTCCATTTATGGGAAGGCTTTATCTTTGGGAGAGAGTTAATTGCCTCAGGTCCTCAGCCTAGATCCCTTGATTGCCAACCTCACTGGGAAACTGTCTCTGCTGTCGGAAGATACAAACTTGAGTGACCCGGTGGATAGGAAAGTTGAAGCTGCTTTGAAAAGAGCTCATACTGGCCTCGGCCATTCCATGAGGTCTACGATTTATGTTGTATATGCCTCTCAGTCATTAGTCAAAGATTCCCAGGCCCAGTCTACTACTATTCAAAAAGGCAATGTTTTTTCTGAATTGTTGTGTGACATGGCAGTGCTGGCTACATTTTTTTCTCATAAAGCCTTCGACACTCTTCGTGCTTCTGCAATGGCCTCTAGCAGATCAGTAGCTGTAAGACGCCAGCTTATTAACCACTAAAATTCTGTTCTACATTCATCAATACAAGCACCAGAACTGAATTAGCTGGAATACAACATGAAATACAACACAGGAGGTCACCCAAAATGGAAATTAGATTGAGAAGAGGCCAACATCAACAATAAAAGGAGGTGGGTCACGGCCTGTCTTGTGGACAGGCATAGACTGACAGGGCAAATGAATAGGCAATTGAGAGGCTTCAATTGCTCCATTTTCTGTTTGTGCCCCTGCTGTCCCCCTCTGGAAGTTATAATGGTGTTGAACGGCATGCCATATATGGGGTGGAGAGAGGACGAAAGGCAAGCCCTGGCTGGTGTTGTTCTGCTCTACGAGAAACTCACAGCCTGTATGTACATGGAAGAACATGACAATAAGCCTTCAGCAGAAATGAACAGGGCAGCGGTTGGGGCAATTGAGGAAGGCCTGCACATGAGACCTGAACAGGGAACATGGGATGCATAGTGGGTACCTGGAAGGACTTACTGGTGGACACGGACTCCAGAATGCCACTCATCTATCTGTTTTGTGTTGCTGTGGCTAGTTGCCCCAGAGGAGATGGTAGAGTCCTGAGAGGGGTGTCCTAGATGGGTCTGGGCCAGCTCCGGGGAAGCAGCAGTGTAGTCTATGGAATACTGGTTGGTGGTGCCCTCAGGTGAGGGTCTGGGGGAGTGATAAGTTAAAGATCAGACTTTGGACTTCTGGTGGGACTCCCTGCCCTCCCACAGAAGTAGGGTGGTTATGGTCCATGGTCCAAAAGAGTACTGATGTAAATCAAATTGTCCAGCCCTGAAACCCAGGGGGCCCCTGGACCTGCAGTAATCACTTGATATACATTAATTAGACGGACACAGAGCACAGCACAGATGGATGAATAATACTGGCTTTGGTATTTGGTTGTAGCGGTCTGCAGATACAGTTAGCATATGAGGCAGTCCTGAACTGGTGAGGGTCCTAAGGGGTTAAACTAGACATGCCAAAAAGAGGACGGGGTGTGAGGTGGAGATTACTCCTACCTTTGATAGGTGGCAACAAGCTGCCCCTTGGGCAATAGTGGTAGATCAGCTGTTAATGCTGTTGGGTTCACGGTCTGTGACAAGGAAGTGCTGAGTGGAGGAGGTGAAATAGGCCACAAATGGGAAAAGAGCATGCCACAAAAGCAATGGAACAAAACAAAATGGATTAGTACATTTTTATGTAGCGTAAAAAATATGTTGAGTTTGGTGGTGATGGACTATCCTGGCCCCTTTGGATGGCACCAACTCGGGTGAGGGTGAAGAGTCACATGCAAAGATGTAATAGGAGCAGTCAGAAGTACTGAAACTGTCTTGGAAAACCAAAATTGACAAAATTTCCATAGACCTCAACCTGCTATGAACAGAAAATGAATGATCTATTTGCTCCATGAAGTAAGAACCCACTGCCCTCTATGCTGCACTTGCCTCATTAAAAAAAGAAAACGTAATCATACAGGCAAGTATGAAGGACTCAAAGGATAGGTCACAAAGAAATAACATACAACGGGTGAAGGTGCTCCTTGTCCCGGTTCCAGTTAATCTTTGTCCTTGCATTGGAGCCCCTTGCATGTTAGATCCGGAATGATGCATTTGTCATGGGCTTTAAAGAGGACTCTAGGTTAGATGAAAGAATTTCACTATGTGTGGATGATGTCCATCTATTTGTTGCTCACCTGGAAATACCCATAGACAGGTTAATATTGGTATTAGATTTATTTTAATTTGTAAATACTATGGATTTCATAGGAATTGTGAGAAAATTGGGGGCGTGGCTAAGATGGTGCCAGAGTCAGACACTTCTTGAGTAAATTCTGTGTGGGGCCCACACTAAATCCTTCATCATCCTAATCAGCCCTGAGGTTACAATATTGCTCTAAGTCTCCCTGTGCCCCTGATGGTGAGGGCTGTAGATTTGTGCAACAGACTGGCTGATGAGGCGCGGGGGAGCCATCATTTATCCTTGGGAATGAGGCCAGGTTCAAGCTGCCGGGGGTGTGACACAAGATGGAGGCCCGGTCGCTACTCCAGACATGCAGAAGCAGTTGTTGACTGTGTGGCTCCTTGCCCTGAAGTCTCAGGTTGGAGTCGGTGGAGTACCAGAGTTGCTGCTGTGCCTGGACATGTTTGGTTTTGGCGGTGACAGGACGCCGTTGATGATGGATGACAATGCGCCTGCGGGCTGAGTTTCCCTGGTGGGATCACGCCAGAGTCGGTCCTGGAGCACGCAGATCTCCAACTTTCTGACCCCTCCTGCATGCCTGCATCCCTCTAAAGGTGGACAGTAATACCCAGGGTGACCAGCAACACCCAGCACTGGCGGCACTCTCCAGAGGCTGGGGTGAGTCTGGGCCTGCGACACACCGCGCTGTGGTCTACACCTAAGAGGCTGCCGGCTTGGCCCCTCACCAATGGGGGAGGGGAGTGGAAGTCCATGACTCTATCCCCTATCCTCCGCTGAGGAGTGGGTGCCCTGAGCCCCCCACTGCAGCCCTGGTGCCACATTGAGACAAGATCAGTCGGAGGGAGAAATCAGCCCGGAGAGCCTGCCAAGAGCACACAGAGCGCTGAACATGGATGCCTCCACATCCCGGGCCCCCACTTCACCTTCTAGTGGGTCATCTGAGGGGTGTTACCTCATTTGCTAATGAGGTCACTGTTGGAACCTTCAGAAGACCCTCGTGTGAGAGGATTCTGAGGTTTGGCAGTTGCTGTACCACCGCTGTTGGATGAGGTGTAAAGATAATAAACTCCTCTTACCTGCATTACGTCATCTTTCTTCATTAAACGACACTACAATTTGGCGACAGAGGACGAGATGTCTATGATGATCGTATTACACCTCAACAAGGCGGGAGATTGGAACAATAAGCAGGAGTTGGTGTTTTCTGTCGATTTCCTGGTAGGTACTATCAGCGGGTGATTTAGGCTCTTCTGTCAACAGGTTGTGAGTCTACGTCGAAGCCTGCTCGAATTTTGTATAAGCAACAGCTTTGTCGTTTTTTTTAAGCTGAGTTTTAAAATGTAAATATCCAGTATTTGTAAAGCGCGAACAATTACCCGAAGATGTCAAGGCGCTGGGGGCCGTTGGAAGATTAAGCGAGCTATTGCCCAGAGTAACATGGTGCTGGGCAGACCCTTGTCGCCAGAGCCGGGGATCGAACCGTGATCCCCAGCATCCAGTGTCAGTCGCCCTGGCCGCTGCGCCATACCTCTAATGTCAAGGATTACACAGCTGCGCAAAACGGTTTCAGCTGTGCTGTCTCCACATCGTTTTGGAGGTTTGGTTCATGTTTCCTGTCAGGTCTGATATTATAAACAGACCTTTCCACGTAACTGCCACTGGTCTTCAAGGTATGTCTATGTTTATTACGGGTGCAGAGGAACGACTATTCACCCTCTAACCCATTTTTCTTGGTAACAGTTGGAAGGAACTACGCTTCGCCCTCTGTTGCTGTTTTTTGCCTTCCCGTAGTGCGCAGGTCTGGCAGTCTGGAAGAGTTTTTTTTAAGACTTTGTCTCAAACAACTAGTGTGCTAATGGAAGAAAGGAAATTACCATTAGTGCGCGTCTCTCATTTTAGTTTTGGAGTCTTCTCAACTAAATAGTGCACGCGATTTTAGTAAAGAGGAAAGTTTCGTCACCCTATTTTATTACAAGTCAAACTTTCAAGCGCACATATAATACAGATGAAAGTTGTTTGAAAAGAGGTTCTTTGTGTTTGTACACTCAAACTATAAAGTCGAACAGCAATCATATGAGTCTAAAATAACTAATTAAACACAGAGGAACGTTAAACTCACCCTCCAGTTTATAATATTAGTATAAAAAAAATTAATAAAAGGGTATATCAAAGTTAAGCTACATCATATTAATTGAAAATGTATTTGAATTTACATAATTTTAACTTGTGTTATGCTTCATAATTATATTTGTTATCTAGTTAAGTAAATGTGTGTATGCTTATACACTATACAAATAATGTATTTTATGTTGTGAAGTAAAATTTTAATTTGCAGGTGGAAAATGCAGAATGTGACTTCAGCTCTTTTCTTTCTTTCTTCGCCTGGTGAACCATCTATAGAATGCTCTAAGTGGAAGAAAGTATTTTACAACTATGCTTGAGTTTGTGGCACTAATTTAAGTGCAGAACGTAAACATGCTCTGTTATTACATTGTTTAGGGGCAGAGTGGCAGGATGTTTTGTAGAATTTGCCTGATCTTCTGCATGCTGGGGCAAGGGACTTAAATGAGCATGTAATTGCAATAACAAAGCTAGATGGACATTACTTGCCACGTGTGAGTACTATTTTGGTTTAAGGTGTCAGGGTCAAGATGAAGCTGTTGAAGATTTTGTAACTTCCTTAAGGAAATTAGCATCTAAGTGCAAATTTGGAGGCACAGTAGATGAAAGGATCAGGGACCAATTTTTGCTTCGCTGCAACAGTGATAAGATACAGGAGGAACTATGGATGTAAGATGAGCCTCCCCCTGATGAGGTCCTTATTGTTGCTAGACAAGTGGAACACATGATGAGATGTGTTAGGGAACTTAAGGTTGAGAAAGAGGTATACATTTCTAGTTCCACTGAAAAGGTGACTAATGCTGAAGTGTGTGTTGTTACATCTTCTGGGTTTAAATCACAAAGTGTTCCAATTGTTAAACAATCCTCTGAGGTTAAAGGTGTTAGGAGTAAAGAACAACATTTAAATGTAACATGTTTCAGATGTGGTTATCCTGGTCATAAGGCCAATGATAGATCATGTCCAGCTGTGTCACAAACCTGTAATCTATGTGACATCAAAGGTCATTTTAGCAAGTGTTGCAGGAACAGAAACAGAAGATATTACAAAGGTAAAGATAAGGAATCTTGTCAGGAGATTGTTTTGCAAGTTAATGACTCTAGAAATGTTTTTCCATCTGAAACAGTCAGTATAGATGGGAAGGAGACTATAATGAAGTTTGATTCTTGTTCCCGGATTACCATTATCTAAAAAAAAAACGTTGTTGAATTTATTTCCAGATGGGATATCAAAGAAATGGATATAAGACCTGGAGGGTATGGTGGGAGCAAGATTGACATGATGGATATTTTACAGTAACAACTGGTGTTTGTGGGAAGAGCACGAGTGGGAAAGTATATGTGTCTTGTGAAGGTGATGATCTTTTGGGCTGGAGAAGAGTTCGGTGTTAGTCGTCATCCAAGTAAAAATCCTCAAATACAGGTTGATCAGGCTGTTCACAAAGGAAACAAATTCATTAAAGAGTTCAATAGTTTATTTCAAAATAAACTTGGTAAATTAATTGGTTACAAGCATAAAATCAGACTGAGAGACAATGCCACTCCTGTTGTAGCAAAGGTCAGGAGGATTCCAATACATTTACAGACAGTAGTTGACATGGAACTCAAGAGGTTAGTAGAGTGTGGAGTCATTGAAGAAGTTGAAGCCATGGACTGGTTGGCTCCCATTGTTGTTGCACGAAAAGAGAATGGAGACATTCGCCTTTGCATGGACTTAAGAGCATTGAACAAGGAGGTTGATAGATTGCTGCTTCCCAACATAGGGGAAATGATCACTACCTTTTCTGATGCCAAAGTCTTCAGCACACTAGATCTGATGTCAGCCTACCATCAGATTGAGTTACATGAGAGTTTGCATGATCTCACGGCCTTCAGGACTCCATTTGGCATTTTTCTTTTCAAGAGTATGCCGTTTGGTTTAATTTCTGTGGCTGCAGTTTTTCAGAGAGCCAAGTCAATTATTTTAAAAGATCAACCTGGTGTGAAATGTTATCTAGACAATATTATTATCTGCGCATCAAACAATTTGGAGCATGGTCTTCATGTTCGTCAGGTCTTACAAAGTGTTCAAGAAGCTGGTTTAACACTCAAGGCAGACAAGTGCAAATTCAGTGTCAACGAAGTGAGTTATCTAGGGTACAATGTCACGGCTTCAGGAATAAAACCTAAGAGAGAACTGGTTGATACTATAAAAGGTTTGAAAGAACCTACATCAAAAGAACAACTCTCATCCTTTTTCGGAATGGTGGAGTATTACAGTCGCTTCATAAAAGACTTTGCTAGTAAACTGTTTCATATGAGGAAATTGTTAAAGAAGAATGTTGAATTTGTGTGGGGAGCAGAGTGTGATCAATAGTTTGTCAATGTAAAAGAAGATTTAGGCAATGCTCCCTCTTTGCAATCTATTGAAGCTTCATCTGACACCAAGATTGTGTTTGATGCCAGTAGTAAAGGTGTATGTGCTTTATTAATTCAGACTAGAAATGGGAAGGAAAATCTTATTGCTTGCATTTCAAGAACATGCAGAACAAAATTATTCTGTTATTGAACGTTAGTCTTTGGCTGTGTATTGGTCCATAATGAGGTTCAAACAATTTCTTTGGGGTAACAAATTTGGAGTGCAAACAGATCATAAACCCTTGGTGGAGGTATTTGCCAAGAAGGGTCTGAATTCAATTTCATCGCACATTCGCAGATGGGTAGTAGGATTGCAGGATTTTTCCTTCCCTGTCCAGTATGTACCAGGGGGGAGCAATTTCTCAGCTGATTGTTTATCTAGGCTGGTTGATCTTGAAATAGTTAAATCTGACAATTGTGATGACCTAGATCAAGCAGAACGATTGAGTGTGTGTGAGGTGACTGAAGGAGCTATTGGCGAAGAAGAGTGGTTAGAGAATCTTGGGAAGAATATCATATTGAGCAAAATAAGAGATCAGTTGTTTCAGGCATTAAGAATAAATCCAAGTTCAGGTTATTTACAGGATGTTGGGAGAAGGTGTTAAATGAGCTTGCAGTTGACAGAGGGTTTCTGTTGAGAGGCACAAGATTAATTCCTCCAGACAATTTGAGAAGTAAAATCTTACATCTAGCACATGAAGGACACATGGGCATAGTGAAGACCAATGGAAGACTTAGGAGAGATTTTTGGTGACCTACACTCGATCATGATGTTGAGAGTTTGATCAGAGATTGTTTGGAGTGTACGGTTTCAAACAAAGGACTTAGGACTAAACAACTACCCATGGTTTGCAGAGCTTTACCCAAATATTCAAAGGAGGAAGCTGCAATGGATATTCTTGGTCCAATAAGAGGTGAACATGCCCCACCGTATGTCATTGTGCTCATGGATCTTTATTCTAGGTGGGTTGAGGTGTTGTGTGTACAAGGCATTTCCTCCTCAGCGATTATTAGATTTCTGGAAGGTGTGTTTAAGAGAGAGAGTTTTCCAAGGTTTCTACATACAGATAATGGTGTGCAATTCTGTTCTTGTGAGACAGAATCTTTTTTGCAGAGGTGTGTCATTGTTCACAAAAAATCAGCGTTGTATCATCCTGAGACGAATGGAGCTATTGAGAGAATTATCAAAACCTTAAAGGAGGGCATTCAATTAGAAAGAGTGAATGTTTTAGATTGGAAAAAAGAATTGTATTTACAATGCGGCGCACCGTGACGCAAGGATAGGCAGATGCGTGTCACATCTTGTGGCGTAGGGGCGGCGCATTGCTGGAGTCGTGTCACAAGCACGACGCAACTCCAGCAATGCTTAGAGTCCGCCCATACTTAACATGGTGCGTCACTCCTTACGCCTGCTTCAAGCAGGCATAAGGGTTTGACGCAGCGTCGTCGTAAAACTGACTCAGTGAAATCTTGTAGATTTCACTGCGTCACATTTACGAAGCTTTCCTGCGACGGAACTCCCACTCTGCGATGGAACGCCCACATAAAACCTGACACAGGTTTCATGTGGCGCAGTGCTTTACAACGTGATGCGTCTGCCTAGAAGCGTCGCATTGTAAATAAGTCACAACGTGGTGCATGGCTTACACCGCCGCTGCGTCACAGAAGTGATGCAACGGCGGCGCAAATGTGTCGCAAGGGGCTTGTAAATCTGCCCCTATGAACTCCAAGCAGAGTTGCAAAACTCAGCAAACTCTGCTGATGGTGTGGACTTTGTTACCCACCCTTACCTACAACGAATACTGGTCCTGTGCCACACCTGCTGGCAGAGTGAGACCTGGCTCGGGCGGGAGTAGAGGCAGTGTGGCCTTGTGGTCTGACCCCTTTGCCCTACGCTGGACCATGCCATAGGGGGTGGCAGAGAGGGCTCCCTGGGGCACCTGCAATAGAGCACCTTACTGATGGAGCCACATCGGAGGCCTAGACTTACTTCAGAGCGGAGGCCCAAACTGGTATGCTGAGGCCGACGGGACTGCCTGGAGCTTCCCAGGTGGGGACTGTGGGTGAAGAGCTGCGCCCCTTAAGAAAGGGTCCAGGGACACAGTGAGTCGCTAAGTTACCTGGCTGTTCCTAATTCCCTGTAAACCTCAGTTTGGGAGGTTGCCCCTACTACAAACAGTCCCGCTTTGAAAGGGGAATAAGGAGCGGAACTCTGGAGACAAGAGTATGGCCCATGACAAGGAGCCTAAGACTCCCCATCAGGGCAGAACAGACCGCTACACTAGGTTGGTATTCCCCACAGAAGAAGATGCTCCACCTGCGATACCTGATAATGCTGCCCTCCTCCTCACTATCCATTCATCCCGTGAGGCCTTGGAGGGGAGGGTGGTGAGATGCACTAGGATGTCTACCTCCTGTGTCAAGACTCCGCAATGTGGTGGACAGGGTTACGTCCCCAGAAACAAGGAATTCTGAGCTGGAAGACACAGTCCGGCGCCTTTGTAAATATGTCACTGAAGCTCAAGTCACTATCAAGGATGGGATTTGGAGACAGGAAGATGCAGAAATCTGAACCCAGTGTAATAACCTCAGATTTGTGGGGTTTCCAGAGGTGGTTGAGGCCTTGAATGTGCCATGGTTCCTAAATGAGTGGCCGCAAAAGATCGTACCTCAGGGCAAACTCTCCTCATGCTTCATTATCGAGCGGGTGCACTGCGTTCTGGGGGGGCAGGCCACCCTTGGGAGCCCCTTCAAGGCCGATGATAGGACCCTTCTTGAACTTCCAAGACAGAGATATGATCCTTTCCAAAGTACACAAGAAGGGGCGGAACTCTAGAGACAATAATATGGCCCATAACAAGGAGCCTAAGAACACCCATCAGGGCAAACCTGACCGCTACATAAGGGTGGCAGCCCCACCCAACAGACGATGCTCCACCTGTTAATGCTGCCCTCCTCCTCACTATTCAGTCATTTTGTGAGGCCTGGAAAGGGAGGGTGGTGGAGGTGCACTCAATGGTCTCCCTTCTGCGTCAGGACCTCTGCAATGTGACAGAAAGGGTCACATCCATGGAAACCAGGATTTCTGAGCTGGAAGACAGTCTAGCTCCTTTGTAAAGACACTGCAGAGGCTCAAATAAATCACTACCAGGGATATGTTGTGGAGACAGGAAGATGCAGAAAACCGCGCTTAATACAACAGCCTCAAATTTGTGAGTTTTCCAGAGGAGGTTGAGGGCCTGAATGTGCCATTGTTCCTAATTGAGTGGCTGTGACAGATCCTACCTCAGGACAAACTCTCCTCATGCTTCATTATCAAATGGGCGCACTGCACTCTGGGGGGCAGACCACCATCGGAAGCCCCTTCATGGCCAAGGATTGTGTGCTTCTTGAACTTCCAAGACAGAGATATGATCCTTACCATAGTATGCAAAATGGGGCAAGTATGCCATGAAAACTCCAAATTCCTGCTTTTCCCAGATCACACCTGAGAGGTCCAGGGCAGAGGCGTATGTTGGACTCCATCAAGGTCAAGCTGCAAAGTCTCCATTTGCAATACATGCTTTTATTCCTACTCAAACTGAAGGTTCTATTCCAGGGGAAATCATATTTCTTTCAAACAACTGAAGTGGTGTAGGAGTGGTGGGAGGAATGTCCCAGGCTGCAGGGGAGTGAGGGACGAGAGCCAGCCCATGCTCAACTGCAGGGGAGGATGCTCGACCCAAGGACTAGCAGCGGCCCGAAGGAGAGCTCGTCGCTCACAAATGAAAGGTGTGGGCACACCCTAGTGCAACAAATCTAGAGTCGAGACTGGAGATCTCCTTGGACTCAGAAGAGGACAGAGCAGCAGCGACAAAAAAGAACAAAACTGTTGTTCTAGAGGGGGGATCCACAAATGGTTATACGGGGATAACCATCAGACAGAATCTGGGACCCCACACCCACCGCAATTGCTTTTGCCAACCTGGAATATGATCCCTAGATCCTCCCCCCTCAGGCGTTACAGAATCCAGACTGACAGTGGTTTTTTAATCGTGGGGCTGATGACCAGAACTGGGGCCATGGAGCATGCCTCTGCTTGTCCCATGATGAATGACTCAATGAGTTAGAGTGGACAACGTTTTGAATACAAGTACAGAATCACTACTTACAGGGGTGGTCAGTTCAAATTGCAACACACTTGGTTAAGAGTTTGAAGGGTGGGTGGGGGTGGTGTGCTACAGACCTCTCAGATTCCCCTGTTGAGTAGTGTGTTGTTACAAGATGGGGATGCACATTCGTAAGGGTCCTAGGGGGGTGGAGTGGGGTGTGTGTCAGATTCAGGTTAAAAGGTTTGCATTCATCATAGTTCAGGGAGGGAACCTTGGACGACGACAGACTTTGATGAAGGATATATCCAATGCACTTATCTCATGCTGACAACCTGGCGGCCATCTGAACTTTTGCGCTCCATGCCAGTAGATTCAGAGGCATGATGGGTGCCTCAATACCAAATGGCAGGGCGCTCTCGATCCTTTCCTGGAATGTGAATGGTCTGGGAAATAAGGTTAAGGTGAGCCTGGTGACGCAGTATATCAAGCGAATACAACTGGATGGAGTCTTTTTACAGGAGACCCATCTCAAGGGAACACAATGCAAATTACTGGGAAGAGGTGCCTATACCATTAGAGTCATACAGGATACTCAACAGGGTCTAACAGAGTGGCCATTCTGGTTGAGAAAAACCCACCCTTTCTTATGACAAAACAGTGGACAGACCCATTAGGTAGATATGTGGGAGTGAAGGGATTCTGGGGGCACATGGATATTACCCAGCTAAGTGAGCACAAGCCTCCCCGACTGCAGGCTCCCACACTGGAAATGTTAACGGCTATCTTATTGGAGGCAGACTCCTCCACACACATTAAGGGAGGAGACTCAATGATGTTATGCTCATAAACAAAGACAGGACAGAGACTACGCGTACGGCTGCACAACCAACCCTGTTTGTGTTCTTTGCTGTCTCTTTAGGCCTTTCATACCTCTGGAGGCAACCACACCCTCTTGATAGAAGATACTACTACTTTTCTGGGGCACACAGACTGTTTTCCTGCCTCGACTATGGGGCCTATTATGATGAGGTTTAGAAGGCCTCCTAACGGCATTTGCTCTGTTCAAATCGGATCAGGAACCTGTCTTTATAATCAAATCGGAAAGATTTCTGACAGACCGATTACAATGTAAGTTAGGCATTAGTAATATCCTAATCTGAACCCAATGGCATTCGGAATGACCGAGCCATACGGAACATACTCGTATGTCTCTACGGGCCGTGTTTCCAAACGACTGATTACGATGCTGGAATTGGACAGCCTTTCCAAATCGTGACGTCCGACGCGAATCAGCAATCAGAATCAGACTTTGCACCCAGAGCCTTCACAATCGGGCCTGTGGGAGGTACCCATGGGTCCCCCCTTACCAGTCATGCATAGTGTGGCAGGCACCAGGTGGTTCCCACCACAGGGTGCTTGATTTTCCCCAGCCACCCATTACTTCAATGGGATTCTATGCAGTCTGTCGGAGCATAGGCTCCAATTGAAGTCAATAGGAGTCCAGATGCATCGTAATCTGTCTGTCGGACTCTCCCAATCCAAGTTGGCCAGAAACCATTTCCGAACCAAGTCTGTTGTAATGATCTGACCCACACCTCCCCCTCGGCTTAGGACAAAGCCCGAGGTACCGAAGGACAGAGCGGGCCTCATTGCCTGAGCGAGCGCCAGGAGAGGTGAGGTCTGACCCTAAGAGTTTTCTGGGAAACAAATTATCTTTCAGAGATACCATTTCCAGAATCTGGAACTCCGTAAAATGGTAGGGTTTCTCTGATTATTTATTTATTTTTTCGCACTTTTGCAGTAGTGTTATATTACTGGTCCTGAAGAAAGCCACTGGTCTACCTACCGTCCTTGAATGGCTGAAACATGTCGACCTATCTAAACATCACAAGATAGTTACCATTTATTCATACTATCCAGACACTATTTTTAATCTTGACATTATGATGACCCCTCAATAAATTTGTTATTTGGCATCATAATAGTTAATTTTAGCTTCACTTTCACTTTCATTTTTATTTTTCCACAATTTTCAACACTGCAATCTGTTTTTCAGCACCACCGCATCCTCATCTTTGGCTGTTTTACATCACTGGTGGATCCTTCCCAGGATGTCTCACGATAACAACTAGTGAGACACCTGGATGAGATACCAGTTTGCCTTCATAAAATCCCAGATGATGATGCTCTGCCATTGGGTGGGCTGATGGGTTTTCTGTACACTGTGGAGTCACACACATATGACACAGCTTACGCCACTTCGGTTTCTTTCTTAGCCACATAACATTTGACCACTAGTATCCCAGTTTGTTGTTAGTACAGTTAGATTGGGGGATAGGACACTAGAAGGTCGGTAATCTCAATTCCCCTTAGACCCTTCATTAAAGTTTGTTGTTTATTACCCGAGGTATGAGCCTGCATACGGTGTTGGTACGGGAGGGGAAGCGCAGCAGTGTGAGAGCCGGTAGTGAGGGCAGAGGAAGGATAAACGCCTAACAACCAACTGCGTGGTAGAGTAGTAGAGTAAACGCTAATAGTCACCTGGTGAAGGTAGTGTGTGACTATGTTTGTCCCTCACTCCCCTCCCTATCATCAATGTGCAGATGATTATATGCACATTCTAAATCCTGTCTTGTGCTTTAATTTCATGCTTCTTGGAATATCCTGCCTGGACGACAACGGGGTCCTCCACTACAACCTACCTCTGAAGCAAAGACAGTAGAGAAAACAAACAGCGTTATTCAATATATCTCCAAGTGACTTAGAATAAAATCTCGTTTGCACCATATTTCCTCTCTGACCCTTCATTGTGTATTACAAGGGGTTACTTACGTAGCAGGAATAAGGACTGTCATTAGCCATTGTGTTGTGAATCAGAGGCGTGCACTAATGATTCAAGGGAAACAATATTAAAACAGGACGTGCACGATAGTGCAAAGAGTGCACAAAAGTAACAAAATAAAGTCACGAGTGAAGTCAAGTTGTGAAGCTATTGACCAAAATAAGTCTGTGAGAATCAATAGGTGTATATACATTCCATTTCATAGAAGACAAAAAATGCGAAGGCTTGCACATGAAGGATATTCGGAGAAAAACAGATCTAAAATAAATAGGGGCAGATTTATGAAGGCCTTGCGCCGCCGGTGCGTCATTTTTAACATGGGAAAAAGTGACGCACCGGCGGCGCAAGGCCTTCATAAATCTGCCCCATAGTATGTATTATCAGCCAAAATTAACCAATCAATGACAAGAATAGGATGCTAATACTCAGCCAGAATGACAAGCACTGACCTGAACATAAAAATAGATTTGAGAGGGGATAATGGCATGTGTAGTGACAAGAACAATGTCTGCAAATACAGCAGAGCTATATGTTAAAAAACAGGGAATCATTATTTAGTCAGAGAAAGGTAAAAATAAATAAAACGTGCCCAATAGTTACCTTAGTCAAGGTAAAGAATGTCCAATTAGGAATTATAGCTAAAAATCAATTGAATTGACAATTGTTCAGATTATGATCGTAAAATCATAGTATGTGTCCCCCACCAATTTCGGGCAGAGCGATAGCAAAAAAACGTACTAGGATTCGGAAAGGTGAATGAGGTATGAGGTAAACTCCCACCAAGCACAAGACCGGCACATCATGGAACCGGGATCGGCCCGTAACCAGTCTTTAATTCACAAAATGAGAGTGCTCAACCACCGGAGCGTTACGTTGCGGAGCCGGAATTGGCCCATGCCCAGTCACCCATGCTGACAGTGAAAGCGATGAAATACAGGAGCGGCACGTCACAGAGCCAGAATTGGCCCATGATCAGTCTTTCGATGCAGGCAGTGAGCGCTCGCTGGGCACATGCGTGTATATGTGAAAAGCTGAGAGACTGCACAAGAAGGTGTGCTTTTCACCAAAGGGGTAGAACAAGACAAAGAGGCATATTTAGGCACCATCTTGAAAGGGGAAATGTTCCACTTAAAGTCAGGCGAAAACAAGATTACTTAAATATCGTACCAAATTCAAATATTTCTAATAATATTTTAGCCACAATTTCTGAGGACAGCAGTGGAGTAATCTTCAGCATAAGTTCAGTGAATAAACAAAGGAAATCACCTCAATTTCATACACAAGTTTTTGCAATATTAGTTTCTGAACAAGTCAATGAATTTTTCTAAATAAGCAATTTTGAAGAAACAATGCAAGACAAAGTAATACAATGCGCAACATGTGGCCCAAGGCGAAATGTGGCCCAAAGCATCATGAGAAAAGGAGGAGAGGGAAGGAGACAGTGAGGTCCTGGGGAATCGGTGATCCAAATAACGCATAGACTAGTACTACTGGAAGCTGCATTTGAGTATACATTTTTACATGGCATACATAAGCAAGTAATTAAGCAATATGATCAGTTGAAGATATTGTAATAGAACTGTGAGACCAGAGTCATGACAGGTGTTCATAAGGAAGTGATTTATAGGAGCACTCCATCAGGGAGAAATTGTTAAGCCATATTAGATCTGTCAAGGGACAATTAAAACATGCTGTTAGAGCAAGCATCACATAAGGAGTGGTGCCAAATGATCAAAAATTGCATGTTACAGGGCGATAAGATACACAACCTTGCACCAGAATACAGATTGTAGTGACCAAATAAGAGAAGGTGGTTGACACAGATGTCAGTCATCAATAATACCAGGGATGTCCAATCTTCCATTTTGTTAAGGCTGTTTACAGGCTGTTGGTCCAAAGTATCCATTTGAGTTCCTCTTTATTAAGAATGGAGCTGAAGTTGATGCCTTTGTGGGGTGGTTTAACAACGGTGATAACTTACCATCAAATGTCATCCTCCGTCTGTCCTTTTTCGGTAAAGTGATCAAACAGCGGCGCATTGGGTGACTCCTGTGCTGGCATATTCGAATTCAAATCTTTTGAATGGTTTGGCCAATGTAGATTTGGTTGCAGGGCCAGACAATTGCATAATCAACATTGGCAGTATTACAGTTGGAAAAATGATTCAGAGTGATTTTAATATTTATAAATACAAGTTCCTTACTTCCAATAGTAAATTGACAAACAATGCAGGTACCGCATTTAGAATGCCCAACCAAGGGGATCAGTCCCCATAAATCAGTAAGAGTCTGAGTAATTTTTTTGGGTGGAAGGTTAGCTATGACTAAGTGGTCTCTGATGTTTCTGTTTTTCTGAAATGCGAACAATGGGCGCTCTAAATTAAGATCACCAGCATTAAGCACAGGCCACTGTTTTAGAATGCATTTCTTGACCTGATAAGACGCAGGGGGAAACGTAGTGACGCATACTACGCAGCCATTTGAATCTTTTGGCCAATACCATGCTCTTCTGATAGATTTCTAAAATAGTTTATGTGCGCATCCTCTGATCATTCAGTTGGTAGCCAAAATATTGGCTTCATGTAAGTAATCATGTTTGAAATAGCAGTTTATTCTTATATGAAGAAACTGTAGGAAGGGTAATGAATCCCTCCTGGGCCCATGGGTGGTGGCTAGTATAGGAGAGAATGGTGTTTCTCTCAGTGGGTTTGTGATATAATGTAGTGTAGAGTTCACCTTCAATCAATCAATTAATCAGGGATTTATAGAGCGCACTACTCACCTATGAGGGTCTCAAGGTGCTGAACGGTGGGGGGATAGGCAGCTCCGTAATCATCTGAGGAGCCAGGTCCTTTCTGAATAGGTTCAGTGTTGGGCTTTGTCTGATGTTGACGGGGAGTTCGCTCCAGGTCTTGGCTGCGATGTGGGAGAAGGATGACACTGGTTCTGGCCCTGTGGATGCAGTGGACTGTGGCTAGGGCTAGGTCAGCGGAGCGGAGGTTTCTCTTGGGGGCATGGAAGGAAATTCTTTTGTTGTGATATTGGGGTCTGGTGTTGTAGAGAGCTTTGTGGGCATGAATGAGCAGTTTGAAGGTTCTTCTTTTTTTGACGGGGAGCCAGTGGATGTCGCAGAGGTGCTGCGCGATGTAGTCTTGTCGTGGGATGCTGAGGACGAGTCTGGTTGCAGCGTTCTGGATGGTCTGGAGTTTGCGAAGGAGTGTTTTGTTGATTCCGGCATAGAACGCGTTTCCGTAGTCCAGTCTGCTGGTGATGAGTGCGTGGGTGAGGGTCTTCCTGGAGTTGGGGGGGGGATACATTTGAAGGTCTTGTGGAGTATGCGGAGGGTGTTGAAGCTTGTGGAGGACACAACGTTGATCTGGCGGTTCATGGTGAGTGAGGAGTTGAGTATGATGCCGAGGTTGCGGGCATGGTCTGTAGGGGTGGGAGTGTTTTCTGAGGGCGGGGGCCACCAGGTGTTGTCCCATGTGGAGGGGGTAAACCCGAGGATGAGGACTTCCGTTTTCTCCACATTTAGCTTCAGGCAGCTGCTGCTCATCCAGGATGCAACGTCCTTCATTCCTTCTTGGAAACTGTGCCTGGTGATGTCGGGTTCCTTGGTGAAGGAGAGGATGAGCTGGGTGTCGTCGGTATATGATACTATGTTGAGCCCAATTTTTCTGATGATGGTTGTGAGGGGGGCTATGTAGACGTTGAAGAGTGTGGGGCTGAGGGAGGATCCTTTGGGTACTCCGCATCTGATCTCTGTGGGTTTGGAGAGGAAGGGCTGGAGTCTTATTCTTTGTGTTGTGCCTGAGAGAAAAGATTGAATCCAGTCTCTAAGCGGTACAAAAGGGGGTGGTGATGTACGGAGAATCGGAACCAATCAAACACTCACACCCAGTCAAAAGATCTGGGTTTGATCCATCACCGTTCTTTAGCCCACTCTGCCACCCCAGTTCAGACATGGCTATATGCAAATCAGTCTGACCCTGTGCCTCATGGGAACAGTCCAGCCCGAACTGCCAAGCCATGCCTTCCCTGGACCGGAAACAAGCTTCCGAGGACCGGTTTCTGGCATTCCAGCCGTCTTCAGCCCGGCTTGCTTGAATCCAGTGGCAAAATGAGTAAGGGACTCACGTCTGAGCATGCCCCACCACACTTATGGCGGCCAAAGCGGTACAAAAGGGGGTGGTGATGGACGGAGCATCTGAACCAATCAAACACTCACACCCAGTCAAAAGATCTGGGTTTGTTCCATCACCGTTCTTTAGCCCACTCTGCCACCCCAGTTCAGACATGGCTATATGCAAATCAGTCTGACCCTGTGCCTCATGGGAACAGTCCAGCCCGAACTGCCAAGCCATGACTTCCCTGGACCGGGAACAAGCTTCCGAGGACCGGTTTCTGGCATTCCAGCCGTCTTCAGCCCGGCTTGCTTGAATCCAGTGGCAAAGTGAGCAAGGGACTCACGTCTGCCAGACGTGAGTCCCTTGCTTACTTTGCCACTGGATTCAAGCAAGCCGGGCTGAAGACGGCTGGAATGCCAGAAACCGGTCCTCGGAAGCTTGTTTCCGGTCCAGGGAAGGCATGGCTTGGCAGTTCGGGCTGGACTGTTCTCATGAGGCACAGGGTCAGACTGATTTGCATATAGCCATGTCTGAACTGGGGTGGCAGAGTGGGCTAAAGAACGGTGATGGATCAAACCCAGATCTTTTGACTGGGTGTGAGTGTTTGATTGGTTCAGATGCTCCGTCCATCACCACCCCCTTTTGTACCACTGAATCCAGTCTAAGGCAGGTCCCTGGATACTGGCGTCATGGAGTTTGGTGGCTAGTGTGTGGTGGGAGACGGTGGCAAAAGCTGCTGAGAGGTCTTGTAGTATGAGGGCTGCAGTGTGGCCTTGATCAGGGAGGGTGCGAATGTCATCAGTGGCAGCTATGAGGGTGGTCTCGGTGCTGTGGTTGCTGCGGAATCTGGGTAGAGAGCAGTCGCAGATGTTGTTGGTTTCTATGAAGTGAATTAGCTGGGTGTTGACAACTTTCTCAATGACTTTGGCTTCAGACCAACGTTGGTGAGATTCTCTAAGAGGGCAGTGGTGTTGGAGTTGCTAAGGTTGTCCATGTGGAAGTACAGGTCTACTTGCAGTATGTAATTTATGGATGCGAGTGAGTGGGGAGCAATGTAGTTTGCGATGGTGTTGCTTAACAGGGAGCAGGGTACGGGTAGGCTGTAGGCGAGTGTCCTGTAGAGTCTTTCTGGGGTTG
This sequence comes from Lissotriton helveticus, assembly GCF_964261635.1. NCBI lineage: Eukaryota > Metazoa > Chordata > Amphibia > Caudata > Salamandridae > Lissotriton > Lissotriton helveticus. Next base: position 933,032,290 of record NC_136059.1, on the reverse strand, counting down.
GGCTGGATCTAGAAATGGATGTGTTCTATGGGGGGCAAGGCGTCGTTCGAGTTCGAGGTTGTCAGTCGGAGGGAGCTTTTGTGAACGATGGAAAGGCCTCCTCCAGGGAGGTTGGGGTTATCTTTCCTCAGGATCTTGTATCGGTCAGGGCTGGCTGTTGCAATGTCAGGAGCAGAGCTGGTGTTGGTCCAGGTCTCAGTGAGGAAGGTGTCGTCCGGCGAGTGAGTGTTGAGGAGGTCGCAAACTTCTACTGAGTGTCTGTGAAGGGAGCGCACATTGAGGAGGATGCTGCTCAGGAGCGTGTGTACACTGGCATCCGGTGGGTTGGGGGTGGCTGTCTGGGTCCAGAGGTGGGCGAAGGTGCGGCGGCAGTGTAAGCAGGAGAATGGGCTTTGGGAGTTGCTCGGCGTCGAGAGCTGGCAGTTGTTTTTGCATTTGGGGTTGAGTGCATGGAGAGTGCTGGGGTCATAGCAGCAGGGGGTCTTGGGACCAGGGTCCCTGGTGCTGGTTTGCTTACTGGCGCAGGCGGGCTTGCCTTTAGTGCAGCCACCATTAAGTAGGGGTCGGGGAGGGAGAGCAGCTGGGAGGTAGGAGGTGGGTGCGGGAACACACTGGGGGGAGAGCCCGAAGGGGCAGCAGCGGCGAGGAAGAAAGGCAAAGGCAGGAAAAACAGAGGCAAAAAATGCAGAAAAAATACAAAGACTGAAAAAAACAACTAGACAGACTATACAGAAAAGCAGACAAAGACAGAAAAAGGCTGCTAACGACAGAGCGGACCAGCAGAAGAGCAGGCTCCACTACTGGACCACCTGGGATGAGGCACTGGCAGGAGCCTGCGGGTGGAGGAGGGCCACGAACACTTACCTAGGACTAGAAGGTGCCTGGGTCAATGCCTTAACGACGGAGCTGCACGAGGGGAGAGCAGTTACCCTGACCAAGAGGTCAGAGGTCCTTCTCCTTCAACATGTTTTATAAGAAGATCTAGAAATGCTATTTCTGATTTGTTATGTGTGAGAGTGAATTTTAATCCATTGCAATTATCATTGAGCAAGTCACTGAACTCCAAAAGTGTCTTTTCAGCACCATGCCATATGATGAAAATATCATCAATGTATCTTTTCTACATGGTGATATTATTAAGGAATGGATTTCCATCTGGCAAAATCTTGTTGACTTCGAGGTCATCCATATACAATATTGCAAAGCTTGGGGCAAAAGCTGCTCCCAGAGATGTACCTTTAACTTGTTGAAAACACTGATTATCAAAGGAAAATAAATTCTGATTGAGGCAAATCCTCAGCAGTTGTAGAATGAAAGTGGTTGAGCAATCTCATTGTCTGAATTAAAGACTGGTTATGGGCAGATTCCAGTTCTGTGACATTCCGCTCTTGTGTTTGGTGAGAGCTTACCTCCTACCACATTTAACTTTAAGAATCCTGGTAATTTCTCTTGCTATCGGTCTGGCCGAAATTTGTGGGAGACACATACTATGATTTCACCATCATAATCTGGACAGTTGTCAATTCAATTGTTTGTGAGGTGCAATTCCTAATTGGACATTCTTTATCTAGACTAAGGTAACTATTGGGCATGTTTTATTTATTTTCGCCTCCCTCTGACTAAATAATAATCCCCTGGTTTTAATATAGAGCATTACTGTATTTGCAGACATTGTTCCTGTCACTACACACACCGTTATCCCTTCACCAATCTGTTTTTATATTCAGGTCAGTGCTTGTCTTTCTGACTGAGAATTGGCATGCTATCCTTGCCATTGTTTGTTTAATTCTGGATGATTATACATACTGTTTATTTTAGATCTGGTCTTCTCCTTATATCCTTTATAGGCAAGCCTTGGCATGTTTTGTCTTCTATGACATGGTTAGTATATACACCTATTTATTCTCACAGGTTAATTGGGATCAATAGCTTCACTACTTGACTTCACTCGTGAGTGTATTTCGTTACTTCTGTTGCACTCTTGGCACTCTCAGGCCTGTCCTGTTTTAATGTTGTTTCCCTTGAATCATCAGTGCATGCTTCTGATTCACAACACAATAGTTAATGATAGTCCTTATTCGCGCTACGTAAGTAACCCTTTTTCTCATCCTCTCTTCTCTTTCCTCTTTCCTCTTTTATCAGCAGGCATTCTCGCAGGCACAACTGTTTGTGTCCTGATGATGATCCACCCACCCTTGTAGGGATTGAAAAGTCATTGACTTGAGAACCTTAGCTTTACTTGTTCACTTGTTTTTTTAAATGGGCAAAGGTACTTTGTAATTGTGGCTCATTCATTGTGTGTACTTCAGCAACATGTTGTGTAATCACTCAGTTCTTGAAATCCCATGACTTCTTTTTGTTCTGCTACTCATTGTCCCACTTCTATGTTTCCCATATATTGTTTGATAAAATAAATTGATAAATCTCCATTTGGAATTCAAAAACTTAGACTTCATTGTATATCTGTGTGTTATTGCTTGATATAACCCCTTTGGAAAGGGACCTTCTGTTTCTGTAAAAATACCTGTACCCTAGGTCCCTTTGCCTTCCAGTGTTCCCTTGTTTCTCTAAAAGGGGCAAAATAAAGGTAGCTAGGCCACTCTCAAAAAATGTGTCTCAGTGATACTGACGTCCCTTGATGGCTGCGTGGCCCTGGTGCAGTGAGGATCCGGGCTGGGCTTTCACTGTTGGTGTTTGGTGCAGGGTGTCCGTTACCCTGGATGTTTGTCCTGCACACTCCAGTTGGTCTTGGAGTCTTCACACTTGGTGTGGAGACAGATCATATCTTCCAGAGCACGAGTACCTTCTCCTGGTAGTCTGCAGTGTCGGTCGGGCTGGGGAGCTGCAAGGCAGTGGTCCCAACTCTGCTTATCGATGCTTGCGGACTGGAGGGGAGTAGCTCCTATACTCCAAGGGAGAATGAAGGTGACTTTCAAAGTGCTGGCATGCTACCCAAGGCTTTGGTAGATCTCCAGCTTCCAGGATGAGTCACTCTGTCGTGATTGTGAAAAGAGGGCTGAGAACGGGCATGGTTTCACACCAAAGTCCACAGTACTGCTGCAGTTCTCGTCCGGCAGTAACTCTTCTCCGCCTTTCTTCTTTTGATCCATTGAATCTCAGTTCTTGGGTTCAGGGGTGCCACCCAAATACTCAATTTGGGGGCGTTTACGGGTAGTGACAGGTAGTGGCCAGTGGCTACCTACCTTTAAGGTGTCTACGCCCTCTATATGACCACTTCCTGTGGGAAGTGGGCATAAACCCTGTCCCTAGAATGCTAATATAATCCATAACAAGATGAAGTAACATCAGCCCTAGGGGTGGCGCCAGCTGAAAGTGGGCAAATCTCCTAATTTTACTAATTTTCCTGCCTGTGTTGCAGCTGAGAAGTGGTGTCAGGAAAGGGAGGTAGGCATCTCCACTATCTGGGGAGGCCTGGGTCTCATAACAAAGGCTGCAGGGCCTTTGATGCTTCCGGCTCTGGAATGTGAACACGTCTGTCCAGAGCAGGCTTTGTTCCTGGCTTCTGAGAGCAAAGCTCTCACCTTAATCCAGAAAAAAGGCCAGGGATAACAGTCAACAAAATTATCAAATGGGCCCATATACACATTCAAGTTTCCTGGCTGTTTCGCTAGGGGTCAAGTTTTGTAATTCCCCTTGATCTTGATTAGTTAACTCACTGCAGACTCAAAATTATTCTTGAGAATTCTACTCAATGTCTAACTAATCTTCACAGATCAACACTCTTCCTTTTGTCGATGAACCATTAGTTGAGTAGTTGCTGGTGATATTAACAAATTATCTAACTTACTTACAGATCTTAGTAAAATAACCACAGACTCTAGGTAACATTAAAATAATTTGATCTAAATCTCAGTCATAAATGAACGCTCATTAGTGCAAATTCACAGTGCAAACTCCATCAACTTTCATTGGAGAGAAAATTAATTTAGCAATACATTCTATTCACAGAATCATTCAACAAATCAATGCATTGAGAGTGGATAAATGAAGAGGCAAAAGGCATAATAAATCATTCATTTGCAAAAGATATGCAAACCTAAGACAGAATAATAGTTACCCAATGGTGATAAAGGGAAAACCAGCCCTCTGGCCAAAGGACTGGTGGCGGTCCCCTGATTAAGAATCAGGAGACAAAGACTATAGAACAGGACCAGGACAGGGCAATACTTACTAAACTTCTCTACAGACCCGACGCACCAGGGCTCATCCCTCTCTTACACTTTCTCCCTCCTCAATATTCTTCCAGAATCTTCAACCTAATCAGCTTGTCATTCAAGTATGACTCTTCCCAGTCTGTTCTCTCCTTTCTTCATCGGTAGCAGCTCTCGTCTCTCTCTCTCTCTCTCTCTCTCTCAGCATCGATGACATAAATCTTCTGCTTTTTGCTCACTCATGAAACACACTAATAGATTATGAGTCACTCTAGTTATAGTCTTTATTCACTGAAAAAACCATAGGTTATAGACCATATATAGTTAGGAATTAGCATTTAAAAAACCTTATTTTACTCACACAAAACCATTGAAATTCCATATATAGTTAGTTGCACTAACTATATATCGCGCACCCGCAATCCACTGCTGATCATGTCACATATTACATCATTCATGACATGGTCAGTGACATCACTGATGACATCACTGATGACATCTCAAATGACATCACTGGATGTATAAGTGTCTGGATGAAGGATTTAGTAGGTGCGTGACTGACTGTATGAGTGAGTGATTAAATGTGTCTCACTGAATGCATGGGTTAGTGACTAAACTGTCTTAATTTGTGCATCATTATGTCTGTTGTTCTGTAAACTGCTGCATGTGTTGATCATTAGCTATACGAGAGGCTATATATGTTATTAATTGGTTGCCCAAGTATTTCTATGGGAGATTGAGTTTGTGTGGGGGTGGCTGGAAGGTGTGTGACTCTATGCATAGATGTGTGAGCAGTTTATTCACTAGGTGTATGAGTTCAAGAGTGCATGTGGAAACAGCTACATGGGCAGTTGACTGTGTGCATGAGTGTATTGATGAGTGAATGGATATCTCAATGCTACATGTCATAGTAAGTACATATGTAAAACACAGTACATGTGAGAGTTGGCATATATAAATAACTGTGCATGAGAGCCACTGAATGAGTGAGTGGTTGTATCGATCATTGTGAACTTGTATCAGGGATTGTATAAGAGAGTAAATATGTGTTAGTATATGTTTCAATAAGTAAGGTGTGTTTAACTGTATAGTTGAAGAAATGGAGGTGAGATTGTTTCTTTGCATGACTGACTGGGTGTGTGAGTAACTCCATGGATGAGTGGCAGTGTGTGAGTGTCTGTATACACTGAGTGTATCTAAGGTTATATTAGAGTCTGAAGAGGTTTATCGTATTAGCACAAGAATGATGTCAAATGAGATGTCATCAGTGATGTCATCAGTGATGTCATTTGAGATGTCATCAGTGATGTCATCAGTGATGTCACTGACCATGTCATGAATGATGTAATATGTGACATGATCAGCAGTGGATTGCGGGTGCGCGATATATAGTTAGTGCAACTAACTATATATGGAATTTCAATGGTTTTGTGTGAGTAAAATAAGGTTTTTTAAATGCTAATTCCTAACTATATATGGTCTATAACCTATGGTTTTTTCAGTGAATTTTCAAGGTTTTGTAAATGCTAATTCCTAACTATATATGGTCTATAACCTATGGTTTTTTAAGTGAATTTCAATGGTTTTTTAATAGCAAATATCATAAGCTGTCGAATGTCAAGTACGTGGTAAGTGAAATTTTTTTCGTGTTTATGCACACTGATCTGCTTTGAATGGTGCCCCCCCCCCCCTCATTTCTATTAGGAGTACTCTCTCTTTGCAGATAGTGAAAGGTAGTTAACGCAGGCCTTTGCCCCCGTTGTAATCCATCGTGCCTGCTTCTCTCTCCATTTCATTGATTGTTATCCAAGTATTTACTGTTTTAGAATTAGTTCTCTTTGGTTCATTCTCTATTTACAAACAAACACAGAGTCGCAATACTCTGTTTAGTCTTTGCAGATAACGAAAAATCGTGTAAAAAAAAAGAAAAGGAATCGAGCAAAATCAGTAGGCCACTAATGGGATCTCTTTTTGACCTCGCTAAAATAGAAACATTAGGAACAACCCCTCATGACAAATACAAAACTAGTGAGATGAACTGAACTCCACACAATGATGGCTGCAAAACAGCTCGGCTCCGCCACCCACCCCGCCCAAAATAACGATAAAGAACGGCTGCCATGATTGGTTGCGGAATGACCACGACGGAGCTACGAAATGGTGCTGCTCTCATGCTAACCCCAGCTTCAGTCTGAAACATCCAGAAACACTGTAGACTACCAATTCGATCAGTTCCGGTAGCGCCCCAATGTAACCCGGTAGAGAAGAACTAGCCCTCCCCTCTTTGACTGATGGTTCTTGTTGCCTGTCCCTTCTGTTGTCATTTAACAGAACTATTTAGCCTGCTGAAAGGGGTTGTGTTCCGACCGCTGGTTGGTGGAGACATTTTGACTATATTCTGTACCTGCGTTGTCGCGTAATGCGTCATATGACGCGCCGCGTTAGCGCATCCGGAAGTCATCCGGGGCGCGCAGCGCGTAACGTAAGCATAACAAGTCATGTGACTTGTTAATAAAACTTTTCATTGGTTCATTTTACTTTTCTTATTGTAATGATGAAAGGCTTGGTCATATGACCTAAAAATTACGCTTTTCATTACTTCCGAACATTATTTTTTCTTAAATATATGTTATAATGTTCCAGGCTAATGTACTTTCCCGGAAATTTTACAACTGTCCTGCAAGTAAAATATATTATTTTTTCGAGAAAAAGAGCGTTTCTTCGTCCCATGACGGAGCCGTTGAGCAAAAGAGGGTCGACCTGCTGTCTTAGTCGCCGATACGCCTGAATATGAGATTCTTATCGATCACTTTATGTTGCAGGAATAGAAAACACAACAGCCCTTGACCATTTATCTTTACTGCGTTCCTTCGTATTATACCTTTTACCCTTCATGTAATTGGTCTGCTTTATTTCACTTGCCTTTTAATGATTCTAAAACAGTCACTATTATTAAAAACTTTACCAATGTATATACTACTACCATGTTTTCTTTTAAAAACCTTTATTGTGAAAATTTCATTATACAAATACGAGCCTATAACCACGTGGGCCTGCCACAGAGCAAACTGTAATCGTATATGATGAATAGACATTTACACTGTAGAGGAACGTAACGGGCGGGCCATTAGGTTGCAAGAACTAAGGTGTCTAACAGTTACGGAATCGGTGGACGTACATTTTATAATTAAAATACGACAGGGCCAGTTACAATAAAATTATCTAGATATACATTTGCGGGCAAGTACCATGGGTGACGTTAATTCGAACTTTCAACAGTACAGTAATCAATAACACATCAGAACTTAATATCAATAGGGATGTCGAAATAGTCAATCAATTCTCGTCCCCGCCCGCCATGTGCTTCAAAACTGCATACGTATCTCGTGATTTCAAGGTTCTGCAACCAGTACACAACAAGGAGTTACGAGTCCCATTTATTCCGGCGCCATTTTGGGCGAGGACGTGCAGGTCCAGGATATAGTCAAAATGTCTCTACCAACCATCGACTATGATGATGTTCATATGCTGTATTTATTAGAGTAACACTCATCTGTCCACATGAAATTAATTTGCCACAATCTAAACATGTCATTTTAATCTTTCCAAAGTTCTTCTAAATATTTGGGACCGTTTCCCTTGCCTCTGAAGCTCTCAGTGCCACTTCTTTGATGAATGTACTAGCAGGTCAGGGGTTCTCCTCCAAATCTCTCTTTTATGCAGCACTATAATTAATTGGTGCCACCTCTCCATATGACGATGCATGGTATAGTTACCACAACTATATTTTTTTTCGGTTCCTCTGGAGAGTTCATCGTGGCAGATGAAGCGTGTAACGTACCGGGCATTTACCTTTTTTTGCATGTACAGGAAAGGAAAAAAAAATCGAGCGTCCGAGTTCTAAGGTGTCCCAGGGCCATTTTAGTGGACCAGGCCCAAATCCAAAGAACAGGCCGCCATTTTGAGAGTCCTCTTGCAGCCGCCTGTCGCTGTAGCATCAAGAGCAGCCGAAACTCAGCTGAATGGCAACTGAAACGGTAAAGGGGCGCCCCACTACAGCAGACGAGCCTCCACCTAGGAAGGCCCATTCACGCCGGCTCCCCCCCCCTTCGGGCACCCCACGCCGTTATTCGGAGCAGTATTGTAGGATGGCCACACCAGTGCGGCAACTTGCTAGACATCACCTCGGTGGTAACCGAATCTCAACGCCTTGTGGTGTCTTCTATTCAAAAAACATTGTTATGCTGCCTTCGACCTATTCGCCGCAAGTGCGCACACAACTCAACTGCATAGCTTGCTAGACACCACCTCGGTGCCATCCGGATCTTGGAATGTCAGCACCTTTTGGTGTCTTCTCTTCAGAAAATATTGTTGCGCTGCCTTTGGCCCCATTCGCACATCAGTCCGCTACTGACGCCATCTCACAGGCTAATGGGGCGCCCCACGCCGACTTTCAGCATTGTAGAATGACCACACCAGTACAGCAACTTGCTAGACATCACCTCGGTGCCATCCGGATCTCGGCGCCCCACTGCAGATGAAGTGCCTCTCAACTATGAAACCACCACGGTGACATCCGGATCTTGGCGCGTTGTGCTGCCTTCGGCCTATTCGCACATCGGTCCGCTACTGACGCCATCTCACAGGCTAATGGGGCGACCGACGCCGAGTTTCAGCATTGTAGGATGACCACACCAGTACAGCAACTTGCTAGACATCACCTCGGTGCCATCCGAATCTTGGCATCTCAACGCCTAGTGGTATCTTCCACACAAAAAATATTGTTACGCTGCCTTTGGCCCCATTCGCACATCAGTCCGCAACTTAGACATCACCTCGGTGCCATCCGGATCTTGGCATCTCAGCGCCTTGTGGTGTCAGTCAGAAAATATTGTTGCACTGCCTTTGGCCCCATTCGCACATCGGTCCGCTACTGACGCCATCTCACAGGCCAACGGGGCGCCCCACGCCGACTTTCAACATTGTAGGATGGCCACAGAAGTGCGACAACTTACTAGACACCACCTCGGTGCCATCCGGATCTTGGCGCGTTGTGCTGCCTTCGGCCTATTCGCACATCGGTCCGCTACTGACGCCATCTCACAGGCCAACGGGGCGCCCCACGCCGACTTTCAGCATTGTTGGATGGCCACACCAGTGCGGCAACTTACTAGACACCACCTCGGTGCCATCCGGATCTTGGCGCGTTGTGCTGCCTTCGGCCTATTCGCACATCGGTCCGCTACTGACGCAAACTCACAGGCCAACGGGGCGCCCCACGCCGACTTTCAGCATTGTAGGATGGCCACACCAGTGCTGCAACTTGCTGGACACCACCTCGGTGCCATCCGGATCTTGGCGCGTTGTATTGCCTTCGGCCTATTCGCACATCGGTCCGCTACTGACGCCGCCTCACGTGCCAACGTAATTTCTCCGCATTTTATACCCTATGCCGCATAACAGGTCATGTGACTTGTTTATAAAACTTTTCATTGGTTCATTTTACTTTTGGTTTCCTAATGATGGAAGGCTTGATCATATGACCTAAAAACAACACTTTTCATTGGATGAAAACTTTTTTTTTTTCCCAAACGATGAAAGCCCCACCTTGTTTCTGGATGTTTCAGACTAAACTGGCGTCAGCATGAGAGCACCACCATCTCGTAGCTCCGTCGTGGTCATTCCGTGAGCAATCATGGCAGCCGCTCCCCACCAGAAGCCTGCAGGAGTCGGGGCCCCCAAAACTTTTGATGAATTCTCAAGGCGGAGGGGACGCTTTCGAGAATGGGGTCCAAGACCTAGCAGACAAGCGTCCGATTTCCAAGGTGTCCCAGGGCCATTTCAGTGGACCAGGCCCAAAAAGGAAAGAGCCTGCCGCCATTTTGAGAGTCCTGTGACAGCCGCCTATCGCTGCACCGCAAGAGTGGGCGCAACTCAGCTGAATTGCGGCTTTTGACACAGTGGACCAAAAACGGACGGAATGGCAACTGAAACGGTAAAGGGGCGCCCCACTACAACAGATGACACTCCACCTGGAGAGGCCCGTTCACGCCGCCTCCCCCGGGGCGCCCCACGCCGTTATTCGGAGCAGCATTGTAGGATACCAAAACCAGTGCGGCAACTTACTGGACATCACCTTGGTGCCATCGTTCTGCTGCCTTGGAACTATTCGCACAACAGTTTGCTACTGATGACCCACCCCCCGCGACGCCCCACGCCGTTATTTGCTGGGTGGCAACTTACTAGACATCACTTTCGTGTCATCTAGATTTCGGCGCGTTCTGCTGCCTTGGAACTATTCGCACAACAGTTTGCTACTGATGACCCACCCCCCGCGACGCCCCACGCCGGAAATCTGGACGTTGTGCTGCGTTGGGACTATTCGCACAGCCGACCGCTACTTCGTTGTTTTTCCCTAAAAATGTTTATATGTTATTACTATTTTTGTTTTCTTGTATATATTTATAAATTATTAAAGTTTTATAATCTTACTACTTTGTCGGAGTGCTATATATTTTTAATGTGACACATAATTGTAAAAACTTTGATGTACAAAGAGTCATCCCTAGAATCTTCCGCTTCACGCTCGGTCCCCTCCCCAATCACAATACAGGATGGTTTTCAGATAATAGCAACGCTTCTGCTGTGACGGATCTCATCGAGTGTGGGCCTTGATCTACTATAACTTCTTTGAAGAGGGGTGATTCTTTACAGCTGTGGCCATAAACTACATCTGCAGGGCTAGCTGATAGCCTAGGACCGGCCTGGACAATCGGACACAGAGGAAAAGGAGTGAATAGGGCGAAAGGGAGGTGTCGGGCGGGCACAGGGTGTGATTCTCAGGGAAGAGCAGCGCAGATGGGGGGAGGTTTATTACCCATGCATAAGACAGAGAGCGGGGGTGACCACTGCCTGGGTGAGATGCTTGCGAGGGTGGGGAGCCATGCTAAGGATCGACAGCGTGCACAGAGTGGGTGTGGTCAAGGCATCTAAAATGGCTGCCGTGCACGACAAAAGTGTGGCATTTGAAAAAAGACAAGATGGCGTAGACAATGTTTTTCAACACTTCCTGATTTCCTTCGAATCGAACGTTAACAGACGTTGGGGCATATTACCAAAGTTAAGCGATATTTATCCCTAACGATTAAGCATGGGCGTAAAATCCGCTCCGCTCGCGGATTTTTCGGATTTTCGGCAAATTCGCAATCCGCGAACGCTCGCGAATTTGTCGAAAATCCGTGAATCCGCTCGCGGCGGATTTTTTGCTTGGTTGCGGCTCGCGGCGTGGTGCACGGCGTTCACTTTCCGTCATTTTAGCGTTTGCCGAGTTGTTTTTCTTTGCGAGTGACGCGCCATTTTAGATCTTGCTGCGTGTTCCCGCGGGAGTTTGTCGCCCGCGAATACGTACTCGCGGCTTGCCACCTTGCACAGCACACCTCGCGAGAGTTCGCAATTGCGAACACGTAGTTGCGGCGGAAAGGAACAATCTCGCACTTGCGAAATAGAGATTTTGCAATTTCGCACAAGAAAATCACCAGCAAACAGGATAAACCTTCAGAAAATTATGATTTTTATCAGAATCACTCCTCAGGTTGACATTTGCATGGCCTTTTTTTTTGCAAGGAGTCCATTTTGGGGGGGGGGGAGGAAGGAAGTGCCCCACAGTCTCCAACTTCCTGTTCCTGTCCAGCAGGCTCCTCCCAGTGCTTTGTCCATCTCCTGGTCACTTTCATTTGGATCTGGAGCTGGAAGGATTACTTTTTGTGGGTGCTGCTGGATATTTGGATTTGAGGCCTTTTTGACTGTCTTTGGATCACTTTTGGATTAGAAATCAACTTTCACAAGTAAGTTTGTTTGGGGCATTACAGTTGCTGCAAGTACAATTTTTGAACTTTTTCAGAAAATTAAATAAATTATATTGTGGGTAGCCACAGTATCGAGTAGGACCAGGGTTGGTTATGGGTGCATGATACAACTGTTTTGTTGAATTTAAATACCATTGAGGCCATGGATGGGCTGGGATTGTGCAGATTTTATTGTTTTTTGTCGTTTTTTTGGGCCTGCTGGTGTGGCCCTTTGCCCAGGGGTGGTGAGTGTTGCATGGGCCTAGTCTTTCTGTGGGGTGTCTTCTTGAATTTAAACATAATTGAGGCCATGGATGGGCTGGGATTGTGCTTATTGTATTGTTTTTTGTCGTTTTTGGGGGGCTGCTGGTGTGGCCTTTTGCTTGCCCAGGGGTGGTGGTGGTGCATGGACTGAGTGTGCCTGTGGTGTGGTCTCACTCTCTTTGATGTAAACATCATGGATGGCATTGGATTGTGGTGATTTCTGGCTGTTTTTCTGTTTTTTGTGGGTGTACTGTTGATGTGGACTGGCCATGTGGGTGGTGGTGGTGGCCATCTTGAGTGCTGGCTGGTACAGGCAACATGTGCTTGGGGTGTAAGGGGGCCATTTTGAGGAGAGGCAGTGTCTGAGGCCTGCACTTATTTTGCCTACTTTTCATCCCTTATGCCCAGGGGTAGTGAGTGTTGCATGGGCCTAGTGTTTCTGAGGGGTGTCTTCTTGAATTTAAACACCATTGAGGCCATGGATGGGCTGGGATTGTGCAGATTTTATTGTTTTTTGTCGTTTTTTTGGGCCTGCTGGTGTGGCCCTTTGCCCAGGGGTGGTGAGTGTTGCATGGGCCTAGTCTTTCTGTGGGGTGTCTTCTTGAATTTAAACATAATTGAGGCCATGGATGGGCTGGGATTGTGCTTATTTTATTGTTTTTTGTCGTTTTTGGGGGGCTGCTGGTGTGGCCTTTTGCTTGCCCAGGGGTGGTGGTGGTGCATGGACTGAGTGTGCCTGTGGTGTGGTCTCACTCTCTTTGATGTAAACATCATGGATGGCATTGGATTGTGGTGATTTCTGGCTGTTTTTCTGTTTTTTGGGGGTGTACTGTTGATGTGGACTGGCCATGTGGGTGGTGGTGGTGGCCATCTTGAGTGCTGGCTGGTACAGGCAACATGTGCTTGGGGTGTAAGGGGGCCATTTTGAGGAGAGGCAGTGTCTGAGGCCTGCACTTATTTTGCCTACTTTTCATCCCTTATGCCCAGGGGTAGTGAGTGTTGCATGGGCCTAGTGTTTCTGAGGGGTGTCTTCTTGAATTTAAACACCATTGAGGCCATGGATGGGCTGGGATTGTGCAGATTTTATTGTTTTTTGTCGTTTTTTTGGGCCTGCTGGTGTGGCCCTTTGCCCAGGGGTGGTGAGTGGTGCATGGGCCTAGTCTTTCTGTGGGGTGTCTTCTTGAATTTAAACATAATTGAGGCCATGGATGGGCTGGGATTGTGCTTATTTTATTGTTTTTTGTCGTTTTTGGGGGGCTGCTGGTGTGGCCTTTTGCTTGCCCAGGGGTGGTGGTGGTGCATGGACTGAGTGTGCCTGTGGTGTGGTCTCACTCTCTTTGATGTAAACATCATGGATGGCATTGGATTGTGGTGATTTCTGGCTGTTTTTCTGTTTTTTGGGGGTGTTCTGTTGATGTGGACTGGCCATGTGGGTGGTGGTGGTGGCCATCTTGAGTGCTGGCTGGTACAGGCAACATGTGCTTGGGGTGTAAGGGGCCATTTTGAGGAGAGGCAGTGTCTGAGGCCTGCACTTATTTTGCCTACTTTTCATCCATTATGCCCAGGGGTAGTGAGTGTTGCATGGGCCTAGTGTTTCTGAGGGGTGTCTTCTTGAATTTAAACACCATTGAGGCCATGGATGGCCTGGGATTGTGCTGATTTTATTGTTTTTTGTCGTTTTTTTGGGCCTGCTGGTGGGGCCCTTTGCCCAGGGGTGGTGAGTGTTGCATGGGCCTAGTCTTTCTGTGGGGTGTCGTCTTGAATTTAAACATAATTGAGGCCATGGATGGGCTGGGATTGTGCTTATTGTATTGTTTTTTGTCGTTTTTGGGGGGCTGCTGGTGTGGCCTTTTGCCCAGGGGTGGTGGTGCATGGACTGAGTGTGCCTGTGGTGTGGTCTCACTCTCTTTAATGTAAACATCATGGATGGCATTGGATTGTGGTGATTTCTGGCTGTTTTTCTGTTTTTTGGGGGTGTACTGTTGATGTGGACTGGCCATGTGGGTGGTGGTGGTGGCCATCTTGAGTGCTGGCTGGAACAGGCAACATGTGCTTGGGGTGTAAGGGGCCATTTTGAGGAGAGGCAGTGTCTGAGGCCTGCACTTATTTTGCCTACTTTTCATCCATTATGCCCAGGGGTAGTGAGTGTTGCATACTTGCATGTCCCTAGTCTTTCTGTGGGGTGTCTTCAATGTAAACATCATGGATGGCATGGGATTGTGCTCATTTTTCTGTGTTTTGTCGATTTTTTGGGGTGTATAACTGAACTGATGTTCCTCTGTCTTCCATTGCTTTTAGGTGCACAAGAAGACTCAAGAGAACCACCAGTGCCAGGAAGAAGTCCTGCAGCGGTGTGTGCAGCATAACGTCACGCGACGTCACGTCTGGACACAGAACCCTCTGCAACTCGTGCAACTGCTGCCTGCTGACCTGCTCTGAAGAAGATGGCCCCAAAAAAAGTAACCCGTAGCTCCTCTAGCAAGAAAGGTGCCAGTAAGGAGCAGAAGAAGCAAGTTACCAAGGACACTGGTGTGCCGCCCGCCCCTTTTTTTGGGAGTAAAAAAAAAAGTATGCCTGCAGCAGCAGCAGCGGGATCTGCTGGGGACCAAGCTGGCAGCAGCACCCCCGCTCCATTGGGCTCAGTGCCACCACCACCACCACCATGCCAACTGAAGTCCAAGCCCTTGAGTGCTGCAGAGGCAGCCAGTATAGTTCTTCAATCACCATCGACCAGTGATGTTGGCTCATCGCAAGAAAGCAGCAGCAATGTCCCTCAATCAACACAGGTTGTTGTAGCTCATCTGACGAGTGTTGAACAACCACAGCCGCAACAACAATCACATGTGCAAGTACAAGCCCAAGTACATGTGGAAGGAGAGGCAGCGCAAGGAGATGCGCAAGCAGAGGTGCATGGAGGGTCACAAGTGCCCACAATAGTTGTTCCTCCCGAAGTAGGGGCACATCAGGAAATCGACAATCAAGGCGAGGTATCATTTGAGGAAGCCACTCCTCCTGATGATCCTTCATTGTCTTCCGCACCCCTAGCAAGGAAGAGATCAAGGGTGGTGTCTACATCCTCTTCAAGCACACCTCCTTCTGATGATACGGATCAAACTTGGGAACCAGCACCACAGCCGTCTGAGAGTGAGGCACACCATGATCCAACAAAGGTAGTTAAGCGTAAAAGGAAGCTCGTCCAAAGTCTCAGAGTTATGGAGTGTGATGAGGCTCAACAAGAAGTGGCGGATACTGCTGCTGATGAAGACTCTGCCAACGACGACCCAGTCATCATAAAGGTCACTGCAGCCCCAGCGGGCATGCAGCAAACAGACATTTTGACCCTAGCCCGAAGAGCTGCTCAGCGTGATGATGATGATGATGTTGTCGATGAGGAGGCAGTGGAAACACCACAATCATTGGAGTTAAGTAGTACACCAACTCGTCCCGCTTCCATATTTCTTTCTGGCAAGAAGAGACCTCCGTCAACCTCGACCTTAATTAGTGGCGGTGAAAGTGCAAAACGTACAAAAGTTGGGCAATCCAGATCCTCCACTTCATCTGGCATTAGCTTCATGACCACCACCACCAGTATCGCCGCCTCCTCCAGGTCCCACAGACACTTCAAGTCCCCAGTTTGGGACTTCTTTACTGTTTGTCCAAAAAATCCAAAGTTTGCCATTTGTACCCTTTGTAAGCTTGCAGTTAGTCGTGGTAAGTCAGGTACCAACTATGGTACCGGCGGCCAGAGAGGTCATCTTGAGAGAAAGCACACTGTCAGATGGTTTGCGCACCTAGATGCGATCAAGAAAGGGCAAATTCAAGGAAACGTTGATGTTTCATCTGATGATGACGAGGAGGAAGAAGACGTGTCAAAGACTTCCCTTACACCCAGTACCCCTGTCAGAAGCACACCCAATGTGAGGCACACTAAGAGTGTTGGAGCGAGTGAGACACCAACGCACAAAAGTTCACCAGCGAGCAAAATTGGGTCAACGAAGTCATTATCAGCCCGTAAATGCTTGGTCCAGGGCAACATTAGAACAATGCTTACTTCAGACGTGCCATATGAACGCAACCACCCACTGACGCGTCTGTATAACACTAAGCTGGCTAAAATGCTAGCTGTGGACCTTCTACCTTTTTCTTTTGTAGAAGCGGTAGGTTTTCTTGAATTAGTGGCAACGCTCTGCCCTAAATGGAAGGTTCCGAGCCGGTTCTATTTTGCCAGAGTTGCGGTTCCAGCACTACATGAAGATGTGCTGCAGGCGATTGGGGCAGCTTTGCAGAAGAGTGCTGTTCACACAATACATCTGACAACAGACATGTGGACCAGTGGCCCAGGCGATGATTACATGTGCATCACTGCACACTGGGTCTCTTTTTCAGGTGTTAAAGCAAAGCTAAACGCAGGTGTTGACCCGGACCAAGTTTTCAAAGCTGCTCGGAAACATGCAACACTAGCCATGTTTGGCGTGGAGAAAAGTCACACAGTTGAAAACCTTTTGGAAGAGTTTAACAAAAAGGTCTTGACAATGCTATCCCCCCTAAAACGCAAGATTGGTTATGTTTCCACGGATAATGGCGCCAATGTAGTTAAGGCCATGTTCATGGGTGACCATGTTAGAGTGCCGTGTTTGGCGCACTGTATCAACCTGGTAGTTCAAAAATTCTTGAGTGATAAACAGAGTCCAGCGTTCGAGGTAATGGCCACCTGCCGCAAAATGTGCAACCATTTCAGCCATTCTTTTAAGGCCCGGAAGCATCTGCGGAGACTGCTACTTCAACGTAGAATGCCAGTGAAAGCACTCATCCAGGAGGTGGCAACACGTTGGAACTCAACCTTCTACATGCTTGAGCGTCTGTATGAGCAGTATACGGTACTCGATCACTATTTCTTCACAGAGGCTACATCTCAGAAGGAGGACCTGCGGATGAGTTCGGGCGCAATGGGACATAGTTAAAAGCCTGACAGACATGCTTCGTCCTTTTGAGTTCTTCACGCGTGCAGTCAGCCAGGAGGACTGTAATTTGGGAAAAGCTATCCCATTGTTGTGCATGCTGGAGCACCAACTGATGGCGGTGTCTTCTGAGTTTGAAAAAGATGAAAAAAAAAAAACCATTTCATTTTGTCTGAGAAATTATTAGATCACCTACGTGGTGATGAACGTCTTCAAAACATCAAGTCAGATCAGCATTACATTTGTGCTACTATTCTGGATCCACGCTACAAAAAGGCGCTGGCAGGCGAAGCATTCTTTCCTTTTGCTGATGCAGATGTTCAAAAGTACAAACATTGGTTAGCCTGGTCAGCCAAGAGGTTTGAAAAAGAACGGCAGGTTATTGAAGGAGAAGGCAGTACATCAGCATCAGCATCAGCAGGCCATCCGCAGTCACAAGAATCCACTTCTGCACCTGTGGCTGGGGCACAAGTGACCTCTCAGCCGTTAAAGACACCGGCAACTGGATCATCTGCACCACACACAATGACAACACTAACAGTGGCTGCGGAGGAGGATTGGCTAAGTTTGATGGGGTATGGTTCTCGAAAAAATGTCACAGGCACAGCAAAAAGTAAGCAAAGTGGAGGAACAGTTGATGACCTTGAGTCGATGGTGCAGGACTATCTGAATGACTCAACAGAGGTCTTCCTTAATGATGAGCCATTGCAGTATTGGCATGGCAAAAAACAATTGTGGCCACAGCTCTTCAACCTGGCTATAAACTATTTGTCTTGCCCACTCGCAAGTGTGTCTTCTGAACGTGTTTTCAGTGCTGCTGGTGGCATTGTAACTCCCAAACGGAGCCGCCTCTCGCCCAAAAATGTGGAGCGGCTGACAATGATCAAGATGAATCAGCACCTCATACCACCAGATTACAAAGTACGAGAAAGCACGCCGCATGAAGACGAGGAGGACAGCAACGTAGATGAGGGGATTTTTTCTCTGTTCGGTGGCACTGACCTCATCCAGCCTGAATTCGCAGAGTATGATGACGAAATCTTGTTCCTATTCCCTGACACCGAGCCCTGAAAATGAGACAATCAATCAAGAACTTTCTTTTTCGTCCTTATTCACTTTTATTCCTGTGTGCTTTGTGTCTCTCTTTCTTTGTTTTGCACAGTTAATTTAATTCAAACTTTAATCACCTAATCCCAAAAACAAGACCATCATCAGAACTGTCTTCACTTGTTTGCTTATTGATTTGAAGGTGCCGCAGTCTACATTCCTCAGGTTCACAAGTTCTGAAGAACATGCTCCTCTATCCTCCTCCTCCAGACTGCGATTTCCCTCCAATCAGAGTGCTGGATTACGCCCAATGAAGAAAGACTCAGCACTTGTGGGGGTGTTGTACTTCTTTGCGGGTGAGTTGACGGATTTGGGCCCATTGCTGTGAAGCTCTAATAATGGACAAAAGTGTTTTGGACCAAATATGAGGTGGAAATTTCTTGCCGTTTTTGCTGACTTGCTTGCCTTTGAGGTGCTCTTTGGCGGGGTTCCGGGTGTTTGTGGGTAATTTTTGGTGTCTGTCGAAGCACTGCTGCGACAGTCTAATCTTGATTGCATTTGCTTTTCAGGAAATCCGTGGTGGAAAACAGGAGTTATGATGATTGATGATGATGACCTAGCTGAACAGCGCCGCATTTGGAACGAAGGCCGAGAGATATTGTAAGTATGAGATTTAGCTTTTTCGCTGTTTGGGGGTGTTGTCGGGTCGTTTTTTGCGGGTGGGTTGGCGGGTCTTGCCTGGGGCATTCCTGGGAAGGTCTAATACCGGATAGAAGTGTTTTGGACAAAATCCATAAGGAACAGCCTTTTTTTTGCTATTTCTTCTGACATCTTGCTCAATGTAGCGTTTTGGGGGGCTTCCTGCTGTTCGTGGGTGGGTTGCGGCCGGGGTCTCTGTGGAAGCACTGCTGCGACAGTCTAATCTTGATTGCATTTGCTTTTCAGGAAATCCGTGGTGGAAAACAGGAGTTATGATGATTGATGATGATGATGACCTAGCTGCACAGCGCCGCGTTTGGACCGAAGGCCGAGAGACATTGTAAGTATGAGATTTAGCTTTTTCGCTGTTTGGGGGTGTTGTCGGGTGTTTTTTTGCGGGTGGGTTGGCGGGTCTTGCCTGGGGCATTCCTGGGAAGGTCTAATACCGGATAGAAGTGTTTTGGACAAAATCCATAAGGAACAGCCTTTTTTTTGCTATTTCTTCTGACATCTTGCTCAATGTAGCGTTTTGGGGGGCTTCCTGCTGTTCGTGGGTGGGTTGCGGCCGGGGTCTCTGTCGAAGCACTGCTGCGACAGTCTAATCTTGATTGCATTTGCTTTTCAGGAAATCCGTGGTGGAAAACAGGAGTTATGATGATTGATGATGATGATGACCTAGCTGCACAGCGCCGCGTTTGGACCGAAGGCCGAGAGACATTGTAAGTATGAGATTTAGCTTTTTCGCTGTTTGGGGGTGTTGTCGGGTGTTTTTTTGCGGGTGGGTTGGCGGGTCTTGCCTGGGGCATTCCTGGGAAGGTCTAATACCGGATAGAAGTGTTTTGGACAAAATCCATAAGGAACAGCCTTTTTTTTGCTATTTCTTCTGACATCTTGCTCAATGTAGCGTTTTGGGGGGCTTCCTGCTGTTCGTGGGTGGGTTGCGGCCGGGGTCTCTGTCGAAGCACTGCTGCGACAGTCTAATCTTGATTGCATTTGCTTTTCAGGAAATCCGTGGTGGAAAACAGGAGTTATGATGATTGATGATGATGATGACCTAGCTGCACAGCGCCGCGTTTGGACCGAAGGCCGAGAGACATTGTAAGTATGAGATTTAGCCTTTTCGCTGTTTGGGGGTGTTGTGTCGGGTGTTTTTTTGCGGGTGGGTTGGCGGGTCTTGCCTGGGGCATTCCTGGGAAGGTCTAATACCGGCTAGAAGTTTGTTGGACAAAATCCATAAGGAAACACCAGTTTTGGCACGTTTTGTAAGTTAGGGTTCGTTAGGGTTAGCCCTAGCAGCAGGATTGCATGTGTTTCGGGGGGTTCTATTGCAACGCAGTTCTGTTGTTGTACAGCACTGTTGGAGCGATGCTGGCTATGGATACTTTTGCTTGCTTGCAAGTGGTTTGAATACAATCCACGGTCTGTATTTGGGCCTACTGTTACTTTCAAAGTACGTTTTGTAACCATTTTTCTGCTAGGCATCGTTTTTGGAGATATGATTGGGGTTCTTCTACATTTTTGCGACTGGCTTTAGTAAGGGTCTTGGTGGGAGCATTGCTGGGAAGGTCAAATTTTGTTCTAAAACACAGTAGTACACCTACCTTGAGGGGAAAGATCCGCTATAATATTTTGGCCATACTTATTGATCCTTAAAAAGGTGACTCAGACAGAGCACGCAATTTCAAAAATATTGTACTGTCTATTAGGGAAATCAAAGTGTCACTTTTTGAACCACACAGCGTACATACCTTTTATTTATTTATCAGTGGTATTGTAGAGTCAGAGTCAGAGTCAAAAACACTTTATTCGATTAAATTAAAATCACAAAAGTATGCTATACATTCATAGTTGATTATTGGAGTATATAAGAGAAAAAAAACAAAAAAATAGCTTTAAAAACAAGACATATTATATATAAATACAAAATTTCCTATTTACAAATTTCATTTTACAAAAGTTATAAAAAAATTAAGATATTTATCCTCGTACTGCACTGTCTGTGGTTTGCTACTCAATTTCATTTATACATTATGTGGGATGGAGTTTGTTCAATAATATATTTACAATAATATTTACAAACCTATAATACAATCTTATTAACAGTGCTGCCCCTACTGGGCCTACAATTTTTAACAAAGGCTAGGACAATTGATCGATGACTTCGCTCTGTTTCGATGCAACCTGATGGACATAGTGAGAAAGTTTGCCACCCCATACATGATTAGGGGTGTTTCCATTAACTGTAAAAACAGAAAGGCCGGTTTCACTTGGGTGAACTTGTTATCCTTTAATATGGGCTTAATGTATTTCTCTCTTGCGATTCTAAAAAAAGGACAAAAAAAGAAGAAGTGAAGAGAATCCTGGTCTGAGAAATCGTCACACTTACAGGGGGCGTTCTCATGTGGTCTACACCATTTATTGTATTCACCCAACAAGAAGTGAGACTGATCAAAGCGAAATTTAGTGAGAAGCCACCGGTGGAAAGGTTTATTTACTACCGCCAGGTATGGTTCCATAGCTAAAGATGTTATTGTCAAAAAATGGGACCTCACGGTTGGCTTCATGATCTCGCGAGTTTCTCTATCGGCTTCTCTTTTCTTTATATATTCCAGTTTTGCCCAACTGATATCCTCTTTTTGTAGGCCTTCAGGATTGGTATACAACTCAGGGCGGCCCAGATATTGTGCTATTTTCTTAATATAAGAAAGCCACTCGATCCTAGCCACACGATCCCGGCCCATACAGTCTTTTATAATCGTGTGGTTCAAGGTTAAATTGGGATTAAGCCAGGTTTTAATCCATGCCCTCAGCGGTGCAAGAGACAACATATCTTCAATGTAACCCATCCCTAGTTCCATATGTACTGAGTGGGCAGGTGTGGAGTTAGGTAAGCCCAGAACATTTCGCAGAAAAATGTTCTCTGCCCTTTGGATTTGGGTAGTATTCTTATGTCCCCAGATGGAAGCTCCATATCTTGCTATTGCCAGGGTTTTAGCTTTGTATATGGATAATATAGCTTCAGTTGGTTTGCCGCCTAAACGTTTTGCGAACCCCAATATAGCCGCAGAAGATCTTTTTACTGCTGCGGTCTTGTTCTGGATTTGTGGTGCCCATGTCCCTTTCTCATCGAACACCACACCTAGATATGCGAAGGTTTTTACTTTAGTGAGTACGGCACCGTTACAGGTCAGGGTTCTGATATTACTTTTTGAATTACCCACTGCCATAACGTGCGATTTTCCTGCGTTAATCACTAAATCCAGGTCTTGCATAAAAGCCCCAAATGTATTAAGGAGAAGTTGAAGGCCCCTCGGGGTCCTTGACATCAGCACCGTGTCGTCGGCATATAAGAGTACCGGCGTCACGGAACCACCCATGCAGGGCGCATCTGCAGAGGCAGTTTTCAGTTTTTCAGTGGTATTGTAATAGCACTTCCTGTTTTCCGTTCAATAATTACAGGCCGGGTTTCAGTCAACATCCGCCAGGCAGGCAGTGGACAGGGTGTCTTCTGTCAGTGGTCACCACATTGATGGACGAAGCGTCAGCTGGAATGGAGGAGTGCCGCCAATAAGAGGAATTGTTTGCTGCATGCAACTTACTTACCAAATTCAACAGGACAACTCCAACAACATACGCAATACAGATACAGTATCCATTGTTGTCTTTTATTCTATGAGTGTGACTGCATGTGCTTACCTTTAGTTTGTAACCAAAGATTGTCTGTATCTTCAATTATTGTTTGTCCATGCTCTGCTTTTTTTTTCTTCTCTCAACAAAACCTACCCAAAAAGAAACCCCCATTCCCATCCATTTTACAAACCCTAACCCTCTT
This sequence comes from Lissotriton helveticus, assembly GCF_964261635.1. NCBI lineage: Eukaryota > Metazoa > Chordata > Amphibia > Caudata > Salamandridae > Lissotriton > Lissotriton helveticus. Next base: position 933,009,474 of record NC_136059.1, on the reverse strand, counting down.
CCCCCGGGCTGTGTTGTTTTGCTTGATGTCTGACTAAAATGACATCAATAATTCCACACACTTGCTGGGGAGGATAAGGTCATAGCAACAGGCTGGTGAAGGAATACGAGGATATCTTCTAGACTTACTCAGCTTCAGTACTATATCTTCTAGTAGTAGTAGCCAATGTCAAATAAATTCAACGCAAGTACTAGTTATACTTGCAAGCAAATACTTTACCATTTGTTAGGCTACATTATGGCACTGTTCTAGTGTACTGTCACCTGCTATTTTCTCGATCGTACCGTAACCGTTGTAATGCTACAGTAAGGAGGACAAACAAGGTTTCGTTTTCTTTTTTTCCATAGGCATGCAACTGCCACTGTGTCACACCACTAGTACCACCGCAATGAGGAAATGTCACCCGCCCAGGATTGACAACGTTAATCCCCATTTCACCTGGAGCCAGCCCTGGGCCTAGCCCTAATTTCTAACACAAATTACAGGTAAGATAAGCGTTTGGTGGGAGGTAGTATAATGGAGTATTATTTCGGAGTAGACAAGAGATTGACGGTTGTACTACTAAAGTCCTACGACTGTTCAGGAAAACAAAGTTACTGTTACACCCCCGCCCCCCACCCACCAGACTGAAAAGCAGTAAAAAACAGGTATGGTCAGATAAAGTTTAAAAATATATTTATTTAGCCCTAACAAAATAATCTCCCTCACCCACCCTAACCCCAACGATTGTCTTTGAAACGTCCCAAAACGATCCCAACTCCCAAATCCCACCCCCCAAAAGTCTATAAAAAAAGGGCAAGGGACACTCCACTACTGGAGGGTGCTGGTGCTGGTGCATGATGCGGCATGGGCATCATACTCCTTGCGGAGGGTGGCAAGCTCGGAGCGGAGGCCCTTAACCAAGTTCTTATACCTCAGGACCTCCTGCTCCAGGTTGGACATGCGTACTCGTAGGCGGCGTTGGCGGTCCTTGCAGCTCCTGTGGGGGGCAGCTGGTATTTCGGTTGCTTGGCGGTGGCGGTCGTCTTTCTTAGCCCGGCTCGGTCCCGCTGGCTTAGTCACGGAGGAGGATGCAGTGGTCACAGTCGAGGATGTCGTTGTTGCCCCGCTCGACTGCGTGTCCTCCTCCTCCTCCAGGGCCACCAGCCGCCGATATTCGGCGACAGTGGCCTCCAGCCTCCGTTGCCGGGCCAATCTAGCCTGCTCCCTCCTTGTTGTTGATTTGGAAGGAGCAACTATATGAAGAAAGAAAGACATAGTCTGTAACCAATGCTCCTTATTAATAACACAAAGTGATTGAGCCGAAAGTTGGGTCACAGAGTACAAGTAGCAAATTGAAAGCACAGTACATAACTATTGAGGACAGTATCTATGTAACCTCCCACTTCTGCATCCTTGCTCTAACATTAGTGGTAGTTTAATGAACAAATTCTACGACCACTATGGACTTCCATTACAGTCGACTATGACAGTACACCAGTCTTATTCTTCTTCTTCTCTCTTGTTTAGGGAAATTGGTACGTTATCTTATGCAAGCCGGCAGAATGACATGGACAGCACAGTGAACTTGCACCCGAGAAAAAAAGTTGCACACCATGATGAGTGAGACAGACTTGCGTTACTGTACCGGTCCAGTACATGCAGGTGGTGAAGCTATTACTTTTCTATTACGGGTGGCACTGAGAATACTCTGTTACAAGGGCTACTGCTTAATTAATTTACCTTTCACCCTACAGTGCAAATGAGTACTAGAAAAGGAAAATGAAGAAGCTAAATAATTTGATTATCTATCACTTCACATGGGACGTATTTAATGACAGATGAGATGACTTTAGGTGCTTTGCTTAATATTGAGTGAACAGTGATACACCCACACATGAATGACGTACTACAAGTAAACTAAAGTTATTAAGAGAGGTACGGAGTGTCCACCGTAATAACCAGATATATGCTGTGATTGCAAACGCAATACAAAGTACTGCTACTATTCATGGTAGTATTGGACACATTTACAATTTCTTTTCCTTGCCTTCCCTGCACTGGAACGGACGTGCGGGTGCGGTGGTACATGCTCTTCAAGGTAACACTTACTTCACCTGGCGACCATCTACTCTCTCTAGATACACATGTGCTATCTAAGAGTCAGAGAATACCATGCTCCAGGCATCCATTCAGTCAAAGTATACGCACACATACAGTTTCTGTTTCACCCACCCAGGCTGCTGTCCTTCCACCCATCCTTGCTTCATCATTGACCCAGCCATGCACCATACCATATTCTTTCCTTCCCAGCCACCTCGGGGGCCAAGCAAACACATATCGTTCTTCTTTGCCAGCCATCATACAAGTTCGCGTCCCACTTACTTACACCCTTCTTTCGCTTTTCGTTCATCCCGTCCATCACGTTCGTCTAAGAACTTATTGGGATTCTTCTCACCAAAAACTTCACAGCTAAGTCGGAGTACATTTCGAGGAGGCTACTACCTGGTTGATTTGTAATACACCCGTGCAGAAAGCACACTATGCAGTCTTCAATCTCAATAAGTAAGGAATATATAGCTTACCTGTTTCCGCCACCACCGTTTGATCCCCCACAGGACCGTCCGCCGGCTCTTGCACCGCCTCCTCCCCAGAGGCCTCCGAGTCCTCGCCCAACACAGCCACCTCCGCGCTGGCCCCGTCACCAGATGTTACACCTACAAAGTACATTTAAGAATGTTAGAATACACCACTCACTATTATATAATATTTGGTCTAGGAGAAATGTTAAAAAAACAGAATACAATGTAATAATTTGTGACTGTCTACTCCATAGTAAAAATGTCCCATTTTCCAGGGAAGGCTGTTGTCTTGCTGCACTTTTATGCACAACTGATGAATGCTTGCTTTTGATTTTTAACACGCACCACTTTTTCTCCTAACAGACAGAAGCTTGACTCCTAAGAACACGACCAGGATCAAGTTCAAACAAGGTGAGAGCTCGGCTCGACCACAAGAAATGTGTCCAATTAATCGTCAGCACTAACCACTTTTCCGTTTTCAGTTAAATAGTTTTATGACAAAGTAGATTTTAATAAATGTGTTTACTTTTAATAAAGCTTTTAAACTTAAATAGACTCTGTGGTTTTTGTTCCTCTAGACTAGAGTGGATGAGCTAAAGGTTTTGGAATTTTTGCAAGCATGAGTGCCTCTGACACTTCTTGACTGTGCTGTGACTCCGTACTACTCTCTTGTCCTGCGTACGATAATCTAGAGATCATTGGGGATCTATAATCGGTGACTTCGGGAGCTGAATGACTCTGCCACACTATCTAGTCAGTAAGGAGACAGTGCATAGAGGTATTGCTGAATATAATGGGAGTCCAATGGAATTGCCAAATGTCCAATCTTAGTTAGCTACACAGACAGACTAATAAGAATAGTCTAGTAATACCACAGGGAGTCATATTCGAGGCAGGATAAGAATTTATATCCAGTCTACAAGAAGATCAAAGACGATTTAGAAAAAATCGAATGAGGAACGCTAGGAAAAAATAGGTACTGTTTATTAAAATGTAAACTTACTGGGGCCAGCAAAGGAGCCCTCGCCTGCCCGATCCTGGCCTGCATCCTCAGCACCCTCCTCCTGTGTCCTCTTGCCCTTGGGGGGAGCTGATGTACAACATGAAAGAAAAAAAACCAGAAAACATGGATGAGATTTTTCAACCAAATCAAACATTTCAAAAGAACAATAACAAAATATTTTGGAAAAATAGCAAATAGATAGACCACTATTCCACGGGATCTATCTCATGTGGTATACTACGTTATTCGTATTGCCTGATTTGCGGAACGTTGACTTAGAAAGTTCCTATGTAACTCAATAAACAGACTACTAAAGAGGTTTGCCTAGGCCTGGCACTGCAGGCAGCAGTGCGCAGCACGCGAAGTGACAGACAAAGTCCATCCTGCTTGCAGATCAGTGAATACTCAAACTATCAATCCACCCGCCACCACCGCCACTATTTCTTCTTATAGCCATGTGTCTAAAGGAAGGACTGGACTTCAGTCTGTTGGGGCTGATTTAGAAGTCCCTTGCGGAAGTTGCGGCTCATTTTCCTCCATTGTTGCGTGCCTTTTGTGACGCAGCGGCAGAACAAAAGACTCGCCATGGTGTTGGTGCGGCGTATATATTAAAAAAAAACACATATGGGCATATGGGCGATGCATCACGTTGTAAAGCCCTGCGCCATCAGGGGGCGTTCCGGCGCAAGGGAGGGCGTACCTGCGCAGGAACGAATCCTAAAAGTGGCTGAGGGAAATCTAGAAGATGTCAATCAGTCACTTTTAGGACAATGATGCATGACTCAAACCCTGCGCGCTTGAAGCCGACGTACGGCTTGATGCAGCATTGGGGAGATAGGGTACCCCAGAGCATTGCTGGAGCTGCGCCATCGTTGGCACGCAACTCCAGCAATGCGCTGCCTTTACGGCACAGATGCGTAAGGCTTCTGTGACGTTTTGGGCCAATGGGTGGTGGTGGCATGGTACACAATTACTGCCGCATCCCTGCTACTTTGCAGGGATGCGCCGGTAATTGAAAATATGACCCTTACTGTCTAGCATTACGCAGTTCTTTTCTTTACACTACACTCATACATAATTTCTCAGGCCAATGAAATGCTTCTGAACACAACATACAAAACAAAGAAGCATAGTAGCAAGCAAGGCTACTGAGAAGGAGAGCAGTGCACCTGAAATGCATAGAAGATGTTGAAATATAATTTACCTCAATGTAATCGGCAGCATTATTGCTCTTGGTAAAGAACAAAGATTTGCAAATAACAGAGCAGGATAAAACAGAGTAGTAAATGTACTACTACTACTACTCACCAAGCCCGGGGACCTCTACGCCGAGCGCGTCCAGCAAGTCCCGCTCCCGGTCCATGACATCGGTCCAGCGGTGGGTGGCCTGGTTATATGTGCGCCGGACCCCAGAGATGTTGTACATGGCCCGGCACACCTTCTCCCACTGCTTGCGACGCTCCCGGATGCCATAGCCAGTCGCGATCTTGCCGCCTCCCAGGATCGTCTTGGGGAGGCGGCGCTGGACGTGGAAGATCAGTGCCGCCACTTCCTCCGCGCTGAAGATCTCCCTCGGGACCACTTGCTCCCCCCTTAAACGCCCGCACGGGAGCCGGGCACGGGGTGCGGGACCCTTCCCCTTCTCAGGGTGCTTCCCGGCTCCCTTTACCATGGTCTGGGCAGAAATAGAGTTAAATGATAAACAAGAAATAGAATAGTGAAGAAGAAAAGAAAAGTGTTTAAAAAAGTAGTTTAAAAGTAACTAAAAGCTGCAGAAAACACAAAAATATAGAGCTAGAAAAATAGAGGGATAGATAATAAGTAAAATTAGATCAAAAAAACTTCAAACAAGCAAAGGATGGCAGAGATTGAGAGAGGATAGAGAAAGCATGCCCAGAACCATAGCAATGAATGAGAAACAAGATGGCCGCGCCCGTTCACGACCGCGTGGGTAAGTTCGCGCGAGATTTTCCTTGCGAGTACGCGCGAAATTGTACTAGCGAGCAGCACACTTTGCGAGATTACACATAGCGGGCGGAAACGGAATTACGTCACGCCAACAAGATGGCCGCGCCCGTGTACGACCGATAGGGTAACTTGGCAAACGTATAGCTAGAAGCGCCTCGCGAACACGCGCAAGATCACGCGAACATACACGTCGCAAAAAAAACAATTTTGTATTCGCACGTATTCGCGGCTTCCGAAATCGATCTCGCACGGATTCGCGCCCCAAAAAACGCGCGAAATTGCAGAAAAAAACGATTTTAGCTAAACTGAAAGCAATGAGCAGGTGCAAAAGTTCAAACTTAACATTAGTAACATTCAAGGTAGTGCTTCCTGATGGGCCCCTCCAGAGTTTGCAACTATTCTATGACCCTGCTATGACCCAAACAGCAGGCTCATAGAATAGCTACAAGTACACCATAGAGGTCCTGTGAAAAAAAAATTTCACTGCAACAAAAAGCAAATTACAGATAAGGAAGGAAGCAGGTGCCAGCCAGACTGAAACTTTCAAAATTACTGACACATTAATGAAACACAAATTAATTGATGGCAGTTGAAGAAGGGCAGGTGTGCTTGCTTTTTTCAACCACCATAATCTACAGTGATAAATAAACCTAATGGGTGGCAGTGAGGATGTACCAGAGGGTGGCATGGGTGTCCCAGAGGGTGGCAGTGGTGAAACAGAGGGTGCTGTGAACCTGTGATGATAAACCAGACGTAGAAACAACATAGTCGCGGCCGTTGCGAGCCGAAAAGTAAGTTCGCAATTGCGAACTTGTCCCAAAATCGGCACGAACGCGCGCCAACACAAAAAACGGGAAAATCCGCAAATCTGCTAGAGTTCGCGGATCTTCGCGGATTGCGAATCCGTAAATCCGCAAGTTCGCGTACGCGAGATCCGCTAGATCCGCCCATGCTTACTAACGATGCATTGCAAAGATTTTTTTACCGTCAGAAATTATCGCAGATAAACCTTGCTATTATCAAGGTTTATCGCAAATACGATAAAAAACGACCGCAATGCATTAATATCGCTGAAAACTCAGCGATATTCATGCATTACCGAGCTAATGCTCTTAGCCATGTTATCCACCTCCCATTGGATAACATGGCTAAGAACTGCTCAGGGCAGCTGTTACTTTTTGGAGATATTCGCGCTTATCTCGAATATTTCCTAAAGTTGATAATAGGAGATAGCGATGTTAGCGACTGTTTCCAGTCGCTAACATCTTGGCATGCCCACTTTGCATGTCATTAGTGATAAATATCACTCACATGCAAAGTGGGGCCCAAGATGGTCGCTATCTCCTACTAGCCGTCGCTAACTGGTGTTAGCAACAGCTAGGTAATACAGATATAATTTTATCTCCACGAAGCGGAGCGCTGTTACAGATATATATCTTGTTTTTGAACGTTAATTTCTCAAAATGCACTGAAGCACATATATTGAGACCTAGCAAAGGCACATCGGGCTACCAGTCCCTAATATTTTACCAAGTTTCGTGCAAATCCATTCAGCCGTTCGATTATTATTATTATTATTTTTTTTTGCCCCGCGGGGCCCTTTTAAAACCTCCACATCAAACCTAGGGGGTCAGCGAGGATCTACTATGCCCCCTTATGGTCATTTGCCCCTTTGCTTTGGCCTCCTCTTGTCTCTCGATCCTACCGAGAGACAAGATGGCGGCCGCTACGTACTGTTTGGAATGTTTACAGACACCGGAGAGCCAATCAGCTTCGCTTCGCAAAGCTCCGTAACGCGAAAAGTACGCGAAGCGGTGCGCTGTTACAGATATATATCTTTTTTTGAACGTTAATTTCTCAAAATCCACTGAAGCACATATATTGAGACCTAGCAAAGGCACATCGGGCTACCAGTCCCTACAATTTTGCCAAGTTTCGTGCAAATCCATTCAGCCGTTCGATTATTATTATTTTTTTTTTTTTGCCCCGCGGGGCCCTTTTAAAACCTCCACATCAAACCTAGGGGGTCAGCGAGGATCTACTATTCCCCCTTATGGTCATTTGCCCCTTCGCTTTGGCCTCCTCTTGTCTCTCGATCCTACCGAGAGACAAGATGGCGGCCGCTACGGACTGTTTGGAATGTTGACAGACGCCGGAGAACCAATCAGCTTCGCTTCACAAAGCTCCGTTGCGCGAAAAGTACGCGTCCTGGAGCGCTGCCCGGTCCGCTGTTACAGATATATATCTTTTTTTAAACGTTAATTTCTCAAAATCCACTGTAGCACATATATTGAGACCTACAAAAGGCACATCGGGCTACCAGTCCCTACAATTTTGCCAAGTTTCGTGCAAATCCATTCAGCCGTTCGGGCTAAAAGTGAGGCCAACCGCCCTATGGAAAACTCAATGTTAAAAACACGTTTTGGGACCCCCCTTTTTTCTCGACCCCCCCTGGACGAACCCCCCCCCAATTTTCAGGGGCTGCTCAGAAACAAAATGTGCCATTTTCCTGAAAATTTCAGCCAATTCCGTCCACAAACGCCAAAGTTATTAGACATAGAATTTTCAAAAAAACCATAGAGAAAAAATCCTAACTATATATACCTACTGGCGACCGCCAGTAGGTAATTTCTGCATGTCCCACCCTCAAAAGTTGCAAATATCACTGGATTGTATACTGTGATTGGGCAGGGACAGGGGAGTTGTCATCACCTCATGCTGACTTGTTTAATTTCTTAATAAACTCTTTTGTCTAACAAACCCTTCCCCTTTAGCTCATTCATTATTCTGTCTTATTTCCTTTCCCATTTATTTAATGCTGCAAATCAAATACATCTTGAATGCAGTTCCACAGTCGAGAAGAGGTTTCACACGGCTGTCGTCCTTGACTCTTGGCATTCTGTCAGTGACATGGTCAGCAGGTCACATCATGATTCCACTGCTCATGCTTGGATTGCCTCCATTTTCACTGCCATCTTTTTCTCTTGCATGCCACAATAGGCCCAAACGTATTAATAAAGGAATCATAAAGAGACGTTCATTTATCAAATATGTGAGTTTCACTGTTCACCACTCATTTCTTCTCTATCCCATGTTATTTTCTCTTTCTTTAAGCAAAAGCATTAGCAGCAACAGCTCTCTTTAAATTCAGGCAAGCATATGCCAGGCATGCGGTACCTCAAGACCTAATGTTAGTAATTCCTGTGCATGCGTGAGAGTTTCCCTCTGAACGGGGTAGTCATGTTGCTATCTACGTAATTCTGGTTTGCACATGCGCAAAAGCCTTTTCCAGTTTAAAGTTGCCTTTTCCAGTTTAAAGTTTCAGTCGCGTTGCATTTTATTATTCATTAGTTAAGCATGCGTAAAGCTCTTTTCCCCATATGTAAATGTTGTGCATATATTAATTTCATTTTCTATACTATTTTTACCGATTAGTACTGTTAATGAGGGATTTCTCTAGGCAAGTTTTGTTTTCTTCAATCCTTGCTCCATCAACCTCAGGACGTCAGAAACCTGACTTTGGTGGCTGGCTGGTCGAGAGCGGTCAGTCAACACACTAGTAGTCGGTAGGTTTTTAAGGGGCACCTCTAAAGTATCCTCTTGGTGCATTGTTTAATAAATCCGTCACTGGCATCAGTTTGAGTTTATCAAGACAAGGTATTGGGTACCAAACACCTTAGGGTACAGTGAAGCCATCATGTAGCAGAGGATCCAGTAATCATGAGTGTCCAGTACATGTATTTGTCATGGCTTCCCTGTGCACTCGTAGTATCTTAGGTTCTGCTTAGCTATCACAGGCACACATCCAGTTACACAGATATGCTCACACATGGGGTATAGTGCAGCCTGCCTGATGGAGGAGGGGAAGGTTAGGGGGTTGTTTATGGTTGTTGTATTAAGCACCTATTGGAGCTGGATGCCAGATTTGCTCTATGTTGTGTGTGCTCATTCTCACTACAATGTTTTGACAATGAAGAAAAATATATATAAAAAAAGAATTGTGTCAAAATGTATCTTGTACAAACTGATGACCTGGAGTCTGAGGGTGCTGCCTAGGTGCCCTCAAATGCTGAATAGCAGCAAAGTATATTGAAGGCATCCATCACCCTCACTGATGGGTCGAGTGGCTTAGTTTAAAATGGTCACACCTCAAAAGTTTATATACACACTACAGAATACAGCACACTTGGTTCTGGAGGCCTATTTTTAAAAGTTTAAGTGTGGTTATTGCTTGCTATGGAATGGTGTAGTGGCTCGGATTGTCTTTAACAAACTGTCCCATAGGATGTATGATGAGGACATTGCCCTTCCAGTTCTAAGGGGATAATAATAGTGTGCATCTCAGATTCTCCTGTAAGTGACTGATCCTTTGCAGCCTTGGAGGAACCATCTCTGAGGTTGGAAAAATATTATGGGAAAGAAAGGCTAATTGGCAGCCCTATACAGGACAGCATGTAGCAGAAGCCTCCTGGAGTATATACTGGGGGTTGTGAAGGCTTAGCAAGCAGTACTTAGATATATTGATTGGAGAAACCAGTAGACCGGGGAGACACTCCTATGGGTTAGAGATCAACTGTGGAAGATTAGGAGATTATCAGGCCTCCACAAATGGGACTGGTTCAGAACTAGTAAACTTGGAAATGGATACACTCAGACTGGACTTAAACCCTTTGAAACCCTCAGAGTAGAGTATCAAATTGTTGAACTGGAGGTGTTTAAATGTCTGCTATTACGACAAGCGCCAGCTGCCTGTATATCTAAAAAGTGTGTATTGAACAGAGTAGTGCCCTAGAAGACGGGGTACTGTAAGACCCCCTCTCACAGAAGGTGATATTTCTCATGTCCAAGAAAATAACTTAACAATGAAATATATAATCTTGAGGGACTGAGGGTGAAATGGGTGCAAGACTTGGGAGAGCTAATGGATGAGGAGTGGTCGAAGGTGATATAGGTACTTAGAGAAGTGTCAATTAAGATTGGCCTTAGGCTAATTCAATAAAAAATCCTTCATATATTCTACTCTACTCTGTTGCGAATGAGAAGATTTGGGAGAACAGACTTGGACGTTGCCTCAGGAGCTGCAGATAGGGAGGAACATTTTGCAGACTGTATGGCAGTGTCCTAAACTCATCCCACACGGGGAAGATGTAACTAACTGTCTGATAAGAGTGACTGGGGTTAATGTTGAACAAAAGAAGAATTATGTATACTAGCGGTATTGATTGATGATTTTTGTGTGAGACCTTTTGATTTAAATTTGCTTATTAAATGGTCAGTGAATTTTTAGATGCAAAATTCTCTTTTTGTTGTTATCTTGGGACATTTTCACATAAATGCAACCTTTTGTTAGCCTGCTCTTCCGGGAATAGAGAGCTGTTCCATATTCGTTGCAGTCACTGAAATTGTTAAGGACAGACCCTAAATGCTGCATCTCTTGACCAATACTTAGTTCTATGATCTTTGAAAGATAGACGTCCACACTAGTATAACTCAGAAGGTCTGTCTTGCATAGATAGGCATCTTGCTGATTGCTACCCAGTTTCTAGGATAGGGATACACCTGGGCTAAGATCTTACAAGAAATTATACCCTGCCCATATGTGGAGAAGACAATGGATGCATCCCTAAGGATGAAAACCTACTTCCCATTGAAGTATAGAGCTTTTCTGATTGTGAGGACCAGTTAAGAAACTTATCCAACAGCGACCACTGCACTTCACAATGACATCAGCAACCCTGAGAAGAGATTACACCAGTCGCAGTTGTGAGGATGTGCCTGCTGTAGCCCTTATCCCCCAGTGCCTTAATGTTTTCACCCTCATGTCGTCCGGCTCTGTGGCTCACAGACTGATTTATTTTTGCTAATAAACACTTTGCTTCAAATTGGTGTGTGTGCAGATTGTCTTTATGAGCTTGATCTAGAAATAGAAATGTATCCTGCGACATTAATTGTACATCATTCTGGCAATTTGTGATCTAGGCACACATCAATGGTTTCGTAATCTTCTGAAAAATGATCTGGAGCTGTGAAATATGTATCTTTCAAGGTATGACATGAAGAATAATTTCCCTGCGATGAGCATATCAAGTAAAATATGGATTTCTTCAAATATTGACCTGTCTGAACGAAATATAGTTATGAATCTATTGCAGGTTTATTATGAGCTTGCCTGTCATGTAGACTTCTTCCATAAAAACAAGTTGCTATGAGGGAGTAGAATTTGGTAAATTCCTCACAATGCATTCTTTGGATGTCAGTTCTACAGCTATCTATGCACCGTTTATTTGAAAAGTCACCAATTTTCATTCTCATACATTGAGGGAAGAATTTAAGAAAAACAAAACAAAGAATCACTTCACTTTAGCCAATATCTATATTCTAAATGGTACACTCAAACACGTACCACTATATTCATTTGTGAATGCTTTTCACAGAAACTTATTATCCACTATATATAATTCCGGATTTCTGAGTGTTACATCTCGATTACTCTCCATTGACTGTATGTTGCTAACAGATTACATGAGTGAACTTAATCAAATAATCGCGAAAGAATGAGTTAACTTTCTGCTTCCTATGCTTGGACTAATTTCTTCAGCATCTTAAATAATTACAGATTAAAAACCGAATAATAATAAAATACTTTCCTCTTCCTTCTGAACACATTTTTAAACTTTCTTACTAAATCGCTTCTTTGTTTATGCACTAGAGTGATGCTTCATAGTTTAGATCTGTGAAACACAGCTCAACATTGCCCTTTTTTGAGTTATACATGCAAAGACTGAGTTTCAAAACAAGTTTGTTTCCTATAAGATTCAAAATTGTCTTCATTTGAAACTACTATAAATGTCATCTAATTTAAGTTTAGACTTAAATCTTCCCTGACTCATACTTGTCACCCCCTTATATTCAGTGGCAGACAGCATGGCTCACGGGTGGCGGGGCAGGGGGTGGCGGGGCAGGCGCTGGGGCGGGGGGTGAAGCTGAGTGGGCAGAGTCTCGCGGCGGGGAAGGGGCTCTTAGGTGCACACCATTAAAAAATAAAAAAACATACCTAGTGCCGGTCCCAAGTCTCTGCTTCTGCTCTCTATGAACAGGAAGCACAGCCAGGCCCCACTGTAAGTAGTGGGGCGACGCTTTTCTGCCAAAGTGGAGGAGGCGCCTATTTTGTCAGGATCCTGCATTGACTCATTAGCTAGTCGCACCTCTAAACCGTTGTGAAGAATGCCTGAGGATGCTTCACCAAAATAGAGATTATTATATTGATCTGCACTTACGTGAACTACATAATATGGACTACCAACAGATGGTCATGATAAGTGGATGTGGTGATAAGAATAGTAATTCAATGCTTCTTTTTACATGCTTACCTTGGCAATATGATTGTAGCCCATATCCTGGAGTCAATATACATGGAGGTTCATATTACGTACATTGATATTATGAAATACAACCTGCTAGACCTGCTGGTGCTTTGCGGCAGAACCATAAGTCTCAGAATGTAAATCACATTTCAGGAACATAAAGCACAAGTTCAGCTCAAGTGCACACCATCGGTCCTCTGTGCAGCTGCTATGCCTCAAGCTAGGACACAAAATAGCTGAACTTCCTCATCTGGATTAGCCTCTGGGCAATGTACTTTCTGTAATAGCACTACTCAACTTTTCAACAATCAAGTCCAATTAAATTTCCCAAACTTAACAAGTGCGTCTGTAACATCAGATTATATCCATAGCATACTTGATGAATAGTTTTTGCAGAATTACGGCAGCCTGCTAAGTATTAACAGTGCATGATTTTCTAATTGGACGGTATGTGCTATTTCTGTGGAGTAGCGCAACCAGTGTTTGCCAAACTCACGACAGTGCGCATTACAACAATCTGGGTATTGACAAAGGTATTGGCAGAATGGTTCCAGATGACGATGAAACAATCCCACTGTACACCAGATCTAAAAGCAATAATCAATGTTTTTCTATTTTCACTTGCAAATGTCCCCAAGTTCAATCAATCGATCAATCAAGCATTTGTAAAGCGCACTACTTACCCGTGAGGGTCTCAAGGCACTACGGGGTGGGGTAATGCTGCTACTGTTCGAAGAGTTAGCAGTCAAGTTTAATCAGAAAACCTTTACCTAATTTGAGATACAAAATTGTATTTGCATTAACTTAAAGGCAAATGTCATGCAGTGAATACCCTCTCTAGAATGTAAAATGAACATTGGCTTGTGAGCAATGCATTCCTTTTGAGTTGTCTGAGTTTTCATTTGAATGTGATCCTGATTGAGTTGAGTTGAATGTAAAAATGTCCCGGAGCCCGAACTGTGAAATAGGGATCTATTTTCTTACTCTCACATGGTACTCATAATTCTCCCCAGTCCGGCTCTATATGGTCACATGGACTTTCTGCTTCCCTTCTAAAGTAGATGCCTGTCTCCCATTGGGAGATGAGAGACCACATCTGTATTTTCTCTCTCTTTTTAGGGTATCCAAGGATTTCAGGACCATACAAAATGGCAAAGCCTGGTTTCGATTTTGGTGGATGCGTACTACGTCACAATGTGATCGATATACCATCTGTCTTATTACAAGTGCACATTTGTGATGAAATATATGTTCACTAAACTCTAAATACATTCAGCTGCTTCTGGTAACTTTTTAAGGTGTTAGAACTGGTCTTCATCTGATGAGGAGCCTGGCACTTTGGAACCATTTCTGTTTACAGCATTGGTTAAGAGTATAGGAGAAAATAATTTGTTGAAATGATAGTCTACATATACCTAAGAGTGTGCTTTCACCAGAAGACTTTGGGGCATATTACCAGCAACTAGCGATAATTATCGCTATGTTGGTTATCGCCGAGCTGCGGCGATTTTTATCGCTTAGGAACCTTGCTATTATCAAGGTTTATCTCCTAAGCGATAAAAATTGGCCGAAATGCATGAATATCACTGAAAAGTCAGCGATATTCATGCATTACCGAGCTAATGCTCTTAGCCATGTTATCCACCTACCATTGGATAACATGGCTAAGAACTGTTAGCGACTGTTTCCCATCGCTAACATCTTGGCACGCGCACTTTGCATGTCATTAGTGATACATATCACTGACATGCAAAGCGGGGCCCAAGATGGTCGCTATCTCCTAGTAGCTGTCACTAACTGGTGTTAGCGACAGCTAGGTAATAGGGAGATAATTTTATCTCCACTTTCTTGGCTTTTAAAGCCAAAAAAGCGGAGATAAACCCCCTTGATAATATGCCCCTGTATTTTTAGTGTGAAAATATGATTTCAACTTTTGAGGAGAGTATGTTTGAAAGTACTTCTGATGCTTGAACTTGATTTTGTTATAATTATGAGGACAGTTTGTTTATAACAGTTTAAAAGAGGTACCCAAAATGGCCTGAGCTGAATTGTTATGGCTTCTGAGTATGGAAAAGGTGGATATCATCCCGGGTTGCCTATTGTAATTTCCCTTTCATGCAGAATATTGTGTTCCCTTTATGGTTTGAAACAAAAACTACATTTAAACCTACATGTTATAGTACTGAGGGCTGATTCATAATCCATCAACATTTTTACTTTTATCCTGGTCAAAATTATGACCTTGAAGTCATGTAGAATTGCGAGCAAAGTTGCAGACAGTTCTTTGTCATTCTTGGTTAAATTAATGGTATCACAGCTGCGTGCCGACAGTGAATGACGTGTCCGGCTGCCACCACGGCACAAGGCCAAGTCAATATCATCCATTGGCCCCCCAACATTCTACTGACAGTTGTTACCGTTATTCATGTTGTAAACCGTTATGTACACTGGCGCTGTCAGTTAGGAGAGAGCTGCGGATCTGTGCACTTGTGTAGGGGCTGTTATTAAAGAGTTCTACTTCGAAACCTGAAAATCGTGTTATATTCATTTTAACAAGTGGCGACGAGGCGACGAACTACAACAGCCCCTCACATTTTTCATTAACTTTAAATCGCTGGATGATCATCAAGAAACCTGCTGTTCCAGTGGTTCTGCGATCCAGCGTAATTCTGCAACTCACCGGCAAGAAGCATCCCGACAGCGGTGTGTCTCCAGAGTGCTCATGAGACTTCTGTGTGTCTCTGGTGTGTTTATGGGACCCCTACCAGCTGTTGCGGTCTTCCGTACGGTGAGAGTGTGTCAGTGTGGGGCAGCACGGAGCAAGGTGGAGCCTGTGATAGCTTGTGGAGCAACGATGACGTACTACTACACACGTAATCATTGACACGCTCTTCCGTTTTTGAAACAATACTCTAAGAATACAAATGATTTAACCAATAGAAAATGTTGTAGTTGTGGATCTCCTCTTCACCTTGCTGACTTCAAAATGTGTCCTGCTAGATACCATAAATGTACTCATTGTGGGTTAGTTGGACATTTCTCTAAATGTTGTAATAGAAAGTCTCACAAACAAAGCAAGCCTGTTCAACATATTCAAGATGATGCGACTTCAGATGACATGCAAGAATGTGAATCGGATGAAATTAATTGCATATTTTCTATTGAATATGACATTCTTGGAATCAGTCCCACGAAAATAAAGAAGCCCATGTGTGAAATAAATATGGGTGGGGTTTTGATGAATGTTGTTGCCGACTCTGGCTCCGCGTTCACAATAGTCAATAACAACACATGGAAGCAATTTTTTGTACATAAATCAGGATCTTCCCTTGAAAAATCTAACGTCATCATAAAAAGTTACACAGGTGAAAATATAGAATTCATTGACAATCGCGAATTGGATTTTGAATTCAAAGGGAGAAGAGCCCTTTGCAAACTTTTTGTGGCAAAAAATTACCTTCTGTATTGGGATGGTATGACCAAGCTGAATTGGGGAGTATTTTAAATCCCAACAGTAGTGATCCTGTCATGTCCATTAGCAACAAATGTGAATTTAGTGACAAATTACACATGCAATACCCTGAAGTTTTCTCTGGTAAGGTGGGATTACTCCATTGTTTTGAACATAAAATTGAATTAAAAGACAACTCTTCTCCATGCATTCACAAAGTAAGACACCTACTGTTATCCATCAGAGATGAGGTACAAACTGATCTTAATAATTTGGTTACCATAGGTGTCATTGAGAAAGTGGAATCTGCAGAGTGGATTTCTCCCCCAAACGCCCTAATGGTAAGATCAGACTCTGCATTGACCTGAGAGATCTCAACAAAAACATTATTGTGGACAAATTCCCACTTCCAAGTATTAATGAAATATTCACAGTGACCAAAGACATGAAAGTGTTTTCGATTATTGATTTAAAATCAGCTTATCACCAGATTCCGTTACATATTGACTCAAGGAAATTTACTACTTTTATCACTCCATTTGGTTGTTATCGAGTCACACGGGTACCGTTTGGTTTGGCTTCAGCTGCAGCACTCTTTCAAAGAGTAATGTCTATCAACTTTGAGGATGCTGTCGGCATTAAGTTTTTCCAAGACGATATCTTGGTTATGGGCAGTAACCAAATGGAACATGATGCCCGTTTAAAACATGTTTGTGAGATTCTAAAATGTAATGGTTTAACTGTTGAATTAGATAAATGTAAATTTTCTCAATCCAGTGACAATTGTTTGGGTCATTGTATAAGTCATGATGGTATCAAACCCAAAAAATGTCTATTCTCCAAGCACCTAGCCCCACCAGCAAAGATGATGTTAGAGCATTCCTTGGACTACCTGAATTTTATTCAAAATTTATACAACGTTTTTCTGAAAAAACGTACCATATTCTACAGTTTCTTAAGAACAAAATGAAATTCTCTTGGTCCATTCCATGTCAATTGGCGTTTGACAACATCAAAAAAGAAATCAGTAATGCATCATTTCTTAAAGATTTTGATCCCTCGGCTCAAATTATTGTAACCACTGATGCCAGCAATAAAGGACTTGGTGCTGTCCTTTCACAGAAAGACCCACAAAATAACTACGAATGGGTGGTAGCATTTGCATCTCTTTCTCTAACCCCAGCTGAAGAGAAATATTCGGTAATTGAACGCAAAATGCTGGCTTGCTCTTGGGAACTCAACTACTTCAGAGTTTATGTTTGGGGTTACAACGTAAACTTACGTACTGATCTCACACCCCTAATCAAAATTCTTTCGCCTGCTGGGTTACAAAATGCCTCCCCCAGGCTTAGCAAAATGTCCATAAAATTGCTGGACTATCAGTAACAGTTAAATACTGGCCAGGTGTCAAAAACAAGGTTGCAGAC
Source organism: Lissotriton helveticus (assembly GCF_964261635.1). NCBI lineage: Eukaryota > Metazoa > Chordata > Amphibia > Caudata > Salamandridae > Lissotriton > Lissotriton helveticus. Next base: position 932,991,700 of record NC_136059.1, on the reverse strand, counting down.
TTTTTAAGTTGACTGCCCTTACCTAATGAAGGTACTAATGATGAACAGGATGACATTGGTAAAGTAGCTTTACTGTTTGATGTTGATTTTGTTGGCATCACTAAAAGTGAATGGAACAATCACATGTTGAAAGATGCCACTCTACAAAATGTTTGCAAATTCATCAACACTAAATGGCCTGACAAGAAACCTCCTAAGGAGAATATAAGGCTATTTTGGGAACTAAGAAATGAATTGAGTTATGAGAACAATGTTCTATTCAGAGTGGGGAAAGCCTTTCCTCCCAACTCACTAAGAACAAGAATTCTTGATTTATGTCACATTGGTCATTTGGGCATCTCAAAAACGAAACTCAGAATCAAAAACAGCTATTGGTGGCCAGGGCTAGATACGCAAATTAAAGTCTGGTCAGAGACTGCCAAGATTGCAATGACTCTGACAAAACTATAAAGATAACAAAAGTTCCCTTACATCCGTTAGCATCACCCAATATGCCTTGGAAAATATTAGGATTAGATATTGCAGGGCCGATTGAAGGCCATGATGGAGAACTGAAGTACATTCTTGTTGTCATGGATCATTTTCCCAAATGTCCGGAAATTAAAATTGTACCCCGTGTTGACAGTGCGTGTGTCATTTCCATTTCTGGACAAACTGTTCAAGGGTGAAGGTTTACGTAAATGCATTCTTACGGACAACGGACCCCAGTTCTCTTCTGATGCATTTTTATCCTTCCTCAAAAGAAATTCCATAACTCACAACACAACTTCATTATATCATCCTGAAGGAATCGGCTTTGTGGAACGCTTCAACAGGGTTTTAAAAGGAAGCATACAACTTTCCAGGAATGGTAATCTCAACTGGGAAGAAGAAATCTTTAAGCTTATTTGGGATTACAGAATCACACCCAACGTCAGCACCAAAGAATCCCCTTTCATCCTCATGAGAAGCAGAAAACCTATCAGCAAGGACTTAGGTTGGATGGAATGGTCAACATGAATAGAATGGTCACGAGAAACTGTTAGAGATAATATTGAAAAAGCTCAACAAAGTTACAAAGAATGGTATGAGAGGGAGAGGTGTGGCGCAGTGGCCAGGGCGACTGACTCTGGAATCTGGGGATCACGGTTCGATCCCCTATGCCGGCGGCAGATTAGCCCAGCACCATGTGACTCTGGGCAATAGCTTGCTTAATCTTCCCGATGGCCCCCAGCGCCTAGAGACCCTTACGGGTGATTGTTCACGCTCTACAAATGTGGATTATTATTATTATTATTATGACAATCGACATGGTGTTAAGAATCACTCATTCAATGTGGGTGATCTTGTCAAAGTTCGCTTTGAAAAGAAAGTAAAGAAGGGGGAAATAGATGCTCATTACCCTTTCGTATAAGTAAAGTTTACAAATGGTCAGTCAGACTCAGTGGTGGAAAGGTATGGCACATGAACAGACTAGCAAAGTGTAGCTATGACGGCAAACAGATGATTCAGCCTTGTACAAGAAATGCCAATGATGACTTATGGGTTGATTATGATGAACCTGGTAATGTTAACAGGCGATCCAATTTGCATGACAAATTTCTGGCAAGAAACAGTGGCTCCGATGAAGATGTCCAACCCAGTTTCTCTGCACCGACTGATCACCACACATCTGCTCGGAGTGATAGTACAGGTCCGCACTCTGACCCCGATCTTATGGTTGACAAGTCAAACATTATGCGTAATGACCTGTTGGCAAGTAACTGTGGTTCTGATGATGGGGATATCCTTACTTCCAGGGCACCTACTGATCACCACTCACCATACCCAGGTGAAGAAACTAATTCACACTCAGACTCTGATGTGGGTGTTGACAGTAACAGTGTCTCAGGAAGATGCGGTGGTCCCATTAGCAAACCCAAAATATACGATGACTTTATTTGTGAATAACTCCCCTTTTGCAAATTTTCAATGAGGGGAAGATGTGTTATAACGGTATCACTGCCGGGTGCTATGGCTTTGGCACGCAACAGTGAATGACGTGACTGACTGCCACCACGGCACTAGGCCAAGCCTTTATCATCCATTGGCCCCCCAACACTCTACTGACAGTTGTTACCATTATTCTTGTTGTAAATCATTATGTACACTGGCACTGTCAGTTAGGAGAGAGCTGTGGAGCTGTGCACTTGTGTAGGGGCTGTTATTAAAGAGTTCTACTTCGAAACCTGAAAAGCATGTGATGTTCATTTTAACACAGAAGTGTTCTTTGTGCTTCTAGTATGATGTGTGGTTGGAGTCTAGGTATTTTGCTGTGTGCATGTCTGCAAGAGCAAAGTAGCAAGGATGTGCTACTGGAAAATCAGAGCCTGAGACTGATATGAGTTGTGATTCATGTATGTGCTTGATTGAGTGAGTGTTCTGCAGAGGTGTGGTCCAATGCTTTACCATACTTAGATCCCTGCCCGACAGCAGAGGGAAAAGTAAAAAGTGTATTACCTTTGGGAAAAAGGTATTCAAATACTTTCATATTAAATGATTTTTATATATTTATTGCAAATGTAGAAATAAGGAAATAAATGATACAGGATTATTAACCTAATTTGAATGAAAAATAACATTAATTCAATGAAAAAAAAATGTCTCAATTTTAAATTAAAAATATAAATTTCCATCTAAATGAAAAACAATACTTTTTAACTATGCATTAATAATTATTAAAAGTGATGTATAGAATTATTTAAAAGTATGTTATTGATATTTAATATAATTGATTGCTACATTAATTTATACATTAAAAAAGTTATTGAAATATTTTGCAATTAAATAATAAATATGTACTATTTTTATATATTTTTAATGTCAATTCATAATTATTATTTAAAACTATTAATTACATAATTAATTTAATTTAAGAATATTTCCTACGGGATTTTATTTTAAGTCTCTACTTACATTGATCTCAATGGGAGGGTGTTCCAGTAACCGTGTTTGGCCATGAGTGTTGCTGGACTTACTTCAGTTCTGAGCATGAGTTTTTCACTGCCTTTTTTGCTGTAATAACTTTAGAAGGGCAGTTTGTGAATAGCAATGGACTTACTCTTTTTTTGGATGGGTACCCATATTAAGTATTCTCCATTTTCCACCTGCTCCCCTTTGTCACTTCCATATTCACTACTAAAATATATTCTTATATGTGTGGAGACTCCATTGCTGGAATGGAGATCTCCCCTTCCTCCCTCTCCCGTTGTCCTCCTCCCTCTTTCCACCCTTCTTTATTTTTCCTTTCTGGTATGTCTTAACTAGCAGGCGATACATACTTTGTTGTGCATTACAATATTGTTCCTCACGATTGCCTTCAGGCTCTAAATGTCACAATGCTCTTTTGTCATTTACAATATATTTTGTATAATCATCTGATTGTTCCAGAGAAATGTGCACTCAGCAGCAATTTACCTTGTAGTAAACAGATAATAGATTCGATTAGCATTTTTTTCATTGTTTCGCTTAAATTTCTTTTTTGGCACTAAACTTTGACTGCTGCTATACGGTATTCATTCTGTTGTCATGTGCACTATATACTACTTTGCGCATATTGCATCAAAGTAATTTTCGATTGTATACATCTTTTTCTCAAATACAATAAAAATTTGAACACAAAAAGAAAGTAACATTTCATAAAAATCTGTACACAGCTGTGCCAAGCGTGAATGCCCACCTTCATGACATGCCTCAGAGAGAAAACATGTATGTCCAAAGACAATTCCATGGTCCGCAACATGAAGGTGTGCGTTTTATCCAGTTGTACTTTATAAAGCCTGATGTAGGCCAAAATGAATTATCTCAAAGGGTCACATATGACATGATGAAATTATTCAAAGGGTCACATATCACATGGAGTCACCTGGTAGATATGACAATGATCTGCATGTACATACATTCCACTCTGTACCGAGGCCACCATCTGTGACCGTTGAAAATGTAGACTTAAGAAGAGAAAAATTGGGGACTTTTTGTCCCATTGACTCACATTGGAATGGTGGCTATTTATGGAAGTAATATGAAAATCAGAAAGTTAACATGTCTGCCCCCAAACACTGACATTCCCATTCTGTCACTCCTCCTTTATAGCTAAAACAGCTCTTCTCACTACGAATGCCCCAGGATTTGCTTTAAACTGCCAAGCTGTACAGGCTTAACCACCCCCATGTTTACCACTGATCAGCCTTGCCCGTCATCTCTTCGCTCAGCTCACTAATATGATCCCTCACGCTAAAGCTCCCTGAGTCCAGTGGATTGTTCACTGTGAGGCAATGCCTTTACAGAGGAACAAGACTGGATGTTACCTGCGTGAGGAGAAGCAGAATCATTATGTGAGGCCCTGGGGTTTGGCTAAGGGAAGAGGTGTGGTGCTGTGGCCAGGGTGACTGACTCCGGAATCTGGGGATCATGGTTTAATCTCCACTGCCGGCAGCAGATTAGCCCAGCACCATGTGACTCTGGGCAATAGCTTGCTTAAGCTTCCCGATGGCCCCCAGCACCTAGAGACTCTTACGGTTAATTGTTTGCGCTTTACAAATGTGGATTATTATTATTAATGTGCCTAGGAGGTGCAGGTGGGAAAGAGGGTTGTTGGCAGGTGTCATGAGTATAGACCTACACGAGCTCTTTACATGCCTTTATAAGGGAGGTTGTAGGAGAATGAGGAAGATTGACTGCCGGCTGGGAATGCTGGAAGATCAGGCACTCAGCTGAAGGAATGAGTGGGAGGAAGGGGGTGGGGAGAAATGATTTAATTCATTTGGAGAGAACAGTGAGGACAAATGGTCCCAGCTGCTAATGGGAGGAAAGAAGACAGATTCCCTACGCTTTGCTTGGGAGTAGGAAGGACACTGGTTAGAAGCAAGAGGAAGACTATCCAATGCTTGGTCTGTTGCTGTGGTTCTGCTGTTGCCTCAGGACAGCATGTAGAAAAGAGAATAGTGGAGATTAGATAATTGCATCAATAAATGAGCAAATGATGATGTCGTCACTAAAAAAATAGCTAGGGGAGGAGTTGATTTTCATTTATAATTTAATTCAAAATCGTTTCGGTCACCGTTTTGTATTCCCGTAACTTCAGAGCTCTCCTGATTTCTGTGGTGGTGCTTTCATGCCTCTGGTATCACATCACCATTGATATTAAAATCTGAAATAGAAATTGGATTTGTGTTCAAACTCCAAGTAGCGAATAATCGAGCCAATATGTCTCTTTGGAATTCACATATTTGACCACGTGCTTGATGGTCGGTAGTTTAGAGGGAGTGGCTTTATAAACGATTGACGATTGGACCAGTGTGGTTTAATCAGTCCAGTTGACAACTTGAGTCTGCTGCAGCCATTAAGGTTCTGAGATGAGCTTTTGATTTGGTAAACTTCTTTGTAGACTTGTGCTGGAGGTTATATGTTATATGCTATGTTCTATATGTGTTATTGTATACCAATGTACTGTTCTATGAGATCTCTCTTTCGTTTGAGTTGTTAAATTTGTTTTATTCCTTGAAACCGTGCCTCTATGTGGAACTGGTAAGCATTATAAGTAAGAAAAAAAGATTTAAGTGCTGTAGACAATCATCATATTTCATGTGAATCTAGAAATGGCTAACAGGAGGCTAGAATGGCGGTGTATTTCGACAAGTCATTGTCAAGAACTAGAACAAAATGCTATGCACAGCCTTGAGTCCGAATCTACGGAAGGAAATTAAGAAGTGAGAACAAAATAACAGCCCTAACAAAATGACATAGGATCTAATGCATAATCATTTAACTGGAGACATGATGACCCATGAATGCATTCAGTGGATACCCAGCGACGACTATTTACAGGATAGAATAACATGTGCTTTGAGATCTTTCAATCGAAATATCCACAATACCTGATAATGACGATGAAGACATGCCCACGCCTTTCATGTGAATTAACAGCTTTGGTGTTATGTTCCCTCAGGTTAGATGAGCTGAAGACTCTTCTGCTGCAGAAAAACAAGTTAAGGTATCTTCCACGATCCCTGACCAACATGCCAAAGCTCGCCATGTTGGTAGTCAGTGGCGACAATCTGGTGGAGATGCCCTCGCTCCTAATGGAGACCCCCTCTCTGAAGTAAGTAGTGAAATATGCAAATAAATTAAAACTCATCTATTTAGGTAATATTCATTAACACCCATGCTTCTTGTTGATACTATTGATTATTACTGATTCAAGGATTGTGTTGCTGTTTTACTCCTGCTCATCACCAAAGTATATTTTGTACGATTACATTGCTAAGTTATGTTGGTGATTGGTTTGTGTTTGCGTCTACTACAATGTGCAGTATTTCATCAGACATTTTTCAGAAAAAAGTATATTCTTAGAAATAGTATCTCACAAGTGTCAGGTATTCCATCAGGTTTCACTGTAGCCCCATGGCTTCCTCCTTTTCGGGCTCCATGACGCAGCTAAACATGTGGAGCTCTGTGATAAGATGGACAGTAACTGTAGGGGGTGCTACTGTGCACAGAATTACTAATTCTGGACAGTATCTACAACACTGTTACTGGTCACCTCTAAGTATGGAAACCAGAATGGGGAACAAAGTGTGGGGCCCCAGAATTGCTGGGGCACAGCTGCATGAAATATCCAAATCTTTGCCTTTTTCGGACACATTCACCAGCTTCTTTCAGAAGAAGGAAAAAGAGCGAAGAAAACCATTTAGTTTCTCTAAGTGCAAATAATGTTGGGTGATCCGCATTACTCGAAAGGCCAAACGGCAACGACCCATGTTACCAAATCCGATACCTTTTTTGAGGTATTTGATATAGTGTTTACCCAGATCCCAAGGCACAGAAGTGCACAATATAGAGAAACATTTTACACTAGTATGGGCATCTAAGACATGTGGAGCAGTACACCGGAGTGTATGAACTGTGGGTGGATTGGAGAATGGATTACAGAAACCAGAATGTAGTGGAGTGGGTTGCACATCTATTTCTATACATATTGGTATTTAACATACATACATATTCAGGCACATATGGTTAATGTGGTTTCCACATGACTTTGTGTGCAATACCATGTTAAGGAACATAAGGCCAGATGTAGGTAGCTAAATACCGGTCGGTAACGGCCGAAAATCAGTAATTTTCCCGTTACCGACCGGTATTTAGCCCTTTCTAATGTAGGAGTCTGGAAATAAGGAATCGGTAAAATACTGATTCCTTATTTTAAGGAATCGGTAAATTACCGAATCCTTAAAACCTATGTAGGAGCACCCAAGTGAGTGCATTTTTGCCTTAAGGATTCGTTATTTACCACCAACTACAAGTTGGTGGTAAATACCGAATACCTTTAAAAAATCATTATTTTGCTCTTTTCAAGGTGTCATGTGGCAGACATACATGCCCTTAGAGCATGTATGTGTGCCACATGTGCACACATGCACGATTCAGGGGTGCAACAGGGTGTCAATGTGCCACCCTGCCACCCTTGAATATGCTCCCGCTATTACCGATTCGGTAAATACCGAATGGGTAATAGTAAATGGCTTCCCGTTCATTCCTATGGGCCTCCAGGCCCATAGGAATGAATGGGAAGGTATTTCTTATTACCGAATTGGTATTACCGAATCAGTAATAAGAAATATTACCAAATTGGTCAATTTTACTGATTCATCACCTACATTATTTACCGATTCCTAAATACTGGTAAAATATGGTATTTAGGAATCGGTAAAATAAGATGACCTACATCTAGCCCATAATGTTTTAAGTGCTCCAAAGTAAAGAGTCTGAAGACACTGATTCCGAGTTGAAATGCAGCTCAGTGATTTAAGTGTGTAAATTCTGTCACAAGTTACAATACCATGCACTAAAATGTTCTTGAGGCAGCACACAAAAGGATTCCAAAGGATAGCATCATTTTAAATCCCAACAATTTCATGGCCACTATTGGTGACCTGTATACAACTAACTTTCTTTCAGTCGACATTTTTATATATTTTGCTAGTCAAACTGAAATTCTACTCTCATCTCTTCAGGAACATCCTCAATGCCCCAGGCAGACAATGTGTGTACCCATATGATGCATTACTAAAAACCTGTAAGAAATTGGGTGGCTGGTAGACTGGGGTGTGAACCCCAGTTAGCAGCAACCCTAATCCTTGTCAGGGAAAGGCATTAGCAATCCCCAAATAGAACTGTGCTCATGTCCCTGCTAGATTGGCACAAAGCAGTCAGGCTTAACTTAGGGGCAATGTGAAAAGTATTTGTACAGCACTTTAAACAGTAAAACCGTAAAAACAGCTCACAAAAATATTCCACACCAGGTTAGAAAAACAGAGCTTACTTTAATAAATAAAACAAGTTGAAACTGACAAAAATCCAATCAGTAGAACTGAAGTTATGAATTTTTAAAGAAAAAAGTGTAGAATAGTGCCTAAAATCTGATAGCGCCAACTGTGGCTATCTGGTTATACTGCATCGGGCCAAAGTCAAACTTTCAGGCTGACTGCACTGGAGCACAGGTTGAATATAGTCCCAAATTAGTCCTTCTGAAGTTTTAGCTTCTAAATATTGTTTCAAGAGTACTGTTTGCATTGGAGAGGGTCGCAGGGAGGAAGGAAAGTGTTGTGAGTGGTGGTGTTTGGAGTGGCTCAAAGAGCAGGATGGGCATCATGGATGGGTGGGGTGGAGCTTCGCGGTGGCGGTCATCTGCGGGCAACCAATGCTTGATGTATGAAGACATTGGCTGGCAGCGGCTCATGCTGAATTCCAGTGCGAGCCACACGGTTCAGTCTTAAAGGGCATGTTCACGGTTGCGAAGAGCCCAAAAGCTTGATTTCAGGAGCCCATGAGCCACACAAAGGGTCCACAACCCAAGAGGCAGAACTTCCTAGTCAGGAACTCTCTGCAGCTAGCTCCAGGATCCGGTTGGGGAGCCTATAATGTCCATGAAGCTCAGATCAGAAAGCCAGTATACTAGCCTTTTGAATCACTCTGCGTTCATGGATTCAAGATGAAGTTGCAGGTCCAGTACTTCTTACCGGGCAAGGGGTCAGCACAGTAGGACAGCAGTTTCTATAGAGCAGTAGTCCAGCAAAGTTGCAGTCTTTGTAGCTGCACAGCTGCCCTACTTCCTGGCACAATATCCACAGGTCCAGAAGCTTAATGAAGAGTTGGTGTATGAGGTCCCTTTTCTATAAACTGGTGCACTGTTTCTGAAAGGTGGTAGACGTTTCTAGACAGTGTCCTTGAAGTGCAAGGAATTCCCTACCGCCGTTGCCTCCAAGCTGGCTGCAGTAACATTGTGGGGTCAAGTGGGGCTGTGCTTAGCTCACCTCCCACATCCGGCCGGCAGATGGCCCATTCAGGCTCACCTAATCGCACTAGTGTGTGACTGTCTAGGAGGAATTCACAAAATCCAACTGTCAATTACTTCCAGTCATGTGACCCAGGACAGGCCACAGGTACCATATGGGATTTTCAGAATTGCAATAGAAATTCCGGCTTCATCATAATCTAGGATTTTAAGCTGTGATTCCAGAGACACCAAACGTGAACTCATTATCTCTTTCCATTTGGAAATTAAACTTTTAAAATGTAGTAAAGCAACTACAATGAAATTCGATGGGAGAGATGGGCTTTGCAGTAATGAAAAACAAATGTAAGAGTTTCTCACTACTAGGACATATAACACTTAAAAGTACATGTCCTACGTTTTAAATACATTGCAACTTCCCTCTTGGCTGTCCAGGGTCTACCCATGGGGTGACTTATATGAATTGAAAAGGAAGGTTTGGGTTTGGCAAAAGGTTTATTTTACCAGGTCGTAATGGCAGTATAAAACTGCACACACAGGCTCTGCAATGGCAGGCCAGAGACATGTTTAAAGGGCTACTTAGGTGGGAGGCAAGATCAGTGCTGCAAGGCCCACTATTAGTATATAGTTTACTGGCCCTGGGTTCATGTAGTACCACTTTGCTAGGAACGTCTCAGTAAATTAAATATTCCAATTTGGGATAATCCAATATTACCTTGTTTAGAGGAGAGAGCATGAGCACTTCATACTGCTTAGCAGTGGTAAAGTGCACAGAGTCCAATAGCCAGCAAAAACCAATTCAAGAAAAAGTGGAGGGCAAGGCAAAAAGTTTGGGGATGACCCTGCAGATAGGGCCAAATCCAAAAAAAACATTTCGTTTTGTTTTTGTGAAACAAATAATTAGAAAAGTCCCAAGAGTCACTCCACATTAACACATGCTTGTATATTCAAATATCCTACTTAAATAAACTCCACTGTAAGTTCAATCCCTTTTTAAAAAAAAGAATAATTACACATTACTTTGTGGTTTTATGTTATATTGATATATTAAAGTGTTGGCAATCAACATAGCCCAATCAGACTATATTTCCAGTCTCTCCTTTTAAATACCACCTTCTACACTTTGTTGTTTAGGACATAGCCAGACAACACACTCCCATATATCCTCTTCATCATTAGGGCTTTTCTATACTTGTTTTCCCCAGGACATATTTAGTGCTACCCTACATGTATGTAATGCAATCTGTATATAAAACAGAATTAAAACTGTTAAAAATTCCTCCTTGTATATTTGTTTATTTACAAAGCTTCACCCACCCTAAAGTTCAATATTAACTAATTACCATTTATCACAATTAGTTGATTCACCAATGTCTTGGAGGTACTTAGATGGCATAATCTGTCATGACGCAAATATTAGGGTGCAATCCTCCTATTGTTTGGCATATTGGATGCGTAAACCTACATACGAAAGGCCTGATTCTGAGTTTGGTGGTCCTGGGACTGCCAAACCGATGGTTGCGGTCTGACAACTGGGACCTCAGCAGTCAGGACTACCCCATTCAAACACTTATGGTTGGACCACCACAAGCCCACAGGTAGCCCGCTACCTCAGCAGTGATCCTGCGGCTGCCACGGTGGTGAGAGTGGAAGAAAATGGTGGCATGCTGGCACCGTCGAGCTGATTACAACCTGCCTTTCCACCTGCCAGGCAAAGGGTGATGGAAATGCAGGAGAGGAGGTCCAAAGAGGGCACCTGGGCATATCTGCCCCTAGAAGTACACCTTTGTGTGGCATGCCACACTGTACACCCGATGTGTCAGCGGTCCCACCACCATAGTGTGACTGCAGAACAACACAGCCTGCCCACAGCTGTTGCCGTAATACGTTGGTGGAGAAGCCACAGGCTATGTGGCATTCTCCCACCCTGTGGCATCGGCTGTGTGGTAGTCAGCCCGCTGATGTCGTAATCCGCCTCAAAGCCTTTCCTGGATCGGGGTACAATCCTTAACCATATCAAAGACACTTAAGCTATCCCTGGCCTAGTTGTCGAACAGTAAATGCCTGCAACTAAAGGAAACTTATGCCAAATAATAGTTAGAAAATGCAGAAGCTTAAGCAGTACACCAGTGACCAAGAGCTCCAAATAAGAATTGTTTGCTCAGTGAATGTAAACTGTACCGTGAGTGTGATGTCTGGTTTGTGTAGAAACACGTGCCTGGTAACTGTGTCGCATTCCATCTCCTCCAGTCATAAGAGTGAGGAGATTTAACCAACCCTTGGTGGAAGATGTGCTGCAAAATTGCCTTGCAATCTTGAGGCTAGCTGCTCAATACCCTACCAAGTAAATGTACAGAAGTCCAAGTTCAGATCAAATGTATTTGTTGCTAGGGTAACAGTTCCAGACATTAACATTTGGCAGAATTATTCACGGACGAATCTATGAAAAAGTAGTGCGGAGCACTGAACTAAGATAAACTACTGGGGCCAGGACAAAGACACTGCTCCAGACCGCTTTTGCATCACTATTCATTTCAAAGCTATTCAGTGCCACAGAAAGCAGCAGCGGAGACCATGACCAGCTTGGCTTGTAGACTTATCCTGTTTGGCCATTCATTTGTGTCTGCCTCTACACAGGACACTTTCACCACACTACCAAGCACTTATCAAACTGCTCTGAGGACATTGATAACTCACTAGACACTACCTATGAACTCATCCACTTCAGGGAACTTTGCTGCACGCACCATCAACAGAGATATTGGCCCTTCTGGGACCTCACTTGATGCTTCAACTCTGGCTGTGTCTACATATGCATTTTCATCACTCAAATGTCTTCATTGTAAGCATCTGCTTAAACAATTAAAGGATTATTAAATAATGAATTACGTGCAGACTACAATAACTGTGTTCAAATCCAATGCAAGCTCTAAAGGTAACCTTAGAAATCCGGCTAACTGCCAACCACAAAATGGTCAGCTCTCCCTGAACCGTTGCCCACTAAAATGACACATAAAACACAATGTTTTTTATTGATCGTTGTTCTGTGAGTTTAAACTGTAATGAGTCTATACTATAATACAATGTTCTTATGTGAACTGAACCCAATTTTAGTTTTGGAATATTACACCTATTTTATCAAGCCTATTTTTGCTGTCTAAGCATTTCATTGCTAGCAACTTATGTACAACTCTGTTTTATAATGGAGTGAAAAACATTTAGGAAACAGAATATTAAGTGGACCTTGAAATTTCTGCAACAATATATATAACAGATGCGATTACTGTGTACAAATATTTTTTATTATTTATTAACAATATAAATATTTTTCCTAATGTTTTCATTATTTAGTGCTAAAAAATAAACATTTATATTTCATTATTATATACAGAATTTAGATACAGTACATATCATTTCAGTCCATTGGTACGGTTCTGTGTTGACCTATTCCTATTCATACTTTCCTCCACAGTCATGTACTATAAGTCTATAGATGTCTACAAGTGCAGAAATTATATAACATGTGCTCAATTATAAAATGAAGCACTACTTATCCATTTTCTACATATATGTCAATGATGACTAGAATTGTACATGATTTACATCATCACCTAATATGGCATTTTTTTAACAAAGTGCTAAGGATAGGTTTTCACCAATGGACATATGATGTCTGTTTTAATCAAAATTTACAATCAATGTCGTCATAGTTGAAGTTGGTAAAAAAAAACAACAACTGGGGGGCATATTATCAAGGACGGGTGATACATTATCGCCGCTTTTTTAAAACGGCGATAATGGGCTTGATAATATGCTCTATAGAATTCCTATCAAAGCCCATGTTAGATGTGAAGACATCTAACATGGGCTTCGATAGGAATTCTATAGAGGATATTATCAAGGCCATTATCGCTGTTTTATCGACAGTTTCCTGCCGATAAAAGCGGCAATAATGTATCGCCCGTCCTTGATAATATGCCCCTGTGTTTCTTAGCAAGCCTTTTGTTCTGTATCCCTTAACGTTTTGTATCATATTTGTGTGAGCTGCTCCTCTTAAGTTCGGTCACACTGGCAAAAGGAGAGATGGAGGAACCTTGAAGGGCCTTGAGCCATCCCTGTATATGGTTAGAGAATACTGATGTTGTGGAAGCAAATGTCTAGTTCATTAAACTTCTACCTCATCTTCCCCTTTAATCTTCCCAGTGTGTTTAGAAAATCGGCATTGATTTTTAACAAGGCACCCATTTCCTAGAATGATTTACGGGGGAACATAGTGAAGGTAATGTGGTATTTGTGCCATAAATATAAGCGGGAGAGATGTTGGTGATAGCAGGAGAAAGAGGTGGTTAGACAGAATATCGGAAACAAAACTTTCATGGGACAAAATGTCGTGTCAAGAATATCGAGGAAAAAAATACAGTGACGGTAAGTATCTATAGGTAAGCAAAGTTTTACTATATGTAACTCTACATATATGTACCTTGACCGAGGTACGTAAATGTGGAATTGAGAATAGTAAATCTATACTTATCCATTTGCACCAACCTTCTCGAAATTTTGGTCCTTGACATTTTAGTTTCTGATATTCTGTCAGTGATCCTAAAAAAACACCTTTTGGGGGGAATTTGGGGTTTTTATTATGTTTTTTTTTAACAATGCAAGGAGACTTGTGACTTTTGTCTCTGAGATTATGTATAGAACTTGCTATAATGTTCCTCCAATCCTCCCTTGCCAATATTGGATTCTGAACTCCACACCAGACATTTGTTTACATTACATGTAGTAGAGTGCAAAGTAACAGAGAGAAGGTTCATTTTCTTGACCTCTTTGCTGCAGCATCTCCTCATGAACAATTTCAGTACTCTGCACCTCCCTTGTGGTAGTGGTACTGCTTGTCTGTGTACGCTTGTGATGTTCAAGCTTGCATATTGTGAACTTTTCTGCATGCCTAACTTTTAGGATTTTTCTAATAGTTGATGTACCAAAATTATATCAACCTCTGTGTTCCTGGTTTAATGTAAGGTCACAGAATTTCCAAGCAGCGCTCCTTGTATTCAATTGTTTTACACCCAATGAGTGACTGACGTATTATCAAGAGTACCTCATATGTATGCTGGACTGCTTGGGATTGGAATATGTGCCTGAAATGGGAGTGCCAGGAAAAAAGCACAGGTACATGTTACGTGTGCAATGTATCCACTTGATGGGAGAGCCTTGTCACCTGGTGTCTAAACAACAGATTCTCCGGGAAAGCTGCTGAAGTGTTGTGATGTGAACATTTCACCATCTTACCTACACTCTGACATGACGAAAGAACCCTGATCCATGTCGTCACCTGGATGATGTTCAAAGGTGGGTTTTCCAGTATTTCAGTAGTACCTTGGATCCACCAGTGTCACCAGAACGAGTCATAAACACTCAAAGACCTGTGGGGCAAGCAACAAGCAAACACATATATGCATAGTCAATGAAGACAGCTAAGATCTAAAGAGAGTCTTCTCTTGCCTCAATGTAAGCCTCAATTCCACTATGCAAGAATCATACATTGTCCTCCTGTTACTTGAGCGTGATGACGTGCTTCTTTGTGCTTTCTCAGTGGAAGGAACTATGCACTCCTGCAATAAAGAATGTGATATTTTTCTTTTGGGATTCTTTACTTTGATAGGTTCAAAGTCCTAACTCCTCATTCAAGTCTGTAGACAGTCAAACAATATTAGTATGGTCATTTTTCCACTGAAAGGATATCGCAATCTTAACTTAAGGTTGCAGTTTTGAAGTTCCTGCACCTCTGCTTGGCAAGCTCACATGAACAGATGAGCATTTCTTTAGATACTACCTACCTAAGGTTGTCACTAAATCCAGTTCTCGCGAGAGCACACACTCGTATACAAACTCCAGGTGCTCTCATAAGACCTCTCACTGTTTGTGTGTTCATGGTAACCTACAATGTTTAAACAAACAACCCACTGTCTTCACCCGATACCTCACTGCTGTTTCTGCTGGAGTTTTCGGTTGTTGTCCAGTGACCCAGTGTCTTTGTGCTCAGCCATGTTACATTTTTCTGTTTACTACATCCTTCTACGGCGTTGCTGCATAATTGACCACGGGGCCAGAGTGCAAACCTGAATTATGCTGCAAAGTGGACCTTGAGACTTGGGTCTTCAAACTGAAGTTAAGGGATCGTCAGAGTTTATATAATTCACAACACTGCACTGCTTGGTACAACCCTCGATCCTTTACAATTGTCCACAGACAAAGTTGTTTTCTCTGATGATATTTCTTCAGCACACATGACATCTTCTGCTACAGCCTATATAGGCTCTACTCTCTCTTGCTCCTCTTTACTAGTCTTCTCTGGATACTGGCTCTGTCCCTGCTCTCCCTATCAGGCACCATTGTAAAATAAGCTAAAATATGCTGCAATATCTGTATTCTAATGAGCACTGACACAGAATAAAGAGCATTCACAAAGGCAAGATCTTGTGTTGTGGAAGGATACTCACGTGTTCACCAATGAGATTCCCTCTTTTGCTAAAATGTTCAAGGCCCTCAGCCACGATTTTGGATCTGTGCATCCAAAACAGGAAGTTCCACCACCACCAATGGTATTTGCATGGTTGGAACTTTGTGTCTTTGGTTGATGAACTCCAATTTTGGGCCCGGGGACCACAAATGTTCACAGCATAATCCACACAGCTGACCTGTCTTTCCACATGAACCTCCCCTCGTGGTCTGCAAATCGTTGCACACCGTTGTATTCGACAGGAGTAAATGGTACTCCTCTCCTCTGTCTCCTTGGGGGTAAGTCCAATTTTGCTGCTGTCTTAATTAAAGGTTTGTTTTTGGGTTCTGCCTTCACATGACCTATCCTTTATAAGCAATCCATCATAATAATTAATTCCTTTTATGTTAATTTTATTTTATATTTCTTTTTATCTTCACTTGACCATCTTCTAGTTCCTGCCCAAGGTACCCCATGTGAGTACCCCTTTGACTTATCTAGTACGGTTTTTGGTGTGCACCCTCCGGGTTCCTCTGCATGTCTTTCTCCCTATTTTTTTATTCAGGTATGTGAACCATCAATCTACAGCGTGGCCTACGATTTTTGCCAATAATCATTCTAAGTAGACACTCCACTTGTTTTGTACCGATAGGTGTCCCCATAACAATCGGTCCTGACGAGACCCCACAGTGCATAGGTTTGCCAATCCAGGCCTTTTTCTGAAGCACGAAAGAAAAAGGCCTGGATTGGCATATCTGCAACATTAGAAACGTAGGAATACATAAGCGCCTCTCGTGTGACCTAAGAAAATGATATGTGACAAAAAGTCAAAAGAAATGATCAACTTTTGGAAAACATGGAATAAAAATTGTGAAACGTGGATAAATCTATGGCATATTTGTGATTGTGCGTCTGGTGAAGGGTTACCTCGCTCCAAATCTGGATTCGATGTGATGATAAGCGCGTGGTCGCAGGGCAAACCACGCACCAGGGCTTGCACGCAAACAGTTTATACAATGACTAAATTAACTGTGAAAAATTGGAAGAAACTGGTGTGCACTTTGCTGCCCCCTTTTGTGAATAGTATTCCTTCTATGCCCCCTTCTCTTTTTTATGTTTTGTTGGGGCTCAAGCCTCAAGATGGCTGCCAACACTTCTTGATTTGAAGTGTTGGCAGCCTATCAGATTTGAACATGAGGACTCTCATATCTTTGGAGGATCCGCCACCATTTGTATACAAAATTTGAATTTCTTTTGATAACTCCACAACTACTGAATTTCTTTACACCACATAAGAAAAATGCACTTCCCTGGACCAATATCCATCTTTCTGCCAAATTTGGTGTAATTCCATTCATCATTTTGGGCTGTAGCCGTGTCTAAAGTTCCTATGGGAATTAACATGGGGAACACACGTTTTGGAACCCTCCTTTTTCTTGGGGCCCCCTTGACGGATCACCACAAAACTTTCAGGACAACAGCTGAAGTGAGTGTCATACTAACTTGGAAAATGTATATATATCTGAACAGAATTATACAAAATTTGGCAGAATCCTAGCTCTTGATCCAGAAAGCGTGCAATTTGTGATTTGCAACTCGGTACAGTACTCCCTCAGTACTTCAGTTGAACCATGAGGTCAGAAACGAGATCTGATTGGTTGGGCTGCAACAGGAAATTAAAGTTGTGCCCACCATTTTATGACTTTTGTTGTAAAATACGAATAAGGAATAAGGAGACTGGGTAAAGATATCTTGAACCCCTGGCCCTTGTGGGGGGTCCTCAGGAATACCCACCTGGGACCATATTAAAAATACTTTTTTCACTTTGCTGTGGTACTGCAACACTCAACATAGACCATGTGTAGTTTTACAGTAGTACCAAAGGCCACAAAACAGTAGCATTTTCTTGGGGCTCTGCAAGGCCATGATGGTTGGCCAGCAACATGGTATTTGCTGCCAGTGGGTACTGTGCACAGGTCTTGGCCATAAGCGAGGCCCTGCGCCCAACCCCATGCCGCATGGAGGCCACAGGGGGGTGTACAAAGGGCTTGGCCTGATGCCTGATCCGGTTTCCATTACCACGCTGCACACAGCCAAAGGTGGGGTGTAGCACCGGTGGGAATTATAGTTATTTCAGTTAACTAGCGTTACTTCAGTTACTATAGTAACCGAATATCAGTGGTTTTC
Source organism: Lissotriton helveticus (assembly GCF_964261635.1). Classification (NCBI taxonomy): domain Eukaryota; kingdom Metazoa; phylum Chordata; class Amphibia; order Caudata; family Salamandridae; genus Lissotriton; species Lissotriton helveticus. The sequence goes on along the minus strand of NC_136059.1, from coordinate 932,973,701 downwards.
TTTTAGCTTTAACCATTTTTTTAACTAATATTTGCAACTAGAACACCACTTACACCTTTATTTTTTTTATTAAAAGAATATGTACGTTTCTCTGTTTGTGTGTTACCCTGTGATGTTCGCCAACAGGGCAGCTAGTTAGAACAATGTTTCCATAGCAAAAGCATTTTTTGGTTTGTTAATAACTTTGGTACCTTTTCACAAATCTTTATGAAGTGTTCCCCAAAAAAGTTCACCCACCTCAGCTCGTTCTTGGAAAGTTTTGGTGATCCATCTAGCTGGGAAAGAGAAAAATGGGGCGTCCCAAAAGGCATTTTTTCAATGCGATCTTGTCCAGAAAGTATGCTTTCTGTGCTCTCTCTGATTTGGTATAAATACATTCTGTAGTTTTTGAGAAATTGAGGTTAAAATGTATGTATATATCAAGCGGCAGAGGATTCATAGATACAATAATTTTTTTTTAAAACAGGATAGCCGATCTGCAGATCCTATTCAAATTGTATTTTTTAAAAAGCATGCTCCTACCCTTTTTATAAATAATACCCCCTCAACCCCGACTGGCTTGGGCTAGGGACTGAGAGGATGGTGCAGTAATTTATTTTTGGTAAGGGAGGCATGCACCCCCCTCCCCAAGCTGCATAGAGGCCCTGGTGACCCCATTCTCCATGACTAACATTCATATTTAGGGGATAGGTGCTTGCAGCCCCTCTCCCTCAGCTTCTTAGAGGCCCCAGGTCCCCATTCCTGATGCTGTGAGAGCAGTGTCCCGGGGACCCTATAATCCAGGACACTGCTATTCCCTGCCTGGAGAGTTTTGGTATTCCCTCTCCAGACTCTCCTGGGCAGGAGCACAGCTTTGCTCCCACCCAGTGGAAGCATAGAGAAAGGTGGGAGCAGAGTAATGATACAGGCATCCAAGATGGGTTCTGGCTGCATACCAGCGGGAGCATCAGGGCCTTGGGTCACTCCCAAAGGCCCCCAAAGAGTAGAAATGTTGTAATTGCCCTAGGTGGGCAATGCTCCCACTGTACAAATACAATTATGTTACAACTGATCTCGTTGTGGGAGTTCAGGCTACTATAATGTGTTGGCTGGTCATAAGATCTTGAGGCAGATAATTCTGACCCCATTAGCTCCTTAGCTTCAATGATTAAACATTGAAAAAGGGCGCTCTTCCCACCACCTTTAGGAGAGGCAGTTAATATTGCCTTCCTCAAGCCTGAAAAGGATGAGAATCTCTGACAGCCTAGCGTATGGATATCTGTAATTAAAGTGGATGGTAATCAACTCACCACAATAACTGCAACCAGACTGTAGGCATTGATGATTGGTCTGATCTTACAGTAAGAGGTGGGATTTATTCCAAGAAATCCTACATTAAACAATCTTAAATCGTTTTTGGAAGAAATTACAATATTTATACAGAGCTGGAAGTGGTCTCCAACTTCCTGGGTGCTAAGAGGGTTGCTGATTCGATTGAATGTTTTTTATGACATTCCATCGAATCTGGGAATAATTCTATTGGTGCTGGGAAGACTAGGAATGGGCTCCAATATGTCAAAAGTCATAGACCTTCTGTATGCAGGCTCATCAGCAGGCATATGTATAAAGACCTAGTTGACTGCTCTCTTTCATATGACGCAAGGACAAAGGCAGGGCCACACTCTCTCACCCTTTTAGTGACTATTATGGAAAAGTTATCCTCTGTGTTAAGAGAACATTACATAACCTGTGGCCTGGCTTTAAGCTCCAGCCTGCTGTTGATATATATGCATGTGGATGATATAATATTGTTTATTAAAAATCCTGAAGTAAATATGATACCCATAATTGACCAAGTGGTACACTTTCTGCACTAGTCAGGATTACACACAAACCGGGATTAATTTGAGGTGTTCCCATTCACGACAGCTACAACAGAGATAGCTACATAATACCGCTTATGATAGTGCTTGCACTAACACTCACAGGATAGGTGTTATATGCAGGGCACATTGCCCTGTTAAAAATGGAATTATGTCACAAGCTTCTACATTTGTTTGTGAACATCTCCGTATCACTCACTAAACACTCCTCTCCACGCTTGAATTCCTTGTTGTTTAAATTAGTTTGGGAGGTTGGAAATGCTCATGCTAAGTGTACAATGCTAATGTTACCATACCACAAATGAAGACTTGTTCTCCCTCACCCTGAATTGTACTTTCTGGCTGCCCAGGCCCATTTTGAAACGTATTGGTATCATCCCCCGCTATACATGCCCAAATGATTGCTGAGCCCCAGCTACTGGAGTCTAGCACACTTCAAATGTCCATAGTCCCAAAGCCTTGGAGAAACCAGACAATTATAAAAACTGAGTATTAGAAATGGGGGTCTCTAGTTGGCAGGTTGTTACCCTGTCCAAATAGGGACCCTTCTTCCTGAAATAACCCCTCCCCTCACCCACTTGGTAGGTTGGCACAAGCAGTCAGGCTTACTTCAGAGGCTGTGCGCAAAGCATTTGCACATAACATACAGTAATACAGTGAAAACACTACAAAAAGACACTACACTAGTTTAGAAAAACATCCAATATTGATCTGTGTAAAATAAGACCAAAACAATAAAAATCCAACATACAATAATCAAAATATGTACTTTGCTAGAATAACCCTAATAATGCAGTTCCTTGAAGTCGGTAGCTCCATCTGGTACTACTGCAGTGCTGAAAACAACCAAATCCAACAGTTTTTATTGCCCGCGTCGGTGTGGACTGGTGGAGGTGTCAGAAGACTTGTAAACAGTACCTTTAGTTCCTGCCGGCCGCAATGGTGTGGGCCGGCGGCAGCGGTTGTCAAGGCTGTGGTGTGAAGCAGCGCAGTGCGGCATGCGGTGCCCTCAGGTCACGTGCAAGCAGCGGCTTAGTGGCGGTAGTCCAGCGGCATTGGTGAGACCAGGGCTGTGGTGCGATGTGGGGCAGTGCTGATGGTCACAGTGCAAGTTGTGGTGTCCGAAGATCGGCGGTCAATGGGGCTGGCATTGGTGTGCCGCATCTGTGGTGTAGGACGGGGCAGAGCTTCGTGTAGCTTACCAGCGGTGCCCCAGACCATGGTGCAGCCCATGTGGGCGATGTTAGCTGGCAACTGCATCATCGGTGAGACCAGGGCAGCAGAGTGAAGCAAGGCCATGCTGAGTGCGGTGCCCACAGTGTGCGGTGCAAGCAGAGGCTCTGTGGCAGCGGCGGTCATCGTCATTAAACAATAGAGTTGCAGAAAGTTCAGTCCAGTCCTTTCTCTGCCCAAGACAGGAGCGGCCACTACAAGCCAACACAGCAGAGCACACAGCAAAGTGGTACTTCCTCCTTACAATTTCTCCAGCTCTTCTGCTTGGCAGGTTTCTGAGTCCAAAAGAGTTCTAAAGACTTCAAAATGTCCAGGGTATGGGCCCCAATATTTTTAACACATTTCCTTTTGTTTTGTTGTGGCAAAGAGTCTCTGTGCTTAGTCCAAACCAGTTCTGTCCTCTCAGGCCCAGCTTCCTGGAAGGAGGAGGAGACAGCATTGTGTAAGGCAGACCAGGCCTATTCAGATGCAAGGAGATCTCCTCCCACTAGCCTAAATGCAGCCCAGGTCTATTCAGCCCAGCCCTGACTAATCTAGGAAAGGCAGGGTGGTACACCTCACCCCCACAGTGGCTGTCTACAGTGAATGCACATCCCCAGCCCCTGTCACTCCAAAGCCAGACCGTCAATCCACAACCCAGCAGAGGCACAAAGAATGGGTAAGCAAGAAAACACACTGTATTTCACTATCAATACATGTCACACACACCAGTGCATGTCCTACCGTTCACATACACTGCACCCTGCCCATAAAGGTACCTTGAGATTCTGCTATTAGACAATCCCAAACCACCACCAACTGCTGAAAGGGCAATTAGTGCTCCCCTCCCCCATACATGGACTTACATGCTTCAGACTAAAGAACACATTTCAAGATGCCTAGCATCCTTCTGTAAGAGCCTACAGAGTTCACCCCACTGACATAGGTCATCTAAGTAGCTGATAACCGCAGATGTGTATCGCCAATATATGATAGAATTATAAACATTAAGGTCGGTGACTGTGATAGCTCTGGGGAACAATGGAAAGTGACAGCAGGAGAACAAATTCTAGACATAACATGGGCATGTTGCTGAATGCAAACTGAAAATATGCCCTTAAACAGTTAACTTTGGTTCATACAGGTACAATGTTAGCACCTCTTTTATAATTCATCTGTTTTTCTACACAAACTAGATCCGATAAAAAGTCCTATTTGTTTGAGGTGACATGTTCCTGAAGCTTATTTCTATTCAATTATGTGTGGTTGTCCCAAAATCAAGGAATACTGCACCTATGCTTTTATCACAATGGAGTGAGAACATACTAGAATAGAGAGTTCCGAAGCCTCCAGTCATGGCATTGCTTGGCTATGTAGCTGAAATGTCTAACTCACCGATTAAACTAACGGTGCTGTCCCACCTCCTGGACAAAAGCTGGATTGACATGATCGGGATGAAAAGAGGAACACCAAGGATGGAGGACTGGTTATAAGACTTAGCAGAGCAACATACACAACCCTATAACCTGTATCTCAATCCACACATACATGAGGTCCTCTTTATACGTTTCTGGACAATTCTACTGAGAATGACTTTCATGAAGACGTGCATAAAGGAGATACTCGCCTGACTGATTTGTTGCATTCGATCAGTGTAACAATATTAAAGAGAAATGCTTTACGAACAGCCTGGTAAATAAGAAAAAAGTGAAATCACATTCCTATCTGGATCTATAGCACTGTAAGATATCTCACAGCGCAGGGCTGTGTTAATGATAACATACCTGTAACATAAAATAGCTATAGCCACCTCCAAGTGAACTACTTTGCATTTACAAGAAGTGTACACAAAGTGTTGTATCTGTATGATAAACGCTAATTCAGTGTTTTAAAAGGTGTATTGGCATTGGGGTGCAAGTAATGGATGGCTAGAACGCCCTGCAATCCTGGGAGAGGCGTTCTTGCAAATTGAATGGTATGGTTAAAATAAAAAGGGGTGAATGAGGCACGCTTAACTTGTTTGAGTAGGGAGAGAAGAACATGATCTCTCTTTAAAGATAGTTTTCTCATTTTCTACTTCCCTGAAATTCTAGTAAATGTTTCCTAGTGGATCATGCAAGAGATGATGAGAGTTAGGTATCCAGATAGAAACATAGGCACTGGGAGTAGGGCTGCGGGGGGCGTGGTGGGTGAGAGGGGGTGCTGCTGCAGGAACCCGAAATAACCATGCTGGAGTCCAGATGGTGAATGAGCAATGGAGATGTCTTTACATTTTCCTTTCTTCTTGTCACATTTGAGTTGCTTTCAAAGACAGAGGGCAAATGACAAATGATGTCTTCAGACAAAATTGATGCGTATTCATTAACATGGTGGTTAGTGTTTACATTTCTTTCTAAGGCTCAAAATAAATAGGATTTTGTAGCATGAACTAACAATCTTGCTGGGGAACTGGGCATGTGAAAGGATAGGCTGTAGGAAATGAGTATTTTCTAATACAAAAACACATTTAAATGCATGTAAATTGACTACAAATATTTCAAAATGTATCAGCATTTAGGAAAGCACTAATGGAGAACCTTTTTTGCAATTCCAAGTGTGAAGGAAGCAAAAAAGGAACAAAACAAATCAAGACACGTACTTAATGATTTGCCATTGATAAATATTTGCTGAAACCTGATTTTCACACATTGCTTGTGAGCTATACAGTTTTTTCAGTCAAGCTACATGCCATTGTAAATGTTGTGGTCATGTCAATGAAAAATGTGCTTCTTGTAAATGATAATGCACTACCACACAATACTTTAGCAACGTATTCGCAAGTGTGCTCCAAGATGCATCACTTGTTGTACATCATACCCTTACCGCTCCCTTTTCACTAGGGGGTGGGCAGCATTGTGTGCATGGATCATGGTCCCAACAATAACCTCAATCAATGCTGAACTGGGTGTGCTGCTGCTTCATTGAGATCTGCAAGGCAGTGCTGTCACACTACTCTCCAGGATGAGGTGTCCAAGGTGACAGACACAGTCACAACCATGTCTGGTCCACTTTCTCTCTTGAAGTAATGGTGGAGGAGTGCAGACAACTAGGCAACGTCTCAACGTGGTGAAGAGATTGGCGTTGCTTTTCTCCACGCTTCCAGCTCGTAGAGACTGCTTGGTAGTGCACACCTTTAGCCCTCACAGTTTCCGCAAAAAAAAATGCCACCTCCTCTGTGGTCCCCTACAGGACTAGGGAGTGATGTCTATACTTGCTTGTAATAGGAAAGTAGTGGTGTCATTTTCTTATTACAGTCGTGACCTGATATCAAACAATTCTTGTGATAAAAAAGACTTCAATGGAGATTACAGGTACATAATAATAATCTCCCATATTTTATTCAAATATACGCAGAAAATGACAATAGAAAAGACTACCTGACACTGAGTGCCCCATTTTCTGCTGCTTAAATGGGCACAAAATATAGCGTGTACCCTTTCTGAGGGTCATAAAATGGACGGTGCTCATCACAGGCAGGTGTGGTGTAACGGGTTGTAACTTTGGGCATTCTTTGCGCGCCCCAGGTGACTTTAACATTAGTTATACATTTTTATATGAAGGTTTTCAATGAGGATCAGCTGTCGAGACTTAAAACTAGCTTTTAATAATGATATACTCTCTAATTAAAGGGCAGTGATCGAGGTGTCTAAGGCATCTAACATTTCTCTCCTCTAACAGATTTGTAAGCATGCGGGATGGCCCTGTCAACATTGACGTGGATTCAAAACATAAGGAAGACATAGAAAGCAGCAGAGATTTAGAACAGTTTGAGAAGGAGTTCATGAAAGCCTACATTGAAGATTTAGCGGAAAGAGGTAAGTTTACAGGAAACACTCGCCCGTTTTTATGTCTGTCATAACAGTAGTTAAACTCTCACTTATAAAGAGAACATAACAATTACCAGTAATTTTGATTCACAAAGTATGCTGTAAATCTCTGAACGTACATTGTGGAGATTTGCACATTATTTACTGATTCACCGAAGTTTGGAAAAGGTATGCGCACGAGTACATTTGATCGACAAACATTTCTAAGTGTGCTTGTGATCTCTAACCTTAAGTGTGCAAGTGCACATTGGAGAAATATTGTATGCGTTGGATGAGGAAGTTAATGAAATGGAATAAACATTTATTTTATTTCCTGTTTTATCTTTTGAAAAATTGTCCATCCTACATATCCCTCGTGAAAAAGGTGAATAGTGGTGCACTGCTGCATAGTACCATGGTCGTGTAAGTTTAAAAGTGCAAACAAAAATACCTGTAAAAAATCATGTTAAATTTCTATTATTGTCCACAAAAATATGACTGTGTGCAAGTTCATAAAGCTTTCATTGCATTTCTTCTACCACTCACAAATCCATTTTAGGTCTGGTCTGAGCAAAGACCTATTGATTTTACAAAAATTAAAGGTATAATATACCTACATGAAGTGGCTTTCTGCCACCTCTCGTCATTCATTAGTCTGTTCTTGCGTCATTCACATTTTGCTTCTGCATATTACAGCCACTGGCTAACTTTACTCAGTGACTGCATTTAGCCCTTTCATAATGAGCACAACCACACACAAGGTAGTTCCCTTCAGTGCCAGAGTTTTTGTTTTTACTTTCATATTACTTTAGTGCTGCTTTTTTTGTAGAACCTGATGTGATGGAAGGACGCTTTCTACTAGATGGAAGGACCCTTTCTTCCAGATGAAAGCACAGGGCACATTTTCAGCTTTATCAGTTCCTGTCTCCTGCCAATGCTGTTGCAAATTGCTTTTGAAGTGGCTTTTGTTTACCGGCTGCTGCTTTTTCACATCATACCAGCAGTTCACAAGAATCCTGAATATAAGCTCATCAGGGTGCTCTATCTTTGCAAATTTTCTGTCAGTCATTCCTTCTTTCTGTCCTTCTTTATTTCTTTTTTTCCTTCTTGGCACTTTCATTTTTTGCTTGCTCCTTTTTTCTTTCTTTCTTTAATTTTTCTTGCTTTCCTGCCTACCGCTTTCATTTCCTTTTTCTTTCCTTCTTTCCTCTTTGCTTTTTTTCTTTCCTTCCTTCTTCCTCTTTGTTTCTTTCTTTTTGTCGTTGTTCTTTCTTTCTTCCATTTTCTTTCTTTCTCCCCTTCTTTCTTTTTAATTTCCTTCTTTCCCTTTTACCCTCATTCATTTGTTTTTTCATTCTTTATTTTTTCTTCTCGCCATTCCTTTTTCTTTCTTGCCATCATCTTTCTTTTTCTCTCTTTTCTTTTTTCTTTCTTTCATCTTTCCTTCTTTCCTAATTTCCTTCTTTCCTCCTTACTTTCTTTCTTCTTTCTTTCATCTGTCCTTTTTTCTTTCTTTCCTATTTATTTCTTGCTTTATCTCTTACGTTCCTTCTTTCCTGAAGCCAAGAGGCTTGCATCCAATGTCAGATCAATTAGCTTTTATTAAGTCTGTGCTATTCAAGAGCAGCATGTGTGTAACACAGTTATCTATTGGGGTTTTCAGGCAGACTTTGTCCATTACTCTTTATTGCTGTCATTGACATTTTTCTTCCACCCACTCCAGCATATATCAAGCAACAATGTGTCAGCCCACTTCAGCCATTGGCTAAATTTACTATGAATTATGACTTCCTGCCCTTTCACAACCAGCACATCAACACACAAAGTAGTTCCCTTCAGTGCCAATGAGTACTATAGTAATATGTGCTTTTTGAGACCAAAACAATCTTTTTGCTGTCAGCCAATGCTTTTGTTTATATTAAGGAGGGCATAGCAGCTTCCTGAAAAATAAAGCAAGATCAATGAAAATAAAACAAGAATTGCCAAAAGGCTGGCAGCCAGCGCCAGACTTACTGGCTTTGCCAATGCTTGTTAAGTAGGTTCAGTAGTACTGCAAGAGTACTATTTCACATACTATTAAATGCCTTTGTGGATTGGTCCAAAAAGATGTAAAATGGAAAATAATATTGAACAATAAAACCAAGACTTACTGCCCTTCCACCCCAGAACTCATTGGCATCCATGGTGTTCTACACTAGGTCAGTTCTGCATACACCTATCACTCACAAATCTCAGCTTTCTTAGAATCAAACAGAACTAAACAGCTTTTCCCAAAATGTCATAGACCCTCTGAGTTGAAAAACAGTCACAAATAGAAGGGTGTCTACTTTTAGTCTTCAACAACATGATGCCTTTAAAATTACTTTTTTACATCAAAGTAGCTATCCTTACATACATTCCCCTTTCTACACATAATTTACAGATCACCAAAATCCTAAAAAAACTTCATATAACAGATAGCTGCCTATTTCTCTCTGAGTCAAATGCAATGTTCCAACAACATATACTTAGGAGATTTCAACAAACACTGGTGTCAAAACAAACTTAAACTGTATCAGGAATTACTCAGCACCACACAATTCTTCAATCTGAGTCAACTAATCTCCACCCCTGCTCACACCAAAGGAAGAGTATTAGACTTGACATTAGCATTTGGAGAGGGAATCTCTCTCACAAACCCCGTAGACGCTGAATAGTCAGATAGGTTCACCATACACTTCTCTAGTTAATTCAAGGCCAGCTTGTCCCTGAAACCCCATCAAAAGACAAAATTCTAGTCAGGAAATACAGAAACATGTCTGAAAATTCCTTAAACAATATTCTCATCCATCAACTAGATACCCTGGATTTTAAATCAGGCATCAATACCGTTACAATTACCTATAAGCAAGAAGTTGACACATTTGTTGACAAGGAAGATCCTAAAAGATGAAAAACTGCCAGAAACCTCCTGCTCAAACAATGGTTAAATTAAGAGCCTTAAGAAACTCTGGAATTTGAACAAATCTACTATCAAAAGCATATCGAAATTAAAAGTAGCAAGAAAAACTACAAAACTGCAATACAAAAGGCCAAAGCACCACAAATACAGAATCAAACTGATCTTACACAATACTCAGCCAAATTTGTTTTAAAAAATAATGAAAGCGAATACTTCGGAGCCTAAATCACACTCATGATTCTGGAACAAATTTATGAAAATATAGAAGATGACACACAACATTATTTTCTAGAGCATGAAATACATGGAGCTCATTCAGCCTACTAAAACACTTTGCTCAAGCAATTATGCCCAGTGCACTATTTCAAGCATCCCTAACTTGCTTCAATAATAAAAAGTAACTTTATATTTTTTAGCATCATACTAGTGTGCACTAGTCTATTCCTTCCTACATCAGGGAATGTATCCAGACCGCCGTAAACTAACACAATTCACGCCAAGACTACACAAATCCAGCTCTAATCTGGAAGCCTTGGAGAACTACAAACCTATTTTGAACATCCCATGGCTGGGAAAAGTCATCAAAAAGCCATTGCAAAACAACTAAACAAATTCAATAAAGACAACCTGTTGCCCTCACTGTCGGAGACAGGATTCAGGATGAGTCCCAGCACTGAAACTGCCACAATAAAAGTCCTTTATGATGCTCTACAAATTCTGAATAAAGGAGGTGCTTGCATTCTAACTTTACTCAACTTGATGACAGCCTTCAATATCATCTATCATGAAATTCTACTGAAAGCAGAATTGACTTAAAAAAAACAGTTCTCAGGAGGTTTAAATCCTTTCTCTCAAATCGATCCCACCTGGTTGTAGAGTAGTCTTTAGAATGATTGAGCAATAGAATCCTTGCTGTCTGGGAAGAGTTTAAACAAGAATTATGCAAGCAGCTGTGAGTTATTAATGTGTGGTTATTAAAATCATGACACAAGGGGTGCAGTGTGTGATTGTCTGCTGAAGAATAAAGATGTCTGTTACAGAGCTCCATGTGTGGCATGTTTAATTTGCATGCTCCCCGACTGGAGAGAAGGGTACAGCTGGTGATGAGTAAGGGACACGCCACGAAGAAAGGAAACTTCTCTCCATGAGAGTTTGAAACGCTATAGCAAACTGCTTATGCTTGGCATGTGTGCCCCAAATCAATGTGCAGCAGTCTGAGGTCAGTGTCTGTGGAGTCAGCCCATACACAGCCCTTGAAAAAGTCAAAGGCCCGACAGAGGAGCACATGCGAAAAACCTGCCAGAATCTGCTGATAAGGCTGAAAGGAAAGATATTGCTTTGCGCCATAACAAAGAATCATCATCCATGCAAAGCAAATGCTAAAGGCAGTGATAACCAGGTACAAAAGTAGAAACGTACCTTCACAAGTGAGTGAAGTGTCATACTACCTTTGACCAGACATGGAGACCCAAGTACAAACACACAAGTTGTGTTTGCAGAAATTGCAGGTGCTACGGGTTATACTCCATCGCGGTTGCTCAGACAGCATGTGCCAACACAATGTCTTCAGAGGGCAGCACGAAATACACAGCAGCTGTATTCCTGAAACCACTACCCCCATTTGACATGAAAAAGAAACAGAACACTGGTGTCAAGTGGGCTGCAAGGATCAAAACATTTGATGACTTAATAGATGTGCTAGAAGAAGACGATAAGATCATTAAATAGGTAAAGAACCTTCCTGGTGATGGAGTGAAAGAAGCGATAAAGGAAGTCTCGCCAACTAAAGCAAAATCGTAACAAAAGATAAAAGAAGCTTTGGAAGCCAAGTTCAATCCAAGGCCAAATGTCGACTATGAAAGATGCATCTTCATCCAAGCACGACAACAGGTTGATGAAACAATGGATGAGTTTGTTGAAAGACTTGATACACTCATTCAGCATTGCAAGTTCTGTGAATTCACCAACGAAGAACCAAGTGTCTCAGAATCATTGATGGCTTCCTTTCCAATTCATTTAAAAGGTGCATATTGAGAGAAATGCACAGTCTTGGGAAAATGCTAATGGCTGCAAGAGCAGAAGAACAAACAGATGAACAAGCTGCTTAAGTAGAAGTGGGAATGGTCCATCATGAACCGGCCCTGATCATGAAAAGCAGGAAGAAGCGAAAACAAGATGCAAGTATGTTGAGATCATCAAATAAATCAAAGTATGTTTCTGTTGTGTATTTTCATTTTCGAATGAAGCTAAATGTCCAGACACAGGACGGACATGCAAAGGATGTGGGAAAGAAAATCACTTCACAATTGTCTGCAAAGCAAAAGAGAAATTAAATTTGTAAAAGCGAAAAGAGAAAATAGGCACCAGGTTCCGGAAATATTCTCGCCATGCCTGCAAAATCGAAAAGCAAAATCAGCTATGACAAATGGAAACAAGGCTAGATTAATTGTCATCAAGCTCATCATACAAAGGCTCTTCACAAATGCTGTTGAGTACTGTTAAAGAATTTGGGTGTGCTTTAATGGTAGCTACCAAAGAGTAGCGTGCACATGTAGGAATAGCTGTTTGTAAAGACCAAGGTTAAAAAAACATCCACCAAGCGAAATGACAAACTTTATTTGGTCACTGTCCCAAAATCACCAATAACTTTTACCGTAAGCAGTGGTGCCTCAATTATCATCATGCTTGTGGAAAAGTTTAACAGCCTGTCCCCTGTACTTCGCCTTACTCCATCAGGCACAAAGGCATACATGTGGGCTGCTTCTGGACCACTGCAGAGTCAAGGGTCATTCCCTGAAAGCATGCTGTGCATCAAAATGACATTGGTGCAAGTGTCAATACATGTCCTTCAAGGAACTTCAACCAGTGCATGCCTACTCACCTTTGCCACTGCTGCTGACATAGTACTGATATCTCTCAACTACAACCTTCGTACCCAGTCTGAAACTGTAAGTAAGTTCCCGTTGTTTCATGGTTTCGGTGAAACTCAGGACAATAAAAGTGCAACATCATATTAATGAGGGCGTTCACCTTGTTAACACAACAGCACCGGAGGGTTGCTTTTCACTTGCAAGAACCTGTTGAGAAAGATCTAGAAGCATTGTTGAAGCATGACATCATTGAATTTTCCTCCCGCCCTATGCAATGGGTCTTGCTTATAGTGGTCATGCCAAAGAAGGACAGTGGAGGTACAGTATTTATTTGTGTTGATATGTGCCAGGCTATCAAAGCAATCAAAAGAGACAGACATCCTGCTCCCCAAGTAGCTGACATGATCGTGCAATTAAACAGAGCCAAATTCTTCTCCCATCTTAACTTGAACAAAGGATACCATCAGCTCGAGCTGGAAGAGAATTGCAGGTACATTAATACTTTTTTCACTCATGTTGGCTTGTTCAGATACAAAAGACTGAGTTTTACAGTGTCTTTGGGTGCAGAAATATTTCAGGATGGTCTACGCCGAGTAATGCAACCTGTTACACATGCTTTTAATGACAGTGATGGCATACTTGTATTTGGGACAACACGGAAGAAGCATGACAAGGCTCTTACACAAGTGTGCCAGTTACGTACTGATTTGGTCCTCACTCAGAATGCAGCAAAGTATGAATTTTTTATTAGACCAAATTTAAATCTTTTGGGCACATACTCACTGATGGGGGAATGGCTCCTGACCCAGATAAGGTGAAGGCACTGTCATCCACTTGTCCCGCACAAGATGTAACCAAGCAGCGATCTTTCTTAGGCATGGCTAGTTACTACTCAAGGTACATTCATGACTTTGCAACATTGAGGGCCCCATTGAAAGACTTAACAAAGCGAAATGCCCCATTCCAGTGGTCTTGTGAATGTGACCAAATGTTCTAAAGAATATTTGAGAATGCTACTGAAATGGCGTATTTTTACCCCAAGTGACATACTGAGTATAAAGTAGATGCATGCCTGGTGGGGCTGGGAGCAATCCTTGCTCAACACAATGGTCATCAAAATGCTCAGAGAAACATTGTGGCCCATGCCTTTCAAAAGCTTGTCTGTAACTGAAAGTGCCTATTCTCAGCCGGAAAAGGAGAGTCTGGCTTTAGTGTGGGCCTGCAAATATTTTCTTGTTTTTGTATATGGAAAACTTTTCACCATTATTACAGACCACCAGGCATTGCTCACTATTTTTTTAAACCAAAAGGCTAAGATGCCCCCTTGTATTGAGAGGTGGGGGAGTATGACTGTGAAATTGTGCAAAAGCCAGGGAAAGGTCAAACCCCTGTTGATTACTTTTCAAGAATGCCGCTACATCGCCACAGTTTGCCATCTAAAGCAGCTGAAGAGTATGTCAACTTCATTGTCAGGTCCAGCACGCCAGCAGCCCTATCCATTGAACAGATTATTGCTACTACCAATACTGATAAGAACATGATTACCATCAAAGATCTAATTTCAACTCAAGCGTGGAAGATAAACATTCAGCCTTTTACTGATGATGTTGAATTTCAAAAATTCAAAAATGTACAGGATAAACTCTCCATCACCCGAGAGGGTATCGTATTGAGAGACTCGAGAATCGTTATCTCTGACGGTCTGAGACAGCAAGTCATTGAGTTGGCCCATGAAGGACATTGTGGTATTGCTGCTACCAAAAGAGAGCTATGAGATAGAGTGTGGGACCCTCGCCTAGATGAATGAGTTGAGAAAAAACTGAAAAAGTGCTATTTGTGTAACTGCTTATCTACCAAAGTGATGCAGCATCCATTGACCATGTTTGACCTTCCTGTGTATGTCTGGGAGAGAGTGGCTGTTGATTTCTTTGGGCCCCTAGCAAATGGTCATCATCTCATGGTAGTCATTGCTTAATACTCATGTTTTCCTTTGGTGGAAGGCTTATTATTGACAACCCATGATAAAGTCATTGAGCAGCTTGATGACATCTTTGCAGGGTTGGGCATTCCCGCAGTTTTCAAACCTGACAACTGCCTGCCTTTCAATAGCAAAGAATTCAATGAGTTTCTTGTTTGACTCAATATCAAGCATCAAAGGAGTATGCCTCTCTGGCCTCAAGCCAAATGTGGTCCATGGGCACTCTCAAGAGAGTGATTCAGCAAGCATTGATAAAGGGAATCAATTTAAAACTAGCCATATGTCAAGCCCTTCGTGCCTATCGATCAACTCCACATTCCACCACTGGTGAGAGTACTGCCACCTTGAAATATGAAGGAGCTATCGGAACTAAGATTACACACTGGACATCAGACCAATCAATAAACACGGATAAGGTTTGTGTCACAGACACTTCTCGAAGGTGCAACATGAAAACCAATGCTGATCAGCACTGATGCACCTAGGAAACGGCCTTCAATAAAGGGGACTAGGTTTTGGTCAAACATAAACTGAAGAAAAAGGACACATGGTAATGCTCATCGTTCATGGAAATTCTATCCCACTGATTCATCACACTTTAGAAATTTGCCTCAGTGTTCATCTTCCCCTGAGATCGTTAGCGAGGAAACCCCACCTGAACATCCAGGTCAAGCATCTGAGCCTGTGTCATTCGTGAATGATTCATGTACCCCTCAACTACCTCATACTACCCTATCTGGCAGACCAATGGGAGTGGCTTGACAACTCATTGAGGAAATATGATGTTAATGTTTGTACTTTTTATTTAACTAAGGGGGAGATGTAGAGTCTGTAAGATCATTGAGCAGAAGGACCCTTACGGTTCTTGAGGGACTTTAAACAAAAATCCTGCAGAAAGTTGGGAGGTGTTAAGGTGTGGTTATTAAAGTCATGATGAAATGCGTGCTGTATGTGATCGCATGCGAAAGAATAAAGACGTCTGTTAAAGAGCTCTGTGTGAGGCTTGTTTTATTTGCATACTCTCAGGCTGGGGAGGATGCTACAGTGGTAACATTGGAAACCCATATTTTCAGACCTGAACAGGTATTTCTCGGTGTACCTCAAGGTTCCATCCCATCCCCCATCGTATTCATTCTATTTGTCACTTCTAGTTCTAGAAAACTCAGGCATCCATCTCCATCAATATGTGGATGATACGCAGCTTTTTAAAAACTCTCATCCACATACAACCAAACTCTTATAAAAAAAGCAATGGAATAGATTTTCTCACGAGCATCGAAAAACTCCTTAGAGTTTAGTTAGTTAAAATGGTGTTTGTACTATCATGCGACTCTAACAAAAGTATTGATGCAGCCTTAATAACAGGTTTGGCTGACACCTGTTGCCCACCCACCTCAATTGCAAAATCCTTGGGCTTCATCATTGACAGCCTCTTATCTGAACCCCATTTAATTTAGTCTCCCAAACTTCAAATTTCCAACCATGTCAATTAAAAAGAATAAAATAAATTATCTCAAATGTTAAACTAATGACTGCAGCTCCTGCACTCAAATTCTCAGGATTAGACACAGGGAATGGCATCCTACCTGGCCTCCTGGTGTAAACCTTGCAACCCCTTAAGGCAGCAAGGCAGTCCTACATTCTACAGCCTGACTAAACTGAGACTAAAGAACATTTGACCACATCTCTCCTATCCAGAGATCTCTCCATTGGCTCTCACTTGAGGCTAGAATCTAATTCAAAATATGCTGTCTCATGTTCAAAGCCATCCAACTGGGCAGACCGAGCTATGAAACAGAATTGTTAAAAAACCTGGTGACTCCAGAATATCACACAACAGGGTTTGCTCACTATCAAACACCAGGAATTCAATACTTACCTGGCTCAAAGACAATCTTTTTCAGGTGCCGCTCCTACTACCTGGAGCTCCCGCCCTATCCTATTGTCAACAGACATCCTCTCATTCAGGAAGAGACTCAAAACCCACCTGCCCAGTATTCCCCTAAAGCAGGATCTCTCTTTACCAAGTTACATGTTGCATGTGATTCACATCATCACCACTATTGCTAGACATTCCTGGCACATATAGTTGCAGTTCTATGTAAAGCTTGCTAATACCAACTTCTGAAACAGCAGTATAGAAAACAGAATAAATAAATAAATAGAAATATTCAGAGAATGGTCATACATAATTAATGGAAACAGAAGTGTTGGTGCCCTCTTAGTTCGGGGCTTATTCATAAATGAATTTATAAGTACTTAAAGAGAACTGGCCCCACTATTGGGAATACCTACATTTACTCATCCATGAGCACCTACAGCAGAAGTTATGCAAACTTTGCATAACACAAGAACACAGCTTTGGATTAATTGCATGCTAAGCTCAGACGTATCTCATATTGTGACTCGGTGCACAGGAACATCTTAAGGTTTTTTGGACCCCAGAGCAAAACTTATTTTGGGGCCCTATGTACAGAACAAACTGTGGATTTATGATTCGATCCCAGGTCTTTCATGGCCCTTTGGCAGGGTCACTGACATTGAAGAGGCACATTGATCCAAATTCTAATCAATTCAAGTTTATATTTAGTACTCGGGGATAGTGACATCGTTTTTAGTTTTGTAATAATACAGCAGCCTGTGAATATTATTGCAAATATTATCTGTGACCCCCACCAATTTCTGTTTAAGAAATATTCAAGGTCAGCAGGACATCACTGTCTGGAGAGCAGAGCTGGCTCTATCAAGGGGCCCCCTTGAAAAGTGCCCTGTTTGCCTATGCCTATGGGTTTAACGTTTACACCTATAAAACCCCACTGAAAGAGAAATAGCCCTCACCAGTGAAAAGATATAAACACTGAAAAAACAGCAGCACAACCATAAACAATATGCCATTCAAAGAAAGGAAAAAGAGAGTGAAAGAGTCCTTTTTTTCTTCCTGGAGGGGCCAATACAATGTAACTTTGTTATACTAGCTAGCAGTAAGAAAGATTGGGATAACATTATTATGCTTGAGTTTTGCTGTTTAGGGATGCCACTAAAATATTGTTTGTTCTTCCTTTAGCTTTTTTCAGTTTTGTGGTCTTTGGTCTAAAGATGCAAGGTTTAGAAGCATGTTATAGGTCTCGTTTAATTATTTTATAAACTGTAGAGAATCAGGAAATATCAAAATCATATTTGATATTTTGGCTGCATTTGATTATTTCACTGATAGGTAAAATGGATGGTTTCATAAGAATCTTTCCTAATATGTGTCATCACATTTACCCACAGAGACTGGGTAAAAATCCTTAATACATCAGCCCACAGTTTCCAGTGAGTCAGTATTGATAGTAGGTGATCTGCCAACACCTCAGGCGTTAGACATTCAATGCAAGGTATAATGACAAGTATATGTATAAAGAGTGCTATCACCAAGCATTTGAGATAGTGGTGAAAACATGACAACAGACGCTTGGAAAACATGGAAAGCAGTGTCCAGTGTCACTTGGAATGCTCTGCAAAAAAGGTTATTTCCAAGTTCAACAAAGATTGGAGTGATATTGTTTGTATTTGTAGTGATACAAATTCAGCTACATATATGAAAAAGTGCGATGACCTGTCAAAATAGATACCCGAGCTGAAGTGATTCTCTGTAGGAGATCCTTGCAACTTGTTAAATGGTATGCTGAAAGCATCTTTATAATCTACAGAGTTAATGAGGGATGCTATTGACTTTTTACCCCATTCTGGTGCCCTGTTTTCTTATGCACAGGTACTAAAACGCAAATATTTATAATTTCATGCTTTGTGTGGCATCAAAGAAAGAGTCATCCCATCTGGGCTATGAATGCTATATCATGCATGTTGCAACCGTTTACAGAATTGTTTCTGAGTGATGATGCCAAAGGCAAGAAATGTGAGGATCTTTTGTTGCATAAAGATAGTGATGTGAAAAAAGTGCACTCTACTGCATTATTAGATTTTTACAGGAAAACATAACTGCTGTAGTGGACATAATGAAAAAACTAGAGTCTGACAAAACCCTTGTCTGCCAAGTATTCAGCATAATTGGTGTAGATGTGAAACATCTCCTTGAGAGTAGGCTGGGCGACACCTTTAGTGACTTTGGCACTGCAACATGTTCCATGTTAGAGTGCTTACCACTGGGTAAGCAAAGCAATGTTGAAGAGCAATTCAGGACCGTTTATTTTCCAATGTATGAGAAATGGCTTGCATTGATGCATAGAAATGTCCCTTCACCAACAATAGCATTTGCAGTCAATGAAACCTCACTATGGTACTCTGTACAAGTTCTAGATCCCTTCAGCAAAGGGGAAACTTCCTCAGTAGTTTTAAAAGTGCTGCTTCAATTTTTACAGCTTCAATAACTCTGAGGGCATAAGCGCCCAGCTCAATGCAAATGTTGCAGAACCTGCCCTGAGAATCGCAATCTTCAAGTGCACCAGTATTGGCTTGGAAAGCTATGTCAGTGGCCAGAGTTAACAAATTGTGTACTGGCTGTTTTGGCGTTGCCTGTCTCAAGTGCCAATGTTGAGAGGGCCTTTTCACACAAGTTTACATGGGAAGGAAAGAGGGAGCACACATGACGAAAGACTCACTGAAGAAGTATTGTACAGGGGAGAGGAGTTGGCCTAACGGCTAGGGCAACCGACCTCGAATCTGGGGATCCGGGTTCGAGTCTCTGCAATGATGCTGAACATCCTGTGATTCTGGGCAAATCACTTAATCTCCCCGTGCCTAACAAAAATGAATGTGTACTCATATAACGCAACTGGTGCTATGTAAAGCGCTTTGATACCCGATACCAGGTCAAGTTCGCACTATATAAAACTCTGTGAAATAAATAAATAAATACTACAATAAGTTTAATTTGCAAAAATCTTGTTGGACCTCATAGACAATGTACGTACACTGCCTATATACCAGTGCAGAAAACAAGCAATAATAAAAGTAAAACATTCAAAAAATACTGGAAAAACACTTTTTCTGGTGTTGTAGGTGGTGCGAAAATGTGTAACCACTGATAACAACAGTTTTTTAAGGTATTGAAATCACTTGAAAATACTGAAAAAATCCCACCAGAATTTACCCAAAATAGTAACTGAAAACATAAGCCTACCGATGCCTCAAAACGTCTCTGTCAGTGCATGCATAAGTCATGGATTACACCAGTAATTAAAATGTGAGAATTGCTCAATGGCAATCAGTGGGTAGACAGCAATGCAATGGAAGGACCCATAATTCTAGCAAGCACAGTGAGTGCACTGATCTGCCCCATTGCGCCATTTATAGGATCCACACAAATGACTTGCATCTACCAGTGAAATGTAGAATTATTGGCTTTGTCCACAAGTGTTGTATGTTATTGTTTATGTGAAACACGAAATGCTAATTGTGAAACAGGTAGCCAATCTTATTTGATGAAAAAGGTGTAGAACTAAGCGTCGGGTGATATCAGGACACCTTTGAAACCACCCAGCTTTGGATATAAATGTCACAAGGTGTTAGATTGCAGGCAGTGGCTTAGTCCTCTGGTTAACAAAATAGGTAACAGAGCACCTTTGAAAGCAGATGGCATGCGGCTTTGGTAAATACAGTTTAAAAGAAAACCTGTAAAACAGGTTTTGGAAATGTTAAATCAGATTCTTTTTCTATTGTTTGTGTTAGAGAATTGCTTAATATGTACATGTTGCTTTGGATTAAACAGAGCACATATTTTGATTGCACGACCTCCCAGCCAGCACTGTCCACGCAAATCATGACAACTCTCATTTGGTGTCAGGCTGTGTTTCATAGAGAAGGCGATCACATATATATGTATATTTATTGTTAAAGCTCAGTTGCTAAGAAACATTGGATACAATCACATAAAGACAATTCATTCTCATAAAAACTGGTCATAAATACTTTTCTCATTAATTGTGAGGTTAAAAGTGTTCAATAATAACAGGTGCATTTAACAATATTTCATAAGAGCAAATCAGTGGATTTTGAGGGTAACGTAAAAGGGGGGATTGACATTTCTGAATGATCTTACTATTGTCATGAAGTATCAATAAAATATTTGTGCAAAAATGGACATAACAGGCTATTGGTCCGTATGGGGTGCGGCAGTGGTTAATTTGTAAAAAGCATAAGTTCTGGGGCTCTAGTCAAGAGGCAGATTGCCCCAGCCCATTTCTCCTGTTAGCGCCACCTACATCAGAACCAACTACTAACCCTGAAAGTGGGAGAGGATGTGGCGTAATGCCCAGAGCTCCAACTTCGGAGCTGGGAAACCAGGTTCGAGTCTTGGTGTTGGCTCAACATCCTTTGATTCAAGGCAAATCACTTTTAGTCTCCCCCTGTCTACCATAATTTGAATGCGTCCTTAACTGGTGCTCATGAAAAACACTGGTTCTGATGGTTAAGTGCCAGTGCTAAGCACTGGAAACCACTGGCTCAAAGTAGGGTTGCGATCGCCTGGGTGAGGGAAACCTGAACCGTGGATGATGGACCTTGATTCAAGATTTCTAACCATAGGAGGTGATTTAGGGTGTTAGGTTTTGAATTATGGAGTTTGTGACAGACCTTTACATATGAGCATTGACACGTTATATTTTGCCTGATGAGCCCCAATTCCAGCCTTACTTGGGTAGTCTAAAAGCCTTCCTATATATATTTGAAACCAGACTGTCGAGATAGAGCGAGTCCCTGCCACGCAGTCCTTCAGATCCATAAGAGATGATCGGTATCAATATTGTCTTGATTACTTCTATCAAGCATCAGTGAAGGTGCCTCCAGGCTCCTTCCCTATTTCTGATGTATTTTTTTGGGGTCAAAACGAGCCACGGCTGTCTATTAGAAAGTGTAAATACATGTAGGCGTTATCTTTGGAGATTTTACTTATGTTTAAGAACCATTCACCTTCCAATTTAGTTTGTTCCCTATAGTCATACTTTTATAGGTTCATCACCATTTAGTTCTTGTCAGTATATGCTTGTAGGGTGTTTACCCAATACTCGAGGCCTATTTTTGTTTTGCTTAGAAGGAGGGCGTTGTCTGCGTAGACTAGGCAACCCAAATGCTTTCCATCTATTTTGGGAGTATGGGTAGTGATGTAATTTAAGGAGGTAGACAGGTCTGCCAGAAAAAGATTGAAAAGAATCCTGGCTAGGATGCATCCTTGCTTCAGGCCAATATTGGAGAGGATTTTTCTAGAGACTGTGCTTACGTTACCCCTACCCTCCCCTTTATGCGCACCCATGTTTTCATATGCTGCTCCATAATTGCTCTGAGATTATGTTGTGAGATCCCTAGTGCTGCTAGTTTTGCCCTTATGAACAGTCTGGGGACCGAGTCAAAAGCAGCTTAGAAGTCTTTGGAACAATTGTAAGAAGCGTGCAGTTAGATTTAATTGTATTGTTCATGAGGGAAATAGTCTTTAAATTGGTGGTGGTGATCTTTCCTTTTCTGAATCTTATCTGGTTTATGGACACAATGCTGTTATCTGATGCCCAGGTCTCTAGTTCTTCTAGGAGAGGCTGCAGTAGTATTTTGCATTGTTATGCAAAAAGGAGATTTGTTGATAGTTTCCCGGGTTTGAAGGGTCTCCCCCTTTAAAAATAGGCTGTATTATGGCACTTCACTATGAATCTGGGATCTGACCTGTCATTGATGCTTGGTTGTAAAGCGGTGTTAGGGTTCTTGCCCATGTGGACAGATTTGCTTTTAATAGCACCTGGGGAAGACCATTGAGGCCAGTTTATCCGTCTGACTTGCTTTTGTTGTGAAAGTGCTCTATTTTGGCTTTGGTGCAAGAGGTGGATGGTGTGGTTGGAGCCCGTGTAATAATTGCCACATCTGGGGATGGGGAGACCCTCAGTTGCTATCATTTGTGCATATATGAGTCCCAAATGACTTCGGGGATATCAGAGCTGTTGGCTGCTACACACCCTATTTCCACTTTACTGATAATTCCCCAGAATTATTTGGAATTGTAGCTTTTGCAAACAAAGACCAATTTTGCCCTAACAGTGTTAGCATGATTGTTCTCGTGCTCCCAGAGTTTGTTTTTGTATTGTGTACCATCCTGACCTTATTGATGAGGTCCTGATTCAAACGATTGTGAGCCAATAAATGCAGTTCCCTATTTAGAGCCCTTTTTTTTGGACTTTAGTGCTAGGGGGAGACAGGAGAGATTTGTCTAGCTGAAAGTCAGTGGGTGATATTTGCACGTCACCAGTTTTTGGAGCAGAAGTAAGGTTTTTACTAGGTCCTCCTACAAGATGACTGGGTTCTTAGAGTTGTTGGCAGAGCTGGTTAAAAAAACATCTAGCTCTTGCCCGATAGTATCTGCCAGGGTATCCTTTCAGTGTAACCTTTTCTGGTTCATTGAGTATGGAGATACTCCCAGGAGCTGTGCTGCGTAGTGGGATAGAGATTCGAGGGAGTTTTCAATGTGTTGTAGAAAGTGGTCCCATTCTGTTTGGTCAATAAGAAATGATTTAATATAAGGGAATAGTAGCCAATTCAAAAGTTTATAGTCAATTATTTATTTATTTGAAGCTTTCAGTACTGTATTTAGAACGGGGTGGTTTGTCGTCTTTCAGGTGGGCGGTTAAAAATTCCGAGGTCAAGAAATGTACAATGTACAATGGTTAATGAGTGATTCACGCAGATCGACTGGTTTAACTTGCAAAGGCTATTGAATGAGGTTGTTATCTTGTCGATTGTGGTGTGTAGAGTACGCTCAGTGTAAGGTCACGTGTGCTGAGTAGAAAAGTGTCCAGATATGCCATTGTAGTGGCCTTGATAATGCATTGAAGTTTGCGGGGACGAGTTTGCGTTTTCACTTACTGAGCGGATTTATGTAAATATTCATTATCAATAATTGGGACGGCCCTTGTGGCAGATTTTCAAGCAGTACCAGCAGCAGCCACGGTTCTTCCGGTTCTAATCTGGTAAATCTCATGGAAAATTTAGATGAGACACCTTTGAGCTTGCTCATTCCGGCTTGGTTAAAAAACTCAATCAATTAAATGAATACGTTTGCTTCAAGCGTCCAAGTCTCCTGGAAGCTTTGTCAAACTTCTGCAAATAATAGGGGGCATCCCAATCATTTAGAGTAGATTTCAGGCCTCTAACATTCAACAAACATATTGTCATCCCTAAGGCCTTCCTATGCTTTAGGCTTCAGTTTTCCCTGGCCTATGTCCGGATTGATGGCAGCCAGTACCAAGATTAGGGGATGAGGCGCTGTGATTGAGAGTTGGTCAATCTGGGTTAAGAATCTCTATCCAGGTTTCCTCCAGTAGAGCAGCCCCTATTCTCAGTTGCCGGCCAGGCTCTGCCCTCTTGGAGTATGACAGAAGGGTATTTGTGTGCTTCTCCTTGTTGGTTATGCTGATTTGCAGGGGCGAAGCACTAGTGTCAGGGACAAGTTTGGGATTGAGCCTTTGGTGCACTTCAAGATGAAATGAGGGCTCGTTTTTTTGTGCAGTCGAATGGGAGGGCCTGTCTTGACAGAGTTTTTGTTTTGCAGCTGGGCGTTGTAATAAGGGAGCAGGGTAGGCATTGTTTCAATATTCCATTACCTAATTCCCTAATTTCTAAATTGCCACTTTATTGCTAAGACCATCTGGGAGATTGTTGGAGAAGCCGACATTATCAGTGTTGGTTCTTTATCCTGCTTACCTCATCTCAGTAAGAATTGTACTGACACAATTTCCTAGGATCCGATGTGTTCTATGTCTGGGAGAGTGTGAAACAATCTAACCTGATTGCCTTAGTTTAGGGTGTCTTTGGGACCTTTTGTTACATATTCTGGATAGGAATAGAAGTTGTGTGCTTGTGCACACGGACTGTGGGGCTGAAGAAGGTTGAATGTGTTTTTTCTTCAGTTTTACCAAAGGCCATTGGTCCTGCTGATTTAGTGTGGCAAGGCCGAGCTTTGTGGTGAGTTGCTGGCTTGTCTCCCTAAGCGCTTACAGGCGTAGCTGTTCTTCCTCTTCCATACTAGCGGTTTAGTGGCCAACCAAGCTGTAGAGTATATTTGAAACGACTCTGGGTGGTTATGGAGCTGGAGTCTGATGGTTTCGGTCACTTCTCCTCTATTACTCCCTTGTTTGCCCTCTGCAAGGGTACAGTGGGCTTGTCTTGTGGATTTGGCATTCACCTGGAGAATTAGTGGTTATGCTACCATGGGGGTTTCCTGCATAGGGTGATTTTGTTGGTTTATCGTTGGTGTGAAAATGGGAAAGGGCTGTGCTCTTTCTTTCCCGTTGGGCCTTTGTTTTGATCTCAGGAGTTAATTTCGGCTTTTGTGCTCCCTTTTCCTTTCCCTCTCGAACCCAGGGTAGGCCCATCACTTCCTAGGGGCTTCGTCTTGCTGATTTTCTTGAGGATCTCTACCAATCAGAATTCTTAGTAAACAATTTGCAAGAGAAAGTGGGACTAATTTGAGGTTCTGTGGTTCTCAAAGCTTAAGTAAGAGAAAAAGGGTGTTTGTTGTGACTCCAGGCATAGAGTACAGCACAATAGTGCTAAGTCACAATGAAGCATAGATCCCCAAACCAAAAAGTGTCAGTAGACAACACTTTTAATAAGAGCTAGTATATGTAAAGAATGGCCTAATTTAAGGAAAATAAATGTAGTAGTACAGATGGAAATGTACAGCTCTGTATTAGTGCTCTTTCCATATTTGTGTCCTATTCACAAACATTCCGCATAGTAAACCTGAAAAGCTGCACCAGGCACTGGTTTCCGTTGTGTGAATTGGGTTTCAGGTGACTATTCTTCCTGTGCATAATCCTCTATAGTGGGTAAGTCCGCACAGATGCTTTGCAAACACACACTTTCTGGTAATGTTTGCAAAGCTCTGATGGCAAACCTTGGAATGTCAGTAGCGAAAACCTGCAAGCATTATAGACAAAACAGCAAATCATTGCATTTTGGACACACTACTTGGAGCTCACAAACCTCTGTAGCATAGAGCTGGGTCTGAACTGAGGTGGCAAAGTGGGCTAACGAATGATGATGGATTCAACCCAGATCTGTGACTGGGGGTGACAGCGCTCGGTTCATTATCTCCTTGTGTTTGATTTGTTTGCCCTAAGTTGGCAGGGTATGTCCATACGTGGGTCCCTTGCTCACTTTGCCACTGGATTCAAGCTACTCTAGCTGATGAAGGATGTTACCCAGAAACCGGCCCCAGGATGCTTGCTTACAGTTCATGGAAGACCTGGCTTGGCAGTTTGGGCTGGACTGTTCCCATGGGGCACAAGGTTAAGACTGATTTGCATATAGCTGGGTCTGAACTGATGTGGCAAAGTGAGCTAAAGAATGATGATGGATTTAACCCAGACCTGTGATAGGGGGTGAGTGTCCGAAAATTTTCAGTGCTCCGTCCATCATCTCGTGTTTGCCTAATAAAAAACAGGCATGAATTTTCTATCTATGTTGAAGAACTAACCCCCAACATAGCCTTGTTATCTGAGACCTGGGCTGATAATACCTCAGACCCTGATCTGACCGAGGCGCTTCCCGCCAGCTACTCCATTAGGAGACTAGACAGCACTGACAAGCAGGGTAGGGCAGGTTGGACTGGCAGTGGTAATTCACGATCACTTGGATGTATTATGTGAACCTGATCTAGTATCTGGATGCGAGGCAATGTTAGTTGTACATTACCTAATAAAACATATTTCAATGGCCTGCTGGTCCACACACCGCCCGATTCAAAAGCCAGTTTTTTAGAAAACTTGGGTGACATGCTCGAATCTTTTATGCAGCTCGCAAATTTTAACTTTCATCTAGAGGACTTCGATACAATTGTTGAACAGTCTAAGCAGTTTCAATCTCCCTCAACAGGTTAACTTCCCTACCCACAGTGCAGGCCACATGCTGGATGGCATTTAGATCTAAACCACCACTACCACCACCAACTGGTAGCTCTTTTAAGGATCATATTCTCAGTTTAGAAAAGATGATAACTCTCATGGCAGGGGCATACTCAGAGTGGTTCGAAATGGCAATCACTAAACATACCCCCTGTGAAAAGTATTAAGAATCACAGAAGAAGACCATTTATGCCCTGGTTCTCCCTACAGCTCAAGGAGCTGAAACGCAAGTGCCGTAGTCAAGAAAAAGTGCAGAGGAAGTAATATAAAGTAAAAAAAACTAAATATATAATAGGGTAATTCAAGAATATAAAAGCCTGATTGTCTTCGAAAAAACAAAATACTTTTCTGCAAAAATATTTGCTGCTAAGATTTCCACCAAAGAATTGTTGAAAACTGTTGAGACATTGTGCAATATATACTCCAACCTTACCTTACCTCCTTGCCAGCTGTTTTGCAACCAACTTGCAGTTTACAAAAAAAATAAGGTCTAGGAAATGTTTTATAATCTCAACCTCACGGACAGTCTGCTCAACCTCTCCAATGATCAACATAATATAACTCCTGGATCAAACACCTTGGAAAAAGTTTCCCCTGCGCTTGAATGAACTGTTTGGCAAAACAAATTCTGGAGCCCCTTCAGAACCTTGCCCTCCTAAAATAATGCAGGAGATTGTTGGAGCAATTTCACCGTACCTCACTGAGCCACTTAATTCCATTCTGGAATCTGGAACCTTCCCTTTAGAATGAAGAAAAAGCTTCTATTCGTCCACTACTAAAAAAGCCAAACCTTGACCCCAGCGAGGTAAAGAAGTTCCGCACTATTTCTTGACTACCTTTACCAGCTATGGTCCTGGAAAAACACATGAACATCACCCTGGGGGAAAAGGCTACTATGATCTTGTTAGACCTGTCAGTAGCCTTCGATACCATTTGGCAGATATTGGTATTGGAGGCTGAGCTTTGAAACGGATTAATTCCTTCCTCTCTCGGAGAACATTTGTTAGTCTTGGGTGCAACAGTCTCCAAGTCTTTTACACTGCCTTGTGGGGTTCCTCAGGGCTCATCGCTGAGGCCCTACACTATTTAATATCTATGTGGCCCCCTTGATGAAGCTAATTCAATCCTTCGCCTTCATTCCAGTTACATATGCAGATGACACACAACTTATTGTGCCCTTTTTGGAACAATGCTGAAGATACAACTTATCGTTTTAACAGTTTTATGAGCGACTTAGTTCAATAGATAAATACCAACAGTCTCATGCTTAATTCAGCAAAAATGGAAGTCCTTTCTTTCGGGAAGAATTTGTCATTATGGGACCAATCTTGGTGGCCACAAATGCTAGGCCCTCTCCCCACACCTAAATTTCCACTCCAACCTATCCTTCATTGTACAGATACATAAATGTACCTCCTCCTGCTACTTTCTATTACGTAAGATCAGGAAGATATTTTTTTATTTGTTTAATATGGTTTCAACAAGAGGATACAATGTTTTTATCCAGGAGACAGGGATAAACATTTGTCACTCATACATTTGACAAAATACAGGTAAAACAATCTAACCGCCCAGTTCAGTGAAATGCAGTTATATCATAAGGTAGTCGTATTTGGCCATCTTGATCAATAATAACCATAAAAGAAAAAGGAAAAAAGAAAGAGGAAAGGGAAGCGTAGAAAGAGAAGGGAGATGGGGAGAGAGGCTCACACCACAATACACAGGCCTGGTAGGAAAAAAGCGACAAGACCTGACCACAGCATCAACCCACAGGTAGGCATCTAATAGTCGCTTGCAATTTGCATATGTCATCTTCTTCTAGGGGGATATTCAGAGCATCACTATTTCTCAGCCCTAATCAGTTGTACCATCAGCTGATTTGTGCGAGCGCATATAAGTCTGAAAGAGTTTAATATATCTCTGGGGTGGGAGGAGATCGGCATAAAATCCCAGTAGGTCACCAGCTGGCTCTGGGAGTATGTAGCGTCTTTCAACCAATCCTCCAGATGAGGGCACTGTTGGTGACCCCAGCACATTGCCACCCTTCACTTACCTAGGAGCAGCACAACCAGCTTACAAAACTCTGGGGGGACCTCTTTGACATACCCCAACAATCCTGTAAGGGGTGAGTGGTCTAGTCGCAGTTCTGTCATCTTGTCTATAGCATCCATAATGGCTTCCCAGTATTGATGAACCCTGGGGCAGCCCTACAAGGGACGCAAGGCATTCACACAGGGGGTGGAGCATCTGACACACCACGCCTCCTCCAGTAATCCTCGACCACACAGCCACTCCGGTGTTCGGTACAGCCTGTGCAGAAACTTAAAGTGGATCAGTCGCAGCCTATAATTGGTCAATAGTGTCTTCGACTGGGTGCAACAGAAAGTCCATTTATCTTCCAAAATAGGCACTCCCAACAAGTCCTCCCAGTCTGATTGGACAGTGGGGGTTCGAACAGGTGCAGTGCACTGCATTTCGGAGTACAGTCTGGTGATCAACTTGCGTGGGGAAGGATTCCCTAAAAAACTCTCAAGTGTAGGCAATGTGGGGGTGCCGCATGGAATGAAGCATAGCTAATAGGTAAATCGATCAAACAGAGTCAACATGTCCACCTCTTGCACCTGCTGGGGTGAAATGAACATGCCCTCAGAGAATGCTGCTTCCATAGTGGTAAGCTGGAGACGCCTTAGTCATTTGTTCCAGCATACTGGGTAAAGGGAAATACCAGGTGTCTGAGCAATGGAACCAAAGGAGAACCAAGACATCTAGCAGAGCACGCCAACTAAGCTCATGCCAGGCACAAATTGTGCACCCAATTGTGTCCACCATCACTCGCGGGAAGGACTGCGCCCTGTATATTACTATAGGCAGTGGCAGTGGTGTAGCATGATCATAATCCGGTGCTGTGTGTGCCATGAACTGTGTAAGATACAACCAATAAAATGCAAACTGTGTTTGTGTACAGTAATATTATAAATGCCAATATGGTGCATCTAGGCCCTCCTGCTAGAATGGTAGAGTAAGAATCTCTCAGGCAATCCTGGGCTGCTGCCCAGCCCATGCCAAGGTCACCAGGCACAACAGCAGTTTTTGCCTAAAGCTACCTGTAAGGGGGAGGTTGATGAACAAATATAGAAATTTAAGCAGTATAATCATTTTAGCAATGGCTAGCCGCCCCTCCATGGAAAGCGGGAGGCACACCCATGTGACAACCCAGCCCTCCAACCACTCCATAAGGCACCCATAGTTAAACCCAGAGGGCATCTATGTCCTGACTCAACCATACTCCCAAATATTTGATTGGTTCCTTCGCCCAGTGAAGGGGGATTTCCAAAGGAAACTCCTCACTGGTGTCTTTAAGTGGAAAAAACACTGACGTAGCCCAATTAATAGATATTCCGTACAGCCCTCAAAATCTTATAAATTCCCTGATAAGAGGGTCCAGGTTTCTAGCAGGGTGCTTAATGTATAAAATGATGTCATCGGCATACATAGAGACCAGCACCAGACAAGGGGTGAACCCGAGGCCATGGTGAGCATGATGTTACCTAAGATGCGTTGATGGGGGCTCCATAGCGATAGCAAAAAGTATAGGGGAGAGTGGGCATCCCTGCCAAGTACCCGGAGAGACCCGAAATGATGGTGAGACCACTCCATTAAGCCAGAGCTTTGACGTGGGACAGGCGTAAAGAAGGCTAATCAATTAAATAAATTTAGGGCTAATTTTACGCTTGGACATAGCAAAGTGACAGAAAAACTCTGCAGAGTTCTTCAAGTGGTGGAGTGTGGTGCAAACTGAAGTTCGTGCTGATCTTCGTGAACTTCTACTTGAGCAGCAGCTCGCGTTCCCCAACTTACCGCTCACAAGCGCTAGTGAGGAAAAGAATCCTCTGTGCTACACGGAGTGGAGTTTTCTCTACAAGCTTTGTGGAGTGCAGAAACCTCTGCAAACTCCAAGAACGGAGCAGAGTTTACCACCAAGGCTTAGCTAATTCTTAAGCGTGCCAGCAAGACAAAAAAGTACAGCCATTCAAGTGAATAGAATTCCTTGGTGGCATCTGAATCGATGGCTCCATCGCCTAAAGGATTGCGAAAAAAGTGTGCAAATTGTGAGTGGGAGCCCTTTCCGGGACAATCACGATTTATCCCGGTGGGCAACTAGGAGAAGCATCGAGAGAAGCCATGATGCAATTAACTTGGCCAGGATTTTATTGTCCATAATGATAACGGATAGAGGCCTGTATGATTCACAGTGCTGCAGGCCCTTATTGGGCTTCAATATAGTAACAATGAGTGTCTCTCTAAGCTATGGGGGTAATTCACCCTTTTCCAGAGACTCACTGAACATATTTATCAGATGTGGGGCGAAGAGGGGTGTATTCTCCTTATGAAATGCTGCTGACAGTCCATGCAGTCCTGGAGCTTTATCGCCCGCGACAGCCCTAATAACTTGAATAACCTCCTCCTCCATGAAAACGCTGGTGCCCCTGCACAGGCCATAGTAATTGGACCTAGTCAAAGAATGCAGTCAAATCAGGAGGATTTGCACCTGTGTTGCACTATACGAAGAGGAGTAAAAAGACAACAGTTGGTCCTTCACTGCTTCCTGGCCAATAACCAGCTCATCCTCATCATTGCGCTATACAGCAATATAATCATTAGCCCAGGGTTTATGTAATATGCCAGCAAGTGACTTCCCTGCCCGATCCCCTTCACCATATCTTCTGGTTTGTGCTTCCCATTCCGGGTAGTGCATTTCGCACAATGCGGACTCCTCAAATTCGTCCATTTTACTGCATGTGTTGCCCAGCAGTTCCCTCTGCCGAGTAGTATAGTACTCGCATTCAAGAGCTTGTATCTCATTCTGAAGCAGTTGTAGGTCACCCTTAAGCTCTCGAAGAATTCCAGCCTGCTCAGAGATGCAATCCCCCCCTTATTACTGATTTGCATGCCTCCCAGAGCATAGAAGGGGATTCCACTGTAGCTTCGTTATGACTAAAGAATTCAACTAAAACCTCCCGTATGGCCCTGGAAATACCTGATCCCTCAAGGCTGCAGACGGGAGCCGCCATGTGAATGCCCGACCGTTATAGTCCGAGACCAAGAGATCAAGCAGTACTGACGAATGGTCCAAGAAGCAGTCACACATGTGTTCACATCTCTGAAGGTAAGCCAGTAATCAATCTGCGACCAGGAAGAATTTGCCGAGGACATACAAGTTCCCTCCTCAATATCAACATTCCTGGCTCTCCAAGCATCTATTAAACTGTGTCTGTTATGAAAGACAAAACTAGCCTTATGGCTAGAGCGGTCGAAGCTGGGGAACCGGGTTTGAGTCTCAGCAATGACACCCAGCATCCTGTGATTCTGGCCAAATCACTTAATCTCCCCGTGCCTATCAAAAATGAATGTGTCCTTCTTTAACAAAACTGGTGCTCATGTAAAGCACTCTGATACCTGAATTTTCGGGTCTAGTTCGTGCTATATTAAAATTAAAATAAAAAAATGGCGGGTATCAGGAGAAGCCTGACCTATCATAATGCGGATCTCCACCCCACACTACAGTGCCAGGTTTAAGTGCATTTACATGTCTCCAAATTTCGACAAAGAAAACAGGGTCATTGGTGTTGGGCCCATACACAGACCCAAGCCTAAGTGGGTGAGCCTCCAATATCCGGCTAGCAGCATATATCTCTCCTACTGATCGCATTTGGCCACCCACTTGCGCCATGGAGGCTCCTTCCTAATAAGAATCGCAACCCCCCTTGCATGGTTACAATAGCAAGCCACATGCTGCTCGCCAATACAGCCCGCTCGTAAGCATGCAACAGTATGTTTAGTCAGGTGTACTCCCTGAAGAATGCAAATATCTGCGCTATGGTGCTTCAAGTATGCCAGAACCAACCTTGCCTTGCGCCTGTCATTCAAGTCTCACTTATTCCAGGTAAATAATATTCAGGGGCGCCATTGGCTCAACATCAATGCACATCATGATGGCTTCCCATATATCACAAGCAGCACAGTCCCTCCTTTGCACATTGAGATAAATTAGTGTAGCCAAAGGAGGAGATAGAGAGAGAGAAAGAAACAAAGACCAGGATAGCGACAACAACAGTTTAAACACATCTGCCAATTGCCTTCTTCCACCCACTTCAGCACCCCAAACGAGCTGAAAACAACCCACCCTAGACCAAGGAGGCTAGCGATGCATATCAACACGAGAATCATCCCAGGGGGAACACCAGCCACCAGCCACCAAGGGCTTCCCAGCCAGAAAAGACTGGACGCCTGGAACAGGGGAGGGGGGTCCACTGCCCCAAAGCCATGGCGGAGCAGAAACACTCCATGTCAAAACAGTTTCAACATTGATAGTAAAGGGAGCACTATAAAATGAACCCCGCAACTCATCCAACTGGCAGGGCCAGGTCCTTTTTCAAGAGCAGTACATGGAATAAATGGCAGATCTAGTGCACTCAGTCATTATAACTTGTGCAGCTGTATTCATCATTGCTGCAGGAAGAGTGTGAGTCAGTCCCAGCCAGTGGCAGACTCCTGACAAATTTCACAGCAGCTTTTTGATCAGTAAAATGAGGGTAGAAGTAGACAGTATTCCCTTGGTAAGACAAGGTGCGCTGTTCCCTGGCGAGTCTGAGAACAGCTCTATAATTCAGGAGTCGGGCAATAATGGGCCGTGCAGGAACCCCTGGCAGCGGATTGGGTCCCAACGATCTGTGCACCCACTCCACTATGCAGACAGTGAACAAGATTCTCCAAATAATGACCCAAGCATTTGCTCCACATAATCCTCAATTTGTATCATTGCGGTGGATTCCGGTACTCCCATGACCTGACATTATTCCTCTTCGACCTGGCTTCTAAATCCTCATACCTACTGCGAATTAGTTCAAGCACCTTTTCCATGTGGAAGAGCTTTTCTTTCACCACGTTGCCATCATCCTCCATTGCGGACGTGCGCTGTGGAGTTGGCTAATTTGCTCATCATGATTCGAAAACACCTTTAAGGAATCAAATCTTTCAGCCAGAGAGTCAATTTTATTATCAATAGGGACTGCTTCAAATCCTTGAACATGGCCCAAATGTCTGGTTCCGGGGGATCACCCTCACCACCTACTGAGTTTGAAATGGACTTCTCCAACGGGGTTTCCATATCCATGCTGTGCAGCAGTCTATGTTGCTCAAAGAGCAGCTTTGTCTGTTTAGTTTCTGTTTAGCCCATACTGATGGGATGGAGGGAGAGTGAGCTTACTTGGTTACAAATCAGCCACTCGTCAGGTGGGACAGCACCAGGGGGGCCATACTTGCCCACCCACAGATATAAAATGAAACATATGCCAGTGGGCAGCCTCCCTGACCGTCCATTTCCCTAGGGCCACCACAGGTGCACAATGTCACTTGTTCACTTAGCGGTGCGTGATCAATCGACCTCTGTAAATGTGGACCATGATTCTACTGCAGGCCTTTGGCTGGCATCTCTGGCTACAGTCCCATCAAGACAGTGCCCATCCATGTGCGGGCCCAGAACAAAGCCCCAGGAGGGAGCTAATCTCAGTTCAAATAGCTACTAGTCACCAAGGGGCCCGGCAGCTTTTTTGCTCTGCTCCCAGTCACCTCCATAATCCCAATGCCACTACAGGGGGGCTGTGAGTGTCCACATCACTGCCCAGTTCCTCTCCCTCTCAGCAGCACTGAGTCCTCCTACATCATTGACCTGAGAGTGATCATCACCCACCAAAGCTTTGGTTCAGTGCCCTGTTCCCAGATAGTACAAGTAGAAGCTCATACTGAAAACCTAAAACACCTTAAATGGAGTCCGGATAAGGTTCAAGACATGGCACGTGAAGCAGTAGAAATTCTAAAAGAAATATCAGTTAACAAGCAGATTCCGATAAAAGCTTGCACAACGGCACAAGCTTCAATTATAATAAAATCATTTGCTGGCCAAAGCTGATTCACTTTATAAGATCACAGATTAATAGAACTCTCCAGCAACTGAGGAGCTCACCTCAGGATTCAGCATTGCTAAAGTGCCTTCATGTTGATCACAGGAGGTTTAAAAAAAGAGGTTTAGTCGCACAAGAAAGGATGATCTGACATATGGTGGGCCAAGCTTCTCTACTGCTGCAAACAAAATAATCACAGGATTTCCTGAAGGCTAATTAATGAGCTCGACAAGTTCCCCAGGGTGGCAAACAATGCTAATGTAAGCAAAGAGGAATAGGTGAACTTTTTAAGAGCACACTATAAGGGATGTACTGATGCCTCTTCTACTCCTGGTCCCAGTCTAGGCCGATATGTAATGGGACATAGTATGGCCTTCGCTGATATGGCACTTACTAAAACCAATTGCAGTGATAACCTAGACATCTTAGAATATCTAACTGAATCACTGGAGGAACAGTGTGCCTGGCCCCAGTGGAATACCACCAGCCCTCTTGAAATAAAATTTTATGATTTGGGCAGCTTTTCTGATCTCGATTTTCAAATCATATATTGCTGACTGAAAATATTCCAGAAAGATGCACAGGGTCAGTTATACACCTCAAATTATCTTTTGATATCCCCACTCTATGTAGACCTGAAATATTTTTCAATTCTACTCCTGTAAGTCCTCTTGGAGTGGAAGTCAGAGGCAAGGATGATACCAATTAATCGAATTGGATTTACCAAAAAGCAAGTGACCACTTCTAACCTGATGGCAGTGGATCTCATAATGAAAAGGGAGAGTGATACCCACACACAGTTATTCATGTGATGTGAGGACCTAAAGTGGCCTTTGACCGAGTCCCTTGAGATCTGCTTTGGGAGAAGTTACAAAGATAGAGAATCCTGCCAAAACATTTGAGAGTGATTCAACTGAGTTATAAAAAAAGTGGACGAAGATCATGGTGGGGGTTGGACAGCGCTTGTCTAGAGAATTCAGAACCTCCCTAGGACTGAAGAAGGTATGTGTATTATCACCACTTTTGTTGAACAAATTATTAATTATAGATATTTCACTGTCCCTTGCTTCATTGGTGTCGCATGCACCAAGTCTTGGTGGTAAACACTTGTGCAATATTTGATATGCAGATGACCTGCACCTGTTAATGAATACTAGAGTAGGCCTGCAAAGACTGATCAACAGGCTTGCTGAGTACTCGTTCAACAATTGACAATCAATCAAAAAAAATCTGTCATACCCTTAAATCGCCAAATATCCAAACAGAGGAAATGGTACCTCAATGGGGCCAATATTGATCTCACAGCAACCTATACATACTTAGTGTTTAAACTGGACTCAAGGAGTTCCTTCGCTGTACAAAAAAGGCCATTACAGCTAAAACAGATGTGCTAGCTTTGCCTTTTCTCATTTAAGAAAAAGCCTGTGGGGACACAATCTGAAGGCGTTGATCACAATGATAAAATCAAATCCTATGTATGCAATATCATATAGAGGTGAGATAATGTTGAGCGAAGATGCTGATATCTTGGAGAAGTTATTCAACTTATATGTTAAACCACTGGCCCTTATTGCAGAACAAGCAGGTCTCACTCTATACACATATGCTGACGACTCCCAGATTACTTTTTCCCTTTCAAACCCGGGCCCTGATTCCACATCCCTCTTGCAATTAGGCTTAGGGAAAATTGCCACTTGGATGAATACCA
Source organism: Lissotriton helveticus (assembly GCF_964261635.1). Lineage (NCBI taxonomy): Eukaryota > Metazoa > Chordata > Amphibia > Caudata > Salamandridae > Lissotriton > Lissotriton helveticus. Next base: position 932,937,442 of record NC_136059.1, on the reverse strand, counting down.
ATCTACTTAAACTGAACGGCTGTAAGACCGAAGTCTTGATCCTGGGTCAAAAACAAGATCTATGGAATGCTGAGCATTGGCCCACTGAGATGGGTCCCTTTCCTATTCCATCAGACCACGTACGAAATCTAGGTTTCACCATTGATAATGCTTTGACCATGCACCATCGGGTTAGCAAGGTCTAGGCCACCTGCTTTACAATCTTGCGGTGGCTGAGGAAAATCATCTAGATGCTGCCATACGACACCCAACACACTGTGGTCCATGCCCTTATAACCTCTCGACTGTACTACGGAAATGTCCTCTATCATGGGGCAAACAAGGCAGTGAAAAGACGTCTGCAGCTGGTTCAAAATGCCGCCGTTAGGCTGCTATGTAAAGTTCCTAAAACAGCTCATATCTCAGGACATCTTCGAGACTTACATTGGCTCAGGGCAGAGAGTCGCATTAAATTCAAAACCCTGAGCTACATGTTCAAAATCAAAGTTGGATCAGCTCCACTATACCTACAATCCCTTGTCTGCCCCTACTTTCCCTCTCGCCATCTCCGATCCTCATCCAAAGGCAATTTCACTGTCCCTAGAATTAAACTCTCTAGCATGGGTGGCAGATCCTTTGCGTACATTGGACCAACTCTTTGGAATTCTCTCCCCCTGAATATTCGCTTAGAAACCAGCTATATCCAGTTTCGCAGAGCCGTCAAGACCTGGCTTTTCAATCAATAACGCTATCCCTGTCTGCAACGTTAGGCCACTTAGTACCTTACCTGTTCAGCGCCGGGAAACCCTTTTTGGGTAGCTGTCGCGCTTAAAAAGCTTGATTAATAAATAATAAAATAAGAACGTATAAATGAGTGTTTCAGCTATTGAAGTCTGTCTCCCCAGCCCAAGTAAGACTAGAATTTTCTTTGATAAAACAATCACTAGCTTGGCAAGGGGCTTTTGTTAAATGTTATCATCGATAACGGAGTGCCCCGGAAGATTAATTGGCACATCTTGCTTGGGCGAAAATCAACTTGCAAAGGGGGAAAAGTCAATTTACCAAATACCTACAGAGCAGCATAGACAATATTGGTATTTCAGAATTATGGCAACTGAACACGAGTCATTATACCTTCAAGAAAACTCTGAATAAATCAATCAAGTGGAAAAGATGCCTGGGAGATAACATCCCATTGATAAAACAAGTGCATGGGTGTCTGGTGATACATTCTTATAACATCGGGATGGAACAACCCTACTTTGAGGCAATATTTTCATTGACCGTCAAGAGGGAACTTATAAAAATGTGTTAACGCAGGATTTCTGGTCTATTGTTATAGATCTAGATCCCAACTCCGGTCGACTGAACCGTTGGTACCTGTCATAGAGTAAAAGGCAATCCACTACTAGGTCAATCAGTTAATGACTTACTCCACTCTAAAGAACCACTGAAGCTTAAAAAGTTTAAAAGTTTATTACAAAGCCAAACTTAACTGGAGATACAAACATCTCAATATAAGGTTCAAAAGATATACGGGTATCAATACAAACATGAATTTTCTAAATGCTCTTAGTCTGCAGAAGAATATTACCAAAACCAATTCAAAAATCATCAAAGTTGCAAGAATAGACACAAGCTGTAGCTTATGAGTCATTTACAGAAAGGAAAGAAATCAGATTAGACTGTCCCTACACTAGAGTAAGTGACATCCCTACTTAGCAAGAACTTAACCTAAAAAGGTGTCAGCAGTGGTGACTTCCAAAGAAGAACACACACTTCCCTTAGTCTTTGTTCCAAAAACGATGTCTCGCAGTTCCCTATGTGCCTACCCATCCGCTCTCTTAGGTTCCTCAGATCATCTGCCTTAACTCCACCCAGGGGTGCTGTCCCTAATACAAAATCACATTTACAATAGAAACGCCCTTTGGAGACACCCCTTAGAGACGCCCCTCATGTGGTGTTAGTTCTGGTATGCTCCATGCTGGCATTCCTCTGGGCCCATCGTTAGCGTTGACCTTGCCTCCCAGGCTCCTCTCCGGCAAGACGGTACCCCCAGGAAATTCCTGAAGACTCCTCCAGGCCTGTGCCTGGCTCTCTTGAACAAAAGTCTATTCATCACTCTCTTGATTAAAACCTCCTCGCACCTGCAAACAGACACTTGTACTGTGGGCCCCAAATTCCGGCCTCCACCATATCTTTAAGTTGTAAACCATTTGAACAGGCTCCACAGTTTGTGCTTAACACGACCTTTCTCTAACGAGCACATACAGATCAAACGAAATGAATTTGTCTATTCAGGCCTATCTAGAATTACATGAACGGGCCTGTGCACTCTGCAAAACATTTAATTTCTTCTAAACAGCATTCTAACTTATTACACACAATGATTATATGAAACGTCTATAAAACATATTTCAGTTCTAGGATCAATAATACTTCGAATTACAATAACATCAAAATCCACCATCGTGTAAGAGTGTAACAGCATCTTGTACTCTATGTGAACTGCCATGTGGCCTACACATTTCTACGTTTAGCAGCATTACATTTTCCCCTACCACCGCCACATAACATGGGATTTCAACATCATTCTAACATCTCTACAAACATCTACATTAGCTTTTCACACTTGATATAAGTATTCTATTTTAATTAAACACTATTATATATTTTCACTCTATAGATTCGACACTCTTATATAATGTTTACTAAACTAATACAACGTGCTTGTAAATATGGAGCACTTCTATATTTTCTTGAATTGCGCTCTCTCAATCCCCCCTTTGACGACTTTTAGTAGTCATCATCATTACAACACCATCCCTGAGGTAAGGCCTGAGTCAAACTGAAGTCGTTGCAGTACCCCCTCGTTTCCTCATCTCTAGAGCCTTCAGACTCCTATACTGATTATCCTGCATCTCAGTCAATCTCCTCTCTTGCCTTCTCATGGTTCTTTGCAACCGGTTTGATCTATACCATTGGTACAGCCGCACCAATCCCCACAAAGTGATTATACAAATCACTATTATGATGATAGGTTTCAGTATGTACCAAATAATATTCTTTCCTAGGTTGGCAAACCAACCTTCAACTTTACCCATTCCTTGACCTACCTTTTCCCACACTGTTACCTTTGTCAAATCCTCAATTTCATGGTGTATTTCAGTAATGTTCCGAATGTACTTTTCTAAAGGTTTTGAGTTGTCTGGAATGTAAGTGCAACATTCCTGGACCTTCAAAGCCTTACAGACTCCTCCCTCTTTGGCTAACAGAACATCTAGAGCAAGTCGGTTCTGAAGAACCATTGCCCTTATCGATTGCATTTCTCCCTCCACCAGCATTAGTGACCTAGCAGTACTGGCGGACAACCTATCTACAACTGTTGCCAATCTTCTAATCTTGACATCATTTAATGCTATCCCTAAAATAGGAAACATAGCACCAAATACGTCTCCAACTACCTCCTCAGCGCTTACATCCCTTCTTCCTCTAGCTTGAGTTCCTCCCTCTATAATTTCCAAATCCTTAGCATGGTATATTTTGGGGAAGACAATTGCCAAATAACATGATCCATACCAATTATCTGGTAGTTTCACGTATGCATTTCTTCCACAGACAAAATATACATTTGGGATCACCTGCATTTCTTTCAAGAAGTCCTTCGAATAGTATTCTAATTGGAACGCATGTTCACAACTCACTTTTCCCACAAACACATTCTCATAATAGGTTTCACCCCTATGTATACCCAGTTTCCCCTTTTTCTCTCGATCTAAAGCTATTGGACCATTGCTACCCTTTCTTTGGTGTGCCCTTTCTTCCTCAGTCTAATCTGTTTTCCATTGACCTGAAGCTTTTAAAATCTTCTGTCTCCTGTATCGATCATCCACCTGCCCTACAAACTTTTTCTCAATTTCTGACACTTTACAAGTAAAATTATTTCTTCGGGCATGTGAAGTATCTAATGTTTTCCAGGGAAGGAAACATTTCTGTAATCTGTCTTCACTCTTCTAATAATTCCACTTATTTAAATGATTGTAGTTCGGCACTTCAGGTAAAATAGCATCGAAATTCGAAAAATAGTATTCAAACCCATCACGTTCATAAAATATGCTCAGCAACAAACTACATGTGATTCCATAAGTCAATGGAAGATGATGATATCTGATACCTTCGTCTACAGAGGCTGGCAATTTCATGCAAACGTAACAATTTTTTAGCCTCCATAACATCGATATATTCATAAAGCAATTTAGCATACGCATTTGATTTAAAATTTCCCTGTGATTCATCTACATGTAACCTACGAGTCTCTGCTGCTAGTAAAGCTTTATCTTTCTCTGTATTGTCCCCCTTTTTACCAGCAATAGTAGGTTTCTGTGTTGATAAAATTTTTTCTTCCCTTGCAGCCTTTTCTTCATTTTCATGTCCCACTACATAAGATATAGTAACTACTAAAACTATAAGGAAAATCACTCCCACTAAAAGTGTGCCTATTATACATTTGGCCCTGCGGTTCGGGTTGCCAACCTCCATGATCTCAAACAGTGTAGTTCCAGTTTTCTTTCACAGCACAATGTCTCTTTTCGAACCACACCTGGAAGCTGATAATCTTCTCCGCAAGATCAGTCTTAGTGTTCTACAGCAACAGACAACCCTAGCCCTTCTCCGTCCACTAAATGGAAGTCCCTAGTTTCTTCTTCTTCCACTTGGCGCTAGGTTATCTCTCAATTTGTTTATTTGCAAAGTCTTCCACACAGTCTTTTAGCAATCTGAAATTATACGTGTTCCAGCGACTCTAATCACAGCTTCTAATATTTCCAAACGAAGAAGGACCTCCCCAAGTATTGACCTCCATGGACAACAAGTTGGGAAATCTATTCTGTTTAAAACCAAGTCTCTTATTCCACTCAGATAAGGAGGATAGGGGATATTGAGTGTCAACAACCCTTCGACTTTCACTCCCGGTATCAACAACACTATTGCCACTGTTATGATGGGGTCAGTGCTGATCAGGGTCACTTCCCTCACCCTCCCAGTTCCCTGTACACTGGACATCTGCAGCGAGGTAGGTCCACTCAGGAGTAGCGTATCTTCTGCTAGGCACTCGCACCCTCCTCGATCTTCTCGGACCTTCCTGTTCCTGTCCTTGTGTACTTTCGTCCAAATCCGAGTCTTCAGATACAGGGGCAAGAGTTTTCTCTGGAGCTGTCTTCAAGCTTGGCCTCTTCCTTCTTTCAGGCCAACTATCTTCTCCACGCTTTGTTCTCCTGTATCTTGTCCTCCCATTCAGTTCTTGATCACTCTGGGCTTGATCTGGGTCTGAGCCGTATTCACAGCAACTTTCTCCTTCTGTGGCAACTTCAGTTTCACTGCCGTCCTGTCCTTCTTCTTCTTGTTCTGTAGCGCTCCCAACTTCTTCCGACACCCCCACAGTTTGACTGATCCCCTCTAGTGGTTCACCATCCACAGCTGGATTTTCATCTGCGAGAGGAGCTGTTTCTTCTAGGGGTGCTGGAACTCTTTGAGTATGGGAAGCGTGAATCCAGTTTGGCAGTCCTCCGCACTTCACAGCGGTATTCGTCGTCAGGATAACTTGATAGGGCCCCTTCCAACGCACGTCTAAGCAGTTCTTCCGGACGTGCTTCTTCAGCAGGATCCAGTCACCTGGACATAAGTTGTGACATAGATCTCTTGAAGATGGAACTTCAGCAGCCTGTACCTGAAGAGACACAGAATGAATGGCGTCAGATAGACCCTTGCAGTAATCCAGGAACAGGTCATCTGTAATATTCAACAAAGCTGTAGTTGGTACAGACGGAAGTCTCATTGCCCTGCCCATTAAAACTTCGTGTGGAGAGAGACCTGTCCTCCTGTCTGGTGTGCTACGCATACTCATGAGTACCAAGGGCAGAGCATCAGGCCAACTTAAGGAAGTCGATGAACATACTTTGGCTATTCGGGACTTCAAAGTGCCATTGATCTGCTCCACGATACCTGAAGCCTCTGGTCGATAGCTGCAGTGCAACTTCTGATCAATGTTCAATGCAGAGCAAAGCATTTTCACAACTTCACTGTTGAAATGAGTTCCTCGATCTGATTCCAGAGAGGTCGGCACCCCGAAGCGCGGGATCAACTCTCTAAGCAACAACTTTGCTACTGTGAGTGTGTCGCACCTGCGTGTAGGGTATGCTTCGACCCATCTGGAAAATATGCATACAACCACCAGAACATACCTGAGGCGGTTGCTTTTTGGCATCTCAATAAAATCTAATTGCATTCTGTTGAAAGGCCCCCCAGACCTCCCAATGTGACTCATTGTAACTGGTGTTCTCTTCCCTACGTTCAGTTGCTGACAAGTCTCCTACAGACTGCTTCTGCTGCAATCCTGAATTTAGGACAATACCAGGTCTGCCTAAACACCCTCAGCATAGCATCTCTTCCTAAGTGTACTGGACCATGTATCTGTCGTGCCATTGGATTAACAAATTCCTCAGGTAATACTGCCCTACCATCTGCTGAAACCCAGAAGTCCATTTCACTTTTCACACAACCTGCTGTTTCCCATGCCTTTTTCTCAAAATCAGGTGCATTCTCTTGCATCTCTTTTAAATCCTCCCAAGTATCAACTGTTTCTAGCATCATATTTAACTCTGTCTTTTCCTGAGCCCCACCTACTTCCACCTCCGTGAAAGAATATCCGTGCTCCACACAATAGCGGGCAACTTAATCTGCATATCTATTACCTTGTGACACAAAATCTGTATTTTTGGTGTGGGCTACGCATTTGACGATTGCAATTGCAGCTGGACCTTGTAATGCTTCTAACAACAGTCGCACAAATTCTCCATTTCGAATAGGCGAACCAGAGGAGGTCATGTAACCTCTCTGAGACCACAACTGCCCTAAATCATGAACTACACCGAAACCATATTGGCTATCCGTATAGATGGTGACTCTAATTTTGTTTCCTGCTATACAGGCACGTGTCAATGCAATGATTTCTGCCACCTGTGCGGAGTGTACTCCTTCCAGGCAAGCGGCTTCCACAACTCCAGTAATGGTGCAAACAGCATAAGCTGCTCTCAACCGACCAGTATCGTCCCTTAAACATGAGCCATCAACAAAGAAAATTTCATCAGGGTCGATCAACGGCTCATCCACGATATCTGGTCTTGGCTTCGTGCATAGTTCAGTCACATCAAGGCAGTCGTGATCTTCACATTCCTCGCCTTCAATATCATTAGGAAGTGGCATCAATGTAGCAGGATTCAAAACAGAGCACCTCTTAAGGGTCACGTTCTCCGCAGCAAGTATAACTTGCTCGTAGCGCGTGAGCCTACTACTGGTCAAGTGCTGTGTCTTGGTCCTGGTCATTAACAGTTCTACAGAATGAGGTACATACACCACTAACTGGTGTCCCATGACAATATTTTCACACTGTTCAATGCTGACACCCGTTGCAGCAACGGATTTGAGACATCCGGGCAACGCTGCGGCTACTGGATCTAAGGTAGCCGAAAAGTATGCAACTGGTCTACGGGCATTTCCATGTATCTGTACCAAAACTGACAAAGCACAACCTTCCCTTTCGCAGCAGAAAAGTGAAAATGGTTTTTCATAGTCAGGCATCCCCAAAGCCGGAGCACGACACAAGTCCTCTCTCAGCTGTAGAAACGCCATCAAACAATCCTTGTCCCATGGTACCGGATCACTCACCTCCTTGTGCGTCAGTTTTTGTAAAGGTTTTGCTTTCAGTGAAAAGTTAGCTATCCACTGTCGGCAATAACCAACCATTCCTAGGAACATCCTGACTTCTCTCTGTGTCGTAGGCGCATTCATCTTCATTATCGCCTCTATCCTATCTGGTGACACTTTGCGCTTTCCTTTTTCTATCCTGTGACCCAAATACTGTACTTCTGTCAGACAGTACTGCAATTTGTTCGGAGATACCTTATGCCCATTTTCAGCTAAATGGTTCAGCAATGCAATGGTATCTGTCTTGCAAGCCTCTTCCGTTTCTGATGCAACAAGTAGGTCGTCTATGTACTGGACCAGAACCGAGTTGTGTGGCAGTACCAGACTTTCAAGATTTTTCTTCAACAGCTGGTTGAAAATTGATGGGCTTTCTGTATACCCTTGTGGGATACGACACCATGTTAAAACGCGATTTTCCAGCTTAAAAGCAAAAAGGTACTGGCTCTCCTCATCCAATGGGATTGAGAAGAAAGCCTGACAAAGGTCTATCACTGTGAACCCCTCAGCTTGGAATGGTATCTGAAACAATATCACTGATGGATTCGGTACCACTGGACAACATGAAACAACTATGTTGTTAATCTTTCGAAGATCTTGCACTATTCTAAATTTCCCACTAGGTTTCTGCAAACCCATAATCGGGGAGTTGCATGGACTTCCCACAATTTCCTTCAGTATTCCCTGTTTTATCATAGAGTCGATTACAGGTTTTATTCCTGCAATTGTCTCGGGGGTCAGTTTGTATTGGGGCGTTCTTGGATATTCAGCATTTGGTTTAACCATAATCTTCACTGGTTCTACTCCTTTGATCAGTCCTATCTCTTCTCCCGTAAAATCCCATACCTCTGATGACACTGCATCTCGTAAATCCCCTGGGAGCTCCTCCACTGTCAGGGTAGGATACAGTTCTATGCATGTTCTCGAATTTACAACTTTGAAGGTAGCGTCATCATCTGTAGTCTGTACCTCTACTCCCTGAGGTGTGCAGTATATGGTGCAGTTCAGTTTGCACAATAAGTCCCTTCCTAACAAACACACAGGACTAGAATCACATACCACAAACTGATGTTCATCCGTGTAGTTTCCTATTTTCACTGATACTGGTTCCGTCAAAGGGCTATTCATTCTATTATTTGCAACTCCTACCACCTGAATCGTTTCCCCCGACATTGGTAGATCTGGAACCACTGCCGATCTCAACGTTGATCGAGTAGCTCCAGTATCCACCAAGAATGTTGTAGGACACCCTGCCACTTCAGCCTCAACAAACGGTCCTCTTTGATCCACTTCTAGAACTGCCCCGAGGGTACAGTCCTCCTCTCTACTTACACGTCGTCCCGTCAATGGATCAACGTAGTAACACTCTTCTTTACCTGTGAACAAAGGCATTTGTCTATAGACCTTCCCTCCTGTCGTAATCTTTGGTGGCTGCGGGAACTGAGCTCGTGGAGCCGAAATCCCCTCTTTGGCCACCTTACCCTTTGTCACGGTCACCCTTTGGACTGGAACTTCCTGAACTTCCTCCTCTAGAACTTCCAGTTCTCCATTTTCAGGGTTATAGGGACACTCGCGTCTCCAATGTCCCACCTGGTGACACTGATGACACTTTGTCGTTTTTTTCAATGTAGCAAAGTCTATTCTAGGTCTCGGATTTTCCTTGTTGTCCTTATTCTGATTGTTTGATTTCCGTCCCATTGTCCCCGTTCCCTGTTGCTGCTGTCCTCCCTTTCCAGCTGACTGCATCTGCACCATCATCAATTTCTCCTTTAATTTCTTTGCTTTGGACTCTATCTCATCACTGCAGTATTTTGCGTATCTCAAAATCTCATCCAATGGTTTGTTTTGCCAACAAATTAAATGCTGCTGAATCATCAGACAAATATCAGGTCTCAACCCCAAAACAAACTTTGATACAAACTGTCCTATATCCTTGGGGTCCATTACATCTAGTCCACTGTATTGTTTGAATGCTTTCAGCAATCGCTCATAATACTCATGGACTGTCTCCTTTGGTTCCTGTCTTGTCCGGTCTATTTTTACCCAATCTATGTCTTGTGGTGGCACCTTCTCCTTCAACCATGTCATTACCCTATCGTATTTTAACATTACTGTTTCTGACGGTCCATTAGTACGAGTATCCCTTGCTGGTTCTGTAGTTGGCCACTCGACACTAACCTTGCATGCTATCCACAAGTCTCCTGGGACCACAATGTCAAACAAGGTGTTCAAATCAATCCACAATACTTTTGAGATCTTCACAAACCTCTCTACCTGCTTGTACCACTCTACAGGGTTCTCCCTTAACTTCGGAAATGAGTTGGTGAATGCAGCCAAATCTCCCCTACTCCAGGGCACGTGTACATAATTCCCATTCGCTATTTCTCACAAAGGGAATGCCTCCATCTGCATTAGTCTTCCCTCCGGAGACATCACATTCGCACTCCGCCTAACAGTGCCCTAATTCGACCACCTCTCTTCCCATTTGTCCAGATCTCTCCATGCTCTTATTCCTGTGATCAGTTCCCTTATGTGTGTTTTTAATCCTGTTGTCCTCCTCTCATCTAGGTCCTGATCTGAATAATGCAACCTGTGGTTACCCTGTAATGCCTTGGTTCTGGACAAATCTACCATATACTTGTCTGCCAGTTCAGACAGTTTCTCATGAGTTGCTCTGGCTTTTTGAGTGATGTCCTTTGCTATAAACAGCAACTCATCTTGTTTGTACATGTCAATCCTTTCTATCGGCACTGTACCATCTATTTTCTCGTCCAGGTCAGATTTTAAACTGGACACGTCGAGTCTTTTGGCTTTTATTACAGCTTTCAATATGCCATCTCTAGAGAATCCATTTACATCTCTCCCATCACAGCTCTGAGTCCTACGTCTAGGCTCAGGCGAGTTATGGGGAGTCCTCCCTTGCTCCCATCTCTCCAGGTCCCATGCAGTTCCATCCTCTCTGGGTGTATGGTGAAACACTCCTCTATTTCCCATAGTCACATATTTCTCATTCTGCATGGTTACTCTAGGTGCATGGTAAGACATCCCATTATTTCCCATTTCTTCACCATTTGCCGGTGGTCTCTGATCACTCGACACATGGCAAGATCCTTCACTGTTCCCTATGCTCCCACGACTCCAGTGCTGTACATTATCTCCAGGTGCGTGGTGAGTGCATCTAAACCTATCTCTGTTTTCTTGGGTCCTTTGGTCTTCCTCACTTTGAATGGGACGAGATGTCTCTCCACACTCCGTACTTCTGCCTCTTTGTTCCTGCCCATTTCCTCTGTCTGTATGACGTGTAACTCCTCTACTCTCCTGACTTTTACCTTTCCACTCCTGACTGCTTTCGCTAGCCCCGCAGTGAGATAATATTCCATTTCCTCGACTTCCCCATTCTGCTTCTGCTCTTGACCTGTTGCTCGGTACTCCTGTGGACCCATCCCATTCCCTCAAGTCAGCCCTCAACTCTTTATAGGATTTCGGCCGTGGTCCCCTTAGGTCCATCGGTCCTCTCTGACCCCCCTGTTCTGTTACGGGATCCACTGCTCACTCCAATGGGGTGCTCCACGTTATCGGTCCCGGCAATTGCCTCCAGGCATTTGTCGTGTTATTCCTTCTTTCCATCTCAACTCTCTCTCTCTCCAGCCGTACCTGTTCTTCCTCTCTCCCTTTCTCTGGGTGGTAAACCGACACTACAGGACCTATGGTAACGGGTACTTGAAGAGCATCTGGCAATCCATAAGACTCAACCCTCTCTATTGCTGGCATCTTCTGCACCACAACCCTTCCGACTACTCTCTGTACTGGACTATGTTGAAGTGTCTCCTCACCTTTGGTAGGTACCCAATCCGTTATAGGGAGTGGCCTGTTCTCTTCTATGTCAACCCTACCTATCCTTGAGAGCTCAGTACCCTCTATCTCCCTATTGTCCGGAGGTGGTTTATCTATCAACAACCTATTTATTAGGCCGTCCTCCGACTCGCTCTCATCATCCTCTTCTATGGGTTTCTTTCCACCTGTAACCTCTCTCAAGGGGTACAACTTATCCACCTCAATCACCTGTACCCTCCACTTCTTGGCTTCCGCATCCCATTTGGCGTCTTGCACTGCCCTCACTGATCGCCGTACCCTTTCCTGGCGTCTGTTCTGACTCCTGTCGTGCGCCGCCCTAATCCATGCATTAAGCGCCTCAAACTGTGTTGGTCTAGGCAAAGGTCTCAATGAGGACATAACTGCTTTCAACTGATGTAACACTTCTAATCTAAACGTTCCGTATTTTGGAAAAGTCAGTTCCTCATTCCCCTCTGTAATCTTACTCCAAGTCCCAAGCCACAGTATAGTATGCAACCCAACATTCGTTGCCATATAGTGAGCTGGTGTACCCTCCTGTGGTGCCTCTTCCCCGGAATAGGATTCTCTTCTTTTTCTCTTAAAAATCCCTCTCAAACATTTAAAACACTTCATGTTCAAAATCTACAACATTTCTATTTTCTCCGCGTTCGTTTACTTCCTGATGACAATCCACCAATCTCAGCGCGGTTTTCGCTAACTGGCCTATCACTGCGCGGCTCTTTGCTGACGTCACACCAACCGCCCTATCACAGCGCGGCTTCACACCGACCGACCTATCTCAGCGCGGCTCTCGCTGACGTCACTCGTCTCAGCGCGGCTTCACACCGACCGACCTATCTCAGCGCGGCTCTCGCTGACGTCACTCGTCCCCCTTTCGCAGCAGTTCCCCTCCTTTCTCTGCTCGTCTCCCGGTCATGCATGCGTCCCATTCATACTCTGAAAAATGATTACTTCCGACCAAGCGATCACTTTCCTTGACTGTACGTCCACAGTCTAACTGTAATTGTCACCTTAACTGACGAAATGTCTTTCCGTTGGTCCAGACAATCGCCTTCTCTGATAGGTTACTTGCACACGGTAACTTTCGACCTGCGTCCGTTACCCACACACTCACTCTTGCATTCCCCCTATCTCGGTCCTGCGGGCGATCAATGGTACCTCATGACCCCCTTTTCTCTGGTCGATAACTACTCTGGATGTTCGATACACCCGAACCACTTAAGCTCTTTCCCCGAACTTAAGATTTTCACCAGTTCACCGGTTCCCCCGTTTCCCAGGTTACCAGTTTACCAGTCTGCCAGGTTGCGCGCGCTCACAACCCTCTCTCATTCACACTACAGGCATTCTACTCCGCATGACATTACAATACAGATACAACACAAAACACCGCAATCTGTCCACGCATGACCCTTGTTATACTCACTCTTGTCCGATTCTGCTGCTTTTCTCTCGCGCCGTCAGCACCCTCTTCGGCGGGCCACCTCTCGATCTCTAGGGACCTTGGGGTAAACTTAACCTAGTCTAGATCACCTTCCTCAAGAAGGTAACCATGCTCCTGTTCAGGAAAAACCTGAAGACCTGGCTTTTTAATCTTTAGGCTATTTTTCTTTTCACCTCAATTTTTTATTTTTTTTGTCTGTTCTCTGTTATGTTTTTTTAATTGCTGAGCCGCCCTCTGAAAGCGCCGGGACACTCTTGTTGAGTAGCCGTGCGCTATATAAATAAAATCATAACATAACATAACATAACATAACATAACATAACATAACCATCCTCACTCTGCTACCAACTGTTAACGCGGGATTTCTGGTCTATTGTTATAGATCTAGATCCCAACTCCGGTCGACTGAACCGTTGGTACCTGTCATAGAGTAAAAGGCAATCCACTACTAGGTCAATCAGTTAATGACTTACTCCACTCTAAAGAACCACTGAAGCTTAAAAAGTTTAAAAGTTTATTACAAAGCCAAACTTAACTGGAGATACAAACATCTCAATATAAGGTTCAAAAGATATACGGGTATCAATACAAACATGAATTTTCTAAATGCTCTTAGTCGGCAGAAGAATATTACCAAAACCAATTCAAAAATCATCAAAGTTGCAAGAATAGACACAAGCTGTAGCTTATGAGTCATTTACAGAAAGGAAAGAAATCAGATTAGACTGTCCCTACACTAGACTAAGTGACATCCCTACTTAGCAAGAACTTAACCTAAAAAGGTGTCAGCAGTGGTGACTTCCAAAGAAGAACACACACTTCCCTTAGTCTTTGTTCCAAAAACGATGTCTCGCAGTTCCCTATCTGCCTACCCATCCGCTCTCTTAGGTTCCTCAGATCATCTGCCTTAACTCCACCCAGGGGTGCTGTCCCTAATACAAAATCACATTTACAATAGAAACGCCCTTTGGAGACACCCCTTAGAGACGCCCCTCACGTGGTGTTAGTTCTGGTATGCTCCATGCTGGTACTCCTCTGGGCCCATCGTTAGCGTTGACCTTGCCTCCCAGGCTCCTCTCCGGCAAGACGGTACCCCCAGGAAATTCCTGAAGACTCCTCCAGGCCTGTGCCTGGCTCTCTTGAACAAAAGTCTATTCATCACTCTCTTGATTAAAACCTCCTCGCACCTGCAAACAGACACTTGTACTGTGGGCCCCAAATTCCGGCCTCCACCATATCTTTAAGTCGTAAACCATTTGAACAGGCTCCACAGTTTGTGCTTAACACGACCTTTCTCTAACGAGCACATACAGATCAAACGAAATGACTTTGTCTATTCAGGCCGATCTAGAATTACATGAACGGGCCTGTGCACTCTGCAAAACATTTAATTTCTTCTAAACAGCATTCTAACTTATTACACACAATGATTATATGAAACGTCTATAAAACATATTTCAGTTCTAGGATCAATAATACTTCGAATTACAATAACATCAAAATCCACCATCGTGTAAGAGTGTAACAGCATCTTGTACTCTATGTGAACTGCCATGTGGCCTACACATTTCTACGTTTAGCAGCATTACATTTTCCCCTACCACCGCCACATAACATGGGATTTCAACATCATTCTAACATCTCTACAAACATCTTCATTAGCTTTTCACACTTGATATAAGTATTCTATTTTAATTAAACACTATTATATATTTTCACTCTATAGATTCGACACTCTTATATAATGTTTACTAAACTAATACAACGTGCTTGTAAATATGGTGCACTTCTATATTTTCTTGAATTGCGCTCTCTCAAATGCGATTTGGTCTCTTTCCATCTCTTGACTTCTTACCCAAGTGGCAGAAAAGGGCCCATCTGGAGGATACATTGTGTTGCTTGTGCCAACAGGCAAATGAAACATTTATGTATATACTTTGAGTATGCACCAGTTTACTAGTACATCGAAGGACTTTGCTGCGTAAAGAGATTTTAGCCTTGGAAGTAAGAATTTGTAGGTCGGCGGCCACAGAGGCTTTCAACCCACAGAACTTTATGCTGAACATTCGATTACGCAATTTAAAAAAAATGTTAAATAATCAAATAAAAGCCCTGTAAATAAAGATAATTTTATTGTCTTAGTCAGGTCTTAGGTAAATGTACCATTGTTTATGCTCCTTTGCACGGTGTGTTTGCTGATGTTTGCACAATGAATTTTTGCATGATTTTCCTGTGCTTAGCCAGGTTGATATAGAACACTTTATGACTTTAAACTGTTAAGGCTCTTTTACATAGCATTCCATGGATGCTCGTATAATGCACTTTTGCACGCTTTGATTGTGCTTAGCCAGGTTGAAGTAGGACGGTCCATGTCTTTAAGTTGTTTATGCTCGTTTGCACAGTATGTGCTTTGATGCTCGCACAAAGCATTTTAACCGGGTTTACATACGGATTTATTGATTTTAAATTGTTTAACTCAGTTGACTTAGCTAAAGATGAAATTAAGATTTTATGATTGTTTGAACTGTGTACGTTTATGGTTGTTATATAAATAAACTAATAATAGACTGAAGCTGAACACAGCCTTATATTTTATGGTAATGGTTACTGTTGTCTTTGATCTAGGTGATGCAATTCCAGTTAATAATGTTTGAAACATTACTGCTCTTGTCCTCTGAGGGCAGAGATTCCTGAAATGCACAAATACAATTACGAAAATGAAGTCATATCTGGAGTGCTAAACTTTGTATAAGGTTGCTTGTCACACCTCATTAATGAGGCTCAATAAGGCCAAAAGTGGATTTGGTATTCCAGTTGAAAGCGGACTTAGCCTGGTAATTCAGGATGGACTGAGTACATATTGGCAGGACCAAACAAGGTGTACTTTTGCCTTTGGCGACATAAAGGGAATTCACATTGGACTAGAATGAGACTGAGAAATGATCGTGCCTAAAATGACTTTAAGCATCCCACCTTTTACTTTTCTGTATCTTTCAGAGAATGCACAAACATGGTCGCGGTAACTCAAGATGCAACTCGCTGATAAGGCCCAGCAACTTTTGAAGGTTGCTTCTGTCCCTATTCATTGGAGACGTGGCTTCTAATCTCTTTACCTCATTCTTCTTTCCTATACTGCCTGCTTCCCAAGCAGGCACTCTAAACAGTCTAAATCAACGTGCTTTATTAAGCAAACAAGTTATGGATGGAATACTTTAATTCATTTCAGTCACGAGCAAGTACTATGAGCCACATTCCAGTCCTCGGAGTTGTGCTCTTCTTGGATCTTTTCAGCATTGATTTCTGTTCACAAACTTTCTTTCACAAATATGCAGCTCTCCTGAGATACCATGGAATGTATATCATTCAAAACAGATATTTCAAGCATATGTTCTCTGAACGTGGCCAACAAAGCATCTCAACCATTAAACTGTGTCAATCAACAGAGATGAGTCAAGTTAGAGATGTATTTTCTTTGACTAACTCATGTATTAGGTCTCGTGGACAGGTTTTCTTGGTTTCCTTCAATTTGGTTTATATGGTTGAAAGCTGTATTTCTTATTTGGCCCAGCAGCTAAAGAAACTGTTAACTTCATGTTCCATCAGAAGATTTTTGAGACGTACTAAGGCCCTAGTTCTTTTCAGTTGGTTAAAGGAGATGATAATTTCTTGTCAGGTGTACCCTTTGAGGATAGTTTTCATTTTTCTGCTGCAGACTTGAGTGCATTAGGATGAAGTAAGGGCACTATTGATCTCCATTACATTTATCCAATTTGTCACACATGCCCTTGTTAGGCAAAAGGTGAATACCAATCATGGGCTGGACGCTTCTATCCGTGTGAATTCAAATTATAAATTGTTTAATACCCTTAGGTCTTTTCAATGTAAATGTCTTCATGCTTTCATCCCGGCTCAAAAAGCTTTTTCTTGCTGTACCAGTGTTTTATCTATGCCACAAGCCCCATTCACAAAGATTTTTCTGCGAGTTTTGGTGTTTCGCTACGGACTTATCCAACTTACTCTTGAATTTCCAAAAGTAAAACTTCCACACGCCTTTATATTCAAGAGTAAGCATGTTTTAGTCATGACTGAGTAAGAGATGGACCTTGGGTAAAACGCACAGAAAATGCTTTCTGCTTAGGACCTGGAGGATTATGAATGAGGATGTATGACGTTACAACGCATACTTTTACAACGCATACCGTTACAACGAATTTTTTACAACGCAAAAACTTTTACAACGCATACCATTACAACGCATGTTTTTACAACGCAAGTACTTTTACAACGCATGCCATTACAACGTAAGTATTGGTAAGTATATAATATTTTTTTTATTTTAAATTAATTGTAATTAATATAATTTAATTTAATTAATTTAATTTTTTTTTACCCTGTACCCCTGTACCCCAAAAAAACCCAAATTAACCCAGAACCCTAAAAATACCCCTGTACCCCAAAAACCCAAAACTGTCCCTGAACCCTAAAAATACCCCTGTACCCCAAAAACCCAAAACTGTCCCTGAACCCTAAAACCCAAAACTGTCCCTGAACCCTAAAAATACCCCTGTACCCCAAAAACCCAAAACTGACCCTGAACCCTAAAAATACCCCTTTACCCAAAAACTGAAAACTGACCCTGAACCCTAAAAATACCCCTTTACCCAAAAACTGAAAACTGACCCTGAACCCTAAAAATACCCCTTTACCCAAAAACTGAAAACTGACCCTGAACCCTAAAAATACCCCTTTACCTAAAAACTGAAAACTGACCCTGAACCTTAAAAATACCCCTTTACCCAAAAACTGAAAACTGACCCTGAACCCTAAAAATACCCCTTTACCCAAAAACTGAAAACTGACCCTGAACCTTAAAAATACCCCTTTACCCAAAAACTGAAAACTGACCCTGAACCCTAAAAATACCCCTTTACCCAAAAACTGAAAACTGACCCTGAACCCTAAAAATACCCCTTTACCCAAAAACTGAAAACTTAAAAAAAAAAAAAACATATAAAATATAAAATATAATTATATACTTACCAATACTTACGTTGTAATGGCATGCGTTGTAAAAGTACTTGCGTTGTAAAAACATGCGTTGTAATGGTATGCGTTGTAAAAGTTTTTGCGTTGTAAAAGTTTCGTTGTAATGGTAGTGCGTTGTAAAAGTTGCGTTGTAAAGGTTGTTTCCCTATGAATGATTCACACTTATTAGGGCAGGGTATTTTACACAAATACCCATAGAATAGCTTTTTGAAATGACCCCATAGGTCTACAAATAAATAAGAACTGCTAACTTACTTTCAATTGTGTAGGTCTACATTAATGCAGGTTAAATGCATGCATATTGTTTTAAAAGTGCTGGCTATATTTGTATATGAAAATGAAAAATGTCAATAATAGTTCTTTCAAATGTTTTTCAGAATCTGTTCCCTGCTATACAACGAAGATATCTCTAAGTCTTCAGCTGTGAGGATCTCATCTTGTAAAGTATGGAAGGAAGAGAAGAGAAGAAACCCTCCAGCATAATGAACTGAACTCGACATTTTGTTAAGGGGCTTTTCCTGATAGCGGCAAAAATGGTCTTTTTTGGACAAAATCAATTGACTTTTTAGGCCTATCATGAGAATGCCTTGAAAAGACGCCCCGATTTTACACCAGTGAGCTTTAGCGAACACTGCCTTGTCGAAGGATACTTACATTGTATTGCAATGTGGCACTCTGTGGCCTTCTTAAAATTTACCACAATCTTGTATGGGCTGTGAATGTAAATGCTCGAGAACTTATGTGCACTCTAAATGTTTTAAGACCAAATGTACTTTTTAAATGTATTGCAATATTGTGTGTTCACTACTGATCTGAACGGGCTATGCATTTATATTCTAGTAGCAATAGCAAAGAAATGCAGTGACTATTAAGGGTTGATTTGCAAAGCTTTCTTTTGCTTTTCTGGGGTCTTTGTGCACACGCAAGTCAAAGTGTGTAAAATGTGGTTGCCCAAGAAAAACAAGGCACTTTGGGGTGCACAAATTACACAATGCATATGCACATATAGGCTTGCTTATTTGTGAGCTTCACATTCCCTACACATGATCTTACAGGTGCAGTCCCATTGCTGAGCAATTTGCAAAGCTGCTTTTGGCTCATGTGGTTATTATCATATGCCTTGCCCAGTCGCCTATGTCTAGGCTCGTTCATGTCATGACTGTAGTTGTGCATTTTTTCTTCCCACCCATTACCTTTATGCGGATAAGACTTGTTTTTATTTCAAAACAGTGTCCTTGAATCCTGTCTTCTTGCAAGCCTAGCAGTCCCCCATGTGAAGCAACGGGCCTTGTGTAGTCAGATGGGCATGTCCATCTCTATGAGTGGGTTCATCATCAAGAGTTAATTAAGAGTTATTTGTGAATGTAAGACTTACTTGTACATGGGGAAGAGACAACTGCAGCTATGTTTCGACACTGTACGTCTTTATCGTCGCATGCATTTGTCAATTTGGGGTACTGCATAGTGGGAAAGTCTGCCGCACATTGAGATGAGCTAGATGGTTATCATTGTACCCAACATTGATCCTTTATTTATTACCCTAGTGGTAGTCTAGACACCACTTAGGCTAAAAAGATTGGATAATTAATATTTTTTATACCAAGACATAAGCAAGTCGAAACGAAGCACACAGTCTTCAATTATTCAATATTTGATCTCCAAAAGCAGATTCAATGATGAGCAACACTCTGCTTCATCTCATGTGACTACAATATACTGTTTGCAACTGAGACACAATAAAAAACTTAGCACTTTTATATCAGTGTTAGCCCCTTCAATATATTCTTTGGATTTACTTTTCAGGACTCTAAGGAATGCATTAGAGAGCTTTCTAGGAAAAATCCCACTGTCCATTTCAAGTAGGATGATAATGGAAAATCTTCCAACTTTTGAAGAAAATATTCAATCCTTAGGAAAGTCTACCAGAAGATTTTTGTTCATACCGTGGTATAGACTCTCCTCTGCAATTAGTACTTTTCACCGGAAACAGAAGGAGTTTTTTGATGGCCTAATTAGGAATTGCGTTATTATAAAAATATTTCAATTTGGATAAGAAGCGTAAATTGGAGGATAGTCTACTGAAATAATTTCATCCATGATAGGACTAGTATGTTGGTGACACTCTACCAGCAGTTTTCCTCCAGAGAGAACACTGCCACCACAAATCAGAAAATCTTACCACTCAACTCTAATTTAGGCCTTTAGGTGGGGAATGCCCAAATCACTTACTGGTATATCATAACTCCAATCCTATATTCTGCATCTTCACTCCTTAAAACATGGGTTGAGCTCTTTTAAGATGTACACCCTTCTTCCTGAGCATATCTCTAATTTTCTTTCTTCTCGTAGCCCAAACCCCTGTGAGACCAATTTGTGCCAGTGAACGGCTAACTAGAAACTATAGTAACATTTGCCCCCTAAAAGCAATTTCCCAACATGAAGACTGATCAACTATCCCACACCATAGCTTATTCTCAGCTGCGGTCCATGCAGGTAACAGCGGTGGGGCGGTGGGGCCAGGTAAAGGGGTATTTTGAGGGATTATGCTGAGGGAAAATAAATAATTTATTTTATTTCCCCTCTGCATCGTCCCTCGAAATCCCCCTTACCTTGCCCCACCACCCCACCGCAGTTACCTGCACGGACTGCAACTGCTAATCCAATTTTCTGTCCTCCATACAACTTCGTTACAAAAAGGGGGGTTGAACCCATGCAGTCGCGGGGACCTGGGCGCTATGTGGTATGTGTCAAGAAGGGGTCCCCGCAAGGAGAACGTGTTGTGTACACCACACACTAACACTGTATAACACAAACTTTAGTGAAAAACCATTAATCAGAAGGACTTGTAACAGGTATTGTCCTTTATTTTACAATACCAAATTTCAATCATTATGAAAAACATTCACATTTAATGAATAGCCCCAGTTGGGGAAGGGGAGAAAGGGAGGGAAGAGTGTGCTCAGGGCAGTGTAAAGTCAAAGAAAAGTAAACACAGTCAAAAAGAATGCGAATTATAACAATCTTAAATGAAAATCAAAACAAATCAGATACAAAGAGCCTAAACTATTAAGGCATCCATTGAGAAACTGTTCAACTAAGGACATTCAACGGTCACATACACAGTTCAGAGTAATCAGGGGCATGTGCCGGAGGTCCAAGGTGAAGAAAAAGAGCCGTCGACGTTTCGACCCCTAGCCGTAGGCTACGTTAGATCCTTAAACGGGGTCTTCATCAGGACGTGTGCAGGAAAAAGGGGGGGGGAAGGCAGGAGTTAGGAGGGGCGGTCCTATCTGTGATAATTAAAACCAAAGGTCAGACTAATGTATTTGCAAGAGCTGATAAACGTCATCCTATTTGACATTACTACAATACAATATCTACAAATTACCATGGGGTCCGGGCCAAAAACAGGCCTCTGAACGTGGGAATTGAGTGAGACCAAGCCAATGGTCATGGTCAAACTCAGCGATATCAAATCGTAACAAAAGGGGAGAATTAACCAATGTGGGATAGGAACAACCAATTAGAGGATGTTCTAGAAATTATTCTGTCAAGCATAATTACATATTTGGTTTAATATCGGGATTCAACTCACATGGCCTGCAACCTATCAGCCAAGGTGAAAGTATTGTGGGGTACAATCCCAGTCGTCGATATCCCAAAGGGCAAGATGCCATTAAAGTACACAGGCTGTGGGTTGACAAAAGGGTCGACGGCTCTTTTTCTTCACCTTGGACCTCCGGCACATGCCCCTGATTACTCTGAACTGTGTATGTGACCGTTGAATGTCCTTAGTTGAACAGTTTCTCAATGGATGCCTTAATAGTTTAGGCTCTTTGTATCTGATTTGTTTTGATTTTCATTTAAGATTGTTATAATTCGCATTCTTTTTGACTGTGTTTACTTTTCTTTGACTTTACACCGCCCTGAGCACACTCTTCCCTCCCTTTCTCCCCTTCCCCAACTGGGGCTATTCATTAAATGTGAATGTTTTTCATAATGATTGAAATTTGGTATTGTAAAATAAAGGACAATACCTGTTACAAGTCCTTCTGATTAATGGTTTTTGACTAAAGTTTGTGTTATACAGTGTTAGTGTGTGGTGTACACAACACGTTCTCCATACAACTTCAGCATCAGGGGTCCTGACCCTGGAACAACTGTCCTCCATACCTACCTCTCTAAATGTGAGATTAGTAAGTTATTTGGGCTTTTGTATCTTGTAGCCCGTCAGTGCTGTCTAGTACTTTATCTGACTAAGGGACAGCAAGCAGGAGTCTTTGGCACACTTCTGGGGGTGAAACAACCCCTAGTACGTTATTTACACCTGCCTAAGTAGGGTCATAATAGTTAAAGAGTCAGTAGTTTCTCTTGGAACATTTGAGGTTGTTTCTTAATATTGGAAGTTCCCGCTGTTTCCTGGAGTCGGAGAGACATATATCATCACTAATGTGCCATTTGCAGTAGGTAATTGCCTTGGAAGGGCTTTGATAGCACCCCCACATTGTGTCACATGCCTTCAAATGCAACTGGAGTTAAGACATAGGTCATTAATGATTTATAAACCACCACTCCGCTGGGAGAAGTTGGAGACTTTCAAGTGGTGCCCTGCGTGGTTTCACTAGTTCTGTGGTCCTCACATTTGTACAAAGAACTAGGTGTACAAGGACTTCTTGGGGTGCTGAGGTCACCTGGATGTGTGTGAGAGTGTTTCAGGAAAGGGTGATGGAGAATGAGGTAACACTATGAAGAAATCAATAAAGTCTTCAGTAGTCTCACCGTCATACATAGGGGGCTCGTTATGCTATGGAAAAGTTAGGGCAGTGGATCTGACTGTCAAGCCTTTATCATTTCTCTCCCTCGTCAGTCAAATCTTTGTTGCACCTTTCTTTGATTCTTTAACCATCTCGTTAACTGTTTTCCTGCCAGTCCTTAAGACGATGCACTTGAGACTCATGGAGTCTCCTGGACATCTTGTCTCAAGATATCAATTCCATTGATCCCTGGGCCCTCTTTCCTTATCTAAGTCAAATGTTTCTGCTACTGAAATTCATTGGGAATGGTATGTTTTCATATTTCTCAGCCATTTAACCAACAACTTACACATTTTGTGCCCATAATGCATATTCACATAATGAGTTAGGGTCCCTTTTGGTGGCTTATCAGCTTCCCTTGATCCAGCACACACATGCCTCAATTTATACCAGACACTTTTACTACTAACACACTGAAAGGCTGTGGTTGTGTGATTCTTCTTGTTAAAGAGCAGTACATAAGACTCGAGGCGCAAACCTGGTTGATAGTAAGAAAAGAAGAAAGAAACACTAATACCAGGACGTAGGGTGCAAATACAGATATTTTATTGTGTGCACGCTGTCACTGAGCCCCCATGTGTACAAGGAACTGAACATGTGTGAGAAACTCCGGCAAACTTAATTTAGTGTTCATGCTTGGTCAACAGTTATGTCCTAAATTCTTGTCCCACGCACACACTTACAGGATTTCATGTTTGAATTCTGGGTTCTGTATCTTACACTCACACCATAAATAATTCCTACTCTCACACTCTCTCTCTTAAATCGTACATGATGCAGTGTACATTGGGATCCCTAGAACTCAGAACCTGGAACCTAGTACTTCAAAGCCAGCGCTTGGAGCATACCATATTGAATAGAAGAGTTTAAACCTAGCACTTAGAAGTTCGTTTTTTCAAAAAGTTACCCCGTACATGTCCTTACCCCATTTCACATGTGTATTCTGACAGCCTGAGCCCCCAGCATTGAAAAGATGTGAGAACTGAGAGTTGGCAGGTTTACGCAGTTAAGTACTCACTGAAATGATTGACTAGAGAGTTTTAAAAAGTTGCCTTACAATTATCAAGTTGTATGTACTTGGTCATGCGTCTGCAGCCTTTTTAAAATTGCTATGCATGGTTCTCGGAATACAAAGAACCATTTTCTGCCAAAGGAAAAAAAAAAGAACTACTCTTTTTCTTCAGGTAAACTAAAATACAAGCTTGTTTAAGCAGTGTGTCAACCGACAAGGGGACTCTAATGTCATCTACCAGACTTCCAGCTGGGACTGAAAAAACTGTCATTATAGTCACAAGTCTCCCTGCTTGGCAGGCGAGTGACCTAAATTGAGCAGGCTTCCTGCAATTAGAAACAGTTCCTGCTTCCCAAAATATATTAATTAGTGAAATGATTAACTTTAGTCTTTTACAATGATATATAGCGAGCAATACGTATGGACAGCAAGTCTCAAGTACGAAAGGACTGGCTGGCATTTCCTAGGTCAGCAAATTAGAAGTAATCTGCACGGATATTCTTGTTGATTGGAAGAGTGATACTGGGACAAAGTCTCACAGGACAGGCAAGCGTTTAATCTCTCTCTCAATATTATTCACTATGAGATTGCATTGTTTTCTCAATAAATAACAATGGTGTTATTGCGTGAGAGCATCTTGCACAGGAAGGAAAGTGATAGACTTTTACTACCAACATTAGATTTATTTCATCATGTAGATTGTCAACCTGCTAAATGTAAAATTGGAATAATAATCGACAAAGGTTGAAAGATATGGTGGAATTCCTGTCTACGTTGCAGAAGATTCACGTTGCTTTTTAATGGAGATGTATAATATAAAATACCTTTTGCCCTTTTTTCATTCAAGGGATTACCATACTAAATATTGCAGTTATTACGATTTTACAGCTTAATGACAGTAAATGTATCAAACTTAGAATGATGACACTCTGATTTTTATCTCAATATATCTAATCAGAAAATGTTGACTGCACATGAAAGCCTCCTTAGCATATATGTCCCACATCTTTGAAATCCCATACTTTGCACGAAACTTAGCAGTTGTTTCATAAGGAAGCAGCTTGCATTTGAAAGATGTGTAGTGTAAAATCTCAACCGGAATTCAACCAAACCAGTGAGTGGAAAGGGCTAGATCAGTGGTCTTCAAACTTCTTAAGGCTGCGTTTAAAAAAAATAAAAATCACCCATCTCAATTTTTAACAATTATTCTGTAAATTAGCAATGTTTAAATATGTCTAAACGTTGCAATTAATTTCTGTTACCCCCTTTAATGCATACTCCCAGTTAGGATTTAAATGACAAAAGATGTTCGTAATGGTACACTAAAAAGTGGCTTACTGCCACTCATTATTTATCACTTAAAACAAAGCAAGATGTTTCTCTTGGCCAGAGCCTGGTGGCCCATGGGTTCACTTAAGGCCCGCCACCCCAGTTTGAAGACCTCTGGGCTAAATGTTCTTACCCCGACAACAGTTAAAAACCAATGAGATAAACTATTCCATTGTACACAACAGTTTTCTGTAAATGTGTCAAATGCCGTATGTTCTGAAGGGTATTAATAAAATATTACAATGAAGTCTTACACTTTCTAGACATATGGGGGTATTCATTTGACCGAAGACATTTTTGAAAAAATAGTGCCGAAATGAAACAATTGAAGCACCATTTTTCTTGAAAATGTATATCAATCAATCAATCAATCAATCAATCAGAATTTTATAAAGCATGGCTTTTCACCTGATAGAGTATCCATGTGCTTGCAGGCCCCGGAGGCTTATTCGAACAGCCAAGGTCTGAGGGCAATTCGGAATTCTGGAAGTGAGGTGATGGTCCAGAGGTGCATGGGGAAGCTGTTCCAGGTCTTTGCTGCGAAGTGGGATAAGGAGCATCCTCCACTTCAGCTTTGGCAGATGCGGGGAGTATAGGACGGTGAAAGGGGGGCAGATAGTAGTTTACTCGATCGTTGGTGGAAGTTCAGGCAGTGGTTAATGTAGGTGGGTCCTTGGTTGTGTAGAGCCTTTTGTGCTTGGGTTAGCAGCTTGAATTTGCATCTCTTCTGGACGGGGAGCACGTGGAGTTTCCTGAGGTGTGGTGTGATGTAGGTTCGTTGGGGAAGGCTGAGGATCAGTCTGGCTGCAGACTTCTCTATGGCCTAAAGTCTCTGTAGAAGGTGTGCGACCATTCCTACGTGGAGGGCATTGTTGTAGTCCAGTTGTCTGGTGATGAGGGCTTGTGCCATGGTGTGTCTCAGGTGTAGGGATCGCCACTTGAAGATCATATGTAGCATGCGCAGAGTGAGGAAGCAGGCAATGGAGACGGCATCTATCTGTGATTTCATAGTGAACTTGTTTTCAATGATGACTCCAAGGTTTCTGGCGTGGTTGGAGTAACTAGGTGCGGATCCTACGACTGATGGCTAAAGTAGCCTTTAGTTCTTCTGGCTGTCTAAAAAAGCAATTTGTCATTGTCCATAAATTTCATAGCATCTGCCTTTAGCCTGAGGCTTAGTGACAGTGCTCAAAAAGATAGAACCAATACTCTACTTTCTGCAAAGATGATTTCAAAATGTCACCTTTGCCTACTTCACTAAAAATGTGTGCTAGGTTGCTACTAATTCCCTTTGTCTCTCCCGGCTTCATTTTAGCAGATATTGAGCATAACAGTAAGCATAATGCACATACGTTGTGCTTGACCTGTGCACATCATCAGTTACATATTTTCTCTTTAAAGCTGAGTTGCTATTATCGTTGGTATCCTATTAGTAGTGCTGCATTCACTGCATACATCTAAAACATATTGCCACATTGCCTTTGCCAATGCTTGTTCACTCTGTCAGTCAATGCATCACATCAGATGTCTTTTGACACACATAAAACCATACATTCTTCTGTTTGTTTTGTTAGCTGATTAATATAATGCTCAGGAGTAGTGTGGATCTTTTGTAACTTAACAAGGGATTTTTTTAATTAGGACCGATGCGCAACGTAATAAAATAATGAACACCAAATGGGGTAAAATATTCTATTAACTATGCTGTGTGGCAAAAATAACGCATTAACCGTGTTAAGTAAATGGACATACAATAAACTATGCACATTCAAATAAAGAATACTAATTGGGCTCTGCAACAGTAGAGAACAGAGACTGCAGGAGTGGAAGATCAGATGGTATCTAGGGTATCATCTTGACTTGAGAAATGAGAATACCGACTTTAGTATGAAGAGAACAGAATGAGGAGGAGGACGATAAATACAGGGATTAGGGGTAAATGAGGGACAAAGACACTTAGGGCAGGAAGGAGCAGATGAGGATCAGAGGAGTGACACTGAGCCCATGAGCAAGCAGGTATAGGTAGCAATGAGGGACTCAGAAAGCAGGGTGGGGGGACACAGAGGCCAGGAGCAGCAGAGGAACATGGGTACTAGGAGCAAGGTAGGACAAACAGTATAAACAGGGAAAGATCAGAGTGCAGCCACAGCCAGAGTGGAGACCCACTGTGCCTTGGAAGGAAGGCAATACTCTATGAAGCAGACCCTAAATGCAGCAATTCCTATGGCAGTGAGTTCTGCCATTCCCACACAGGTAATTTGCTGGATTGCCACAGACTGATGTTTCTACGACCAATGCACATACATACATAATATAAAGCATTTAAATAGGCCTGGAAAAAAGTTGCAGCAAAATCCTCAAAAAAATCCAAAGCGTGTGAGCCAAAAACCATGGAGTGCGTGGCATTCAATCTCTCCCTAATAAGTTATTTTTAGCAATTGTGTCCTTTCTCTTTGCACAATTTAGAACACATAAAACAGTTATTATTAGGATCAGAAGGTGAAGTGTGCACAGATGGACAGTGGCATTGCACCACTTCAATGGCTTGTATGGTACTGCTCAGCACCAAATTTAGCAGTCTGTGGTTCACATTGATGCACATTACCTCCTCGTCCTGTCTCCCCGTCCCATTCCTTACAAGTGAGCAGCTAGTCTGCTCCCCAGAAACCTAAAACCTAGCAGAGCTTTTCAGTACTTCCCCCCCAATATGGCGCCACCAATCCGGTGAGGATAAAGGGGGAAGTGCGTCATAGAACATCCTGTTCATTTTTTTCTGACTTCGTCAGTTGCCTTCATGCCTAGCGGAGCTGCGGGTCGGGTAAGTGTCCCTTCTGTTTTTTCATTTATTTCTTTTGGCAGCCTGCTGTAGCGGCCGCTTTTTTTCTTGTGTTTGGGTTTGGTGCTGGGAAATGTGCGTTTATGATTTGTGCCTTCTCACGACCTGCTTTAGCGGCCGTTTGGGCCTGTTCTTTTCCCTGCCCCTCGCCCTCTGGTACACGGCTTGCTTTGGCAGCCGCTCCTCTCACGGGGTCCCATCTCGCCCTGCTTTAGCGGGCGGGGGCCCTCTGTTCTTTCCCTGCGGCACGAAGCGTCCTTTGGGATTGCTTGTTTTTTGTTGGGAGGCCTGTCGCTTTTTTATGCGTCCGCCCCCTTATCGCCTGGCTTAAGTGGTCGGGTGTCTCGATGGCTCCTTTTTTGGCTGCCCTGCTACTCCTCATTGGTGGGGCGAGTGCTCTCCGGCCATGGTGCCTGGTGGCCCTCTTGTTTGGCCTGCCCCTTCTGCTGCTGTGGTGGGGTCCGTAAGGGGTGTTTCTGTGGCACTTGCGAAGTGCTGTGCGTATGGTCTGCTGCATCCCCTGCATCGACCTGTATTCGTCATGGTCGCTGGGCTACGGCGGTGCCTCCCTGATGTGGCCTGTTTTCGCTTGATTTCATCACGGTGGCCTGGTGGTTCATGCCTCTTGCTTTGTGGAGATGCTAGGTCTGGTCGCTCAGTGGCCTGATGCATCCACTGCTGTGGCCTGTGTTCTCGACCTCATAGTCTTGGGTTCGGGTCCCGGCGGGTCCACTCAGCCTTTCATCCCTCTGAGGTCGATATGGGGCTGCCTTTGGGTTTGGTGGCGATGCTACATCTGTTTTTTATGCTCCGAGTGACCTATGGGTGAACGTGCACTTTATTGCAACGCATGTTGTCGTGCGTTTCACTCCTGGTGTTTCTGGTTGCCTGGTTGATCCCTGGTTGGGGGTCTGCCTGGATGTGCCAGTTGCTGTGGATTTTTTCCACTCTTGGTCCGAGGAGCTGTTGCTCTAAGGTAAGTCTTGTACCTTTGGTGGTGTCCGCCCTTCCGGGCCGGGATTCAATGCCTGCCCATGCAGTACCTGTATCTCCAGGTGGTACGCTTTCGTTCTGTGTATTTTTCTCCATGATGCCCTCCCTCTGCCGCTGTCAGCGAGTGGAGGGGGTGGTTGAGCATTCCTGCACTTCCTCTTTGAGGTCGGGCTGCGTCCTTTTCCGTCTGCGTGGTCCAGTCCATGGTACTGATTCCGTGCCTCGGCTCTTCTTTTACTGATGTCGTGTATGGATGCGTTCTTGGTTGGCTGCGTCCTCTCGGACGTCGGTCCTGTTTCGGTGGCCCTTTTCTGGGTTCCTGGGTGGTCGGACCCCGGCTGGGGGTGCGCCTGTGTTTTTTGCCTGCCCCAGTGGTTGCCTGTTCCGGATGCCTGGTCCTTGCGGCCTGTGCCCATGGGTTCTCGGTTCGGGTTCTCCCCCCCTCTCTTCTGGATGACCCCAGCCCCGTCATCCTCTACGGGGGTGGCCTTGCTTGGAGGTGTGTGCCTTCTGTTGTAATAGATGGCTGTCGTGGTGGTTCCTTTTCTGGTATGGGGCGAGGGTTGTCGTTCGTTCCTCTTCCTGGTCTCCGTGATGGATGCCTCCTGTTCTGTGCCCTGTTTTGGGTCTCTAGGGGTTCGTTCTTTCTTTCCCAGACATGCGTTCATGTTGGTGGCTTTGCTGTCCATCCTGCCTCTGGTGCTTCTGAGAGGCTTCCTGGCGTCCCTGGTTCTGATGGATGCATGTCTGCACGTTCCTGTCCCTCCGGCGGACCAGCGGTTTTTTCCGGTTAGCTGTGGGGGACCTTCCCTACCAGTTCCGGGTGCTCCTGTTCGGCCTTTCCTCGGTGCCCAGGGTTTTCGCCTTGCTCTTGGCCCCTCTGGTGGGTATTCTTCGTTCCAGGGGGCTGCAGGTGTTTCCCTGTCTGGTTGACTGGTTGATTGTCTCTCCTTCTTTTTCTCCGGCTCTGTCAGATGTGGGCCAGGTGTGTCTTCTCCTGGGTCTTTATGGGTTCCTCATCAACCGCCGGATGTCCTCCCTGGTGCCCTCCCAGTCCCTGTTATTCCTGGGGGCTCTCTTCCGCATGGGCCTGGGCATGGTGTTCCTCTCCCAGCAGCGCCAGTTGACATTGTTTCGTCACCTTTCCTGGCTTCTGTCCCGGTCCCGGGTGTCTGCCAGGCTCTGGTTGCGGAGTCAGGGGGAGATGGCGTCCACTTTGCATCTCCTTTCTTGGACCGGGCTGCGTCTGTAACCCCTGTTACATCATATCCTGTCGCACTGGGATCCTGCCTCCTTGGTCTGCGGGACTCTCATCCCTGTCACTCCGGGGTTTTGGGCGGATCTCCAGTGGTGGTTGTCCCCTCTGTCTCTGTCCTGGGGGTTTGGTCTCCTTCCTCCTCAGTCTGTGGTCGTGTTGTCCGCGGATGCCAGTGCTTTGGGGTGGGGTGCCGTTCTGGGTGCCTCCAAGGCTCAGGGTCGGTGGTCCAGTTTCATATCCCTCCGGTCCTCGGACGGGAAGGGGTTGAGGGCGGTTTGGTTGGCTCTTCTTTGGTTCGCTCCTCTCCTTCGGCGTCAGGCGGTCTCTGTGCAGACCGACAATCAGGTGGTTCGTTCTTCTGTGAATCACCGGGGGGCATTTGTCGTGCTCTGTTTCTCCTGTCCCGGCGGATCGGCCTTTGGACCGAGTCGACTCTCTTGTCTCTGACAGCGGTCTGTCGTCCGGGGAAGGAGTATGGGCCTGAGGATTCTTTGTGCAGGGTGTTCCCCTCTCGGTGTCCATCTGTCTGTCCCCGGATCTGTTCGATCTGATTGTCCTCAGGTTCCGCCTTCCTTGGCTGGGTCTTTTTGCCTCGGAGGATTCCGCCCTTCTTCCTCTGTTTTGCAGCATCGTTCCCTCTCCGTTGGCGTGGGCCACTGATGCTTCTCGATTCCGTGGTCAGGGGGTCTGCTGTTTGCCTTCCCTCCCTTTGCCTTTATTCCGCGGGTCCTCTGGAGGTTTCGGTTGGATCGGGCGGTGGTTCTCCTGGTGGTTCCGGAGTGGTCTCGGCAGTCTTGGTTCCCCCTTCTGCTGACCTTTTCTGTTTGCCCTCCTTGGAGGTTTCCTCTGTCTCCCTCCCCCCTGCGGGCTCCTCTTCTCGGGCTTGCCTCCCTGCGACGCGTCCGGCTGGGGGTTTGGCACTTGGGAGGTTGAGTTTGCTGGGTCTGGGTTGCTCGGTGGAGGTTGCCCGATGTCTCCAGCTTTCCCGGCGTCCTTTCGCCTTGAGGTCGTATGCCCGTCACTGGTAGAGTTTCTCCTCCTGGTGTCTTGGGAGGGGTCTCTCTTCTGCCTTCGGTGTGCCAGTGGGGGTGTTGGACTTCTTGTGGGATGGTTTCGTCTTGGGGCTTGCGGTTTCTTCCCTGCGGGCGCTATGGGCTGCCGTTCTTGCCTTTCGGCGTTCCTCTGTTTCCTCTGTTTCCCCGTTGGTAGCTCGCCTTCTGAGGAGTTTCTTGCTTCAGCGTCCTGTCTCTCGTTCTCCTGTGCCTCCTTGGGATCTTCCCTTGGTTCTGCGGGCTTTGACGGGTCCTCCTTTTGGGCCTTTGGACTCCGTGGCCCTGGAATTCCTTTCTGCTAAGGTTATTTTCCTGGTGGCCATTACTTCTGGGCGGAGGGTTGGTGTGATTGGGGCGCTGATGGCTTCTCCCCCCTTCTTGTGCTTTTGCGGTGACATGGTCATTCTCCGTCCGCGTCTGTTCTTTCTTCCTATGGTGGTGTCTTATTTTCACTGTCGGGGGGATATTGTTCTCCCGGGGTTTTCTCCGGGTCCTGCCTCTCCTGCGGAGGTGTTCCTCCATTCGTTGGATGTGCTGAGGGCTCTCCGCTTCTACTTGGGGCGTGCGGCTGGTTTCCGTACGGTTGATTCCTTGTTTGTCGCCTATAGCCTGTCGGGGCTGGGGCTTCGGCCTTCTTTATCCACCTTGTCTCGTTGGGTTAGGGGTGCTGTGGTTTCTGCTTACGTTTCGGTCCGTTGTCCTCTCCCTTCTTCTTTTCAGGGTGGGTTGGCCAGGGGTGTTTCGTCCTCCTGGGCCATGTTCCAGGGGGCCTCCTTGAGGGTCATTTGTAATACTGCCTCTTGGGCTGCTCCCCGTACTTTTGTTTCCCATTATCGACTTCAGTTTGCGGATGGCGGCCTCTGCTGCCTTTGGGGCTCATGTTCTGTCTACGGTACATGATTTGTGATGTGTACTGTTTTCTGTGGATTGAAATGGACCTGTTTTCCTCGCACATTTTGGTCTGTTTTTTTCTTACAATCACCGTGTGCTTGGGTATGGGCTCACTTGTAAGGAATGGGACGGGGAGACAGGACGAGGAGGTAATTCCCGGTTACTCACCGGTAATATCCATTACTCCGAGTCCTGGTCTCCCCGTCCCATTCCTGAGCCCTTCCCTCCCTCCCTGGTTCTTGTTTTTGGTGATTGTTTTCCTTTCTGGGTTTTCTTTGGTATTCTCAGGATGTTCTATGACGCACTCCCCCCTTTATCCTCACCGGATTGGTGGCGCCATATTGGGAGAAGTACTGAAAAGCTCTGCTAGGTTTTAGGTTTCTGGGGAGCAGACTAGCTGCTCACTTGTAAGGAATGGGACGGGGAGACCAGGACTCGGAGTAATGGATATTACCGGTGAGTAACCGGGCATGCCATGCTCCCGTGGGGAGGAGGGTCCAGTGGTGTTGCAGAAAAAGGAAGCAAGTGTGTATTTTTCTATATGGACAAAGAAGAGAAGACGTGGCAGATGCATAATAGTAGTGTGTTTATTTTTAATACTAAACAATATAATTGTGAATATATACTTATGGAGCAGTAGCACAACAATAGACCACTTCAAAATATGTCTAGCACATTTTAATCGTGGGTGTACAACGTTCTGTATTACATTTAGTATACATCTATTTAATGCAAATAATTATATCTATTGCATGGACTAGTGGTTAATAGCTCTGTTTTGAATCAAAATAAAATATTGAACTGGATATGTGCTTCAAGAATATTGTCTCTTTTTGGTACATTAACTTCTGAAAATTAGTGTTTAAACATGTCAATGATTTAACATACGTGTCACAATTCTTACATGGAGCTGGATGCACAATACATTAGGCACGTTAACCCTTCCTGTAAAGGCCTCACAAAAAAGTAACACACAGCTTCTAATATTCACAACCTGATCTTCCTCCTGTGCTAGTACCAACTTCTGCCATTGTTCTTCCTCTCGCCACCTTGATGTAACGGGTGCACACCAGACACCTAGTTATTATTCGATTCCCATCATCAACATGGGCAGAGGGGTGATGGCCAGCTGATGTCAGCTATCCACAACGTTCCATCCATTTGGCTGATGGGAATAACTTAAAGGAATATACGTTAGGAGGACTATCCCCTGCAATGTTGCAAATATAATTTCTACCACAAACAAGGTAGAAATATAAACATTTACATTAGTGTTGGTGTCTGGGGCAGTACAAAGAAATAGATGCGTGTGTCCAAAATTACTTTTGTGTGAATTTTGTCTTCATCTATGGCAGGTCTCACCAATCATAAAAGGAAGGTGGTGTGTCCCACTTCCTTTAGTCCATTGAGTATGTCTTCTACGGTAATGCAATTGTCTTGTTTTAAGTATGATGCTTGTGTAATATTTGTTCTAAAGATGTGGAGGAAGCTGGATTGTTCGTCTATGGGGAAAATACCTCTATCTTGATATAAGCAGTGGCTGAGCTCCCTCAGAGTCCATACACTCTAGGGCCTAGAAGTGGGCAGATTTATGTGAGGAGGAATCTCGTGCTAACTCTTGCTAGCTTGGCAAAATAAACAAGACCTTTCTCTGAGAAAAGTGCATTACACATGAAGAGCGACACCAAAACATGTTTGCAGTTAAGAAAGAAACATACAATTTCCAAATATATATAGTTATAATGAAACCTATTTGGTGATTAAAATGACAATGAAATTATGTACATTTGATGCGCAACACAGGATGTCCTTAAAAGATGAATTGGGAAGCTTT
The DNA here is from genome assembly GCF_964261635.1 of Lissotriton helveticus. NCBI lineage: Eukaryota > Metazoa > Chordata > Amphibia > Caudata > Salamandridae > Lissotriton > Lissotriton helveticus. The sequence continues at coordinate 932,903,344 of NC_136059.1, read as the reverse complement.
TTATTGATAAACGGTTTTTGGAATTAGGAATGTAACCCAAATAATTGGCTGGGAATTTCATTTTAGGGCTTTGGAATTTACCCTGGGCATAGGATTACGCTATGCTCGGGTAGTTTGCGTAGTATGCGCAACTACGCACTATGCGAATTGCATGTAGCACAGTGCAAAAATGCATAGCGTAGCAGGCATTTTTTGCTTGCTCGTGGTCCTGAACGTCAAGTTGGCGACCGCGAGCGAGCAAAATGACTTCCCGGCGAGACTTTTTCCTCGTTCGCGATCAGCAACATCGAGGTGCCGATCATGAGCGTGGAAAATAAACCTCCCAGTGAGATTCTCAATGTGGGGAGGTCAGGTTTCTCATTGCGAGGGATGTATGACGTTACAACGCATACTTTTACAACGCCTACCTTTACCACGCAATTTTTACAACGCAGGATCCATTACAAAGAAGTACCATTACAACGCATGTATTTACAACGCAGGTACCTTTACAACGCATACCATTACAACGTAAGTATTGGTAAGTTTATAATATTTTTTTAAATGTAAATTAATATAATTTAATTTAATTTAATTTGATTTAATTAATTTTATTTAATTTAATTTAATTAATCTGATTTAATTTATTTAATTTAGTTTAATTTAATTTAATTTAATCAATTTAATTTAATGTAATTTAAATTTTATTGTACTTAATTTTTACCCTGTACCCCTTTACCCAAAAACCCAAAACTTACCCTGAACCCTAAAAATACCCCTTTACCCAAAAACCCAAAACTGACCCTGAACCTTAAAAATACCCCTTTACCCAAAAACCCAAAACTGACCCTGAACCCTAAAAACACCCCTTTACCCAAAAAACACAAAACTGACCCTGAACCCTAAAAATACCCCTTTACCCAAAAAAACCCAAACTGACCCTGAACCCTAAAAATACCCCTTTACCCAAAAACCCAAAACTGACCCTGAACCCTAAAAATACCCCTTTACCCAAAAACCCATAACTGACCCTGAACCCTAAAAATACCCCTTTACCCAAAAAAACCCAAAACTGATCCTGAACCCTAAAAATACCCCTTTACCCAAAAAACCCAAAACTGACCCTGAACCCTAAAAATACCCCTTTACCCAAAAACCCCAAACTGACCCTGAACCCTAAAAATACCCCTTTACCCAAAAACCCAAAACTGACCCTGAACCCTAAAAATACCCCTTTACCCAAAAACCCCAAACTAACCCTGAACCCTAAAAATACCCCTTTACCCAAAAATCCAAAACTGACCCTGAACCCTAAAAATACCCCTTTACCCAAAAACCCAAAACTGACCCTGAACCCTAAAAATACCCCTTTACCCAAAAACCCAAAACTGACCCTGAACCCTAAAAATACCCCTTTACCCAAAAAACCCAAAACTGACCCTGAACCCTAAAAATACCCCTTAACCCAAAAACACAAAACTGACCCTGAACCCTAAAAATACCCCTTTACCCAAAAACTCAAACTTATAATATTTTTGATAAAATTATATACTTACCAATACTTACGTTGTAATGGTATGCCGTGTAAAGGTACCTGCGTTGTACATACATGCGTTGTAATGGTACTTCGTTGTAATGGATCCTGCGTTGTAAAAATTGCATGGTAAAGGTAGGTCGTTGTAAAAGTTGCGTGGTAAAGGTTGTATACCCATTGCGAGTGGTCGTGTATGCTCGCGACCGCTCTCGATGAAAAACTGACAGTCCGCGTTGAGAAAACTGCCGCTAGAGTACAAATCTACTCGAGTGGCCGAAAACGACCACTTGCTATGTGCAAAATGCCATTTCAATGATTGCACAGTGCGGAAAAGCATCCGGCACTGTGCAATCAGTGCGAACAGCGTTTTCCCTACCGCACTACGCAGTTCACATATCCTCACATGGCTTGCTTAGTGCGAAGTGCACTTCGCGTAGCTATGCAGAGAGCGACTACATGAACTACGCCCAGGGTTAATTGGAATGTAGCAAATTACCCACTCACAAAAGGGCTTTAAAACAGACGTTTTCAGGAAAATGATTGTCTTAAAAAACACAAGATCAATGCATCAGCCAATGTCCTGGTTTAAAATCCGTTGAAAACTAAAGACCAGGGCCCGTGGCACATGACATTCAATTGGTCTTATTTCATTCCCTTGATGGTGGTCGGTAAGACAGTGCCTGTTTCAATCACCTTTTACCAGCATAACTGAAAAGTAAGTTTCTAGAGGTGCTACAGTGTGACAAGAGTGTGCATACTTGCTGTGATGGTGAGGAGTTGCGTTTTTGTGCTGCTGTTCTTTGTCACGTTTCCAGTGCTTTGTTATATTGTGCCCTGTAGTGTTTTAATTATAATGTTATGTTGATTTGTGTAAGTTGTTATTTTCTGTTGTTTCTTTGAGAGATGTTAAACATACTGCTACATGTCCATCCAATGTAACACGAGCCTTCAGTGTTGCTGTGACAAACACACATTTCCCACTCTCTAAGGTGTTAAAATATTACTGCTCTAACTCTTCATCTATTTAAGACATGAGTGAGCCCAAAACTGTGGCAGAGATATTTTAAATTAGCCCTTCCAGTACTCACTTTATGTAATACAGTCCCAGATCTTGTTTCAAAAGTTGTAAAAATGTATTTTCTGGTGACTGGTATTTGGGCATCAGGTCATGGGATCAAGTGTGAAAGAGGATTTCCCACATCCCTAGTTAAGATCTCATCCAATAGTCAAATCTCCACTTTTACTACAGGTTTTCTTCCAGGCACGAAGCGCTCCCACTACTTTTTGGATTTTACGCAATTCCCTCGGCCACAGGCAGTGAAGCACCACAGCTTGTGTATTTCTTGTTTAATGAGCAGAAATGTTCCCAGGTGTGTACAGAGCTGGGCATGGGCGTCCGCAGGGGAGGGCAAGGGGGGCACTTGCCCCTCCCGGATCACCGGTCCGTCACTATTGACAGCCCCCACTGTGGTGTTTGTCTGCAGGGCCGAGTTAAAGGCAGAGTGGAGCTGCAGGGGCCCTAGGAAGGGATGAAAACCATCAAAGCTTCATTAGCAAAAGGTCTTTAAAAGACTTGTGAAGTACTAGGGTGCGGCTGTGTGTGTGCCCGGGAAGCTGTCTCATCCCGGGCTGCCACACACAATGGAAGCTCTGTTATAGAGTGTTTGTACTGTTAGGAGTTGTTCCCACTTCTCCACAATCCTCTCTCACTCTTCCACAATCTTCTCCCACAGCTCCACACTCGTTGCACCGTCTACTCTTCATTGAATTGGGAGCACGGTTTGAACTTTAGAATTAGAAATAGTGCAGCAAAAGGGATTGATAATGTTTTAGAATACTGTTCATGTCATTAGCAATGCTGTTCCCTATGAGCATCCATCCCCCATTCCATACCAACACGGCAGAGGACCTGGCACCGAATTACACCATTCGACCAGAGATGCAATGGGTGTGTCTGCCTGTTTTTTGCACCATAAGCACTAGTATTACAGAAGGGTCTGCAATGAGATGGATTAAAGAGTTTACGCCTTGAACTCCAAAGGGGCAGTCCCTCATGTTCATTGCAGCATCAAGTGTAGCCCCTGGACCACTGTTTGTACTCACTGTCGCCTGACATGATTCCCCAAGGGAAAGCTGTCCCACAGAGACAACTTTTCTTTTCTGAATCATGTACCAATTGCAGCTCAGTGTTGGTATCAGATTAATGGTTTGCGATTGCCATTGCGTTTGAAAACCATTGATACATGTCATTGTAAATTGCAATTTGAAGATAGCACCCTTTTCACTGCCCCTCCAAATTCCAATATGGAGTAAGATGCAGAACCCCTTTAGTCAATCATGAAGATTATACACAACTCTAAAAAGGTGTTTTGCAGTAGCAACTACTGTGATGCTGCAAATTGTAAGCGTTATCACCACAAAATCCTTTTGCGTATGTGGGCCCTAGTTATTTAGATAAAGCAGGAAGTGCAGTAAAAGGAATGACGCTACAAATGATTAGTGCCTTTAATGCTCTGGAAATGCTAGAATCTCCAATCTACATCTTTACCTTTCTCTCTCTACCTCTCTACCTCTCTCTCTTTACCTCTCTACCTCTCTCTACCTCTCTCTCTCTACCTCTCTCTCTACCTCTACTTCTCTCACTCTACCTCTCTCTCTACCTCTACCACTCTACCTCTACCTCTCTACCTCTTTCTCTACCTCGCTCTCTCTCTCTCTCCCTACCTCTACCTCTCTCTCACAGTCTCTCTCTCTACCTCTCTAAACCTCTCTCTCTACCTCTCTACACCTCTCTCTCTCTCTACCTCTCTCTACCTCTCACTACCTCTCTACCTCTCTCTCTACCTCTCTCTCTCTACCTCTACCTCTATCTCTCTCTCTCTCTCTCTCTCTCTCTCTCTCTCTCTCCCTCTCTCTCTCTACCTCTCCCTCTCTCTCTATACCTCTCTCTCTACCTCTACCTCTCTCGACCTCTCTCTACCTCTACCTCTCTCTACCTACCTCTATCTCTCTCTACCTCTACCTCTCTCTATCTCTGTCTCTCTAACTCTCTACACCTCTCTCTCTCTACCTCTCTACCTCTCTAAACCTCTCCACCTCTCAACCAGTTGAATTCCAGGAATCCCAAACCATCAGTATTTCAAATCTGCGCGTAAAACGTGGGTAGGATGAGCCGTGCAGCTCAGAAAGGGATGTTCTTTTTACATAATTTGTATTTAATAGAATTGGGAAGCAGGAGAACAGTCTCACAGTTGAGATAGGGATTCACATACACTGGTGACAGCTTTTGAATTGGCTTTAAAACCATTCAAAGATGGCTGCAGCATCTAAGTGGGATGTGGTGTACTAAGTGGCAGCCGGAGCCCTATAGCACTGCTTGTCCTTTTAAAAAAATCAGCATTGACATAGCCAAAAGGTCTCCCCTTTGGGACCTTATAAGTGTTTAGTTGTCCAGTACAATATCCTTGGTGCAACAACATCAAGTGTTGCATGGCTAAACACTTATAAGGTCCCAAAGGCGAGACCTATTGGCTATGCCAATGCTTGTTTTTTTCTCTCTCTGTTTCATTGTAGTTGCCAGGTCATCTGCTGTGGAGCCTCACACAATTTTTCTCCCCCCTCCCCCATGGGGTTCTTTGTATATTTAAGCTGTTTGTCTTATTAGATTTTTTATTTATTTATTTAATACTTGTGCTCAATCATGTCGGAGGATGATGATGAAGTAAAAATGTTGCCCCCCCCTGGAAAAATTTCTGCGGACGCCCATGGTGCTGGGGCTGCAAACGATCCTCCTACCTCTTGCAAAACGTCTGCAGTACAAATCCCCTGAGTTTTCAGTATGGTCCAAAGAACAAAGTCCATACAGCTTGCAGTTTTTACACTAATGATGCGTGTTTTTCCATCATGTAAATATCTTGGCATGCTGAGTAGTATTTCTTTTAGTTTTCTGTTTTGAATGTTGTATCATTGTTCGTATACACTCTGTTGACTTGGGTGTTTCAGTTTTTTGCCTTTGTCATTGTATGTTGAATTGTGGCATTCACCGCGTTTGAGGTCTCAGGTATGCATGTTTCTGTTTTGAATGTTTCATGTTTTGTAAAATGGTTGGTGTAGAGATTGAGATGTAGTTCATATGTGATAAACCAGTAGCTGACTTAATTAGTATGGCGTGGTTTTTGCCACGTGTTTCCCTATCAGAGGTATGTGAAATCACAGTACAAGGTGTTTGCACAAGATTCTAAAATTGCTCCGTCATAGTTCCACAACTACTCCCTTACTGTTTCATGGACACATGGCATCATTAAGAAAACTCAGGTGTGATCTGGACTGAAAACAACCAACTGATGGTTCATCTGATAAAAGTAGTGAGGAAAAACTACAGCTTGATGCGTGCCTAAATAAAATACCTCGGGTGAAGAGAGTGTGTAAACTATTCCTGGAGAAGGAGAAATGTTCCAAATAGAAATGGGAATTCTATCTCCTCCGCTGTTTTCCTCGCAAGCGTTCTTTAGACCACAAATCAGTTCTATGGTGAAGAATCGAGGTGAATATTGACAATCATTTATCTATCCAGCCATAATGTTCGGTGGTTGTGACTCGTGGTAAGCTTTCGCTCAAAATACCCAGAAATGGCATTCCTATCCTAGATTTTGTAAACAGCACCACACTTATAAGGGATATCATTTTATCTTATATAGAGTAAGTCAATGCCCTTTATAAGGCAATAAAAGGGTAGCAGATTTACAGACTCCCAGTGACTGTGCAGTAGATATCCACAGTAAAGAAACTGTTCATGTACTACCCCTTGGACAACTTTTTCAGTAGAGGTGGAGCAACAATCCGTAGAATGTAAAAAACTATGTTTGATTGTAAAGCTGTTTAGGAGAGAGGGACCTTGCTTCTTTAGAGTCTGGTAAAGATTTTGCTGTAAACAATGGAGGTTGTCGGCTCAGGTGGGACTTCTCTCTCTTAGATGCAAAAACCATTCCGGTGGATCCATGCTGGCCTCCTACATGGTCTCAAAAGGGAACCTATCGCCTTTAACTAGATAATTGTGGATCATTACGGATATCTGGTCACTGATTGGGCTCACAGTATGTACTCCATGTTTTGAAGTCACTTATGTTGTATATGCACATATACCAAACCCTAATGACATCCTGTTTAACCCCTTCCACGCTCATGACGAGCTGGGCTCGTCATGCAGTAGCCTGCTCACACGCTCATGACGAGCCCAGCTCGTCATGAATAATGGGTTTTTGAAAATCCCAGCGCATGGTTGTAAATCTGCGAGCATCGATGCGGTTAAGAATGATGCATCCGATGATTTTAATCCTACAGTCTAACACAGAAATAGGTCTATAACATCAGGAGTCTTGTCTGCATCCCTTTTTATAAACAGGAAGGTGTGTCATGAACTGTGTGTACCAGTTTTGAAACTTATGTTACCATTACTATATCTGTTGGGTCTAATCTATTGTTGACATTTTTTTTAGTTTTCTGACACACCTCGGTGACTAATTACTGACATATCTTATGTGCACTGTGTATTCTTCCAACCTTGACTGTTTGAACATTTGTAATATACTTGAATGCAACCCTCAGTCATATCATTAGTGTTCCTTTGGTCTTATATGTCTAGCAGCCTGGGAATATTTGACACTTTTTTATTCCACAGCAGTTTCTAATGCTGAGGTTACGATGATTATACTACTATTGTGGCAGACTACAGTTAGCACTCTAGTGTTTCAGCCATTTATATACACACATTTCCCCACTCTCCTACAGCGTCAAACAGTCGGTAACGCTGAGAGAGAGAAGCTGAGAAAACCGCTGTACTCCGGTACATGTAAGTGAATGCTTTCGTTTTCTAACTTAAGACAAATGGCAATCTTTGAAGGGACATTAATGTCCCTTTTTAGGTCTCACATAGGTAGCGCATGAGCTCATGTAGTAATCTGAATGTGTTGGCATGCGGCCGGTAGTTTCTCCTGCCGCTTGCCATTTGGTGAATGTTGGCACAGCTCCTGTTAGCTGGCTTTTTACTGGCTGTTGATGTCAAACTGACTTCCGTATAGTCCGGAAGCTGCAGCCACTAACTACAGTTTTCGTTCGCCAGATCGCACTTGTTTTTTGTACCGCATCTCTGCTTGACGTAAACATGGCAGCGGCACATGCGCAAGACTGTGGCAGGAGCCGGTGTTCACAAGGGGTGGGCAGCACATGCTGCTTGTTTTGTTTGCCGCCTTCTGTAGTTCGCATCATCGGAGGGGTTGCCGCAGTCAGCACCGGTAGTAGGTCTCTCCAATCCCTTTTCTTCTCTTTCGGCACCTTATTTGGCCGTGCAGCATTTTATGGTCCTGGTGGCTGTATCACATTGAGAAAGCGATGCCGGTCAGTCTTGCCAACACTAAAGAAACAGTCTGCCAAACTCTCCTTGATGGGCGATGAAGCCCAGCAGCAGATAAAGGTGGCTGAGTGGAATCCGCCGCATACCGCAATATCCTCGGGTAATTATTGATTTAATTGACTTTTAGAGAGCCTTCTCCTGTCGCAGCATTCACCAGAGCTGCCTGGAGTGATTAGCATGGCGTTCTAGGTAGCCGCCATCTTGCCCTCATAGAACATCCTAAAGTAGCAAACGTCACTTGCAACATAACCCGGTACATTGTATTATGTACAGGTGAGCCATTGCTGTTCTCCACCTCTCATGCTGCCTACGTCTGCTCCATGGAGCTGCAAGCACTTTCACAGACCGGCCAGCCACAGTTCTCCTCCTTTATTTTAATGGCTCCAGCCATCCTGCGCCAAAGATAGCGGGCATAAGAAGTGTGCACCCGGTTGTGGAGCAGAGCCGGGGAAAAAGCCTAAAATCTGCAAGGTGTGAAACAGTTGCGGGCATAGGCTTCAAGGAGCTGCTTATGTGACGTTAGTGCTATCAATTGTTGCTAAAGTACTCCATGAGTGCATGTGATTTCCAGTTGTTGTTTCTCTTGTGTGCTTCCCTCTCGCTCATCCCACCGCCCTCCATGTTGTTCTCTCTCTTCAGGAGCCCCATGCTGCTCTTTCGCCAGTCTGCTTCTCCACTTCCTCAGCCCCCAAACATCGGTGTATCTCGCTTCTGTGCTTCACCCCATCCAGTTTTGCTCTCCGTCGCGTGCTTCTCCCCCACGCGCTACCCCGTTGCTTCCCAAACCCACAGAGCTACTTTTGTTTCAATATATGCTTAAAAAAGCTCTTCCGCGCTTTTATTCGTTTTAATCTATCAAACCTTTTCGGATCAGTAAATAATAATAACAAAAGAGGCTTTTGAGTCATTTGTAACATTTCACACACATTCAGCTTCCCCACTTCAACCATCGCGGCTGCCTTGAATTCATGGAATGCAGTTGGGATTTCTCCAGCAGCAGTGAAGTTCACTTCCCCATTGAACTACCATAAAATAGCTACACCGCCCTCTTAAGAAATACTTGTTATACTTTCTGCACCCAGCAAGATTGTCACTTGGTTCACATTAAAACATTTAAAATACAATCAGGTCCATGCATCAAGCAAAACTGTCCTCGCTAAATTAGTGAATCAGTAAAATAGGCCGTTAGCGAGCGCCAAACAACATATTACAATGCATCAACCCCAATAGCGAAAAAAACTAAAGAATCGCTAAAAAAAACACCGGTAAATTACCGAATCACGAAATAAATATTCGGAAATAGCGAAAACAACAATTGCGCTTGCCAATTGCGATTAGCAAACAAAGAATCGCAAATGAATGCATCAAAATTCGTGAATACCGAAAATCGTCAAAATCACTATTTAGCATGAGCAGAATAAGGGGAATCTCAACCAGGAGGTAAAGTTGCTGAAACACAAAAAAAAATCAACGTTTTTCACAGGTGTAATGAATCAGAAAGCCTTTAAAATGGCACTGGAGACCCTGTAATTCTTTCAAAATGGGAGCCCTCTACAGGCTTGCAAGGAGTATGAGAATAAATGCAGCAGCACAGCGCAGGAGGAGGATCCAGGAGAGGGTATTCAGAGTGCGCATTACATTGCTGGGCCAAAATGAGGATGAAGTATATGACAAGTACAGTCTGAATCGTGCCATGATAATGCACCTAATTGCTGACCTGGAACCTCTACTGCAGCACCAGACCTGTAGGACTAATGCCATTCCTGCGCACATCCAGGTCCTATGCAGCCTGCACCTACTGGCGTCTGGAAGTTTCGAGGGGGTCGTAGCGGCAGCTGGAGGCGTCTCACAAAGCGCACTATCACGCTTCCGTAAATTCATGGATGCCATGCTGACAATATTACATACCCACATCACCTTCCCCAGAACCCCACAGCAGTTGAACCAGACAAAACAGGACTTCTACCAGGTGGCCCAATTCCCCCATGTCATAGGATGCATTGACTGCACGCATGTCCTCATCTGTCCCCCCTCAGCCAACGAGTACATCTTCTGTAACAGGAAGTCCTATCACTCGATCAAGGTGCAGATCGTGTGAAATGCCAAGCACATAATTACGGACATAGTGGCACAATTTCCAGGGCGCACACCTAACTCATATATATTCCAACCCGGTGGCATCCACAGGCCTCTGGCCTCTACTCAACGGTGAATTCGGAGAGGGACACCTACATGGTACATACATATCCCTGTACATTACATCATTATCACATATGTATTTGCATTACTACCGCTAAGCCTTTGCTTCACCCCCTGTAGGTGCCAGCGCATACGCCTTGCGGGAATATATCCTCACCCCCTACCTCAACCCAGCAACACCAGAGGAGCATTGCTACAACGAGGCACACATTAGCACCAGAAATATGGTTGAGAGAACATTTGGGAATCTGAAAAGACGCTTCAGGATCTTACATAAGACTGGTGGTGCATTGCAATATAAGCCCGAGACCGGCTGCAGGATTGTAGCAGTATGTGCCATGCTGCACAACATTGCAACCAGAAGGGGGATACCTATTGAGATGGATGGAAATGACAACGATCGGTATGACCAACCACCCACACAACACCTACAGTCACACGTGCCAAAGACAGCTGAAGGTCAGAGGGGGCGTACATACATCACACAACATCACTTCAGAGCCAGGTAAGAATGAGCCATCACAAAATATTGTTGAGTGCAAATGTTTAATTCACTTGAGCACTTGTCAAAGTAAATATTCATATTTAGGAAACATGACGGTGATTGAATCTTTTGTGAAAAGAAATATATCCGTTAACAGCACGGGAGTGCAATCACAATATTTCAGTGGCCCATGGTTACACCACCATGGACAAATAGGCAGAACTGCATGTCTAGCGCCTCTTGCCACGTATCCCGAGCCTCCTGTCACATGGCTCCTCAACATCAATACGATGTGTGCATGTGGCTGTTGAGCTGCGCGAACTGCGCCTCCTGCTACTGGTCTCTGGCATGGACACGTTACTCACTCTCGATGCCGCCTCACTGACCTCTTCCCCTCCCAAGTTGCTAGCACTGAATGTCCCAGACTGTAGATGTTCCACAGCAGTGGTCACCTGGCCTAAGGCCTTCGCTACATACTCGCAGTAATGTCCTAGGTCTATCTGCAGTGACACGGAGTGGCTTGATAAGACAGCAGTGCTGTTGCAGAACTTGGTGATGGCCCTAGTAGATGCAGAAGAACGAAGCAAGCTCTGCTGATGCCTCCTGCGCTCACTGTGTTGTCCTGCTAGGACGGCACGGTGAGCTCCTGTAGGGTCTTGTTGATTTCTTGATTCCCCTCTGCTACAACTGTGGTTAAGTGACACACAGGTTCTGTCATCGTGCTCATGTGTTTGGCAGGTTTTGAGATATTGAGGTTCATTGTGCCCATATGTCTCCCTTGCAGGCACTGAACACGCAGCATCTCAGACTCTACCCCACCATAGACATTTGGAGCCTGTTCGGATCCCGCCGCAATCCTTCCCATGGACCTGTGCCGTTGTCTGACTCGGCTACGTGCTGGTGTTGGAGCTGGCGGAGTAACATGTGTCTGGCTGGGAACTCTTGTGGGTGCTGGGCTCGGCTCTGTTTCCATTACCTGCAGGGCGGGGACATGTGCCCTGCGTCTTGGTGGTGGTGGTGGTGGTGTTGGCGATGGTGTTGTCGGTGGTGGTGGTGGTCAGGAGCAAAACTAGAGCCACATTTCGGGGGGGCTGAGAAACAATTTCGGGGAGGGGCTGAAACTTTAAGAAATAGGCAGAGTGGAGCTGTAGGGGCTCTTGGAAGGGGTGAAACAACATCAAAGCCTCATTAACATGCACATGGTCTTTTAAAGACCTGTGAAGTGCTCGGATGCGGCTGTGTGTATGCCCGGGAGCCGTATGAGCCCGGGCTGCTGCACACGATGGGGGGCGGGAGGGGGTGAAGCCCTTTGATTCCAATGGGTGTTGCGCGCCTGGTGGTGGTGGTGTCGGTGGTGGTGGTGTGGATTGACGGTCCTGCGAATTCTCTCCATCTGTCTCTGACGGTGTCTCCGAAATGATGAGGCACTCGCTGTCAACTGAGTCCACTGTGTGAAAGAGTGCATTATTATATTATTTTGTTACTCTATCTGTTTTATCATTTAGCCTACTTTTCACATAATAAATAACATATTTAGACACACTGTTGGACCTGTACTGCTGGTCTCATTTCTTGTGCATTAGTGATTATACATGCACACTTGGCTAACATGACTACAACTCCCATGATTCAATTCGTATGTGAGAGTATATGTGTAATGCACTTCTTCCTCCACACTGTGATTAGCCTGAGGGGATGTGCATGGGTATACAATACGCAGGTATTTGCGCAGGTATGCATCTTTTCTTGTTGTGTGGTTGCTGCGCCAGAAGTGTCCATTTGGGTGACTCCCACAACTGCCTCTGGCTCAATAGTCCCCTTAACGAGGTCTTCTAGGGTACTCTGGATGTCCCCCCTCCTGTGCCAGCTGCTTCCTTTACCCTTTCTGAAATGCGCTCTTTCGCACGTTTCCTGAGGTCATACCACCTCTTCTTCAGGTCGTCAATGCTGCGGTGCGTGACTCCCACAGCATTTACCCTCTCCTTTATAGACAGCCATATCTTGTGCTTCTCAGCTTCTGGCACCTTGAGGGACAACTTTCCAAAAAGTTTATTATGGTTGCTGCTCACCCCCTCTATCAAGTATTCCAGTTCCCTATCAGAGAACCTTCTCTTCCTCTTCCTGGGAGTGGCAGATGTATTTGCAGCATTGTTGTCCATCCTGGATAGATGTAGTGTAGCTGGGTGAGGGTGAGGGTGAAGTCTCTCAGGTCAGCTTCTGTGCTCTGCCTCCTCCTTTGAGCTCCTCAGGGCACTGAATGAAGCATGGGCTGGATGACTTCCTGGTTGTGATGCTATCAGCCTGCTTCCGGAGCGACCCGTTATTTGGAATTCGCTATTACCGATTTCGCTATTACTGAATTCGGTAGTAGCTATTTCGGTAATAGCTAATTTTTCATTTAAGGAATCGCTATCATGTATTCAGATTTTATTTTGTGATTTTTACCGAATCGCTACAATTTACTGAATCTGTACATGCATCAAGAAAAACTAATCCTTATGTGCGATTCCTTATTTATTGGTAATAAGGACTCGCTTTACCGATGTTTGATGCATGTGCACCAAAATGAAATAAAGGAAAGGTAAACAACATGTTAAATAATGTTGCCTTTACCTAAAGATTGTTTTGTTGTCTAAAGTTATAAATCACTTAGGAGGCACACACATCAATCTGCTGTACCTGTCATTACATTACTGAAAGGCAGTGTACCTTTTTTAATGAGGAGAGAACTCCTTATCCCGGTTGCATAATGGTTGCTTCTAAAAAGGCATGGGGGGAGATGCGGTAGGAAGGAAATACCCTAGCTGTCAGTATACAAAAAATGTGGATCATGCTTTTTACACCATGCCCACTAAGAAGCTACATAGATGTTTTCCAATGCTATAGAAAAGAGTCTTGCTTGTGACATCTATAACAAGCATTTGCAATGCAATAGGTCTCGCATTTGCAAAAATTTGAACAATTGGCATTGTAATGACAATGCCTTTTATTTATGTGTTTTGCAAACCTGTAAGAGGTGTGTAAACACACACTTTGTACATATAGTCATTGCTTAGGAGAAGTTAGGCTGGCAGTAACTGCACCTCTTTTACAGCCACCCTTGCTTCTCATAAGCAAGGACTATAAGATTAAAGTACATGTTTACACACCGCTTCGAGGTTTTCAAAACACAGAAATAAAAGGCATTGTCATTTACAATGCCAATAACTCAAACTCCTGCAAATGCGAGATCTATTGCATTTCAAATGCTTGTTTTACTTGCTTTCCTTTAGATGTGCCCAATGAAAGCCTGGTGATTCTTCATCAAGTCAATGTAAACCATTTTTATTTAAAACTTCTAGGATTCATGAATGCTTTAGTACAACAAATTAACCTTATTTCGGTTATGTTGAACCAAAGCTCTGGTCATTTACTTATCTGACTCGCTCGCTACTCAGCGTTATGGCTGCGATTCTTACAAAATTGGATAACATGGCATATAAATGTTAATTATTACATCTAATGGATATTTATCATTATTGTTTTCTTAAAAACACAACATATTCCTGATACATAGGAGTATAATGTACAGCTATGACACGCTCGCCATTACCGCTTTAGCTGTGGTTCTTATAACACATGTAACACCTCAACAGATAAATGTAAATGACTACAACTAACGGACATTTAATTTAATATTAATACTTAAAAATGCAACATATTCTTGATATATCGGAGTATGACATTTAGTTTCGGTATTCGTTATTTCACCATATGGGACCATCAAAAGTAAATCTGATTGCTACACATTGCATCCTGTAAAATACCATCAATGATTACATTCAAGAGGGTCTTTAACTTATGGGTTACATCATCACCACACTCCGCGGAGTGCTATAGACCCGGCAGACATGGTAAAATAATGTTTGTTCAGTGAAACCGATAAGCAAGTTAAATAATTGCTTTGATAACCGCATCTACTCTTTAAATAGCAATTCAATTACTTTTTTTTTCCACTTCTTGATGCGCTTTCACATAAATTTGACGTTCCATATCAAATGTGACAATGACATGATACAGTTTTTTTAATTTATATATAAGCATTAATGACCCTAACTAATGGGATTTTCTGTATCTCCATTTACCGTTCATGTCGCCCTATCTAATGGCACATTTTCAAGTTATTACTCCCTGACACATACGGCCAAACAGCCTCATGAGAAAGTGATTTTTAGGTCTCGCCTACACAGCGCGCATGCGCTGCTTAGGTAAAAAAAACCTTTAGCGATCGCTTTGGCTTTTCAGCCAAAAACGTGCACGTGTTCCATTGCCTTCAATGGCAACGTGTGCACGTTTGGCGACTCACTTGCGGGAGCACGCGACGCCATATGGTAGCAATTATCGCTCCTGGCGCTGCTTGCTCTCGCAAGTGAAACGCTTTCACTTTTTTTATCCAACACTCGCACCCTCCTCTCGCCCCTCCCCCTGCTTTTAGCATGAGGAAGGACCTTGTTATTTCTTGGGAAGTATTTGTAAAATACTTTGTTATGTATTGAGCCTAGAAACTGGATGTTTTCCTTGTACGGAGTCTGCAAATAAATGCATAATAAAATGACGAGGGGTGATGAAGAAAACCCTTGTGATGCCCCAAAGACCCCTTGTGATGCTGGATTCCACTGTGCCTGCTTTTTATACGTCCTGCTTGCGTTTCTCAACAACGGTTCATTCCAATCCCTTATAATGAGATTAACACAATGTTCTGGTCTGAGGAAACACAGCTTTGGTAGAACATTTTAATAAACACGTCCATATGATTTCTGTCTTGGTTGTGTGTATTCTAAAATATTTGCAACACAACAATCAGAAAGGTTAATTGAATAATTGCCCAGTTGCATCCACAATTGGTGATTGCAGTAGCAAACAAGAAACCTCTTTGGGCTCCGCTAATTTCTCAGAAATAATTGCATTCCCATGGCTCGTTAGCTAATTGCTATGGCAATGCTGACATTTCTTAGATGGGGAAAACTGAGACGGATTTGTATCCTCTGGGGGCGCAGGAAGAAGGGGAAGCCCCCCTGGCAGGATGGAGTTGGTATAGAGGGAAATCAATGTGTTGACAAGCTGCGCCTCTGCAAGTGTGGTAGGGCTGGGGCACAGTCAGGTTTCTGGCTTCCCAGAAGGCTAGTATTTATTAAAGGATGTTAGGGCTGGGGCAGAGTTAGCCATTTGTGATATTACTTGGGCTTATGAAAGTCGGTTATGACTGGTGTCGAATTAGCACCCACCGACACACATATACACCCAGATCCATCCACCATCCATTCATCCATATACCCCACCAATTCAGCATCCATTCATCCATCCACCCCTTTCCAACCTTCTTCATTAATTCCCCACTCTTAATCTACCAACCCATCAAACCATACATCCATCTGTCCATTCATATGTCCATCAGTCCGTCACAAACAATGATTAAAAACATCTAAATTTTTTAACGTATTCAAGATAAATAAAACCGCATGTTCTTAAAAAGCCCCTTGCCATATTTTATGCGAGGAAATCAGCAAAGATTGAAAATAAATTCAGAAACATAGAGGAAATCAACAAAGATTGAAAATAAATTCAAGAACATAGCTTTCAAATGTTCCACAATGTTAACTGTTCTGTTGAAAGATACCCTTATTGCATTCACTTCTCATTAACTTTTCATAGTGCAGTAGAAGACAGTTCTAATGTCTGTTCTGCCAAATGTAAAGCAGGTTAAAATGTCATCACTGCATCTGTTACCTGCACAATATGGAACTTGCTTGAATTACAGACTACTGCTGAGCGTTATGAGAAAAATAAAGGAGAATGGACATTCTGCCTAAATTATGAACAGTCCATGTAATTAACGACTTAACGTACAGGGAGGGGGTCGGCTTAACACCATAGAGTGAACGTGCCTGCACTACAGTGGTGTGCCAGTAAATAAATGTGTAAACTGATAAACGCCTTAGTGTAATCATGAAATATTCATATCCAAACACCTGTTTGCTTTTCTCCCCCCACCTGCACCATCTGTGTTGCTTCCCCGACCTGAAAGAATGTGTTGTTTCTCCCACCTCACCCTGTGTTGCTTTCTCATCCTCCTATGTTGCTTTCCCACCTGCTTAAAAAAAAACCTTTCATGCATTTTGCACCAATTTGGATGTATAAATTAAAAAAAAAACGACCTGTGTCATTTTGTAGGAGCGCAGCTACAGAAAGATGCGGCCGCATCATACGTTTTTTTAAATTCTTCATTAGCCATGCTTCTCCACGTTGGGATGCAGTACAGCATTTCTAAAAACCCACTAGCAAAGCCAGTGGGTCCCAAAGGAGAGACCTATTGAGAGCGGCAGCTCCGCGCTAAGGCGGAGGAGCATCGCCTCACTGCTTTTGAACAGTGAAAAATAAAAATAAAATTATAATAACAAAGGTTATTATCATTTTATTTTTCCTCCCTTCTCCCTTATTTCCTGCAGCTGAGCTGAAGGTGGGGCCTTCCATTCCGGCATGACGACACAGCCGCAGGAGGGAGCAGGAGTGGTGGCACTGCTTGCTTCAAGTGCGCATGACAGTTTGGCCTGCCGTGAAAGCCCCGACAAACACTCATGCACACTTCGATCTCTCCACCCGATCTGGGCTTTACTGCTTGGTGGAGAACAAGCAGAGGGCCATAGACCCTTAGTGAGCGCTCAACTTGGGCACCCACATCAATCATGATGCTGCTCTCATGCTGGGTAATACTAGCATGAAAGCAGCATCTGGATTGTCGTAGGGAACCCTGTGATGCCGGAAGACGAAACTTAGGAGCAGAATCCAGAAGAGCACCGATGCTGGAGAATGCAGGTAAGCATTATTATTTTTACATTCATTTCCTCTCACACTGCCCCCCTGCGCTGCCCTTTCCCCACCCAAGTGCTGTCCCACCACTCAAATGCCAAAGCAGCTTCCACTGCCTGTTGACTTTGCCAATGCCTATTTATTCTAATCTCCTAAAGTTCTCATTGTTCTATAATTTTCTTCCTCCTAATTTCCTCCTTTTCTGCTTTTCTTTCTCTTTTCTGGGTCAAAGTTTAATGATGAAAAATAAGTCCCAGTCCCCAAAAATGAGTGTCCCTGCCCACCACCCGAAAATTAAGCACTACAAATATGTCTAACCTTAGATCAGAATCTACTTGTGAATATTTACTATAAGCAGTGCGGCTACACAATGCAAACAACTTATTTGGAAGCTTCTATTGCCCACTGACAAACATTGCTTTGCCCCTTTTCGTGTAATTGTCGAGATTTTTAAGTTGACAGGTGTGATATGTACAGCCAGTCATGGCCTTTAAAAGTACACACATTTTGCAACCTGCTTCTTGTAGTTTTACTTCTCCCATTACAGATGGGGTGCTAAAAGTAGCAGGATGCAACCGGATATAAGTTAAAATTTGAATGCAAGATCTTCACAGTCTGGCTGCAGGATTCTAGGTCAGATGTACAAAGAACAGAAAGTGGTCGCAATTTTGAATTTGGGAACCAACTTATGCTCTAATAGGTCGGTTACAAAAAACACCACTTATAGTGGGTCACAATTCGACCTACCCTATCAATATTCATGAGGTAGGTTGCAAATTGCAACTCACTCTAATTAGAAGCCAACACAAGGATGGTGGCTTGCTCATGTCAGCAGAGCACCATCTGTGATCGCATTTTAATACAGTATGTTTTTATAATGCAGCTCATTTTCCTTCAAGGAAACACGTCTGCATTAAATAATTTTTTTTGAGTTTAAGGGTTGTCATTGCCCTTCTCTGGACCACTCAAAAACAAAGTAATTTCTATTTACATAGGGGAAGGTGTCAGATTGGACACTTTTCCATTCTGTTACAACCTTCTATAAGGAGTTGTTGGCTAACAAATTGGCGGTCATAAACCATTGACACAAAGCATTCTAAATCACTTTGGACTGCTAAACGGCTTCGCAGATTAGACAGACAAATAACATATGGTGCTCTTACAGCGCCATCTGGGCACCTTTCACGGCTCCAAAATAATAGTACAGGATTATATTGAGAGGGGAAAATGACTCTTGTGAAAACTAACCACCCGGAAACGAACAGTGATGAGAAAAGACAGATGTTTACCAAACACAACAAGGAAGCTGCAAAGAACAGGTAGTTGCTGGCGGCAAAGTAGAAATTCTGAAAAGAAGGTCCGTTCATTGAACTACTCCGGGTGGCACTATTCTGATTCTTGGTCACTTTCTCCCCCCAGGGTCTCTCCCTCTCCTCACCCTCAGGCGCCACCATGCACATGCACTATTTTGCGACTAACTTCTAACTTCCTCACTCTGTGCAGATGGACAGTAAAGATAAACGGGTATGTTGTTCTGCGCTACCTCTCATTCAGGCCGATAGTGATATATGTGTTTTACCTTATAAGTATTTAGTTATGCAGCACAATATCCTTGGTGCAACAACATCAACTGTTGCATGGCTAACCACTTATAAGGTCCCAAAGGCGAGACCTATTGACTATGCCAATGCTTGTTTTATTTAGTCTCAAAACAAATGAGTAAGTTAAAATATTGCTCAGATAAGTTTTAACTGTATGCACCAATGATTCCATTTTAAAATGTTGTATTATATCCGTTTAGGATTTTATATAGATGCTGAAACATTATCAATATCTGCCTTGTGCACCAAAAGAACGCTGAACGTTATCAAGTTTTTCTGGGACCACAGTTCTTCTTTGGGAACCCATAAAGTTGATATCCCATGGTGGCGGGATAGTTTAGAGTTTTTCTATTTTATTACATTACCCTAAAACATTTTTACATTTCTGTGGAGACTACTGATTTTTTTTCAGTTTCCTAACCACATGACTTTACAGCTTTGTGCCTTATAAGTCCCAGCCAAATAGCAACTTATTGGCCTCATAGTAAGCATTTCTGCAATGCACTACTGTTAGACCTGGCATCTTGTGGCGTGTTTCCCCTGTCTTTTTGCTTCCTGGCATTCTGTTTTAAATGGTATATTGGACTTTGTTTTGTTGGTTTAGTGTCTCTGCATACTTTCTCACTTCTGTTCAGTGTTGAAGTGACAGTGCTCCTACTGTAAATTGTGTTCCTGGATTGGTGTTTGCATGTTTGGCTTATATGATTTACTACTAAGTCCCTAGTACAGCTCACTGTGTGTGCCCATGACCTGTAAATCAAATGCTATGAGTGGGCCTGCAGCACTGATTGTGCCATCCACACAAGCAGCCTTTTCAAAGTTGTCTTAGACCTGCCACTGCAGTGTCTGCGCACAGTTTTTGCTGCCATATCAACCTGGCAACTGCACCCACTTGCCAGGACCTAACCTTCCCTTTTCTTACATGTAAGGCACGCCTCCGGTAGGCCACGAAGTACCCACATGGGCAGGGTGCAGTGTATGTGAAAGGTAGGACCTGTCCTGCTGTGTGTGACATGTCCGGATAATGAAATACTGACAATTTCATTTTTCACTATTGAAAGTCTATCTATCCCGTAGACTAATATGGGAGTTGCTTTGTAACATCTTACAAGCGTAACTTTCCATTGGGGCAAGATAGAGAAATAGAGTTTAGTATAGCTGAACTAAGGATTTAAAAATACATCTTTTAGTAATGATGATTTTTATAGTATGCTTTTGAAAATACCACTAACCAGTCTGTGGGCCTCTGCTGGTTTGTGTTTGTGTATTGACTGTCTGGTTTTGTAGTGAGAGGTCCTGGGAATGTGCATTTACTGTTGACAGCCGAAAGGGGGGGGGATTGAGTTGTGTCCTCCCTTTACTGGGTGACTCATAGTTGAGCTGGATAGGCCTTGTCTGCATTTAGAGTTGTGGGAGGAGTTTCACTAGCACCTGAATAGGCTGTTTCCCCTGCACAAAACGGTCATCACCTCCTGTAGTGAAGCTGGGCCAGAGAGGGTAGAACTGATTTCGACTGGGCTCAGAGACCCTTGCCACAAAGAGAACAACGAGGAAATGTGATGTAAATATTGGGACAGTGACCCCAGGCTTTAGAACTCTTTTGGATCAAGGAATCTGCTAAGAAGAAGAACTGGAGAAGCCGTTAGGAGGAACTACCACTTTGCTATATACTTTGCTATGTTGGCCTACAGTGGCTGCTTCTGTCTTGGGCACAGAAGGACTAGATTGAACTTTCAGCAACTTCTTTGTTTGAGCTTCTCCGAGGGCTTCAAGTAGAGCCTGCCCCCAGTTCAAGAAGTCTCAGAGCCAGCAAAGTCTTCAAGTTCATCTGCTACCAGCACTGGAAACTGTGTGGTTTGTGTTGCAACAGAAGAAAAAGCATCCCGATGCTGACAACGACGCAGCTGCTGGCTCTGTGTCCTACAGGCAGTGCAGAGGGCACTACCGCACTTCACACCGCAACCTTGGTCTCACCAACAACACCGCCCAGTGGTGTCACGTGGCCGCTGCTTGCACAGTAACCTGTGGGCACCGCACTTCGCACCGCCTTGCTTCACACCGCTGCCCTGGCTTCCCAGACGATGGTGCTCCATGCTAACATCAGCACCGCTGCTTTGACTGTGCTTTGAGGGCACCACTCATAAGTTACACAATGCACTGTCCCACCCCAGACCGCAGCCTTAGCCTACTGACGCCGGAGCCATTGACTCCAGTTCTTCAGCAATGATGACGCCACTGTCTGCACCATGACCTGCTAGCACTGCAGTGATCACCGCCCCACTTCCCACTGCAGCCCCGGTGCCGTCGATGCCAGCACTCCTGACTTCAACTGCAAGCAGTTCGATCTGCCCCGCATGTGATTTCAAGGACCCAATAACTCCTATACCAACCCCCAGAACCGAAGCCAGCCTATGACGGCTCCTCAGTGCCGCAGTGAGCCAGAACTGTTAGGACTTCTTGTTCATGACGCTGTGATAGGAACTATATTTTAGGTCAATATTTGCTTATTGATATTTGTAAGAACTGTATGGTGTACTTTTCTCGTTGTTGGTCTTGTTTAGGATATTTTTCTAAAACTGGTGTAGTGTCCTTTTGTAGTGTTTTCACTGTATTACTGCTGGTTATGTGAAAATGTTTTACACTTCTACCCCTGAGATAAGCCTGACTGCTCGTGCCAAGCGACCAAGGGAGTGAGCAGGGATTAATTTAGAAGTTAGGGGAAAACAGGGAGGCGATCAAAGGTTAAAATAGGCTCGTTCTCTTCGCCTTATGTGGAAAATGACAAAGGTGTCCCACAGGGCTCGATCCTAAGTCCAACTTTATTTAATGTATACTTATCACATTTAGCTAAGGTAAGTATCTTATGCCGATGATACTCAGATCCTGATAACCCTAGGCCCCAACCACTCAGATACCAAAGTGAGATTCCAACAGTGTATGATCTCCATTCAAGAATGGATGACTACCAACTACTTAATGCTAAATGCTGGGAAAACAGAAATCCTATTATTTGGCATGGCCAATAAAATCCGGACGGAAGAATGGTGGCCACCATCTTTAGGCCCCTGCCCAGCTCCAAAAAACTCAGTAAGGAATTTGGGAGTCATTATTGATGACAAACTGGCCTTGTCCCAACACATAAATAAAGTGGTTCACACTAGCATCGGGCTAATGAGAAGCCTCAGAAAAATCTTTAAGTGGATTCCACTTGCGTCTCGGAAACCCCTTATTCAGGGCCTTATAATCAGTCACCTTGATTATGGAAACGCACTATTGGCTGATGTGAACGAAGGTTCTTTAACTAAACTTCAGACCCTGCAAAACTCGGCGGCGAGGTTGATTCTTGACCTCCCTCCTCGCACCCCATCAGCCCCGTGCCTCAGGACCCTCCACTGGCTTCCAATAAGAAAACACATCAAATTTAAAATATGCTGCCTGTTGCATAAGTCTATAATTGGACAGGGACCGAAGTACCTTCAGAGAAAGCTTCAGGGCTATTGTCCGGGAAGGACTCTACGATCATCAAACAAACACCTTCTAAAAGTCCCAAAGGTTAGGACAGTCAGAAATGGGGATAGAAGCTTTTCCAAAATAGGCCCCACCACTTGGAACACCTTACCATTGTTTATCAGAACTGACCCCAACCACAAAACTTTCCGCAAAAACCTTAAAACTTGGCTCTTTTAAATCCGATAAATGCCCCCTGTCTCTCTATCCTTAGTTTCAGCAAGCGCTCTGAGACCGAATGGTGATATATGCGCTATATAAAAATAAATACATAACATAACATTACAAGTGTATCCCACTTGCCCTGACTAGGAGAAGGGTCCCTACTTGGACAGGGTACCAACCTGCCAAATAGAGACCCCCATTTCTAACATTGACACACAATATGACACACAATGGACTTTAGCTGGTATAGCTTGGTGAAGGTCCTTTGTCTCACTTTGTTGTTTGCTGCTCTATACATGATACAGTCCTTTCCTCTTATAAACTTTGTTTGGTTAAACCTCTGCACGCTGGGCACAATTATCATACATCAGGCTACTTTTATTAAAGTTTAAGAACATGGTGAAGGTTTTTATTCTCACGTTTTTGGAGTAATTTGTGCTCTTTTTTCTGCAGGTGTATGTTTTAAAGCTAGAATTTGATAATATGTATGTGCATGATAGTCATGTTCCCTTTTAACTGTTTAAATGTTTATAGAGGGTCCGTCATCTTCATCCAAGGAGACAGCCCTGAAGATGCATAGTCCAACTTTCTTTTGGAAATGGTTAACACCCTTTAAGAGTCTTGTATTTTCTAAAAACAGTCTCTAGTTGTATGCAAGAAAGAGTCCATAAAGTAAAACATATGCTTAAAAAAGCTGGAAGAGATATTGTAACAAACATTGTCAATGTTCTACGAGGTTTATGGTCTGAACCACTCTTATGTTTTGATTAAATATCTGCTTACTTCAAAACAAATGTGAAATTACACACACCTGCATTCTAAATTCATTTCTTTATCTTTAAACTATTCTACATAATTTAAATAATATTCATTTGATTTGAGATATCATTCATAGACTTCTCTGAATAATAATAAGTGTACTTGAAATATTGTTTTCCAAGTGAGTCCCTTGTTGGCATCTTTACCTACACGTTTACAGTCACCCAAGCCCATAAGGGACTATTGGAGTGCCCTTTGGAGTAAAATGTGAACTAGAGAGGCACTGATAACAGCAGAATTGAACACATTAGTAATGACAGGTGTCCAGATTCAAATATTCACTTTACACAGATCCATCAGGACCCCTAAAACACAGGTGCCTTCCTAGATGGGCTGGCACTCATTTCCTCAACATCCTCCAAAAGATAAAATCTTATTTTCAAAGGAAAAACAAAAGACTGTTCAGCATAATTACAAGCTATATTGTCTGGATATGAGTAGATAGCATTAAAGTGCTCAACCCAGTGCTCAGTGCTAATATTGGCCATAGTCAAGTCTGTCATTATCTCTGAAATTCATGGTCAATTAATAATTTTCGAAAACCTACGGGTGTCCTTAGTGGTGCTGGTTGAAACTAGGCTTTCTAACAGTTCCTCTTTAACTGCCCGCTTTCTGGCAGGTATGGCCTTTTTATATTTAGTATGGCAAGAAGCCAAATACATCCTGTCCCCAGGAGTAGCCTTGATGGCTGCACACAGCTGTCTACTGGCCTCGCTGTCTACTGGCCTCTCTCCAATCCTCATTAAGCCAAATTGGGTTCACATGTTTACTTGTAGATGCAAGGCAGGATAAGGAATTTTTATATTTGCGTTCAGAAAACCAAATGCTGAGACAACGCAAATACTAGGCTGAGAGGACAAGAGAAGCTCCATAAAAGAGAAAAAAAATGATTTCGTAACAATATTGCAGAGTTTAGAAAAATCTGTACCTCGCCACCTGATCCTTAATCCCGGATTGTGTGAGGAAATATCAGTATCTCTACTTAGAGTAGGGGTTTTGATAGTCAAAGGGAGGGCAAGAAGAGCTCAAGGGGTTTATGAGCAATAAAAGCATTGAGTGACACCGCTGGTGATTTGGCAAATCTACCCAAAAAGGGAGAATCAAAAATATAATCAATGGTGGTGCACCAGCCCCTGGTTATAAACGCAGGGACAGCAATGTCAGCTGGACCCAGCAGTTTCATTAAGTTCACCACCCCAGTTCAATGACATGCTTAAGGATAGGGTGACCAGACGTCCCGGTTTTCCCCGGAAAGTCCCAGTTTTAGGTGGACTGTCCCGGTGACCCACCACATTTCTTTGTTTTGAAGAAATATCCCAGTTTTTTTGTGACAAAACTAAGGTAATTGCAAGGAGAATTGAAAGTTAGGCTCTCATTACACGGATGCTTCAGAAGAATGAAAAAAAAAAGCAATTTATTCTGTTTCCGTCAGGCAGCACAAGAGCATTTTGGGAGCATGCTCCAAGCAGAGGAGAGACAGAGTGGGGAGAAGGGCAGTGGGCATAGGGTGGAGGTCCTGCCACCAATAATGTTGAGGAAATGTGGCCTTGTGAATGTATGCACGTGTTTGTGTGCAAGCGTGAGTGCACATACTTTAAAAGCTCACTATATATAAACACGCACACACACACATACCTGTAAAAACCGGGACAGGCCACAAACAGAAACTAGACTACAGGCTTTAGTCCTACTTTATTTCTGGTGTGTCCCAGTTTTTGGTTCTCAAAGTCTGATCACCCTACTTAAGGAGCCTCTCTCCCCTGGCATCAATGACCCCAGAAGCAAAATCATTCTGAGAAACTTGGAATGGTTGGATCACAGTATGATTAAACCCTAATTTTACATTATAATTTCCCCCAATTAAAATATTAAAGCTATTAAATATATATTAAAAAAAACCTTCTTCATAGGCATTGCCCAATATAAAACAAAGTGTCAATGCTACAGATACTACGAGAGGGACTGACAGCATTATACCAATTTACAATGCAAAAGTTAAAACTATTGGGGTATACCAGACAGAGGATCCGCATCCCTACATGTTTTACTGGCACAGAGAGGGCCTTAAAACCACATATGGAGCAAATAAGCATCATCAAACCCCCACAGTCTCTACCACTGTTCCCCTTAATGGCATGGATGCAATAACTCTGGTAGCCATCCCTCATGAGTTGCTACATGCACCAGGTTTCTTGGAGTAGAATCAGGTCAAACTTGTTAACATAATTAAGCCAGTCCTCGTTCCCCAGCTTGGAAAAAAACCCTGACACATTCCAACAAACCAGGTTCAGCAAAGAACCCATAAAGTCACTTTCACCAAGGCTTGAAGGTGCATTAGCAGCAACTAGGCTGGAAGGGGAAGAAACCTCTTAGGATGGCTTGTGGATAGGGCTTGAAACAGCTATGGGAATAACCTCAGCGCTCTGATGTACAGAGTTACACCCTTCACCGGCTGAAATAAGTTGCCCATAACCATGTGCCCAATTCAATTTTCTGGAATGTAGAAGGCATCAGTCCATCTCATTAAGGTCCGATAAAGGTGCAAAACAGTTGTTACATAAAATACAACTGATTATATCCTTTTGCAAATGTATGTAAAAAACAGTCACAGGGCAAGATCGAATACCATTGACCAAAGTCAGCATCTGGAGACGTAGATGTCTCTAAACTTAATGATGACAAAATCTCCAT
The DNA here is from genome assembly GCF_964261635.1 of Lissotriton helveticus. Taxonomy (NCBI): domain Eukaryota; kingdom Metazoa; phylum Chordata; class Amphibia; order Caudata; family Salamandridae; genus Lissotriton; species Lissotriton helveticus. The sequence goes on along the minus strand of NC_136059.1, from coordinate 932,877,110 downwards.
GAAATTACTTAACAGATCGCCTGACCCATGCCACTCACTGAACCATCAGTATATTCTTGTAGTGCCAAATATTAAAACGTTAATGATTAGCAAGCCTGTGACACACTTTATGTTTAACCTGTACAGTAGACTCTGAAATGGGGTCATTTCCCTGTCGCACATTTGCCAAGACTACAACAAATAGGCAACACGCATGAGGCCAGCTTATTAGGGAACCAACTGAAGTTCTGGCAGGTAGTGAAATGGGGAGGTTGCAGTGATCTGCAAACCCCGACCAACCATGTCTCGGCGGAAACGTGGGTTGAGTTCTTTTCCGCTCAGTTTTGTGGCAAGCAAACAAGTGGTAATTCTAGCGAAGAGGGTATGCTGACTCTTTCAGAGTCGGTGAATTGTCGGATTGTGGTCTTTAGTGAACGTGAGACTGAGATTGCGTTGCAATTAGTTAAAAATGGCAAAGCACCCGGTATGGACCGTGTTCCAGCAGATCTTTTCAAATATGATATGGGAAATTGGGTTCCGTATATCACTGCCCTGGCTAATGCCATTGCTAAAGGCGCAGAAATTCCGGACTCTTGGAGAGGGGCGGAGATCCTTCCAGTGCATAAAAAAGGAGATAAGTCTAGTGCGGCGAACTATCGCCCCATTAGCCTTATCGACGCGCTCCAAAAAGTAATGGCCAGATTGTTGTTAGGCAGAATACAGACATGGGCGAGGGAAGAAAATATCTTGTCCCCACTACAGGCAGGCTTTAGAGCCAATACAAGTACTATCGACCAGGTAGTCAGATTCACTATGATCTACTGGAAGATAGTCTATTTAGGGGGAGGATCATTATATGCTGCGTTCGTAGATTTAAAATCTGCGTTCGACCTGGTCCCTAGAGACAAGATGTGGTTGGCACTAAGAAAAATGGGAATGCCTCCGGATTTACTAGATTTAACTATCAGGTTACATAATCACAATTTTGCGAGAGTAAGATGGGGTTCTCAAAGCCAGGTAACCGACTCATTCCCTGTTACGCGGGGAGTTAGGCAAGGGTGTGTTTTGGCACCAACCCTTTTTCTTCTTTTTATTAATCAGGTAGTGCAGTTCCTTTCGTCTGTTCCAACTGATGCCCCTGTATTGGGAGGGACTAAATTCCCTCTCTTAATATTTGCCGACGACACCCTGATTCTGGCTAAAACCCAGGTAGGGTTGCAAACGGCCATTAATAAATTCACGGAGTTTTGTAATCTAAATGACCTGGAGATTAACGTCTCGAAAACCAAGTTTATGGTTTTTTCAAAATGTAAACCACATAGGGGTCATGTTACCATGAATGAAGTGGCACTGGAGCAAGTATGGGTAATGACCTACCTAGGTGTATCTATTGACTATAGACTGAGGTGGAGAGAACAGATAGAGGCCATGTGCCTCAAATTAGCTAGGTTATCTGGGTGTCTTGTAAAGGAACAACGTTGCTCCCTCACGAAACGAGTACTCCCTGCCTTAAAAATTTATAAAGCTAAAATTAGTTCAGCCATCCTCTATGGTTCTGATCTATGGGGTCATGTGGATCTCGTACCACTGGACAAAATCCAGAACAAATTTTTTCGTAGCCTGGTAGGTTTACCACTCTCAACCCCCGCTATCCCCCTAATGTTGGATATGGGCTGCCAATCACTTAAAAATCAAGCTCTATTTAGAATGGTTGCTTTATGGAGAAGAATTTGGTCTACCCCAGAACTGATAATGTTTGCTAATGAGCTTCGGGAGATTCAATTGTCTTTTGGTTCAGGGTATATACCCTGGTTCAAAACCATTAAATCTACCCTCTTTAAAATGGGTCTACCTTTACACTGGTCAGATCCAGGCAATCAAACCTTTCCCTCAAAGAATGATTTTAAAAAATTTTTTGGACAGTTGTTAAAGATGATATGGTTTTACTTTCAGCTGGTTCTTCTCTTACCAGTTCCTTCTTGCTTTATAAAGTTATTTCCCAACTAGAGACATATTGGGATAACATCACCAAAGGCCTAGATAGAAAACTCTATCATCAATTTAGAGTAGGCACCTTACCAATAAGGGAATTTACTAACAAATGGCAGAATAGTTTGAAAATGCATTGTCCCTTTTGTTTAGGACTTAATGAAACAGAGAGTCATTTCCTATTCGAATGTCCTGCTTATCGTGCACCCCGCCAGAAGTGGCTTAAACCAGTCTGTCGACGAACTAATGTACGGGTGTGTAAAGAAGCAATACACATCCTAAAAACAAATACAGCTGAGTGGGTGTCTATTGGCATGGCGAAATATCTTGGATGGGCCTGGGTCATTCGAGCAAGGTATATCAAAGGAGTGAACGAGTAGCGTCCATCATTAAACTAACGAGATTATCTTGAAACTGACTGAATACAAACTGGGACATAATGACTTTTATATCTGTTGGTTTAGTCATTGTGTAATTTGCAATTTGTTTTTGATATTGCTGGTTTAGTCTTTACTGATATACTGTCTATAAAATGTACTTTGTGGCTATTAACAACTATTGAGGATTTTCTTTATACGTTTTAAGTAAATTTTGAATAATGTTTTTTCTTCAATTGTTGTTGAAATGCTTTTGTGTATGTGATGTCTTTTATGAAGGAAATCTTCGAAATAAAGACTATAAAAAAAAACTGAACTGAACACGCAGGGGAAGAATGATCGGCAGCAAAGAAGAAGTTGGTTGTGAATCGTGGGCATTAATAGGAAAGGGGTGGCTGAAATCAGGTACTATGGATGCCCTTTTGAGAATGTCCAGGGCAGTAAGTCTCTGAGGAAAGTTACCAACCGAAAGGTGAATTATCACAGATTGAGTGGGTATGAATGACTTAGATGATGATGAGAGCCTGGTAACCAAAATAGCAGAAGGCGTTGGCTCTATAAAATGAGATTTCAAATGGTGCTAGCAAATTTTGAAAATGTTATCAACCTCGGCATCGAGCTTATCAAATTTCTCCCTTAATGAAGCAAGGCATTCATTGTCGGCAGCCATACATTTAGTAAGAAGGGAGACCCACGCAGGATCACCAGGGAAGGTTTATGGCTGAGGTAACCAAAGAACCAGAGATGTGATGCGTATCAACAGCTATAGGGGTTAAATGCCTAGACTTATGCTTGGTGGCCAGGGTGCAAGAGAGTGTCTGCTGGATTGGCCACTTCCGAGGGGATTGGGCAGTGACTCCTCTAAAAAAACAAAAAAAGAGGCACCACAGGTGCCCCCAAAGCCAGAGGGCCAGTATTCATGGGTGTAAAAATAGTAGCTGAGCCAGCAAGATCCAGATACAAACGTCTTTCTGCCAAGTCAGTTTCCTTGGAAATAACATCCACTGCACTAGCCATGAAAGTATCTATACTCATGCTGTTGGGGCCCAGCATGGGTTTAGAATTTGAAACCTTCATTTCTCCAATGTCAGACGTACAGGGGACCTACAAAGCTAAGACCACAATCCAGAGTGAATCTAAAGAGCAGAGATAGTCAGCCAGGACGGTATTAATGAAGAAAAGAAGCAGGGTCAACTTACTTCCATACAATCATATCAATCAGTGTTCCAAATGTGCCCTCAATCAAAAAATTGGAAGAGACTGGGCCCATCCCAGGCTCGTCTGGCCTCGGATGGGTGCAGACGGGCCCAGTCTTAGCTACTATACAGCAAGAGCTGAAAACTATCCATGCAGTGCACCCACCTTGATGAAAGTTTGACTACAAGGGGTCACTCCCAACATCTTGCTAGTTTGAACAATTTAGTAAATAAAACTCGGTGACCAAGTGTGCAATATTAAGGGGAATTCTCCAAATCTAAGTCAGGTAGGGAGGTTCCCACGTTTTGGGATCCGTAGGGTCCTGATGAATGCCGGAGTGACCCAACACTGTGGGCACATAACAGATGGCAGGAACATGTCGACACCTTGGCAGTGAGGAGGGGTGAAGGAAATCTTAATCATCTCCTATTGCCACCATCCTTCATTTTTTTTAACCTAGCACGTGGAAAAAATTATGAGTGGGGAGACTCCTGAGCTAGTTTTAACCTTCATTGCACTTTTCTAAGGTGATCCCAATTTTTATGTTTGTATTGTTTTCCCCTCTCTTTTCCCCCACCCCAGGCTTTGGTCTGCACGGGGTGTATTGAAGCAAGCCCAATGATGAGGCATGTCACAAATTTGTGATTGAGGGCAGTATTTTTTCACTGAGCACGTGCCACTATTGAAGTGCATTTTCCTACTCCTTTGTGTGTGTTGTGGGCCCGGTCTCAGGACAGGCACGCCCAGCGCCACAGGGAAAGGAATAACCTGATATAGGTGACTGACTTGCGCGATTAGCGGGCAACTCCACCTCCTTCCATGCAAGGCTTCTCCTGGGCTTGTTGTCTTCACCCTTTCGCAAGAAACAATGTACTAGATAGTGTGTCCTGTGCTGTTGGGAGAGGGAACACCTGATATAGGTACCAATCGGGCACGATGAGTGAGCTCTCCTCCTTCCACTTGAGGCTTCTCCTGGGGCTTGTAGTCCTCGCCCCACACAAAGCAACAATGTGCTAGATCGCTCATCCCACGCAGCAGGGAAAGGAAACACCTGCTATAAGTGCCTGACAGGCACAATGTGAGAGCTCCCCTGCTTCCTTCCACTCAAGGCTTCTCCTGGGGCTTGTCATTGTCACCCCACAGCAAACAATAATACACTAGAGAGTGCATCCTGCACCTCAGGAAGAGGAAACACCTGATATAAGTGCCTGACTTGGATGATGAGTGAGCTCCCCTGCCTCCTTCCCGCGGCTTCTCCTGGGGCTTGTAGTCCTCGCTCCACAGCAAGCAAGCAGGCAACAATGCGTTAGCCAGCATATGATCAATATGGTGCCAGAGTAGACCTTTAAGGTGAGTTGGGTATAACACATGAAACAGTATGCCAGTAGAACTGCAGAAGGTTTTCAATATGCAGTAATGCTTTGAACAGTTTTTATAGGATTCCTGTGCAATATATTCCGAAAGGTACACTGTTGAAAATACTTGTGTGAAGAGTGACTTGGAACTTTAGATGACTTGCAGGAATGCAAAAGCTCACAATTGTATTTGCATCAATCTTTTTTGGTCATGTTTAGTTGTATCGTTCTGAAGTGAGATACAGGATTTCACACTTTGCCTCCTTCATATGTGGATTCACAGTCTCCATATACAAGGTTCTTTCCAATACCAGAACAAAGAATTCCTCAGAAGTCATTGACATCGAGATTTTTGCCCCTCATACATAGAAATTAGTACTGCTGTGAATCTGCGACACGGCTGCATTTTCCACAGCATTATGTCTAGGGTGGAAGAGGATGGCAATATGGAAGATAGTTAATATATCGGAGTGATCACTATCCTTCCTAATGTTTTTCACACCCAATAACACCAGTTGGTAAGTAATTGCGAGTGGCACCCAAGCACTCCCATATTTCATGCAGGCACTGGACCCGTCCTTTCTTCACTTGGAGAATATTTACCCAGAGGTGCCCATGCACTTTTTTAAGTGTAGAGTGACTGATTTTCCAATGGGAGAAAAATGGTTCGTTTCTGAAAGAAAATCTGACCGTTCCGGATTAACTGTAAGCATGAAAATAAATCATTTGTTAGATGTCCATACTTACGCATCTTTTTTGTGTGTAAATCTTTGTACATCGTAATAATAAATCCGATTCATACATTCCCACACATCATCTGGGTTATTTGGGAGCCTTTCCTTAAATCATTTAGGGCCATATGTAGGTGACCAAATACCGGTCGGTAACGGCCGATTTCGGTCGTTACCGACCGGTATTTTGATTTTCTGATGTAGGTGGCCAAAATATTACCGATTCTGTATATTTACCGAATCGGTAAATTTACCGAATCTGTAAATTACCGATTCGGTAAATGTACAGAATCGGTAATATGGGATGTAGGTGGCACTGAAAACAGTGCCACAGGCCCTTAGGAATTCGTTATTTACCATGAAATATTATGGCATGGTAAATAACGAATTCCTGTGTACATGCACATCTGTGCATGTACACCTGTGCCATCTGGCACACAGGGCATGTATGTGTGTCACATGGCATAAAAGCCAGAAACAGGGGTGCAACAGGGTGTCAAAGTGACACCCTGTCCCCCTTGTAAAATCGGTAATTTTACCGAATCGGTAATTACCGATTCGGTATTTGCTATTGAATCCTATGGGCTTCAAGGCCCATAGGAATCAATGGCAAATACCGAATCGGTAATTACCGATTCGGTAATTACCGATTCTTACCGATTCGGTAATTGTTAAGGAATAATTACCTACATTGCATTTACCGAATTGTAAATACCGAATCGGTAAAATTCGGTATTTACGATTCGGTAAATGCAATTTACCCACATATGGCCCTTAGTTGGGAAGAAGAGATATTTCAGCATTCCTTATTCAGTCAGGTCTTTGCAAATGTGACTGGACGTGGAGATGGGGTAAGGAAAGTGGATCCCTTTTGTTTGCAGCAGGCTGTAGTTATTTCTGTGGGATTAACGCGTCTAAGCGTGCATTGCAAGCTGTTAGTGCAGTGGACTACACATGTGGGACATTAGGAGAACGGACAGGTCCTATGGTAACATGTAAGTGAATGACCGAGTAAGGTGTAGACTAAATGACAGTCACTAAATATCTTTTTCATCTAGCAAGGGGCAGGCTTACACCTGCGCTCCCACTACCCCTACATCCTGCCAGGCATTATTAGCAGGAGAGGTGCCACTCTTTCCATTTATTTATTTTAGGAGTATGGTAATCACATTCTCATGAACCTACTCATGTATTTGAGAAACTGTTAACGTTTTCAGCAGTGGTTTTATTGCTAAACCCTGCATTAGCTTGGTGAAATCCACACAGTCCCCACTCGAGGACTGCCTCATGTTGATGGTTTTAACAGTCTTTGAGTGAGTGTCTATAACCACACCCTTTTAGCTCCCGCATGGAGGCAAATACCAAATGTTCGCTGTATTTTGTCATAAAAAAACAGAATCTGATTAAAACAAATTCAGACTTGTTTCTGACATGAACGCTTAAGATATTTCATAGAACATTTCAAACACAACGTTTCTGATCATCCTCAAATGTGTGCTTCTGTTCAAGCCATTCTGGCTTCAGCCAAAAACTGGAATTAAAATTCAAGATTTCAGGTTTTGAGGTCAAAATGAGTGCATATAACTATGGCCATTTAAAAGCTATTTCTTGAATGGACTGGCAGAATGCCTACTACCTGTTATCTGTTCCCAAATTTCCAACCTTAGTAAAGCATGTCAGCTAACATTCCTAAGAGTGGGCCTTTAAGAGGAAAAATAGCTCAATTGTGAATATACGGGCCTGAACCAGTGCTTAATTTGAGCAGGTGCTTTTAGGTACTCAGCACCTGCACTTCTTTCACAGGCCCGGGGCTAAAATTTCTGACCCTGCAGGTGGTGGTCTCAATATTAATTGTTCAAATTCAAAAGAAAAAGAATAACATACATTGCATGGTGACTTGCTGCTAAATATTCATAGACAGGCCAGCATACGCCTGTCCAGGCAGGCATGATTGTCTATCACCACGTTAGTGATGATGTCATCTCGCCGATCACAAATCTAGGAAGTCATCGAAAAACTTTGTCTTGCATTCTATTCCCCAAGTGTGCTGCGCGCTGCCACTGTCTGAGCCTAAGCCTCCCATTGGATAATTGTAGCTAGGGGCTGCCTTAAGACAGAGTTGAGGCAAGGAAGCTGTGAGAGCGCATTTGGAATTTGGAAGTGAGGGCTCTGGAGGAAGAATAAACGAAAGTAAGTGTGGACTTTCCACTTGCAGTGTAGCCAGAGTAGCATGTCCTGCAGCCCTGCATTGCTGCTATCCTCAACGTGCTCGATGCGGCTGTGGCCCAACACAACTTTTGTGCATCATGGCGTCACCTGTAGAATCTGTGCGTTGCACCCCAGCATGTAATTGCTGAGCGTGCGTGAGTCCAGTAGGCACCACAGCCATACTTACTGGCATTGGCAGCATTATGGCTGGGGACTATGCCTGTGCTATAGCAGGCAGGGTCTCAGCAAGTTGAGCAGTGGATGCCAATGCCATTGCCATCCATGGACCTACTAATTACAGGCAGCACTAGTAGTGACATCACCTGCTGTGCTCGAGCAGCTACCTGTTCTGCAAATAACCTAGTTATGCTGCACTGATTAATATATGCAAAAAAAGCATTTTCATGCGGTGTACATTTTGTTTTTGCACTCAGTGTAGGTAAGAAAGTAAAACACATCATCTTCCTCATCTTTAGGAAAGACAACAGGAAAACACAGAGTTCAAAATAGCAGGAACATGTACAGGCTGACGACAGGGGTCACAGACAGCAGCAGTGTTATAGATGAGAGAGAGAGCAGGAGTAAAGAGGAGAAAGAAACAACAGGAGAGGAGAGAGATAAGACAGAGCTAAGTAGAAGAAAAGGAGAGCAAATCAGATACAAAAAGAAAGCAGCAATGATGTGAAGAAGAGAGCATTTAGAAGAGAGAAGATAGAATGAAAGGATGTAAAGGACAGGACAGAGGACAAAAAAGCAGACAAATGATAAAACGGAGACACAGCTAATCACTGCTAGAAGAGTGATCGTAAAGAGCCAAGATCAAGGGGAGAGAGAGCAGAGCATGGATAAAAGGGAAGAGGAAAAAGGGTAGGGGTAGAATGAATAGAGGGCAAATCAGAAATGCAGGGAATAAGGTAACACACCACATGTGACAAAGATGATAGAAAACAATTAGTGAGGTGAGAGGATAGACTCTTAGAGCAAAGACGTAGGGGACAGACAACAGATCAAGGTTAGAAGATAGAGACTGAGGCAGTGAGAGTCTTGAAAGTGGGGTGGGGCTCAATGCAGGAAGAAGTGACCTGTGGCCTCCTTGGCAAAAGTTTTAGCACCTGCACTTCTTTTTTTTTTTTTTTACAAATTAAGCACTGGCCTGAATGTAGGGGCTGACTAGCTAAAGAAGGTCGTTGGGCTATGAACAGAAATATGGAGGTCATTGGGCATATTTCCCACTTCCTCCTTACTACGCTACCTTCTTTGACCCCTTGTCATTTCTGCTTCTGGACCAGTCATACTGTAGCAAAGACATTTTGACATTTTGTATCTGGAAAACTCAAAGAAGCTGATTAAAAAAAATAATTAAAGGAAAAGTTGTCTCAGTTCAGAAAATGAGACAAACACAAGGTCACAATTATATTTTTCTATACCCTCTTCTTACAACCCTTCAGCAAAGATGTAATGCATGCTGATCTCTTGCTCAGTTTTCTTCTGCTTTACTATTCAAGTATGCAAGCAAGACTGGTCGACCAAACGAAACACAGACTAACACATGGACAAGGTGAAATACAGCAGAAATCATGTGCATGGCACTGCGTCTCAAGGTTGGCACATTGAAACTGGACACAGATAGGTCGGAACAATGTTCAGGGCTAAAAATAACTGCTAGAACTGGAGTCCTGAGGCTTCCCTTCCAGTATTTGCAGTGTGGTTTGGAGAACACTGAGGTCTTCTCTAATTGCTCTTCAGTTGTCGTGATTTAGGATGCACCACGGTGTCCCCAATGGATGAAGAAAAACCCAAGAATTGGTGCATGTTTTCATTAGCAAGTCATTGCCCTCTGTATGTAGCTCTACGGCTTTTATATGCACATTTCAGCTGCAGCTACTTTTCAGTCCCTATGATATGCCTTCCTACACCATTCCCTTCATAGTCAGCACCCACTTAGAGACACGCTGGACTCAATTTGAGCCAAATGTCAAAGAACGACAAATGGATCATGCTCTCTTCTTGATGCAGAAACCTGAAACGAGGTTGGTTCTAGGTTTCTCTGATTACCGAACAAATGCAGTCAACTCTCATTCCATGTGGTAGCACCAGAGAAACCAGCACCATCAAAACATGGGCAAACCTAAAGACTAGCAGAACCCCGCAATAAACCAAACACTTGTAGGATATCATGCACTTCCGCAAAGCAAACATTCTTAGATTACGGAAGGGAAGAAGGAGAGTGGAGTAACGTAAATGGCTCTTAGTAGCACAGTTCAAGACATCCCATATGACTTTTACTTCCTATCAAGCAATTCATCTTTCATTCAGAGTCACCAATTATAATAACAACTAGGGAAAGCTCCAAATGAAGGCATAAAACTGCACTCCAAGTTAAGCTAGAAGGAATACTTATAAAACTAAGTTAAACCTACCTTTTGCCTGTCATCCAAAACCCTAAAAAAACTGTAAAAAATGAATACGTTAACCTGAAATCTATCCTCATGATTGGAATGGTGAATTATATCTTGGTGGAGAAATATGCAACACAAATATGGATGTAATATCTGAAAAGGAATTTCTCATTCCAAGCATCGTGGAACTATGACTCATTGCAGCTTATCCATAATATTCAATAAACTGCTTACTTCAGGGTACAAAATCGTAATGGAAAATTGGAAATACAAAAGGGTATGGAGGTGCATTGATTCACTCTATCAGGCACCACAATCACGTGCACCGAGCACATCATTTGACTAGCTGGCTACAAAGTGCTCAACAAACCCAATCTAATTTGTCATCATTGCAGCGGTGCAGGCTATCAGAATAATTGCGATCAAGTGTCTCAAGACTTTGAACTTTAAACGCATGGTCCCATCCACAGTTCCAGCTACATTCTGAATTTGTTTGCCACTCACAAAATTAAATTGAGAAGTCTAATAGTTAGCCAAATTGTCTTGCCCTATCACCTTCCCGTTTTCCCAAAAAAGACAAAAAACAATAACTAACCACACAATATTACAAAGTCCCTGTGATTTGGCATGCTCAATACAATAGGAGTCAACACCTGGACTTCTTGAGAATACCTTCAATCATGATAAAGGCTCCTTGAGCTAGAATGGGCCACAAGCAAACATCAGTGCCAGAAGATCCATTTTGAAAACTGAAGTATGTGTTAGTTATGTGCAAACAGCATCTGCATGGAATTCATAAGTGTTAAGAAACTCATCAAAACTCACCAAAACTATCCCAGACATTTTCTGATCACAACTTACAACTTTACAGATACCACCCAGACACCTTTTAATCCAAATTCGAAACCAATATACTCATCAGTGCATTGTTGTCATCATAGACAACAACAACACTACGCCCCTTGCAGACTACCTTTTCTTTCATATGGTTGCTAAATATAAAAATACCCGAAAGGTTGTTGGTAAAAGGAAACTGTCAACCTCCTTGTCTTTCCCTATACAACAAGTCTCAAGAAAATCATTTGAACTATTGCCCCTGACATAACCAAAGTACCTAATGCATCGCTCAGTTATAGATCCAATGCTGAATTGTTCAAACATGCTTTAGTTACTTTGCTCCTGAAAAGAACAAAAGCAATCCAAATGAGCTTTTCCATTATATGACAAATACGGACCAATTATTTCCAAGCAAAATCCTGGAATGTGAAGTCACAAGAAAATCAAGAAATAAATGGTCTCAAATAACCTGTCGTTTAAATAGCAATTAAGATATAGGTTGGCAATTGGAAGACAGATGACAATCATAAACATAATCATAAACAAACCTCTGTCAAGCTCTTATCAAGGAATCAACAGGATTCTAGATCCTCCTGAAACTCAGCAAAACACAAAGTAGTAGTTCACGTAATCCAGCTCAGCAGTCTGAGTAATATAACCTGCGGGGGATGTCCAAGGCACTCTATCATCTCTGCTGCTTGTCAATGGCTACCCCCAAACCCAAGCCTGGGCTAAGCAACCTCTATCCACCCCGATTCCAATGAACAAGGACAATACCTGGATCCTCTTCTGGCTGGGGGTAGGATCTCAGTCTCACGAGAAAAAGATATTACATCTGAATGTACTGCCACATCTTCTGTTGGATCAAGGTCCATTGTTTCTTTGTGTTTTTGTTCTGGGAAAAAAGGACTTCCTTTGGGTGGTAAAAATTGGAAAGAAAAACTTCTATTTATGTGACCGTACAACCCTGCGAAGATCCCTTCACAAGGTGACAACATGTTAAATCTTATAATCATGTTTTATTCTGTCTAATTCTTTGCCCACATATCAATTAAATTGGTCACTTAACAAATGAATATGCTCCGAAAATTACTTTAACTGTTGCATGAAGGGCACTGGACAGGAGTCACAGGATCTCTATTGCTATTAAAGGTTATGTTACATCAACATTCTTTTCACTGGCCTCCCCGAGAAACTGCTTCTAAAACATGATGTAATCCAGAATTAAGTTTTTAGGAAGTTTTGGGATTAGTGAGGTTTGAGCAGATCATCCCTGTGGGTTAGGCACAAAATGGACTACCATCGAATAAAGGATCAACGTGAAACTACTGTGACCAAACCCTAATGGGGTAAAGGTCCTGCCATCTCTGGAATTTAGAACCTCACAACACCTCATAGATAAAGCTGAGATGCATGCACTCCTTGATGATCAGGCAGTCCACATTCAAGTGGACCAAACATGGGGACAACACTAGGAAAAATCAAACTCCCCTAGCCTGGGACACATGCTCCATCAAGCAGCAATCATACACATAGACATTTCAAGAAGGAACTGAAAGTCACATGATTCATGTGAGCCTATGGGCCATAACTCTCCAACACCCATGATCATCAGGAAATGGTGCACCGTAATAGTCATTCAGTACCACACTTACTCACTACATTCATAACTGAAATGAGTGATGATATTACAAGGCTACTTACATTCAATCTGGAGATCAAATTACATTATGTGTAGATGGTGTTGCAATATTTCATAAATGGTCTTGTTATTCAATGAGGCAGACAAAAAAAAATTGGATTCTGGGAATATTTCTTGCTGCTATTGGAACTACTATGGTCATTAATAACCTGGCAAATTCATGACAAAAAGCATTGCTAGAAAATTTTAAATTTCATGTCAAACCACTGGCATTTCCAAAATGATCTAAAATAAAGCCATTTAACATGATAAAAACTTCCATCCCTCTTCAGGGCACTTACAGCACCATGGAGCTTCTGAAATTGTGGTTTTATCATGGGGTGGATGTGCAAGAGATTGCAGTGACTCCGAGCTCATAATATTGCCCATTTGCTGCGGATGTTTTTATGCCGTTATTGAGTTACTATGATGCATAGACGTTCAACAATTCTTACCTTAGTGCCCTAGGGAGCGGTGGCATATTGAAATGTTTTTCAGGGGGGAAAGAAAGGTTTCATATATTCTGACTTAGTGGAACATTTCCAAATAATTCCAGGTCTGAATACCATCTGGTTACATACTTTTATGTGACAACCTATTTCTCCCAGTGCTACCTTTAGACAACTCCCATTTTTTCATCAAAAGTGTAGCGCTACAACCAGTGGTTGAAATGGGGGGGGGGGAGGGGGGAATTGAAGGTGCATGAGATGCCTATACTTTTTTAATTTTAGAAAAACAATTCCCCTACTTTTTGTGAAATGGAAACTGTTTTGGGACGGTTAATTCCGAGAGCACAAAAGCTTTAGCAGAAGTGTGAGGCAGGGAGTCTCGTGCTGTGACACCGATGGAGACGCAGACAGCTAAACAAGCCTTTTGGCCAGGGTGCCTGCTTCCCCAAAAGAAATGTAAATGTGCCAACTGGTCAATCTGCAAATGTAAAAGGTGCTCGGAAGCTGGTATTGGCTTTAATTGATGGAATTACTTGAAAATTCCTGATGACACACGTTTATTTATTTTTTAGAGTTATTGTAAGGGAGATACTGGCTAAGCTGTTAAGTGTTTGATTTTAAAATACAGGTACAAGAAAAGCCATGCATCCTTACGACACATATTTATTCTATTTGAGGGGTAACATAACATAACATGTGTATTTGTAAAACGCACGTTCACCCCTGACGGGGCATCTTGGCGCTGAATAACAGATGTTTATTACTTTAACCCTTTCGGTCCTGTGCTAAGCCTTTTTTTGCCTATTTGGTGTAGTTCGCGCTTTGGCCTCTGTAACTTTTTGACCACATAAGGTATCCATGCCAAATTTGCTTCCTTTTCTTTAAACATCATGGATATTTTATAAGTTCCCAGGGTTTGTTGATTGCTCTGGAGGGGACCCAGAAATTAGCCAGAATATTGTGACATTTTGTTTTTTTTGTGGCAAAATGGGAAAAAAGTGCTGCAGATAAAAGCATCTGTTTTTTTCTCTGCAAATGGTATCAAAAAAGGGTTTGTGGTGCTGAAATCCCCATCTTCCCAGCTTGCAGGAACTGACAAACTTTTTTCAGAAAACAACATTTTTTACACAGTTTTGGCATTTTACTGTGACATAGCCTATCTCTGCTATTCTTTTGCTTTCAACCTCCTTCCAGTTAATGGTAGAAATGGGTATGAAAGCAATAATGTATCCTGGAAAGCTGTATATTTAAAAAATAAGACACAATTCTGAATTCTGAAAGGGGTCATTTGTGTAGATCCTTCAAGGTTTTTTTATAGAAACTGACAGTTGAAAATAGGTAAAATTGAAAACGAGTTGAAAAAAGCAGCCATTTGTGCCAACTTTTTCAGCTGTAACTTCTTCTAAGTATGACAATTTTTTTAAAGCAATATACTGTTACATCCACTTGACCCTTCAGGTTGTGGAGATATAAATAGGACTTGACCAAGAACCTGACGAACCCGGAGCCAATAACCGAGCAGCGTCTTGCAATGGTTTTTTATTGTGTACTAGGGATATAGCAATTAATTTGGGAAAATATAAACAGTGAAAAATGTGTATGAAAGAAACCTATGTATTTCTGAAAAGGGAACAAAATTTAGAGTTTAGAAACAGTAGCTATTTGCACATCTCCGAAATTGTGGGTACCCATACAAGCACGTGAATTATAGGACATTTTTCAAAGTGGTTTATTTTTTATATTTGTCTTACATTTGGAAGGCAGAAATGCATCAAAAGTCAATAGGTAATAACAGATGCTCTACAATTCTGTGTTCCTCTTAGTTTCCCGATATCAATGGTACCTCACTTGTGTGGTTAGGCCTAGTGCCAGCGACAGGAAAAGGGCCAAAACGCAATGTGGACACACCACATTTTTACAGTGAAAACTGACCCTTTTTTTTGCAAGGTGCCTAGCTGTAGATTTTGAACTCTAGCTCTGCCGGCATCCAGGGAAACCTAGAAACCTATACATTTTTAAAATCTAGACATCCAGGGGAATTTAGAAATCTTTGGGCGCCGGCACTTACTTTACAAATTAAGTACTGTTGTCTAGAAAGGCTTCTCTCTATTGCTTCCCAAATGTCTTAGGTCTACGTTGTACATGTTCTTTCTTTTGAATTGGAAATACTTCTAGCAGAAGATGGATGATTGTTGTTTAAAATAAAAATCAGACTTTGCTGTGTGCACTGCTATGCTGCTCCCAACGATCTTCAACGTTCATGTCCTCTCAAATCATTGTCTTTCTTTTCAATCACTTGGCAATGCCCAAACAGAGAGGTAGGAGGTCCAGTCTTTTCTTTCAATTACTAATTACTATGAACACTTGAAACTAAAATGACCAGAAGCTTAGATTGTCAAATCTACCCCCAGGGTCTTTTTCTTTTTTATTGGAATTAGTACATTGAATATATATGCCAATAAATAACTTGCAAAGCATGCAATTAGATTCAGTAAGAATCACTATACAAAGTAAGAAGCAACTTGACAAAAAAGTGTAGCAGTAAAGCCATCCTTGTTCACAAGGCATATAACTCTAGTTTATTTAACCTATTTATCTAGTGAAGTGACATTATATTTTGAATAATCTGTAGCACAAAAGGACATTTCGCCTTTTCTGCTTTGCATATTCAATGTAGAGCATCATCCAAGACATCTTAGATTTTTACTTTACATGCTACAGAAAGTTAAGCTCAGGTTTGTTCTAAAATATAGCCCTCAATTGAACTCTAGCATAGTTAATCTCTCATCACCATATCTCTAATAAAGGAGCTGCTTTCACTTAATTCAGATAAGCTTTCATGGTATTTTACAACTTCAAAAGAGGCAATATTACTAGTGATAAGTATTTGTCATATGCTGGCTTGTTGTGGGGAGCGCTATACTAATCCACATACCTATTAACATGCCAGAACACAGGTATGTGAATAGTCAAAGTAGCATATCACTGGTGGCATGATGCAGTTATCTTGGAATGCTTTCTGCCTAATTGGAAATCTCCTAGAGTGCCTGTTATGTGAGACTGTGTACCTGTTTGCACTCATGTTCCAGAGCCAAGGAAAGAATTGCTTTGTCACGTGCAGAGCACAATGCTGCGCCCCACTGCTCAGAAACAATGCAATTCTAGGTGGGTTATTAGTTTTAAATAGGTGTAACAGTGCTCTTTAACTAACAATACAAAATATGTTCTTTCAACGTATGACCTTATCAGGTGTTAAGAGACGCAGGATCTCCTGCCTTTGCTTTTACCAGTTTCTAGCTACAGTTCCATTGCTCCGCATGAGCATTCATATGCGGGGCGTTAGGAGGGTCCCATGTTCTGATAGTTGTGCATGCAGCTTGGAAAAGTAATGGCGAATTCCCAGTGGCTTTTGTGGGGGCTATCTTGTTCTACAGAAAGGTAGTCTGTGAGTCGAATGGAAGGGTTGTTGTGCAATGGCAAGTTGGTAGATTGTTAGACTGGAGCAACATATACATGTCCTCATGCACCCAATATCCCCCTCATTCCTACCTTTCTGCCACTCCTCATCCCTTATTGCATGTCTCCTTCTTTTGTGTGAGAGTTTAGGTGTGGTGAGGAGTATTAGGGGTCATGTATGGGTAGTTTTCAGGGGTGGTGAGGTATTTTTTATGGTTCAGGGATGAATCAAATTTGGGGTGGCGGGGAAGTTTAATAGATCTGGGATGGGTTGGTTCAGGCATAGAAAGAAGTGTCAATGGTTCTGGAATGGATGGATTTTAGTTGTAGTGATGGGCTTTTGTAGTTAAGGGAGAGTTTAGGAGTAGAAAAGACTTAAAGGGTTCAGGGATGGTTGGAGTTTAGGGGTCAGAAATGTTTGGGGAGGCATGTGTTAGGTGGCAGAGATGGATGATGGTTAGGGTGGTGGGGGTTCAGTGAAGTAAAAGCATCCAAATTAATTGCTTTACAATGAAAAAGATATAAAACAAATATAATGTCCACTGATCTAAAGGACTGAAATAAATACTTTTGTCAAAAATGTTTCTGAAAGTAAGACCTGCAATCATTTCATTTACACTTCAAAAATAAGTATTGAAAGTTAATTTCTGAAAGAAAAAGAAGCTCTATGAATTAGTTTCTATGACATCGTACATGCCATTCCTCCTGAAAGTTTCCACTAAACCGTTTAGGTTAAATGGATTCTCAGTAATAGTATCAATGCAAAAAATCAGGACCCCCTGCTAGCAATCAGACCAACTGCAGGGAAAATATACAATGTGAAGAACAACAATTGGCAATCTAAATTCTATATCACAATAAATGTTAACGATATCTAAACATGACGGCCAAGTTACATATGTTTTTAATAAGAAAAATCATAGTTTAATGTTAAGAAAGAGTAGAAAAACTAATAAATAAAATTAATGTAAAAAAGTGACCCTATCCTTTGTGTAGTTCCAAAGGGAATACATACATATTTGTTTCATCATGTAATATCAAAATTTAGTTTGAGGAATGATAAAGAGAGAGCTAGGAGGGAGAAATACAAAAAACATTACTGTCCAAACATGTATATGAAATTTCAGGAATTTTCTTATAAAATCTTAAATTGAGTGACTTAAATCATAATGAATTTCAATGAAATTGAGTCTTGATGGGCATTTCAGTGATCCATGCGCCTTCATCAGGAAAAGCCACAGATGTATGGAATTGATACTTGTAAATATATAACAAAAGAGCTTGGCCACATAATGTAATAAATATAATGATGTTTGAAGGAAGATAAAAACGTGTTGATTAGAACCTAGGTTGTGAAGAGGTCAGCTAATCACCAAGGTCTATAGTGCAGAAAAACATCTTCGACCAATAGAATGCCCACATGTGAAAGATAAACCAAAAGCTTAAGATAACGCCTTCACCCAAGTGTGCTCTCTACAGTTAGAGGTATGCCAAGATATGGCAAATTAAAAAATAGAAACCTTCACCAGTTACAGTTTTTGTGAATAGTGTTCTCAGATGTAAGAAATCTACCTGGAATCTGCAACTCATGGTAGAGATAAGGCTACTGAATGGAGGTGCTTACCTTTAGAAAAAGGCTAAACACTGTGTGTGCGCTATATTATCAATTGTTCAGTTTAACTATGTAGAATGCAGCAACCTCTTCAATGAGTGAAGATGATTAACAGCAAATTTTTGCTGTTAAAACTGGAAAATATAAATATGCCTATGTATGAATTAATGAAAATATAACCTCTGTATATAATGTTGAGTGACTACTCGTTCTAAAAAAAGATATGAAGCAAAAGGGATACTTTAGGGAAACAGAAGAGGTGTGAAGATTAGAACCATGTACCTTTTGTTGATATGTCGTCATTCATCATTTTTTATTTTTCCATACGAACATATTGAATGTCGAAATAGCATTCAAGGGTCCACTTCAAGATATGAAGTGAAACGAGTTGCCCAAGCTGTATTGCCCACTGAGGAAAATTCTCAAAACCAATGAAATAGTCCGAGTTACTGCAAACGATGTAGCCATGTAATTTACCCAAAGAGTGGAATACCCTGGAGCACAAAGACAATTTTGTGGATAAATATATAGCCTTGACCTCAGTGGGTATGTAAATGGCCGTTGATAGCGTATACATTGAAACTTCCTATGATCAATGCTATTTGTACATATATTGCATGGAGTGTGTCACATAAATAATTTGTAATGAACACTCAAACTATTTGGTTTGTCCAAACTAGAGCATCTGGTTACGGCTATGTCAACAAATCGCCTTGATGACAAAAAACATAAGGACAATCGATAGTAACATGCGTTAAGAAATCTTTAACATCAAGGAATGTGCAGGTAAATTTTTTTTAAAGAATGCAATTGAAATATTCTGGTTATCATAACTACTTTTATTATGGAAGTCAGCAGCAATATTAAAATCTCCACATATTATCAGTGGGCTTGACCAGGTTGTCAACACAACTTCCAGGTGTTCAAAAATGTCAGGATCGTCTTGATTTGACCCATATATTGTGCATAAAGCTATCCCGATTCCTAACTCTACCACCACCCATCTCCCTAGGGCATCTATTATTTTACGTTTAACACAACCAAGAGCCGCCTTACCCAATATTGCAACACCCCTAATGGTAGAAGTTTGGGAAGAACAAGGCATTAGATCATACCCTTTCAGATTCAAAAGATATATTTTTACGCAGGATATATGGGTCTCCATTATACAGACCACATCGAAATGATTTGACCTTACAAACTCCTCAGCAGTTGCCTCTTCCTCCAGTCATTTAACCCCCTACATTCACCGTACATATCTGAAGCTTCCCCATTCTTTTCTGTAAGATTAAACCTGCTACTTCTACTCCTACAAATCAACGGTTCCATTCGCAAAACCTTTAGCCATCTTTCTACATAGTACCGGATATTAATTTCCTCCCTGTGACCCCCTCCTCCTCCCCCACCTCCCCTGTCTAGTCTTCCACCAACACGCCTTCTTCCCCTCCCCCCTCCCTTCTGTCGTGTACCACCACCTCCCCATTGAAGCGCTCAGACCTTGGTCTGTGCATAGGATGTTCGCAACATATGTGACACGGCTGATACTACTCCGAAATCGTTTAACATTACCCCATCAAGTCCTATTGATTCATAGGTCTAGGTCTACACATGACTAACAATGTACTATATTAGATCTTGCCTTTCTGGTTCCTCTGTAACTCTGTAAAGCCCAAAGTATACCGTGCTTTGAGCTCCATAATCACCAGTCATGGGCTGGTAGACGTCTGGGGGAACAAAGAACCAAACAAGGCAGGGTATACATATTTCTCATGTCCACACAAAAAATATACTAAATTGGATTATTTCCTGGTATCAGCACCAGTAATTAAGAAAGTGAAGATTGATAAATTGTCAAAAGTGACATTGGATCACAATCCACTAGTGTTATATATTGAAATTGATAGCCCTAACAAGAGTTATTCAAAATGAGCCTTCGATAGGAAGATATAGGTCAATATGACTTATATAGAACTCATGAAGAAGTGGGCTCAGGATTTTTTTGATATCAATCGATATAGTGCAACCCAGAATTCAGTTTTTGATGCATTTAAAGCTGCTCTTAGAGGGGAGATGATCAGTTTTATCGCTAGGTTAAGGAAAGAAACTCAGATGGAAAATGATAGAGAGTTAACGAATGCAGGGGAACAACACACGGCAGCTATATCTCAGGGAAAGGAGTTACTTGAGGCACAGCATAGGATCCTGACCATAAAATCCGAGCTTCATAAATGGTTAGCTCAGAAAGCAGCGGATGATTATCAATCACATAGGGGTAAGCTTTATGAGACGGGGGAACAGGCAGGGACATTTTTAGCGCTCCGAATTAGACGGAAAAGCACCACAAACTCAATTACAGATATTCAGAAGGATGATCAGGTGTATACGGAGCCTAAAGATATACTTAAGATACTTAAGGATTATTAGCAAAAGCTGTATAAGGAAGAGCACCATGCAGAATTCCTCAGTACGGAGGTGGAGGGATTAGGCCCCCAGTTAGACAGTAAGGCGAAAGAAGAACTTGAGAAAGATTTTTCAATAGAGGAAATAATTGAAGCTCTCCAAGAACTGCCACCAAGGAAGGCGGCTGGCGCCGACAGAATTCCAGTGGGAGTTTATAAATGTATCCAAAGTGTGATTGCCCCTATTATGTTAGACTTATTTACTAGTATACAACATACTGGTAAAATCCCAGAATCCTGGAAGGAAACAAACATAGTAGTGTTCCATAAAAAAGGCAAACCAAAGGATAACCTTGCATCTTATCGACCAATATCCTTCAATAATACAGACACAAAAGTATACTCAAAGGTGCTGGCGAAGAGGTTGGGTAGGGTCATTGACGCTCTGGTCTACCCGTGGCAGCATGGGTTTATCCCAGGACGTGGGACGACAGAACATATAAGGCGGACTATTACACTTTTTTACATTCAGGCTGCCACAGGGGGCCGGATGGCCATGATCCTGCTCGACGCAGAAAAAGCCTTTGATCAAGTGACGTGGACGTATCTGTGGGGTATATTGGAACAAAAGGGGTTTGGCCCAAGAATTAACGGGGCTATTAAGGCAATGTATGCGGACCCAAGGGCGAGAATACAATTAATGGGGGGCAGCTCCGACAATATTATTATCTCTAGAGGGACGAGACAAGGCTTTCCCTGCTCACCAATATTGTTTGCCCTATATATAGATTCGCTGATAGAAAGACTGCTGAGATGTCAACATATTAAGCCTATAGTCACCAATGGCTTCGAGACCAAGCGGGTAGCCTATGCAGATGATCTGGCTGTATTAACCTCGAATCCAGCTAGAGCTATTAGTGCAATTACTGAGATTGCCAGGGAATTTGGGCAGAGGTCTGGCTATTTGTTGAATGAAAGTAAGACTCAGATAGTTTGCACTGATAATATCATTATGAATGATCCAAAATGCACAGAGCGCTATATACCTAGGGGTCCGAATAAGCTCAGCAGTCGATACAATAATAAAGATTAACTTTGATCCAGTGGTGAAGTGAATTTCAGCGGATCTAAAAAGGATTGATGGCATGCATCTATCCATTATTGGGAGGGGCAACGTATTAAAAATGACTATGCTTCCAAAAATGTTGTATTTGTTCCGGTCTATCCCACTTATGATTGACAAATTCACTATGAAATCAATTGAGACAACATTTATAAAGTTCATGTGGCAATATGGGAAAATCAGGCGCTCTATGAAGTATTTGTCTCTCCCTCAGGCAAGGGGAGGACTAGCGAACCCTAATGTTAGATTTTATCATTGGGCATGCCTATTGAGTCAGATGGCTGTGCTACTCATCCCGGGAAGGAGCGAAACGGTTAACGAAGTAAGTTGTGATATCCTACCGTCAATATTTGAGCTGATGCTGGGTAGAGAGGCTATTGGGTTGCTGCTGCATAAAATAGACAGGCGATATTACAAGAAAACGCAATATAAGGTAATGTTAAGTGCCTTGGAAGTTTGGAAGGAAACACAAAAAGCTTTGGCAATTCCAAAAATAAATTACTATACACCTCTTTGGAGATCACATGCATTACCGCAAATATTGTATGATATGATGGGTAGAAGTTGGGATCAACATGGCATACAAAAAATTAGGTGATATGTTTGATGGAGATCAAATGCTCTCACTTAGCACTAATCAGCAAAAATGTGGGCTTCCCGCAGATCAGGGCTTCAAATTTACACAAATTCAGAAAAACGTATTGGGTCATAGGCCACGGCTATCTCCTGGGGGTAAAATAAACATGATAGAGTATTTAGCAGGGAGTGGACGTAAGATTAATATGATTTACAGTTACCTGCTCCAGAGTCTACAAGATGATAGGGAAAAAATAGAAGCCTCTTGGGTAATTAAATTAAACGATCCAGATGTAGATGTGTATAAGGCGCTGCACATAGCAGAAAAACTTCTTCGCTCTACCAATTTAAAAGTTCAACAATATAAAACCCTTTTTAATCTCTATTTTACTCCAGCTAAACTGTTTGACTGGGGTAAAAGAGAAGATGATAAATGCCCAAGGTGTGGTGAAGGGCCAGCCGACCTGATACACATGTTTTATCATTGAGAGAAGCTAAGATCAATTCAAAAAGAGATTGGGGTCTTCTGGGAGGGGTTGCTAGGGTACAAGATTAACCTATTCCCTACCCTAATGATATTGGGCAGTACAATTGGCTGGGCCTTTGTAAGGAGGAGGAATCCTTTGTTTTTATTTGTGTGGCAGTCCTTAGGTTACTTTTAGCAGCAGTGTGGAAGGACCCCACCCCCCCACTATTCAAATGTGGCTTGCTCGCCTCAAAGGGATACATAATCCGGAATCTACCCTATACACAAGGAGAGATAGGGAGGTGAGGAAGTTGGGGTTGAGAATTTGGGCACCCCTAAAGAGTTGGAGAGATAATATTCAGCACCCTCCTACTAGTGAAAGAGAGGGAGTAGGATATGTCAATAGCCGGATGTGATATGCATTCAAGAATATGTTGAACGGCTGTGATATGCACCTCCCTCAGTGAAAGAGGCTTTCCCATGTTGGTATTTTGCTTTTATTAATGAATGAATTGTAAGACATATAAGCTTTAGCTGATCATTTATTTTAAATCAACTGTGTTAGATATCTGATTGGTTTTATGTATTCACAAGATTTTATATTTCTATTTAAATATGAAATGTAAAATGTAATAATTATTTGGATGCAGGGTATTTAATAAAAAATAAAAAAATAAAAAAAGTTAAATATTCTGGTTATCTAAGGTAGAATCTCTAGTAGTGATAACATCCAGCATTCCAGGGTTACTGAGGACTTGTTTATATAATTTATTTTTAAATACATTTATTTTATATGGATTTCCCCAACTGAAGGCAGATTTAATGCATTCACGTAATCATAGGAAAAGGTAAGTATAAATAAAGCTCAATTGGAGTAGCCACGATATTCATAAGAACGCATACCATATCTCAGAACGATAGAGCATGTCCCGGGTGTGCTCTGCTTGAAATGTTGGACAGCGATGAAAACTCCCCGGATGAACAGATATTCAAAAGGTTGCCGTAATGAGTAATAGGTTGTGGCGTTGATACTCATTGACGGAAATCATATCAATATACATGCGGTTACGATGGGCTCAACTAGACCGCTAACAACTGTCGGCGGGCAGATAAAGAGAGCCTATAACTAGAAGGAACATCAAAATACAGCTATACTCATAGTATCAGGGTTAAAGTCAAGCCAATCATAACTGTAACAGGTAAAGAGTTGCATACATACTTTAACAGATAAATTGCGTACTAGTGAAAATTAGTATTATATCTGATCACATTATCCCAGGGGATCTCTAGTTTCAAGCCCCTTTTATAAGTGTCCAAGGTAAATATCCAAAAGACTTCACATTTTTTTCATATCTGATGGGTAAGGGGCTCTCACATGGTTTCAATTTTCTCCAAAATAAGCCATCTGATGTCATCCGATTTATGATGTTTCTCTCGATAATGTTCAACCAACAGGGCGGTACACTTTATGTATTGCTGATCAATATTTTGTAAGTCGAGTCACGATGGAACAGACTGTCTCGCCTACATATCCTAGGTTGCAATGACATAGATGTAAATAAATGATGTTCTTAGTCTTACAGATTGTCAATGTTTTTGCTTTTACCGTGTAGCCATTGTGTTCAATTTGTCCACCTGCAATTACTGACTTACACGTTTATCATTGTGTGCTTCCATACATTCCCATGATTGGAGCGCTACCATCAGTCGATTTTTCTATGAAAGCACTTTCATCTTGAATTTGGAATTTACTACAATGTATTTGATGTTTTTGTTACGCCGATGGACAAACATCAGTTTGGGCAATTTGGTTTCTGATGTCACATTGCTGTTTAAGATATGCCAGTTAGAGTTTATTATTTGTCTTACTTTTTTATTTAGAGAGATTGTGTGGTTACACAAACTAGATTGGATGCAGACTGTCTTTGGTGTTCAGTCAGTAAATGATCCCTGTCGAAAAAGCGGGCTCTTTTGTAGGATTCTCTAACTAAGAACCTCAGATCGCCTCTTTGATAGAACTTCTCCTTCATTTCGATAGCTTTAGTATCGTAATCTGACAAATTTGAACAATTCCTTCAGAGGCGTAGGAATTGCCCAAACTGGTTATTCTGTTTGTGAGCATGGGGATGACAACTCTTAAAGGGTAGTAAAGTATTTCAGGCTGTTGACTTGAAATAGAGACCCACCTCTAAACATTCATTGTTATTGCAAATTAATATATCTAAAAACTCAACGTGATGTTGATTCGTATGTTCAGTGAACTTGAGATTGGGATCACAGAAGTTCAGCCAGACATGGAATTGTGTCAATTGTTCCACAGTATCGATCCAGATGAAAATAGTTTCATTGATGAATCTCGCCTAGTGTGTGACTGATTCGTAGAACAAGGCTATTTTATCAATGTGTTTATTTTCAAAAAGAGCCATAATGATATTTGACACTGATAGGGTGACTGTTGCCCCATACTTACCCCTTTGTTCTGTTTGAATAATTTGCCACCAATTTCAAAAGTATTTTCTGACAGTACTAGTTTGAGGCAATCCAGGAGAAAGGTTTGCGGGCAATCAATGTCATAGTCAACAATGAACCACTCTACAGCTTGTAGAGCTCTGTCTTGCAGTATAGTGCTGTAGAGGGCCTCTATGTCCAAGGTGACAAGTAGATCGGTATTAGGGTTGAAAGGGAGACCCTCTACTGTCTTGATGATGTCTCGGGTATCTTTGATATAGGATTTGATTTTTGGAACATGAGATCAGTTATCAAACCTATTGTCATTACTATGGGAAGGTACAGAGGACTTTCTGTGTTTTTATGTATTTTGGGTACCCCGTAGATGCTGCCCATGTGAGGAGGGGTCCTCTAGACCAATGCAAATCAATTGTCTCTGATCCCCTTTGACATTTATTTCCATAATCTCTTCAATTGGCATTTTTAATTTTTCAATTCTCCCTCTTTGCTTTTTTCTAAAATCACATCTGTTATTGGTGGTTCTGTTTCTACACCTGCAAGAACGGTGTTTGAGTTGGCCAGAATTGAAAGTTGCACTGCGGAGCAAGGATTTCTGCAAGGAGTTTGGGCTTCCTGTAAAGAGCACCACCAGGAAGGCGGAACTGCAAAAACCACTGAGAACCTGGTCAGAAGCCCATGCTGCATTGAATGAGACCCAAGAGGACGGGGAGGAAAAGCTGGATGAGAAGGATGATGATTTAGGCTAGGATCTGAGAGGAGATCGTGGGCTGCTGCCTGTGGAGGAGGAAGGCAACTTACTTCCAGGAATAGGGGTTCCTTCTAGAGCAGGAAGCAGTGTGCCATCCAAAGGCTTGCCCCAAGAGGAGATGGAGGACAGGAGGGAGGAGAGAAATTCAAATTGGAGCTGGCTAAGCTCAAATTGGAGAGGGGGAATGTCTTGGAAGAAAAGAAGCAGTCCTTAGAGAAGGAAAGGCTATCCAAGGAGATGGAGGAGAGCCAAAAGAGATTGGCTATAGAGGAAAAAAATATGATGGCTCCGCTATTGAGCCTGAGAGAGCTAAACATCAAATTAGGCAGGTGGAGTCCTACAGTGATGGTGGAAGCATTTCATCTGTGCCCTCTGACCATATGCCCAAGAGTCTGATGCAGGGGTCTCCAACCTGTCGATCGCGAGCTACCGGTAGCTCGCCGAGACCCTACGAGTAGCTCGCGCTGCCTGGTTCTCAATTTAGTAGCCCTTTAGTGTTATTTGGGCAATTAGGTCATTTTCAGGGTCCGATGCCCGCCCTCACCAAATACAGATGCTCAGATTGGCTTGAGCTTAGCTGGGGAGGGGCGGGCCGAAGAGGATGATGTTCCTCTAAACGCTGCACTGCTTGATGTACAGATACACTGTCTGCAGACACTAGCAGTCAGTGCAGCCGGACTGAAAAACAGGCTGTAAACAGTGACTTGATTATACCACCCAGTGCTTGGGTAGACAGTCAAGCTCTACGAATGACTGCTTATCTCCTGGGCTTAGAAAAGGGAGACACACAGCCATGGAAGAGACCTATATCTCAGGATTTCTGTTGTGCGAAAAGTTTCCTTTCAGGGCTTCCAGTCACGTGACAGTGGTCCTTCTTTTTTTAGTCCTTTCTTCTTGCCTTAACATTAGATTATGGAATATCAGGCCTCGTCCTAGCTAGACCTAAAAGTAATTTCATACACAACTGAGCGCCACGAGCGAAACAGACCCCGCCAAGCACAGCGGTGCCACAGGGGCAGCGCTGAGGCCACAGAGAGGAAACGGGCTGAGGTAGCGCTCTTAACAATGTGGGGTGCTCGAGAGAAATGGAGGCGGCAAGAAGTCCATAACGAGGCACAAGAGACGGTCCAAGACAGCGCCGACCACTAAGAGATAAGATGGGCTGAAGCGGCGCTCTAATATTAATATGAGGTGCTCGAGAAGGGTGGGAGAGGCAGGGAGACCACACCGAGGGGCATGTGATGAGCCTATTCGGCGCTGGTACCACAATGAGATGAGATTAGGCAGTCAGAGACAAGCTGCGTGGGCTGAAAAGGCCCCAGGGCAGAGCCACGCAGGTGAGACGGACTGAGACTGCCCTAGACTACTGTCTGGAATGGGAGATCGCCTGAAACCGCCCAGAGCACAGATAAGCGACTTGAGCTGAGAGAGCCCCAGATCACAGCTAGTCGGGGCAGGTGGTCTGGGAAAGCCCAAGAGCACAGTTATTAATTCAAGAAAAAGTGGTTCTGTCGGGTAAACCTGTAATTATTTCAACATACAATGCATGTAATCCATCAGTTTGTACACTCAACACACACAAGAACAAAAACCAAAACTATAAAATAATGCTCAATTCTTTATCAGAATTACTCCATTCTGTAATGAGCTAACAGTTTATATCAAAAAATGAAATTGAATTATACATCAAATACAATTTAGTGACATTTGTGCATAGTGAAACAGTGAATAAGTGCACAATATATACAATGACCAAGAATTGTTTTGTCTAAAATCATATGTACAAGGGAGGCCAGAGTTCAATTTATAACCACAGTTTCATCTTTGTTATAGGAACCGGGTCATTCTGGACCAAAAGATTACGTCGACGTTTCGACCCTTCTGCGCCCCTTTAGGTGGTCGCGGCGGGTCTTTTTCAAGACGGTGAAACAAGAATTAAATGTGCACGATCCTGACAGGCCTCGGGTTGCTATGCCTAAATCTCAAATGAACAGCGCATCTGGTGGATTTAATCCGGTGTTGCGATATAGCTGTTAAGCGTCAGACTGTTCTCTGTCTCGGTACTCCGTCGTAATGGCGATTGAGCACAGTTAGACATGCACGATGAGCTGGGGCAGGCCCAGACTACTGCCAGGCATGCGAGATAGGGAGAGATAGACCCAGGCAAAGCAGGACCATTAAAACCTGAGAAAGAAGGCGCTTGATTTTCTGTGAAAGGGGCAGAGAAAACGTACCGTTCACTTAAGACACAGGGTTGCTGCGTTGTAGCTTCCAGGAAGGTATTGTCTTATAGAATGATGGCTTCCTTCACTTCATGCAGGGAGTGTCCTCGTGCAGGAGTGAAGCCCCTGTCCCACTGGGGTAACCATGTAAAATGATGTCCCCCTCTATATCCCCCCACAGAATGTGATGAGGGACTTAGGTTCAATGCCTTCGACTAACTGCTCCCTCCCCCCACGCGTTTGGGGGCTCTGGAGGCTGGACTTCCCGTTGCATCGCGAGGCTGCATGCAGGGCCAAAGTGGGGGAAACAAAAACAGCCTTTGCAAAAATCCTCAAACCTGCCTGGGTCCCTTCATTTTCCTGCGCAACCTCCCACTTTCCAACCATCCATCCGCTCTCCCTCTCTTATTTTCTCCTCTATCCCTCTCTGATAGCTTTCTCTCCACCTCCCTCCCTCTCTTGCTGTCTCTCTTGAAGCCTCCTCTGCCTGCTACAGTTCATCTCGGAAAACAGGGAAAGGTGACAGAGGCACCAGAGAGGCCCTGTGACTTCGACACCGGCCTCCAAGGGCTTCAGACCAGCGGGGAAATAGAATACACGATAGAATTGTTACGAATCTGCCCCACCCTTACCGGAGGCGCTATGGTGTTAGGGCTCCTTGCAAGTGGCAGATGCGTCACTCAGAGGCTTCTTCCATTGCACGCAGGGGTGGGCTGCTGTCCCGTCCAGACCCGGCCTGACCTTCAGCGCCATGGTCTTGGGCTTCCAGCCAGAGGGACAAGTGTCTGCAAAGGTATCCTCCTCCCCACGCCGCATAAAGCGCATATTGTTACACGCAGCGCCCAGAGCCCCGTCCCTGACGCCGCATAGCCTGCCCTAAGGTAGCACAAAAGCGGCTTCAGTACCTCTGTCCTTGGCCTGGATGGGGGCCCCAGGGAGCTGAATGGGCTCTCCTCCATGGCAGGCCGTCCCTCTCTGCCCACCATCTTCATTGATAATCCCAGAACAAGCGCCTCCCAGGACCTCTGTGCCTAACAAAGGCCTGACTGTTCCAGAGGACACCATGGGTGCCCCCCCATTTCTGATCATTATGACAAATGTGTTGTAATCTTTTATGGAAGGTAACTGTTAAGAAGCAAAGTGTGATGTACGTATGTGCAGTCTTGAGATCTGGATTGAGCGCAGAGTTGCCTTCACATTATTGCCTTGTGGCAGGCAATCACCATACCCTCAATTAGGCTAAAAAACTCCTGGAAGTCACTCTGATTATCTTTCTTCCCATCCACACCACCAAAGGCTAGAGTAGACTAGGAGGCCATAATTTTCTTCAGTGTCTCTTTGTTAAGCTTTTACGGTCCACTAATGAAATGTTCAAATTCTTCGAATGACATTTTGCTACGGTCTCCATCCTTGCCAGCGTAGGGCTGAAAAGCGGTGATCGGGTATTCCATGTAGCGCTCAATTTCTGAAGCTCCATTCGGATCTGTACACATCTGTGCCATTGTGAAAGTTCTCGAAAGGGCTGGCCATTTGTGTCCGAACTGTCTCTGGACTAGGAGCAACGAGCATCAGGCAAGCAGAAAGCTTTCCAGCTTTGTTCAGCCACACAGCCAACCTACCTCTTCCTCTGATGACCTCGAGGCAGGTCCAGAGCCATTCAGGGGTCATTCCTCCTCCCCAAAATCTGTCCTTTGGTGTCTACAAAAAGTGTGCCTACACAAGCATACTCAGTGGTTATGCATGGACTCTGGAGTTTATCCGCACAGACCTGAGGGACTCAGGAGGTACTGGCACTTGCTGCACTCTGTGTGTCACACCAGCTGGGCGAGGCCTCAGTCTGGTAAGGCAAACTTAGCCTTCAACCTTCCTGAAGTTGATAAAAGGGTAACGCAGAGTTCTGACATATTAGCAGTACGAAGCCACTGTACAGTACCAGTAAGAACTATAAAAACATAATATTTGGGAACTCTCTAGTATTGTGTTCAAACCACAGTATGGGCTCTGAAGAAATTAGGCTTAACATCAATGAAATGGGGCGCGGGAGGTCTCTCGGAAAAATGTGCGAGTTGCTTGGGGTTTAGTAGCTCACGTCAATTTTCACTGACCAGAAGTAGCTCTCACTACATAAAAGGTTGGAGACCCCTGGTCTGATGTCTAAATTTTGGTGGGAGATGAGATAGACAGATGGTTTTAAAACTATGAAATTGTACTTCAAATGCACAAGGTACCTGAGGCAGATTGGAGGTCGAGTTTTTGGTTACATATCCCTAGTGAGGGGACACTTTACTGGCCTTAGAAAGGAGTGCCAGGATGAGGTATCCCCCAATGAAGGAGGCCCTAATAAGTTTGACCCCAGAGAAATATAGACAGAAATCAAGGGATAGTCAGAAGATTTCCCAACAGACTTGTGAGGATTGTGGACATTTTTTGCAAAGCACTGAATGGTGAAGGGCAGTGAGGTAATTGATTACCAGGGGCTATATAATTATTTATTTGCGAAAGAGCATATGTTTGTCTTTGCTTTTCAGATCTGTGCCAACACCTTGTTGATTGTAAGCTCACTGACCCCAGAGAGCTTGCTAGGGAGGCGGACCACTGGGTCAGCACCAGGGTCCAACAGAAGGTATTTAGGAGTAATTACTACAAGGGGGGCAGTGTCATCACCAGTAGGAGGGTGATCAAAAATAGCATAGGAATTCTCCAAAGGGCCCCAAACTAGTTCCGTAGATTAGGGTCCCCTTCCCGCTGTTGATAAAAAGAAGAAATGGTTCCCAGAGAATAAGTCTGCAGAGAAGGCTCCTGTGAAGTGCTATTAGTGCCAGCAGGAAGGTCACTACAAAGGGGCTACCAAAGCAGGCATAGCCACCACACCAGTGGGCAGTCACTGGGGTTGGCTAGTGTAGAGCTTGCGGAGAAGATTGCAGAAGATAGTTTTGGGGGAGTGTAGAATTGATGTTAACGTCCCTGGGTGATGGAGGGATGGTACAAAGTACCCACATGCCTGACGTTACTAGCAAGCACAGTCAATGCGCAGAGGGTGGAGGCTCGAAGAGACACATGAGCCAGCATGGCAACCATCAGAGCAGGTAGTCCCTAACACGTTCCACCAAGTTGTTGCTGCTGACAATCGTGAGTGCCACTATCCTGTGGCTCTGGTTGCCTTTGAGTGGGGGGTCTCAGGCATGCTGAAGGTAGCTATGAGTCCATCCATGCCTGTGGATTGCCTGCTGGGCAATGACCTGGAGCACACCATCTGGAAGGAGGTGAAGCTCAGGTCACACTTCGTTAAGATGGAGTTGCCTGAGTGGGTGTGTCTGACCACATGGTCTATGGCTGAACATGAGGGTGGTCAGAAGGACCTGGAGCCTAGAAGAATGGCCCAGGTACCTGCCAAAAAATGAAAGCAAGGGGCATGGAAAATCCACTCTTGAAATTCCCACAGAGGAAGAGGAGAGGAGGCGGAACCTGAGTGGGGATTTCCCGGTACCTGTAGGAGAAGAAGTGGCTGAACTGGGGAACCTGCCTAAGCTGACCAACTGGCAGCAGTAAGAGGGTTTCTCCAGGGATGAGTTCCACAAGGAGCAGAAAGATTGTCCTACTCTTGTAGGGTCGTTGGTGGCAGGCTAAATCCCAGTGTGGCTCCTTAGTAATGATTCAAGGATACTTAGCTTGGTTTTATAGGATTTCCTTATTGTTTATAGGGCAAAGTTGTAATTCTTAATTTATTGTCCTTTTTTCTTTTTTTCTTTTCTTCCCTTCAGGATCTTCTCTGTAAGCCTCTTCTGGCATCTTCTTCGGCCACCGTCGTCCCTCGTCCCAAAGAAATACTCAGGTAAGGACCCCTTTTTTTTAATTGAATCCCTTCTTTTACAGTCTCTTTGTTTCCACATTAGGGTGTGGGAGGTGGAAAGGACAATCAAAATGATCATCACCCAAATGGTCCTCCACCAGTGATAATACATTTTTTTTAAAATGCCTTTGTAGACTTTATTGTATTTTTCTTTTCCCTTTTTGTTTTATACTTTCGTTATTCATTTTTACTAATAATTCCCAGGTAAGCGCCCCTGTACCTGGTTGAGCCACACCCCTTCCGGGGATGTGGCGTGTGGTTTCGCAGTGAGTCTCTCTGCTTTGATCTCTTCTTCCATCTGGTGTTCCCTCCTGAACGTGGATCTCTATTCTGGTTGTTCCCTCTGCTGCCAGATTCCCAGTCACCGGAGTGCTCACTGGGGCGTGGAACTGTGTCCCGTGCGGTTCCTCGGCAGTCAAACTCCCGGTCGTCATTGTTTTTTCTCTGGGTTTTTCTTTCTCTGTCTCCCAGTCGCCATGAACAGCAGCCGCAGGTCCTTGTGGATTGTCCAGCTTTAAGGCTACGAGAACTGAGATTGGGGCTTGACTACTGACGTCAACGTGTACAGGGCTTCTTAGTGCATGGATTTTAAAGTGACCGTCCTCCACTAAACCGTCTCCCCCTTCCTGCTGGTTCAAAACAGGTTAGGCATGGGCTGTGAAAAGAGGAATAGTGAGAGGTAAGTGAGGAGTGTGTCCTCCTTCTTGTCTTCTTCTTCCCTCTCTGTTGTTCCTGTCACTTCGTGACACACCTTTTCTCGATCGGGAAATTGAGGGATGCAGGAAAGCAAGTATGCATTACCGTTCTTAGAGCCCTTACGATATTTCACCTTCAAATGTATATGGTTGTAAAGACAAGAACCAACGTAGAATGCGGGCATTGTTTCTTTTATTGAGACTCATCCATAATAAAGGGGTATGATATGTATAGAGGGTAAAGTGGGATCCTTCCAAATAATACAGCAGCTTGTCCACGGCTCATTTAATACAAAGTGTGAGAAGTTGGCCTGGCATATGCTGTCCACTATTCTAGTGGGCACCTTGCACCAGTCCAAACGACCCTTATTGATGGTAGGTTTAAAGACAACCTATATAGAAAGCTATCCTAGTGGTAGCTGTGGAGAGCAGCCTTCAGGCTAAGTCTTGAAGGAATGTAAATCAGCCTGTTTTACCAGTCTATAATCTCGTGAATGACCACATGAAAGGAAAACCACCCCAGGTATATATATATATATATATATATATATATAAAATATATGTATTTATTCTAAACACATCCCTCTAGTCTCTTTATGAGGCTAGAAGCAAAAGTACATACAGTACACTTATTTAGCACACAGTAAATTAGCACAATGTATGGTTAGCCTTAGGGGCGTACCAAACCATATACTAAGAAAGTGGTATAAGAATCACAACAGACATAGAGACAAGGCCTAAGGCCTGTAGAACCTCTGGGGCCACCAGGAACCACCCAAGGTAGTGACACAAGGGACCCACAGGGATGCGTGCAGACGTCTAAACACAGCCGTGAATCCCCATTGACTTCTATGGAGAAAGTTGCAATTAGAATTTTAAAGATTAGGAACACTTAGGAGTGGACTTGGAGCAAACCCCTTTAGAACTAGGCAATTCTAGAGTCAATACCCACAGGAGCACCGGAGAACTCGGGTTACCTCACCCAGGGAAGCCGGGTGCATAGGTGTCTTTTCGTGTCGGGTTTCATTGTCGTTTTCTATGGCCAGCTGCTGAAGAGTGCTGCAGGCGTCCAAGTGGAAAGTGTCTGGATGGATCAAAGGGTGGGTCAGAGATCTGGAGAATCTGAAAGGAGAGGGTACAGAGTCTGGGTCACTAGCCAGTGACCAGGAAGGCGATGAGCAGATGCCCACCGATGTCAGGTGATTTCAGGTGCAAAAGGTGAAGCTTGATTTTTCAGCAACGAGGACCAGGAGGCGTCGATGAAAACCAGGAGCTGTATTCGAGCTGTCGCATGAAGGATGTTGAGTGCTGCAGTGTCGGTATCCGTATTGGACCCATCAAGCCTTGGCAACAGCAACCCACGCAGAAAGCAGAGATTGGCTTCGGAACAGACCAGCAAGATCTGAGGGACTCACCCTTTGGAGGGGAGTCAGAGCACATCTCGAGCAACCAGGAAAGCCCAAGAAATAAAAGAGTTATCTTCGTGGTGATCCACCAATCGATGGATCAGGGATCGCAAAGGAGCCTCAAGTGGAAATGCTAGAGGCGGGCCAACGGAACACTTGTGGAGTGTAGGCCCACAATCTTCAGTGCAAATAGTGCTTGGGGCTTGGACTACAAGTAGCCTAATACACAACTTTGGAAAATCTCAGAAAGTTGATGCACTAGCAAATGTGCACGGTGTCCAGGAGTTCCGGTCCCACGTCTCTCGTGAGGGCTGCAGGTCTCAGCTTTAGTGTGATCTCGTGTCGGCCTCTGAGAAGTGTGGAAGTCTGTGTCCTGAGTCGCAAATCCGTCGGGATCCGGTTGGAGCCTTGGAAATGCAGACAAGCAAGATGCTTCTTTGGTGCCTGTTTGAATAGGGGAGTCACTCCTTGACCCCAAGGGAGATTCTTCCGTCTTCTAGTCGAAATAGAATGTCGAAATTCCAGGATATATGTTGCAGAGTTTCGTCTAGGGTAATCTGAAGTCTTTAGGACTGGGTTCCTATACTTAAACTAAGTTTAGGGGTTACTCTAGGGTCTCACCTATGGGAGGACCCAGGGAGGAGGTGGTTACACCCCTTTCTCGTTGTCCAGTTTCGTACCAGAGCAGGGGCTGAGTGCCCCTGCAACTGGTTTCAACTGGGGTATGCACAGGGACACCAAGTTTGCCCCCAGCACTGTCTGAAAAGCATTCTATGATTGCACCCACCTTGCCCCAATACACTAAAGCCTGTCTGGGAGGTGTTTACACCTCCCTGTGACAGGAAACCTATTGTCCAGGCCTCCCCTGACGAAGTTTCGTCCAGCAGCTGGAGGTCAGACTTGTGTCTGTGGCTGCAGCATCCATTTTGTGATGCTGGGGCCCTTTTAAACTATTACCGGTCAGGTAAGTGTGTACATGTCTTCTCCCTCTAGAAGGGTGGAATCCTACCCCCGCTGCCAGGGCAGGCGGGGGGGGGGGAGGTAGGATTCCAAAGTGTTTGACAACAAACATGACATGTTTCCATGCAGCCATTCGAAAGTTAGCATTTACTGCAAAGTTATAATTAGGGCTCTTGGTTTTATGGTATTTTTTTTTTTTACATTTCCGTCTGTATTTATCCATATTAATTTTTGGGCCATTTTATCTGTATTTATCCATATTTATTTAGTGTTTTGCATAAAAATGAAATTGTAAAACTATACATTTCCATATGTATTTAACTGATCGCCTCTCATTCATACTTTGATGTCTGTCATGTTTTAGCTATTTAAGCTGATAACATTTTACATACAGATACATCCACTGGTAAACATTAGCATTATACCACAAGTGTGTGTTGACGTATGCCTTTATTTAAAGAAATTCCATCCTGTTTTTTCATTTTCCATGCTTTCTAGCTGTTCAGCAGTTGGGCTTTAATTCATGAGAGAGCGCACGAAGAGTCACTCAAAGAAGCACCTTTTCTGTATTTATTCACCTTAAAAAATAAATGCAGACAAAAAGCACATTGTTTTCTGTCTGTATTTATCTGTAGAAATCTGTAAAAACGGAAAACAGGGAGCCTTAGTTGTAATGCACTTAAGAGTATATGGTCTGGCTGCATCACAGAACAGCATCAGAGAATAGATTCCGAAAGCTGCAGAGGGGTCCTGCTCATGCATGGGCACCCTCTCACACAAAACCAAGCACTCTGCCTTCAGGCTTGATAAGGCCTGCCATAGGAGTGACTTATAGGTTTATATGTGTCAGTGATTAAAGGTAGATATAGGTAACCTATATCTTAGTAAGGGGTGCATGCACCACCTTACCCAGGCTGCAGTAGCAGACCTGTGGTGCCATTTTAGAAGGCTTCCCAGGGGTGGCATAATATGTGCTTCAGCCCCTGGTAAGCCTCTGGGGTACCTATGCCCTTAGTACATAAGGTACCAAATATTAGGGACTCACAAGGGTAACCCAGTAACCAATCTGGAGTGTACCTAAAGTACATACAATCAATTTAGAGAGGAAAGCAGATAGGCTGGGGATCTGAATAGCAGGATCCCAGCCAAACTAAGTCAAAACACCAGGAAAAACGTGGGGGGAAACCATGCAGCCAGATTCCACCTACCAACACCAAGGCACTCTTTTTCAACTACCAAGTACTTCCTTTCTCAGGAAATAGTTTACGATGGATAAATAGCACAGGAAACTCGATACCCTCTTTTGCTCACTGGAAGAGGACGGCCCCTAACCCTGTCTCAGAAGCATCTGTTTGTAGAATGAACGGTTCCTTAAAGTTAGGGGATATGAGAATTGGACTAGTGGTTACAGCTTGTTTGAGATCTTGAAAAGCTTTCTGAGTAGATTGTGAAGGTTTTATCAGATCTTTCATCTTTATCTCTTTCCTCAATAAATCTGTTAATGGAGATGCAATCTCAGAGTAGTTAGGTATAAATCGACAGTAATAACCCAGTAGACCTAAGAATGACCTAATTCCTCTCTTAGTGGTTGGAAAGGGGGTGTCTAGAATTGCTCTGATTTTTTCTTGTTGGAGCTCGATGATCCCATTCCCCAAAAGATAGCCTAAATATTTGACTTTATTGAAACCTATTTTGGATTTCTTGGCATTGATATGGAGTCGAGCTGTTTTTAGAGTTTGAAGTACCTCTTTTGACAGTGTATAAGATGTTGCTCCCAACTAGGGATGAATATTATTATATTATCTAGGTAGGCTGATGAATAGGATTGATGATGGTAGAGTACCCTATTCATGAGCCTCTGGAAAGTTACTGGGGCTCCATGTAAGCCAAAAGGCAGTACTGTAAATTCATAAAGACCAGTATGGGTGCTAAAGGCGGTCTTCTCTTGGTTCTCTATTCTGAGAGGTACCTGCCAACAGCCCTTTGTAAGGTTGAGAATGGAGTTATACTGGGCCTTTCCTAGCTCATCAATTAATTAATCAATTCTTGGAAGAGGGTAGGAGTCAAACTTAGCAATGGCATTGACTACTCTAAAGTCTATTAAAAAATGGATTGAACCATCTGGCTTTGGTACTACTATAATAGGGGAAGACCAATTACTGTGAGATGGATTTATGACCCCCAATTGTAACATGTTCTCTATCTCTGCTGAGACGGCATCTCATATGGCTGCTGAGATACAGTAAGAATGTTGTTTTATCACTTTCCCTGGAGGAGTGATAAAGGAGTGTTCAACTAATGTCGTTCTACCAGGGAGATCAGAAAAATAGAAGAAAAGGAGATTAGGGTTTCCTGAAGAGACAATTGTTTTCTCTTCTGTCAATGTCTCATTTATGTTCAGTTGGCTTAGAGATGAAGATGCTAGAGAGGATCCCGGGAGAACCAAATGGGTGTTTTTGGGGAGGGGTCCCAGCCATTTTTTAAGACGGTTTATGTGGTTATGTGTTTTTTTGGGCTAAATCTGCAGTTGATAAGTAGTAAGGCCTATCTTTCTGATGATCTCATAAGGCCCTTTCCGTTCTGCTTGTTTATTCGGTTTAGAGGATGGCAGGAGAACTAGCACCCAATCATGAACCATTAAATGATGCATCTTCTTTCCTTATCATAGACTATTTGTTATCTTCTTTGGAATTTTTCTATATTGGCATGGGCGAAATCGCGTAATTTATGAATATGTGTTCTTAACCACTGCACGTATTCTAAAAGGTTCTGGGTGTCTTCCTGTTTATCTTGTTCCCAGGCCTCCTTTGTCATTTCTAATAAAGTTCGAGGTTGCCTCCCATAGAGGAGTTCAAAGGGGGGACCACTCAGAATGCACTGAACTGGACTCCTGACGACAAAGAGGGCATGAGGCAAAAGCAGATCCCTTTCATCCCTTCCGTTGCTAACATTTTCTTATAAGTAAGTTTCAGGGTGGCGTTATACCTTTCACACAAGCCATCCATCTGAGGGTTGTGTGCAGAAGTTTTTATTTGAGAAATATTCAGGGTCTTACACACTTGCTTCATAAGGCGAGAAACAAAGGGGGTACCCTGGTCTGTCAGAATCTCTCTAGGAAACCCTACTCTAGAAAATAGATTTAATAGCTTATCACTTATGTTCATAGTATTAGGTGTTAGTAAAGGAAATGCCTCTGGGTATCTGGTTACGTAATCCACTCCCAACCATTATGTACAGATTTCCTTTCTCTGACTTTAGGAGTGGACCCACAAGGTCCATACTTATTCTTTATAAGGGTTTACCAATTACCGGAAAAGGCTGTATGGGAATGGAAGGGGGCCTGTACGGGTTCTTTTTTTGGCAGATTTTACATTCCTGGCAATATATAGCGATGTTGGGAACAATTCCAGGCCAATAAAAATATCTTAAGACAGTTTGAGTTGTCTTAAGTGTCCCTTATGGCCTGCATGGGGATGTGAATGTGCAAAAAAAAGAATTTGTTCCCGAAACCTTTGAGGTACTACTAACTGAGGAGGATCATCTTGTTTCCCTACTCTGTAGAACAGGTCATTTTTAATCAAGAAGTGGGGATAGGATGGCGGGGACGGAGGATGGGGTTCCTTAGCTGGTTGCCATGCGACCTGAAGAGTAGGATCCAGAGTTTGAGCATAACAAAATTATCTATCAGAGAGCCATGGAGCCTGAGTAAGTAAGTTTGATATTGGAGAGGGTTTTGCTTTTATTCTATTCACAAGAAGGGTAAGGAATTCAGGGTTGTCTATTCCTAATCTAAGTTTTTCTGGCAGGGTATCCAGTACCCCAGCTTTGACTTTCACAGAGACTTCAGTTGGTAATATGACAGTGATTATGGCTACCGGACATATCATTACATCTCCATGGACACATCAAATAGGTATTTGTTCCTCTGCACAGATCTGAGAATCCTACACTAGTATGGTATGTATAACGGCCTGACTGGATTCTGAGTCTAACAAGGCTGTAACTTCTCTTCCACTAATTAAAAGACTTTACATAGAAGCAGGAGCCTAATTCTTCTGTGTATAGAATGGATTTCGGTACACAGCTAATATCCATTGGCTCCTGTGTAGGTTTTTTCTGGGGGCAGAACTTGGCTATATGGCCCCACTCTCTGCAATCATAACATTGTGGTCCCCTAAATAAAAAAGTATCTGCTTTAGAGGCTCGATCCTTCAGTGATTCAGGAAGATTCTTGGTGCTTCTCTACTTGTTGTGCCCATGTCCCAAGAATGAACGTGAGGGCTTGTCTGGTTACAATGAAAAGGATCAGGTTTGGTTGTGGGCAAATGATGTTGCCATATCCACAGCCTGTTCTATGGAGAGCTGGGTACGCTGACGTAGCCAACGTTGTGTAGGGAATGGTAGATCTTCCAATAACCCTCTAAATAAATGAGAGCCATTATCTCCTCTTTACTGTTCTCTTGTGGTCTCAACCATTTATCTGTAGCAGCTTTTAATTTGAAAAACATGGTCTTCGGGGTGTCTCCAGGATGAGCCTCGCTCCTTCCTAATCCTTACCTGGTATGACTCTGGGTCCATACCCAGATGATCTAGTATGACTTCTTGTATCTCTTCATAAGGAGTAGTATTTGTAGGATTTGCCACCTGATATGCCACCTGTGCTTCTCCAGTCAATAAAGGAGCTAAGAAAGATGGCCACTTTGCCTCTGACCACCCACAGGCTCTGGCAATCCTCTCAAAATTCAACAGGAAGGCGTCCGGGTCCTCTCCGGGAAGATATTTGTGTAGGAATGTAGCGGGATAGCCATGCGTGTTCCCTGGCGGCTCTGTTGGCGTGGGGTTAGTTGGGCTTGGTTCTCAGTGACCCTTTGAAGGCACTCAATCTGCTGGGTCATGGAGGCTTGAAACAACCCTCAAGTATCCTGCTCCAAAGACATTTGTATGTCTATAGCCCATTCCAATTTTTCTTGTCCTCAAATCAACTGTTGTGTAAGATTCTCAATCATTAGCAGTGTAGTGGAGCTTTGCCTGTATTCTCCACCATGTATGGCTCTTTAACAATGATTCAATGATATTTAGCTTGATTTTCACTGATTTCTTTATTACTAAAAGGGCATAGTTGTAATTCTTATTTTTTTTCCTTTTTTCCTTATCTATTTTCTTCCCTTCAGGATCTTCTCTGTAATCCTCTTCTGGGATCTTCCTCAGTCACCATCATCCCTCGGACCAAAGAAAGACTCAGGTAAATCCCCCTTTTTTTCTTTCAACCTATGTTTTACGTTCTCTTTTTTTCACATTAGGGGGCGGGAGTTGGAAAGGACTATCAAAATTATCGTCTTCTGAATACTTCTCCACCAGTGATAATACATTTAAAAAAAAGAAACACCTTTGTAGACTTCATTGTATTCTTCTTTTCCCCCTTTTTGTTTTATACTTTTATTATTTGTTTTTACTCGAAATTCCCCGCAAGTGCCCCCATACGTGGCTAAGTCACGCCCCTCCGGGAACATGATGGGTGGTTTTGCAGTGAGTCTCACTGCTTCGACCTCTTCTTCCTTCTGGTGTTCTCTCCGGAACGTGGATCTTTATTTCGGTTGTTCCCTCTGCTGTCGGATTTCCAGTCACCGGAGTTCTCACTGGGGCATGGAACACTGTCCGGTGCAGTTCCTCAGCAGTCAAACTGCCGGTCGTCAGCGGTTCTTCTCTGGGATTCTCTTTCTCTGTTTCTCAGACGCCACGAACAGCAGCCACAGCTTCTTCCGGATGTTCCGGCTTTAAAGCCACGAGAGCTTAGATTTGTGCTTGACAGCCGACGTCAGCACGTACGAGGCTTCGTGGTGCCATGGCTTTAAGGTAACCATCCTCCACTAAGCCGTCTCCACCTTCCTGCTGGTTGAAATCTCGATACAGGTTAGGCGTGGGCTATAAATAGAGGAAGGGAGAGAGGTATCTGGGGAGAGGGGCCTCCTTCTCGTCTTCTTCTTCTCTCTTGGTTGTTCCTGTCACTTCCTGATACCCAGTCAACTGGTGATGCCTCTGGGCAGCACCAGATCTACTGAGGGAATGATCTCCTGCATTGTATACCTAAGGTTCCTGATCTTGGTGCAACATGTGTGTTGGTCGTACCCCAGTGCTTTAGGACCTTCCTACTGGGTCTGGTTCTTAATGTGCCACTGGAAGGTTATTTGGGGCAAGACAAGACCTTTGACAAGCTTTTCACCCACTTCTATTGGCCTCAAATTAGTAAGGCCTCAGGTGTGTTCGATATATCCTGTCCTACCTGCAGGTGAGTGGCAAATCAGCGGGGAGGTGCAGGGCCACCCTGCAACATTTCTCTGTTGTGAGCACCCCTTTTTAGTAGGTTTGTATCCACATTGTGGGGGCTCTGGATCCCAAGGCAGCCATGGGCAACAGTTTAATACAGGTCTTGGTGGACCATGCCATCCAGTACCTAGAAGCTTTCCATTTGAGGGCAGTGACTGTACCCACCGTGGCTGGGGCACTGATGGGGATCTTACCCATTTGGGTTTCCCCAAAGAGGTAATACCTGAAAGGTGTGCAAAATTCATGACCAACTACACGAAGGGCATGTGGAAGGAGAGTGGTTTGAACTATAAATTCACCACTCCTTACCACCCCCAAACCAATGGACTGGTTGAACTTTTCAACCATACCTTCAAAAGCTTGATTTATGGGTCTACTTGAACTCCTGAGGTATAAATGGGATGTCCTCCTGCCATGCCTTTGCTCGCCTACAGGGAGGTTCCATAAGAGGGGTTGGCTTCAGCCCTTTTGAACTTCTATATGGACACCCTGTGAGAGGACCTCTCAGTTTGGTTAAGGGCGGCTGGGAGCAAGCTCCCAAGAAGCCACTCCAGAATGTAGTTTGCTTCATAGCGGCGTTCCACAACCAGACAGACTGCTTCCAGAAGCTCTCACAGAAGACCCTAGAAGCTAGCCAGGAGGTCATGAAAGGATGGCACAACCAGAATACCACTTTGATTGAGTTTAAGTCTGGTCAATAAGTGTGGATAATGGAGCCAGTGGAGCCCGGGCTCTGGAAGACCGTTGGTCAGGCCTTATGAGGTGAAGGAGCACAAGAATGATGTCACCTATTTGATGAACCCCAAGACTCCTAGGAACCCTACATGTGACCTGCCTCAAGCCACACTGCAGGATTCGTCATGTGGAGGGTATCATACTCTCCATTACACTGACCCT
This sequence comes from Lissotriton helveticus, assembly GCF_964261635.1. Lineage (NCBI taxonomy): Eukaryota > Metazoa > Chordata > Amphibia > Caudata > Salamandridae > Lissotriton > Lissotriton helveticus. The sequence goes on along the minus strand of NC_136059.1, from coordinate 932,834,705 downwards.
AGAGCAACAGAGATACTGCTACAAGTTGCTGGGACAGTTTGCCTTTTGTTCTCCCTTACCCCATGACTCACTACATAGTGTACCCATGAAATTGTTACTGGGGACAGCACACCTGTAAAGAACACATTTTACAGGCTGTCTGATAAGGTGAGGGCTAGCATCAAGGAGGAGGTCTCCAAGATGCTGCTGTTAAGGGTTATTGACTCCTCAAACAGCCCTAAATCCAGCCCAGTGGTGTTGGTTCAAAGGGCTGCACCTCCAGGTGTCACACCTGAGCATAGGTTCTGCGTCAACTACTGTGGGCTCAATGCAATCACCCAGACTAACACACACCCCATTCCTAGAGCTGATGAGCTCATTTATTGGCTTGGAGCTGCCAAGTTCCTCAGCATGTTTGACTTAAAATCTGGGTACTGGCAGATTGCCTTAACCGAGGGGGCTAAATAGAGGTCAGCGTTGTTAAACCCAGAAGGGCACTTCCAGTTCTGGGGTCATGCCTTTTGGGATGAAGAATGCCCCTGCCACCTTCCAGAGTAGGGGTCTCCAACCTTTTCTGTGGTGAGAGCTACTTCTGATCAGTGAAAATTGTGGTGAGCTACTAAAGGCCAAGCAACTCATACAGTTTTAAGAGAGCCCACTCCCCCCACCCAGCTTTCTTGACTTTAAGGCTAATTTCTTTGGAGCCCATACTGTGGGTTTGAATAAAATACTTAGGGCCCCTAGAAACACTGATTGGAATTACTTTGGATTTGTGTTGTCATCATGCTTCAAGACTTTTCAATTAATAGCTCTCACTGAAATAATCATTGTAATGCTGTACAATTAACAAATATATAAGAAAATCAATATTACCTTCAATTTGAAACTGTGTGATGTCCTCTAATATTGTGTAATCAGAAAGCCTTGGAGTGCAATTCTGAAGCAGTCATTATAATAGTTAAGTAGTCACAGTGTGTGACAGTCCGCTGGTGCAGAGCTTTGCTGAATCACAAATACAGATAGATTCAAAGAGGTATCACTCTTCAATTGTAGCTGTGACAAGATGGCTCTGCTTCTCATTGTCCAGATCAGTTGAACTTCAGCTTTGTTTTATGCAGATATTTGGACTGGAGCATGAAAGAAAGTACGAAAGTACTGAATTTGTCCTCTACTCTGCATTCTTTGAAAGTTTAAGTTTTAAATGTATGTTTTTTTTGGCACCAGACATGTTGGCAATTATATTCTGATTGCTCCTTAAGGATGTTTTTTGGTGCTAGTAAACTAGGCCTGCAGTATACATTGGTTTGTTTTTGTTCAACTAATAAATGAACTTTGAAAGTTGCTGAAGATACTGCTCTGTAACTTTCTTATTTTCTTGATGTCCATAAACCAGGCTTGCAGTAAAGTAAACCCTGCTTTGTTCTTATTTTGTGCAGCTAATAAAACATTGTAAAGACACTGAAGATTCTTTTCTCCAACTTCTTGTTTCTTGGTGTCTGAAACCCAGGCCTCCAATATACATTGCTTTGTTCTTGTTCAACTAATAAAAAAAATTGTAAGATGTTGAAGATTCTTCTCTACAGTGGCTTCTTTCTTGGTGGCAGTAAAAAAACAGATACCTGAATTATTGAATTCCACCAGTAACTGTCACTGATTGTGTATTAGTTGCAACTGCATACAAAGCATTTCAGTGAGAGACGTGGCACTGCCTGGTGTCCAACAATCCATTGTAATCTGGGGTATAGCCTCAGAGGCCAACTATAATGGAGTGATTCAAATGTTTGTCAGTCAGATGTGATTGAAAGTTAGATTTTACAAAGTTCATATTAGAGAACATTGATTCAAAAAGCTAAGTTGAGCCAAACAGGGAAAAAGATTTTGTTGAACCTGTGTGGTTTTTATTATACTTTTCAGTATCCACAAGGCTCCAGAACTTAATGTCAGATTGCCTTGCTTTCAATGCAATGTAATTTTGAAGTGCTGCTAAGTCCATTTCCCTAGTGAAAGAGTCAAGGTTAAGTAGCACACTATTTCTCTCAGAAATGTCACCAACATTGACTACCATGAAGGGGTTTGAAGCAAACATCACAGAGGGCTCCAGTTGCTCAAAGTCACCAAATCTGTTACTGACCTCTTGATTTAGCCTCCTCAGGATGCTACTGTATTTTTCTATGTACAGAAGCTCAGCCTCAGCTTTGTTTTCCAGCAAGATTTGGAGCACAGTGGGAAAGTGCTTCATATTTCTTTTCTGTACATGCTGTAAGTAAATGTAACATTTTTATTTGAATGTTTTCACAGAACTAATCATGTTGGTGATTGTCTTGTTTTGTCCTTGTACTTCCCAGTTCAGACCTTTAATTTTTCTGTCACATCTCTCAAAAATGCTAAATCGAGCAACCACAGTGTTTGATGACTGTGTGGTATCTTCTTTTCTAAACTTCATGAAAGCTTTGACTTCTGGCAATAGCGAAAGAAATCTATGCAGTATTTTTCCCCTGCTAAGCCATCGGATCTGAGTATACAGTAAAAGTTCACCATACTTGGAAGAATTTTTTTCAAGGAATAATTTGACGTTTCAGTGCTGCTTGGCCTTAGCACAAATTGAATTCATAATTGTAACAACAGGAGTCATCACATGTTCAAACCCCATTACCTTGGCACATATTGCCTGTTGATGTATAATGCAATGGTAGTTCAATAATGTAGGAAAATCTGGATCTGCTTTACCATTGGAAATTAAACCAGAATGACGCCCTATCACTGGGGGTTTGCCATCAGTTGTTATTGCCACTAACTTTTCCAATGGGATATTTTATTTCACAACTAATTCTTCACCTCATTGTGGATGTCAGCTCCCCTGGTTGTGGTGTTCAGAGGCAATAAAGTTTAAAATTCCTCTTTATCAGTGAAATATTCAAAAATTATCCTAACAAACAATACCAACTGAGCAATATCGCTTGCATCAATGGATTGATCACACTGAACTGAAAAATATTTGCATGTCTTTAAGTCCTTCTCTGGCTGCTCTATCATGTTGGCCGATAATAAAGATACCCTTCTCGCCATAGTGTTCAACCCTAACTGCACATCTGAAATGGCAGAAATAACTTAAGGGCAACATTTTGAAATTTTTGAATAAGGAGTCTGCCATTTGCAGCATTGCTTCCTTAACAATGGCTCCATCTGAAAATGTTCTTTTGTGCTTGATCAAGTGATGAGCATCTGTAAAAGATGCTTTTGTTGCCACAGTGGCTTTATTAGCTGGCTTTGTAAAAAACAATTGCTGTATCTGCAATGCAGATTTCAGTTTGTTTACTTTTTGTGACCTCAGGCTGCTTCCTTTAGGGAATTTCCTCTCAAAATGCATGTGCACCGTTAAAAACGCCTCTCAACATTGCCCTTTTTTCCCACTGCAACTTTTGCTCAATGGATTAAACATACACAGATGTCTTTAATTTGTTTAAATAATAAATCATTTTCCATTCAATCAATCAGGAGTTTGTTAAAGCGCGACTACTCACCCGTAAGGGTCTCAAGGCGCTAGGGGTGGGGGGGGGGGATGGGGGGGTGCAGGTTCCATTCCATCAAGGAGGGGGTCTGTCGAAGAGCCAGGTTTTGAGGTTTCTTGCGAAGATGGGGAGCGATGTTGTCTGTCTGAGGTGGAGCGGAAGGGCGTTCCATGCTTTGGCCGCGAGGAAGGAGAAGGAGCGGCCTCCCAATCTGGTCTTTCTGGTGCGGGGGACCACAGCGTAGGAAAGCTGGGCTGATCGTAGGGTCCTTTGGGGTGCGTGGAATTTGAGTCGGCTGTTCAGGTATGCTGGTCCGGTGCCGTGGAGGGCCTTGTGTGCGTGGGTGAGCATCTTAAAGGTGATTCTCGCCTCGACGGGGAGCCAGTGGAGTGTGCGCAGGTGCTGGGAGATGTGGCAGTGTTTTGGCAGGTTGAGGACCAGTCTTGCGGCGGCGTTCTGGATGTTCTGTAGCTTGCGGATGAGGTTTTTGTTTATTCCGGCGTAGAGTGCGTTGCCGTAGTCGAGTCTGCTGGTGACCAGGGCGTGAGTGACTGTCTTTCGGTGTTCAAGGGGATCCATTTGAAGGTCTTACGAAGGAGGCGGAGGGTGTGGAAGCAGGAAGATGAGACAGAGTTGATCTGGCGGTCCATTTTGAGCTCGGAGTCCAGGATGATTCCCAGGTTGCGTGCGTGGTCTGTGCGGGTTGGCGGGTTTCCGAGGGCGGTGGGCCACCAGGTGTCACTCCAGGCGTCGGGGTTTGGGCCCATGATGAGTACTTCTGTTTTGTTGGTGTTTAGTTGTAGGCAGCTGTTTTTCATCCATTTGGCGACGGCTTCCATGCCTTCTCGAAAGTTGCGTCTGGCGGTGTTGGGCTCGTTGGATAGGGAGAGGATGAGCTGGGTGTCGTCTGCATATGACACGATGTTGAGTCCGTAGGTTCTGACGATGGGGGCAAGTGGAGCCATGTAGACGTTGAAGAGCGTCGGGCTGAGGGAGGAGCCCTGGGGGACTCCGCAGGTGATAGGTGTGGGGTCCGAGAGGAAAGGGGGGAGTCTGACCCGCTGCGTCCTGCTGGAGAGGAAGGAGCAGATCCAGTCGAGGGCCTTGTCCTGCATTCCTGCATCGTAGAGTCTGCGTATTAGGGTGCGGTGGGAGACTGTGTTGAACGCCGCTGATAGGTCGAGGAGGATGAGGGCTACTGTTTCTCCTTTGTCCAGTAAGGTGCGGATGTCGTCTGTTGCGGCGAGGAGGGCGGTTTCCGTACTGTGGTTTTTTCTGAAGCCGGATTGGGAGGAGTCGAGGATGTTGTGTTCTTCAATGAATGTGGCGAGTTGGCTGTTGATGGCTTTCTCGATGACTTTCGCTGGGAATGGGAGCAGGGAGATGGGTCTGTAGTTTTTGAGGTCGGTGGGGTCCGCTGAGGGTTTCTTTAGGAGGGGGTTGACCTCGGCGTGTTTCCAGTCGTCGGGGAATGAGGCGGTCGCCAGGGAGCGGTTGATGGTTTGGCGGAGCATGGGTGCGATGGTGTTGGCGGCTCTGTTGAAGATGTGGTGGGGGCAGGGGTCTGTGGGGGCCCCTGAGTGGATTGACTTCATTGTCTTCAGTGTGTCTTCGGTGGTGAGTGCTGTCCAGTCATCAATCGCTGGTTTCCGGGTGTCGGGGGTGGTTGGTGAGGGTTCAGTGTGTTGGTTGTCTTCGTCGAAGTTGTCGTAGATGCTCTTGATTTTGTGGTGGAAAAAGATGCTGAGTTTGTCGCAGAGGTCTTGTGAGGGAGGGATGTCAGTAGACTCGCTGGTGGGTTGGGCGAACTCCTTGATGATGCTGAAGAGTTCTTTGCTGTTGTGTGCGTGGGTGGAGATTCTGTCTTCAATCGCTTTTTTCCTCATTTCTCTGATGAGTTGACGGTGGGCGTTTGTGGCGGCTCTGAAGTTGTTGTGGGCTTCTGTGGATTTGGTGTTTCTCCAGGCCTTTTCGAGGCGGCGGCATGTGCGCCTGGACTCTTGAAGTTCGGTGGTAAACCATCTGGCTTTCTTGGCACGGGTTTGTTGTTTTTCTTGAGGGGGGCTATGGTGTTGGTGCTGTCCGAGATCCATCTATGCAGGGTTCGGGCTGCGGTGTTGGGGTCGTCGTTTTCCGCGATGGTTGGGGTGGAGTTGTTGAGTGAGGAGGTGAGCTGGTCATCGGTGATTTTGGTCCAGTTTCTTTGTGGAAGCAGGTGCTGGTGTCTGTGGATGGTGGGTGTTCTGAAGGTGAAGTGGACGCAACGATGGTCGGTCCATGGGAGTTCGGTGGTGTGGCTGAAGGTGATGGAGTTTCCTGTAGTGAAGAGGGGGTCGAGGGTGTGTCCTGCTGAGTGCGTGGGCTCGGTCACGATATGGCGGAGTCCAATGTTGTGGAGGTTGTCCAGGAGGGATGTGGTGTTGGGGTCCAGTTGATTGTCGAGGTGGAAGTTGAGGTCTCCCAGCAGGGTGTAGTTGGTGGATGCGATGGCCTGCAGGGAGATAATGTCCGTAATGGAGTTGGCGAAGGGTCCGCGGGGTCCAGGGGGTCGGTAGATGAGGGTTCCTCGGAGGGCGGTGGTGGGGCTGGCCAGTATCTTGAAGTGAAGGTGTTCCATCAGTTCTGTGTGCTCAGGCGGAGGCTGGATTTGTGGATGATGGCGATTCCTCCTCCTGGGTGGATGGGGCGGTCCTTCTTGGAGATCTTGTATCCTTGGGGGATGGCGATGGCGATGTCCGGTCCCGAGGTGGTGTTGGTCCAGGTTTCGGTGAAGAATGCTACGTCTGGGGTTGTGCTATCGAGGAGGTCCCAGATTTCTGTGGCGTGTTTGTGGAGGGATCGGACGTTGAGGAGGATGCATTGCAGGGTCTTCGGTTCGGTTGTGTTCTTGTGGGCGGGTTGTGCTGGATCCGTGTTCTTGGCGGTGCTGCAGGTGTGCCGGCAGCGGTGACAGCTGAAGGGTCCATGGGTGTCGGCTGGTGATGCTAGCTTGCAGTTGTTGTTGCAGCCTGGGTTGAGTGCGTGGAGTGCTGCTGGGTCGTAGCGTTGGTGGGGCGGAGGTCCAGGGTTCCTGGTGCTGGTCGCGGACGGGTCGCAGACAAGCGCAGACGTGCTTGCCTTTGACGCACCTTTGGTGCACCAGCGGCGCGCCCGCAGCCCGCGGCCGCGCAGCGGCCGCGCAGTGGCCGCCATTAAGTAGGGGTCGGGGAGGGCTGGACAGCTGGGAGGCGGGAGCGGGGAGGGGAGCTGGATTGGGCCGGTCGTGCTGGGGGGGGGAGGGGCCGCGGGGGCAGCAGCGGCGGGGAAAGGTAAAGGGAGGAAAGAAGGGATAAAGAAAAAAGGGAGAATAAGCAGAAATAAGGCACAAAAGAGCAGAGATGCAGAAAAGAGCAGAAAGGAGAAAGATAGAAAGGGTAAAAAAAACGAGTGAAAACGGGTGAAGGAGCAGAGGGAGAGAAAGGGAAAATGGGCAAAAATAAGGCACAAAAGAGCAGAGGTGCAGAAAGGTGAAAGATAGAAAGGGAAAAAAAACGAGTGAAAACGAGTGAAGGAGCAGAGGGAGAGAAAGGGAAATGGGCAGAAATAAGGCGCAAAAGAGCAGAGGTGCAGAAAGGTGAAAGATAGAAAGGGGAGAAACAGGAGTGAAGGAGCAGAAAGAAAGAAAGGAGACAGAGGTCCACTGGACCACCAGGGATGAGGTGCAGGGAAACCTGCGGGTGGAGGAGGGCCTCGATCACCAACACTCAAGAGTGCAGGGGCAGGGGCACCTCACTTAATGGTGGAGCTGCGAGGGTGGGAGAGCAATTTCACTGACAATGAGTCAGTGGTCTTGCTCGCCTGTCCCCGCAGTGGCCGCCATTAAGTAGGGGTCGGGGAGGGCTGGACAGCTGGGAGGCGGGAGCGGGGAGGGGAGCTGGATTGGGCCGGTCGTGCTGGGGGGGGAGGGGCCGCGGGGGCAGCAGCGGCGGGGAAAGGTAAAGGGAGGAAAGAAGGGATAAAGAAAAAAGGGAGAATAAGCAGAAATAAGGCACAAAAGAGCACAGATGCAGAAAAGAGCAGAAAGGAGAAAGATAGAAAGGGTAAAAAAACGAGTGAAAACGGGTGAAGGAGCAGAGGGAGAGAAAGGGAAAATGGGCAAAAATAAGGCACAAAAGAGCAGAGGTGCAGAAAGGTGAAAGATAGAAAGGGAAAAAAAACGAGTGAAAACGAGTGAAGGAGCAGAGGGAGAGAAAGGGAAATGGGCAGAAATAAGGCGCAAAAGAGCAGAGGTGCAGAAAGGTGAAAGATAGAAAGGGGAGAAACAGGAGTGAAGGAGCAGAAAGAGAGAAAGGAGACAGAGGTCCACTGGACCACCAGGGATGAGGCGCAGGGAAACCTGCGGGTGGAGGAGGGCCTCGATCACCAACACTCAAGAGTGCAGGGGCAGGGGCACCTCACTTAATGGTGGAGCTGCGAGGGTGGGAGAGCAATTTCACTGACAATGAGTCAGTGGTCTTGCTCTTGATGGACGTAGTATGCAATGCTATTTTGCCTTTTGGAGGGACCTGGCTCTTCATCCCTGATTTGTGCAGTTAAAGTTGTAAGCAAAAGTAGAACATTTTGAAGTCAACATCTTATCTGTACCAGTGAAGAGTACCATAAAGACACCTTTAATAATAATGTATTTCAGGCCATTTGCGATTAGCATCCATGCTGGTAAATTAAACCGCATGAACATAAAAGGGAGATGAGGGCCCAAGGGGATGTTTAAGGACCTAACACCGCTACAGCCCCTAACCAATAATTACAACAACAAAAGGTAGCAGTGGGTCACTAACAGACTGACTGACAGAAAGCTATGGAAAGAAAACCAAAAGAATAGTGATTCTAAACCTAATCAAGAGCTAGGTGTAGTCACACTAACTACATAGGGGCACCTTTCCTGTGTGGAAAAATACCCATCAGTTGTCGATTCTTGCCGCCCTGTTCATCATCTGGGTTCCTTCACATCAGGAAGGTAAGATTTTATACCCACTGTAGTCAGTCAGAAGTAACAACTCGTCTAACCAGTGAGGCCCAGTGAATCCTATAATGTACCTAGGTATGGACAGACAACTGTAGAGCAGTGCAAATAAAGTAGTGAAAACTAAAAAGTGAACTGTGCTATGAACAGATAAAATTGGGTCGTAGAAAGGATAAGAAACTTTATTGTACACCTTAATACTCCCAAATCAATAAAATGCGTGCGACAATAGTGGCTTCAACAAATAACCACAAATTTTTGTGTACGGTCAACATGTTTCTGCAGACTAAAGTGGAGCCTCTAAGGTATCCTGCTGCTTTCTTCAGGACCCAAACAGATACAAAGAAAGACAGACAACCAAAACAAGAAATGTAAGTTTGGTCACAAGAGCCATTCATTATACGAACCAGTAATAGGTTTATAAAATACCTATCAAGTGTCATTCAATGGCACATACACTTTCCCATTGGTAAAGTGTGCATTCTCACTTACCTAAGTGGCAGGAGAGAAAAACTCCACCCCACCTGGCCACAGCGCAGGTAAATGGAGCCCCGCACTGGTGAGCAAAAAGGAAACATTAAAAAGAAGGGATTACTCCAACATGTCAGAAACACTGACTTCGTAATGCCACCTAAAGGTGGCAAGCTAGGAAGGTAAATGGTTTTTTACTTATATATTATTATGGGCTGTCTCCATTGTCTACACAATATCTAACAATATCTCGCCCGATTCTCAAAAAAGAATCTGAGGTACTCCACGATCCCCGTGGCCAATCCTCCTTTGATGTTTGATGCCGCTACTCATATGTGTTAGCTTGTAATCATGTTCATACGTCCCACCTTTTCAAGAAGAATCACTCATGTGTGATTACTCTGAAAAGGGCTACGCTGGTACAGCAAGTCCGCCCCGCTTACATAGACATCCTCACCACTTTAGTCCCGTCTTTTAACTGCTAGCCAGGGACTCGATATCCAACTAGACTCTAGCTATTAGATAGTTTTTCAATGGAATTGCTGGCACCATTTCACCCTTGTGTCCCTTAATGCTCGTTACAAAATCAGGACACGGGACTTTAAAACTGAAGCGTAGTTCATAAAATGACTGTTCACACGCTGAGGCTTACCTTCCGGTCGGAGAAAACCTCGCGTCTTTAAGCTCCCGGTCAGTTTAGACTGGTCGCGTGAGGCGCGTCACATCCGTGCGCCGTCGCCCGTGCTTATGGGGAATGTAGTTTATGCCATCACAGAGTATCGTTTCTCGATCGTAATTCTGGGAATGTATGTAATATAAAGTATATTTCTTCCGTTCGATGTTAAAAGGTAATACACAATGTGAGTGTCAAATAATTGGGCCAAGTCATGTAATCACAGTCTACAGTGTGCCTCACCTGCCCCCACGAAGACCCGATCACTCCTTAATGACACGCAGCATGGGGGAATCTACCACGTCAAAAATATACATATGCTCTATCCCTTCAGCTCACGGGAAATGTAGTATGTTAGCGCAATGGCATATACTCTCACATATCCTTTATTAGGTGTTCACTTGAGAGTGTGAATATTGAGTTGGTCACTACTTGCACACTCTTGTTAAAAGGCTCTGAGAGTGGACATATTACGTGCTCTAGGCACACAAGACACCTTGGTTTGTCATAACTATAGGTCCTTTTCATCATCACTGTTATTAAAATCTCAAGCAGTGGACATATTATTTACTTAAGGCACATAGAACACTGCAGTTTACCATAACTATAAGTAATGTACCTTATAGATTATCACAGTGAGAGAAAGGGCAAAGATAGCGAGCATTTCCACGCCATCAATGAGTTCATCATAGCGACATCCATGGAATGTCCTCATTTAGTCCAACTTTATCTGAGTTCAATTTATACACCCATTTCTGCTCAAGCCTGAACAGAAATTTCTTCACATCTGTTATATGGGTGGGGATCATGGGCTGCTCAATCACAGTCCACTTGAGATCAGTGGGCCCATGACCCACTTCTAAGAAGTGGTTTGTCAGCTTAGTCGCTTGTCGCTGGCACCTAATTGAGCTTTTATGCTCAGAAATCCGAACCTTTATCTTCTGTGTGGTCACCCCTACGTACCTCATATTGCAGGGACATGTAATAAGGTACACAAGGTTGAGGCTGTTACAGTTCATAAACCGTCGCTGTAGCCACGGACGGTCGGTGCCTATATCGATGCTTCTTGTTTTTGAAGTTTGCGGACAGGCAGCACAGTTGCCACACGGATGGTGACCCGTGACCGCTGGCATATCCCACAGGGTTCCCACCGCTCGCGGAGTAATCATTCTTGGTCTTGTATGGGCCAATTGGTCCTTCAGATTCTGGCCCCTTTTCCAAGCGAAAAGTGGTTGAGTTAGTTTGTCTGTCCCTGTGTTAAGGATTGCCCAATGTTTCTTCACGATTTGCTGAACTTTATTTGAGTGTGTAGAAAAAGTGTTCACACATGTGATTCGATCTTGTTTCTCTTTTGGAGGGCACAATTCTAACAGGCTCTCTCGATTATTATTAGAGGCTGTCTTCTTCGACCTACGGATCAAGTGTTTGGGATAGTTCTTGGCAATCAAATTCGCCTCTAAGCTTTTGGCATGTTTCTCGAAGGACGATTTAGTTGAGCAGTTACGTTGTATCCTTAGAAATTGCCCATAGGACAGATTATCCCGTAGGGCTTTAGGATGACAACTTTCATAACTGAGTAGGGAGTTTCTAGCCATTGGTTTCCGATACAACTCTGACTGTAGGCCAGAGTCGATAGGTGTAATCAGTAAATCCAAAAAGGCTAGCTGATGTTTACTACACTCCACAGTAAATCGCAAAAACTGATTTCTCCTGTTCAGCCAAAGATGGAAGCTCTCTAGGTCCTCTGTCGTACCTCGCAACACCACCAGCACGTCGTCTATATAATGTTTCCACACTCGCAGGTTACTGTGGTAAGGATTTGTTTCATTGAGGACATATTCCTGTTCAAATTTATGTACATACAGGTAAGCGAGACTCGGGGCAAAAACGCTGCCCATACTGGTCCTGCTAACCTGTAGAAAAAAGGAATCCTCAAACTGAAAAACAATTTCAGTCATGGCTATTAAACCGCACCATTGGAAAGTGAGATATATAATTCACATTAGCTATGTTTAATTATGAACACTGGATGAATGTTTTTCACAAAGGACCTTACATTTGATTTAGCATGACCTAAGAAGAGACAAAAACTATAAGTTGTATCAAGGTTAGCAGACTTCTGCAAACAGAAGAGGACTACAATTTGCAGTACACAAAGCACCCAAATTACAAATGTGAAAAGTTTGCAAAATAGTTCTATTGGGTGCTCCTACATTTGTAGCAAACATTGGACTATTTTTTAATTAGCACAAGCTTTTAAAACTACTTCAGATAATGATAGTCCATGAACACTGAAAATTTGATGACATAACCCCGTGACATCTGACTTATGGCAACAGGGATCATCCACATTTCAAACCAATATCACCCTCCTAAAGAATATTCACTCTCCATTCCCTTGGGATCACCTCTTAAATGCCTGCCTTCACCTGCATTTTGAGTCAGGTTCACACTCACACAAGGCAGGTAAAAATTCCAAAAAATCATTAAAATAAGTACACTTTTTGCTACATAACATGAAAGCAACAATTACAAGAAGATGTCCTGGACCGAAAACCTAACTGAATTTTAAACCAAAAGCTGCTTCATTGGGTGAGGTGGGACATATGCATAATCCGAATTGCACACAGTTGACTGAGGCAAGGAATAATGTGATCTGATTTTCCCATTATATTTAAGACTGAAAATGTCTCAGTATCAGGATGACCAGTTGTTCTTTGACTGGCCCTGATGCAAAGAGCAAAGTCATTGAGCACTGCTGCTGTGAACTGCCTCAGTGCTTAGCTAGTGTCTTATTTTTTTCACCAGTAGACCACAGGCCACAACTCACCCAATAAAGCACTAAAGGTGGCCAAGCCATCTCTAGTGAGATGGAGATACCCAGTGGGTGAACTGTACAACATGAAACCAGAAACCTGGGATCAGTCCCGTCTCCCCTCTTCAAAATCTGTGTGATCCTGACCTCAGTAATTCCCAGCTAAGGTTGCTAGCAGACTACCACAAACACCAGAAATACCAATGGGACCTATAGAGCTGTTCAAAGCTGTCAGCAGACTGAAAATCCACCACCGTATTGCAACACATAACATGATAATTTCACCTTAATTTTTCATAGGCAAGACACCAAAACTCTTCCCACATAGGATCACAAACCAAAGAAAACACTTAGGGCCATATGTATCAACATTCCGTTTTGCGATTCCTAAATAGCGATTTTTAAGGAATCACTATTTAAAAATCGCATAATGGTATGTATGTAGAAATCAGATTCTTTTTAGCGATTTCTTAATATTCCTTAATTGCAATTAGCAAATTGCTAATCGCAATTAAGGAATAATTTCCCATTCATTTCTATGGGCCAGGAGGCCCATAGGAATGAAGGGGAAATGTGCGATTAGCAATTAGCTAATCGCAAATTGAGAATATTTTCAAGGATGCAGGGGTGTCCATAGGACACCCTGCAGCACCCCTGAAAATGACATGTGTGAGCATATGGCGCACATACATGCCCTAAGGGCATGTATGTGAGTCACATGGCACCTTTTGTTTTTAATACAAATCTTTTTTAAAGGTATTCGCAACTTACCACCAACTTGAAGTTGGTGGTAATTTGCGAATCCTTAGGGATAATTAGCAATATTTTTTTGCATCATACGTTGCATTTAAGGAATCGCAAATTTTGCGATTCCTTAAATGCAATCGCAAAATAAGGAATCGCAAATTGTGCGATTCCTTATTTTGAACCACATTTGCTTAATACATACCATATTGGGAATTTGCATTCGCAAAGGCCGAAATTCTGCGAATTTTGGACTTTGCGAATGCGAATTTCAATGATACATATGGCCCTAAGAACCACACACCCTAAATGGCATAGCTTTTTGACTATGTAGGTAAGGGTTTCTGAGGCAGACATTGCGTTAGTAAGAGCTTTAAGTGCTGCAACAGAATGCATCCACTTTCTTCATTATCACACATGACAGCACCTTGAAATGAATCAGTTCCGATTGTGCACTGTACGAAATCTTTCCTGTGCAATATAAAGCTCTGTTTAGTAATAACAACCTAGGCCACATATATGATGCATATGGTAAGTGACTTTGCTTTCGTGTTATCAAAGATTGAGGGAGTCCATATAGTACCACTTACTACCTCTTCTAAAAATGCCTATCAAAGCAGTGATATAATCTGATGTTCTGAGATTAAATTCTTCTACATGTTACAGAAATGCACTCTGCATTTTAATAAAAAAACTCTTACTTTTCTATTTATTTGGCATTGGTTTCACTTGGCGCTGCCACCTGACCAGTTTTCTACCAGCACCACAAGTATTTTAATGTCCAAGCTGGTACAGAAATAAAGTAAAATAACCCAGTGAGCCATTTGTACATGTGTCAAACAATAAATATAAATAGAAAGCACTTTTAAATGTGTTCTGGTTCTGCATTAAGACCCCTGACTAAAATCGAATTAAGGAAAACAAAGGGAGAAAGGTTATGTTACAAACGTCTGGGCCTTTGCAGACTATTAAAACAACAACAAAAGGCCAGTATTTGGAAAGGTGGCAACCCTGTGTGCATTATTTTATTTTTTGTTAACAAAGCATGCAAATAATGCCTAACTTTTACTTCAGGGCACATGAAGCGCTTTAAGAAAGAGTCTGAAACACTATTTCATTTCAACGATGCCAGATTGGAATATTTTAAAAAACATCACAAAAATCACCTTCACACTCAGCGGTACATGCCATGATGATATGGTCTCTGAAGGACACTCTGCAGGGCACTCTGCATGTGACCTCAGACAAAGCAGAGGGTGTTGGTGGGGAAGGGAACACCCCTGGATGTTGCCATAATTGGCACAAGAGCATCTTCCCTGATTAGACTGTGCTGCTGGATATGGGGTTCTGATACCGGGCAATGGAGGGTGAAGGAAACCTGTGGTGCATCGTGGGTTGTGGTACCACAGAGGTGGTGTGATCCCTTGTCAACCAATCAGCACTTGTAGAGCATGGCACCAACACCCTTGGGGGTATCTGAGCACAGGGGTGCGTGGTCTCCATCGTGTCAGCTCATCCTGTGACAGGTGTTGAAGAAATACTGGAAAGAGGGAAGAAAAGAGCATAAAAAAGGAAAACAGAAGGGCGAAAAATGAGCGAGCAGAAAAGGCAAAACAGAAGGCAGACCAACAAGCAGAAAAGGCAAAACAGAGCAAGAAATGAGCAAAGGAGGCACAACAGGAGTAGCAGGTAGACAGGCAGCAGAGGGTTGAAGACTGCGGGCAAGCTAGATAGGAGAACTGTTGCATGGGGAGCTGGCATGAGGTCCTTTTTGTGGAGCTGCTGAGGCCCATACTTGGGCTGCTACATTAGCTGTGGGAATCACAGTCTGACCCCCAGGTGTGGTGACTAGTGTTGGAGCCCCTGCTGCATCTTGACTGTCTGGGCAATCAGCCCCTGAGTGAGGTCCCTGCTGTCTGTGCGTCCCCGATCTGTGGCAGCAGAGTAACCTCTGATGGAGGGTTACTATAGCTACCACCTCAGCTACTGGGGAGGATTTAGCAATGGTGGGGGCTGGCATGGAGCTTTGAACTCCCCTTTTCTCGTGCCACCCAAGGGTTGTACACTTACCCTGAACCTCTGTGACAGCTGCAATGGAGCAGTCCTCTCTCCTGTGTCGCTAGGCCTGTGAAAAGCATTTCTGAACTGTGGCAGGACTCCTTTGCCTCTGCCTGTTTGGAGGAATCTCCTCTCCTGCAGCCTGATGTGGTCACTATCATAGATGGCCAGCTAATGCTGTGCTGCTGGGTCACTTGCAATAGCTTTACAAAGGTCTCCACTTGTAAGAAAAAAGAAACCTTGGGGGCTGTGGCCTGCGGTCGGATGAACATGAGCTCCGCCACTGGGTGCTCCTCAAAGAGCCGATAGCAATGGCAATCCTTCCAATGAGCTGTTGCGCATTGGGTTCTTGTGTAGTGAGAGGCTGTGCACAAGTATAAGTGGAGCAGCGTAGATGAAGTGCTACCCGAGCGTGGACCATCATATTGTGCTTGTGGGACATCTGACAGGACAAAAATAAGGCGAGCACTCCCGTGAGTGTTCAGCCAGTGGAGGGCGCCCTGTGAGCGAGACTGGACTGAGACACCCTGGAAGCTTTCCTCGTTTAGAGGACAAGGCAGCTAGATTAGGGAGAATAGACCTTGAACCTCTGCACAGAGGGAGATGCACAGGCCGAGGGAGGATTGGCGGTGTCCTCAGTGGATGGTGGAGACCCCTTGAAAAGCACCAGTAAAGAGCCTAGTCCTCCCAGGTAAAAGCCCAAATGGCAATTTCATTGATCAGTGGTCCCAGTGCGCCGCTTGACCTGGCTACCCCTCTATATACCACCTCAGAGTGCCTCATATGATCAAAAGGGTAAAACAATGAGGACATCTTGTGTCAGGGCTAATTATGCATTGTTAACATCCAGGACACTAGAACCTTATTTTAAAATCGTCACAATCCCGTTTCACCGACATCTTTTAATTAGATTCAGGTTTGGTATGATTTATTTATTGTTAGGGCACTTCCCAGTCTGGGGTAGACCAGAAACCTCCCAACCGTGTAGCTGCGACAACTTCTCTACTCAAGACACAATGCATTTCATTATGTTTTGTGAGCATTCCGCCGACCTCAGGAAAACTTATTTAAAACCGTACTGAGGGATGCTGGGTTTCTACAAGTTAGACCCGCCTTGACTTATCTGAAACTGCTAATCAATACTCGGGTAATGTTTGGGGTTGCAAGCTTCTTGGTAGCAGCTGTGCGGAACAACGCCAAGAGACTAGCCATTCGCATTAACCAAGACTGATCTATTTTATCATTTTGCCCAGTTTTAAATATTCCTGTGGGGGAGACTTTTTAAAGTGTTTTTATCAGATGATAAATTTGTACTGATGATCGTTTGTACTTAAATTAATGATAATGAATTGTTATATCTCTGCTTTTATGATTTTTAATAATCGAATAAAGTGTTCTTGAAACGAAATGAAACTTGACAGCTTTGCATTGGGGTAAAGAGACCTCAACATCAACAAACAAGTCCCTGCAAACCTCAGCCAACGGTGTGCACATGTTGGACTCGCCACATGTGAAGAAAAATGTAATTCAAAGAAATGTCGACATACCAAAGCACCAAAGTCATTCAAATATTGACCAAAAATTACACTGAAAGTAAATAGTTGTTCAGTTCCTGTCATCGATAGTGGTGCGTAGATTAACATTATTCTTGAAGAGAAGTATAATGAATTGCATCCCTTACCACAACTTATGCCGTGGAAAACCAAAGTGTATACATGGGCTGCATCGACACCCTTAAAAAGTCAAGGTTCATTTGTAGCGACAATGAAATACAAGAAAGAGAAGGTGCAAGAGCCTATTCATGTGCTTCAAGGGATAACGTAAAATGCCTGTCTACTCAGCTTCAGCACGGCTGCTGATTTGCGACTGATTTCTGTGAACTATAACATGAATGTTACCCATGAAATAGTAAGTCAATTCCCTTCGTTGTTTCATGGTAAGGGAAAGCTTAGACTACGAAACTAAAGTTGCATATTAATGAGAACATCTTTTCTGTTGTTTAGACCAACATGAATATTGTGTGTTAATTATAGCCTTTTTTTTTAAATTTCAGCTCTTGAAATGTTCTGTGCCCTGAGGAGAACCCTCAAAGGAATGTGTCCGGGTTTGAAACGAGTTAACAGCTTCTTTTTCTGGCCAAAGAAGTGTTCATATGTATGCGTTACTACTGTGACTCACAATTATGTAATTAATTTTTTTGGGGTGTGGGCCAAGTAGGGTCACTATTTGGCCACTACCTCTGCTAATACCTACAAACCTTTTCCAGTGAGATAGTAGTCAGGGGTATCATGATATTATTGAAGTTTGAAACTGTACAGAACCTGAGCCACAAACCTTTTAAAAATGTTTTGTCTTATGTTGTTCATGTATTATGTTATGTGATTCCTGTGTACATTGAATAATAAGGAAACTCTTCGAAGTATCACATTTTCAAAAAACGTTCAACAAAACTTTGTTCAAACAACAAAAATTACAAACAATTTAGAAAGAAAATAATAATACACTTTGTGGATCATGGCAATTGGTTTGTGTGATCTTGTGAATGGATGATTGACTGGTGATCAGTATTGGCATTTCTCATGTTACTTTAAGAAAGTTGGCATTTTCTTACTTTAACCATTCTGTGCCTCTGCCTGTCTCTGAATGCACGTCTGGGTTGGGAGACAGCTATACTTTGTGCCTTCCCTCTAGACAGTCACAGAAAGGGAGAAGGAGTATGACATTTGCAACCAGATGACGTATCACTAGGCAGATTGGGAGGAGGAGCTGGCACTTGCTCCTGAAAAGAGATGTGCCTGTCCCCACACAAAGAGCTGCATACTCCTGTACTTTCTCATACGATGGACAGTGGACAAAAAGGTCAGCACCAACCCCAAACAATATATAGACCAATTAGTGTCTTAAATCATAAATTAGTACAGCGTGCCAGCTCCAAAAGTGCCCCCTGCCCAAGGGCACCACCCTTCCAAACAGAGTAACTTATCAAAATTTCAAAATATAGGAACAGCACCACTTGCAAAAGATTATTATATAGTCAGGTCATTTCATACAGAGTCCATATCACAGAAGATGAGTCATGGTTCTTGCTTAAACTCTTTTATTTTCTTATTTCCTTAGAGTTATATGCCACAGCCACTCCTATAGTGTGTCTGAAGCCAGAGCAGGTAAGGCAGGGACCTTGTGATCTTCAAAGGGCTCTTTAATGTTTTCCCACTTCAAAGGCACATTTCGGTATAAGTACTGGACCCCTGACGCCACCAAATCAAAACTTTGCTGGAACCAAGGACATTCTGCCTGGAAGAAGAGCTGCTGTGCTATAGGAGGAACTGCCACATTGCTACTCTGCTCCGTGCCAAGCTGCTAGAGGGTGGGCACAGGTTAATTTAGGTTGTGTATCTGATTTACCCTGATTAGGATTGTGGCTCCTGCTTGGACAGGGTGTATACTCTGTCAACCAGTGTGCACATGTTGGACTCACCACATGTGAAGAAAAATGTCATTCAAAGAAATGTTGACATACCAAAGCACCAAAGATGAACATTATTCATGAAGAGAAGTATAATGAATTGCATCCCTTACCACAACTTATGCCGTGGAAAACCAAAGGGTATACATGGGCTGCATCGACACCCTTAAAAAGTAAAGGCTCATTTGTAGCGACAATGAAATACAAGAAAGAGAAGGTGCAAGAACCTATTCATGTGCTTCAAGGGATAACGTGAAATGCCTGTCTATTCAGCTTCAGCACGGCTGCTGATTTGCGACTGATTTCTGTGAACTACAACATGAATGTTAACCATGAAACAGTAAGTCAATTCCCTTTGATGTTTCATGGTTAGGGAAAGCTTAGACTATGAAACTAAAGTTGCATATTAATGAGAACATCTGTTCTGTTGTTCAGAGAGATAGGCAAATTGCTTTTAATTCACAAGATGCTGTTGAAAAAGAACTTAAATAGTTAAGTAAGCATGATATCATTGAGCTTTCTACTGGTCTAACACTAGGTTTTTCCCATTGCAGTAGTGCCCTAAAGGGCAAGTGAAGGAGTAGTACGCATATGCGTTGACATGCGTCAGGCAAACAAGGCAATTGAGCAAGAACAACATACAAGTCCACGCATTGCTGACACGATAATGCAACTAAATAGTGCAAAGGTTGTCTTTCGCCATGATTTAAATAAAGGTTATCATTTGTTGGAACTTGAAGAAGACTGCAGGTACATTACAACCTTTCCTAACCTGTTGGCCTGTTTTGGTACAAAAGACTTAGTTTTGGTGCCCCATCCACTGCAGAACTGTTTCAAGACATCATTTGAGGTATCATACACCCTGTCATAAATGTGTCCAAATACAATGATGCCGGGTGACATATTTATTTTCGGAGAGACACACAAAGCACACAATAAATCTCTTACACAAATATACTGTTTACTTGCAGATGCAGGTTTGACTTTGAATATAGACAAATGTGAGATCGGTAACAACGCTAAGATTCTTTGACCATATCTTTTCTGATAGGGGTATGTCACCAGATCCTGCTAAAGTACAAGCGCTTTCAAATGCTTATCCCCCATGAAATGAAATGAAATGAAATGAAATGAAATGAAATTTATACCGCGCAACTAAGCCCGTAGGCATCAAGGCGCCTAACAAAATAAGATCAAAAAAGGCAGAAACCAAGCTAAGGATATGCACTGGCAAAAAGCCATGTCTTGAGGGCCTTTCTGAAGGCCTGCTTTGAAGGAAGGGTTTTAATGTCAGATGGCAGAGAGTTCCACAGCCTTGGGGCCAGGGTTGAGAAGGCTCTGCCACCCCACCTAGCTCTACGGACACGGGGGACAGATAGCAAGGCTTTATTGGCCGAGCGCAGGGATCTGGAGGGGGTATACATTTTTAGCAGATCCCTTATGCCTCCTGACCTATTTGAGGCCAGGGCCCCATAGATCAAGCAGAGGGACTTGAACGAGATCCTGGCTTCTATTGGGAGCCAATGCAGTGCTTTTCTAGCAGCCGTAGCAGAGGCCCGCCTGGGCAGATCTAATACAAACTTTGCGGCCGCATTCTGCACCATTTGAAGTCGCGTAATGTGACTTTTGTTAATGCCAAGATATAGGGCATTGCAGTAATCCAGCCTTGAGCCTATCAGTGCAAGTACTATTTGCTTTCTTCCTGGCGGGGACAGATAATGTTTTATTTTCCTCAAGATGTTTATTATGCCCCAGCAAGTAGAGATGGTCCTACTTACTTGCTGTCCCAGCCCTAGAAGAGGGTCAATCATAACTCCTAGGTTCCTAGCCAGGACGGTGGGTATAGGGCACACTCCGAGAGATGGAGGCCACCATTCCGCTGACCAAATGTCCTCCTTGCCTCCGAACACCAGAATTTCGGTCTTCTCGCCATTAAGCTTCAATGAATTGCAGATCATCCATTGAGCCACTGCCTCCATACAGTGTCTAAAATTGGAGGCAGCCGAGATGGCCGGATGGGCGAGAGACATCATTATCTGTGTGTCGTCGGCATAGGAGACTACCTCCATCCCAAAAGATCTAATAAGCCTGGCGAGTGGGGTCACATAGATGTTAAAGAGGGTCGGACTTAATGCCGACCCCTGTGGGACCCCACAACGCACAGGGAGGGATGAAGATAGAAACTCCCCCAGCTTAATTCTCTGTTCCCTCTGGCCAAGAAACCCCACAAGATACTTCCATGGTGCACTAATTTCTTGGCATGGCTAGTTACTGTTCTAGATACATTCAAGACTTTGCCACTGAAGGGCTCCATTGAGAGCATTGATGGAAAAGAATGTTTCATTTCTATGGTCCCATGAATTTGAGAAAAGTTTTAATAAAATCAAATAAGCCATTGAGAATGCTACTGAAATGGCTTATTTCAATGCAAATTTTCATACAGATGTTGTTGATGGCGCTTGCCCAGTTGGGTTAGGTGCTATCCTAGCACAGCACAGCAGACTCCCGAACGCTCCAAGGCATAATGTGGCATATGCAGGTAGGAATTTGTCCCAACCAGAAAGTGCTTGCTCACAACCTGAAAAAGACAGTTTAGCCATGATATGGTGAGGTGAATACTTCCATGTATTCCTTTCTGGAAAGCTGTTTACATTGGTAACTGATCATCAAGCTTTACTAACACTATTTGTCAATCCAAAGACTATGATGTCGCCTTGCATTGAACATTGGGGAATATCGCTACAAGATTACAATTGTAAACCAGGAAAGGATCAGAACCCTATTGACTAGTATTCCAGAGTGCCCATAAAAGGTCATGCCACTCCATCCAAGTGAGCTGAAGCTTATATCAAATTTATCGTAAAATCAAACACACCAGCTACCATTTTGTTTTCCCAGATCATCACTGCCACAAGCCACGATAGTGACATGCTAAAGTTGACAGAAATAATGACACATCAGTCACGGACCCAGCACAATTGACCTCTCACCAGTGAGGGTGAATACCAAAACTTCAGAAATGTCAAAGATGAACTGTCCATAACTCAAGAAGGAGTCATATGGCGAGGGTTGAGAATCTTGATTCCAGAGAGTCCGCAACAGAAAATGATTGAAATAGGGTATAGGGGAATCGTTGCTATAAAATGAGCTCTCCAAGACCTAGTCTGGTTTCCATATCTCAATGAGCGAGTTGAAAAGAAATTAAAGGTCAGTCATCTATGCAACTGCATATCTACAAACGTTACTCATTACACCCTTAACCTGTCAAATCTCCTGAAGCTTGCCTGGGAGAGAATAGCCATTTACTTTTTCGGTCCACTCAACAACGGACATCACCTGATGGTGATTGTGATAATATACTCATGATTTCTATTAACTGAGGATCTCTCATCCACCACTCAAGAAGAGGTCATTGAGAAACTGGATGTTTTTGTGCCATGCTGTGTTCCAGCCATACTAAAATCTGACAATGGTTAACCTTTTCATCGCCTGGAGTTCAAAAACTTATTAGAGCATCTCAGTATAAAGCATCAAAAGGGCACTCCTCTGTGGCTGCATGCCAATGGACTGGTTGAGAGATGTGGGAGTATGTTAAAGGAAACTATGCAGCTTTCCACAGTTAATTTTTTTTAATTCTCTAAAACCTTTACTGACAAGTTCAGCTTTACCAAAATACAATTTAGCATCCATTCAGAGCACCGTGCACATTATGCCATTTACGGAGTACATCAAAATGGGGAAAAACCAATCAGACAGAAATATTATCTTGCACAGCACGACCATAGCACCATTTAACAGCACATAACTGTAGGATGTGGTGAAAGCACTGTAGGGGAGGGAGCAGGCCCGGCCGGGGAGAGATGGGGACAGGGAAGGAAGCAGCTACTGACCAACACCAGCGACCTCGCCACGGGTGGGATGCCGGCGGGGAACGCAGGAGAGGCAATGCGAACGGGAATGAAGGTATGTCACTAGGGGGCCCTATATGTCAGGTGGGCGAGATCTCGTAGGCATATGGTCCCAGAATTCAGATAGTAGGGTCTGGCATCTCGACGCATCTTCAAGCCATTGATGGAACTTAGGCTCCGGTCTACGACCCCAACACATAGACACCCTACGCCACGCAAGGACGAGCAGCATTGCGACCAATCGGCGAGAGGCATCCGGGCAAAACTTAACAAAGCACAGCAGGCATAACGGTGTGTTGGGCTGAACAGGTGTGTAGGTAATCTCAGAGATGGCGGCACAGACCTCCCATTAGAAATCCGACACCCTTGGGCATAACCAAGCAAGATGAGAAAATGCAGCATCCTACACTTGAGAAAGTCAATTTACAAACGGAGTTAAACTCTACATTGAGAGCTTATCGTTCAACTCCTCATTCGATCATAAGAAGTCCTGCAACATTGATGTTCAGGAGAACAATGACAACCAAGATATCCAGTGAACAAATCAGAGAGAAAGAGGTGAGAATTCAACTCGTACAAGGGTCTTGGTTCAGAAACAAAAGATGAAAACATATGATGACCAAAGGTGACATGTGAAAAAGTAAACATCGTCTTTCAGAGAGAAAACAGAATACTCACACGGCAGATGTGAAAAAGATAATCTGATGCTCCCTTTGATGCAGAACCATTCCAAGTGGTGTTGACCAAAGGACACATGGGGACTGCCCAGCGCCCTGGGAATTCTTTTACCAGAGACTCTTTTCACTTTCAGCATTTGATTCATAGTTCACCAGATCTCCATGGTGAAGGAGAGACCGATTCTGAAACATCAATGACAGCTGCTGCTTTTTCAAGATTCTAGGAGATCTGAAATCATGATGATGGCTGGTATCAACGGTGCACAACACAATCAGGTCTAGCAATTACAGCACCAAAGAGATTAATTGAAGAGATTTAAATGTATATAAGTGTATATCTTTTGTGAAATTGGAACATTTTCATTTAACAGAGGGGGAGATGTAGTGTTTTGCAAGTCAACAATGACAGAACCCTTTTGGCTCCTGATGAACACTGTAGAGCTATGAAATAATGAATATAGTGTATTGCAGTGAAGGCTGATTTAGAATTTTGGCAGTTACACGCAGATGAACAAATAGGTGCGACACCAAGCTCCATGTGTGGCATAGTCATTGGTGAGTAGCTTGACTCGGAAGACGCCTCATTGAGCATATTCGTAACCACATAAAGACTTATAGCCATACATAGTCACCAACTGGTGGAGGTCTGGATGTCTGATACATCTGCATTTGGAACTTTCAGCTGAAACAGAAACACATAAATGTGATGATACACAATATTAAAGAAATTAAATGTAAGGTATAAGTTAGCAAATAGGAAGTGAAATGAACAACATGAACAAGTTGTTTTCTAAATAGTGAAAAAGACTGTGTATATACTATGTGGATGTTTTGTATACAGTTTTGTAAGACTGTGTTGTATGTGTGCGTGCTTGTGAATGAAACCTTAACCACGCATCTGCCTTAACCACGCATGTGCGGTAGAGGAAGCAGAGAAAGTTCCACGATATGGTAAGTGGGGCTGGGTAGGGGTAATTTTGTGGGCTGAGGGCGTCAGGGGTTATTTAGTGGGGTGGGGGCTGGGTCGGTGTTGTTTTATGTGGGGCTGGAGGTGGGACGGGGCACTTTTGTGGGCTGGGGCGTTGGGAATGCTTTGTGGGCTGAGTAGTGGCTTTGGAATGTTTTGTGGGCTGCGGAGTGGGTCGGGTAGTTTTGTGTGTTTGGGGATTCAGGGAGAAGCAGGAAGCAGGGAGAGGTCCGCTGTTAGGTGAGTGGGGCTGGGCCGGGATACTTTTGTGGGCTGGGGGTTTGTCGGGAGTAGTTTTCTGGGCTGGGGGTTAGCCAGGGTAGTTTTCTGGGCTGGGATGGGTTGGGGGTAGTTTTCTGGACTGGGGGTTGGCCGGGGTCGATTTCTGGGAGGTGGGTCAGGGGGAGTTTTCTGGGATGTGGAGATTGGGGATAGTTTTATGGGCTGGGGGCCAGGGGTGGTTTTCACGTCTGGAGGGTCAGAGTAGTTTTTAGGGCTGGGGAGAGTTGGGGTAGTTTTTTAATTAGGTCAGAATCCAGCACTTAGATGCTGGTCTGCTACACTAATATTTGGATGTTACCTGCACATGTAATGGTGCAATGCCAGCAACTCCCAGCAGGACTCTCAAGCTTTTATTTTTAATTGAATAATAGCATCAGTTCTTGGAAAGATTGCAGTACTTTTGAAATCAATTTAGCAGCACTTGTTAGCAATTTCGGCAGACTACTTAGGACTTTCATGAGAACAGTCTGAACTCACCCAGTACATTTAAGAAGTAATTAATATTCAGACTATTGGCAGTGTTAGGAGGTTTCATTGCAGTGCAGAAATATAGTGCTTTCAAGAAGGAACCTTTCATGACTTCTCTCTATTCCGTACCTCAAAAGTGACAGATGCTCTGCCTTACAGAGAACCTGGACTACCAAGATATCAACATACAGAATAGTGCTTTGTTAATGATTGATGCTGTGGCAGCCATGTGATTGATACAGAGACAACAGCCTTTTGGAGTAGTTCTCAAAGGGTTAGTGGGCCTTTGGGAACGCAGTGTTCTTAGTTGGCTGGCTCTCGGTTAAGTTCCTGATAACGCTGTTTCATGGGCTAGTTTGTAGAAGAATTTTATGGATGTAATTTTGTAGATCATTAACAAAGTGCAATACGTGTTTTCACAGAAGAATTTATATATTTAGTATTGTTTTCTAGATAGGCCACATTTCTATGTAAAAAGCCATCTTGAAAAAGATGGAGATCATCTCTGTCACTTACTTGTGCTCCCCCCCCCGCATATTCTCTCAGCAGAGGCTCTGCAGTACACACTCAAGCGGAAGTCATTATAGTTAATTTTCATTGTTGTTATTGTTCTGCTCGCAGTGAATCTTCCACACTTTGTGTGTAAAATTGTTACATGTAACTAACTACATCTTCCGTTTCTACACTGGATCTATTCATTCAAAGAATGTTTTATTCTTAAATGTTTCTTATTTGTTCAAGCATCTCTGAAAGTCATTAGCATAGAAGGCGTTGAATAAATATTTAAGAAACTAGGATAGTGCTTAGGTGCTAAGGTAATGACATTTAGCTTTCTTTGTTCACATCACAATGATTCTGCAACAATTTAGAGTGTCTATGGAAGAATTGTGCATAAAAATGCTGATTGTGAGGGTAAGCCAGAAGACTTTCCTGTTCTAATAGGAATGCAGCCAATTATTTCCTGATTTCGCTGCCCATTGGAAGTTAAAATATTTTCTGACTTTTACATACGCTGTGTAACTTTGTAAAACTCTTTTTTAAATGTTTGTAATAAAACCCTCCAACTTTTCATTAATCTATAACTCAGTTATTGAATGGATTATTTTAATTCAATCATTTTTAGGTCTCGCCTAGCGCCGCTCTAGGAGAAGGCCTCTTGGAATCACTTCAGACTTCCAAGAGACTTCTCCGTGTGGGTCTGTCACTTTCGTGTGCAGCGACGGGCACAATGATAGCTGCATTCCTTTCAGCGCACACGCACCAAAATCGGGTATTTTTTTAAGGGCCTTCGTTTTAACCTTTTTTTGTCGCAGAAGTCTGTTTTTTACTGCAGAATTCTCATCGTTATTGCCTCAAGTGCATCACTGAAATACAAATTAATACAAATATTTTCATTTTGTCTGAGGCACATATTTTAGACTCTTGTTTTATTCCTCTGTGTTTATTTATTTGCTCCCTCCCCCTCGGGTGGGTTGGTTCCGCCCAAAAGACTGACACTCGCCTCACCGATTGAGCGATGGTGGTGGACCGTCTGCTCTCGCACAGCGATTGGCTGGCTTCGAGGGGGACCTCAGTCCCATGCTGACTTAAGCTAACAGGGCAGATCGAGCATGCTCTCACCCACCACGCCCCCTCCCGCGCTCGAGGCTGCGCAAGGAGGAAGTACGTGGGAAGCTGGTGTTAATAGCGACAAAGGGACTCAGCCGTTGGTCCTGTCTGGCGGTACCCAGCTGCAGAAGGGCACTGAGGGCCGCTATCTGCTGTCCGGATCACCCTTCGGGCGAGCATCTACCCGTGAGGCTCAGTGCGTAGCCTGCCACAAGAGAGCTCGGTGGTGAGATTTATGTTTCTTTGTCGGGGAGCCTTGGGCTGTGAATGTTGCCTGGGTGGGTCTGAGCGGCTGATTTAGTGGTCTTATTCATGTAAAGTGCATCCCTGGGGCTGCCCTTGTGAATTGTCTTGTAAATACCTAATGTTATGGAAGGCGGCCCCACTGAATGCTTATCATATATGTATATACGTGTGTGTATATGTAAATGTATATAACTAGGTTCTATTGTCGATTCCTGATTGTACTGATCTGTGTCGGATTTTAATGATGCTCTCAGCTCAGGTTTACAGTGTAATTGAATCCTTGTGTAACATCCTGGAAATAGGATATTTATCTGAGATATAATTAGGGGGGGTGTAGGAACATGCTCAACATACTGTGGCCGAACTGTTTGCTTGGCATGTGGGCGGCTAGCTTCAGGCTCCAATCAGCCATGTCATGGCGCCTCTTGTCAGGCACTGGTCTAGTGGGCGCTTTGTGGTGCGGGTGTATCTGCAGAGTGTCCCTCGCCACAGGTCGTTGCGTCTCCATAGATCTGAATGCTGCGTCTGTCTGCGGGCAGGCTTCGAGGCAGGGGAAGGATACTCCGCCGCAGGCGGTGGGCCTCCCGCCTAGGGATGCTTTGCTCTCCGCTGGTGCTTCGAAGTGTACACGCTGCTTCGTGGCACTGAGGCCTGCGCATTTGTACCCAGATGACCAGCATCATGTGTGTGCGTTGGAACCAGGGGGGGGGCAATCAGGCTCGGGCAGTGTGCTCTGGCTGACCCACGGGGTAACATGGGTCACCCAGCGCCGATTCCAAAACATGTCCCTTTTTGTTGCCGGAGGTGAGGCCGGGCGTGACACTGTTTAACACACCAAAGAGTGCACATTTCAATTACTTTACATGTGGGAACACCTCTCCTGTTGGTCAAAGGGGCTCCCTGTGATTTTAACTTGTTCCAGCCCAAAATAGCCCTTGGTGTGAACTGTTCTGGCCCTCAGAACTAGGTGTGGCACCAACCCCAGTACCAGCAGTAAAGAGCTTGGGCTTGAAGATCGATTCTGATCTGTCAATGTCTAGCCCGGTATCGGCAGTGGTGGGTATCTGTATGGGCCTACTTAGGCAATTACGGAAACTTGTTCCACTCCTTTCCACTGCGGTCCTGCAATCATTTGTATCAGCTATGGTCATCTCCCGGCTAGACTATGGGAATGCCCTTTACTTAGGCAACCCACAGAAGCTATTGAGGAGGCTGCAGGTGGTACAAAAAGAAGCAGCCAGGTTAATTTTTAACCTCCCTAGGTGTACGAGAGCCACCCCCCTACTGCATAAACTGCACTGGCTGCCTATTGAACAGCGGGTGCACTTTAAGAGCTTTTGTATAGCCCATAAGGCCCTATTTGGAGATGCGCCAAAATATATAAGAGACTGAGTACAAAAGTACGTGCCGGGACGGGCTCTGCGTTCCTCAGAGGCCTGTAGACTAGCCTCCTCTAGATACAACCTTAAGACCAAAGGGGGCAGAGCGTTCTCCGTCCTCCTGCCACGGATCTGGAACGACTTACCAGAGTCCTTGCACAAGGAATCAGCCCTGCTCCCCTTTAGAAAGATGTTAAAAACCCACCTGTTTAGAGAAACACTGACATCTGTTTAATCCTCCGTCCGGCAGTCATGCAGTGCCCTGCTTCTTCTTTTAAGCGCTTAGAGACCAGTGATAATTTGCGCTATATAAAAATAAAATAACATGGAGACGCGTGAGCGCGTCAACCAAGATGGCCGCCGCCACCCGAGCTCTGTGATAGAATCGACCCGTTTTTCATTTTAACAACGAATTTTGTGTCAACATTTCGGCGCAAATGGCAGCGCTTGCCTGCTCTTGCTTATTCCTACCTGGGAGGTGATTTTCGATCGATTTCTACTGGCGGAAGTCTCCTTTTTGGCTCCATGGTTCCTGCTCCCAGCCTCCCCTTCAGGTACAGCCAGCCTTCAATGATTTAGGGGCGGAGTGTTCTTCAGGAAAAGGCCTGGTTTGGGCCTAGCCACACCCACAGTCCAAATTAGCTGCTGCACGACTAGTTTTGAAGAGATTTTTGATGGTTTTTCTCCATAATTACCTCTTTTATCTTGCATTTTGGTGCTATTTTTCGCATTTTGTGTAATATTCACGCCTAGTTGTGAATTTCATCACCTCAAAATGGAAACAAAAATACAGTTACTAATAAAAGAAAGCAGCAAGTTTCTGCTCCCCCCAATAAATCTAAAGTGGTGGAGTCATCTGAGCCCTCCCTTGCATTAATTTTGGAGCAACTTCAAGCATTGCGTCTGAATACTGACACTATTGCCTCAGAAGTTAAAAATATCCGTAAAGATATGGCTTCTGTATCGATGAAGGTGTCTGATAATTCTATCAAAATCCAGGATAACAAAAATAAAATTGACGCTTTCACACCTTTAATGGCTAAAATAAATCCTATGAATGCTCTGCTGTTGGACATGGAAAATCGTAATAGGCAATACAACCTTGGTATTTTTAATTTGCCTAAAGAAGTTGAAGGGCCTGACTGTCGCTTATATTTGGAATCTTTACTCCCTGGTCTTCTGAGTATCAAGTTTCCAGAAAAATTTGAGGCGGATAAAGCCCATAGAGTCCCCTCACATCGTAATCCTCGACTTACCAATCCCAGGCAAATGATATTCAAAGTTCTACGTCATCATCATCTGGTTTTAATCAGGAAAGCTGCGAGAGAAATTCCTTCACTTTTAGTGAATGGTCACAAAATGTTTATTCACCAGGACTTTGCTAAGGAAACGGTTGCTAACCATAAAGAATTTTCTGCTTATCGCCCACAGCTGAGAAGCCTTGCATTTAAATATGGTCTCTTTGATCCTTCGACGATGCGCATCTGGAAAGACAACTTTTCTAAATCTTTTCAACGTCCTGAAGATTTAAGGCAATTTCTTGAACAACAAGCCTCACCATCCATTTCTGGCCATGCTTGTGGAACTGGTGTGCGTTTCCATGTTTCTATTTATGTTTCTTGTTTGTTCCTTTTTCTTTCTTTTTCTTTTCTCCTATTCCTATCTCGCATATAGAGTTGCTATCTTTATTAATGCTCTAGTCATGTTTTTCTTCATCTCTTCTTGTTTCTATCCTTTTTCTTCCTTGCTTCTTATTTCTAATGGCTAATCTTCACAATATTAAACTCACTTCTCTTAACGTGAAGAGTTTGCGACACCCAGTTAAACACACGAAAATTTTAGATTACCTAGGTAGTTGTAAAGCTGATATCTGTTTTCTTCAAGAAACTCATGTTGATGATAAGATATTACAGTATATGAGCAAAAAGTGGGTAGACACTATTATATCTTCTCCTGCTAAGGGAAGGAAAAATGGGGTTGCAATTTTCTTTGCTAAAAGATTGCACTTTCAGGTTCTAAGTAAACTTTCGGACTCTGAGGGCAGATATATTATAGCCAAAATTAAAATTCACGATTCTACTTTATTTTTGCTCAATATTTATGGTCCTACGGCAGATGATCCGGCGTTTTGGTCCACTATCACTACTGAAGTTTTAAAATTGGGTAACGTTCCATTGATTGTTGGGGGCGATTTTAATTTTATTGCAGACCCATTGTTGGACAGGTTATCTGCCACTAAATTTCATCCTCCCAAAGTGTTCCATGCATTTAAGGCCTTTCTCCATACCACAAAATTAGCAGATATTTGGCGCTTACATTTCCCCACTGAAAAATGTTTTACTTTCTTATCCAATCCTCATGCTTCCAACTCCAGGATTGATTATTTTTTAATTTCACCATCTCTTATTCAATCTGTAACTACCCCAGTCATAGGTACTATTGATATATCGGATCATGCTTTAATTTCTTTTATTTTAAATGTTTCTTTCACTTTCCCTAAAAAAACTAGGTGGTGTATGAATACTGGTATTGTTCGTACTGAAAAACATAAACCTAAATTGCTACAGGCTATTCAGGATTACTTTTTGTTTAACCCAGAAGATTCTACTTCAGTTGTTAATAGCTGGGATGCTTTTAAAGCTTATATTAGAGGTGCTACAATTTCTATTATGGCTCATGAGAATAAGCTGTTCAATACTAACGTTAAACATTTAGAGAAGCAAATTGAAAAATTTGAGCGTTTATTCATTACATCCAATGATCCCCAATACAAAGTCAAGCTACAAAAGCTTCGATACGAATTCAATGCTATCCTTAGTAATAGAGCTGGGGTTCAACTTGCTAACTCTAATGCTCGGTTCCGTTTTAACTCCAATAGGTATGGGAAACTCCTTGCAAACTACTTACGTATTAAAAGGGATAAAACGCAGATTACCTCTATTCATGGTCCTCTGGGCAAGATAGCATTGTCCCATAATGATATTGTTGAACAATTCTTAACGCTTTATTCCACCTTATATAATAAACCAGATTTTTGTGATAATTCATTAATTGATGCATTTTTAAGTTCTTGTGCTTTACCTCACATTTCTCCTTCAGACAGACTTGGATTAGATTCACCCGTCACTAACGATGAAATCCTAACGGCTATCAAGTCGCTAACCAAAAATAAATCTCCAGGACCTGATGGTATCCTTGCTGAATTTTATAAAGAATTCCAAGTCCACCTTCTACCCTATTTATTTCAACTATTTTCATTTTTTGTTTCTTCTGGAACCATTTCAGGATCTTTTGCGGAAGCTTTAATTGTTGTCCTCCCTAAGCCTGATAAGAATCCCACTTTAGTTTCTAATTACAGACCTATTTCCTTAATAAGTCAGCATTGTAAATTGTATGCTAAAATCCTTGCCACTAGATTAGCCCCTGTTCTTCATTCTATTATTCATCCTGACCAGTCAGGATTTATTAAGAATAGATATTCTGCTAACAACACAAGAACCCTGTTACATGTTATTGAACAGAGCTCTAACCTTTTTGACCCTGCAGGAGTTATGGCTTTAGATGCGGAAAAAGCCTTTGATAAAATTCATTGGCAATTTTTATTTAGTACTTTATTGTCATTTAATTTTGGCCCCTCTTTTATTCGTATGGTCTCAGCCTTATACTATGCCCCCACTGCTCGTTTATTTATCAATGGCCAAATTTCCTCTCAATTTTCCCTTTTCTCCACTTTTATTTCTATTGGGGATAGAGACTTTTCTTAATTATATCCGTAATTGTGCTGATGTTCAAGGTATTACAATTAAAGATGTTACTATTAAAACTTTAGCTTATGCAGATGATGTGTTATTATTTATTAGTAATCCAATTTCCTCTGTGCCATCCTTATTAGACATTATTGCTAAATATTCGATCGTTTCTGGATATAAACTTAATGTTACTAAAACAGAATTTTTCCTCTAAATGTTTTTGTACCTCAGATATGTTACCTGTATCAGATATTATTTGGCAAAAAGTAAACTTAAATACCTGGGCATTCTATTTTCCTCGTCTTTATCATCAACATTAAAATTGAATAGTAATTTCATACTTGAATATGTTAAAAATAAGACCTCCAGATGGTCCTCTCTTAATCTTACTTGGTGGGGGAGAACGGAATCTATAAAAATGAATATTGCTCCAAAACTTTTTTACTCCCTTGCCATGATTCCCACTCAATTTCCTCAAAAATTTTATAAAGACATTGATAAATTGTTATCCAAATTTCTTTGGAACAATAAGCCGCCCCGAATTGCATACAAAAAGTTGAAAATCCCCAAATGTCAGGCAGGTTTATCATAAAGCTTTTATACTTAAACAAAGTTCCTTATGGTTTAATGTTTCCCCTCTACTTAAACCCCCTACTTGGTTTGATATAGAAAAATCTATTGTTGATCCTTTCCCTCTCTCCTCCTTGTTAACTATGTCTCATAAGTCCACTATCGTACATCGATCTTCCATAATCAAATCCTCAAGATTGATACTCAATGATTTAGACTCAAGTTTTGCTTTACCACTAAGTTCTACTATGGAATTGTCACTTTGGCACAGTACCTTTATTAAATTGAATAGGAAGATAACTTTCTGGACTTCATGGATTAAGGCGGGTATATTCTTTCTTAAAGATGTATTTTGTGATGATGCCTTTATCCCCTTTGATCACCTTCAATTAAAGTTTAAGTTGCCTGATGCTGATTTGGTAAAATATCAATTGTTATGTAATTCAATTTTAGACTCTTTCCCAAATGGTATTCCCTCTACACTTACAACTGATTTGGTTTGTTACCTTCATGCTGTTTCTGCATCTTCCAACGCTGTTTCTATTTTGTATAAAAAATGTGCTACTTCTATCGGTACCAATATTGATGGCCTATCAACATTTTGAAATGCTGAGCTTTCAATTTCTATCTCTAATGACTCAT
Organism: Lissotriton helveticus; assembly: GCF_964261635.1. NCBI lineage: Eukaryota > Metazoa > Chordata > Amphibia > Caudata > Salamandridae > Lissotriton > Lissotriton helveticus. The sequence continues at coordinate 932,801,492 of NC_136059.1, read as the reverse complement.
GTAAGGTTATTTGGCTCAATAACATTTCTGGTTGGCTGCCAGTGTCTCTTTACCAAACAAATGCATATATTTTGTTTAATTCTTTGTGGTCACCAATACGTTTGCATAATGCCAAATTATTGCCATCAAATCTTTGTTGGCATTGTAATTCACACCCTGGTTCGCTGCGTCATATGTTATTTGATTGCCCTATCATATTACAATTTTGGTCTGAAGTTTGGGACATAATATTGAAAATATTACCAATCCATGATGTTCTTTCTTATGAATTGTTAATTTGTAAATCAGTTGTACTAACACATTCTCTTCCTGATTTTAAAGCAAAACTATTTAATTTTTTGATTTTGGCTGCCCTAAAATCAATTACTTTTTGTTGGAAAGATGCTACTTCACTTTCTGTTCATGCTTGGTGGTCATGGATCATACTCACAAGAAGAGGTGCTCAGCAATCGCTTTAGGGAGTTAACCATAATTTGCTTTCTTTTCAATCTTTTTGGTCACCTATAGATTCTTACATGAAGTTGTAATTGTTGCTTTTATGCTTAGTATGCTTGTATAGTTACAACTTGTTTGCAGTTTATATTGTTATGTTTATAGTAACTCTACGTTTTATGTCATATGATATAATATGTACCCTTCCTCTCCCCCTCTTGCCTTCCTCCTTCCTCCCCTATTCTATTTTTCTTTCACTCTGATTGATTGTTCTTTTATGCTGATTTATTGATCCATTATTACCTCTCCATATTTTGTAATGCTCACTTGATTGGATTTTATTGCTATGTAATGCTTCTTTTTTGTAGTGTCTTTTTATGTCATTCTCTTTTGAAACTTCAATAAAATTATTCTGAAATAAAAAATAAAAAATTAAATAACATAACATAACATAACAGGTGTTGTAAAAGCCTTTCCCACTCAGCAAAGCAAATGAGCTCCACAGTTAAATGTGCCCATCCATCGATTTTTCTGATATCCATGTTTATGGGCATGGTTTGCGGAATAGTAGTAAAACAAAATACAAACAATAACTAAATACATCAATCCGCAATCATTATTCTGAACTACTTCATATTTATAAGAGAAGATATGTGCACTGATCTAAACAAGCACTTAACGCTGGATAAATATGCAATACACAGTTACATTTGTCCTTGTCAGTACCTACTATTACTCATCTCTGTGTCCAAGGATGTTAGATATCTCTGCGTCCAAGGAAGAAAGTCAAGCTTCTTGGCTCTACACAGTTGATAGTGTCATTCTGCTTTAAAGAGGGAAGCAATTCAGTTGCCCGTAAATTACATAGACCAGGGTGGCTTCCTTTATATTATAAATGTTTGTTCCTTTAAACTAAGGACAAATTGATGTCTGTTATAGTTCCCCATAGATTTAACTTCCATAAATGTACACCGTGTACGAGATGTATTCTTTGGAAAATCTTACATGTCACTGTCAACTGGTGTGTCATTCACTTTACTAAAGACACAATTAAATTGTCTAATAAAACAAATAGTACTGCCCTTTTAACTTAAGCTTTCCACTCATCTTACCCCGATCTTGTACACAATGTTGCATATTTGTTTACATTTCGCTACCCTTCCCTTATAGTTTCCGATATTTTAATGTATTTTACACACTATGGTGTGTTGTTACTTTTTAAAATGTAAATCACACTGAGAACTATGGGAAGGTCAGCACTATATAAAAATCATATTTAAACGATATGTTAATGAACTTTCATGATTTCATGCTGGTGAAAGTAGGCTTGCATCACTAATAACTGATTTGATTTCCTGCAGCCACATACTTTTCAAGTATTTCAACTTTTACTGTATCACCACCACGGTTAGACTGAGACCAGTTTAATACAGGTTTTGGATTTGGAGTATCCCAGAGCTATTCCACTATAGGAATGGCCTGGGAGATATCTTCAAAAGCAAACACTTCGAATATCCCTCCCACGGCTTAAATATGTACAAGAGACCTTAGCTACCTTGGACCTGACCGATTTCTGGATCAACTCATCTTCCATTACTTGCACTTCTACCTGATTGTTTAAGTCCCATTTTTAGGAGAGCGAGAAAAAACCTTGATACACTCTCGAATTCTTTGACCCCTTAAAGACAGATTCCTGGAAGTGAAACCAGTACCAGGATTCGAGCCCTACATGAACTCTATTGAGTCGCCCTTTACTAAGGTTCTTTACATCCGTTTCAGGTTGGGTGTATACTTCCGCTCACCAATTTTACTGCGAAGTGGAAGGGCAAGACTGTCGGGAATAATATTTGCCAAGCTTGTCATAGTGTAGAAGAAACCGACGAGTACCTTCTACTCTTCTGTTCAGTATTTCTTCGCCAGTGCAAGTGCTGGATAGTGCCCCTATGTATGCGCATAGGAGCCAGTCACTGGAAAGTAGCATTGAGAATTTGTATATCTGATACCACATGTTACAAAATATTCTCTATTGCAAAATTCCTTGAAAGTGGCAGATCCAAGATACTCCACAATGAGGCACCTAGTCAGAGCTATCTGGCACATGCATCAAGGTAGGCTTCTGCGATTCCTTAATTGCCATTATTAAGGAATCACAATTAAGGAATCGCAAAAGCCTATGCATCGAGGAATCACTATAAAAATAGCGATTCCTAAACATTCCTTAAGTGCGACTCGTAAATTGCGAGTTGCAATTAAGGAATGCCTTTCCATTCATTCCTATGGGCTTACAGGCCCATAGGAATGAATGTGAGATTGCATGCCCAATTTGCGAGTACCAATAGGTACTCGCAAATTGCGCATGCAATTTCAAGGGTGCAAGGGTGTCAAAAGGACACCCTGTTGCAGCCCTCAAATTGAACTGTGCACCCATGTTGCGCACAAAGTGTGTAACCTAAAACTTTAAAAAATTCATTTTAGTGCATTTTTCAAAGTTTTTGCAAATTACAGACAAGTTTGATTTGTCTGTAATTTGCAGTCCCAAATAGCGAAATCGCTATTTGAAAGTGCTTCTAGCATAGCATTTAGGGAATCACAAACTGTGATTCCTTAAATGCAATCGCAATTTAGGAATTCGCAAATAATTGAAAATTCTTATATTGCGCATAGGAAACACTTTCATGCATCTCCAAAGGCCAATTTGCGATCCTAAATGGCCGATTTTTGGCGAATCGCACCGTTTGCGATCGCAAAAACCTTTGATGCATGTGCCCCTATGTCTCTATGGGCTGTGTCTTCATTGGTTGAATCCTTACAGTCTGTCAATGATTAGTTTTAAGTTCTTAGTCAGCATTTTGCATATTTTATCCACTTAAAGTATTTTATCACTTTTATTGTACAATTTTTACTAGGGGCAACTTGTTTTTAATCTTGTTAAATGTATGCACTTCAAGCACTCTAGAGCGAACCACATTTATGAACTCATTTCTTTTGTCTCACTGTAATGAGTACATTTCTAAACCATCTTCTCTTAAACATTTACTGTAAAATGTATGATCGTTTGCTTTGGAGGTCTGCAACCGTAATAAAGTGTTTGATGACTGACGTTTTATTGTATTCTACACAATTAGGGGCCAGATTTAGAAAGGCATTCAGACGGTTGCAAAGCCTGCAAATCACTATTTCACAGGGTTTGTGTCCGCTAAATGACTTGCACAAATCTACTATGCTATTTTGGTGATTCTGTAACTGATTACCGAACTGAAAATTGGGTATAGAAATACAGTACGAATCGCAGTTTGGAAGGGGCATATTTAGGGCGTATGTTACAAATTCCAATTTGTAATGTTATGTATCAATAGTTTGTAACCACAATTTCTGTATCAAACCATTGACAGGTTACCAACTCCTTAAAGGAGTCGTTAACGCCTTGGGACCCACCACCCTTTGTGAATGAATATAAAAAATTGTTTGAAAGTAGGCAAGAGTCCAGGGGGCCACCACCAACTCATAACTAAACTTTTTAAGAAATTACTTTTTATTCTTAAATGATGACCAGTTTCCTTTAAAGAATATTGGGCTGCATTTTAAAATAAAAATACTTTATTTAAATTCAATCACAGACATGGTGCTTTGCTGACCCCTGCATGACACCATACCTGGAATGGCATCCAATCAGAGTGAGTTGCACTTTGCAACCTACCTCATAAAAATGTATCATGTGAGTAGAATTGTGACTTAGTCTGAATGGTGATTTTGTGAACTAACCTATTCGTATAAAATCTGATCTGCAAAATCAGGTTTCATTCAAAAACAATTGTAGCGCAATTTATGACTGCTTTTTACAAATTCAATCTTAGTAAATATGGCCATTATTCTGGGCCTACAAATTTAAAGTACCCTTCATTCAGACCTAAATGTGTGCATGTGTCAATGCAATAAAACAAAATACTCCTCTCAGAGATATCCTGTGCAAAAAAGATTACATGTCAAATCCAAATTAACTTGCCCGCTACACGAATGGATCAAATCAAATTAATGCAAGCCTTTGAGATATTCTTTTTTGTGACGTCTTTTCTTTAGGGTGTTGGGTCTGTGAATGCTTCCTGTTGAGAATAAAATGCGGGTACTACTACTTCCCATTAGTGTACAACTAATGGTATTGCACTTCAGTTGATTATTCAATTTACTTTTGGTGAATTGAAGACTAAAAAAATAAGGCTTGCATTTGAATGAGGTAGTGCATGGAAACACATATATCTGATAATACACAATTAAAACACAAGACACTCAATGCCCAGTTAGTGATATTTCTATAAAAAATAGGACATGATGTTAACAGGAATATAGTTAGGGAGGTTAAACTTATGGTGAACTCAGATAAGACTTCAAACACTAGTTTTTATGTGCTTGATGTCATATTATCTGATTACATTGAGCACCAATGCCAGTGTTGCCATTTGGAGCAGTGTTTGGACTTCTTAGGTTCACTGGAATATTCTTAAATAGTTAATTGTGATATTCCTTGCACTATCCTCTTCTTCCTGGGTAACAATATGAGGTCAAAGGGGCAACACTAGATCTGCACGATGTTGTTTTCTTTGCTTATATACAGTCTCTGTAATAGGTAAGGTCCATAGAATTTATCGCTCTCTCCCTTTTCCTTATAGGTCCGGAATCATGACGCTCCCCATAAGTAAAGCTAAGGAAGGTAAATCACCCACTCTTTATCAACTGCAAATGCCACATTGACCGGGCTAAACAGGATAGTGCTCAGTCTGGGAACCAAAAAAAAGCAAATGAAGAAGAGGGGGGGATGAGGGGGGGGGGTTTACCAAGGAGCCCCAAATGGTACAGTCAGGGTGTTTGTTGAACTACCCGTGACCGTGTAGTCACCAACACTTGATACCAAAGGTGAGAAAAAGAACAGTTTGTGACTAGGATTGCATTTGATAGTGGTTCGCATTCTTCCCTTTCCTTATGCTGCGCACCCGTCTTCCCCCATGCACTAACCCATACATGCAACGGCAGCAGACATGCTCCTCCCGGAGTGTGGCTAGGACAGCTGGCACACCAGAGGAGTTCTGTGTCAGCAAATGGCCACAGCCTCTCTGTACACCTCAGTCGGCTTCCTCATTGCTGGCTAGTTGCTCTGTCTCTGTTCCACTTGGTCTTGAAGCAGCAGCTGCCATCCCGATTCCTCACTGCTCTGGCACTGCTTCCGGGGTCTTGGCTCCTTGTCCGTCGGCATCTGCTGGGAGTTCCTTCAGCACACAGTGCCCTTGCGACTCCTCCTCTTCGAGTGAAGCACCCCCGAGGTATCCTTATGTTGTTTTGTAATGGTCCTGGCTCCTCGACCAAAATTAAAGTCCCGCTACTCAGTTTAGGCTGAATCGTCCTAAAAGGTGTAGGGGTCAGCCTATAGAAAAAGAAGGTTTCTTTTATTCGTACTTCAGGTAAATTGGACACCTGGTCACATTAATGGAGCAAGGGTGCTAGACAAAACAATACACCAAAGCTAGGTTTGCAATGATATGTCAGACCCTCTGGTTATAATGGTTCTGGGTGGAAACTAAACAACTCTTGAATGAGGCCCCAGCTGCTGATTTGCCATTTGAAATTTGGCATAAATCAGGTAGCCCAAATGCACCACCTAAATGACAGAAGACACATTAAGTAAAAACTATAATAATGAATTTATGGTACTAAGAGTTTCTGTGTCCATTTTAATGCAGAGTCAAGGATGCTCAACAAATATCAGTTACTGATCCAATTGGCCTCCAGGTTTTTAAGGTTGTTTGCAGAGGGGGAATTAGAAGAAATGAGCCCACATATGGGGGCCGATTATGATGGCGGACGGACCTGAGTCCGTCCGCCACCATAGAGTAGGGGGGAACGTCCGCATGGGCAGCGGCGTTCCCCCCGTGAAGATTAGGATGCGACCGCCAGGGTGGCGGTCACATCCTCAATCCTTAACATTGCGGCGGGTGCAGCTTCAAGCTGCACCCGCCGCAATGTTAAAAATGCATACTTTGCATTTGTATGCAGAAAGCGGCAGGCACCGCGCGGTGCCTGCCAATCTCTGCATACAAATGCAGGGGGGTACCATAGGTACCCCCCATGTGCACCCCCCAACCCCCCTTCACCTAGGGGGCCCGCAACGGGCCCCCGCAGTGAAGTTCCACATGCTTTTCCACGGCGGAAAATCCACCGCGGAAAAGCATGTTTTTAAGCATTTCCTAATATGGTGGACGGTGTCTGAGAGACACCGCCACCATATTAGAGCTTTTCCGCCGCGGGACCGCGGCGGAAAAGCTGCGTACGGACTTCCCGACCCCCCTGCCATCCTAATCTGGCGGGGGGTCTTGTGAATCACCGCAGCGGTGAATCCGCATCCTCGGGGCCGGCGGTGGCTTCCGCCGGCCCCGAGGATGCGGATTCACCGCAATCATAATAGGCCCCTTACTGTGGGAACTCACAGTTATATTGAAGTTTAGGAGCTTCTGTCTCAAACATGGATGTTCACAATCAAGTATTTTGAATGTTGATGTCAACCACAGGGCTGTGGTCACCCACTAAAGCGCCAGGCTGCTACATTACCAATTAGAAACTGGGCAGGGTACGATCCAGAACTGTACAAGGTATAAAGATGTTCCAGGAATACTTCTGGTAACCAATGGAACACAACTACACAGCATTGACTTAAAGGCTGAAAACCTTTGTGTCATTCTGGGGATGTGAAAGGCGGAAGAGTACGAGGTGCTAACGGTCCTTACAGATAGCAAGAAATGTTACAGCAGTTTGATGACCCTTAGAAATTATCTTAGGTTGTTGCTCTGGTGATTCTATTCAGATTGATTGTAAGAGTCTTGTTGCTTTTGTATAATTCACTCACTCCAAGTGATGCAGATCTTCAGTAAGTTGGACTTTGGGATGACCTTCCTGGCACTGAGAGGCCTGCTCCTCTCTTCATTGAGCAACTGAACTTCGACTTCTCCTGGACAGTCAGAGGTTCTTCCTGCATTCATGGTTTAGCGTCAGCTGGTAAAGAGCACAGCCTCCTGCAATGATCATGTCCCTGGTAAATGTTTCTTTCAATACTGGCACAGAGATTATTTGTAAAAGACCCCTATTTATCTCGGTTTGGAGCCACAAGCAGGAAACCAAGGACAACCAAAGTCAAACACTGATTAAAAGTTAATGCTTCCTCTCTTCCTCAAGAATATAACTATTTAGTCTTTATCTTGTCTTTGCAGTCTCTTTTTCTAGTAGAGCTCCAAGGTCTTGTGAACCACAGATGGCTAATATCGGAACATACATTGGCTTTTAAGTCCTCTGTAAGGTAGCAAAGACTTTCACAAGAGACAGGGCATTAGGTGAGAACTAAAAAGGAAATGCACAACGCCAAGGCAGTTCCTTTCTTGCCACACTCTATGATCTACTGCTGATAGATCTCAAAAAAAGATTAGGGCACTCATATAGTTGTAATCGGCAGCCCTTTGAAGTTGTATGAAACAGTCACTAATACAGATACTGGGCTCCTATTAGGACAGAATCGGGCTTGGAAATCATCTAGTATTAAGTGATCCTTCATATATAAACACAATTGATTTACTGGCGAGGTTTGTAGAATTTTGGTCACAGTGAGCTTTTTCATAAGTGGTTTCACAATGCCTTGAACTCAGATGGAACAATTAATGAGTGTAGGGAGAGACACAGCTGCTAAAGAAATCACACTGCTAGAGCACAGCCAACAACATATAAAAAGGGAAAATAATGGAGTTTCAGTAACCACAAGGGAAACCTATGCCTGACAATGGAAGGGTTGTGGAATTCACCCTCAACATACCGCATAACTCTAGTTGTGGGAAGACGCCCAGAATAGGGGGGCAAGCTGGTTGTCTTGTACACCATTTCCTACAGCGAGCGGATAGGGGTGGATTACCATTTTTTGGAGCAATGGACAGAGTATCCTAAGCAGTACCGACCATCAACGAGGTACTCATACGTGCATGACCAGCATGTATTAAATGCACACGAATAAGATGATGACATTCAAAAATGGGGGATTGGATTGACTTTACAGTTGAGTGCCAGCAGGAAGTCTTCCCAGAGGGGTGCAGGGTAAAAAGGGCTGTAGCCATGTACTATGTTATGAGGAACATTTATGAAGTGCATTTATGATCAAAGGTCTCTTGATGATAACAGAAATAAGGAGATGGTCACTGAAAACAACATTTTCATCAATAACTCTGTAATCCCACTTCCAGTCATCGCTTAGCCTGGTGTGAGAGAGCAGCAGGATTTATCTTTGAATGTACTTCCTTTCAACAACGCTATTCTCTATTGAAGTAACTAATGTAAAAAAGAGGTGAGCAGTTTTAGTAGGCTGATAGATCTTCAAGTCAATTATGGCAAAACCAAGGGCAGGTCAGAGGAAAAGAATATGGGTGTCATGGCACAACCTTGCCAAGCTAGGTAGAGAAAATCTTTCCCCACACATATCTGCTTCAATAATCAGCTAGAAATCAAGCGGGGACCTCGTATTGCATGGCGATAAAGCTACAGACTTATTTTGGAACGTACATCATTATCTTAGTGGCCTAAAGAGGAGGGATAGAGGTATCTGTATCACAAGGGGAGGGGGTACAAAGGTACGTCTTCTGGGGGACAAAAGGCGCTGGCATGGAGGACTCAGGGTTTAAATGGATCACTGAGACCAAAATAATTTTGCCAATTTACTAGGCAAAAATGCTTTAAAAAGCTACATTTAACATAATTGCCATGCTTGAAATAGTCAATCATATTTTCAGAAAACAATCAACATCAGGGTTTGTCAATATTCCTCAGATGAGATTCCCTCTTTCCACAAAACACCTTGTATGCTTTGGGCCACTCATTCACACAGCAACACAGAACAACAAGCATTTGCAATGCAAAAGGTCTCGCATTAGGAAAGTTTGAGCTATTGGTATTGTAAATGAAATTTTTTTATTTATGTGTTGGTTTGGAAAATAGTGAATTGAATAGCTTTGTCATTTACAATGCTAATAGTTTTAACTTTCGCAAATGTGACACCTATAGCATTTGTAATGCAATATGTGTTGTATTTACGTGACTTAGATGTATTGATATTACAAATAAAAATGGCTTTTATTTTTTTAATAATTAATACTTAAGTTATTGTAATTTATAATGGCAATAGCTTTTGTAAATAACTTTTGTGAAGATTATGTTCATTGTATTTTATTGTGATGAAAATCCAAGAACAGAAGTGAACTATTAACATATTTTTGTGACATTTGTAATGAAGCTTGAAACACTGAGAGAACATATTTGAACCAGTTGTTGAATGGTTGCAAAGATTGATGCTGTGGTGGCACGGAGTGATGTTGTGGTGGCGACAAGTGATGCTGTGGCATTCAGTGATGCTGTGGTAGCGCATAGTGATGTTGTGGTACCCCTGAGTGATGCTCTGGTGGTGCTGAGTGATGCTGTGGTGATGCGATAGATAGATAGAGTGAGGGCGATAGATAGATAGAGTGAGGGCGATAGGTAGAGTGAGGGCGATAGGTAGAGTGAGGGCGATAGATAGATAGATAGAGTGAGGGTGATAGAGAGATAGACAGATAGAAGGGTGATAGATAGATAGACAGATAGATAAAGTGTATTTATGTTGCATTGAGTAGAGTGTAAGTATGAGGCATATAATTATATGGCACTGAGTGGTAATATGGGGAGTGTATATTGTATTCAGTAGAGTGTAATTGTGTGCCGTGTAATTATGTGGCACTGAGTGGTATTTGGAGTGTATGTTGCATTGAGTGCAGTGTAATTATGTAGCGTGTAATTATGTGGCACTGAGTGGTAATATGGGGAGTGTGTGTTGCATTCAGTAGAGTGTAATTATGTGGTGTGTAATTATGTGGCACTGAGTGGTATTGTGTGGAGTGTGTGTTGCATTCAGTAGAGTGTAATTATGTGGTGTGTAATTATGTGGCACTGAGTGGTATTTGGAGTGTATGTTGCATATAACTATGTAATTAAGGAACAGTCAGCAACCCAAAATACCCTTGAGGGCTTGGGTGAGTAAGTAGAAAGGTATAGGTGCCTTCAAGGGGATTTGTTTAACAAAATATAATTAAACGTGATTCAACTAACTCTTTAGGACAGGTCAATGGTCCTTATTCTTGAAAGGACCATTGACTTGTCCTAAAGAGTTAGTTGAATCACGTTTAATTATATTTTGTTAAACAAATCCCCTTGAAGGCACCTATACCTTTCTGCATATAACTATGTGGCACTGAGTGGTATTTGGAGTGTATGTTGCATTGAGTGCTGTGTAATTATGTGGCACAGCGTGGTATTGTGTGGGGAGTGCATGTTGTATTCAGTAGAGTTTAATTGTGTGGCGTGTAATTATGTGGCACTGAGTGGTATTGTTTGCAGTGTATGTTGCATGAGTGCAGTGTAATTATGCAGCCTATAATTATGTAGCACTGAGTGGTATTGTGTGGAGTGTCTGTTGCATTCAGTAGAGTGTAATTATGTGGTGTGTAATTATGGGGCACTGAGTGGTATTTGAAGTGTATGTTGCATTGTGTGCAGTGTAAATATGTGGCGTGTAATTAGGTGGTACTGAGTGGTATTTGGAAAGTATGTTGCATTGAGTGCAGTGTAATTATGTGGCGTGTAATTATGTGGCACTGAGTGGTATTTGGAATGTATGTTGCATTGAGTGCAGTGGAATTATGTGGAGTGAAATTATGTGGCACTGAGTGGTATTTGAAGAGTATGTTGCATTGAGTGCCGTGGAATTATGTGGCGTGCAATTATGTGGCACTGAGTGGTATTTGGAGTGTATGTTCCATTGCAGAGTGTGTGAGGGTGCTGAGTGTGAGGGAATGGTGGCATGCTGCGCTTTAGATGAATATGTTTAAAAGTAAAGTGTGCCATACTGCGATTGCTACAATAGTTAATTGTGAATGCGTTAACAATTGATGTGTGCACTGATGGCTGGTGGTGTGTGTGCCTGTAGAAATGGTGCACTGATGGCTGGTGGTGTGTGTGCCTGGTGAAAGCGTGCACTGACGGCTGGTGGTGTGTGTGGGCCTGGCCGGCTGGTGGTGTGCGTGCCTGGTGGAAGCTTGCACTGATGGCTGGTGGTGTGTGTGCCTGGTGAAAGCGTGCACTGACGGCTGGTGGTGTGTGTGCCTGGTGAAAGCGTGCACTGATGGCTGGCGGTGTGTGTGCCTGGTGAAAGCGTGCACTGATGGCTCGCGGTGTGTGTGTGTGTGCCTGGTGAAAGCGTGCACTGACAGCTGGTGGTGTGTGCCTGGTGTAAGCGTGCCCTGACGACTGATGGTGTCTGTGCCCGGTAAAAGTGTGCACTGACGTCCGGTGGTGTGTATGCCTGGTGAAAACGTGCACTGATGGCTGGTGGTGTGTGTGTGCCTTTTGAAAGCATGCACTGATGGCTGTTGCTGTGTGTGTGCCTGGCCGGCTGGTGCTGTGTGTGCCTGGTGGAAGCATGCACTGATGGCTGGTGGTGTGTGCATGGTGAAAGCGCACACTGACGGCTGGTGGTGTGTGTGCCTGCTTAAAGCGTGCACTGACATCTGGTGGTGTGTGCCTGGAGGAATCGTGCACTGACGGCTGCTGGTGTTTGTGCCTGGTGAAAGCGTGCATTGACTGCTGGTGGTGTTTGTGCCCGGTGAAAGCGTGCACTGATGGCTGGTGGTGTGTGTGTGTGTGCCTGATGAAAGCGTGCACTGATGGCTGGTGCTGTGTGTGTGTGCCTGGTGAAAGGGTGCACTGATGGCTGGTGGTGTGTGGGTATGCCTGGTGAAAGCGTGCACTGATGTCTGGTGGTGTGTGTATGTGCCTGGTGAAAGCGTGCACTGATGGCTGGTGATGTGTGTGTGCCTGGTGAAAGCATGCACTGATGGCTGGTGGTGTGTGTGTGCCTCTGATGGCCGGTGGTGTGTATGCCTGGTGAATGCATGCACTGATGGCTGATGGTGTCTGTGCCTGGTGAGAGTGTGCACTGATGGCCGGTGGTGTGTATGCCTGGTGAATGCGTGTACTGATGGCTGGTGGTGTGTGTGCCTGGTGAAAGCGTGCACTGATGGCTTGTGGTGTGTGTGTGTGTGTGTGTGCCTGGTGAAAGCGTGCACTGACGGGTGGTGGTGTGTTCCTAGTGAAAGCGTGCACTGACGGCTGGTGGCATGTGTGTGCCGGGTGAAAGCGTGCACTGATGGCTGGTGATGTGTGTGTGCCTGGTGAAAGCATGCACTGATGGCTGGAGGTGTGTGTGTGCCTCTGATGGCCGGTGGTGTGTATGCCTGGTGAATGCATGCACTGATGGCTGATGGTGTCTGTGCCTGGTGAGAGTGTGCACTGACGGCCGGTGGTGTGTATGCCTGGTGAATGCGTGCACTGATGGCTGGTGGTGTGTGTGTGTGTGTGTGTGTGCCTGGTGAAAGCGTGCACTGATGGCTGGTGGTGTGTGTGTGTGCCTGGTGAAAGGTAGAAGGAAGCGCTATGGACTGTGTGTGAAATCCAAGAAAGAGTTCAGAATGCAAAGGCAGAGGGCAGCTCGGGTTACAAGCTGCCTTTGAAGAAGATCAGACAGCACAGGGCAACCATGCCAGCATTCCAAGGAGCAGACGGTCGTTCACGTTAGAAGTGTGATGCCCTGAGGACATATGGCACTGTGATGAGCCTGGGAGACAAACGTAGACGCTAAGTGAGTGCCTGAGGAGATAAGGAGAGGAAGGAATTCCTTTGAAGCTTACACCAGGAATATTTTACAGATCTTGATTTTGCTAATTTTGGTCATAGATGGCACCAGGTGTCCATATAAGTGTCACTTGGAAGCACACAAGTGCAGTGCGTTGGGTTTAAAGTTCTTTACAGTGCAAGGTGCCTCATCCTCGAATTCAACAGCAACCATTTTGCTATGCTGTGCATTGCATATTGAAAGTGAAACAATCAGCTGCCTTAACAGTGAACGAATAACATTCCAGAGCATGATTCTCCTGTGAAATCCTACGCTTAATGTTATTGGAATTAAAGTACAATAAGGAAATTTAAAGTGTTTTGTTTTCATCACAAATTATATCCACGTATTCTGTCCTGAACACCGATCAGTGTGATATGTTACGAAAGGCTGGTTCTAACATGAATAAGCAATTTCAGGAGGAAGATGTCTCTGTTATAAAATGCAGGAGTGGGACAGGATAAACACGGTGAGACTTATAAACCAATATTTCTGTATCCCTTCAGGCTGAAGCAGGCAGTGATGATATGCTCGGTTATTCTAGTGTTCATTAGTGAGAAAGCCTTTGATGTGCGAGCGAGTGAGCAAATGGTGGGGGCCAGTGGGAGAGGTGAGGGGGGAGTCACGGGGAGATTAGCAAGCGGCCGTGAAGTGCAGGCGGGGGGCGGGGAGCAGAGCCTTTGAAGAGCCAGTCAGTGAAAGGCTGATAGGCAGAATAGGCAGAAGCTCGTGCACGAGGCGTGCACTTCCGAAAATCCGGATCGTAAAAGTCAGCTTTGTGGATGGACGGCATTAGGTCTCTCTCTTCGCGAGACCTAAAAATTGTATATATTTCTGGTAAGATGTCAACCCAATCTACCCCTTGGACATCTGGCTTGGTTGTAATATTTTGCATTGCAATCATTTGTTAAGAGAATTTAGAAGATGTACTTAAATATCAGTTTTGTCTGTATTTCTTAGAGGAAATGCCCTTTAAAATTTTCTAAAATATTTTCACCAGCTTGCAATAGTTAAACTCTGGGGAAGTATTAGATGTTGTGTGCGGGCACAACTGAATGAATGTATTTAAGGATGGCTGGGAGACAAAAACATTGAACACCAGTAATGCTTATTATTGCAATTACAGGATTTTCCTCCCGAAACATTTTCTTTCCAAACTGCTACAGGGATTATTGACTTCCTTTCGTTGTTGTGTTCAGTGTATATTTGCTCATTACTTAAGTTACCAAGATTTATTGTCAGGATAAGGATTTTCTTTCTGCACACAGGACCTTTGACCTTAGCATTTGGCAGTTGACGCTTCGCTATTATTTATGGTAATTTAACTTTGGCGAGTGACACTGGGAATTTGGTACAGGGCGCTCATTTGAGCAGGTACTACTGTTTCATCGGAATCCAGGAAACATTCCTACTCTGCGCAAATAGGAGATTTAGCAGTAGACATATGTAGTGGCGGCTCTCACAGGTAAGAGCGGTGAGCCAGGGTGGGGTGGTGTAAGTCGATAGACGAAGGGATAAGTAATATTAAATAAATAAATAAAACCACTTACTTTGCATTTGCCACTTTGGCGGCATACACCTCTCCCAACCCCGCCCCGCCCTACTGCTCTTACCTGTGTGAGCCACTACTGGGCTTCTGTCATCGGAGCGATTATCTATTTCATCTAAACTTAATGTTTGCATTTATGGTCAACTCCAAAATCTGGATCTGAAATAGTACAAATTTCAGAGGCTAGGTGTTGCTAGTATTCAAGTATAGCGCAAAATATTACAGTTTATTTTTCTTAAATCAAATTAGAAGTATTTTAATTCAAAAAAGAAATGTCAAATTATCTAAAATATTTATTTGAAACCTAGTACTATTACAACAAATGAAGTCATTAAATGTGCATTAAATAATTAAAATATGATTATTTTACACATATTTTTTCAAGAGTCATTTTTATAAAATCCTGTCCACAGTAACAATTTAATTTCACGTGCCAAATTAATCAAAATATTTTGTACTTTCATTTTATAGTAGTTTAAAAGTTTAATGTAATTTTATTTTTTAAATAGGTTTATTATTCAAATCCTTTCATAAATATATATGCCCCAATTACGATGTCGGTCAGAGTTGCCTCTGACCAACAACCTTTCGGTGAGGGAACCGTCTGACCATAGTTCTGCGGTTCTGAACACCTTATCACGATGCAACCGCACATCCTTAAGGGATTAGGAGGAGCTTCCGACCGACCGACTGGCTGCATGAGCCCATCAGAAGGCGTCGATCGGTCCCTCCTACTGCAGCCTCAGACTGCATGAATCCTAATGCGTCGGTCGGACCGCAGCAGTAGATGTGATTCGGACCGCAAATGACAAGCTGTCGGATGCGGTCCGAACCACTTCCTAATGAGGCCATAGACTTTAAAATTAAACAAAATATAGAACTAATGTTATTTATTTAATAGTATTTTATATGGGTTATTACTTTAAGGCACTGCCTCTAATATTGTCTATGGAGGTGTTTTGCAGTATCTGTGTGGTGCTTGGCTTACTCCAAGGATGGGCTGGAGAACATTTACTAATATTTCGACACCTTTAGAGCTGTAGTGACTTTAGAAGAGTAGTTTGTCTTTTGCGTTTGAGCATTTGCAGTAGTCTGTCCCTCCCATACATTTCCCCAAATATCTACCATTTCACAGTCGGAATTACCAATTTTCCAACCAAGTCCCCTTGTCACTTTCACATTTACTACTAAAAAGTTGGCTTAGAAGTGTGGAGTTCTCCAGCATCATGTCGGGGATCTCCGCGCAGAACAAATAGGAGCTGCAGAGGCCTCAGACCAGAGGTTAGTAAATATAATTTTGTAGTATGTGAGTAGCACTACTGGTACTTCTGGTACTACATAATGGAGTTAATCAACAAGCCCCCTTGATTTGGAATATTGCCATACTTAAACTTCAGCACCTGAGAAAATTTAGAGGAAAGGAGAGAACACCGCCTATTTTTCTTCAATGGGGTTCAATAGAATGTGCTTGTTTTGTATGTCAAGTTCTGAAGGCATCACCAGGAAGGTTCATCAGACAAACTTTTGCAAGAAATTCTGCCAGATCGATGCAGGAGGCACTTTATTGTCTTTATATTATTAGATCTGTCAACATATGCCATCAACTTTAATCGTTTACATGTGTTAGCCATATTTAAAATTGGAAAAAATTACTTTATGGTGGAGGTGCATTTGTTTTATTCACTAATAAATAACACGTCTTCCAAATGCACGGAAAATGGCTTTTCAGCACAGCAATTATGGAATGGTCACTTTACACAAGTTTGCAATGGGATTCAAATAGCACTAGGGGTGTTCATGTACCACTTTATATGTTTGGATATCAGGTGGTCAAGGCCTGTTTGAAATTATTTAATAGTAAAACAGTTTCAGCCTTAGCATAAAATATACTTAAAAGGTTTGTGTTTACAAAGTAATAACATGGGAAAATCACATAATATAATTTTTTTAGGATTAATCCTTGGGTATGGATATGTGAAACTGTGTTAGGAATAGAGGTGAGGTTTGAATCAAAGTTGCAAAAAAACCACTCAATAGTTTAATATTCGACTATTGCGAAAAGATGTATGGGAGAATTCAAACATAGCAGACGTCCTCCAATAATTACATTGTTCTGCCTGCACAGTGTACTCAAATACTTTTCATGTCCTGGACAGAGCCGAGCTCGTAAGAAATCTAAATATAGCAGGTCGAAGAGAAAAAATACTGTTGATTGATACACAAGGGGAGAGAAATCTCAAAGTCTCAAAGGTAAATCCTTGCAGAAGAAACATCCTCTGCCACAGATTCGAGCACAAGGGTGCACACTATAAATATACTAATTAACAAGATAGAAATCATTAGCGTATGATCAAGTGTGCTACTTCGAAAAAAACGCAGAAGTGTAAGTAGAGTGTACTTCAGGCGTCAAGAATTAGCTTCCTTTCTCACCCTTGTGCGGTTATGTTGATCCGCTGCTTAAAGTCCTTGGGCTCATTGTCAGGGCAGCGGTGTGCTCTGAAGTAGAGATAACATTTATTGCAGCAACTAACGCTGATGAGAGTAACGCGAACGTGGGCTCCATAAATCAAGCACCTTGAAGAGGAAGGACTGAGCCTAGTTATTTATTTATTTATAAAGTTTTATATAGCGCGAACAAGATCCCGAGGGATATCAGAGCGCTTTACAATAGATAGGAGGAAGGACATAAATGCAAAATCGACATCAAGTAGGAGTAAAACACATTTATATATTAGATATGTTCTACTGCAAATGGAGATGTTGAAATTCATGGGATCAGTTATATATTTCCGTTCTTACTCGCCTCTTCCATCTTCCCAATTGCAGAACCTGGCTACTCCAGACACCCAGCAGCCATACATGGAGATGCACTGTAGTCTGTTGGCAATAGTGACATTTCCTGTTCCGTGCAACATAGTAAAAGGGACAGGAAGCAGAGAAGGTTGGTGCTTTCTGAACTAATGTCCCTTGAACTGCATGTCAGGGGTATGGACGAGCACTTGAAAGAGCTGTATACCTGCACCACCAACTTTAGAATAACAATTATAAGGTTTTATTTTAACAAATGTTGTTACAAGTTGGCTGCACTGGATTTGTGTGTGTGGTGAAATATGAGTAAGGGAAGAGCATGTCCTGTGGGTATTCAGAAAGAGGGGTTAAAGAGAGTGTGATGGAGGAGGAGGAGACACAGGAAAAGAGAGAGAAGAAAGAGACCCTCGTACATTTGCAAATCAAGGTCTGATGTCGTCAGTGGAAGAATGCATCATCTAATAAAAATAGGATGATACCTAAAACGCTCCTAGGCAGGACAAACATAAAACAAAGAGGACTGCCATTGGCTCAGAAGCAGGAGCATAAGTGGGGAGCAAAGCCATTTAATCAAAAGCAACAGACTGACCCAAAGACCACTCACTCCAAGTATATGTAATGTATTGGAATGAATAAGTCTCTGCTGTTTGTACAATAGCTCGAAAAATGAAAACTAGAGGCTAGTTGGGCCTGCTCTCAAACAAAGGTGGAGAATAGGAGGGTGGTCCATGGGTAAAGTCTAGTCATGACAAGGGTCAGACTGAGAATAAAAATAGGCCCGGGGAGAAAAATAACAGTGGCTACCACTAATGACTTAGATAGCTAAAGAAGTGTCCCATGTTTACTAAATGGGGCCATTCAGAACGTGTAAAGACTATGGGCTAGATGTAAGTAAATAGGATTTACTGATTCTAAAATACCGAATTTTACTGATTCGGTATTTTAGAATCGGTAAATCCTATGTAGCTAATAATTCGGTAAAAATTACCGAATCGTTAAGATTTGGTATTTACCGAACCGGTATTTACAGATTCGGTAATTGCCATTCATTCCTATGGGCCTGGAGGCCCATAGGAATGAATGTCAATTACCGAATCGGTAATTACCGATTCGGTAAAATAGGGAAAGTGTCGAGGGTGGCAGGGGGTCACTTTGACACCCTGTTGCACCCCTGAATAGTGCTTGTGTGCACATGTGGGACACATACATGCCCTAAGGGCATGTCACATGGCACAGGTGTAAATACACAGATTTGCATTTACTGAGGTATTCGTTATTTACCACCAACAAATAGTTGGTGGTAAATAACGAATCCTTAAAGCACAGAAGCACTCTTCAAAGTGCTTCCTACATGTCATTTACCGATTCGGTAAATACCGAATTGGTAAATGATGATTCGGTAAATTCTGAATCGGTAAATACTGATTCGTTATTTACCGAATCCTCCCCTACATCCCAAAAGCCCAATACAGGTCGGTAACGGCCGAAATTCGGTAATTTCGGCTGTTACCGACCGGTATTGTGCCACCTACATCAAGCCCCTATATGTGTATTTTGCAAGGTGTGGAAGGATGCATGGATTTGAACGTGATGCAGGCAATGTTTGTTTTAATATTAGTGAAATCAAAACCAAAAGTAAAAACTGGCCCAGCAGGCTATATGTAAAACAATCACACAAACAGCCAAATAACCGGTCCACGCACAGACCCGTCAGACCAGTCTGTTGAGCATTGCCTGATTGCCTAAAAAGGCCAATCTGTCCCTGGTCATGACAGTTCAAATTGGATAGAAGTGACACATATTTAGAAACAGGATATTTTAGTTTGAAACATAGTGAATTACCAAAATATTAAATTCAGTAACAGCAATAGATTTCCACATATTTTTTCAGACTTGGACAATTAGATTTATCTTTGCAGTGGTGCCTTCCCCTTCAAAAGATACAGAGGAGATGGAAGATTTGTTAAAAGGTTTGAAATCTAAATGTCACGAGATACTGATTTAAGCATATTTCTACGAAGATCGTGAATTGCTTTCAAAGTTAATCTTCACTTCCAAATTTTTCAGTAGCATACCGTAACTATCCATGAGCAGTTTGAAGGCAATTCTCAGAGCAAATGCAATAAATGGTGGCAGTATGTATATGTGGGCACTAAATAACCTCAGCTTTTAGACTATGTAATTCTTCTTCTTACAGAATAACTAATTATAGATTTTAAGTGAAAGATTTCAAAATATTTAGGTCAGCTTTATTTGACTCAAGAGTTTACGCAATATAGGAGGATAGAGAACATGGCAAAGGTAAAGCCCTTGGACTTCTCAGGCAGTGGTCCTTGTAAGTACTGCTCATATAAGGATAAGCCCACGGTGATTGGCCATTGGTTGATTGTAGATGTCGTTTATAGCATGTGGTGCGTTGTAGACGCACCAGCACATTGCTGTCTAGTTCCTACAAATTTATATAGGATCTGCATGTTTAGACAACATAAACTAAGGAATTGGTGCCTAACTGATTCCAGACACCCCCAAAGGATAGGTTAGTCTGTAGACCAGCTAGGTCACAGTGCTATTATAACCGCCCCCCAACCTTACCAAGAATGAATAGTTTCTGGCAACAATTGAACATGATAACCCTGACCCCTTAGGGATCGTGAAAACAGTACAGTACTTTTCGTTCAGTCACTCGTACTCTCTTTGTCTCAGAGAGATACACAAAATAAATGATGGGGGCATTTTCAATAAGTATTTATTGAACCAGCCTCATTTTAGTATAAAACACATGTGCTGCTACAACCATTAGACAGAAGCAGATATAGATGATTACCTGCACCAATAGAGTAAATAAGTGGTAGAATTCTACCATAGTGCTAAAACAGTGAGCAAATAAATACATGACAGTAATAATGCGTACTCCTACGATGCAAAAACTCTAACTAGATGTACCTACGTGTACCTAGCATGTACATAGGTGCATAACCAAAAATCCCCCTAGGAAAGGGTCAAACCCATTACTTGATGTGAGAAAGCGAAGGACCCCCTCTTGGTCTTGAATTGGATACCCCACGAGGAATGCCAGACCACTGCGTGCTGGAGTATCTGCATGCAGGTCCTGCAGCATCTTGTGTCAGCATGGAAACTTTTTCTCCTCTGATTTACCCAGGGTAGATGCGGTACTTATATACCCAAAAGGTACCCTTAGGGGTTCTACCTAGATGTATCATGGTACTGCGGGCATGTCGGCCAAGGATGACAATAGTAGTGACCCTTATACAGAGTTAATATGCGGAAGATGGTAATCCTGCTATGATACTAAGAATCCTTATGCATAATAAATTAGTATAGTTTTCTGAGAAAACCACACATCATTTATTAGGCACCTAACCAGGATAAAGGTCAGCACCTGAACCGTGATGTGGAGCAAGGTAGGACAAATGTAGGTAAAAGGTTGTGCAACTACCTAGGACTATATTGGGGACATTGGGGTTCATGGAAACACATTCAGTTCCTCAGTGGGGAAGGCAGATGATTTTATTTAGAGAAAGAGAGACACATTTTTTCCTTTGCTTAGCTCTGCTAGGAGACCAACTATCTAGGTAATGTTTTGCCAGCTATAGTGTTAGGGAACGAGTTCCACATAAAAAATAAAAAGTGCA
Source organism: Lissotriton helveticus (assembly GCF_964261635.1). Lineage (NCBI taxonomy): Eukaryota > Metazoa > Chordata > Amphibia > Caudata > Salamandridae > Lissotriton > Lissotriton helveticus. The sequence goes on along the minus strand of NC_136059.1, from coordinate 932,780,275 downwards.
AGTGCACAAACGTGCTGGCCATCATAAGTTTTAGCTGGTGCAGAAACCCCCAGCACCAAGGACTGACCATTCCTGTGCAAGCTACATTCATGTCTGTCCACACCTATTTCAGGTTTACCATGAGGGCTGCAAGGTCCGGGGCGCAGTGCCAGAACTTGATAATGGCATACTACTTAGGATCACTGTGATCCCATTGGCAACAAAAAGCTGATCACCGCTCCCACTGACAATGGGGACTGGTTCTGCAGGTACCCTGTAACCATCAGTTGTTAACAAAAGAGAGTTAGGGTGTGTAGCGTCCTTCCCAGCCTGGTTACCCACCAATGACCATGCTACACACAAAACTTAGTATTACACGCCTTTAGTGATCTTCGTGTAACTGCAAACTCAGCATTCTAAACCAGTCTTCATTGCATTCCACTCAATACGGCACGGTTCTATGGAGCCTATCAGGAGCCAAAAGCGTTCCAGCATTTCTAATTTGCAAGACACTTCATCTACCCCTCTGTTAAATCTTTTTTTTTTTTTTTACAAAATACATTCATATAAACATGTACAATTAAACTCTTCAATCAATCTTTTTGGCACTTTAATGGTTCGGCCTCATCATGTTCTTGGAATCTGGGAACCCTCATCACCACTGTCCACGATCTGCATCAACTCTGTAGAGGCAACTGCTGTCACTGATGTTTCAGACCCAGTCTCTCCTTCAACCGTTAGATCTGATGAATAATTAGTTAAGGGGCATATGTATGAAAGTCCCTGTTTGCGATTCTCAAATAGCGATTTTTTGAGAATCGCTATTTGAGAATGGCAAAAAGGGATGTGTGTGAAAAAATTGCAATTTTTTTGCGATTTCTTAGTATTCCATAATTGCAATTAGCAAATTGCGAAATCACAATTAAGGAATACTTTCCCATTCATTTTTATGGGCCAGGAGGCCCATAGGAATGAATGGGAAGTCATTCTCAATTTGCTATTCACAAATTGAGAATCGCAAATTGAGAATAATTTCAAGGGTGCATGGGTGTCATTAGGACACCCTGATGCACCCCTGAAATGAACATGTTTGCGCATATGGTACACATACATGCCCTAAGGGCATGTATGTTCGCCACATGGCACCTTCACAAATGCCAAAAAGTGCTTTTGTGAAAGAAATCACAAATTACCACCAACTTGAAGTTGGTGGTAATTTGCGTTTTCTTAAGGTGAAATCGCAAAACTTAAGTGCTTCTTGCATAGCATTTAAGGAATCGCATTTTGCGATTCCTTAAATGCTCATGCAAAGTTAAGGAATCACAAATTTTGCAATTCCTTAATCTTGCGATGCGATTTTCCTCATACATTCCGTTTTCCAAATTTTTAGTCGCAAACTCTGCTTTTTTGCGATTCGCAGCGTTGGTGACTAAAAATTCCATTGATACATATGCCCCCTGGTGCCTGTAGTCTTCACAGGGAAATAGGCAGTCAGGTGTCCTTTAGTAGACACCACTTGAAAAGGCTCAGCATCAAATTGAGTATAAGATTTTCTTCTCTGCATTTGTCGTGCAAGCACAGGACCTCATTTCTTAAAGACAATGCTTTTCATATGCTGTCTACTGTCAGCATACGCTTTCATCTTTTATTTAACTGAGTCCGTCTCATGAATCGCTGTCTCATCTTTCTTTCTCGGATTGGTCCATTGAGTTAACTTGGTGTTCCTTGCTCTAATGAATATCAGTAGTGCAGAACTTTCACCTGTGGTCGAGTGGGGTGTTGGATGATAAGCTTTCAAGGTAGAATTCAAAATAGTTTGCAAACTGAGCTTCTCAAGAATAGCATGCTCTACTACTTTCTTTAGTGTATTCTGAAAACACTCAACAAGTTTGTTGGCCTGTGGCCACGGTGTGCTCTTATGATGCTTTACATTCAAATGCTCAAATAAATATTTCAACTCTCAGCTGCTAAAAGGCAGGCAATTGTCAGACTTCACCAAGGCTGGAACACCCCATGTCGCTGTTAGAATTGGGGGTCTCTGGTTGGCACAGGTAGGTACTTGTGACAAGCAGGGACCCTCTCCTCCAGTCAGGGCAAGGGAATTACCCTCTTAAATAAAACCCCTGCTCACCCTCTAGGCGGCGTGGCGCGAGCAGTCAAGGCTTATTTCAGAGGCGATGTAAGTTAAGCATTTGTGACCACATACAGTAACCCAGTGACAACACTACAAATGGAAACCACACAGGTTTTATATAACAAATAAGTAGACTTTATATAGAGTTATCACAAGACCAATAAACGACAAAAAGAAACCACAATACTGTTAGATTTCAAGACTTCAGGTTAAAAAGGCTTAAATCAAGGTGCTGTGCGAGTCAGTAATCCGGATGGGCTACAGAGTCGTTGAAAATAACGGAGTCTAGCAAATCCAGCAGACCGCGTTGGTATGGGCCCACTCAAATGTCGACAGACTCAGTGACAGTACCTTGTACTTGGGGCGGTCGGCACGGACGTGCGGGCCAGTTCCGGTGATCGTCGCGTTGCAGAAAGGAAGCGTTGCAGGACGCGTTGTCCCTCGATGCGCTGCCCGTTGACAGAGTCGGTGGATCCAAGGATTGCGTTGCAGGGCGAGATGGTGCTTCGATGCTGTGCTTGCAGCTTGCCGTGCAGCGAACGAGCTGGAGTTCGGCAGCTGGCGTTGATCAATCCGGACAGCGGTGCGAGTCGGGCGGTGCATCGCAAAGCGTGCGAGGGGGTGCCCAACTCCGGTGCGGTCACAGGACTCAAAGTCAGCAGCAGTGACCACGTCGGTCAGACCAGTTTGATTCGATGTAGCGAGGCGTTGCACGTCGCGGTGTCCTTCCAGTGACTCCTTTGGAGTCGGTGAGCGCAGAGCTTGCGTTGTTCGAGGCGGACCTTGCTTGGTGCGGTGCCTACAGGACACCGGGCCGGCCGGTGAGAGTCGGTCATAGCTCCCTGCCTCTGTAGCCACTTGTATCCAGCAGCAATTCACAAAGGCTGGTGAAGTCCACTGGTCCTGGGACTTCGGTCAGAGGGCAAGCTCTCTTCCAAGCCCTTGGAGATCTTTGCACAAGTTGAAAAGAAAAGTCCACAAAGTCTTTCTCCTCCCTTTGGCAGCAAGGCAACCACTGCAGGCCAATCCCCCAAGCAGCACTTCAGCTTGGGAATAGTCTCTCCTCAGTTTCTGCAGGTTCCTTCTCCTCAGCAGAGGTTTCGTTTGTCTGTTCCAGGAGTGATCTAATTTCTTGGTCTCAGGGTCCCAATACTTATACCCCAAAATCCTTTGTTCTTTGAGGGGAGAGGGGCCTGTGCCCAGTCCAAACCAGTTCTGACGCACTCTGTTTACCAAACTTCTAATTTCCTTTCACAGTGCAGGGCAGGCACATCAGACGCCCCACAGGAGGTGAAGCCAGCATTGTGGAAGGCAAGTACAGCCCTGGAGCACTTTGTTGACAGTCTTCTTCTCTTCTTTCAGTGTGCAGGGCCGAGACATCAGACGCACCACAGGGGGTGGAGTCAGCACTGTGGGGGGCGGGCACAGTCCTATTCAGGTCCCAGGGGCAACTCCCCCCCCCCATCTAGACGCAGATCTCTCTATTCACCACTGGGCTGACTCATTCTCACTCATGAGGGTCCATCCATAATTACCAGCAGGTAATGTCCATTGTTGAGCGGACGGAAAAAGGTCAATGTCTGTTCTCCCCCATGCATGCTTTAAGAGTTTTGATATGTTCAAGGTATGGTGAACAGTTTTTGTAGAAAGGCAGTTGCTTCGATGCCAGGCCTTTAGTTCCCTTTCAATTATGTCATCAAGATAAGGAAACCAGACTCTGTCTCTGAGAGTTCATTTTGTGACAACGATTCACGATATCCTGCATGTGCCACTTCAATTATTTTCTGTCACAAACTCTCCAAAATTAGTATTCTCGACTCTTGTAATATAACTCCTACCTGAGTTATGGACAGTTCATCTGTGACATATTTTTATTCTTGATATTCACCATCACTGGTGAGCGGTCAAGTGTGTTGGTTCCTTGACTGATGCAGAATGATATCCTTTAACTTTAACATGTCCCTATCATGGCTCATGGCAGTGAAAATCTGGAATAATGAAATAGCAGCTGGTGTGTTTGATTTTACAATTAAGTTAACATTGGCCTCAGCTGTCTTGGATGGAGCACCGTGACCCTTTATAGGCACTCTGGAAAAGTAGTCAGCAGGGTTCTGATCATTTCCTGTATGATGCACAATTATATAATTATACTTATTGTATAAATATTGTTCAATGTAAGGAGGGGCCTTTGGATTGCCAAATATAGTCAGTAAAGCTTGATTATCAGTGTAGGAGGGATGGGAGGAAAAAGAACTGAGGAGGCTGACCGTGATTCTTAATGATAGAGTCTTTTTTTTATTTTCTAACTTAAACTGATGACATTAGATTTCTTCTAGTGATTATGTGCTCTTGAGTTACCTTCTTTAAGTTCTTTTTCTTCTGTTCTCTCCTAGGGTGTCCACGTCGTGCAGGAGGGTGCCACTCAGAGGCTCAAAGAAACAAACAAATGAGCAGCGGTAAGAAAAATTACTTCCCTCAGTACTTTAAAAGAATAGGAACCACACCCAGTGGATGAGGGTTTTGTGATCTAAATATTTTACTGTTCATGAGAAAAAGAAAGTAGAAAGAAAAACTAAATTTGCCCCTCTGTTGGGCGCTGAAATTCTCCAAATCTCAGGAAAAGGCTGATTTGTGTGATATTCTTTGTTAAACGAAAAACTTATTAGTACTTCGCAAGAGTTCCCTCATGCTAGGTCACTTTTGTGAAAGACTTTCTTTATGGGTAAACTACCAATTATAGACAGGCAATTTGAGAAACCCTGCCCGGAATTACTTGGATCGGGGTTTTCTTTTTGTTATACTTGTAATGGAAGAGGGAGGAAAATGCTCAAATGCTCTGACTGAAAAGCCGAGTGGAGAAGGAAAAAAAAGAAAAGATAACCATAAAATTCACACCTCCTCCAAGTTTTGCTTACCCTCCTATACCAGTTAAAGCCCGACCGCCATTAGCACCCTCTCCCTCCCCCTTCGGTGTCACATGCCCGCATCTGCCACAACTCCCCTGAGTTGGCTTCCTCCATGGGGGACAACCACTCTCTGCTCCACGCATCTGGAGGCTTGTCCGTGTCGGCGTCCTCCTCCACCGGGCTGGCACAGCTCCTACTCTGGGCTTCTTCCTGCACCCACCTACTGCGGTCCTGTCTCTCAGCATCCTCCGGTTGTTCGCGTCTGGATTCACATTCTTCGACTTCCGATGACAATCTCCTTTTTTCTCTCTGTTGCCCTTCTGGGTTGGTCCTCACTAATCTTGCCTCCTCCCACCTGTGGAGTACAATGATAGTCCTTTCTCATTATGCTCTCTAACCCTAGTCTTTCCTTTTTTTTTTCACAGGTCAGGCGTGGAAGGCAGGACGATGGTGAGGGAGACAGTAGTGGACTATAAGGTAAGAAGGGGGGGTTCATAGGGATCTAATGGCGATTTCTTATTATCAGTTACCAGCTCATAAGGTTTTCCATATAGGAATACATGGAAATGTTCACATGCCCATACCACAGCTAAACATTCTTTTTCTGGTTGTGATTAAGCATGTTTTGTTTGGGACAAACTTCTACTGGCATCTGCCACAATATGCCTTTCGAGCATTCAGGTGTCCACAGTGCTGTGCAAGGATAGTACCCAACAAAACTCGGCTAGTGTCAACAATAACCTCTGTATGAAGCTTCAGATTGAAGCATGCCATTTAAGTAGCATTCTCCAAGGCTTGTTTCATCTTCTTGAAACTTTTCTCACATTCAGGAGATCAATGAAAGGAAACATTGTTTTTCGTCAAGTCTTTCAACTGAGCTCTTACAATGGCAAAATCTTGTATGTATCTGGAACAGTCACTGGCCATACCAAGAAATAAAAAGCACCATAGAAACATCTTGTGGGTATCAGCATTTGACTGTGCTTATACTTTAGCAATATCTGGTGTCATACCCCTATAAGAAAATATATGGCCAAATAATTTTAGTTTTGTCTTATGGAACTCTAACTTGTCTGAATTTAAATATAAACCTGCTTCTGCAAGTCAACAACATACTTGTGAAAGAGCTTATTGTTTTCTTTTTGTGTAGCTCCGAAAACCAATATGTCATCACTGTAATTGAATGCATTCATCACAGGCTGTGTGACGCATTAAATTACATCTTGAAACAATTCTGCAAAGGATGACACACCAAACCATAATCTTTTGTAATAGACTAACGTGTAGAAAAGGATGCAATTCATCTGCAATCTTCTTTGAGTTCAAACTGATGATATACTTTCTTTAAATCAAGGTGAGAGAAGACCTTTGTACCATTTAGTTTCTTTATCATGTCAGCAATGTGTGGACCTGGATGTGTTTCTGATTCAATTACCTTATTTGCCTGACACATGCGAACGCATAGGAGTACAGATCCTTCACTGTATTTTTTATGCACTGGTAATATGGGAGAAACTGTTGCCATTGAACCAGTATAATGCTCAATAAGATCATGTTTAAGTAAGGATTCAAGTTATTTTTCAACAGCAGCTGCTTGCAGATGAAAAGCTAATTGTATGGGTCTCTGAGCAACAAGACGGACATCTTTATTACTATACAACTTTACTTTCATAGTCTTAAGCTTATCCAACCATGAAATAACAAATGGAACCAACTTACTATTTTGTGGTGAGCATTCATGTTTTAATTCACAGAAATCAATCCCATGTCAGAGGCTGTTCTGAAACTAAGTAGACAGGCACTTGACACAGTGCCTTGAAACACATGGATGGGTGCTTGCACCTTAATATTCTTTGGTTTCGATATCACTACAAATAAACCTTGACTTTTTACTTGTATTCACTTTGGTTTTTGAGGCGTACGTTATGGTAAAGCAGATCATTTATTGTACTTCTCCTCAGGAGAATTGATCACAACTGTTGATAATGAAAGGAATTGAACAACCATTTACTTTCAAGTGTAATCTTCGGACAATGTTTGAATGATTTTGTGGCTTTAGCATGTCAATCATTCTTTGACTGACATTTTTTTCACAAGTGGCTAAACCAACATATGCACGCTTTTTCTGAGGTAAACATCGACATGGCACAATCATTTTCTTCACTTTCAGTTTATACTGAAACAGAAGAACTGTTTGACGATTTAGGTGACAATCGACTTTCTTCAGTGTCAACTTGACTTAACTGATGTCGCTGCTTGGCATTGTTGGTGTGCGTCGAACGTTGATTTTGGAACATTCTGGTAGGCCATTTGTCTTCATGCCATGACACACTTACTTTTTCCTTCACTTTACAAACCATCACAAAATGGTTTCCCTTTTCACAGCCTTTACACATCTGCCCAAGAGTGGGACATTTACCTTTGCGTGAAAACGAAAATCCACATCGAAAACACAACTTCTTTTTACAGCTAGACATCACTTTGTGTCCTTTAGTTTTTGATTACTTTTCACACTCATGGTGGATTCATTCTGGGCACCTCTGGCCTCCATATCACCAGCTTGTCTTTCAGCATGTTCTTCAGCTCTGGCAACCATTAATACTCGCTCCTGACATGAGTTTAACTCAGCATTTATCTTCTGAATAAATCTGACAAGCATCTGTCAATAGCTCTCAGATGCATATAACTTACAATGTCTGATGAGTGTGTTGAGTATCTCTACAAATTCATCAACTTTCTGACATTCTTGGTTGAAGATGTATCATTCATAATCAAAATTTGGCACTGGATTAAACTTGAGATTCAACACTTCTTTAGTCTACTGATATGTGACTTCTTCATCAGTTCACAACATTTTCTTTATGACTTATTTTATACCAACAAGATTTTGATATACTTGATAATCTTTTTATCAGTCTTTTCAAGTGCATCAATTAAATCATCAAGTGCCTTTATCTAAGCAGTCCATCTATCATCAATATTCAGCTTTTTGGAGATATTGCATGATGGTGATGGTTTCCGGAAAACAGCAGCTTTGTAGCTATTTCTGATAGTGGCTGACATTAAGGGTGGAGCCCCTTTCGGCTCCCTCAGCTGTTCAGGTGAGCCATCTCTAAGGCCTTAAGATGTGCTGGCCTCTGGATCATCCTTGATGCCGTTTAGAAAAATGGCCTCTGGCTTTGCTTCCATCGTAAAAGCAGTGTTTCACTATTTCAAAATATCTGCAACTGTCCTGGTTGTCACCTACTGCTATGTTCTTGTTCTGACCACCTTCATGGCCCTTTAGTTGGCTTGGCATGACTCACCAGCATCATAAGCACAACCCTTGTGCTCTGCCTGGGTTTTAGCACCTGCTGCTGAGGTCGTAATGGCTCACTTTACTCAGCTTCTGGTGGACAGATGACGGTTTTATTCTTTGGTGTCTCTGTGTACTGTCTGACTCCTAGTTGATCTCTGCCTAGCAGTGCTTCTAATTGCAGCATTATCTTAGAATTTGCTGGTGCTATTTCCTGCGCTTTCAAAACCTGCTTTAGCATTATCACTCCGTATTATGTGTGACTGTATACTGCGTAACAGCACGGTACCTTTATGTCTAATTTGACCAACAGGTTCTCGGTCATCTATATGTAGATTTTGTTTGCAATACTTTTGTTGTTTTCAACTCCTTTACAGCAGCTTGAGTTGCGTTCCATACTTCAATCACAGCACATGTGGCAAACACGAGCAGTTTGCTTGGACCACATCAAACTCTCTGGCAGAGCACTCTCAATCTTTGGGTTACTTCATCCCCTAACTCATCGCAAGTTGTAGCGTCCTCCCCAGCCTGGGTACCTGCCAATTACTACAAATGGAGCTTAGTATTACACATGTATATTCATCTGTGTGTAACTATGAATTCAAAACCAGTCTTTATTGCATTTGGCTCCAACACTTAAGTCACAGTTCTATGGAGTCTATCGGGAGCCAATGGGGTTCCATCATTTCTAATCCGTAAGACACTACAGGGCGGATCAGGGGGAGGACTAGGTTCCCAATTATGGTACTCTAATGGAGCCACTTCATTACTTAACCATGCTGTTACTGCACTGAGCTCCAGAGGGAAATAAGCTGCATATTAAAGTTACATCAGCCCTCAGAGAGTCTGCAGCATTCAGGTACATATTGGGGTCACAGACGTTTTGCTGGCTAGTGGGTGTTATATTATCAAGGTGGAGATGCCAGAATGCTTCTTGGAGGCACAGAGGATGGCAGTGATTCTTCTCAGGCTGCACCTTTCACATCTCTGGGCAGGAAGCCTGGGGTGCAACACACCATATGCCAGTGAGAGCTTGGGTGCATAACATTTTAATGCAGGATATAATGGTGCTGGACATATGGACCCAGTGGGTAAATGCTGGTAAGAAGCGCACCATTTATTTGCATCGAGTTGCATCCCTGAAGAGCAGGTAATGCAAGGTACAGACAGACTCCAAAAACTGAAAGACTAGAACACCAGGACTCAAAGGTAATCCTGCAGGGCAAAGTCATCATGTCAGCTGTGTCCAGGCTTGAAATCATTTGATCCACAAACTTCAGACCCGAAACATCAGGCTCAGACTTCACTACTAGGGCTGCAGGCAGATGTAGCACTCAGCTCTGACCTGCCTGCATTCTTCAGCTGGGGAGAGCAAATGAAGGACTACTAGATGAATTAAAAAGGAACCTGCCCTCCTGCTGCACCCCACAAACCCTCTGGCTCTCCATCAGGAAAAAGAAAAGGCCCCTGCTGTCGCCCAGCAGCCAATGTCTGCCATGGGGCTCTCTAACTGGGGTTGCAACACACCCTGCTACATTACATGATGGCTACTCGACATTGTTACATATTGATACAACACGATTCTCACTACTATAGTGTAACAGAGTAGACGCACAGAATACCCCCGTACAAGATCAAGGGACTTTACAGGACATTTTTCCACCTTAAACACCCCTCTTCTACCCTTCACAGCACATCAATATCGGAGCCAGCACGCAGGAGTCAGAGGAGATACACTGGCCCTTTAATTCTGAAACAGCGGAGGAATGGGCAGGGCTACACGATGAGGCGAAGACGTCTTATACAGAGGAACGCCAGAACCGGGTGTGTTTGTTCACCCAGAGAGAAGAGGAGTTGTGGAGAGAGCCTATCGAGGAGTGGAGAAGTACTGAGGTGGAGACGGAAAGAACGGAGGAGCTAGAGTGCGGTGAAGCTGCGGCGCCAAGAACGGACGAGAAGCCAGGAGGCCACCGTCTTCACGAGCCGCCCAGCCACACACCCAAGGGAGGTGTGTGGCTAACTAAGGTACGCGATACTATCCGGAACTGGGTGGGACGTAAGGGTGGTTTCTCTCTTTAACCTGATACTCCCTTGTCCCGGTGCACCCCTCCCCGAGCACTACCCTTCACTTTAGTACATTGTACCAAAGAGTCCTACACGGGTTACTGTGTCCTCACTCCTTTTCCCCTACACTTGTATATTTATGAGCACCCATCTCACGAGACATTATTTCTGTCTACTTCAATCCGAGAGGCAAGACGGACCCGGAAGGAAAAAGACCCCGACGGAGTCCAGAAGGCTTTCGCCGACTCGACCCATCCCAACGTCATCACAGGCGGCCCAGTAGAAGTCGATCTCCACGTCGAACGACATCTCTACGGAAAACATGTACTGATCATCTATATAGTATAATAAAGCCAGTTAAAACTAAGACCCGCTTATTGCCGATTCCTCTTGATCCCGTCACAGTGGTGGAGAATGGGGGCATCGACACCATCTGCATAGAAAAGATGGAAACAGTCGTTCAACAACTGGTGAAAGGGCAAGAGAGACTAGAGTGGGTCGTAGAACAACAACTATCGTCTGCACAAGCAGACCGGGAAATTTGGAAGAAAGCTCTAGAAACACGAACCGAAATTCCCCCGCCATGGACTGACCCTGTACAGAGAACTGGGGGTGGAGAAAGACCCATTCCACATGGAGCACCAGCAGTTTCCCTCCAAAAGTACCAACACGGAGAAGACCCCGATTCTTTTTTACTAAACTTCGAAAGAGCCGCTAGAGCCTGCGGGTGGCCCATCAGTAAATGGCCATTCTTCCTATACTAGGAGGTGAAGCACAGGCCGCCTATCAGGTAGCGAACCCCAACGGCGATACTCCTTACAATGATATAAAAAAAAAAATATTAGACCATCTAGGTCTCGATGCAGAGGCCTATCGCCTGCGTTTTAGAAAAGAGAGGGGGAACGCCGGAGAAAATCCGAAAACTCTTTTTGTAAGGCTAAAAATGGCAGCCGATAAATGGCTCACTCCAGCGACTAGTAGCAAAGAAGAAATACTAGATCGCATTTACCTAGAACAATTCCTGGAGGCTCTCCCCTATGCCACTCAAAGATGGCTTAGACAACATCATAATCTGACAACCAATCAAGCCGTCGAGATGGCCTCCACCTTCGCTCGAGCCCAACCTAAGAATCCCAGTTGGGATTATGAAAAGTCATATAAATTAAACCAAAAACCCGAGAAACGATCGACGCAACCAGTGGACCCTCCACGACCTCGCACATGGAGAACCGAACATGCGGGAACCTCAGAGCCCCAGTGTTTCGACTGCGGTAACTGGGGACATATCGCCTGACTATGCCCCAAAAGAAGAAATACAGAACAACCGATGGAGGTGGGATACCTACCCAGAGCGGTACTCTATTCTGCAGAGATGGGAGGTTCATACAGAGTAAGTGTTAAGGAGAATGGTTCCTCTATACAAGCACTTTTAGATTCAGGCTGTCGTCAATCAGTAATTCAATCCCAACACGTGCCTCTTGCTCAGTATATTCCACAGGAGGAAGTAAATATCAGGTGTGTACACGGGGACATTAAACCTTACCCTTTGGCCAATGTACCAATCCAACCCGCCCTGGGAAAACCTCATACTATAAGGGTGGGAGTCCTCACTACTCTCCCTGAAGATTTAATTATAGGGACAGATAACCCCAGATTTTTACAAATGTTTAAAAAAACATTGGAACAGAGTTCATCCGTACAACACCAAGATATTTATCGTCCAAGAACAGATACAAAGGAAAACAACTACAAAGAAACAAATGGTGTTGTCCTACGCTTCGTAAAATTGTCTGAACATGCAACTACTCCAACAAAAGGCTCCAGTAAAGCAGCCGGATATGATTTATACAGTGCTTATGAATATACAATTCCTGCACAAGGAAAGGCACTAATAAAAACCGACATCCAAATTGCGGTCCCACCAGGCTGTTACCGAAGACTCGCACCACGATCTGGGTTGGCGGCAAAATACTTTATTGACGTAGGAGCTGGGGTCATTGATGAAGACTACAGAGGAAATATTGGAATCATACATTTTAACTTTGGAAAAAAAGAATTTAAAGTAAAAAAAAGGCGATTGAGTGGCACAGCTGATTTGTGAACGCATATCATATCCTACCTTGGAAGAGCTAAACGTTCTAGATGATACAGAACACGGGTCAGATGGTTTTGGGTCCACAGACAAGCCTCATGGGCCATTCCCGGCATTACTCTCACAAGATCCCTGGGTTTTGGATAAGAGTTTTCGATGCGCACAGTTTAACGATCCTACACTCTACAATGCATGGAAACAGGCTAATGAAACACAGGATAAAAATATCAATCTTTATCCCAGGTTCGTGATACACAACAAACTTCTCTATAGACAAGGAAAACCAGACGATCCACTCCAACTCCTAGTACCCGCATCCTTTAGGGACCAAGTATTATTTTTCGGCCACAGTCATTTAATAGCCGGACATGCAGGAACAGAGAAAACTACACAAAGCATCCTCAAAAAAAAATTGGGGCCTGGAATATATAAGGACACCTCCATATATCGCAAAGAATGCGCTATATGTCAGAAGAAAAACATGACCAAACCACCAGCAGTCCCGTTGCAACCATTGCCCATCATTGGTAAGCCATTTGAGAGAGTCGGAATGGATCTTACTGGACCCTTGCCCAAGACCAGAAAAGGTTTCCAACACATACTTGTGGTTGTCGATTATGCCACGCGGTTTCCGGAGGCTTTTCCATTAACCACCGCTACATCCGAACAAGTTGGTGAGAAAATGATTGAGTTATTCAGCCGAGTAGGATTTCCCAAGGAGATCCTGACGGATCAAGGCACCCCATTTGTGTCAAAATTGATGAAGGAAATTTGCCACAACCTGAATATCCACCAGATTCGTACCTCTGTATACCACCCTCAAATGGACGGTCTGGTGGAACGTTATAATCGCACTCTGAAGTCAACCCATAGGAAGATGATGGAAGTCAGCGGATCCGACTGGGATCAAATGCTGCCCCTAGCGCTTTATACCATAAGGGGCCAGAAACATAGCAGCATGGGAACATCCCCCTTCGAACTACTATATGGACGGCATCCGCGATCTCTCCTGGAGATGACCAGAGATGCGTGGGAAAACGAGACACCAGAAGAAACGGCCGCCACGCTCGACTATGCCAAAAGCCTGAGAGCCAGATTGGGGAAACTTAGAGACTTAGCTTCGACTCACCTTGAAGAGAGCCAGAAACGTCAGAAAATTGCCTATGATAAAGGAAAAAAAAGGAAGCAGCTTAAAATAAACGACTGGGCCCTGGTTCTCCTCCCCTCATCCACACAAAAATTCCGTGCTGAATGGGTCGGACCCTATAAAGTGGTTGAGGCGATTGGAAGAACAAGCTACAGACTACAGGTGAATCCACACAAACAGCAAACATATCACATCAATTTGCTGAAGAAATGGTTAGGTCCCCTCCCTGCAGGAGTACACATGGTATCAGATCCACAACAATACTCCTCCACACGTGAACAGATGATACTAAATGACGAACTTAGTGGACTACAACAAAAAGACCTTCAGAACGTATTGTTGAGACATGATTCCTTATTTTCAAATACGCCGGGGAGAACAACACTGGCAGAACATTGCATAGACACACATCCCGGTAAGAGAGTGAAGATATGTCCCTATCCAATACCAGAGGCGAGACGGGCTGCCATCAGAAAGGAAGTCAACGACATGTTGGACAAGGGGGTTATTCAACCATCAAAAAGCGACCGGTCGAGTCCCATTGTCATGGTTCCAAAACCCGACGGGAGTCGACGCTTTTGCATGGACTTTCGTGCCCTTAATGATATTTCGCTTTTCGATGCCTACCCGATTCCACGAGTGGACGAACTTATCGAGAAACTGGGTGACTCCCAATATATACCACGCTGGACCTCACGAAGGGGTATTGGCAAGTGCCCCTCCGAGAGGAAGACAAAAAGAAAACTGCTTTTTCCACTGAAGACGTGCACTTTGAATTTACAGTGCTCCCATTTGGACTACACGGGGCTCCCGCCACGTTTCAGCACCTGATTAATACTGTTTTGAAGGGTTTGGCGGACTTCACGTCGACATATCTTGACAACATTGTCATCTATAGCCCAGATTGGGCAACACCTGTCTCACACTTACACACGGTTTTTAAAAAGCTGGAGGACGCCGGGCTACGGATAAATGCAAAAAAATCGAGAGCGGCCTTTCAGAAGGTGAAGTACCTCGGCTATTTGTTGGGACATGGAGTTATAGAGCCACAGATAGAAAAAATACGGGCCATAGCTGACACCCCATTCCCTACGAACAGGAAAGAGATGAGGGCCTTCCTAGGGTTGGTTGGTTATTACCGCCGATTTATACCGCAGTTCGCTCATGTAGCTGCCCCCCTCACTGACTCACTAAAACATCAAGGAAAATCCACAACGCCAATTCGACCCACGATTGTCATGCAGGATGCGTTCCACAGGTTAAAATTGATAATCACATCTACTCCAGTCCTTACCTCTCCGGACTTCTCCAAACCTTTTTTTTTACACACCGACGCCTCTGACTATTGTATTGGCGCAGTACTCTCTCAGCTGGGATCGGACAATCATGAGCATCCTATATTAAATATAAGCAGAAAACTTTTTCCCCGTGAGCTAAAGTATGCAACTATTGAGAAAGAATGTCTCGCCATAAAATGGGCAGTGGAGAAACTCGCCTACTATCTTGAGGGACACAAATTTGCACTATACACAGACCATGCCCCCCTGTTGTGGATGGCACGCAACAAATCGAACAATGCCAGGGTTATGAGGTGGTTTTTGTCCCTACAACCCTATACATTCACGATACACCATCGCAAAGGTTCGGACAATGTGGGGGCCGATTTCCTGTCCCGTCACCCACTCCCCGATCGTGAGTGTCTAAGGGGGGAGGTGTGTAACAGAGTAGACGCACGGGATACCCCCGTACATGATCAAGGGACATTACAGGACGCTTTTCCACCTTCAACACCCCTCTTCTACCCTTCACAGCACATCAATGCCGGAGCCAGCATGCAGGAGACAGAGGAGATACACTGGCCCTTTAATTCTGAAACAGCGGAGGAATGGGCAGGGCTACACGATGAGGCAGAGACGTCTTATAAAGAGGAACGCCAGAACCAGGTGTGTTTGTTCACCCAGAAAGAAGAGGAGTTGCGGAGAGAGCCTATCGAGGAGCGGAGAAGTACTGAGGTGGAGACGGAAAGAACGGAGGAGCTAGAGTGCGGTGAAGCTGCGGTGCCAAGAACGGACGAGAAGCCAGGAGGCCACCGTCTTTATGAGCCGCCCAGCCACACACCCAAGGGAGGTGTGTGGCTAACTCAGGTACGCGATACTATCCGGAACTGGGTGGGACGTAAGGGTGGTTCCTCTCTTTAACCTGATGCTCCCTTGTCCCGGTGCACCCCTCCCCGAGCACTACCCTTCACTTTAGTACATCGTACCAAAGAGTGCTACACGGGTTACTGTGTCCTCACTCCTTTTCCCCGACACTTGTATATATATGAGCACCCATCTCACGAGACATTATTTCTGTCTACTTAAATCCGAGGGGCAAGACGGACCTGGAAGGAGAAAGACCCCGACGGAGTCCAGAAGGCTTTCGCCGACTTGACCCATCCCAACGTCATCACAGGCGGCCCAGTAGAAGTCGATCTCCACGTCGAACGACATCTATACGGGAAACATGTACTGATCATCTATATAGTATAATAAAGCCTGTTAAAACTAAGACCCGTTTATTGCCCATTCCTCTTGATCCCGTCACATATAGAAAATGCACAGGATTCTTGGTACACCTTTAAACTCTGTCCTTTCTATCTCCTGGAAACATTGTATGTGCAAAATGTACAATGTTGCCTTCAACATAAAAGAGCTTAGATATATGTAGAAAAATAATTGTATATTAGAAAATAGTGTGTAACAGGTTTGTTTTATTTGACCTAACTAGGCTGCACTAGGCCCCAATATGAAAAGCGCATGTTTAAATGTTGTGCATTAGTATTGTTTTCCATCGCTTTTCAGAAAATCATCAAAATACAGCGGCAGCCATGGTCTCTCTCTGTAGGTGAAAGTAACATTTTACCTAGCCTACTTAGCCGAAGAGATGCGTTTTAAAATATTACATGCTCATCTGCTGAATCTCTGTTGCGATGCTTACTAGTAGGATTGGTTTTCTCTGAAAGTAATATTTTAGTGTCACCTTTTTACCTTATGTCATGCTATGAAATTGTGTGTTTTCATTGTCTGAAACATCATAAAAAAGATGAGCTATTTGGAAGCAGTTATGTCATTTATTTTATTTTCAGTTCATTCTGGGGCATAACACAAAATGATGCCCCAGGCAGAATGTGATGAGGGTGCCGCAGAGTCCCGCAGATCTCACAAATATTCATTGGCCTTATGCTGAATGGGGACTCCCGGAAGCATTGCATCCCTCTCCCCCACACACACACAAAGCAGGGGACTGTGTTACGCCCCTGAACTCATTCACTCAGCCGGCTAGCTACGCCCAGTCCTTGTGTATTCGGAATTATTATTATTAATTCAAATATTGCCATATGTGTTGTGGTTATTTAATTTCTTAAAGGCATATTGCATTTTTTTGTTATTCAACTACTGATTCTAGCCAACTTTTTACTTTCTTTAATGATTCATTTGATATTTGTATAAAATCAAGAAACTGAAAAATGGAAAATGCCTAGTTGTGCACTTTTTCTTTACCTGTCTTGGCTAATTATTTGAGCATAGTATTTGCCCTTTCATGTGAGCTGACCTGCCTCAATGTCCATCAAGTTGGGGCATTGACACATACACACTGTCTTCAATAAGAGGTGTGTCTCTCTCACTCTGTAAATACTAGTTATATTTTTTAATTGTCTTTCAGTTTCTGGTTCAGTCTGTGTTGACACAATGGCCTTT
Organism: Lissotriton helveticus; assembly: GCF_964261635.1. Taxonomy (NCBI): domain Eukaryota; kingdom Metazoa; phylum Chordata; class Amphibia; order Caudata; family Salamandridae; genus Lissotriton; species Lissotriton helveticus. The sequence goes on along the minus strand of NC_136059.1, from coordinate 932,762,918 downwards.
GGAAGCATCTCTTTTCATTAAAAAAAAGGCTATTCAGAAAGTATTCTACTTCACATATTTGTTATATGAGTGTATCCTTAGCACCAGGGATGTGCAAAGTCCAATGGCTTGCGACTCTTCATTTTTTTAAACTACAGGAACTTTAATAATTTCAAAACCACCTTAATTTGGGAAAAAATAAATTATGACCACCATCGAAGACTCTTTGTGGCAGGAGACAACTATTGCCGCAGGTCTACACAAGGCAAAAGCAATGGAATAGTGCCAGTTGTCGGTCACCCTCATCTCCCTGCTCTCAGCCCCACCTCTTCCTCCAAAGTTTCAGCAATTGCGCTCCTGAAACAACCCTTCCTTGTTACCAAGGCCCCTTGCATTCACCTTGCACACAGTAGGCTTCATCTTATTTGTCCCCACTCACTATATTGTTCCCAGCTGCTACCCTTTCCAGCACCTACCAGAGTTGATGGGATGGTGCAATATGTTGAGCCACCATTTTCTACTTTAGAGTATCCTGGAGTGAAAAATCCTGGATTATTTAAAACGTATTTATGTGAGGATTTTTATGTGAGGATGTGGCACTCCTTAGGTTTGGTATGACAGTGCAGTTGCCAACAAAATGTATTGTTATCGATGCACAAATACTGCTAGCATCCTTTTGCTGCTCGTCTTGCAGTTGTGTTAAATCAGAAAACTTTAGCATACGTCAAACTGGCATAAGTTTTTGATTTTGCCCAGCTATGCAACTTTAGTAAGAAATGTGCCCACACTTGCATAGGAATAACAAATTCCAGAATTTAAAAAGAACTGTTAAATGCATTGACGGTTTCTAAACTTTAAGTGCCCCCTGGAAATGAATGATGCCTTGAGGGCATTGCCTTTGAAGGAAACATGAACCCTTCATGAGTGATAGAGCGCGCGGGTCACCCGACCAATAATTTCGCCACTTCTGGCTTTGGGCCCATATATTTCAAATCACCATATACATTGATCAGATGACCTCACGCTCTGCTATCAGATATTTGTGAGTTCCCTTCGTTATTCTTCAGCGTACCCGACTTACCATCCACCGACACGGGTACCTATGACCACCATGGATCAGGGAGCTAGCTGTAAAAGGAAAGGCAGCAAAATACAAACCCAACCAAAATACTATTCAATACCTATGTAAAATGACCACGGACAACTGGAAGTTTTAAAGTCTTTATCTAATTTAGTAAATTTCAGAAATAATCAAATTCACAGTAATTAAGCAATCAATAATCAGAATAACAGAAAGTACATAGCTGAATAGGAAATAAGTCAGTGCAACCATTTATAGACTAATGGAATCCGGACACACTTAAATAAAGGATCAGGAATTAGAACGTTTCAGATGAATTACTAAAGATGGGATAGGCTTTGATTAGGACTAGTATTCTAGAATTATTTCAAGGGAATAAGACATGAATTCGGGACATTTATCTCTATAGGAGAGTCTGTAGAGAGTGACACGCTATGCTTTAAGGAAAAAGTGCTTTAGATAATTTAAGTAGGGAGGTTCTGGACCATATCAGGAAATGACAAACTGCAGTGCAAAATATAATTTCTAACAGGTAAGGCAACATAGGAACACGTTTTGAAATAAAATGCAAATGACTTTATGATTCAATGGTTGCGGCAAAAGTATGGAAAATTAACATATGCAACGGTATGTCTTTATTAAAGCAAAAGACAGAAATATAGAAAGGTGCAGTTTCAGGAGATTCGGAGTAATATTTACCTAGACTGGTGTGAAAACCAAACCCTGGCCACGGGTCAGTTAAGGACAGGAAACCCTCAAGGAAGGATACCCCTCAAAGGACAGCAGGTGCAGAATGGACACCCAGGACAGGACAGGAAACCCTCAGATTAGGAATCAGGACAGGACCTCTCGGACAGGACCCTCAGGACAGGACCAGCACCCGCAGTTCGGAAGCAACGCCTGCGCTCCACCCTCTCTGCAGCTATCGATCAAGACCCCGATTGGATCAGCGAACTCCCAGCAAAGTGCTCCGCCAGCACTTTAAGGTTTAGTAAAACCTTAGTCTATGGTCAATTTCGGACAGAGTGCTCCGCAGTACTCTGTATCTTCAGTCACCTATTGAGTGCGTTGGGTCAGTGACAGGTCAGCTAAACCAGACAAGTCGGACAATTTCCCTAGGTAAACCCAGGGTAGTTATACTGTTCTGGGACGGTGTACCACCCCCCAATGTTGCAAAGTGTCAGAATCCCTCAATTTGGATTGGTCCTAAGGTAGGCTTTGGGTAACACACCAATCAGAGTAGACTGTTTGGAGGCCTACTTTGCATTTCTGGGTACCGCCTAGCGAGATTGGGGTTCTCATGAGAAAGTCCAGTGGAATACAATGAAGAGAATACAATTGTTTCAATATGGGCACACATGACTCCGTCCTGCTGGGTCGCAGGTCATTTTCTCAGGAGCATCTTGCACATCTCTGCCAGCTGGCTGAGTTCCACTGTTCGAGGCTGAACTTCCCCAGACTTCATGACCTGCGCAGAAGGGACCTTCAAGATGGTTCCCGGCTCAGTCAGCCCCCCATTTCCCGCGGTATATGAAAAGTAAGCGAGAACAAATTAATACATAGAAATAAATGTATGTAAACACATCATTGGTCTTGTACTTCAAACTTATCATTATAAAAATATACTATGCAGTTTAAATGTTAGCAACATATACACACTCACAAGAGCAACTGCACGAGCAGTACCACGTTATTGCAAAAGCTGTGTATTACGCATGCGCACCCTTTCCCTCCAAAATTTATAACTACGTCAGGACACGTGAGTGTGACTGACGCATGCGCAGAAGCCATCTACTAAGCAGCGGCCATTTTAAAGACATTTATTAGTTGTATTAGAAATACACGTATGCAAGCTTCCTCTACCTTGTTCGAATATGAAAATAAAAGATTAGTAAGACGTACAATTTATTAATTTATTACACACGGGCGAGGTTCTTGACTCGAGCAAGTCGCGATGCGATGCTTGCTCTATCAATCCCCTCTTTGATGATATTTACTATCATCACAAAAATAATGGAACCAGATGCCAACTTCTTCACACTTTATACAGCTCTATCTCTTCCAACAAACGATCCAGCTTCTCTTTTTCATTTTTAGTAGGGTGAGAATTTTTCACCTTTTTGTATATCTGATTATTCATTTCCTCTAATTCAAGCTCATCCACACTTCGTTTCACTCCTCTGGCATTCACTTGATGCTTTCCGGTGTGTTTACGACACTTGCAACAGACAAATATGAAAAATAGGATAAGACCTATAATTCCAATTGGCATCAGTACCTTAAACAATAAGCTTTTACCTAAGCTAGCAAACCAATGACCTACATTTGAGAGACCATCTACCAGTCTCTTCCAGGCACTGTCAACCTCGAGTGGTTTGAGTTCCCTTTCCAAATTAGTAATGTTTTTCACGTATCTTTTGAGCTGCACACTTTTGTCCGGAATATAAGTGCAACAATGTTGCGCCTTCAACATCCGGCAGACTCCGCCCTCTTTTGCTAATAAGGTATCAAGAGCAAGTCTGTTCTGCAAAACCATTGATCTGATCGCAACCATTTCGGTATTGACCAGCAGAAATCCATGAGCTGTGTCAGTAGACAACACATCCACTATAGTGGACAATTTGCAAATTCTGTGAGTGTTCAGAACCACTCCCACTCCAGGTATCAGTGCACTGAAAATACTACCCATTATTTCACCTATGCTTTCTCTTTTACTACGCACTAAGCCATTAGTATTTTCACTGCTTCCAGCAACTTTGTTCACATGGTATATTTTCGGGAAGACAATGCCAAAATAGCAGCTTCCATACCAGTGATCCGGTAATTTGAAATAAGCCTTGTCCCCACATATATAATAAATTCCAGGAAACACAGGCTCTGACCCATTTTTGACACCCCAACCTCCAATTACCTTGTAATTATGTTCACATTCACTGGAACCAATGAAAATGTTATTATAGTAGCTAGTCTTCTCGCGGTGAAGACATAGCTTTCCTTTCTTTTCAAAATCCAGCAACAGAGCAGGACCCGCCCCACCATTTGAGGTGCCTTCCATGTTCTCAGCCCATTTTGGCCTTTTCTGTGTTTCGTCATCTGCCTTTCTTTTTCTTTTTATTCTCCTTTTCTCTGCCATGTTCAGGAACATCTTTTCCTGCTCACGCAAAGAACAGGTCAAGTTATCTCTGTGTGCGTCACCTATGTCTATATTACCTATAGTCAGGAAGTATTCGCCCATATAGCGAGTAACGTCACTTTTAGTATGTACAGGATTCAAGTTCCCACGTATAGGGAGTTCAGAAAAGATCACGTCATTGTTTGAGTAATAGTACTGTAACGGTCCTCTTTTGTAAAATAAGCTAGCTAAAATGCTACAGGAAATTCCATAGGTCAGGGGCAGGTGATGGTATGTCACGCCTTCAGCTACAGAGGTAGGTAGCTTCATGCAGACATAGCAATCTTCAATTTCCATAGTCTCTACATAGTGTATTAACAAGTTTGCGAAAACATTTAAATGCGTTCTATTCTTTACTCCATGATAATGTAGTCCTCCCTCATCTGATGCTTCTAGGTCTCGCTTTGTTTGTCTGAGTGCTTTCTCATGTATTGCTACACTTTGTGTTGTTAGTTCTTCAGTCTCAGTATTTACAATCTCAGTAGGGTCAATATTAGTATTTTTGCTCACCGCAAAAGGAATGAAAACTGTTAGTCCTATCCAAATTAATATCAGTATAACTATACTACATACACATACCTTGCAGAATGTTTTGCAACGACTGCAACTAGGTCTACCATTCACGTTTGAATCAGACATTTTGGCTCAGAAGAAGTTTCTCGACCCCTCTTTGTGTCTTTACACCAGTAGCTTACTTTGTGCAAATTCACGGTGGCTCATCTTCTTCTTCGGCAGAGTACTCAGCGACTGGTTCTCCGTCGCTCTCGTCAGTTATATCAAGATCTTCAAATTCTTCTAAAACGAGCGTCCATTCAGGAGACTTGTACTTTTTGTTTTGTCTTTTTAGTCGATCACTCCTTCTCTTGGAAGTATCTTCTGGTTGTTCTGCTATGCGAGCACTTCTTCTTTCTTCTGCACGTTTTTCTTCTACTGTTTTTATTCTCAGTCTCAATTTCTTTATGTATCCATGCTCAATGTGCTTTCTTTTCTTAAGTCTTTTAGTTGGTACCGAGACCTCGTTCTCTTCTCTTGCCCTTTTATTTTCATTAGTTTGTGGCAATTCTGCTTCTTCTATCTCCCTTCCTGTCTCACTAGTTCCAGGACTTGCATCTATTTCTTCTGCCTGGTTACTAATCTGGCCTTGTTCAGGAGAATTTTGTTTTTGCTTTTCAAATGTCTCTGTTTCTGTTTCCTGAACACTTTCTCCTAATCCTATCTGATCCTGTTCGAGCACTTCGTTCTCTTGTGTTTCTTCCGCTCGAATCTCTTTACTAGGTCTGATCTGTCCCTTTTCGATATCAGGAGTTAGTGGAGGAGTATCGATCACTTGTTCTGTCCCTGTCTGACCTTCTCCTTCCTCAGTTTTGATGTGAATCTCAAGAGTCTGAGGTTCTTCGCCTGTGCCTTGCTTTTCCTCTCTATTCCACTCTCTACCTTTCAAAATTCGTTCGCTGGTTCTGATGGGGTCTTCGGTAAGGTCAATCAATGGTATCCACTCATCAGGCCATATGCTTGTCAGCTCGTCATCAGCTACTTCTGGACCAACATTTGGGAACCCTTCAGCAGTCTGGACTCTTGGTAGCTCGTCATCAACTACTCCTGGACCAACGCCTGCGGACCCCTCAGCTTGACTGGTACTGGGCTGTACGTCGTCAGTTACTTCTGGTCTTGCTTCTGCAGGCCCCTCTGCTGGACCGTCTTCTTCTCCAGGCGCTTTGTCGGGTTGTACCTTCTGAGTGTGGCTGGCGTGGATCCAATGGGGAACACCGGCACACTTTACTGCTGTGGTCGTTACCAGGATCACTTGTCGCTTCTCTCCCCACCTCGGTTCCAGGCAGCTCGACCGAGTATGCTTCTTTATTTTGACCCAGTCTCCGGGAACCAGTTTGTGGAGAGGAGTCGTTGGATTGGCGACGGCGTCTACTCCGATCTGGCGAGAGATATAACGCACTTGGTCACCTAATCTCTTGCAGTATTCAAGCACCAAATCATCAGTAATACTCAACAGTTTGCTTCCTGGTACCCATGCTTGTCTCATCACTCTTCCCATCAAGATTTCATGAGGGCTCAGGCCTGTCTTTCGGTCTGGAATACTTCGGAGTCCCATCAGAACCAGAGGCAGGGCCTTTACCCAGGTCATGCCAGATGCATCACACAATTTCGCTAGTCTTGTTTTGATAGTCCCGTTTATTTGTTCCACCACTCCAGAAGCCTCTGGATGATATGCACAGTGGAGTTTTTGCGAGATCCCAAATGCCTTACAGAGTTGGTCGATTACCTCATTCTGAAAATGTCGGCCTTTATCTGATTCAATAGTGACTGGAACCCCGAATCTAGGTATCAGTTCTTTCAGTAAACACTTTGCTACTGTCAGTGCGTCACTTTGGGGAGTAGGGTAAGCTTCCACCCACTTTGAAAATAGGCAGACAATGACAAGGACATAACGCTTCCCTTCACAACGTGGCATGGTGATGAAATCAACTTGTACTCTCACAAAGGGACCCGCTGACCTCCCAATTTTCCCTAGTTCCACTATTGTTCTCTTGCCTGGGTTCATCTTTTGACATGACAGGCACCTCTGGCAGAGGGACTCTGCTACCTTCCTGAACTTTTTACTATACCAAGTCTGTTGGAATACCAGAATCATGGCGTCCCTACCAATGTGTGATCCCTCATGTATCAATCTCGCCATTGCGCCAAGCAAGTGTCTGGGTAACACAGGCATACCATTTGGGCCCAAGATGACACCATCCTCACGTCTTGGTCTACACCCGTCTTCCTTCCACTTCTCTCTCTCTTGCCAGGGTGCCGCCTGCTGCCATTCTCTCACTTCATCCCATGTAGGCACTTCTTCAAACACTCGAAGTTGGCAGCTGGTTCCAGGCCCTCCTCGTTTTGGATTTATGATATATCGATCCCTGGCGCATAATTTTGCCACTCGATCAGCAAAATCATTTCCCAAAGATACAGGGTCAAAGTCCTTCTTATGGGCAGCACATTTGACCACTGCCAGTTCCTTGGGTAACTGGATTGCCTCTAAAAGGTCTTGAACAACTTTTCCATTTCGAATAGGGGTACCTGATGAGGTCAGGAACTCCCTCTGTAGCCATAATTGGCCAAAGTCATGCACAACCCCAAAACAGTACTGACTGTCAGTATACACTGTTAGGCGTACGTTTTTCCCCAATTTGCAAGCCTTTATCATCGCGATCAATTCGGCTACTTGTGTAGACTTTACTTCAAATAAATAACCTGCTTCTTCAATTTTGGTTAAGGAGACTACCGCATAGGCAGCACTAAGGCCTCCTTGTTCATGTCTTAGGCATGAACCATCCACAAAAAATTCCAAGTCATGTTTAGGCAAAGGTGTTTCTTTAATGTCTGGGCGTGGCTTTGTGCTAAATTCTGTTAAATCAATGCAGTTATGCTCATTTTCCTCCCCATCTTCCATATCAATTGAATTGGGAAGCAGAGTGGCGGGGTTCAGAATGTTGCACCTGACAATTGTTATATTTGCAGCACCCACGAGAATCCTCTCGTATTTAGTCAGCCGACTAGGGGTGAGATACTGAGTTTTCGTTCTTGTTAACAAAATTACCACTCCATGTGGAACATACACAGTTACAGGATGTCCCATGACAATGGATTCACTCTGCTCTAAACTTGTGCAAGTAGCAGCTACTGCTTTCAGACATCCTGGTAATCCAGCAGCCACTGGATCCAGTGTGGCAGAGAAATATGCCACAGGCCTTCTGGTTGTGCCATGTTCTTGTGTTAGGACTGACAACGCGCAATTATCGCGAGTGTCACAGAACAGGGCAAATTCCTTGGAATAGTCTGGCATTCCCAACGCAGGGGCTGTACACAGACAATCTCGCAATTTGGTGAAGGCTGTTAAGCTTTCCTCATCCCATTCTACGACATCCGGTGTTCCTCTCTTGGTCATTTTTATCAAGGGCCTAGCTAGGACTGCAAATCCCAGAATCCATTGCCTGCAGTATCCTATCACTCCAAGGAACATTCTGATTTCTTTCTGAGTACGGGGTAACTGCATCTTTTGAATTATTCGCACTCTTTCTGACGTTACTTTCCTGATGCCTTTCTCTATCTGGTGCCCCAGATATTTCACTGATTTTGCACAGAACTGTAATTTTTCAGGGGCCACTTTATGTCCCTTTTCACTCAGGTGATTCAGTAGGGCAATGGTGTCAATCACACAGTCCCTATGACTTTTGGACGCCACCAAGAGGTCGTCAATGTATTGCACCAAGACAGAATTTCCAGGTAAGACCAAAGTTTCCAAGCATTTTTTCAAGATCTGATTAAAGATAGAGGGGCTCTCTGTGTACCCTTGGGGGACCCTGTTCCAGACATACACGTGACTGTTGAAGGCAAATGAGAAAAGAAATTTGCTGTCTGGATGCAAGGGAATGGAAAAGAATGCATGACATAGGTCTATCACAGTGAACCACTCAGCATCCCAGGGAATCTGGTACAGAATCACTGCTGGGTTCGGGACAATTGGGCAGCAAGGAATCACTATCTTGTTTACCTTTCTCAGGTCCTGCACTACTCTGTACTTGCCACTAGGCTTTTTGATGCCCATAATCGGTGAGTTGCATGGGCTACTCATTACTTCCTGTATGATGTTTCCTTCTAATAATTTCTGTATTTCCAGGGCAACCCCTGCTCTCACTTCTGCATTCATTCTGTAGGGTTTAGTATTAGGATAGACTGCATTGTCCTTGATGGCTATCTGTATGGGGTCTACGTTTTTCATTAATCCTACATCTTTTCCGGTAAAGTCCCATACCTCTGGCTTCACTGTTTCTTGGAGTTCTTTGGGCAAATCCTGCATAGTCATTCGTTTAATTTCTGAGTCCGGTCTGATTAACATTAATTTATAAATGCCATCTTCATCTGGGGTCTGAATTTCGACGCCCTTTGGTGTGCAAAAGATGGTACAATTCATTTTGCACAGCAAATCACGTCCCAGTAAGTTTACTGGACTGGTGTCACAAACGACAAATCTATGCATTTCCTTAAAGTTTCCAATTGAGATCTCCATGGGCTCGGTAACAGGAGTACTAATCAATTGATTAGATACACCCACTACTTGGATGGCTTCTCCCGAGAGGGGTAGGTTTGGAACGTCCACTGTTCTCACAGTAAAACGGGTAGCGCCAGTGTCCAACAGAAAAGTTACATCATTTCCGTCAACCTTTCCTTCAATGTATGGTCCGGACTGGTCCACCGGCAAGGAGGCGCCAAGTACGCACTCCTCGTCCTCCCCTCTCAGGCCCCGTCAGTACTGGTCATCACAAAGGAAGGTATCGTTTAGTAAATACTGCGAAGTTGCTGTATTTCTGTTCTCATTGCTTTCCCAGACCTCTACGTCATCACCCTGCATGGACTTTCCCTTAAATACTTGCTTTGGTGCTCGGGGCAACCGAATCGTTTTTACCTGTGGTTGGGTCTTTCTTGGTCTTTCTTTCTGCGTCTGTGGAATTAAATCAGGTGTTTGGGCGTTATCATCCTGCAAATAGGGACACTCGTTTCGCCAGTGTCCAATTTCCCCGCACTGGTGGCAGGGAAATTTCTTCATTGCCTCCTCCCTGCTCATTTTGGGCCGGGGCTTGCCTCCTCCCCCACCCCCAGGACCTTGGTTCTGAGTAGTTTTGGCCATTTTACTCAATTGTTTTTCCTGCTGTTCTGCGAGCTTCACTTGAGCCCACATAACCTTCTCCTTGAGAGGCTTTTTCTTTTCTGCCATCTCGTCCTCGCAGTACTTTGCGTACCGCAGGACCTCATCCATCTTTTTAGTATGCCAACAGATTTTGTTATCTTTTATCCACTGACAAATTTCGGGTCTTAAACCATTTACAAACCTGTAAATAAAATGTGTCATATCCTTCATCTCGATGTTGTCTATCCCGCTGTATGTTTTGAACACCTGCAACAGCCTTTCATAAAAGGAGTGCACTGTCTCGTCTCTTTCCTGTGTTGTTCTATCTATCTTGGTCCAATCAGTTTCCTTTGCTGGCACTTTTACTTTCAAATGCTGTATTACTTGTTCATATTTTTTCATCACTTCTCTCGATGGTTCCCCTGTGTTGCCATCTCTCGGGTATTCCTCACTAGGCCAAGCTATGGCTATTTTACACTCGGTCCACAGATCTACCGGGACCACAATGTCGAAAAACCCATCCAGGTCTTTCCACAGGCATTTTTGCACCTTTACGAACCTTTCCACCTGCCGGTACCAGTCTACTGGTTTTTCGCGCAATTTGGGGAAATCGTTGGTAAAGGACACAATATCCTGTCTGGACCATGGAACGTGCACATACTTCCCACCTGGTACTTCGCGCATAGGGCATAACTGCTCCGGTTTTTCAGCTTCTTTTAGCTAAAATTCGGGAGTTGCCTGCCTAGACCTGGCCTCGTCCTTTTTCTTGACCCATCTAGCTTTCCACCTTTCCACATCTCCCCATTTTTGCAATACTGACAATAGTTCCTTGACCTGTGCTTTCTTTCCTGAAGCATTCAAGTTTTCCAAATCTTTGTCTGAGAAATCTGCTCTATAGGGTTTTTGCAGTGGTTTCGATCTTGAAATATCTATACCCATGCTAGCAGCAGTGTCTGTCAGTTTTTCATGAAGTACTCGGGTATTTCGGGTGAGACTTTTGCAGATAAACAGCATTTCGTCTTCGGAGTAGGTATTTAATCTGTCTAATCCTACATTTCCTGCCATCAATTCTTCTATTTCTATTCTCAGCTTGTAAAGATCTAAAGGTTTCGTTGGGGACGTTTGCTCTTCCAATTCCTGACTCCATCTTTCGATTTCTTCAGGAGTCACTAATGTGACACTCCTAGTACCCGAGGTCGATTCCATCTGAATTGCCCTCGTACTAAACGTGTGCGGCTTCGGGATCCTTTTCTCAGTCTTTCTAATGGGTAGGTCTAGCAGCGAGACCTCCGACTCGCACTCACTGGTCTGATCATCTATAATTAAGGGTTCTGGTCTGGTTGGTGCAATGACAGGGGTAATTACGGGAGTTTTTGGAGTCCCTTGACGGTCCCCGTACAGCGGAACCACCGGTCCGATTGTTACTGGGATCGTCAAGGCTTCAGGACTTGCATTTAGCTGTGACATTTTCCGTATTATTTCAGCTCGCTGATTCCCCAGCGCTTCTCGCTCTTTCTCTTCTAATAACCTGTCCAAGGAGTTTCCATGTAACACCTGCGGGGTCAGAATGGGAGCATAACTCGGGGCAGTGGGATGAGTCTCACTCGGCCCTCCGCCATAGTTAGGCTTCGGAAACAGACTTCCTGTGCCTAGGATTCTTGGATCTTCCTCATTCTGGGGCTGTAATAACGGCATTCCTGAACCTACGGACCTCACCTCTCCTCCATAAGGGGGACGAGGGAAAAACTCTCCTTCACGTGAATATCCTGTCTCTCCACCTACCGGTCTCCTGGGGTAAATACTTCTGGGTTCTATGGGTCCTAGATTCTCAGTATAAGGAGGAATTATGTAATCCCCTCCTACACTTGCGGACCTGACCTCTTCCCTTTGTAGGGGTCTCCGGGGAATATCTCCTGCACTCGAAGGTCGGTGTCCCTCATTATAAGGAGGCGGACTTCTCATGCACATGTCATCTAACAATTCGTCATCTGACTCTCCCAGGGGCCCCCAATGTTTAGTCTTTTCTGTTCTTTTCCCCCCCCAGGAGGATCTTCTGCTGGCATCATGGGAAACAGTCCCTCAACAATCATGCTCTGTCTCCATTGTTTCATCTTTTTATCTCGGGATTCTTGCCTCAGTTTTGGGTAATACTTTGTCAGCCCTTTGTCCATTCGGGGCTTCTCTCTTTGGAAAGCCTCAATATCCCACTCCTCTAATGCCTCATACTGCGTTAGTCTTGGTCTGGGATGTAATTCATTCATTCGGGTTCTTAAATTGAATAGGATTCTACCATTAAAGGTACCTTCTAACGGAAAGGCCATTATTCCGTCGTCTTCCGTGTACTTCACCCAATTTTCTAACCACACACACGTATTGTACCCTCTGTCAAACATCATGAAAGAGGCGGGAGTATTTGGTGGTGGAATAACAATGCCCTCTCTAGTTTTAATCGGCTTGTCCTTTTTAAAGTAATTCTTTACCTTCTTTACAATGGACATTTTTCTCTTAGTTCCGTACATAATATCGTATCTATTAGCTTTCCACTGATCCCTTTCAAACCCTTGGTTTCTTGGATCGGGTCTAGTTTCTGGAGAATACGAGTGCCACATACGATTTATACGCTTAACTTTGTTTACAAATTCCCTCCAATCAGAATGCGTTTTGCAATTCCGTGCGACCAATGGGTGCACGCGTTCAAATATTTTCGGCCAGGAGGAGGAGCTTGGCGGGCATCCGAGATGGCCGCTTGAGCACAGCGCTCTCCGGACCCTCGCCGCTCCCGGCATTTTATCCTGACTGAATCCTGATTTCTTGCAAGAATCCGTGTGGAGGACGTTTGGCTGATCAGCCTGGCACCTTTCAGAAATTGATTTGGATCTCGTATTCCTGAGATATGATGGTCTGAACTTTTGGGCTCCGCCCTTGAGGTGCGCCCGGGACGGGGTGCGGCTCTGTAGCCGTCCTGGAATTGAACAACAACGGCAGGAGATCTGGCCTTGTGGGTCCCCCTTCCTAAGTTTCAGTTTCGATTCTGTTCCGACTTGGGCCACGGGTGTGACTATCGAGCTGCGGCTGAGACCTGGAGGCAGATCGGCTGTTGGGTTTTCCTGCGGACTATTTGCTGGCTTGGCGACCTCTACCCGAGTTGTGCCCCTCATTTTTGTGTACTTTTGATCCTGTGCTTTGGGTGTCGGGCCCGTCGACCCTGGTGGCTTGTCCTGTGACGCATCTTCAAAATGGCGGGCAGAGGGGACAGAGAGACGCGCAAGACGAAAGCACCTCTGCGCGGAGCTCCGGTTCAAACAAATGTCATGGACCGCTATACTCATTCTAAGGGGTCCCCCGGAGCTGCCCTGCCTGGTTCTAGTACAGCGTCCGAACGAGTTTTGGAAGAGTCGGCGGAGCCCTCCCTACAGGACATCATGGGCGCCATCTCGGGCGTGAGGGAATCCATCGGCCTACAGTACGAGGCCTTGGCCCATAAACTTGACACCGTGGCTATTGAGGTTAATCTGATTCGTGCTGATCTCGGCAAGACGAATGAGAGGGTGCAATCATTGGACATTAAATCGTCCAGCCTCACGAAGGACGTCTCGGAGCTCCAGACAGAAGTCGGAAATCTCCGTCGGGTGAACGACTTCATGACCCGACGCCTGGAGGATTTTGAAAATAGGGCACGTCGCTGCAATGTTCGCCTGGTTGGTGTACCGGAGAACCCTGAACCCCACTCGGTGGATCTCCTGGTTGAGGATCTGGTCTTGAACCATCTTGCCCCTTCCGGCCTTACGAAGTTCTTCACGGTGGAACGCGCACATCGTGTTCCAGGGGGCAAAGTTCGGCCGGGAGCCCCGCCGAGACCCATTGTAGCGAAGCTTTTTCATTATAGAGACCGGGACGCTATCCTGCAGGCCTCGCGGGTGAAGGGCCCGGTGGCCTTTGAGAATGCTACGGTAAACTTTTACCCGGACTTTTCCCAACAAGTTCAGAGACAACGGATGGAGTTTCGTGGGGCCAAGAAACGTCTTCGGGATCGGGGCTTACGCTATGCTATGCTCTATCCCACCAGGCTTCGGGTCGAGTACAATGAGCGTACCCTTTTCTTTGATCGCCCAGATGCTGTTAATGACTGGCTGGACTCCTTGCCTGACCGTACTCCTGAGACTGAATCCGCCGCTCACCCTGGTGGTGCCGAAGGTGGTGTGGAGATCTGACTGTTTGGCTCACATGTTTTATTTTGAATACGTTTTCAGGATTGTTGACCGGCGTTCCTCTGCATTGTGATTATTTTATCTTTCTTTTGTTAATTTTCGTTCTTGATGTTTGTCAGGGGCGGGTGGAACGGAGACCTTTCCTCCTCCGGGGTCTTTGTGTAGACTAGGGGTTATGGGGCGACAGGCACACTGCAGGTTGGGGTGGCTCTTTAGCTTTTTGCAGGGGTGCAGGGTGGGGGGTGTTTCCTTTCAGTTTGGGGGAGGGGGGCTGGGAAGTTCTTTCTTTTTTGTGTGTTGTTTTCAAGGCGAATTGCTCCTGTGTCTGCTGCTGTTTCTGATGTCTTGCTCATGGATGAGGGGTCTTGGCTCGGGTGGATGGGATGGGGGGTAGAGGGTTGAAATTTGTTTCCTGGAACGTTAATGGCCTGGGAAATCGTATTAAGCGCAGTGTGGTCTTGAATTGTATACGACGTTTGTCGCCGGACATTGTTTTCATGCAGGAAACCCATTTGATTGGTAATGTTTGTAATGCAATGAATAGATGGGGCTACCGCCTTGTGGCGCACTCGGGGTTTACCTCCGGATCTAGGGGTGTGGGTATCCTTGTTCGAACCTCCCTCCCCCTGGCAATTGACGAGGTGATTCAAGATGACCGTGGGAGATATACTGTCTTGGTGGGTAGATATGAGGGCCGCACCCTATCTCTCTTTAATGTTTATGTTCCCCCGGGTTTACAGACTTCTACTTTCACTGATTTGGGCTGTGTTTTGTTAGATCTCCCTGATAGTACTCTCTTCCTGGCCGGTGATTTTAATTCGGTGCTTTCCGGCCTTCACGATCGCCATCCCCCTAGGGATACTCCGCAGGCTCAGCAGTGGTTGGGTGGGTTTCTAGATACCTTTGGCCTTGTGGACTGCTGGCGACTCTTGCATCCCACTCAGCTCCAATACACTTTCCATTCTGGGGCTCATGGCAGTCTGTCTCGGCTGGATTATTTCCTGATGCCCGCGGCCCAGTCGTCGGCGGTTCGTGAGATTTTGCATTTGCCAAGGGGTATTTCTGACCACTCGCCGCTCTGGCTTCGTTTCGAGGTTGGGGTAGAGGCAGAGGGGGCCGAGTGGCTCCAATTAACCCATGGTATCTTTCCTCCCCTGAGACTCGTACCCTCTTGCTCAAGTCCATGGATGCATATTTCCTGGAAAACGAGGGGTCGGTCCCTTCGGCTGTGTCCCTGTGGGAAGCCTTTAAAACTGTGATTCGTGGACAGGCCCTTTCCTTGATTGTTGAAGCCAAAAAAGCCGGGAGGAGGGAGGTGGTGGACCTTGAGGGGGAGATCTCTGCTTTGGAGGACGAATTGGAATCTGGTGTCACGCCTGAGAAACTCCATGCCCTGGGTCTAAAACAGTTTGCATATAAATCCCTGGTCACTGACGCTGCAAGGGTGATGTTTCGTGAGCAACAAGGCAGATTGTACGATGTGGGTGATAAGGCGGGTAAACTCTTAGCGTGGTTGGACAAGAAAGAAAGAGTTAATCGTGTGGTGCCTGTGATTCAGTCTGCGAGTGGTGAGAATGTGATTGATCCGACTGCCATTGTTGATCGTTTTGCGGAATATTTCCGTGTTGTATATGCCCCCGTGTCTGTAAGGGACGTGGCTGACTCCCGCTTCCTCTTGCGCGATATCACTTTGCCCTGTGTCACCGACCTGGACCGTATTGCTTTGGACTCCCCTTTTACGAATGATGAGATAGCGACTGCTATCCGTTCGCTCCGTTCGGGCAAAGCGTTGGGCCCGAACGGGTTGCCTATTGAGTTGTACAAGCTACGCCCCGATAAGATGGCGCCGTATCTTCGCGCCATGTTTCTAGAATCTCGTGAGCGGAACATCCTTCCCTATGATCAGCGTCTGGCGACAATCGTCGTCATCCCTAAAGATGGTAAACCACGTGACCTCTGTTCCTCATATAGACCCATATCCCTGTTAAATGTTGAACCCAAGGTTTTGGCAAAACTTTTGGCGACCCGTCTCCTTTCGGTTCTCGGGGATTTGGTCCATCCGGATCAGTCTGGCTTTATCCCGCATCGCAACACTGCTTTGAATCTGCGACGCCTTCACGGCGTGATGGCGAGGGCGGGGCTTCTGACTGAACCGGCCATTTTGGCGTCCCTGGATGCCTCTATGGCCTTTGATACTGTGGAGTGGCCCTATCTATGGGCGACTCTTGAGAAATTCGGATTCGGGTGCGAGTTTATTAGCTGGATTCAGTTGTTGTACGCGGAACCTCTGGCACAAGTTGTGGTAAACGGTAGAGTGTCGGCTCCCTTCTCCTTGGGCAGGGGTACCCGTCAGGGTTGCCCCCTGTCCCCGCTGTTGTTTGCGCTCGCTCTTGAACCATTAGCGGCCTGGCTCCGGTGGGAACCGTCCCTTAAAGGGATTCGCTGGGCCCCGGACTTCGAAGACCGCGTCTCGCTTTATGCGGACGACATCCTTTTGTACCTTACTTCCCCTCGCAAGTCTTTAACTGTTTTATTTGACGTTCTTGTGTCCTTTGGCGCTAACTCAGGCCTCGTCATCAATTGGACTAAATCCTGTGTATATGTTTTATCTGGTGTCTTGCCTCCGTTGCCGAGCAGACTTCCTCTTCAGGTGGCCAGGGATGGCTTCAAATACTTGGGGATTTTTGTTACCTTGGACTCGTCCCTTCGTTTTGATCGTAATCTCCTTCCCCCGTTGCTTAGGCTACGTTTGGACGTTGCCCGTTGGCGCAAACTTCCCCTGTCTCCCCTGGGTCGGGCGGCCCTGTTTAAGATGATGTCATTGCCTCGGTTTCTCTATGCTCTCCAGAATTATTATGATCCTATCCCTAAGTCCTATTTTCGGGAGATTGAGAGCCTTCAGAGGCAGCTTATTTGGGATGGGCGTCCGCGCATTGCTCTCGCGAAACTTTCCATCCCGTGGTACGATGGGGGCATGGCGCTCCCCGACATTAAGAGATATTACTGGGCTTCCCATCTGTCCGCTATCAATCACGCTATGTTTTCGCCAGGTCGTAATCCGGCGTTTGAAATGGATAAACTTCAGCTTCCGGGAGGTGACTTTAACAGAGTGCTTTATTCTCGCTCCGCTGGGCGCCATCTTGTGGGACCTACATTGACTGCTTTGACGGTGTGGCGTGCCGCGAATGTGAGCTTGGGCTGGGAGGATCGCTTGACGTTGGCGACGCCGCTTTATGCTTCAGAACGTCTGGGCGGTCTTTGGTCTTCCAAGGGTTTCAACCGTTGGGACATGATTGGGATTTCTAAGGTGGGGGATGTGTACTCTAAGGGTTCTGTGCGTTCGTTTCAGGCCCTCCAGGCTGACTATGGCCTGAGTGGTCGGGAATTCTTTCGTTATTTACAGCTCAGGCACGCCCTGGCTTCGGTATTTGCTCCTGGTGAGATTCCGCCTGACTCTTCGCCCCTTGAGGACCGTATCCTTGATGAACATCTTCCTGATAGCACTATCTCCCTGATCTATAAAAAGTTGATTAACAATCGGACCGACTTATTGGCCCGACTTCGGGAATTGTGGATGGGAGATGGGTTAGAACTTGATGATGAGGATTGGCAATCAGCCCTCTCCTCCCCAAAGGAGGTGGCTATTCCGGCTCATCTCCGTCTGGTCCAATTGAAGATCCTTCATCGGGTGTACGTGACGGGACCGCGACTGGTGGTGATGGGCTTTTCCTCCGATGGATTGTGTAAGCGTGGGTGTGGTTTGCGTGCTACTTTCCTGCATATTCTTTGGGAGTGCCCGATGGTGGCTGCTTATTGGGCGGCCGTGCTTGAAGTGATGGCTGTAGTGACAGGGGTGTCCTTGCGTCCGGAACCTCGTCGATGTCTTTTGAATGTTTGGGAGCCCACGGACTACTCGGTGGCACAGACTAGATGGGCCACCCTGGGCTATATGGTTGCGAAGCGAGATATTGCACAACTCTGGGGGGCCTCCAGGCCCCCTGACCTCTCGAAATGGGAGGATAACATGGATTGGTCCATGTTCCGTGAGAAAACTGTCTATGTGGCCAGGGGCAGACCCGGGGCATGGGTGAAGGTGTGGGGTCAATGGAACGACTACCGTGGCGACATTTGTACTCCTCCCCTTGTGGGCACTATCGAGCTTGCCCTGTCTCCTTAGGCAAGCGTTCTTGGAACCTTTCATATAGGGGTTGCGCTGGTGTCTCCGGCCCTCCCCCCCCCCCTTTTTGTACTGACTTCTGTGTCCCTCCCCCCCCCCCGAGCTCCTCAGTGCTTAGAGTTTTGCTACTGTACTTCTGTTGCTGTCCCCCCCCTTACGTCCATTGAGCTGACCTTCAGTAATACACTTTCGCCTTTTTTGTGTGTGTTTGTTCTTTCATATAAATAAAATCTGTTTTTGTCCTGTAAATAGTGATGAGTATTGCATTGTTGATTGACTTTTACCTCTGCGGGCATATATGGTATGTGTCTACTCCTCTTTAGCGGCCGGCCCGTGTGGTTGTAGGCCCATCCTTGTACTTTTTTGCTTACTCAAATAAAGGTTTTTAAAAAAAAAAATAAAAAAAAAAATATTTTCGGCCAATGGGTGCGCGGCCTTTTCGCGAGACAGTTCTCACGCTTCGGCGCTCACCCCTCCTTCACAATTCCAGCCCCGCTACCCGCCCGCTGTTTCTACCAATCCCAGCGCGGCACGGAGTGACGTCAGAGGCGCTTCGCGACTGACTCCCTCCCTTCACAAGGTAACGGAAACTTTCTTTCTTTCTAAAGTGCTAGTGCTTGGTTATTTTACAACGAATACACATTCGCCACAGTGCTCAAGTGTCTAGACAGGAAAGATTTCTTTTACTGCAAGTAAACTACTTCCATCTACTTTTCACACGCTGCGGGTAGATCTCTTCCGCCTACCCTTCACTCTAGCATCAGTGAACCTGTTACTTCCCTAGACCCATCCACTCTTTTCCGGGATATCTCCGAGTCTAAGGTTTCCCAGCGGACCCCTTTGCTTTCACCCAAGCTCCGATGAACCTGCTACTCTTCCGATGTGACCCTTATTAGGTTACGCCTCTATGGGAATTTTGCCAATGAACCTCGTTACTAACATTTATTCACACATGTATTCAGAAAAACCCTAGTTAGTGCTTCCTGGTTTTACCTAACCTGCACCTAACTTTCCTTGAGCCTGCGACCTCAAGGCAATGGATTCTATTCACCACTTGCCTATTCAATTCCCCGGGGAGTTCTGACAACACTGAACAGCACGTTTTACGTACGCATGGATTAATACATATAACAATATAAGAACAAGAATAACAATTTTGAAACAATTCATAAATTTCAAACACAGCGCATTCTCAAGAGATTGATCAGGTCCCTCGAAATGGCCGCTCTTATAGCAGCATCAATATACTAGCAGCTACCGACTTGACTTAGCCTAACTAGTCCTACCTAACCTTTAACTATTCCCTAACCATCCTCTGCTTACCAGAAAATACTGATAGAGCGCGCGGGTCACCCGACCAATAATTTCGCCACTTCTGGCTTTGGGCCCATATATTTCAAATCACCATATACATTGATCAGATGACCTCACGCTCTGCTATCAGATATTTGTGAGTTCCCTTCGTTATTCTTCAGCGTACCCGACTTACCATCCACCGACACGGGTACCTATGACCACCATGGATCAGGGAGCTAGCTGTAAAAGGAAAGGCAGCAAAATACAAACCCAACCAAAATACTATTCAATACCTATGTAAAATGACCACGGACAACTGGAAGTTTTAAAGTCTTTATCTAATTTAGTAAATTTCAGAAATAATCAAATTCACAGTAATTAAGCAATCAATAATCAGAATAACAGAAAGTACATAGCTGAATAGGAAATAAGTCAGTGCAACCATTTATAGACTAATGGAATCCGGACACACTTAAATAAAGGATCAGGAATTAGAACGTTTCAGATGAATTACTAAAGATGGGATAGGCTTTGATTAGGACTAGTATTCTAGAATTATTTCAAGGGAATAAGACATGAATTCGGGACATTTATCTCTATAGGAGAGTCTGTAGAGAGTGACACGCTATGCTTTAAGGAAAAAGTGCTTTAGATAATTTAAGTAGGGAGGTTCTGGACCATATCAGGAAATGACAAACTGCAGTGCAAAATATAATTTCTAACAGGTAAGGCAACATAGGAACACGTTTTGAAATAAAATGCAAATGACTTTATGATTCAATGGTTGCGGCAAAAGTATGGAAAATTAACATATGCAACGGTATGTCTTTATTAAAGCAAAAGACAGAAATATAGAAAGGTGCAGTTTCAGGAGATTCGGAGTAATATTTACCTAGACTGGTGTGAAAACCAAACCCTGGCCACGGGTCAGTTAAGGACAGGAAACCCTCAAGGAAGGATACCCCTCAAAGGACAGCAGGTGCAGAATGGACACCCAGGACAGGACAGGAAACCCTCAGATTAGGAATCAGGACAGGACCTCTCGGACAGGACCCTCAGGACAGGACCAGCACCCGCAGTTCGGAAGCAACGCCTGCGCTCCACCCTCTCTGCAGCTATCGATCAAGACCCCGATTGGATCAGCGAACTCCCAGCAAAATGCTCCGCCAGCACTTTAAGGTTTAGTAAAACCTTAGTCTATGGTCAATTTCGGACAGAGTGCTCCGCAGTACTCTGTATCTTCAGTCACCTATTGAGTGCGTTGGGTCAGTGACAGGTCAGCTAAACCAGACAAGTCGGACAATTTCCCTAGGTAAACCCAGGGTAGTTATACTGTTCTGGGACGGTGTACCACTCCCCAATGTTGCAAAGTGTCAGAATCCCTCAATTTGGATTGGTCCTAAGGTAGGCTTTGGGTAACACACCAATCAGAGTAGACTATTTGGAGGCCTACTTTGCATTTCTGGGTACCGCCTAGCGAGATTGGGGTTCTCATGAGAAAGTCCAGTGGAATACAATGAAGAGAATACAATTGTTTCAATATGGGCACACATGACTCCGTCCTGCTGGGTCGCAGGTCATTTTCTCAGGAGCATCTTGCCCATCTCTGCCAGCTGGCTGAGTTCCACTGTTCGAGGCTGAACTTCCCCAGACTTCATGACCTGCGCAGAAGGGACCTTCAAGATGGTTCCCGGCTCAGTCAGACCCCCATTTCCCGCGGTATATGAAAAGTAAGCGAGAACAAATTAATACATAGAAATAAATGTATGTAAACACATCATTGGTCGTGTACTTCAAACTTATCATTATAAAAATATACTATGCAGTTTAAATGTTAGCAACATATACACACTCACAAGAGCAACTGCACGAGCAGTACCACGTTATTGCAAAAGCTGTGTATTACGCATGCGCACCCTTTCCCTCCAAAATTTATAACTACGTCAGGACACGTGAGTGTGACTGACGCATGCGCAGAAGCCATCTACTAAGCAGCGGCCATTTTAAAGACATTTATTAGTTGTATTAGAAATACACGTATGCAAGCTTCCTCTACCTTGTTCGAATATGAAAATAAAAGATTAGTAAGACGTACAATTTATTAATTTATTACACACGGGCGAGGTTCTTGACTCGAGCAAGTCGCGATGCGATGCTTGCTCTATCATGAGTAATAATAATAATTTCTGGATGAAGGAAATGCTACAAATAAAAAACATTTCCTCACTCTATCGCTTAGTGTATTAACACAATCTCGCCGTTTTAAACTTGCACAGTGCTAACAAAATCAGTAATTTGACCAATTGACTTTTCTACAGTTAGAGCTGCAGGTTGTACTTTTTGTGCAGGGTTTCGTAACTTTTGACCCATTACAAGGAAGAGCGAATTGTTTATTGAAATTTGCAAATCCAATGTGTATCATGTGGGAACTGTGCCAAATCCGTAACTCTGCACAAAATTAAAGTAATTTGCAGAATTCCTGTTACCCAGTGTAAGAACTACTTTTGCTACAGCTAAATGTTATTCTACAAACTGGAAACATTTTCTTTCATGACATTGCCTATACTCCCAAAAACTATAAATAATACGAACCAAATCCTTGGAGTGTTTTCAGGAAAACATCCCGGATATTAATCCACACTGTACAAATGAAACATGCAGTCTGGTTGGATTGAGAGACAATTGTAAAGTGTGGCCCAATCTTAGCCTTGAAGTTATCAATGCGTAGATGGAAAGAAGGAGGCGAACGGTGCTTTGCCCTTACAATTTCTCCACTAAACGAGCATATCTACTTATGTTTTATGTTTATAAGTTTTATTTAACTCCCGTGTAGAAAAGTAGGAATTTTTGCCATAAAAAAATGAATTGTTCATTTAGAGCAGAGTCCAGTGGAAATGCCATTGTCGCAGAAGAGCGTCTGGTTTGCCATGACTAGAGGACAAACATGGCTTCTCAGCGGATGTTTTAGTGTGCAAAGCCTCCTTGTGTTTACTCGTTAAATCCGTGTGTTCAGGTAAGAGTTAAGTTGAGAAAATCTGCTACACATCAGTTGTTGCTGAAAAGGCATGGCGTCCTGAGGTGGATTAAAAGTAAATATGCTCCTCATAAACTGTACACAATGAAACGCTGCTCATGAAAAAAAATGTTTGCTTGCCCCACCTCTGTTTGCATCGCTCCATCAATCAAGGCCCATAGCTGTAAAACGACTGCATTCATTTGCAAAAACCAGCAGTGAGGCCCGTGGAAAGCTCAGTTTCCTTCACCTTCCATGAAGCGACAGAAGTTCAAATCAGCGAACTGTATATTTAAGGAGAGTGCCTTTGAAAATGCGCCCATTATTCTAACCCATTGACCTGTAATGAATGGCGCGTTGCTGGCATAAAGGCGCTGCCTTAAGCACTGACAGTTGGCAATTCAAGCAAACCTTCCCCAGAGCGGTTGTCAAGTACGGGCACCTCCCAAGGGGCCCTCTAGTAAAGTGGATAATCAGGAGACTTTCTCTTCTGTTCTTTCTCTATCTCAACCCCTCTCATACTTTCCGCCTACCAACAGATCTGGCTCTCTGACTATCCCAATCTCTACCACGATAATCTACCCTTTTCTCTACTTTACCTGTTTCTTGCTTTGTTTTCACTTCCTTGCTCAGACCCCTCTAATACTATTCCTCTATTGTTCACTTATTTACAACTCGCCTCTTTCTCAACCTTTCCCCTCCTGCTACCTCACGTTTCTACTTAATTTTATCCCACCTCTCTCACCACTCACTGAATTCCGCCCTTCTCCCTACCTCACTTCTATTTATACGTTTTGAACTTGGCCCTTTTTGCAGGGTCATCCCTGAACTTTTTGCCTTCCTCCTGTATGTTGTCTGACCAGTTGTTGGCTGTTTTATGACTCTGGGCACTTTACCTCTGCTGATCAGTGCTAAAGTGCATATATTATAAATTGATGTATGGATTAGTTCCTCCATGGTTGGCTTATTTGGTTTACTTGTCAGACCCTAGTACCGTGCACCAGGAGTGCCCAGGGCTGGTAATCCAAATGCTGCTGGTGGGCTTGCGCAAAACAACAGTTGATGGACAGAATGCAGAACAATGTCATACATTCACCCCAGTACAGAGATCTGGGCCTAAATCCATTGTTTTTTTGCTCACCACACCACCCCAATTCAGACATGGCCATATGCAAATCAGAATTGACCCTGTGCCTCATGGGAACAGTCCAGCCCGAACTGCCAAGCCATGTCTTCCTTGGACCGGAATAAAGCATCCTAGGACCGGTTTCTGGCTATCAGCTGTCTTCAGCCAGGATTGCTTGACTCCAGTGGTGTAGAGAGCACGGGAATCACGTCTGAGCACACCCGTCCCACTCGGGGTGACAAATGCAAAACAACAGTTGATGGACAGAATGCAGAACAATGTCATACATTCACCCCAGTACAGAGATCTGGGCCTAAATCCATTGTTTTTTTGCTCACCACACCACCCCAATTCAGACATGGCCATATGCAAATCAGAATTGACCCTGTGCCTCATGGGAACAGTCCAGCCCGAACTGCCAAGCCATGTCTTCCTTGGACCGGAATAAAGCATCCTAGGACCGGTTTCTGGCTATCAGCTCTCTTCAGCCAGGATTGCTTGACTCCAGTGGTGTAGAGAGCACGGGAATCACGTCTGAGCACACCCGTCCCACTCGGGGTGACAAATGCAAAACAACAGTTGATGGACAGAATGCAGAACAATGTCATACATTCACTCCAGTATAGAGATCTGGGCCTAAATCCATCGTTTTTTTGCTCACCACACCAACCCAATTCAGACATGGCCATATGCAAATCAGACTTGACCCTGTGCCTCATGGGAACAGTCCAGCCTGAACTGCCAAGCCATGTCTTCCTTGGACCGGAATCAAGCATCCTAGGACCGGTTTCTGGCTATCAGCCGTCTTCAGCTAGGATAGCTTGACTCCAGTGGTGTGGAGAGCACGGGACTCACGTCTGAGCATACCCGTCCCACTCGGGGTGACAAATGCAAAACAACAGTTGATGGACAGAATGCAGAACAATGTCATACACTCACCCCAGTACAGAGATCTGGGCCTAAATCCATTGTTTTTTTGCTCACCACACCACCCCAATTCAGACATGGCCATATGCAAATCAGACTTGACCCTGTGCCTCATGGGAACAGCCCAGCCCGAACTGCCAAGCCATGTCTTCCTTGGACCGGAATCAAGCATCCTAGGACCGGTTTCTGGCTATCAACCGTCTTCAGCCAGGATAGCTTGACTCCAGTGGTGTGGAGAGCACGGGACTCACGTTTGAGCATACCCGTCCCACTCGGGGTGACAAATGCAAAACAACATTTGATGGACAGAATGCAGTACAATGTCATACATTCACCCCAGTACAGAGATCTGGGCCTAAATCCATCGTTTTTTTGCTCACCACACCAACCCAATTCAGACATGGCCATATGCAAATCAGACTTGACCCTGTGCCTCATGGGAACAGTCCAGCCCGAACTGCCAAGCCATGCCTTCCTTGGACCGGAATCAAGCATCCTAGGACCGGTTTCTGGCTATCAGCCATCTTCAGCCAGGATAGCTTGACAACAGTGGTGTGGAGAGCACGGGACTCACGTCTGAGCATACCCGTCCCAAGCTGGTGGGCTTGCAGCACTGGTTATGCCACCCACAGAAGCAGCCTGTAAAAGTGTGTCTCAGGTCTGCCATTGCAGAGCCTGTGTGCAGTGTGGTACTGCCATGCTGACTGGGCAAGTGCACCCACTTGCCAGTCCGTAAACCCTCACTTTTATACATATCAGACAGCCCTATGGTAGTGCCAATGGCAGGGTGCATTGTAAGTATAAGGTAGGACATGCCCTGGTGTGTGTGGCCTGTCCTAATAGTGAATTACAGCCATTTTTGTTTTTCACTATTGCTACCTGTTCTTCATATGCCAGAATGGGCAGTTAGATTATTACATGTTATAACCCTAACTGACTCAGGGAACATGGTACAAATTCGACGTTAGTTTGCCTGAACTCAGAATGATAAAATACATCTTTTAGTGAAGTTGGTTTTAACATTCTGTGTTTGAAAATACCACTTTTAGAAAGTAGGTATAGGTATTTTCTTGTCTAACTATCCAAGCCTGCCTCTGCTAGGTTGTATATTCCTTGTCTGGAGTTTGAGTGACAGGGTTGGGGGATTCCAGGAGTCACGGTGAGTCTGCCAAGTGGTGAATAAAGAGATCTGCATCTAGATGGGAGAAAGGAGTTGCACCTGGGACCTGAATAGGACTGTGCCAGCTCCCCACAGTGCTGGCTCCACCTCCGGTGGTGCGGCTGATGTCTCTGCCCTGCACTGTGAAAGAAGAGAAGGAATCATGTCAACAGAGTGCTCCAGGGCTGTGCCTTTCCTCCACAGTGCTGGCTCCACCTCCTGTGGGGCGTCTGATGTCTCTTCTCTGCACTGTGAAAGGAAAGAAGGAGTCATGTAAACAGAGTGCTCCAGAACTGGTTTTGACTAGGCAGAGGCCCCTCTGCCCTCAGAGGACAAAGGATTTTGGGGTATAAGTATTGAGACCCTGAGCCCAAGAAATTCGATTACTTTTGGAAAAACAAGAAGGAACCTTTGCTGAGGAGAGGAGCCTGAAGAAACTGAGGAGAGACTATACCTAAGCTAAAGTGCTGCTTGGGGGATTGACCTGCAGTGGCTGCCTGACTGCCAAAGAGAGGAGAAAGGGACTTTGTGTACTTTCATCAACTTGTAAGGATCTCCAAGAGCTTGGAACAGAGCTTGCCTCCTGCTGAAGCTTCAGGGACAACAAACTTCAATCCCCAGCTCCCCAGATTTCCTTGGGAAGTGCCTGCTGCTGTTTTGGGCCTTCTGAGGGACTGCGTGTCGCAAGGAGCTGGAAGCGCGACTCGAGAGGAAGAAGCATTTTGCAGTCGCTGCTGCTGCTGTCGCATCTTGGATGTCGCCGCTGTAGCTGTCGTATTGCACCGCATCGAGAGAAGCATCTCCAACAAAGGAGAAGCGTGTTGCTGTCGCTGCTGCTGCCGTCGCATCTTGGATGTCGCCGCTGTAGCTATCGTATTGCAGCGCGTCAAGAAAAGCACCTCGCATTCACGGAGAAGCGTGCCGCTGTCTGAGCTGCTGTCGGAGCATTTTGGATGTTGCCTCTGTAGTTGTTGCATTGTGCTGAAGCGTCTCGCAACGTTGGAAAAGAGTGTCGCAGCCGAAGCTGCTGTCATCGCATCGCGGAACAAGGGTGTCGCCGCTGCAGCTGACGCATCAAATCGAGTCTTCTCGCATCATCAGAGAAGCGCGCCGCATCTTGAAGATCTTCATGTCTTTATTTCTTTGCACCGGAACTTTGCCACATTTCCATTGCTGGAACACTTTCGTTGTGGAAGCGTAACGCATCGTAAGGTACATTGACTCAAAGTGTCGCATTTTAAGAACTAAGCTGAACCTATCATTTTAAGTACAGTATTGTGGATTTTGTCATGTGTGGTCTTGTGATAAGTCTATATAAAGAATACTTATTTTTGATATAAAACCTGTGTGGTGTCCATCTGTAGTGTTGTCACTTGATTACTGTATGTGGTCACAAATGCTTTACACACTGCCTCTGAGATAAGCCTGTCTGCTCGTGCCAAGCTACCAAGGGGGTGAGCAGGGGTTATTTTAGGAGAGTACCCCCTTACCGTGACTAGAGGCAAGGGTCCCTATTTGTCACAAGTACCTACCTGTGCCAACTAGAGACCCTCAAATCTAATAATACGTTTCAGACTACCTCAATCACATTTCTCTACAGCCTTCTATCAATCTTTTTGTCTCAGCTCTCTTTCCATCACAAGTATCTCTCATTAGAATACATCACCTCTTTGATCACACTCCTTTCTTCGTAACTTTCCTTCTGTACATATCTCTAAAGCTCGATATACCTATACACTATTGCTCTCGCTACCTCAAAATGGTCTGCCTCATCTTTCTTTCAATAGACCGGTCACACCATTTTCGAGGGCCTCAGGGTAGACAAAGCCTATTTGGCCTATGTTTTGACACCCTCCCCCTTTTCTTGGCCCCTGCTTGAAGGATCACCCCAAATCCAAGGGAGATTACTGGAGAGTTTGCTGCTTAAAGCATGCAGGCCTATCCAGTGTAGAGATTTTATTAGAGTGGCCATGTTTGATTTCTAGTTTGAAAAGGGGACAGTGAATCTTGGTTTGCCCGTGTGCAATCCTGATCAGAGAGACAATCATTTTCAGATAGGTTATGAAAGAGATTCACAATGTAGTTGATGGTAAGAATCAATTCATCATCCAGAACCTTACTCTGAGCTGAACACTTTGATCCAAAAGGTTGCATGTGCTTTTGTTTCAAACTATGGTTAATGCAGAGGCGGAGGATTAAAAGTCTGATTGATCTGGGGTGTGGCCTGGAAGGCCAAGATGGCTGGCAGATTCTTCTGTGCTCCCCTTACCACTGCTCTTTATACCACCTTCTGAGATGCCGGTGTGCCCGGGAGAGGCAGAACTGTGGATCTGATCATCTCGCCACCCCGTAGAAGCTGCTGGAGACCTGCTGGGAGGTGTGCTGGGGATCCCCAGGGACACAGTAAGGACGGCAGTTGCCTATGCATCCTGCCAGTCTTGGCAGGCCGAGGTGTAGCTCTCTCCCCTCAGCCTGCATTGCAGAGAACAGGCAGAACGTGCAACACCCTGATTGTGCTCTCCCACTGGGGAGCAGTCGAACACTGGGCCCTAGCAGTGCTTCCTCATTTGTCAGGGGCGTAGGCCTGAACATACTCATTCCCAGATCAGCAGATGGTGGCCCGGACTCCCGCAGCACTCGCGAGTAGTAGGAGGTAGGCCACAAGGGCATCTGGCCATCCGATGACTGGTACAGGACCATGTGTACTTCACGGCAAACAACTGGTGCTCTGGCCCTAGGGGAGGGAAGCATATAATGGTGGCACTTGTATGTGTGTGTGTAGTTTTTTTGGACTGTTTCCAGCACCAGATAAGACCAGGTCCTGGGGCCCTTATTGAGGGATTTTGTTCCCAGTGTGGGGCGTCCTCTGCTGGACCTTGACACCAGGACCACCACGATTGATGGCCCCTATACTCTTGACTTGTTTTTCAGGGGGACAAGGGCACTGACCTTGCATAGGTGTGCACGTGCAGTGGGGGGTCCCTCGCTTTCCCTCGCTGTCTCCACAGACCCTGTGAGTTTGCTGCTAGACTTGCCTGAGGGCCAGGGGCCATACTATCTGTGTGGTATGAAGGGGGATAGACCTTGCATGAATGACTGCAAAAACCCACATTGACCACACCACAGACATTGGCTGCTCCCACCCACCCTTCAGCTGCCTGCCTCATTGTAATGAATGTGGCTTCTCACCAAAGAGGCCACACCCACACACCCAACCCCCACACTCCCACCTGGAGGCAAATATACAGGTGCGGTGCATCCATTGGGGTGTGGGGGCGTAGCCCCCCCGCCCACAGCTCCCTCAGCGTTTCTGAAAGTAAGTAAAATGACTCAGTTTACTTAAGTTCAACGACGCCGAGGGAAAACTGACAATCATGTCAGTCAGCATGACGTCGGACCGCCCACCCCCTTCAGAGACTGAAGGAGGTGGGAGGTCTGGCGTCATGTTGACCGACATGATTGTCAGACCGTCACCGGGGGCAGGCAGCAGCACAACACAAGTGCGCATGAGTGGGGACGGAGAGCAAATTTTTTGCCCGTGCCTAGTCATGCGCACTTGTGTTTTAACTGGTTTGCGCATGCCCATTAGGAGCCCCTCGGTCTCCTAATGGGCATGCGGCAGGCGAAGAGGAGTCGTGCCCTAAGCCAATCCTGGTGCTGCTGGCAGCGCCAGGATTGGCTGAGAGGGGGTGCCAGTCCATTCCAGTGTCGTTGTGAAGGAGCCAAGGGGAGCAGAGGGGAGCAGAGGCGGCGCGGACCGGCGGTCAGGTAAGTGTTTAGTTTTATATTTAATTCCCTGCCCCCCCCCCCCCCGTGAGCCGCGACTGAGCAGCCCTTTTATATAATGTTTTTAGCCTCTCAAGGCGACCGAGGACATACCCCAAGTGCACTCAGACAGGGCATGTGTCAAGGTAAGAATGCAGCCTGGCACTGTACCTCACTTCAGATATTGTTATATACGTGGAAGAACAATCACGTTGATCAATGTCTTGTAACTGAGCTGCTCTTTCATTTCTAAAAGTTATCTGACTTTCTTTGAGCGAGGTAAATAAAAGCTTCTTAGCCATAATAAAAGTGCACGTTTACACACCACATTTTGGGAAGGAAACCGCCAGCAAATCTCCTTCCCTCATTTCATAAGTTTCCAAGACTTGGAAAGCCCACGGCTGTACACGATGCTGGGGTACAGAACCCCCTTATAGGTGAGCAGCAGCTCCTATGGGAGTTTCTCCTCAGCAGCAGATAAGAGCTTCTCAATCCGTTTGATAGACTCCCCTCTGCCTACCATGTTGCTGCTGTTCTTCAAGATGTCGTGAGGGTGAGAGACTTTGATCGAACTTCTGGAGAGGGAAGGAGGAGGGAGGGAGTTAATCAGTCTTGGGGCTCCCCGAGTCCTCCTTACTAAGTTGCTGTGACTCACAATGAAGTGACCGGCACAGGTAGTCTGTCTGTGTGCACACTTGAATGATCTCTGGGGCAGGCATGTGTATGTGCATATTCAGCGCCTCTGGGTAAAGAAGGCCATTCATTGCTTTGAATTTCACCTGTCAAAGGTGGAGGCAGGCTACGCCTAGGGCACGATGCTGCGGCTGCTGCCAGCTCTGTGCCCCCGGAGAGGGCGAGCCGTGCAGGCCGTCGGGGGGCTGCGGGACCGGCATCGAGTGCCTTAAGAGCCACAGGCGCAGGAAGGGCCCTGCCTCACCGGTGGTGTTTGTGTGCAAGAGACGGTACCTGCTACATGTGAACTTTACGTAGGGGTTTCAGGTGTAACCTTGTTAGCAGGTTATGCAGACCGGATTCTCGTAGCCAAAGATTTTCATGGACTGGATAGGTGGTGGTTAGTTGTAGTGCGCCTCAATCTTTGCATGCGCCTTCTACCTGTACAAGGCCAGTTGCAAAACTGATTTGTTAGCGTGGCAATATGAATGGCAGTTTTATTGATAAAGGGCATTTGTGTCATGGCAGAGTTCAGTGTTTCTTGAAAGTCAGCCCTTTCGCATTCATGATTTTTTTTTTTTTATCACACAACTTTTCAATACAAGATATGACTCAAATGTGATTTGTTTACCATGGAATTGTCTAAGTTTAAAATGTACATTCAGCTGGAAAGAGCTGGCCGTGTGGATTACATTTCTAATGTGCAGTTAGAAGTGAGTACAAATACAATTGGTATTAAATTGTGTGCAGTTTGGTAAACCAATATCCAGACTAACCAGGGTAATACTGATCGATTGTGCATGCTGTACACACACCGATTAACGTGGTAAAGTAAGCAGTTGAAAGTTTGAGTTCATAGTGGATATTGTCCACAGATACTGGTCTGAGACTGTTTTACTGTAGCAGTGTCAGTATTCCTCCTGTGGTAAAAAAAAAAAATGTTGTACTACACCTCTTCCGGGGAAGCTGGAAGGGCAATGGCTGTGCGACATACAGAAAACGTACTGCTTCAGTGGCTTGCTAAAGTTCATTGTATGAAAGACCTCGCACATAGTTGTTTTACTCTGCCTTCCAGCTAATCGCCTGTGGCTGCAGTGCTGTGCAGAATTCTATTTAATTTGCACCTAACTCTCAATCTTCTAGATTTGCTTTGTTCAAAAATACAAATGTTTCTGTGTCAAGTGCCTCAAGAAACGGCTCCAATATACTCTTAAGAGGAGGTGGGGGGAGGGGCGGTACTATCCTTCCTAGTCCAAGAAACAATCGCAACAAGTCTACCATGTAAATTGTCCACTGGATATCACCTGAGAATTAGTGCAATGTCTGGAATCTCACACTTTTGACAACCCTTAACCACCAGCTTAGGTGGCATGCTTCATTTGAGTTGTCACGTTCGCCTGATAACTTTGGGCGAGTGGGCTTTTTGTCTGAATGACCATGCTTAGTTATGGGTGGGTACTTCCCACTAAATGGGGCTAGAGCATAAATGTAAGTTTAAAAAAAATCCCTTATGTCGGATACCTAGATTAGTTGTGTATTCAAGGTTCTACGGTGCCAAGACTCGAACAGCACTTAGTGCTTTTTTTTTTCCTTTCTCGAAAAGTTTTCAGACTCTTGCCTTCCTTGTGAGCTAGGGATCCGGAATCGAAATTTGCCTAGCTTTGTAACGGTAAGTTTCAATTCTATTAAGGACACGGAGGGGAGGATTATGCTTTTCCTTCTTCGCTGTTTATTACAATCACAAAACACGGCAGCCCAGAAAAGCACTGAAATTTCGAAAAAATGACTGTATAATCTCAAAACAAAGAGATTAAGAACATGTATCATCCAAAATCCATGAAGAAAACTACATATCCCATCAAGTCCATGTGTAATCATACAACAATAGTCCTTTCATAGTGTCCATCGCACGAAGATAAGGCGTCCATCTTGTGTCCCCTTCCTCTTTCTTCGCGCGAGTCACGCCAAAACTTCAACGGTCCTGTTTTGAACCTTCATTACCTAACGGAATAAACAACAACAGCGTAAGCGTTGCAAAGCCAAATAAGCCAATTAGAAACATCAATCATCGACTTTCCGTAAGTGGAAGAATACACTAATACCACTAACAATCATGAAAGTTAACCTGTTTACTTATAGCCATACGGGTGGGATCTCCTCCGAAGGACTGGGAGGGATAATCCTTGCCTCCGTGTCCTTAATAGAATTGAAACTTACCGTTACAAAGCTAGGCAAATTTCGATTCTATGTCAGGACCGGAGGCTTCAGATTATGCTCGTTCAAAGCTTACTTACCACCAAATGCGCAATATCCACCACCGGTTTGAAATAAAACCTTTTAAAGGTGGAATCTGAGGACCAATCCGCTGCATGCATCAAATCCTCCAATCGCGCACCCAACGAGAAAGCTTTCGAGGCCATGGCCCCCCTAGCCGAATGAGCGCCAAACATTTTAGTATCAATGCCAGCTTCCTGTAACACCCACCGCACCCATCTGGCTATGGTGGGGGAAGATACAGCCTTGTGCGGTTTACGCAAGGCAATGAGCAACTGCCTTTCACCCGGAGGGCGAAGTTCAAGAGTGACATCCTCATATGTCTTAAGGCACTGAACCACACAGAGCTTGGGAACATCCGCGAATGCTGGATAGGAAATCAATCTCGTCGCAGACTTTGTGCGACGACCCACCGTAAATGTCACCCCTTCCGGGGAAAAAATTCTCGCTGAGATGTCCAGGGCCCTCACATCCGAAACCCTACGACACGACACCAAACACAGCAGCATAGCCAATTTTGCGGACAACTCCTTCAGAGAAAGATACTTGTTGTGTTGCCAGGAAAGAAAAAGATTCAGCACAATGTTAACGTCCCACAAGACGGAATAACGTGGTTCCAGAGGCAGAGACAGCCTTACTCCCCGTAGGAGCTTACAAACAAAAGGATGTTCCCCCACCGGGGCCCCATCCAGAGGCTCATGAGCCGCTGAAATTGCCGACCGCATCGCGTTAATGGTGCGGTACGCTAAGCCTTCCGCCGCGAGGTCTGCCAAGAAATTCAAGATGGGAACAACTCCTGCGACCAGGGGATCCAGGTCTCGTCGAAGACACCAACGAACCCACCTGGTCAAAGCGGATCGGTACCTCTTTGCAGTACTGTTAGCCCAGGCTTTAGACAAAAGGTTCTGAGCCGACTCCGAAAGGCCTGGGAGCGACCAGCGTCTCCGGAAAGCCGCTATGCCATGAGGCAGAGCGAATCCTGCATTATGAGGTGGTGTGGATCCCCGTTCGGATTGAGAAGAAGATGAGGGAGCCGGGGGAGTAGGATTGGAGAATCCCAGGAAAGTTCCAGAAGAACCGGAAACCAAACTTGAGACCTCCAAAAAGGTGTCACCAAGATCACATCTGCCTTCTGGCGGCGGAGCTGGGCCGCTGCCCGCAGCACCATCGAGAAAGGGGGGCACGCATAGGGCCGTTCCCGACTCCAGTCCTGGAGGAATGCATCCGTGGCCTCGCAAGCGGATCCGGTCTCCAACTGTAAAATCTCCGTAGCTGGAAATCCAGGCGGGACGCAAACAGGTCCACAGAGAACGGACCCCACAGATTGTTCAACCACTGGAACACTTGGGCGTC
This sequence comes from Lissotriton helveticus, assembly GCF_964261635.1. Lineage (NCBI taxonomy): Eukaryota > Metazoa > Chordata > Amphibia > Caudata > Salamandridae > Lissotriton > Lissotriton helveticus. The sequence continues at coordinate 932,729,030 of NC_136059.1, read as the reverse complement.
CAGCCTCCAAAGGCTGGAGTCCCGCAGGTACCCCGAATGCCAGTCTGCGACTTGGTTGTCCTGGGCCGGAAGGTATTCCGCCGTCACCGAGACTCGATGGGATAGACAATAATCCCAAAAATCCCTCGCCAGATCTGCTAGTGCTCGGGACCGAGGACCGCCCAGATGGTTGACATATCGAACCGCTGAGACGTTGTCCATTCGTAGAAGAACACATGACTTTGCCAAGTCTCTGGTCCAACAGCGGATCGCAAAGGACCCCGCCAGCAGCTCCAAACAGTTGATGTGGAGCTTTTGTTCCCCGGACGACCAAGCGCCGCCTGTAGAGAAATCCCCGCAGCGGGCGCCCCAGCTGGACCTGCTGGCGTCCGATTATATGACTAAATCCCGAACTGACCCGAAAATTGCTCGGCCGTTCCACGCCTCCATGTGGGAGAGCCACCAAGCCATCTCCCCTTTTACCTTCTGTGAAAGAGGGACCAGCTGGTCGTAGGACAACCCCTTCCTGAGGTGATAAGCCTTGAGGCGCTGAAGGGCACGATAATGCAGGGGCCCCGGGAAGATTGCCTGAATGGAGGAGGACAGGAGTCCTACCACCCTGGCAATCTGCCACAGGGAGGTGTGAGTTTTTGAAATTGTCTGTTTCAGCACGTGCCGAATCTTGGCCATCTTCCGGGAAGGGAGGCTGAGCGAGGCTTGCACGGAATCTACTACGAAACCTAAGAATACCATCGTCTGTGATGGAGAAAAACCCAACTTGTCCTTGTTGATGATGAACCCTAGTCCCTGCAACAAGGAAATTGTTTGATTGAGCTGGAGAACCAACTTGTCTGGACACTGTTCCATCAGAAGGATGTCGTCCAAGTAGACGATCATTCGGATCCCCTGACTCCGAAGGGCCTCCACCGCCGGGTGCAACAGTTTGGTGAAGCACCAAGGGGCCGATGAAAGCCCGAACGGAAGGGCGGTGAATTCGAAGACCTGATCCCTCCAGAGAAATTGAAGGAACAGACGGTGGGGAGGGTGGATGGGTACAACCAGGTACGCATCCTTGAGGTCCAGCCGGACCATCCAGTCATTCGGAAGTAAAACGTCCCGGAGCAGATGGATTCCCTCCATCTTGAAATGATGGTACACCAACCACCCATTGAAATCTCTGAGATTGATCACGGGTCTCTTCCCTCCGTCCATCTTCTCCACCAGGAAGATGTTGCTGAGGAAACCATAGGGGTGCCGCGTTGTCCGGCAGATGGCCCCTTTGCGTAATAACGCTGAGACCTCCTCGTCAATTAAACTTGCATCTGCCCGCGAAAAAACAATAGGGTTTGGCGCCCTTAGCTGACAGGGCTGATCGTAAAACTCTATGCGGAAACCTCGCACTGTCTGCAGAACCCATGCGTCCGCTGTAATCGCTGCCCAAGCCTCCGGAAAAACCGCCAGTCGGCCCCCAATTTGTACCTGACTGGCAGGTATCACACTTACCATGGGAACTGTTGCCACCGGCGTCGTTACGGAAACCGCCGCCGCACCCCCTGAAGTGCTGGCCTCTCGTCGGATAAAAGTTGGTGTAGTTTGCTGACGTGTTGTATTGGTGTTATGTATGTATGCCACTTATCGCTGTGTTTGTTTGCTTCTTTTTACATTTGCTCTTTGCTCTCGTGCTTTGTCTCGCTCTCCTCCTCGCTCCAAGTCTGCTCCCATGTCTTGGTGTTCTAGATTGTGGGACAGTTGGAGAGCTGAGGGGAGAGAGTGGAGGCGTTTATCTGCTGCGCGATGTATCCTGAATAAACCTACATTCACTACCAATTTCTGTGTGATCCATCTTTACAATTTGGCGACTTGTGACCTGAAGAACCTACGCGACTGAACTTCATCTTATTTGGATCTGTTCTGAAACGCTTCTCTTCAAAATGGGTGTCATCTACTGCCTTTTCAACTGATTTTACACGTTTGCTGTGGATTTCATACAGGTCGTATACACCTGTTAACTTTAATTTAATTACTTTGTTATATACTCTCCCCGCTGTGGTTTGTTTAAAGTGAACAAACTGTCACTCTTTAGCGCGAGCACCTTACCTCGGCTTAAAGAATTTTCAGCACAGCAGAGTTCGCCTCGATCATTCTGCATTCCTGGAAGACCTGACGTGCGCACTCCGTTCTTTGAGCACATAACGTGCGAGGTCACGTACTTTAACCCCTGCGTGCCGCCATCTTTGATGTGTATTTCTTTACACTTTGGTGACACACACACCTGGTTACCATTAAGCCTGTGATTTTTACGCGCATTTGAAGTCACGTTTTCACCTTATTGATGCATTATTTATATTTTAAAGGAAGCAGATGTTTGAAAGATTTTACTTGAAGGTCTCTCCACATAATTAATTCTGAAGTCTACACCAGTTAACTGAATTTGGTGCACAGTAATGTGCACACCTCTAATTGAATTTCGTGCACAGTGATGTGCACACCTTTAATTGAATTTTATGCACGGTGATGTGCACACCTTTAATTGAATTTTGTTCATGTGCACACCTTCAATTGAATTTTGTTCACGGTGATGTGCACACCTATTATCGCATTTTATTCATGGTGATGTGCATATTTTAATTTCTACATTCTTTACAACACCTTCGTTTTTGTTTTTTTTTACATTTTATTTGATTTTTTTTTCTCTTCCAACATGACAAGTCAGAATTATTCCATCCAACCTCCTCAAGCGTTTTGGCCTGCTGTATCTGAACCATGTATGAAATGGTCAGAATGGAAAGCTTACTTCCTTAATTTTAATCGACACTATTGATGAAGAAGGAAAAATGACACCTGATAGGAAAAAGAAACTTCTATTACATTCCTTGGGTCCTGGTGGGCTTAAAGCCTATGAAGGGATGACAAAAGCGTTGGGTGGTGGTCAGGGGCGCAACTAGGTCTTAATTTCGGGGGGGGCTAACATGGCAAATGAAGGGGCGTGGCTAATGTTAATCAATGGGGCGGGGCTAAAATGTCAGATAAACGGGATCGATTAATGCTCAGGTCAAGTGGAGAAAACATGCAACCCTAAAATTACCCCCTCACACCCCAAAACCCATTACCACCCTGAAAGCTGAAATCATCCACCTAGAACCCCAAACCCACACCGATCCCTAAAATTACACCCTTACCCCCCAAAACCCATACCCACCCTGAACCCTAAAATTACCTCTGGCACCCCAAAACCCATACCCGCACTGATCCCTAAAATTACACCCTTGCCCCCCCAAATCCATTACCACCCTGAACCCCAAAATTACCCCCCGGCACCCCAAAACCCATTACCACTCTGGACCCTAAAATCACCCCCTTGGAGCCCCAAAACTCATACCCACGCTGATCCCTAAAATTACACCCTTGCCCCCCCAAACCCATACCCACACTGAACCTTAAAATTACCCCTGGCACCCTAAAACCCATACCCATGCTGAACATTAAATTCTCCCCTGGCACCCCAAAACCCTGTGGCGTCACTGGGGTTGGTGTCACCCGGTGCGGGTAACTCATGGTGTCACCCCGTCACGACTTACCGCATGGACCACCTCTGTCAGAAATGTATGGCGCTAGGTACTGTCTTACTCCCTCTAGCTCCTTCTCTCTGTCTAGCTCCCGCTAGCTCCCTCTCTCTGTCTTACTCCCTCTAGCTCCCTCTGGTTCCCTCTCTCTCTGTCTTACTCCCTCTAGCTCCCTCTCTCTCTCTCTTACTCCCTCTAGCCCCCTCTCTTACTCCCTCTAGCTCCCTCTCTCTCTCTCACTCCCTCTAGCTCCCTCTCCCTGTCTAGCGCCCTCTAGCTCTCTCTCACTCGGTCTTACTCCCTCTAGATCTCTCTCTCTCTGTGTCTTACACCCTCTAGCTCCCTCTCACTCTGTCTTGCTCCCTCTAGCTCCCTCTCTCTGTCTTACTCCCTCTAGCTCCCTCTGTCTCCCTCTCCCTCTGTCTTACTCTCTCTAGCTTCCTCTCTCTCTGTCTTACTCCCTCTAGCTCCCTCTGTCTGTCTAGCTCCCTCTAGCTCCCTATCTCTCTGTCTTACTCCCTCTAGCTCCCTCTCTCTGTCTAGCTCCCTCTCTCTCTGTATTACTCCCTCTAGCTCCCTCTCTCTGTCTAGCTCCCTCTAGCTCCCTCTCTCTCTGTCTAGCTCCCTCTCTGTCTTACGCCCTCTAGCTCCCTCTGTCTCCCTCTCTCTCTGTCTTACTCCCTCTAGCTCCCTCTCTCTCTAGCTCCCTCTCTCTCTCTGTCTAGCTCCCTCTAGCTCCCTCTCTCTCTGTCTTACTCCCTCTAGCTCCCTCTCTCTGTCTAGCTCCCTCTAGCTCCCTATCTCTCTGTCTTACTCCCTCTAGCTCCCTCTCGCAGTCTAGCTCCCTCTAGCTCCCTCTCTCTCTGTCTTACTCCCTCTAGCTCCCTCTCTCTGTCTAGCTCCCTCTAGCTCCCTATCTCTGTCTTACTCCCTCTAGCTCCCTCTCGCTGTCTAGCTCCCTCTAGCTCCCTCTCTCTGTCTTACTCCCTCTAGCTCCCTCTCTCTCTCTGTATTACTCCCTCTAGCTCCCTCTCCGTCTAGCTCCCTCTAGCTCCCTCTCTCTCTGTCTTACTCCCTCTAGCTCCCTCTCTCTGTCTAGCTCCCTCTCTCTCTCCGTCTTACTCCTTCTAGCTCCCTCTGTCTCCCTCTCTCACTGTCTTACTCCCTCTAGCTCCCTCTCTGTCTAGCTCCCTCTAGCTCCCTCTCTCTGTCTTACTCCCTCTAGCTCCCTCTCTCTGTCTAGCTCCCTCTCTCTCTGTATTACTCCCTCTAGCTCCCTCTCTCTCTGTCGTACTCCCTCTAGCTCCCTCTGTCTAGCTCCCTCTAGCTCCCTCTCTCTGTCTTACTCCCTCTAGCTCCCTCTCTCTCTGTCTAGCTCCCTCTCTCTGTCTTGCTCCCTCTAGCTCCCTCTGTCTCCCTCTCACTGTCTTACTCCCTCTAGCTCCCTCTGTCTGTCTAGCTCCCTCTAGCTCCCTATCTCTCTGTCTTACTCCCTCTAGCTCCCTCTCTCTGTCTAGCTCCCTCTCTCTCTGTATTACTCCCTCTAGCTCCCTCTCTCTGTCTAGCTCCCTCTAGCTCCCTCTCTCTCTGTCTAGCTCCCTCTCTCTGTCTTACACCCTCTAGCTCCCTCTGTCTCCCTCTCTCTCTGTCTTACTCCCTCTAGCTCCCTCTCTCTCTAGCTCCCTCTCTCTCTCTGTCTAGCTCCCTCTAGCTCCCTCTCTCTCTCTGTCTTACTCCCTCTAGCTCCCTCTCTCTGTCTAGCTCCCTATCTCTCTGTCTTACTCCCTCTAGCTCCCTCTCGCTGTCTAGCTCCCTCTAGCTCCCTCTCTCTCTGTCTTACTCCCTCTAGCTCCCTCTCTCTTTCTAGCTTCCTCTAGCTCCCCCTCTCTGTCTTACTCCCTCTGTCTCCCTCTCTCACCGTCTTACTCCCTCTAGCTCCCTCTCTCTGTCTAGCTCCCTCTAGCTCCCTCTCTCTGTCTTACTCCCTCTAGCCCCCTCTCTGTCTAGCTCCCTCTAGCTCCCTTTCTCTGTCTTGCTCCCTCTAGCTCCCTCTGTCTCCATCTCTCTCTGTCTTAGTCCCTCTAGCTCCCTCTCTTCCTGTCTTTCTCACTCTAGCTCTCTCGCTCTGTCTTACTCCCTCTAGCTCCCTCTCTCTTTGTCTTACTCCTTTATCTCCCTCTCTCTCTGTCTTTCTCTCTCTAGCGCCCTCTCTCTGTATTACTCCCTCTAGCTCCCTCTGTCTCCCTCTCTCTCTTACTCCATCTGTCTTCCCTGGATTTCTATAAACAAGAGTGCGAGCAACAGGTTGCACTGTAGTGAAAAGCAAGCTGAAATTTGGAACTGGTTCACTGGAAAACTGAAGACTGTGCAAGATACTGAAAAATAGGAAACCATGCACCCTCAGGTGAGCTAGGCTGCTATAGAGTTGCCTTGTGAGCAAAGAAAATTGCAGTCAAGAATTGCAGATCTCCTGCGAGACGCTGGCGAGTGTGAACAGCATGAGAACAAGCTTGCACAGGGAGCGACAGTAAAGGTGAGAGCAGATGTGAGGCTGCAGTGCAGATTGGTGTCACCCCATGTGTTGGTGTCACCCGGTGCGGTCCGCACCCCCCGCACCCACGTAGTGACGCCACTGCCAAAACCCATACCCACCCTGAACCCTAAAACTGCCCCCCTGCTCCCCTGACACTCGAAAACCCACACCCACCCTGAAACCTAAAATGTCCCCCCCTCACAAACCCAAAACCCATACCCGCACTGAACCCTAAAATGAACCCCATGGCACCCCAAAACCCATACCCACCCTGAATCCTAAAAGTGCCCCCCTGACACCCGAAAACCTATACCCACCCTGAACCCTAAAATTAACTCCATAGCACCCCAAAACCCTTAACCACCCTAAACCTTAAAATTACACCCTGGCACCCCAAAACCCATACCCACCGTGAACCCTAAAATTGCCCCCCGACACCCGAAAACCACACCCACCCTAAACTCTAAAATGTCCACCCACTCACACCCTAAAACTCATACCTGCCCTGAACCCTAACAACCCCATGGCCCCCTAAAACCCATTACCACCCTAAACCATAAAATTACCCCCTGGCACCCCAATTCCCATACCCACCCTGAACCCTAAAATTACCCCTGGCACCCTAAAACCCATACCCACTCAGAATCCTACAATTACCCCCTGGCACCCCAAAAAATGAACACTACAAACGTACACTACATATTCATATTCGGAGGGGACTCTCCTCTTTAGAGAAAGATACATGGCCCTGTTCACCATTTATCTGGTGAGGTGCACTGTGGATGTGAATTCCCTACAAGTGCATGGACAGCAGGGGGAATGGGATGTCCAGTGCAAGTGAAGCTTTTCCTTTGTAAATTAATTCCTTCTGGCATCATAGCCCAGGGTTTGCTGTCTGTGCACTTGTATGGAATACACAGCCTTACAAGTGCACAGACAGCAAACCCTGGGATATGACACCAGCAGAAATTCCTTTACAAAGGAAAAGCATCACCTGCACCGGCCAGCCCTTTCCCCCTGCTGTGTGCATCTTCCCACTCCCACCCCATGCTGAACACATCAAGTGCTTAGGTGAAATCCCTGCCTTCAGGCAAGGATATCACCTCGGCGCTAGTAAAGGAAAGCAAGAGGTGGGGGCAGGGGCTTCACTGATACTGTTCAGAGGCTGGCTGGCTCGGGCTGCCGGGCCTCTCAGAATGCATCAATAACAATGACATTCTCGGCTCCGATGCGCAGTCATCTCAGTGCGTGTCAATTAGCCCGGGCTGAAGAAGACGACGGGGGGGGCTGAAGCCCGGTGAGCCCAATGGGTGTTGCGCGCCTGGTGGTGGTGATGTAAATGTTTTTGATGCCATTGTAAATGATTTTGATACTTATTTTGCACCTAAAGTGTGCATTGGTATTGTCAGATTTCGTTTTTTCCAGCGTAAACAAGAAAGTAGCGAAACTGTTGACCAATATGTCTCTGCTCTGAGAAAACTTGCTGAGGATTGTAAGTTTGATCATTTGGTAGATCAATTTATTAGAGATCAAGTTGTGATGCACAATAAGGATCCTGCTGTTCAAGATAGACTATGGATTAATGGTGATGCTGAACTTAAAGATGTTCTTAGTATTGATAGGAAGGTTGAAATGTCAAGCCGCAGTGCTAAGTTACTTAAACAAGATTCTGCCATCGCAGAAACCTCTGCTGAGATTGTTAATAAGATTAAAACGAAAGCATCCGGTTTTAAATCTTCTGCTCCTGTTAGACATAAAGTGGAGTCATATAAAAAAAGGAGTTTGACAGTAATCCTACCTTCAGATGTTTTAGGTGTGATAGTCCTTCTCACTTAGCCTCAAGCAAATTTTGCCCTGCTTTAAAGCAACGTTGCTCTAATTGTGGTATTGTTGGCAATTTCACCAGAGCATGCAAAAGGAAAGGAGGTGGTAAAAAAGTAAAATGTTTAGAGGAACCTGATTGTGAATCCAGTGATGGTGATGAAGGTATCAAGAAACTTACCATTAAGGATTCCTGTGATGAGTCTGTTCACCATTTCATTTGGAACATAAATGACTATGACAGTAAATCGTGTAAAAAACCTTTGTGTTCCATGGATATAGGTGGTGTTTCCATTCAAATGTATGCAAACTCTGGTTCCCCTTACACGATTATCGATGAAGCTACTTGGAAATCCCTTTTTGTTGGTAGATTAGGTAACAAACTTTTTGTTTCAGACATCCAACCTGAGGGGTATTCTGGGGAGAAGATTGCCATGATTGGATTCAGACCCTTAGTTTTTAAGTTTAAGAATAGAGAAACTTCCAGTAAGTTGTATGTTGCTAAAAAAGGGCCAGCTGTCCTAGGTTGGAAGGACCAAGGAAAGTTAGATATAATCCTCAATCCTAATAGCCCTGAGCCTGTTATGGTTCTCAATGAAAATGATTTAATTTGTGAAGAATTGTTAAAGAAATTTCCGAAAGTCTTTAATGGTAACATCGGTAACCTTAATGATTTTGAACATAAAATAGTTCTGAAATATAATGCTCCAAGTCCGTCGAACAAAGAAGAAGTTCGATCCTTTTTAGGACTTGCAGAATTTTATTCAAGATTTGTTAGAAATTTTTCTTCAAAAATGTATATTATCAGGCAGCTTCTTAAGAACAGAGTTAAGTTTTTCTGGAGTGCTGAATGTCAAGATGAATTTTCTTCCATTAAATCTGCAATTGTTGATGCACCTGCTCTTAAAGGATTTGATCCTGATTTAGAAAATGTTATTACGGTAGACGCTAGTAATAAGGGTTTGGGTGGCGTTTTGTCACAATTAGGATCAGACGGTAAAGAAAATATTGTGGGGTATGCTTCACGTGCTTTGTCTCCTTCGGAGGAGAAATTCTCTGTCATTGAGAAAGAAACCCTTGCCTGTACTTGGGCTTTGGATTACTTTAGATCTTTTGTCTGGGGTAGATTTTGCCTTGTGCGTACTGACCACAAACCCCTAGTTAAATTGTTAACGATGGAAGGTATTCTTAATGCTTCTGCTAGAATTGCAAGATTATCCTTGCGGTTACAAGATTATAACTATCAGGTTGTTTATGTTCCTGGGAAGAAGAATGTTATTGCAGAGTTCTTGTCAAGGTTACCTTTGGAAATTTCTGAATGTGATTCTTTTGATTTGGAAGCGGAGCAGGTTGCTTTAGTACTCAATGAGGGAATATCCAATTTCACTGAAGATGAATGGTCAAGTTGTTACATTATGGATGTGTCCTTACAACAATTATTAGGGTTCATTAACAATGGTTGGCCTTGTAAGACAAGTATTCCTAATTCGCTTAAAGCCTTTTGGGAAGTCAGACAAGAACTTTCAGTCACCGATAATTTTATTTTTAGAGGTGATAAAGTGGTGCCTCCTAGCTCTCTAAGAGTTAAAATTGTCAACTTATGCCATGAGGAACATTGTGGTATTGTCAAAACTAAACAGAGAGTTAAACAGTGGTTTTGGTGGCCTGGTGTAGATGTTTTAATTGAAAGGGTTGTGCGGGACTGTTTAGCTTGCTGTAATTCGGATAAATCCTTGGTTACCTTAAGACCTAAGTTGGGTGAGTCTTTCATTCCCAGTAAAGCCTGGCATACTGTAGCCATAGACATCATGGGCCCTGTTGGTAATGAGAAGAAGTATGTAATTGCACTCATTGATCTTTTCTCGAGGTGGCCAATTATCAAGATTGTTGGGAAAATTACTTCAAGTGAAGTATTCAAATTTCTGGATAGAGCTTTTGTCGAAGAAGGATTGCCTGTTCAGGTTATTTCAGATAATAGGGTTCAGTTCATGTCCAACTTAATTCAACAGTATTTTAAGAGAGTTGGTATCAAGCATAGGACCACTTCTCTCTATAATCCTTCTGGTAATGGCATGATTGAAAGATTCAATAGAGTGCTAAAGAATTCCATTCAGATGGCTTTGCAAAGTCAATGTGATTGGGAAACTAATATATTTAAAACCTTGTGGACGTACAGAACCACTCCTCACGATTCCTTGGGGGTTTCTCCTTTTGATGTTATGAGGGGTCGGGGTGCAAGAACCAAGTGTAATCCTGAGTGGCTTTTAAAAGCTGCTTCTAGTACTATTCCTACAGATGTTGTGAGGTCCAGGATGGTGGATAAGTGCAAAAAGTCCCATGAGAAGTACAATTTGAAACATAATACTACATTTGTCTCCGTCAGTGTTGGTTCATGGGTCAGAGTTAAAAAACCTTGGAAGGTTTGTAAGGGTGAGAGTCAATTCTTTAAACCCTTAAAAGTTATCAAAGTACTCAAAAATGCTGTAAAATTATCCGATGGTAAAGTTTGGAATATGAAAAGAGTAGCAATTTTTCATCCTTCTTCCAAGTGGTCTGAGAAATCGGTGCCCTTAGGGGCTACTCACTCTCGCTCTTTTGATCCTTTTTCTGAGTGGGATGTTCCTTGTTCTTCGAATGTCAATTCTGATGCTGTTGTCGAGAATAGTGATGCTATTTTACCTCCTGTGGACACTGCTGATACTGTTTTACCTTCTGATGACATTGGAAATTTGCGGATTAGTTCTGAACAGAATGATGTTGTTGGTAATCAGAAGTGTTTGGATAAACGAGTTTGCTATAAACCTAAATGGATGTCAGATTATATTTGTTAATGACCTTCTTAATGGTTTTTTTTTACCTTTTGTTTTCTCTTTTTTTTTTTGTTCTATAAGGCGGAAGATGTGTTATGTATGTATGCCACTTATCGCTATGTTTGTTTGCTTCTTTTTACATTTGCTCTTTGCTCTCGTGCTTTGTCTCGCTCTCCTCCTCGCTCCAAGTCTGCTCCCATGTCTTGGTGTTCTAGATTGTAGGACAGTTGGAGAGCTGAGGGGAGAGAGTGGAGGCGTTTATCTGCTGCGCGATGTATCCTGAATAAACCTACATTCACTACCAATTTCTGTGTGATCCATCTTTACAATTGGCCTCTGCCGGAGCCTTGCCCTTTGTTGGGTAAATTCTGACTGCCTCGGCCGGTCGCGTGGCCCCTACCGTGACCGGCCCCTCGGGAAAAACGTTGCTGGAACACCCTCTTTCTGCTGGACTGGGCCTTGTCTAGGTAGGTGAATGTATTGACGAACTTGCTCAGCTCCTTGATGAAGGGATCCCCAAACAAGCCGCCCTGCGCTACCGCACCCGCCTCCGAAGAGCCAAGTCTCCTAACTTGGGATCTAACTTAATCAACAGAGACCGGCGACATTCAGTCGAGAGGGCGCAGTTGGCGTTCCCCAAGAATATGACCACCCTCTGCGCCCAGCTCGATAGCACGTCTGGGGATATGGGGGTGCCAGTGACTTTGGCCTCCTCGGCCATATCCAAAATCTTCGTTATGGGGCCTATGGCGTCCAGCAGTTTATCCTGGCAGGAACGCCAGGAGCGGTCAATCCCCTTACGGGGGTCTTTGACAAATTTTGCCATGAATGTGGCATCTTGCCATCCAATTCTGGTGTCATGGCGACTTTCCCCTCCAGGGTAGGACGCGGACATTCTCCCCTCAGACAACTCCGTGCCTCCTTCTCCAGTGGTTTGCGGAGGCATGCCGCCACAAACTTCGTGACCTTGTCCCCAGGAACCCAGGCCGCTGACCACGGATGAACAATTTTGTCCGGGTCCAGCATGCCTGAGCTATCCTGTGGCAACTCCGCCGCGGAGCTGGATGGCCGCCACGAGCGCACTGACTCGTCGTCGTCGTCTGTGTCCGCCGGGGAGATCCCTCCCGGGGAGGGTGGGGCTGTCCCAGCCGACCCTGAAGGTCCCGGGGCCGGGGCCGTCGCAGGGGTAGGGTCGGTTGCCCTTGCCAAAAAAGCGTCCCGCAGGCGCTCAAAGGCACCCCTGTCTACACCCTGTGGACCCCCGGAACCCCCGTCCTTACAAACTCTCTTAGGTGCAGGAGGTACCTCCTCCGAGGATGCCGAGTTGCCTCCAGAGGTCCCCCCATGCGCTTGTCCCAGTTTCGCGCACTCTTCTACAATGCGCGCGGAGAGCCTGTCCTCCATGGGACCCACTATCTCGTGCACGCACCTATAGATGGAACTGTCTACAGCGTCGAAGAACTCATCATCATTTAGGTACTGATGAGATTCCTCTTCCTCTACGTAGTACCCCTCTGCCATGACTGGTTACTGTCAGAAATGAAAAAGGTGGGCACGGGGCGCACAGGTAATCGCAGTACCTGGGTATTGACCAGCCGCAGGCTAGCAGGTAAGTTGGGCTGGGGACCAGACCTATTGAGGCAGCACCCACCTCCAAGCGCGCAGACCCTCACAAAGGACCGGGTCCACGCCGCCCCCCCTGCGTGCTTACAATGTAAGGGCCAACTAGATCAGACCAAACCCTTGATTTGAGCAACGCTGTGGGTAAACGCGGTTAAAACCGCTATGGTGCTGTGATACAGCCCGCAGGCGTTCGATGCGGTAACCCGCTGATACAGACCCCGTCGGGGCGTAAATAAGAAATTGTGGCAAATACAGCCCGAATACGGGCATCAGGGTTGAGGCGGCAAGGCGAGACTCCGGCGCGGCTCTCTCTCCTCAGCGCGGCTCCCGTCAGTAAGAGGAATCGCGCCGAGGAGAACGAGACGCGACGGCTCCCTTTAGCGGCTGAATCAGCGCCGCTACAATTGCGGGGACATCGCGTGAGGGGCGAAAACGTCCCCGCGATGCAAAAAAGGGACTCTGAAAGGAGAAAAACAGAATATGCACTACACAGAGTCCCCCAATAGCATTACAAGCATCCAACAGTAAAACGAAGCCCAAAACATGCAACTTAAACTCTACCCAAAGGCCAAAATGGTGGGAGAAAAGAGCAATGGACTTAACTGGCTGCGAAGCAGCGAAGAAAGAGGAAGGGGACACAAGATGGACGCCCTATCTTCGTGTGATGGACACTATGAAAGGACTATTGTTGTATGATTACACATGGACTTGATGGGATATGTAGTTTTCTTCATGGATTTTGGATGATACATGTTCTTAATCTCTTTGTTTAGAGATTATACAGTCATTTTTTCTAAATTTCAGTGCTTTTCTGGGCTGCTGTGCTTTGTAATTGTAATAAACAGCGAAGAAGGAAAAGCATAATCTGAAGCCTCCGGTCCTGACATAGAATCAGGTTGATGGGGTTGTACTCAGCTGTGGTTGTTCGTCGGTGTTCGTCACTGCAGAGTGGAGCTTCAATATGGAGGATGCACATGTGTCTGTGAGCCAGGGCTGTATCGTGTATTTAATACTCAAGAGAGAAGGGTTGACACATGTGGAGTGATAGAAAAAAGCAGCACAGCCTTTATGCTAATGGTGAAGTAATTAAGAATAGCTTGTAGCTTTATAGCCCTGATTCATATACTTCAATGTATGGGATAGGGGCCGTAGGTGCATTATGAGATTTGTGGTTTTGTGCTTCCCACAGCATCTTTTCCTCCCAAAACCCTCTTACTATTTTTTCATTTACATGCACTGAACTGTAATGTAACAAGTAGAGATTTGTAAGTGGAGTCTCTAATTTCCAGTTTCGTAGTTCCTCTTTCTGTGCATATAATTTCATTCCATTTGTGGCATTATTTAGGAGGATGTGCTGCATGTTAAAAATAAATATTATTTGTATGTTTTACAATATCAACAAGTAAATACAAGTCTATCTCTTTAAGAAGAAGATGCAAAAAAATCAAAAATAAAAGTTAAAAGCGACATTGAAACACAGGAAATGCACACTTTGTAAAATGGTAACACTAGATAACTCCAGAGCGGCGTATCTCCATCACCCCTATAGCTCATAAAAATTGACAATTTCTAAAATGATAAATAATTCAATTGTATTGCGTTATTAACCTTCCCGCTTCGTCAAATTTGCTTGAAAATGCACCATTTGTCTACTCTTTTTTCAAAATGTTCTCACTGCGCTCGTTCGCCACAGAGCAGTACAATAATAATTTAACGCCTCACCACTTTCAAATGTCACCAGCCGCCCCTGCAAATATACCACTGCACCTTTAAATAATGTACACTTTTGAGCATGTATCAATGTCTTACCACCTCTGATGCAGCAAAGACTTCAACACAAAACAAACAGCGCCTTTTAAAAAGGGGTTTTATTTACCAAAATGCAAAGACTCTCTCTTTTAGAATAAGGCTTGGGGTTTATTACATAATGCTCTCTAAACTCTAAACTGTAGAGGGAGTTCATGAGGTGGACTCCCCAGCAAATAGAGACACCACGCCTCTTATCCTGCAAGCAATCCATCAATCTAAGGTGTTTCTGGAATCTAAAATAGGGATGGTGGGTGCGGACATGTCCCTACTCCGCCAAAGGCCTCAGACAGATGGTCAAGAAGTTCTCAGAGGCTGAGGAAACAATATCTGCCCAGGAGGACACAGTTAAACACTTCTAGACGGAAGTAAGTCACCTAACATGGGATGAAAAAAGCCTGCAAGATTGCGCTTTGGATGCCAAAAACAGGGTGAAGAGCAATAATTTTCATTGTATTTGGGTTTCCAGAGAGCTCCGAGGGCCATTCCTTTGAACAAATCTTGGAACAATGGCTTCAGTCATGGCTGAACTCCTCCAACCTCTCCAATTGCTTCGTCATTGAGCTGGTGCATTGTTCTCTTGCCCAAAAACCCCTCCACGGAGCGCCACCGAAACCCTCATAGCGCGCTTTCTGAACTGTAAGGATCGAGATGCCACCCTGAAAGGCGTACACCTTGCGAAAGACCTCCCTTTCCAATTGGGGCGCATCATGATTTTCCCAGATTATAACAGCATGGTCCAATCACAGCTTCAGTCTTTTAATCAGGTTAAAGTCAAACAGCAGTCCAAGCAGGTCCCCTACATGCTCCTGTATCCTGCCAAACTGTGGGCGGTTCACCAGTTAAAAACACCCTTCTTTGACTCTCCAAAAGAGGTGTGGACCTGGCTCGCCGAGCAGTAACCGATTGCTCCCAATCCTCCAGTTCCATGGGTTAACTCAAGTCCACCCCACGCACCCACTCAAGAATCTGAAAAATTAAATGGTAAATACCACTGGAAAAGATCATAATGGTGATAAACAGGACAGTGCAAGACGGATCTTAACTCTGAGTCGGACGGGGAAAAGGGACACCGATCTCATGACGATGCCCTGGCATCGCAAAATGGAACTAGCTTGCCTACAAACTGACCCGGAATAATCTTGCATGCTTCTGATCCTGACATTTCCAGCATGCCAGCACTCTAGTATACTATTAATGCATTATTTCATTCCAGTTATGGGGCTGGCGGCGGGTGGGGAGGAGAAAACTACCTGCCTGCAGTGATACATCTTCCCCAACTGTTGTATAGTTTGTTCTATGTTCTGTTGGGAATTGGCTTCTTTGGGGTGGAAAGCACAGGGAGGGGGGAGTTGGGGTAAGAGGGTTTGTTGCTTGTGTTTTTGTTCAATTTGTAATGATTTTCTTTGCTTTGTCTTTCTCCAGGAAGGGTAGAATGTTAGAGGTTCCTTATAGAGGTATCCCCACAGATGATCATTGTTTTGATAGGGAGGGGGTAGTGCGGAGAAAGGGGGTTTGTTCTTGGGGCCTATGTACAATTCACTCCACATTGATTTGTACCATGTCCAGCCAAGAGGAATAGACTGTTTCAACCCCTTCTTTATTGGGTTACCCACCAGATTCTCCCACCGCAAGTACTTTTCCCAGAGACACCCCTCAAAGCACACCTGGAGCAACCCGCCACTGTTCACTCTACATCGTATACACAATGTCTCGCTCGTTAACAGTTTTAACCTGGAATGTTAACGATGTGTTGGACCATGTCAAGGGGAGGGAGGTGTTTACAACAGCATAACCCAAGAATAGCACTGCTGCAGGAAAAACACTTACAACTGTCCTTTCCTCTTTCGCAAAGGCTATGATAGGGTGCTCCATGTAGGTCTACTAGAGGATCCAGGGGGGGTGGCCATCCTGCCTCACAAATCCATTCTTATGGCTTTATTCAAAGTCACAACCAGATATATTATATTGGCGGGCACAATGGATGGGGCCCTCTACAACATATTAATTGTGTACATCCCCCCCAACATTGCTCCGGAATATACTCAACACCCTAAAGAATTTGGTAGCTGTGCTCCCACAGTGAAAGACGATACTGGGGGATACTTGAAAGACATTATGGGTTAAACGACTGGCACAGGAACCCGGGCAGCACTCCAAGGTCTAGTCTCAGCCTGGCAGATTGGACAGACAGCCTCGACCTCCGTGATGCCGGGTGGGTATGACATTCCGATGAGCCTGAGTTCACTCACTCCTCCATAGGCCATGGATAACTGTCCCGCAATGACTACTTGTTCCTACCGGCAGGTGACTTTATTCAGAGCTCTGGCTCTCGACTCCTACCCCAAGGGCTTTCAGACCATGCACCAATTCTGCTCTCATTCAATAGTCACCCAGAAGCACCTGCACTATGTGGTGGTTTAACGCCTGATTTTTGCAGGAAGATAGATTTGTAGAATATCTAATTCAGGTGTTTCAGTCCTATGTAAGGTTGAGGGAGAGCTTGGGGGCTTGAATAGGAACCTTCTGGGAAGCATTGAAGGTATTCCTGAGGGGTGTGCCCCCTCCTATATTCGAGGGGCTGACGACACTGAACTGTTAAACTCACAACCTCAATAATACTTACAGAATGTAGAGACCCAGACACACTAAGCGAGTCGGAAAAACGCGAACTAGATCTTGACAGAAGAACCTTACACCAACTACTTCTAGGTGAGGCCCAAAAATGCTGGATGGCTTCTACTGAAGAATTGAAATCTTCATTCTCAGGGAATACTTACTAATAAAAAAGAACTTGGCACAGAAGCTGAAAATATCTTTATTAAATTTAATAAGTGAGGCCACGTCACACAGAAGCCGTAGCAACTGAATGACGTAGTCTGAGGAATACAGAGAACAGAGGCCTTATATGTATGCTCAGGGTTACAAAACTCAGCATAAAAGTAAGGGGCCGTCCTTGCTTTTGCAAGCATGCAAAATGTCTAACATTCCTTCTTACACAAGCTGGACAAACCCATAATAAAAGGACCACAACCCATATCATAAACAGACCATAAAAGAAGGAACAGAAAACAGATAAGGGGTGTGTGTGCGCATACCAAACTCTACAATGTCCTGTACTTTGATACTCAATCTTGATCAGCTAAAGGGCAGGAACTGGTTTAACAAGGTCAGCTTCAAGCAACAGGGTCAGTTCACTCAGGTCAAACAGGAGTCAGCATGAACTCGAGCTAAGGTCTACATGTCCTTAAAAGACTGGTTTCAGCCACAATCATGGCCTATGTGAGGGCAACCACAAAATGGCTGCCATACACAAAATGGAACCCATGGGTTCAGAATTCACAGAACCTCACTACACACCAGGTATATGAATGGAAGGATAAATCCAGCAAGTTGCTGCACTGGTTGGCTACCCACCACTACAAAGACAGAGTAAGACCTCCATTCTAGGAGATGTGGGGGAATGGGTTGATGGGTTGATGGGTACTGCGAGATGGCTGCTGCATTTGCCCATTATTACGAAAAGTTATATGCTCCAAGGGTTTAGCCTGCCTCTAAAATGACCACCCCCCCTCCTAGGTTGTGGAACTCCTATCTCGCCTGTACTCCACAGAGACAAATATCCTTGATCAGGACATGATGGCGGAGAAAATGGAGGAAGCCCTGGCACATTTAAATCTGGGCAAAACCCCAGGACCCAATGGGTACCCTGTAGAATTTTATCGCAGACTTTACCCAGGCATCATCCAAACACTGCTTAAGTTATGCGCTGATGCCGCCAACAATGGAGAAGTGTGGCTCACTGGTTAGAGGCGGTAGACCCGTAAGCAGAGAACGGCCCGGGACCAGGGTTCGATTCCCGACGCGGCAGGGTCGTGGACCAGGGTCAGCGGACTCGATAATTCTCGCCTCGGTGCCTACTCTAGTTAGAAACCACACTCGGCAACTCTGGGCATCAGCTTGCCTCATCTTCACAACGGCCCCCCCAGACCGCCGGGGATGCTTGGTCGCACCTTAGAGATACCCATCAGGGACCATCTCTCAGGGTGAGCCAGGACGGGTTCCCCAGCGGTCGAAGCGTGGAGATACTCCTCCGGGAGTCGATTCCTAGCGCTATATAAACCCACAATTAAATTAAATTAAATTAAATTAAACAAGGGCCACTTCCCTGTCGACATCGTCCAGGCCACTATTGTGGGCCTACCCACGCCTTGCTGTACAAGACCTACATGCACCAACTTTTGACCCCTTTCTCTTGTCAGTAGTAAAGTTAAAATCTATGCTAAACTTCTTGTGAATTAGCTTTTGACTGTCTTTTACTCCCTGGTCCACCCTAACCAATGTGGCTTCATTCTCATCGAGGAACCAAACAATGTATCCAAAGGGCGCATGTCGCTCTCTCCTGCATCAGAGAACTGGGTGGCCCCACGGCTCTCCTCCTAATAGACTTCAAAAAAGCATTCAACACAGTCAGCTCACCCTACCTTGCAGAGGTACTCACTAGACCGGGCTTGGGACCCCGTTTACCTGCCTTGATTAAGGTTCTCTGAGATGGGAAAATCAATCTTGCAACAAGCCAATGGGGAAAGTAACAGATTTAAACAACAGAAACGCTGTGCTTAAAGGGAGGGACAATGGCCCACCTCCCCGAAGCCTTAAAAGCAAGGGGAAAGGTTTATTATCTACCGAAACGGTCAAGAGGACAGTTGCGCCCCAATTAACCTCACCCAATATGACTGATGGTTTACTAACCCAAGGGGCAGGAATTAAAATGAATCGTCACTACAAATCTGACCCTAATAAAAACAAAAATATCATATATATGACTAACGTTCCAAAATTAATAAATACAATATATGGAAACAGAGAACACCCGGATTCTCTGACTAACAAAGCCATTCATTGGCTGCGCTATGTCAGAGGATGCCGTTCGGTGATCAGGGAAGACATCGTAGAGGCGAGAAGATTGAGCCGCCCTGATCTAGTCAGTGACTCTATAGAGTTAACATTGAAATCCCCTTTTCTTGCAGAAAATCTTTTTATCTTGGAATTTAGATGTAGTGGTCCTTCGCAAACCCAGATACAGCTAAGGAAAACATGCCCCCATACTGTAATGCCCATCCCTGTTATTCCTGAACGTATGAGAGGGAAGGCTGGTTCTGGCCTAAACAACATCGATTGACAACCATCACTCCACCAGCCAGTTGCTAGTGGGACAGAACGGGCACCTGCTGGAAATGAATGTACGATCCCACTGAAAAAAAATGAGGTTTTTGTGCCTGAATTGAGTGTTGCCTACCCTGATAGCTTACATTTGCAGCCAGCCGTTGAGAGTGTACATTTCTACCCCTTCACTGACGACAAAAGGTTAAAAAGGGATGTGCCCCCTTCAGCCAGGGACAATCTGGAGTTTGTGTCCACGAACAAGAATGTTATCCACTCTAACCACCACTTTGACTTACAAAGTATGGTCGTTCAAGATCTACCAGTAGTGATTGAGGCTGCTCCTCTACCCAAGCCCCTGGATTGTAATAAGGATATTGGGGGGAAACTTCTCTCATGGAACATTGCTGGACTTACCTCAAAACTTGACTCTGGTGATTGGGTTTCTTTTATCAATTCTTTTGATTTGTGTATATTCCAGGAAACTTGGTGCTGTGATCCATCTTTTGCACAAGGCTATCTGAATTACTCGGTGCCTGCACTAAAGGGTTTCAAGTGGAGACCTATGGGTGGTCTTACCATTTGGGTCCGCCAGTCATTTAAACTGATCGTTAAAGTAATCAACACTAGCCACGACGACATTCAACTAATCAGATTGACCTCGGATACTTTGGGTCTGATTGACATCTACAATGTATATGTAAGGAGCTCCAGGGGTGGGAGGCTAGAGGTTTTAGCGGCCTTGGGTTCCCTACTTGAGAATTACTCCCAAGACAAAAACATTATCATTGCAGGTGATTTCAATCGAACATTTGAACCCCTAGCCACAGATGAGAACTTTCTTGATAAGGATATGGATTGGCAATGGGGTGTGCCCAAATTAGAGTTGAAATCAGTTGTCAGATGGACAGAGGATGTGATTGGTTTAAAGGCTATGTGTCTTGAAAAAGGTCTAAGAGCACTAAACGGGAGGACCTTAAGTGATAAGCATGGGGAAATGACGTTTGATAACGGGCAGCATAGAAGTCGAATTGATTATGTACTATGTAGCTTGGAGCTCTGGCCGCTAGTATGTGATATGGAGGTTGTGGGAAGGTGCGAAAGTGATCATAACCCTCTGTGTATAGAACACAAATGGTGGGCATCTTCTAACGGGTCCTTAGGTACCATTTGCTCTACCGCACCTCTGATCATCCCCACGAATGACATGCGAAGGTTGAGATGGACCAATGTAGTGTCCAATTTGCAGGCCATGGAGAATATTAATGCCGAGGCTGACAAGGCAATACTAGCCTTGGAAAATAACACGTCCTCTCCATCAGGTTTAGGCAGTGTGGTTGAAATCCATGAAACCCTTTTCTCTTTAATAAAGAATCATTTTCTTAAACCCGTAAAGACCAATGGGGTAAGAGCTTATAGTTACCGTTAAATTGGCTGCTTTGGGCCTAGATAACTCGAGTCTGCTAAAATTCTGCACGGAGCAAGAGAGAGTCCTTACAAAGAAAAACTTCCTTTGCTGTCGCAACAGTGGGCAAAAGTGATGTGTCTCTGACTGTTTCTTGGTCGGACAAGGCCAAGGCCAGGAACCGGCAAAAGAAACGTGTGATAATTTTGCATCCGAGGAAGCGAATGACATGATGACATTTTTTCTTCGAGTAATGTTTCAATTTAAGGAAGCCTCGTTGCTCGAATACTAGAGACAATGGACTCTAAGAAAGCGACGGAACTGATGTTTTGAAAATGTGGTGACATGTCACTTGTCACTCGTAAGCCAATGGGACTCCGACTTTTGCAGAAAAGATTTACTTTTACTTAGATTAGCTTAGCACAGAAAGGTATAAAAACTCATTCCCCGTGGAAGGGTTGCGGTGCTGCTTTTACTGACCTTTGGATGAGGGTGTCGTGCAGACGGACTTTTCTTGGAGCACGTAAGAGCCCTTAAAGACTTTACTCTTTATTTCCATTGATTTAGCTTAGTTAGGGATTTAGGTTTTGAAATGCCAAACTGAAAATTTCAATTGCAATAATAATTTCTAAAACTCATAAAACTGTTATAATTATGTGCAATGATTCTAATAAATAAAATACATTAATAAAGATTTCAAATATAATTTTGAAAAAAATAGCTAATAAAATCTTACTTAGAAAATCAAGCTGGACTTGTTAATTTCATGAGTTTAGGTTATCATTAGCTAGATTTTATCGCCATAAGTGGCTTAATAATTAGTAGGGTTTGTTAAGTATAATGATTTTCATTTACCACGGTTGTATATAAATGTATATAATTTGTGAATAGGTTAATTAAGCCACATGATTCAGTTGGTCAAAATATGTCATGTTTGATTAATGGACCTTGTGTTTGAATAGTGATTTTAGGTTATATTGTGAAGATGGTAGCATAGTTTATGACATATTTCCTATAGGCCGCTGGATCAATTCCCTGGTAGCAGATTTGATGGTTGCTATGGTAACCAACATACTATATGGTAGTTACATAGGATAAATGTCTAACATATGTTGAATTCGTTCTCGTGTTATACATAAGCTTTACCGGTACAAAATAGTGTGATGAGAAGGTAGTCACACAGCACATTTGATCTGTTTCAGAATAGTGGTATCGACGTGTATCACAAGTGTTGTCGCCGTGCAACACATGTTAGGGAAATTAAGTATGAATATTTGCATAGTAAGGATTATCTATGAAATTGAAACTTTGAGTATAGGGACAATGAGCCCATTCTAAAACTCACTGTGATAAAGTAATAGTATATATTCAAGCTTGAGTGAAGGGTAAGATAAGGTGGCTTATTTTTACTAACGGTGCATGTTATCTATAAACAGGTGAGAGTCCTGTAAGGATTTCATGTGTGTATGGTTAGGGATCATTTCTGTTTGAAAGTGCGTAATTGTTTTTGTAATTCCGTTCGAGTCAAACTTTGAATTGCTACTTTAAATGTGCATTCAGAGGGAAACGCGTTTGCTATTACTTGTTTGAAGGGTAGAGTAAAAAGATTACTTTATCGGCGAATGTATATTCTGTGAGAATAGCGCCGTCTATTCCACGCAAAAGAATTCTTGTACGATTGAAAGTCTGTCCTTTATTAGAGAAACAGACAGATGAGTCTTTCTTGTTGTTGTTAAATTAAAATTTAGTGAAAAAGGCGTTCTTAAAATGGCGCTGTGAAAAGTTTTTGTGAAGGAGGGGTGAGCGCAGAGAGTGAGACACGAAAAACCGCAGCAGTTGTGTACGTCACACGGTTCGCGCAGTGATTGGGTAGCATACGTCACAGGCTGTGTTCTGATTGGCTCTCGTGACTCTGACTAGCTGTAAGCTGATTGGTTCTTTGAGAAAACACCATTTCTATTGGTTAAGCAAATTAGTGACGTAGCTTAATCGTGATTGGCTTGTTGGTGTGTTTCGCGCACGGATTGGTTGGTGTAACGGAACATCCAGGAAATAATTTACGATCAATTTTATTAAGTGGATTTGAATTGAAAAATGAGTTATTATTTTAAACATGTTGAGAAAAAGCCCACAATGCTACAAAGGTTTAAAAATTTTATCTCACCTGACAAGAAAATAAAAACGCGAGGTGGTAAATTACTTCATAAATACAAAACACCTGCAGCGTATATGGAAGGTGAATATGGTTATCATACTGTTTTATGGTTTGATGTTTGGAAACATTATACAAAGGACGACGGCGTTTTGATTTGGCCAGACGATGGTTCTTTTAACATGAGAATTTTAAGAAATTTAAGAGAAAGGATGTCAACTCTTATACCAAAGCCTAGACCGACACAATTTGAAGCTTTAGTTGAATGGGAAGATGAGATGGTTCAACTTCAGAGAGAAGCGAGTGGGATTAAAAGACCTTTAAAAACTCCGAGTTATAGAAGAGAAACGCATGAGGATAGAATGAGAATGTGGAGACAAGGAGACATGTGCGATGGTCTCTATTTAATTAGGGAAATGGTTTTAGGGTCTCCAAGTGAAAAAAGAGCTGAAATGAAGAATAATGTTGTTATAGAAAATGAATCTGAGGATGCAGTTTTAGAAGAAATGTTTTCTTCTAATAAAAAGAATGAACCTTTGAGACAACCTCATTCATGGTCTACTCCGATGGTTTCTACTGGAACCATACCAAGTGCACCTATAATAAATGAATTGCCCAAATTATATCCAAATAATTCTGACTCTTTTGAAACTCCAGAAAGATTAGAAACAGGAATAAACACTAGTGTTTACTGTGGAAGCAGACAGTTTTCAATAACTCCGAAGGAAAGGGAGGCTCCTAGGAATTTAATGAGAACTGACAGAAATGAAGAAAATGTAAATACTTCAGAATATTTACGATCAAAAGAAGAATTAATTCGACAGATAACAAAGGGCATGGAAGCAGTAACAGTTCCAGTAACGATTGGTCCAGTTCAACCTGTTTTCGAACAGAGAGAAAATAACAAGGCAGGATTAACAATTCCTTTAAATGCAGAAATTCAAAAGGTTGCTGAAAAATTTTATTCAGATTTATCTGAAATTAATCGTGAGAAAACGAGAATGCCTGATTTGACTTTTAATGAGGGTTCTTTTAATAAATCACCAATGGGTGCAGAATCAGATACTGAATCTTCTGAAAGAAGAGGATCAAATTCAAAACTTGATGTTGCGAAATTAAAAGCAAATTTAGAAGAATTAATAATTGGCACAATTGGTCCTGACAGTCTAAAGTTTTATCGTGATGATGAACTCCTGTTCATCTGTAAGAGCATTCAATGGAAAACAAAGAATAAATATGATCAGTTAGAAGAACTGGCAAATGAATTAGATATCGATTTAAACAAACAGAAAAATTTCGGTAAACATTACAGATTGGATTTTACAGAGAAGGACATTGAAAACTTTAACACAATGGGAAGAATAATGCACATAAAAGATTTGATCGTTTACATAAAAAAGTTAGGTGAATTGAGTAAATGGAGAGTAAAATGGACTAAAAAGAAGGAAGATGAAAAGTTGGAAAAATTGTCTAAACAATTTCCAATGAGAGAAATTGCAGGTGGAGGTTATGTTCATGTCCCTTGATCAAGAGAGGATATTTTACTTTTCACAAATGATTTTCCCCTATTGAGAGAGAAACCCGTGGAATGGTATCGACAGGTAGACAGATTCATCAAAGTTTCGAAAGTTTTATGGATTGATCTGGATGGATTTTTCGACATTGTTGTCCCATCAGATCTTTGGACAGAATGCAAAATTGCTGTGGGTTGGCCAAAAGAGGAACCGGAGCGAATTAAAGAAACAGGTGCTCCAGCTCCAATAGTCATGGACTTTTATGAAAAAGTGATTTATTGGTTAAAACAAAAAATTGCCCCAAAAGAAGTTGATTGGGTAAAAATAGACAGAACGAATCAGGAACCAAAGGAATCAGTTCATTCATTTTATGAAAGACTATTATTGGTTTTCAAACAATATAGTGGTTATGAAAAATTAGATGAAAAGGATATGAGTCATTTTATCTATAGATTTGTTTATGGTCTTAGACCAGAGGTTGGAGAAATGATCAGGAATAATATTGTCGGATGGCAATCGCTCTCAGAAAAGCTAAATACTGCAGTGACGAGTTAGAAGTCAAACAGAAAAAGTTAAAAGAGAAGGCGATGTGGGCACAAGTGAAGGTGGCTGAACAGCAAATAGCTAGTCTTGAAAATAAAAATACAAATTTTGTTCAAAATGAGAATCAGAATCAGGGTCAAGGAAAATTTAAAGGTAATAATAATAAACCAAGGTATAATGCTAAAGTTGAAGAATTAAAACAGAAATTACCTTGTTTTAATTGCGGCGAGATTGGACACTGGAAAAGTGAGTGCAAAAACCCACCCAGAAATTTTAAAAATCCATTATTAAACCCACAGATGCAGAATGCTGTTGATCTGCAGCAACAGCTACAGCTACAGCATCAACTGAATGACCTGAGTCTTCAGCGAAAGCTACAGCATCAAATAACTCAACAGCAGAATCAATTTCCACAGCCCCCATTTCCAAATTGTGGGGGAGGTCAAAAATATAATCCAGGTGTGGGATTTGGAGGAGATGATCAGGTAATAAGGACTCAAAGACAAAATGTTCAAAATGTTTCAGGTCAATTTTTATTAACAGGAAACCAAGGAAGCGATTCTGATGACTACTTCTGACGGTGCCCGAGAGAGGGGGAAGAGTGTGTAATTGGAGCCACTCTTGAGGTTGACCAGTCTGGTCCATTTGTAAACTGGAAAGTAAATGATGTAGATATTACTTTTCTTGTGGACACTGGTGCTACCCGTTCTATGTTAGATCAGTGGAAATTGAAAACCTACCTCTCTCTGGGGATACCATCCAAGTAGTCGGAGTAAGTAATCAACAAATTAAAACGTATCTAACTGATCCAGTGCAGGTTGAAATTGGCAGTTTTAAAGACAAACACAGATTTGTAGTTTGCAACAGCAGTCCAGTGAACTTACTGGGGAGAGATATATTATGCAAAATGAATTGTAGAATATATTGTTCTCCTGAAGGAATTGAATTACAAACAATGGAGGAAGATGCTTTGAACAAAATGACAATGTTGTTGGTGGAAGCAGAAGAAACAAAATTGTTTCCTGCATTTGAAAAAGAAAATTTACCAGAAGAACTAAAGGAGACAGTTAAAACTGAAATTTGGGATTTAACAGGAAATGAGATGGGTCTGATGAAACATATTGATCCAGTTAAAATTTCTGTAAAGCAGGGAATAGAATTTCCAAACATTCCTCAATATGAAATGAAAGCAGAAACAATTGAGGGTGTCATTCCTGTCATTGAGAAATTCATTAAACAAGGTGTTTTAAAATAAATTGAGAGCAGTCCTTGTAATTCACCGATTATGGGAATCAAAAAGTCAAATGGAACTTATAGAATTGTTCAGGATTTGAGAAAGATTAACCAAAGTGTGGTTCCTTGCTGTCCAGTTGTTCCAAACCCAGCTGTCATTCTATACCAAATTCCGCATGATGCAGAATGGTATACTGTCATTGACCTTTGCAATGCGTTCTTTACTGTTCCATTGCATCCAGAGAGCCAGGAAATCTTTGCTTTTAGGTTCCAGAATAGAACCCTCGCATGGTGTAGAATTCCTCAAGGGTATACAGAGAGTACTTCCATTTTTAATGAGTTATTAAAAAGATCATTGGAGGATCTAAGTCTACCTGGCAGATCGACATTGGTACAGTCAATCAATCAATCAATCAGGTCATTTGTAAAGCGCACTACTCACCCGTAGGGTCTCAAGGCGCTGGGAGGGGGGGGGGTGCCGCTACTGCTCGAACAGCCAGGTCTTGAGCTTCTTCCTGAAGGAGAGGTGGTCTTGGGTCAGGCGCAGATTGGTCGGAAGTGAGTTCCAGGTCTTGGCGGCCAGGTAGGAGAAGGATCTTCCTCCTGTTGTCGCTCTTCGGATGCGGGGGACGGCGGCGAGGGCGTGGTTGGTTGATCTGAGGAGGCACAGTACATTGACGATTTGTTGATTGCAGCAAAAACAAGAGAAAGATGTGTGACAGACAGACACAATCACTCTTTTGAATCATCTGGCAGATGAAGGACATAAAGTGTCTCCTGCGAAGTTGCAATTTTGTAAACAAGAAGTAAAATATCTTGGTCATAGAATTGCAAAAGGAATGAGACAAGTGACAATTGAGAGAATCAAGATGATTCAAGCAATGTTACCTCCAAGAACACAAAGACAGGTCAGAATGTTCCTAGGAATGGTTGGTTATTGTCGTCAATGGATAAGTGGATTTTCGGTAATTGCGAAGCCACTGCAGAAATTTACAAAATCAGATGTAAAAGATCCAATTGTTCTTAATGAAACTGAGTTGGAGGCTTTTGAGAAACTAAAAAGAAGCCTGTGTGAAGCTCCAGCTCTAGGCATGCCAGACTATGAGAAAGGGTTTGAGCTTTATTGCAGTGAAAGAGAAGGTTGTGCATTGTCTGTGTTAATACAGAGACATGGAAATCTAAGAAAACCTATTGCTTACTTCTCAGCAGTTCTTGATCCAACTTGAGCAGAGCGAAGGAATCATTATGGGGTTCCCTGTAAAAGTATATGTTCCCATTCAGTTGAGATTTTATTAACAAGGAATAAAACACAACACCTGACAAGTAACAGATTTACTAAATACGAGAAAATTATTCTGGGAGCAGATAATGTGTCAATAGCAAGGTGTGTGAATTTAAATCCTTCCACACTGTTACCTGATACTGAAATAACTGATGAAAATGATGTAGAGCATGAGTGCTTAGATGTTCTGGAATATTGTACTAAACCAAGGCAAGACATTAAAGACGAACCTTTACCTGAATCAGATTTTGTCTACTTTGTAGATGGCTCCTGTCTGAGATCAAAGGGAGGTGTTTTGAAAGCAGCATACTCAGTCTGTACAGTAGCAGATGTTGAAGAAGCATCATGTCTTGAAGGAATTCGTTCAGCACAAGTGGCTGAATTGATTGCTTTGATTCGTGCTTGTGAATTGGCAAAAGATTTGAGAATCACCATAATTACTGATAGTCAATACGAATATGGAGTTGTGCATGATTATGGACAACTGTGGTCTCAGAGAGGCTACTTGACATCAGCAGGATCACCGATTAAAAATGCAGTATTTATTAAAAGATTAATAGATGGCATACAATTACCAAAAGAAATTGCTGTCGTAAAGTGTGCAGCACACAGAAAAGGTGAAGATTTCATCACCAAAGGCAATGCTTATGCAGATGAAGTTGCAAAGTATTGCGCAAGGAATAATTATGCACTTAATCGGGAGAAAAACAGAGAATATGTTTCGAATTCACTGATGCTAACATCAATTGTTGAGACATGGCAGGAAATTAGAGATTTACAAAATGAAGCTGATGATGAAGAGAAAGACACATGGTTAAGAGCAGAATGTAGACAGCGAGACGAGGATGGAATTTGGACTTACAAAGATGGCAGGGTAGTTTTACCAAATTGCATGATTGCTGACATGGCTAGAATGTACCATGGCCCTGGCCATATTGGAAGAGATTCAATGGTTAGACTTTTTAAGGAAACATGGTTTAATACCAAGTTCAGAACGATTGCTGAATCACTTTGTCAAAGGTGTTTGATCTGCCAACAAATGAACCCAAACAGGAAATCAGTTGTGGGAACGGGAACCATAGGTCGGGAGGGTGGTCCTTTCACCAGGTTACAAATGGATTTCATAGAGATGCCTAGACATAACAGGTTAAAATATGTCTTAGTAATTGTCTGTTTATTCTCTAGATGGGTAGAAGCATTCCCCACATGTCACAATGATTCAATCACTGTAGCAAAGTTACTCTTACGAGAGATTATCCCTAGGTATGGATTTCCTGTGACTATTGAGAGTGATAGAGGAGGACATTTTGATAACAAACTGTTGAGTTTGATCTGTGAAGCATTAAACATTGAGCAGAAGTTACATTGTGCATACAGACCAGAGGCTTCTGGAATAGTTGAACAGATTAATGGAACAATAAAAAACAGAATTGGAAAAATGTGTCTAGATATAGGTATAAAGTGGACAGATGCTCTTCCACTTGTTCAGAGGTCTTTGAGAAGTACACCTGATAAAAAGACAGGTTTGAGTCCACATGATATTATCATGGGCAGAGTCATGAGACAAGCATTTGTACCTGTAGGAAAGCTGTTAAGCATTAATGACAGTGCAATTTTAGAATATTGTAAAAAACTGTCTGACGTTGTGGCTTTTGTGTCTAATCAGGTTGGAACTGAAGTACAGTCGAAAGACAAAGTGTTAACGCATGATCTGAGACCTGGAGATTGGGTCAGAACTAAAGTTCATCGAAGAAGAAATTGTCTGGTACCGAGGTGGCAGAAGCCTAGGCAGGTGATTCTTGTTACAACAAATGCAGTAAAGTGTAGAGGAATAAAGAGGTGGATTCATCCGAGTCACACAATTCCGATACCTACACCTGAAAATTCTGATGAAGAGGGTGATACAACAGCTGATTCAGATTCTGAGGTAGAAGGTGAAGAAGTTCCAGATTCTGAAGATCGACAGAGAGGTCGACATCTGGAAAAAGTTTCTGTAAATAGAAATCTGAACAGAAAAGATTTGGAAATCATTGAAATAGACTCTGAAAAAGATGAAGATCTGCTAGAAGACAATGAAGCAGATGGAATAAAGATAATTGATAAAATTGGAGAAAAAGAAGTTGAAACTGCAGAAATATCTGACCAGGAGAGTATCGAAAAGCAGAAAACAAGCTCTGAAAGAAGGAACAGAAAACCAGAAACTGGGAAGTTGAAGGTAATTGAAGAAGAGAATGAAAACGAATTGCCAAGTACCAGTAATGGAAGACAGAGTATAGTTCCTAACGGAGTGAGACTGCCGATTAGAAAAGTTCCTGAGTCAAGAATTGAAATTTCTGACAGTGATTCTGGAGAAAGCGATGAAGATTGTCAAAGAAAAAGTGTGAGAAAGAGATCTTGGAAAACAGAATCTAATTTGGCTGAACCGAAAAGGAAGATTCTGAGAAAAGGAGAAACCTGGCCAAATGAAAACGGAGGATTAAGAGTCAGGTTAATTAAAAGATCGAATGATCTGAGACCTGGAGATTGGGTCAGAACTAAAGTTCATCGAAGAAGAAATTGTCTGGTACCGAGGTGGCAGAAGCCTAGGCAGGTGATTCTTGTTACAACAAATGCAGTAAAGTGTAGAGGAATAAAGAGGTGGATTCATCCGAGTCACACAATTCCGATACCTACACCTGAAAATTCTGATGAAGAGGGTGATACAACAGCTGATTCAGATTCTGAGGTAGAAGGTGAAGAAGTTCCAGATTCTGAAGATCGACAGAGAGGTCGACATCTGGAAAAAGTTTCTGTAAATAGAAATCTGAACAGAAAAGATTTGGAAATCATTGAAATAGACTCTGAAAAAGATGAAGATCTGCTAGAAGACAATGAAGCAGATGGAATAAAGATAATTGATAAAATTGGAGAAAAAGAAGTTGAAACTGCAGAAATATCTGACCAGGAGAGTATCGAAAAGCAGAAAACAAGCTCTGAAAGAAGGAACAGAAAACCAGAAACTGGGAAGTTGAAGGTAATTGAAGAAGAGAATGAAAACGAATTGCCAAGTACCAGTAATGGAAGACAGAGTATAGTTCCTAACGGAGTGAGACTGCCGATTAGAAAAGTTCCTGAGTCAAGAATTGAAATTTCTGACAGTGATTCTGGAGAAAGCGATGAAGATTGTCAAAGAAAAAGTGTGAGAAAGAGATCTTGGAAAACAGAATCTAATTTGGCTGAACCGAAAAGGAAGATTCTGAGAAAAGGAGAAACCTGGCCAAATGAAAACGGAGGATTAAGAGTCAGGTTAATTAAAAGATCGAAGGAGCAGGTGAATGAGATTACTAGTCAAGAGGATCCTGAAAAGAAAGCAGAAAAAGGAAGGAAAATAGAAGTAGTGACTAGAAAGACAAAGAGGGTTTTTAGACCTAATCAGAAATACAAATCACCCGAATGGACTATCTAATTATACCTCCTGTTATTGAAATTAACAGCAGTAGTCAAGAAGAAGTTGAGGAAATCAGTGACAATGATTGAAATACTTATATGATAAAAATTTTGGTTTCTGTTTTTGGCAAAAGGCTGAAGAAATTGTGTTAGGTGACACAAGGTCAAAGAGATTATGTTTAGTTGGAAAATAACTTGTGACATAAGGTCGAAGAAAAGTTGTTAGAGGGATACAAAAAAAATAAAGAAAAAAAAGATTTTAAAAAGGGGGGTGTTAGTTTAGATTTTAGATTTTTACATGTTTATTTGAAAATAAACTAGCTAGAATGCCTTATGTTATGGAACGTAGTACTTCGAAATGTTCCATTTTTAAGAAATGCTGTAAGATGACACTGGTGTGTGTGCTCATATTAATTCTGCTTTGGTTGATTTTAGCTGTTATTGTTCCTTTTGAGATCAATAAAGAGTTGTACAAAGTCAACATGACAAGTAAAGCTTCAGTTAGTCAAGGCAAACATAGTGTAACAGGCAAAGCTAACAAAGTTATTGATCACAAACCTGAGGCTCATCAGGATAAATCTGTTAGTGATTTTTCAAGCAATACATTTTCAAGACTTCTGGGAGAATATGTTAAAGTCATGAATGTCAAAGATTGCTACATCTGTGTAAAGTTGCCTGCTTCTGTTTCTGAGGGAGTGACATACAATATGCTTCCTCTTACATATGGCATGACCTGCAGTGTAATAGCTAGTTTATTTTATCAAACTGGTCGCTTGGAATATTATTATTCCAATTTTGATGAGATTTTTGCTAATCTGAAAATTGAGAGTGCTTTGAATAAACATAAAAGTGCTAAACAGATGAGGGAATTCTTTTTAGTTACTAATGAACTCGCCTATGAGTATGCTTACAGAAATAATTTAACCTGCAAATTGAGAGCTGAGGAAAAGACTTTCCTGAACCTAGTTGAGGAGAGAAGGGCAATTTATAAAAGCAATGAAATGGTCAAACAGACCAAATCAAAATTCTGGCAGAAGGAGGATGAGAAACTTAATGGCAAGACTTTTGATAATGTTGCAATTCACATAGACAAACCAATTAGTGGTAAACTTTGCATTAGAAGAGATAATACTTTATTTGATAATTTCTTTGTAGGTGCTAGCAATTGTGAAGATACTTACCAAATCATGGGGGGTTGGGGATTCAAAGGTGGCAAAGATCCAATTTTTCCTGAGATTTACTTTATCTGTGGTGACAAAGCTTATTATAATCTTCCTGACCATTGGTATGGAACATGTTTTGTTGGACTTGTTTTCCCAAAGATGTTTCATGTAGACAGAAATGCAGAAGGATCATTTGAAATCAGTAACCACGCAATCAGATATAAAAGAGAAAGCTTTTCGGAAATTTTGGGAGATATTTTTGAGGCAGTAATACCTTTAGTAGGTATAACTCTAAATGCAGGAAGAATCAGAAAATTATCCACAATTGTTGACAGATTGTCAACTGAACTGATATATGGCTTCCCCTATCAGAGGGGAAGACTCCTCTGCGCACTGCTTTAAAGACCAAGTCTTAGTGTTTCATTTCTGGACCCTTATCTAGGGTTTCTGCAACGATCAATTAGCCAGTAAATGTAAGGTTGCTTCACTTCTGTGTTTATTTCTTTTCATTCAATGCATGGTATAACTCATTTCATGTCATGGTTATAGTACATGGTACATCCTCATGTCGACCAAAATTATATCACGTGTCCCAATGCATTTCGGGCTTTCTGACAGCCCTTCATCAGGGGATTACTCTACAAGTCAAGAAAATGAATGTCCATCAGTACACTTGAGTATAGTTATATCATTCATACATAGCGTGATGGTGAATGGTCCTATGTTGCCTTTGTGCAAAAGGATAGATAAGGTGCTCGCTAACCTACGCTGTGAGGCACAGACAGCGAATCCCCTGCGGCACGCAAGCACTACACGTCAGGAGTACATGCGTACTATCCAGCGGTGCCAGTTCCACCCATTAAATTAGTGTAAACACGAAGATTGTCAACTGACACAGCAGGTGGTTTCCAATTAGTGGATGTTGAGGTCATTGCAGTTAGATCTATGGTGATGCAAAATCGCCTTGCATTAGACATACTCCTGGCAAAAGAGAGAGGAGTCTGTGGTATTTTACATGTCCAGCACTGTTGTACCTACATCCCTGATGAACGTAAGAATTTTGAAATGTATATCAAGAACATCACAGAAATGCATTCAGAAATAGTTCCCTTAGAAGAGGATGATTTTTCAGAACGACTTTCAAAAAGGTTTCAAGCTATTAAAAACTGGTTTCAAGGAATTGGTGGTTCAATTCTTGGCAAGATTCTAACACCTTTGTTTGTAATAATATTTGTGATAGTTTTGAAAAAAATCTGTTGCATGTTACACAAGAGAAAGAAACACATGAAGGAGAAGAGAAGAATTTATAAGATCAAAAAGGAACAGGAGAGGGGAATTGAGCTGGAGGAGTTATGTAGAGCTCAATATGACAGTTGTAAAGATTTTGCTGAAACAAGTCTTTAGAAATACTAATACAAGTGAATTCGAACCATTTTCATTTAGTTAAAAATGTTGCTAAATTTTGGGTGTAGTGTGGTGATTTGGTAATCACCAGATGAGGGAGTTGATGGAGCAAGATTTGGAAATAATTTTAATTTCAACTCGTAAAGTCACACTTCCATAATAAGAAATAATTTTACTAACGTTTTGTGCTGTGTGTGTATTAATTCCACCTAGTTTAAAGTTGCATCTACACAGAACACGCGGAAAACTAACATATGTGCTCATAAACGTGCATTATTGTTGCATCTTTCTATTTGTGCAAAATAATAAAATAACTCTGTCTATTTGTCATGTCATAATTAATTGCGGCTGATTTATAAATGACATGTGCTTATTTTGCTTTCCTTGTCAATGTAGTGTCACTCTATTCTTTACAGGTGCATAAAGAATTTCGTTGGTTTTGATGAAGAATGGTAGATATAATTGCTGCTTTATTTGTTCGCTTCAGCTAGGTAATTTAGACTAATGGATTAATAATTAGCAATGGTGGGTGGCAACAGAACAAACTATATTTCTTACATTAATTATTCTTTTGTGTTTGTTTATATAATAGTTACCGTTAAATTGGCTGCTTTGGGCCTAGATTTCTCGAGTCTGCTAAAATTCTGCACGGAGCAAGAGAGAGTCCTTACAAAGAAAAACTTCCTTTGCTGTCGCAACATTGGGCAAAAGTGATGTGTCTCTGACTGTTTCTTGCTCGGACAAGGCCAAGGCCAGGAACCGGCAAAAGAAACGTGTGATAATTTTGCATCCGAGGAAGCGAATGACATGATGACATTTTTTCTTCGAGTAATGTTTCAATTTAAGGAAGCCTCGGTGCTCGAATGCTAGAGACAATGGACTCTAAGAAAGCGACGGAACTGATGTTTTGAAAATGTGGTGACATGTCACTGGTCACTCGTAAGCCAATGGGACTCCGACTTTTGCAGAAAAGATTTACTTTTACTTAGATTAGCTTAGCACAGAAAGGTATAAAAACTCATTCCCCGTGGAAGGATTGCGCTGCTGCTTTTACTGACCTTTGGATGAGGGTGTCGTGCAGACGGACTTTTCTTGGAGCACGTAAGAGCCCTTAAACACTTTACTCTTTATTTCCATTTATTTAGCTTAGTTAGGGATTTAGGTTTTGAAATGCCAAACTGAAAATTTCAATTGCAATAATAATTTCTAAAACTCATAAAACTGTTATAATTATGTGCAATGATTCTAATAAATAAAATACATTAATAAAGATTTCAAATATAATTTTCAAATAAATAGCTAATAAAATCTTACTTTGAAAATCAAGCTGGTCTTGTTAATTTCATGAGTTTAGGTTATCATTAGCTAGATTTTATCGCCATAAGTGGCTTAATAGTTAGTAGGGTTTGTTAAGTATAATGATTTTCATTTACCGCGGTTGTATATAAATGTATATAATTTGTGAATAGGTGAATTAAGCCACATGATTCAGTTGGTTAAAATATGTCATATTTGATTAATGGGCCTTGTGTTTGAATAGTGATTTTAGTGTATATTGTGAAGATGGTAGCATAGTTTATGACATATTTCCTATAGGCCGCTGGATCAATATCACACAACTTGAAAGCCTCCACAGCCCCCTCGATGGATGTCTGGACCCGAGGCATGGACTAATATGCTAAATTCAAGGAAATGATATATGCGACATGGGGGTGTCCTCATAAATATAAACGTGTTTGGAAAACATTTTGAAACTATTATGATCTCAGAACCTAGTAAAGCCCTGACTATTAACTTTGGACATTTTGAGATAGATTTCGTGGTTCTGGATTCGAGTCTGAGGGGAGGGTGTAGATCAACTCGCTGTGATTATATTAATGTACAAAGCAAATGTTTAGTCACTCAAACGCAAATAAAGTATTTTTATTAAGAAAAAAAGTTTGATTGATCTAACAGTGGTTCATAATGTGATATCTAGTGCTAATGTATTGTAATAAGTGTGTCCTTTACTAATGGAGCTGCTAAAAAGACTTAGTTCACAAGCAAAATGGCCCCTTTTATGTTCCTTCTGGGCCGCAGCAAAATGTGTCATAAACCCAAGGGCAACAAGTATCTCATGCTCATATCTCCTGTGTCTATATCATGCAATCATAAGAAAGAAAAATCATAGTTTCTTTTTTACTAATCAAATGCTCCAAGGCCTGGAAGCCTTCTGATAAGTTATCATCGTGTGTTTTTTCGTATCGCTACTTTGGGCTCTTGGCAGCCATTCAACCTACTTCTGACTCCCTGGGACAGGGTCTCATAGTAACACACTCGTGTGACACCATCCACAATGAAGACCAAACATTGCTCTGTTTCAGAACTGTTGGTGCTCTCAAGCTCCAGTGCACTCAGAAGGACACTTCCCACTTTGGTGGGCATCACCCCTGGCTGTTTCTTTATTTCTAGAAGCAAATTTGTATATTTTTAGAATGCATCTGTTGTGATACATGTGCCCTAATTTTTGCAAATATCGACTCACCAACACCTTCCGTAGACCATTCAAACTCTGAACTTTCAGCCAGCATTAGCTTAGGCATTAAAGCCCACTCTCACTAGAGATGAGTGTTAGGTGTGTTTTTACTGAAAAGAAAATCAACTGTATTTTTATTAAAAGGAAAAGACCACTGAGAGCGTGAAGAAGGCGGAGTACAGCTATCTCTCGGTCAACATTTCTCCTGACAGAAGAATGAATGTGACGACTTACAGAATGGTTCCAGTAAACCTATCTTGCATGGACAAGTTACCTTCAAACATATTCAGAAGGTGTAGCTTGTATATCTCATCTGACCTTTTGCCCTAGCAGACGATGATACTGAACTGACCTCCTTATAGCCCTTCTCCAAGTCAAGTATAAAAGGCGACCTTGTCTGTGCTTCAGCAAACATTGTTGGAGCTCCAGGTCCTGGATAATGGTATGCCTCTGTATATAATTGCAAGTAAACCTTATCTATATTATATACTTTTTGTGGAACTATTCTAACCTAGGCCACCCAGCTGGACCAAAGTGCTTCAGAATAATGTGTGTTCCAAGTGCGCCTGTGAGAGAATATAGCAAACACAACAAGATGATGGACAGAGTGCTCAAAGTTTTCAACCACTCACCCTGGTCAAAAGAATAATGTGTGTTCCAAGTGCACCAATGAGAGAATAAAGCAAACACAACAAGATGATGGATGGAGTGCTGGAAGTTTTCAACCACTCACCCCGATCAAGAGATCTGGGTGTAATACATAGTTCTTTTGCTCACTAAGCCACCCTAGTTTGGACTGATCCATGTGCAAGTCAGTCTTGACCCTGCTCCTAATGGGAACAAGTCCACCCTGGACTGGAAACAAGCATCCTGGGACCGGTTTCGGAGTATCGCCCCCTCATCAGCCAGGCTAACTTGAATCCACAACGAGCGAGGGACCCACATCTAGACATACCCTTTGCCACTTAGGGCAAACATAGCAAACAATGTGCATTTGTCGCCCTAAGTGGGAAGGGCATGTCCAGATGTGGGTTCCGTGCTCACCATGCCACTGGAGTCAAGCTAGTCAGGTGGAGGAGTGAGACCCTGAAACCGGTCCCAGGATGCTTGTTTCCAGTCCAGAGATGACTTGGCCTGGCCGTTCGAGCTGGACTGTTCCCATGGGGAGCAGGGTCAAGACTAATTTGCATATGGCTTGATCTAAACTGGAATGGCATGGTGTGCAGAAAAACAATGGATTTAA
Organism: Lissotriton helveticus; assembly: GCF_964261635.1. Taxonomy (NCBI): domain Eukaryota; kingdom Metazoa; phylum Chordata; class Amphibia; order Caudata; family Salamandridae; genus Lissotriton; species Lissotriton helveticus. The sequence goes on along the minus strand of NC_136059.1, from coordinate 932,691,852 downwards.
GCTGAGATATCTGCACTGGAGGTGAATGATTGACGTTGTTTCAGCATTCCGTCCATCACTTGTTCTTTTTCCAGGGAGAGAATAGCCATTATGAGACTTTATATATTCTGCCGAATTAGACTTCCGCAATGATGGGAGCGTAGGGGGTGTTTATAGAATGAAGTATGGCCTCACTAGGGGTCTATCCAAATATCAATGATCATAATGAGTTCCTGAAAAGGGAAGCATGCCGGATGACCACTTGTTTGTCCCTGGGAATCGTTTTATATATATATATATATATATATATATATATATATATATATTCACCAAAGTCCTTCCGTGCAAAACTGCCTCCTCCAGAATGGAAGCCACTTCGTAACAGGGGACACCACGGGAGAGTATCCTTTAAATATAAACATAGCTTCACCCTGAAATCCTGGAAGAAGTACGAAGCCTTGTGTGGTTTCCTTATTTCTTTATTCAGCCACCATCAAACGCGTTTCGAATGGCCATTTTTCAACTCTTTCAATATTTGGTATGCAGTAAAACTACAAACATAGTGCATATAAGGAAAGACTTGTAGTTCTTTGTAAAATGATACATTGTAACTGTTTACCTGTCTTTTTCATTTGAAGCTATTATGCTCCTTGAAACTATTTACACAGCGAATAAATACCCTCGCAATGCATTTGAGACACTATGCTATGATAGGCAACTTTGTCTCCTTAAACTGGCAATCCAAAGTTACATTTGCAGTTGGATTGTCATATTTTCTTTTTTTTCAAAGCCAGTAAAACAATACAGCCCCAGTGGGCGAACATTTCATTATACGCTCGAGTTTATAAAATTCTGCCCAAGTGGGCATAATCACTGTACAAACAGTCAACTAATTTCTCAAGTCTAACACCAAATGCTCTCACTTTAAAATATTTCAACTGCACTAGATCAACCCAGATGAGTATACAAGTCCTCTTCCATATTCAAACCTTCAGGCTGTTTTGAGTTGAGTTGAGTTGCACTATATAACATGAATCCAATTTTCTAAGTTTCTTTTCACGATTGCCACCTCTGACATTCTTCTCTATGGCATCAATTACATAGTATGTCAAACCTCTCACATTTTTCTCATGAAACCTCTCAAAATGTCTGGCCACTGGGTAGTTACGATCTCCATTCTTAATGGCCCTCAAATGCTGTGGGATACATTTGTGTACTTCTAAGATTGTGCTGCCTACGTACCCCAGGCCACAAGGGTACTGGATCATGTAGACAGCAAACTCGGTTTTACAAGAGTATTTTCCTCGTATTGTTCTCATGCCGTTATTTAAGCCAGGTTTGTATTCCTCTGTATTAATTCCATGCTGGCATGCCTTGCACTTAGTGCACTTAATAAGCCCCTTTCGTTTGCTCAGCCAAGTAGTTTTTAACCAGGGTTTTTTCAGAACATTACTGACCAACATTTGCTTAAAATATTTTGGTTTCCGAAATGTGATCTATGGACGCCTTGACACTACTTTCCCTCAAATTGGATCATTCCTTACTAAATGCCAGTGTTTGTTACAAATGTTACATAATTTGTCATGTTGTATGTTATATATCATCACAAATCTACAATCAATTTAATTGTCTAGATTTTTCTCACCCTTAGCTACTTCTGTCTTTTTAAACAGAATATCTTCTCTTTTCTTCTCATTGGCTCTGTGCAGTGCACTATCCACCCAATCCTGGGGGTAGCCTCTGTCTTTGAATCATTGTTTCAAGATACTGATTTCCTTTCGGGTCTCATTTACATTGCTACAATTACGCTTAGTGCGTATGCACTCCCCATATGGGATGCTACGCTTTAGATTCACCGGGTGAAAGCTTCTGGCATGCAGGAGAGTATTACTGGAAGTAGGTTTCCTCTATAGTTTGGTCTTGACCTTCCCATTTTCCATGTAAACAGTTAGATCAAGGAAGTTCACGCTAGTCTTACATATCTCACTAGTAAAACTGAGATTCAGCTGGTTGTTTTGTAACATGTCAATAAAGGATTTGGCTTCATTCTCGGTGCCCTTCCACACAAAAAAAAAGTCATCTATATACCTACTCCAATGTACTACATGGCTGTCCCATTCTTCTTGATGTTGCGATTGGACCACTTGCTCCTCCCACCAGCCCATATGCAAATAAGCATAGCTGGGGGCGAAGCAGGTGCCCGTCGCTGTACCACACACTTGATGAAATAATTCACCGATGAACAAAAAATAATTGCTTGACAGACACTTTTCTACCATACTTAGAATCATTTGCGTATGGGACCACAAATTAATTGGTCTCGCCCCCAAAAAGTGTCTAACCGCAGGCAAACCATCTTTATGGCGAATGCTGGTATACAGTGGTGATACATTGATTGTTATTAGTAAGTAATCATCCTCCCATGGCATGTCATAGATGCTCTTTAAAAAATCTCCAGTATCCTTAATATAGGATGGCAGAGACTGAGCCAAAGGATTTAGAAATGCATCAACATATTTTGATGTATTTTCAAGGGCACTTCCAATTGCAGATATAATCGGACACTCTGGGGGGTCTACCAAGCTCTTATGTACTTTTGGAATTAAGTAGAACACCGGTGTAACTGGGTGATCCACTAAAAGATACTTATATTCGTCATGCTTAAGCAAGCCTTTATCAAACCAAGCCTTCAACTGGACATTGTAACTATCATTACTCTGCATCATAGCTTTGTCTGCAACTGTTACATACCAATTCTTGTTGTTCAATTGCTTAGAGGCTTCTGCCAGATATTTGTCTTTTCCCAAGAGGACTATATGTCCTCCCTTGTCCGCACTGCGAACAATACAATTCTCAGTTTCCAACAGTTTTCTAATCAAAGCCTGATATTCAGTATGGTTGCTATCATTAGATTTAATTTCGCTCAGTTGCATACTCAGTTTCTTCAATTCATTTGTCACAATGTCACAAAATACATCCATTCCATCTCTAGCCATTAATGGAATGAATATTGATGCTGGTCTGAAACTGGTTGCAGCCTCCCGAGAAATTGTTAAGTCTCTTCCTGCGCAATTTGTTCTGCACTTCTTAGGCTGGGTCCTACTGTTGTATCCCTGTCCATATCTCTCAATTCCAAAAGTACATCAAAGTCACTCACTTGCATTCCCTCTTCCTCTGTAGACCGTGTAGTCATTACAGCACCGGCTCCTTGTGTAGGATTAGACAAAAAATGTTTTCTTCGTTTCAAAACCCCGATAAATTTAAACAGGTCGATACTCGTTTGAACATAATCTAGATTGGCTGGTGGGGAAAAAGTTAGTCCCAACTTCAATATGTTTTCTTCTTGATTCGTGAGAGTAACAGTGGTTAAATTGATTATTGTTGCTTCATTCAGTCCGGATTGCCCCCTTCTTCCTCTTTGCCCTCTGCCTCTTCTTCTTATTGGTTTTTGGATCTGTGTTGGTGGCCTTGGTTGCAGATTGAATCTGTGTTCTGCCCGTAAAAAATCAAATTCATCGATTACAGTTGGTACTTGGCCATGCATTTGTTGGTCTTCCTCAAGAGCCGTATCGATTTCTGTGCTTTGGATAGAACTGGCTTTGAAAAAAAGAAAAATCGACAATCAGACTAAAAATGTAACTTTGGGTTGCCAGTTTAATAAGACAAAGTTGCCTATCGTAGCATAGTGTCTCAAATGCATTGCGAGGGTATTTATTCGCTGTGTAAATAGTTTCAAGGAGCATAATAGCTTCAAATTAAAAACACGTGTAAACAGTTACAATGTATCATTTTACAAAGAACTACAAGTCTTTCCTTATATGCACTATGTTTGTAGTTTTACTGCATACCACGTGTTGAAAGAGTTGAAAAATGCCACCTGCCTCAATGTAATTATCAGTGAACAAGAGTGCGTGGCACTCGAAACGCGTTTGATGGTAGCTGAATAAAGAAATAAGGAAACCACACAAGGCTTCATACTTTGTCCAGGATTTCAGGGAGAAGCTGTGTTTATATATGTTACCTACTGGCGGTCGCCAGTAGGTAGTTATAGTTAGAACCTATTATCCATAGGATATCTGCAACATTCTATTTAGAATAACTTTGGCTCCAGTTGACGAATCTTCACAACAATTTCAAAACTTTTGGCGAGCTCCGGTCCGCTCCTATCCTAAAAGTTTCACGGTGATTCCTCAAGCGGGCCCAAGAAAAAAGGGGGTCTCAAAATGCGTTTTCTCCATGCAATTTCCCTTAGGACATTTAACCGCAGCTAGAGCCCGAACTGCTGAACGGAATTACACCAAATTTGGCAAAGAGGTAGTCCTTAATTCAGACTCGTGCCTTTTGCTTAAATGGTGTAAATCTGTTAAGTAGTTCCGAGAAAATTACATTTAAAATTATATATATATCTATGGGCTCGGAGGATCCGCGTACCCTAAGCACAGCCTAAGCGCACCCTGCCGTGCAAGAGCTGTATTTTAATTGGCTGTCAACACACCAAATCAGGAAGTGTTGGCAGCCATCTTGTGCCTCGGTAGAACCGAGGCACAAGAAACCTATTAAAAAAGGCGCAAAACGGGTAGAAATACTCCGACCCCCTAGGCCTGCTCAGGGGGTGCCGCAAGGACCCCCAAGGCCCAAAAAATGTTTCTTTTTTTTTTTTTGAACGTGAGGATGCGCGCATCCTTCCGATAAAAAAAAGAGAAATCGAAGCGTGGTCTCCCATGCTAAATTATACTAATTTGCCCCGGGGGGCCAAATCCCGAGGGCATCATAAAAAAAAGTGTGGGGGGTCCCAATCCCCCCACACTGCCCCGGGGACCGCCACCCCCCCGGGGCTTCAACATATTATAGGCGGGGGACTCACGGCCCCCCCAACCCCGGGGACCACCACCCCCGGGGCTTCAACATATTAAAGATGGGGGACTAAAGCCCCCCCCGCAGCCCCAGGATCCGCCACCCCCTGGGGCTTCATGAATTGGGGAATGTTAGCTGCTCCCCATGTGGAAAAGCAATGCCGGCTCCCGCAGGAGGTGGGGATCCGACTGGGACCGTGGGGGGATTGGGGACCCCCCATGGTCCCCAACAAGGTGGCCAGACCCTGGGGGATAGGGTCCCCGGGGCCATAAGTGGCCCGGGAGAGGGGCCACGCTGCCCCCTCCCCATTAATAAAAAAAAACAAAAAAACTAATGGCTGGCCCGGGGGATGGGGTCCCTGGGGCCTTAAGTGGCCTGAGAAGGGGGGCTACGCAGTCCCCCTCCATAACAAATATTAAAAATGTGGCCATGCCCCGGGGGATGGGGTCCCCGGGCCCACAATTGTCCATGGGTGGGGGGCCAATGGCCCCCTTCCCGTAAATATTTTTGTTTAATCTTAATTTGGGGGTGAGGCCCTGGGGGATGGGGTCCCCAGGGCCTAAAAATAGAAAAATGAAGGGGGGCCACACAGCCCCCCTTTCAAAAAGAAAAAGACGCGATCGTCGCTAGGCCCCACCCCCTCACAAACACACTCTGCAAATGCGCCCTGTGACACATTTTAAATTGGGAATTAATTCCACTTCAATACTGGGGGCCCCTAGAGGGCCAACCAGCCCAGCAGGTACCTCCAGTAAGCGCCACAGGGCTGCGTTGCAGAGAGGTGCTCCAGGCAACGCCCCTTTTTACACCTCTCTGCAATTCAGCCTTGTGGCGCTTACTGGAGGTACCTGGTGGGCTAGTTGGACCCCAAGGACCCTCAGGATTCAAGGGGATGAAATCTCCCAACTTAAAACACACCACGGGGCGCGTTTGCACAGTGGTGAAGGTAGGGGGCGGGTCTGAGGTGATATGTGTGCAAACACGCCCTGTGGCACGTTTTAAGTTGGGGAATTAATTTCTCATCAATCCTGAGGTCCCCTGGGGACCAACTAGCCCACCAGGTACCTCCAGTAAGCGCCACAGAACTGAGTTGCAGAGTGTTGTAAAAAAGGGCATGGCCTCTGAACACCTCTCTGCAACGCAGCTCTCTGGCACATACTGGAGGTACCTGGTGGGTTAGCTGGCCACCAGGGGACATCAGGATTGAAGAGGAATTAATTCCCCAACTTAAAATGAGCCACAGGGCGTGTTTGCAGACATGTCACCTCAGGCCCTGCCCCCTTCCTTCACCATTGCGCAAACGCGCCCTGTGGTGGGTTTTAAGTTGAGAAATTAATTCCTGTTCAATCTTGAGGGTCCCTGGGGGCCAACTAGCCCAGCAGGTATCTCCAGTATGCTCCAGGGAGCTGCGTTGCAGAGAGGTGTTCAGAGGCCACCCCCCTTTTTACACCTCTCTGCACCACCAGGTGCTTCCAGGAAGAGCCACTGCACTGCTTTGCAGAGAGGTGGTACAGGCCGTGCCCCTTTTTACATCTTTCTGCTACACAGCTCTGTGGCGCTTACTGGATGTACTATGAATTCCGATTTACTCACCTGTTATCAAGAGAGACCTCAGTGCGGCATCTTTGAGCCCAGTACTGATCCTGAAAAGTAATTCTAACCATACTTACCAGTAACTTGAATTTCCTTTCATAGGCTAACATTGACTTGTTTCACTTGGAAATTCTTCGAAGTGTGGAGTTTTGGAACTTTTAAATATTCACCTAAAATTATCCAAACAACAAATCCGATGTACTCACCTGTTATCAGGAGAGAACCCAGTGCTGCATCTTTTAGCCGAGCACTGACACTGAAAAGTATTTCTAACCATACCTACAAGTAACTTGTATTTCCTTCAATAGGAATCCATTGTCTGGTTTTCACCAGAAAAGTTTGTGTCTATTGTCACAAACTACAAATATTTCTTAGAAATTGCCTGTATGACTTAAACGCATTCTTTCAGCTGTTTACAGGAGATGCACCAGCGCTGGGTCCAGGATCCACCACTGAGTAAGAAAAAGTAACGATAACACTACTTACTTGCTAAGTGAATTTCCTCCCATAGGATAACATAGGTGATTCTATGTGAAAACGTTTCTAAGTGTCAACTTTTAAAATGCAATAATATTCCTTAAAAATCACTACTGTAACCAAAACACTTTTACTCAACTGTTTACAGGAGATGTCCCAGGACTGAATTTAGGATCCAGTCCAGCGGTTAAAAAAAGAAATACATAAAGTAACTAATTGCATTTAACTAGAAATTCCCATTCATCTCAATGATGCATTGTGATTGAAATTGTGTTACCCATTGCAACAACTGTAGGTTCTAGGGGTGTTATAGTTAGTTGGACATTTTACTCGTACAAAACCATTGAAATTCCTCCGTTATAGTTAGTTATACTAACTATAACTCGTGCGCCCACAATCCACTGCTGATGATGTCACATATTACATCATTCATGACATGGTCAGTGACATCACTGATGATTTCACTGATGACATCTCAAATGACATCACAGATGGCATCACTGATGACATCATCCACATGACAGTCTAATACATCTTATTATACACTCGTATAACTTTTTAACACTCATTATAAAATATGGAGTACCATATTTGAAACGATTGACACACCAATACAAGTTTCTAAAAACCCACTCAGTGATTCCTACATCTACACACACATCTAAACACTTACCTATGGATTCACTCATACATGCTAACAAATGTGGTAAATAAATAAATAATACCTCTATTTTTGAATGCATAAATGAATAACAGATAGCTCAATAAAATAAGAGTCAAGATTCGAGGTAGTAGGAGTTTGCAGGTTTATTACAGCATAAAGGACAGGAACAGGACAACCTGCACAGGAATAGGATGGCAGCGCTGCCGGGGGCAGAATCGGGACAAGGAGCAGGAGCAGGATAACTTTTTAATAACAGTACATGAGCATATATACATAACGCAAACACATAGCATTACATTGCAATAGGCGTAGCAGTGGGTGGAGCAATAGGGGTGACGCGTAGCAGTCGCGAAAGATAAGGGTGAAAGTAGGTGTAACAGGGCGTATACATAGACATGTGATGCAAACGTAACAGAATATGTCATGAATGGGGCGGAAACATGGAGGGGGCTACCTAAGGAGCCGGGACCTCTGACCTAATGGTGCGCGCAAACTGGCGATGACGTGTTACTAGGAGAAGCTGGGGGCTTCGAACTCTGTGCTAGGAGCAGAGACTGAAGTCTGGAGAGTCAGGGCGACATGTACCTAAGCAGTATCTAGTATCTGATGTTTAGAGAACATGTTGATATGAACTAAGAGTCAGGAGGGGAGAGGCTAACGGACTCTAAGACTGGAGCATGCATTATTCTATATGTAGTGCGTGATGAAGAATATTAAATGACCATTAAAATGCAGTATTTCTCTAACGTGGAGACGTAAAGGCTAGACAATGACGGAAACTATTGATGCAGTTCAGTAGCTTTAGGAATGCAGAGAAGGAGGACTGAACTGATAACTGGAATCATAACATACTCTTGGCAGACTCAGAGGCAGAGCCAGGCTGAGCCGGGCACTGCGAGGCAGGAAGTAAGTGAAGGGTCGAGGATACAGGTGGGGGCTGTATCGCTCCTCAGCGAGGCGTCAGGAGACAGGAGACAGGAGCTGAATCTGGTGTCCAGGCCCTTCTGAGGCCTAGAAACGGGGACTTTACAATGGAATAACGTGCACACTGAGAAACGTGGCAACGTAGCTTTACATAGGCCTGATATTCGTAGTATTCACGAAAACTGGAAACTGACATACTAGAGGTGGACACAACTGTAGTTGCGTCTTTAATCGAACATAGGGAATACATATGCATATTAATCATGTACAGATAACATATGATGGATGACGCGTAGGGACACAGAACATGGCAAAATTTACTTTTCCACATTCCCTCCTTGTCACTACGTTTCCATCAGGAAACATCAATATTCATGATACCATCTATCATTTCATACAGTATCATTTGCTCGTCTCGAATTTTCTGGGAACGTGTTTTAGAACGGGGCTTGGGACTAGGAATACAAGAGGTAGCACAAATGCCGCAAATCGCAGGGCCACATTGTATACAGAGGCAGCAGCTGAATATGATCGCTACTGCAATACCTAGAAAGGACAAGACTTTCCATCCCCAAGCAGAAATTATATTCCAGAACCAACCGGACCATGTCCAGGTGCCTGGATCTTGGTGTAACAGATGGGCAATTTTATGGAGTCTGGTTATAGCTGAATAAACAGACGGCGCGTTATTTGGAATGAAAATGCAGCAACTAGATCCGATGACTCTACAGGCCCCGCCCCTATCGGCCAATATGACGTCAAGGACGAGACGATTCTGTAAAACGACAAATCTCATAGCAGATTGCTCTTCAGTTAAGTTACCTAGAGCAGAGGCAGTCTCATTGACTACTACTTCAAGGGTTCTGGTTAACCTACGGATTAGCTTACTATTCTGGATAGGTCCTATAAAGAAGAAGAAACCTCTATTGAAATCTGTATACTGTTCTAGAGCAGTTTCAGTATAATCGACAATGGGGGACTCCCTTCTATGTCTAAGGTGTACTAGATGTGTGTTTCTATGATAATCAGATGGGGCTAGGAAAACTGGTGGCAGTAAGAAGGCAATGTAACAGGTTCCCTCCCAATCGAGGGGCAGACGAACATATGCGGTCTGACCACAAATAAAATAAGAATGGCGTGAAGCTTTGAAAATAGATTTCCCACTGTCACTATATTTGACAATAGTAGTACAATCACTATGTCCTACATGTACGGAACCATTATTTCTAACACATAATTCGCCTTTGACTGGTAGTACTGAAATAGCAGGTAAGTCTGGAGTGGAATCAGACTGAACATTCAGGACCATGAAATTTGAAGAATAATTACCTAAGTTGTAAACTTCGTTTTCTAGATCTAACCCTGTTCTGTGGGGAAGACCTTGCTTGTCTGGGAAACATGTACTGTTAAGAAAAGACATATCTGTTGAGGATGACGTTAACGTGGACCATGCTCCACACGAACCATTATGTGAAAATGGATAAGGAAAAAGTGGCAGAACTCCCTTCGGTGTCTGGAAAGGGGGGAGTCGACCACACACCCAACAATTTGTGGCATTGCTGGTCTGGTGTGAATAATGTAACATGCGGATGAAAGAATTATTACGCATAGCGAGGCGGTAAGAGAGTTCATGAGGAGGCAGATCACTAAACGTGTGCTCTACTGTAGCATTAGAAGACTCATTTATATGAGAAACTGGAAAATACAGGTAAAATGCATAACTGGTGCAGGAAATCATAATACTGAGAAATAATATGAAACATAGAAAAACGATACATCGGATTGAGTTTTGACTAACTCTCTCACTATGGGGGTCTATTTTATACATGTCAGAAACAGTCTAACCGTTTCACCTAGGGGAGGACTTAGACAATCAAACTGGCTGACTTATTTTACTAGACCTTAACTTGAGTTTATACTCCTGTTGCGGAGTTTCCTCTAACAGGGAGGGTGCAGTAACATTGTCTTTTGCGGGACAGTCCTTAAGAATAGTACTTTGGAAGTCCTTAGAATCCTGGGAAATGTTCTTTGAGACTGGCTTCAATCCATAACATTTCTTTATATGCGAAAGATGCACCCAGCCTTTGCGTCCCTCCAACTTCACGGCTGTACGGGTGGCCAGGAGGACCTGTCGGGGCTCCTTCCAGCGAGGCTCCAGCGGACTTGAGCGGTCGAAATTACGCACTAGGACCATGGATCCTGGAACGATTTCATGCGGTGCCACCTCGGTATTGTCTGGAAATGCGGCAGCAACCTGTGAACGACAAGAGTTGAGGGCAGACATCAAGGAAGCTAGGTAATCTGTCAGCATATTACTTGAAACATCGGTAATACTTCGGGGTCTAGGAGTACCCCACATATTTGGGGGGCGGCCGAATACGACCTCGTACGGGGACAGACCTGATCTGGAATGTGCGACCATGCGCATGTAGAACAGAGCAACTGGCAGAGCTACTAGCCAGTCTACACCTTTCTCTTGACAGATTTTTGCAATACGGATTTTCAAAGTCTGATTATGTCTCTCTACGAGACCGGCTGCTTCAGGATGGCGTACACAATGGAACTTCCACTGGTATCCTAACAATAGGGAAACGTGCTTCATGAGTTCAGATGAGAATGGCTGGCCGTTGTCAGAATATACGACTCTAGGGAGTCCGTAACGGGGGAAGAACTCACGAACCAACTGCTTGGCAGTGGTCGCGGCTGTGTAATCTGGGACTGGATATGCCTCCGTCCACCTGGACAAAGCGCATACAACTACAAGGACATACTTGAAACCTCGACATCGCTCCATCTGAATGTAATCCATCTGGAGGACTTCAAAAGGGTGGTCAGGGGGCTGGAATCCACCTTGTTCCACCGGGACACTTTTACCTGGATTAAACTGGCAACATATCATACAGGTACGGACTTTTGCTTGGCTGCAGCTCGTAAATGCTTGTTGAACCAAATATTCTGGATACTGTCTAACATAGCTTTTTCTCCTAAATGTGCTGGACTAAGTGCGGTATTAATAATGACTTGAACCATAGAGTCGGGGAGAAACCATGTGGCTCTACCCTTTGTTACCCATCCCTGACCTGTCTGGACCCCTCCTTGTTCAGACCATTTCTTGATTTCATCGGGAGTAGCATGTAACTGGATATCTATGACATCTTGAGTAGGGTCTTTAACTGTCATACATGTAGTCGGATCTGGAATGTGTGTCGGTGTCTTATTTACTGGAATGTCTGGTGTCTGAGATGTAAGCTTGGCTGTGCGATCTGCTAGATCATTACCCTGGGAAATAATGTCAGTAACTTTCGTATGTGCTTTGCATTTCATGATAGCAATGGATGTCGGTAAATGTATTGCATCTAACAGAGCCTGAATGAGGAGACCATGCTGAATCTTGGTTCCATGAGAAGTCATGAAACCTCTCTCCTGCCAGAGCACTCCGAAGTCGTGTACAACTCCAAATGTGTAACGTGAATCCGTGTAAACATTAACTTTCAGGTTCTTGGCGTGTATGCAGGCTTGTGTCAGAGCAACTAGCTCTGCTGCTTGGGCAGACAGGGTGTCAATACGGTGGGTTTCAATAACTTCAGTGTCAGTAGTCACTGCATACGCGGCCACTAGTTCTCCTGTATTAGTTCTCATGCATGAACCATCCACATAAAGTGTCAGGTCGGGATCTGGTAATGGAATATCTGTCAGATCTTGTCTTGGCTTGGTCATGATGTTAACTATTTCCACACAGTCGTGTGTGGCAGAATTCGAAGTAACTGATGGTAATAGTGTAGCAGGATTTAAAACGTTGCAGCGTCTGATTTCTATGTGTGGCTGGAACAGTGTCAATTCATAACCTGTTAAACGTGCAATTGTCAAGTGCTGAGTTTGTGTTCGGTTTAAAAGAACTTCCACGGAGTGTGGAACTTGTACTGTCAGGGAATGTCCTAAGACTATGGAATCACTTTGTCTGATAGCTAGTGCTGTGGCTGCAACTGACTTGAGGCACGCAGGCAGAGCCTGGGCTACAGGATCTAATGTGCTCGAAAAATAAGCACAGGGCTTGTATTGTCCTGCTTGATCTTGTGTGAGGATAGATAATGCTGTACCTTCACGTTCTGTGACGAAAAGTGTAAAAGACTTACTGTAGTTCGGTGTTGCTAGAACCGGGGCTTGACATAGGGCTTTCTTTAACTCATTGAAACTGAGTGTATGTTCAGATGTCCAAGGGAGGACAGTCGATACGGCTACCTCCTGTGTCGTTAACTGTATCAGTGGCTTGGCTAGAAATGCATACTGAGGAATCCATTGTCTGCAATAAGAAGTAAGGCCGATAAAAGCACGTACCTCCTTCTGGGTCTTGGGCTGGGGAAGACTCGCTATTAACTGGATACGGTCTGGTGTCAACTGCCTACCCCTCTTGGACAGTAAGTGTCCTAAGTAGACCACTTGCTGGACACAGATTTGAAGCTTCGAAGGGGACACCTTGTGTCCCATCTCGGCAAGGAAATACAAGACTGTAAGTGATGCTCGCTCGCAAGCACATTCAGAACGGGCTGTGATCAGTAGATCATCGACATACTGGAGCAGGGCAGTGTCAGTTGGCATGTGAATGTTGTCTAGTTGTCTCTTGAGTGCTTGACTGTAAATACTAGGACTTTCTGTGAAACCTTGAGGAGCGCGTGTGAACATATAGCTCCTTCCATTTAAACAAAATCCGAAAAGGAACTGGCTGTCTGGATGAATGGGGACACTAAAAAACGCGTTCTTGAGGTCTATGACTGTAAAAAATGAGGCTTCGGAATCAATGGCTGTCAATAGGGAAGAGATATCTGGGACAACTGGATACTGGGGAATAATACATTTATTAAGTTCTCGGAGATCAATCACTAAACGATATACTGGAGGTGCATTTGGATCAGTACGTTTCATGACTGGAATGACCGGAGAATTACATACATTGGAGTCAGTTTCTACAACTACTCCTTGAGCCATGAGCTCGTCAATAATTTTGGATAAGGCTGCTACCGCCTCAGGTGGCAATCTGTACTGTCTGATTCGTGGCAGGACTACACCTGGCTTGAGAGTCACACGATGGGGTGTGATTTGCATAAAGCCAACATCAGTTGGACCTTGCGCCCATAGATGCTGCGGAACATTGGACAATCTTGGATCAAAATCTCGTAATACATAGTGACCCTTGAAGTCACGTAGGAACAATCGTATTCCCTCTGGGGAACAGCATATAACTGCACCTAACTCTTTCAGTGTCTTAATGCCTAATAGATTCTCTGGACATGACTTAGTAAGTAACAGATCAGTAGTGCGGGACAATGGACCTACTTCTAGAGTAACTGGCTTTGAAATTTCATTTACGATAGGTTTTCCTGAAAATCCAAGGGAAACATTTCTTGAGCCTGAGAGCGGAGCCCCTGGAACTTCGGCGTGACTTATAGTGGTCCTACTTGCCCCTGTATCAATCAGAAACTTTCTATCTTTCCCTAATACTTGACTATGAACATAGGGACCTTCTTGATCTACAGGTATCTCGATGAGAGGCAAGCCTACCTCCCTCTCTAGGCTGTTTCATGAATATGGCTGATACTCTGGATACTCAGACTGTGCATACTGGTACATCTGCTGTGTAACATGCTGTGTTGCAGCGATAGGCTGCGGAGCTGTAACTGTCTGTGGTGCATTCTGTGACTGCGGAGTCTGTGAAACTTGTTCTTGTCTAGGCGGACGTGGTCTTTCTTTAGTCTTACCGGTAGCTATGTTGTGTTTCAGAACTGCACACTCGTTTATAAAATGACCTGGCTGTTTACAATAATTGCAGTTCCCTTTAACGGGAGCTGCAGGATGACTGGCTTGATTCGGACCCCTCTTCTGACTGTCTTGAGGAACAGATTGTGCAACTAGTACTTTCATTTTCGTGTCTTTCATACGTTTTCTCTCGTGATCTTGTTCTTCTCTGATTCTATTCTGGTGATATTGGAGCATCTGTAACATCTGGGACGGGGTATTAGCTTGCCAGGTACTTTCGACTTTCAAAACTCGATTTTTAATTTGTGGGCTTGAATTCTCGACTAATTTTGTAACAAAAAGATGAGGGTATGACTCACTACTTGTCTTGAGGCCACTGTTTATGGTAAAACATTTCTCAAATCTGGAATAATAATCACTAATATCTTCGTCTTGTTTCTGTTTACAGGCTGAGATTGCATCCCAGTCTTCCTTTCTAGTTGTCAATAATCTGGGTAAAACTTGTATTAACAATTCTGGTAATTCTTTACATTTATCTCCAAGACCGGTACCTGGTACTCGTGCCTTGTCTTCAGCTTCTAGAACTGCCCAATCGATCTTTTTCTCTCCCACCTCCCATTCTTTTTCTTTGAGTTTCTCATATACCCCTGCGGGCAACAAGACTTTTAACATTTTAATGATATCTGGATACGTGTATTCTCCCATACGGAGCATGTCTTTTAATTCTCGGTGGAACCCTGCTGGATCTTTATCATGACAGGGAATTAACTTTTTCATCTCTAAGAGTTCCATCTTTGTGATCGGGGTGTAAACAAACACTCGTTGCATTTCACCACCGTCTGTCTTAACTGGATGTACTTCTCTTAACGGATTCTGTCTGTCTATGTAAAAGGGTTTACTTTCTGGGGGTGAGACATGAACAAAATGCGGGTTCAAAAACGTTCTATATTTGTGGCGCTGTTCTAGAATGACACTAATTAAATCGGTACCTAAACCTTTCCATTTATACTGGAGTAACTCATTCAGGACATCGTGTAACGGACCTGGATCAGAATGTTGACCCTCATACAATGTAATGAGGTGCTGGATCATATACATACCCGCCAGTCGTTGCTCGGCTGGGGGCAATTTCAGAAACATTTGTGCCACTATTTCGTCTGGAAAAGTGGTAGAATCAGTAATCCATCGGACTGCTGATCGGACTAGTTCTTGTTCATGCATAGTACTTAACTCACTATAACCGATTCGCGATTTCAGAATGTGATCGGTAGCTTGAAATACTTGTTCTAGAGAACCTTGTTCTGGTGCTGGATGGTGAAAAATTGACTTGTGTTCTAGGCGCAAATGGCGATCTGGAAATCTAGATTTTCCTACATACGCTATTCTGTCGGGATTCTCGTCCTCTACCTCTTCAGTATCAGAGTTACTTTCTTTCTCGCTTACTTGTGCTGCTTTACGTTGTTCGTGTATCCTTATTATTTCTTTACGAATCTTCTTATACATACTCTCTATACTACTGATGGTTCTGTGCTTACCCTCGGCTATATTATCACTCCACTTTGTCAGGGTTCTCATTTCGGCTTGATCTTTGGTCGGATAATCTTGTTCTCGTATTAGACAATTAATCAGAAACTTTAATAGCATGAGCTGGACTTCAGCTTTTCTTTGGCACATGACATCACTAATACTTTCTGGATCATTCCCGGTACGGATGAAACGATATACTCTGTCTAGATCTTCTTTCATATCTGGTAGGGTGACTAGATACTCGGTCACCTTTCTTACGCGTAATGAATATAAAACCATACTATCCTCGCCTGTGACTGGATCATAGCCACATTCATTAAGGGCTTTTCTTATTTCTGCAACAGACTGATGCCTGGGCGTACGCTGTGATGCTTGTGCATGTAATTCGGCTAACGTTAAACGCTTGTGTGGCGGCGGGGTTTGAGGAGTACCTCCCCCTGCGGCCCCTAAACTAGAGTCGTCTACTGATGCTCTTCGTCCTGGCAGAGTGGGAAATGGAAATGTAGGCTGGACTTGTATAGCGGGCTGGACCGGGGGTACCGTAACAGGTACTCCGGTGTCTGGAGGAGCGGGAAGTACCTGATTTACAGGGACTGGCGGAACAGGATTTGCATATTCTGGGACTGTGTCGTCCAAATAGGACGAAATGAAAATATCAGCTGCGGTCGGTTTGTGACGTAGCTTGGTCGGAACTAATGGTGGCGGGAAATTGCTGGATGCCTCCGGGGTCGCTTGTGGCAAGCCCTCGGCAAGAAGAGGATACATACCCTTAATAAGAGCATGCCTCTGTCTGTCTGTTCGGTTTTAACTCGTTCACCAATCTCGATTAGTTCCCTTTCCTGGGCTCGTTCCAAGGATTCTCTACTTAATTCTGACTTTCTGATTTCTTTTTCAGTTCTTTTATGAGATTCTTTGCGCCATAACTCGATGGCATCTTTCTGTGACTGTCTGGCTTTCTTTTTCCATAATGCTTCTTCTACTCGCATGATGCACTCGGCATCCCATGTACCCGATACGGGCCATCTATACTTTTCCTCTAACTGTTTGGTATACTCTACCCATAAATCTAGATATAATATGGCACTTATGCCATGCTTCTGATACATAAAATGACCTGGACTGTCCCTAGGCGGGACAGGAACTGCTGCTTCTAGCAGACCTTTTCTGGTTTTTAACTGACGCAGTTTTGAAAAGAGCGGCATGACTGAACTATAATCTGGACACAATATAATACACAATGAACACGAGAATCACTTCGCACTCATACCACGACATTAAAATACATGAATAACATTCAGAATAACAGTTCGAACAGAATACTACCTGGAATACGGAAAACAGAATACATGAATTTTCTCGAGAACAGAACTGACTAGAACAGGAACTAGATGCACTGCTGAAACAGTACGAAACTTACCGGTCTCATACAGAGACACGTCAGGACCCGCATCCACCGAAGTGGACACTTCGTTTGTGGGTCTGTGTACCACCAACCCACGGACCAGAGTCAAGTAGATTGACCCTGTCTAGATACTACCCCAGCAACGGTACTCACCGGGCAGCACGAACGGAAGGCCTCGGACTGGGCTGGACTGCTTCGACGCCGGACAGACGAACTTCGGACTTCTGTTACGGGTGGGCCTCCGGATACCTCGGACCTTGGACTCTCGGCTTGGGCTCTGGTCGGGACTCGCCGCGTTCCTCCACCGCCTCGTCTGGATGCTGGACCGCCACCTCCGTCTCCTCCGTGGGCCTGAGGGATACTTGAAGCAGAAATATCTGCACGTGCACGGTATGGTTCCGTCACGGCTGCAGAAGGTCAGGGGGCCGGCGTGGCTTCACCGGCGCGTGGGGAAAGGGCAAGTCCCTGTTCGGGCGCCATTATGTGGTAAATAAATAAATAATACCTCTATTTTTGAATGCATAAATGAATAACAGATAGCTCAATAAAATAAGAGTCAAGATTCGAGGTAGTAGGAGTTTGCAGGTTTATTACAGCATAAAGGACAGGAACAGGACAACCTGCACAGGAATAGGATGGCAGCGCTGCCGGGGGCAGAATCGGGACAAGGAGCAGGAGCAGGATAACTTTTTAATAACAGTACATGAGCATATATACATAACGCAAACACATAGCATTACATTGCAATAGGCGTAGCAGTGGGTGGAGCAATAGGGGTGACGCGTAGCAGTCGCGAAAGATAAGGGTGAAAGTAGGTGTAACAGGGCGTATACATAGACATGTGATGCAAACGTAACAGAATATGTCATGAATGGGGCGGAAACATGGAGGGGGCTACCTAAGGAGCCGGGACCTCTGACCTAATGGTGCGCGCAAACTGGCGATGACGTGTTACTAGGAGAAGCTGGGGGCTTCGAACTCTGTGCTAGGAGCAGAGACTGAAGTCTGGAGAGTCAGGGCGACATGTACCTAAGCAGTATCTAGTATCTGATGTTTAGAGAACATGTTGATATGAACTAAGAGTCAGGAGGGGAGAGGCTAACGGACTCTAAGACTGGAGCATGCATTATTCTATATGTAGTGCGGATGAAGAATATTAAATGACCATTAAAATGCAGTATTTCTCTAACGTGGAGACGTAAAGGCTAGACAATGACGGAAACTATTGATGCAGTTCAGTAGCTTTAGGAATGCAGAGAAGGAGGACTGAACTGATAACTGGAATCATAACATACTCTTGGCAGACTCAGAGGCAGAGCCAGGCTGAGCCGGGCACTGCGAGGCAGGAAGTAAGTGAAGGGTCGAGGATACAGGTGGGGGCTGTATCGCTCCTCAGCGAGGCGTCAGGAGACAGGAGACAGGAGCTGAATCTGGTGTCCAGGCCCTTCTGAGGCCTAGAAACGGGGACTTTACAATGGAATAACGTGCACACTGAGAAACGTGGCAACGTAGCTTTACATAGGCCTGATATTCGTAGTATTCACGAAAACTGGAAACTGACATACTAGAGGTGGACACAACTGTAGTTGCGTCTTTAATCGAACATAGGGAATACATATGCATATTAATCATGTACAGATAACCTATGATGGATGACGCGTAGGGACACAGAACATGGCAAAATTTACTTTTCCACACAAAGATCAATAGAACACTATTAAATATACTAATACACCTACATCGACATTACACACCAGCACACATCCTATTCACTTATGCAGTTAGCCTACTCACTTATGCAAACAATTGATCATAGTTATATTTTACTAATCTACACACTTATACAAACACAACTTTATTTATTCACATAGATAGTAACTCATACTTAGTGTGTTATAAATTCACTATTACAAGTATACAGGTATCCATACAGTCACTCACACAATCACTGAGTCTTATGTATACTTATTTATATACAACTGTCACATACACTGCCTTTTATATTTCTAGTTTGTTGGACATGTATCATTGAGAAATGTATTTACTCATCACCACACCCATAAAGAGATTAACTCACCCAAACAACTATTTCCACAGTCTTAACCTCATATACCTACTAAATCAACTATTTACACATCTTTGGACAGTCACACACCTCCCACCCAACCACACACACATTCATTCACTATCCCATACAAATACTCACTTAACTAATTATTAACTAATATAGACTTTCACATAGCTGGTAACCAACTTATGTAGTAGTTTACACAACAAGAGATAGAGTGATACAGGTATTCATACAGTTTAATCACTATCCCATATATTTAGTGAGACACTTTAAATTCGTCACTTAGACAGTCAATCACATTGCTACTAAATCCTCCATTCAGACACTTATACGTCCACTTAGTCTTCAAGACAGATTGCTATACATATATAATACTTAATTAAATATCGAACCAAACCACATTCACTGGATGATGTCATCAGTGATGTCATTTGAGATGTCATCAGTGATGTCATCAGTGATGTCACTGACCAAGTCATGAATGATGTAATATGTGACATCATCAGCAGTGGATTAGTAAAACTAACTATAATGGAGGAATTTTAATGGTTTTGTACGAGTGAAATGTCCAACTAACTATAACACCCCTAAAACCTATGGTTTATTCAGTGTAAGTAAGTAAGTACTCTTTATTGCTTGATTAATTAAAATCTTAGCAGTCAGTGCATCAATATAAAATATATAAAAGAATACATGTGTAGCATAATTTCATATTTCCTAAAAACAGGGTGGCCATGTGCTAAAAATCGAACGATTGACTAATTAAAATACATACAATATATTTGCGGTAAAAGTGTATAGTTAGAGTGAAGGCTATAGGTAAGTCCCAGTCTAGGGGCAACGCCTGTGTCCATAGATCAAATCTTCTATTGTTTGGTCATGATTTGCTAGACTTACTGTCGGAGCGTGGTGGGAGTCAAAGAGAGTTCCCGGACTGTAGGGCTTGGGCGTAAACGGTTATGCTCAGGCTGCAGCAGAAAGTTTTGTTTGTGCAGCTTTCATGAAGCGGACAAAACTACAGATTAGTTTAGCATTGGCCCCTGTGAAGCACGCCTTCACTGCCTGCCTGCAAGACCGGATATGCATTTCGTTTATATGCGGTTTTAACAACTCTCTCCTCTCACGGTCCAGGGACTTGCATATGCATAGAAGATGCAACATATCTTCTTTAGTTTCGCCACATAGTCTGCACAATGTGGTTGCAAATGTGCGTTTCCAGGGGGGCATGTGTGGTTTGACTGGTAAAATCCCCATCCTCAGTGCCAAGAAGCCTTCCTTTAATGATCCAGAAAAGCTAGTGCTGAAATACGGTTGTGGCGTGCATTTCGAGAAGCTTTGTATCACAAACCAGCTGTGGGCCCTCTTGTTTAAACATACTGTTGTGATGTGATATATATATATGTATATATATATATATATCACAACAGTATCCCTATGGTACAACCATCCACAGGAACGGTGCAACACCAGGAAACGGACACCGTGGCAAAGTTCAAAAATAGAGTGTTGGTTCATTCAAATATGAGATGTCCAAATAACGTGTTTCGGCCACCAGACATGCGGCCTTGTATATGTATGTATGTATATATATATAGCCCTTTCAAACCATCGTCAAACTTCGTGCCCATCATGCCCAAGGATGCAATCGATTCTTTCCATGATGTGGTAACGTCAGACCTCAAGAAATTACACCATCAGGTAAAACACCGAGGTAGAATCAAGCAAGAGAAAGAAAACCAATATTGGGCTTTGGTATCGAAATTAAAAAATGACCATCGTAATATAGTGTGCAGTTCTGACAAGGGTGGCAATATTGTTATCTGGCCGCAAGAACAATATATTGCGGAGGCCACTCGCCAACTTTCAGACTCTGCATGCTACACAAAAACGTGTGTCAAGCAATATGACCTTGCAAGGGAAAAACTGAGAAAACTCCTCCTTCAGTATAAAAGGGAGGGTTTAGTCTCTACTCAAGAGTTTAAATTCCTGCATGTTGAATTACCAGTCATGGCACGCTTTTATTTGATACCCAAGGTCCATAAGGAAATAGTCCCCATACCTGGACGGCCGATCATTTCTGCCATCAACAGTATGGGTGAACATCTTGCGCAGTATATAGACTACTTCTTACAACCATTGGTGGTCAAATTGCCCACGTATATTAAAGACACGGGACATTTCTTGAGCAAAATCAACAATACCACCTGGACAGATGACTCTTCTGATTACGCTTGACATTGAGGCTCTCTATACGAGCATAGAACATAAAATTGGATTGAGGGCTTTGGAATTTTTTCTAAACACAAGACCTGTAGAGTGTTATAACCACAGTAAAATGTTGGTAGCATTAACTGCATGGAGCCTCAACCACAATTTTTTCATGTTTGGCAGAGACATTTACTTACAGGAGAGGGGGGTGGCAATGGGGGCCTGCTTTTCCCCTAGTTACGCGTGCTTGCACGTGGGATATTGGGAAAAGCAGGTCCTCATGGGCACACACCACAACATCTTTACGGAAAATGTACAAATGTGGGTCAGATTTATTGACGATGTGTTTTTAATTTGGAGAGGGGATGAATTAAGTGCACTCGCTTTTATTGACCAACTTAACGCTAATGATTACAACCTAAGGTTTACTCATCACATCAGTAGCCAATCAGTTGATTTTTTAGACGTTAAGGTTTACCATAAGTCAGACAAGATTGCTACCACTCTCCATAGAAAGGCCACAGCGGGCAATTCTACTCTGCACGCTAGCAGTGCTCATCCGCACCACACTATTGAAAATATCCCCTATGGGGAACTGCTCCGCCTTAAAAGGATATGCAGCAGTGAAGATGAATTTGAGAAGTGTACCACGGAAGCGTTGAGCAGGTTCAGAAGAAGAGGGTACCATGTTGATACTCTGAAAAGGGCGGTCAACAAAGTAAATGAAAAATCTAGAGACTGTCTCTTTCACCAGGAAGAATTGAGTGCAACAATAAATGATGACCCTGAAAAATCATTATTGAGATTTATTACACCATATAGCTGCAAAAATAGGAAAATTAGATCAATCCTTACGAAGAGTTGGCCAATTCTCAAAACTGATAATGTTATATCATCTGAACTCCCTGATAACCCTAAGATTACTTTCAGGAGAGGACCTTCCCTCCGCAACCATGTCACCAATCCATTTCCTGAAATCCTCAAACAGAAACCCTGGTTCCCGCAATGACGAGGATTTTTCAAATGCTCTAGTTGCCGAGCATGTAAGTTTGGTATAAACACCAGTACTTACAAGACTCCATTCAGTCCTTTACCAATACAGATTAGGGGCAATTTCAATTGCAGGACGGAGTTTGCTGTATATGTCCTGACATGCACTTGCGGCCTGAGGTACGTCGGTAGTACTCGGCTTGCGGTGCATGTCAGGATTTTGCAGCATCTCCGAGCAATTGTAAATAACGACAGTTCCTATCCGGTGGCAAGACACTTCAAGAGTGTTCACAACAACGATCTGGAGTGTCTAAGCTATTTTGTCCTGACATCTGTACCCCAACCCCGTCGGGGAGGGGACAGAGACAAGATGCTTCGCCAGCTGGAATCTAGAATGATATTAGAATTAGATACGAAGGTCCCCAATGGGCTTAACACCACGGAGGACCTATATCATTTTCTATAAGATCCTGTCTTAGTTATATTATTGTCCATTCTCTGTATTCATTTGAAACCTTTACTATCTGTGTTCATCGTTTAGATCAGAAGTCTGCCTTTATGTTATCATACTGACATTCCTGCTAATTTCAAAATACAACATTATTATTTTTTGTCCCTTTCCCTTTTTTCTAAAAAAGAATTTTCTTTTTATTTTCTTTATTCACGCCGTTTAAATATTTCTTTCATTTTTTGAACTTAAACACAACTATTAGTCATGACTGGATTATGTTGTAGAAAATGTACAAAAAAATGGAACCATATCTGAGAATAATTTTGGTTCATTTGTTTATTTCACCTATTAGATATTGGGCACACATTTCACTTAATTTTGAAAATTTACTATTAGACGTAGGAAATTGGTTTGGGAAATGAGGGGTTGCCATCCAGTTTAGATGTCCCCTTTTTTCCAGCACTACATAGGGGTTGCCATCACTATGAGATGTCCCCACAAGATTGTAAATAGGGTAGATGATTTTATTTGTATATATGTATAGTATTTATTGGCGAAATTTTGCACATATTATATTACCTCTATTGTACAGATACATAGTGTATTATTTAGAGCATTTGCTCACAATAACATGCAGTAGTGGTAGAATGTGCATTTTTAGCTACATTATTTTTCATATATATGCTGTGTCCCATATTCAAATGCATTATGGAGGTCAGTATGTGGATATTTTGTGGGCTGCTATTATAATGCCTTTTTTAAATACTCATATCTGTTAGTAGTTTATCATCATTATCCTTATATAGAATTTTCTTCGAGCATTCATGCAGAAGCAATCTTGTTTTTTCAAAATACACTAAATGAATTTATTCAGGTATTAACTGGTGTTTGAGATATAATATCAATGTGGTTACAGAATGTTTCCCGTCTCATTCCAAACCCATGCCAGTGATTCGTAGTGATAGTATGTTTTCAATGTCTATGTTTGTCACATGGTATGCACTAGCACTTTAAAAGTTCAAACTTGAGGGGTTAAGATTCAACTGTGATCAAGGGCATCCACCCGAAACGCGTCAGTTTTTGCTTTCTGCTTAGCTGCTCAATAAATCTATTGCCTCAGATTGGATTCGTGGAGTCATCTGTTTCTGCCCTGGGGACCCGGGACTGCAGCTTGGCTTTTTTTGCTTTCAATATATATATATATATATATATATATATATATATATATATATATATATATATATATATATATATATATACTTGCTCCCAACGATACACCAGCCTGCTGCACTCACGAGCGGGTGCTCCCTTAGGTGGGGGTGTGCCCATCCAATAGATTCCTGCTACAAAATCCAATACGCAGTCCTGCGAAATTAGAAACAGCACTCACAGGGGGGTACAAAGCCAAAGATTCTTTTTTTGGCTACCAGCACACACAAGACGCGTTTCGGCGATGAGCCTTCGTCAATTGCAACTTGGAACGCGCCGCCATTATTTTTAAAACACATACAATGCAATCGTCACAGTGATGGCATAGACAGCGACAATGGACTACTCGTGGGCTACAATGAGCGCCATCTTAAGAGTACTTTTAGACAATGAAAAACGACAAAGATATATATCCCTCGCTTTTCCTGTTGTTATGGGTATGACAGCGTCAAATAAATATTTGGCAAGCCACAAACCATTTACTATAGCCCTGAATGGGCATATATCTTGTCCTCATATAATTTCGCCCTTGGATGGGCTTATGTTCTGCCACCACTTTTTACTGACATGATTACATACACACATACTAATTAAAAAAGGCAGTTTATGAAGCAAACCATGTTCTGATAAACAAAAATAAAAATAAAAAAGATTTTTTAAGGTGAAAAGAAAAGAAGAGAAGAAAAGAAAAGAGAACAAGGAAAAACATCAGAAGCACAAGACCAGTTCATTAGTTATTTCCAAAATTCAGTGATTTACAATATTTACACAGTATTAATATCCTAAATGGACTGCTAAATCCTCATGTGTATTAAGTCCATAAGGACTCTTACTCTGTAGATCTATGATGTATCGTGACTCTAGCCGCCGTAATTTTTGTAGGCGATCACCCCCCCGAGGTAAGGGTGGGACACTATCTAGACAAAAGTAGGCCAACAGATCCCTGTTGCGACTATGCATTTTGTCAAAGTGTCGTGCCACAGGATATGACTCGTCTAAATTACTGATGGCACGCATGTGCTCCAATATACGTAATTTTACGTGATTGATGTTACTCCCGACGTATCTTAGCCCACATGGGCACATCAGACAATAAATGGCATACGGTGTTGTGCATGTCAGAAACTTTTTGATGCTTTTAGGGGTTTTTAAACCTGGAATTTCATAACTGAGGGTCCTTTTGCTGATTTTGCAGGCCTTGCATCGGCCACATGGAAAGAAACCATTGAGAGGTATTTTATTGGATGCATTAGATTTTACCGTGAGATGGCTATGCACTAAATCATCTCTCAAAGCTCTTGCTTTCCGGTAAGTTACCAGCGGATTATTCGGTAAATCCTCCCTGATGACATTGTCCGTTAGTAAAATGTTCCAATTCTTTTTCAGAATTTTTCGGACCTGTTCTGAATTCTGTGAATAGGTCGTGATTAGTCTGAAAGTTTTGGAGTTCTGTTTTTTACTCTCTTTAGGTTTCAATAAGTCTGATCTAGATCTTTTCTTGACTTTATTTAGAGCTTGTCTAAGCACGCCCTCATTGTACCCCCTCACCTTAAATCTATTCATGCATTGTTTGGCTGCCTTTTCAAACTCTGCTTCGGTGGAGCAGTTTCTTTTGAGTCTTAAAAGTTCTCCGTAAGGAATACTTTTAATAAGTTTCTTTGGATGATGACTTGTTGCGTGTAATGTACAGTTCCCTGCTGTGGCCTTACGATACAGCTTTGTATGCAATGTATCCCCTTCCACAAAAATGGTCAAGTCTAGAAGGTTTACCTCTGAGTCACTTATTTCACCACTGAATTTCAAATTTACGTTATTCTCATTTAAGACACCCACATAGGTTTTGGCTTCCTCTATTGTTCCATCAAATATAATCAACAGATCGTCGATATAACGATTCCATGATTTGATTTTCCCATTCCATGTATTGTTGTTGTCGTTCCAGGCTATTTGTTCCTCCCACCAGCCAACACTCAAATTCGCGTAGCTGGGGGAGGAACAAGAACCCATGGCTACACCTGACTGCTGTTTGTACAGTTGTCCCTTAAATACAAAGATGTTATTGTGTAGACCAAAGGTTACAAATTCCATGAGCATTTTATTGTGCTCATAGTATTCCACACCTTTTGTTTGTAGGAAGCTGTGTATGGCCCGTAGACCATCTGTGTGTGCAATACTTGTGTATAAGCTGGTGATGTCCATCACCAGCATGCAATAACCTGGTTTCCATGTGAACTCATCTAGTACATTTAAAAGATGGGTGGTATCCTTCAAATATGACTTCAAAGTGATAACAAATGGAAACAAAAATGAGTCCACATACATAGATAAATGTTCTGTTAACCCCCCTAGAGAAGATACAATCGGTCGTCCAGGAGGGTTTATACTGTCTTTGTGTATCTTGGGAAGATGGTAAAAAGTTGGAGTAATAGGGTTCATACAACGAAGAAACAAAAATTCGTCACTATTTAGCATGTCTTTATTATACCATTTGGTGATCATGTCATGGTACTCTCTTATGCTATTTTGATAATCCAAGTTCGTAATTTTGATATAGCATGAAGTATCGTTTAATTGTCTCGAAGCTTCCTTCTCATATTGTGAGACTGTCATGAGTACGATATTTCCTCCTTTATCTGATGGTTTGCATATTAGGGAAGACTCATCACATAACTCTTTGAAAGCCATTTGTTGTTTTTTGTTGAAATTTATTTTCACATTCTTTTGATACTGTACATCATGTCTTAATTTTCTAAGATCTTTAATCACCGTTTCTGAAAATATATCTATGGCATCCGTTGTTGTTGGAGGCATAAAGACCGATGCTGGTTTAAAAGAAGAAATCCCTCCTTTAAGTTGGACATCCATTGCTGAAACCATTTGTGTGTTTGAGATGTTTATACTTTCCTCTCCCAAACTTTCTGCTCGCAATTCTTCCATGGTGATGATACCACTTAGGTCTTTGCACAGAAGGCCTTCTGTGCATTTTTGTTGAGCTTTCTTAATATTGGGTTTTGTTGATGTCGGTTTCAATTTGTAAAATTTATGTAGCTTTAACTTTCTCACAAATTTGAAAAGATCAATGCGTGTTTGCGCAAATTCAAAATTTCTCTGCGGACAAAAGGAAAGACCTAGTTTTAGTATGGTTTCTTCTTCCGTAGTTAATACCTTCGTTGTCAGGTTAATGATGGATAGATCTTCTATTTCATCTAATTCCTTTTGTTGAAGGTCTTCTTGCTCCTGGTTACCGGGGGTGAGCTTGCTGTTTTTTTGACTCCAGCCCCCCCTCCGCGTTTTCCTCGTGGAGCTCTTTGTTCTGGGGGTTTTCCCCTGCCGCCTTCCTGCTGTTTCCTCATGACTTGAAATTCCGTGTAAAAATGGGAGCTTGTGGAGGCTCCCATTCCTTCCTCTACGGAATCCTCATCAGGTGTCACTTCGGATTCAGAGGTTTCTTGTACTGTAGGCGGCGGTCCCGCTTGTTTTTTCTGAATTTCTTTTCTGGGATTGTCATATTTTTTTGAGAAAGTCAAAACTCTGCCCAGCCTGTAATCCTTTTCATCGCGATCGAATTTCTCTTCTTTTCGCTGTTTGATTTTTTGTTCATATGCCTTTAGTCGTTTCTTCATTTGGTCTCGTTTTTCTTTAATGCCCTCCTGATCTCTTTCCTTCTCCAATTCCTCCTCCAAATCCTTTATTGAAGCCAGTGCCTTATCGCGGTCGCTCCATGCAAAACGTATCAGTATTACTAGCATTCCCTGGCATGAGTCCGCTATGTGTTCTGCCCAGGCATCTAACAACAAAGGATCCGGATTTTCATATGCAGGTATGGTGTATATTCTTAATCCTCTGGGCACACGTTTTACCTCCATGTAATTCTGCAAGGAGGTGGCCTCCCACCACTTACGAATTTCCCTTTCGTATAGGCGTTCCAAGGAGGTTAGCTTAGCATTCAACGTGGAGGGAATAGCGCCATGACACGCTTGATCAGAACTTTCATTATGTTGCTTCTTTTTAAACATGCCTAATGCGGCTTCTTTACGTTCACTTTCGCAAAACATAGTTCAAAAAATGTAGGATGCCGCAGCCGCAGCTCCTTCGAAATGTAGGTGCCTGACCCCTTCGCTCTATATGTTGTGAAACGTGACAATTATCTGAGCCCAGATACGGGGAAAATAGAATGGAAGTCTATCACCGCTTACCGGTTTTCCACTCGTCGGCTGTCTTTGATCACAGATGTTCCTCCGACGTGAAGGCAGAAAATGCAACGGTCCCGGCAATATTTATTCCTTGTCGTCCCCAAGCTTCAAATCACGTTTTCTCACACATGGTGCAGCTGGAAAATTAATACTTGCTCCCAACGATACACCAGCCTGCTGCACTCACGAGCGGGTGACGGTATGCTGACGGTGGACGCACATCCAAAGGCCGTAGGAACTCTGGCGGCCCCGGCATTGAAGATCGGGAGAACGACACGGGGACCTACCCCGCGGAGTAGCGACGAGGCCGGGCCCGGACGGACCATTGAGGCTATAGGTGGGGGCGAGTTCTCATCAACGTCACCGTGACACGGCGTGCTCACCAGGACTGTTCGCCCCCGGGCCACGAGACCGTGGCCGGGGCATAGCCGTCTTGCTGTGCTTCTGGACACCCCTCTCGAGATCAGCAGCTGCCAGTCCGAGGAGGAGCAACGCCTTGGTTTGTCAGTCCTGCATAGAGCACAGGTGGCCGACGCATCGGCTGGGCGGATAGCCATGAGTGTTCGTCCCCGCCTGCCCGCCGTTGGCCGTGAGGACTTGTGTAGAGGATCCAGAGCCCCCCACCATGGGCCATCAACGTGCAGTGGGGACCACCCATGCGGCAGACCAACAGAAGATGACACCTCAGCCTCCAGCCCCGACTAAACCGAGGGGAGAACATGCCAGAGAAGACTCCACGTCCAGGAAATTAGACCAAGTCCTCGCAGCCATAGAACTCTCCAGAGTGGCGATGGAGAACAAATTTGACAGTCTAGCTACAGATCTCAAACTCCTTAGGGATGACCACAGGAAGCTGACGGACAAAGTCACCCAGGGTGAAAAGGCAGCACAGGCACTGGAACCGCAAGTACAACAAAACCACCGCGCCATTGCAGACCTGCAATCCCGGATCAAGGCCCTGGAATATAAAACGGACGATTTGGAAGGACGCTCCCGGAGGAGCAACATCCGAGTCATGAATTTACCGTATGGGCGGAAGGGGCCAACCCAATCCAATACATCACTGCCTGGATCGCGACCTTCACACCTGCCGAAGACTGGACTCCCTACTTTTCCATTGAACGAGCCCACCGAGTACCAGCACGCAAGCCCAAGCTGGGCCTGCCCCCGAGACCGTTCCTGCTGAAACTCCTACACTTTCAAGACAGGGACACTATCCTCCGAGCGGCTAGGACACACGGGCGACTGCAAGTGGAGGATAAACAGGTGATGCTCTTCCCAGACTATTCCCGAGCGGTACAGCAACAGAGGGCCACCTTCCAGGCGATAAAGCGCACACTTTGCCAAAAGAACATCCTATACGCCCTCCTGTTCCCGGCCAAACTCAAGATCATCCACAATGGCACTACGCACTTCTTCACAGACCTGAAAGAGGCGGACGTCTGGGTGGAGCAGCATGCATCCCGCCTCCTGACACACAAGGCAGCCAAGCTAGGCGACAGTCACAAAGACAAGGCCGCAGAGTTACCCTGATGCAGCTCAGTGTCCGATCTAGCCAGATGGGGACTCGTTCCCCAGACCTTACACAAACCATAGCGGAGCGCAGAAAGGCAATTCAGGCGGTGACAGCCCTGGGCCCCGCGGGGGTGGGGGGTTCGTATGTGAAAGGAGACCCCGGTCTGTTCAGTTCTGAAGATGAGGTCAGCGATGCACCGGCCTCCCGTGAGGGCTCCATGCCGCCCCCGATCGTGACGCCCCAAACTGCGGACCTGCTAATGTAACAGAGACGTAAAAGCCGGAACCACAGGGTAAACACGACTTCTCTTGCAATGGACCGCCATGTAAACCTGCTGCCGCCCAGTCGGCCGTCTACGGGAATAAGACAACTACCGGGACTCCTCACGAAAACCGGGCTACACAGTAACACCCCAAATCAGTGCCAAAGAACAGAAATAACTGAGATGCCAGAGGGTACACTTACAACGTCTATCCGACTTGATAGCGGAGCCGGCAGCAGCAGGGAAGATACCCGGCCACCACCCCGCAGCAACGAACTAAAGAACTCACATGACAAACAGTTTGGACGTATTGCCTGTGCAATGGGTCCCCCTAGTTGGGAATGTTCCCCAAAGTTATGGTTTATCTCCCTTTACATTTTTACCTTCTTGGGTACCTTGGGGGGGGCTAGAGGAGGAGGGCATGATCACTGCAAAAGTCCCCATATTGGTGGGGAGGAGAAGGGCCAAAGGGAGGGGCAGGTTGAAAGGAAACGATCGCTCCGAAGGGACCACGGACTGACCAGGAGACGCATGATACCTAAAATGCCGACCACGGACCTACAATTTGTGACTCTGAATGTCAGGGGTCTGCACACGGCCACTAAGAGGTATTCGATATATGCCTACAGCAAAAGGGAATAGGCACAGGTGGCCCTCCTACAGGAGACGCACCTGACAGAACAAGAGGTAGGCCGCCTTCATAGAAAATGGCGGGGCATAGTGTGCGCCACAAAATATTCCGCCTTCGCCTGGGGCACACTAATATGGAATAGGCCTGGCGTGCCATTCAAAGAGCAGACCCGACTTATCGACAAAGATGGGCGATACGCAATCATAATCGGCATACTAGAAGGCCAACCGATACTTTTGGGCTGTGTGTACGCTCCTAACACAGAGCAAGACCAATACTGGGAGAAGCTAACCACAGTGCTAGCCTGTCATACAGAGATACCTTGGCTCCTGGGTGGGGACTACAACTGTGCACTAGACCTACACTTAGATAGCACCCTCCCCCACCGCATTCCCCAGCACACAAACAAACGGAACGTTTCCGTGTATGGGTAGAGCATTGGGTGCTGGCGGATACCTGGAGGGCGCAGAACCCGGTCGCCAGATTGTACTCCTTTCACTGCATTCCCCATGACCTACGGGTGAGACTTGACAGGTTCCTGGGTTCCGCAGATATTCTGCCCAAAATACAAAACGCTGACTACCTGGGCGTATAGTATCTCAGATCATGACACACACATTGTGACCCTTCGATGGAGGTCACCCCACCCCCCGATCCCGACATGGAGACTCCCCCAGGAATGCCTTACTGATCAGACCTTTTGCTAAACACACAGGGAATTCATCCGGGAACACTTTCTACACAATGCAGGCTCTGCCTCTTCCAGAGCCACAGAGTGGGGCGCATACAAGGT
Organism: Lissotriton helveticus; assembly: GCF_964261635.1. Classification (NCBI taxonomy): domain Eukaryota; kingdom Metazoa; phylum Chordata; class Amphibia; order Caudata; family Salamandridae; genus Lissotriton; species Lissotriton helveticus. The sequence goes on along the minus strand of NC_136059.1, from coordinate 932,660,357 downwards.
TAGCACCCGGGGACACTGTATTCAACAGGTAGTAGGGGTGCGGAGAACACTGGAGCAGGCACTACATAAGGCAGAAACAGCGCTGGCAGATCTGTCCCACACTGCGGACCAAGGGAGGGTTACAGTAGCGCAGCTTGCGGCGGCGAAACTCGTTCACGCGGAAACACTGCGGGACTTACATAAATACAACTTCCGAGTGTATGCTACAAGGACACACAGGGAGGGCAATAGAGATGGGGCACTATTGGCGTGGGTGGCCAAACAGGACACCACCTCACAACCCATCACAGAGCTGGTGGATGAGACAGGGCGCCTCCACACCTCCCAACTAGACTTCCTGAGATTATTCCGTACCCACTAAGCATACGTGCACCGTAACCCCACACCAGCGACACCATGTACGCTAACACAATTCCTGGGCGCACTTACGCTCCCCACACTCTCCCCTGCAGATAGGAAAGAACTGGACAGTAAGATCACATCCTCCGATATCAAGCGCGCCATTGGGTCTCTAGCAAGAAAGAAAACACAGGGGATGGATGGGAACCCATTAGAATACTATAGCACATTCGCGGCCCAGATAGTACCCCACCCAACGTCCACATACGGGGAAGCCTTATCCAAAGGCATCCTGCCTGCGTCATTTCGCGAATCCAGGATGGTGACATTTCTAAAACCCCATAGAGATCCCACACACCCGTCCTCGTACAGACCCATCACACTCCTGAATACAGATTGTAAAATTCTGGGAAAGATCTTGGCCGACCGCTATAGCCAAATTTTCCCTACCCTAGTACATCCTGATCAATGCGGCTTCGTGCCCAGGCGCAACACCTCACATAACTTGAGACGGCTCTTCCATATCGAAGATAGGGTGCAAGACAGAATCCCCCTTGCAGCATGCCTGATCTATGATCTAGAGAAGGCATTTGACACTCTGACATGGCCCCACTTGTTTGCGGTCCTCCGGAAGCTGAATATTGGCCACACTTTAATGGCATACACGAAACTCTTGTATGAGGGACTCACCTCCAGGGTGAGAGTGGGCAAGCTTATCTCTCCTCCATTCCCGGTAGAGAGGGGGACCAGGCAGGGGTGTCCACTCTCCCCCCTCCTTTTTGCGCTGGCAGTTGAGCCCCTGGCCACGCGGCTGTGACGGGAGGGAACGACATGGGGGTGGTCCGATCGCGGGAACGACACACTGCTTATCATTATACACGGACGATCTGCTGATTTATGTCCGAGACGTAACGGGAGATCTCACCTCGATATGGGAAACCTTGCAAGACTTCGGAGACACCTCAGGTCTCAGGGTTAACTGGGAAAACTCGACAATCTACCCACTTAACCCCCACCTGGCACCACACGATGTAGTGATGGGCACTCAGACCTTAAAATGGAGCGTTGCGGCCCCCAGGTATCTGGGAGTACGGCTCTATCACCCCCCGACAGATCTATACGAAGGCAACCACCATAAAGTGTTGGCAGGTCTGCGGTCGGCAGTGGGTTTCTGGAAGACTCTGCCCCAGGCGCCCATCGGCCGGGTGGACATAGCAAAAATGATAATGGTTCGCAGATTGCTTTATCATTTTGCCAACCTCCCAGTGATCCCGCCCCAGTCTTTCTTCCGTGAACTGGATGCCTTGCTCACAACGCTGATATGGGGTAATGGCCGGCGCAGAGTAGCTTTGCGCACACTGTATTTGCCCACCACAGGCGGAGGCCTAGGAGCCCCGTCCTTTGAATCATACTTCCTCGCTGCACAGCTTCAATGGCTATCTCACTGGACAGCAGAGAGATGCGTCGGGGAGATGACAACGGAAGCCGGCAGGATACCACTTCCGGCCATTAGAAGGATGCTCTTGCCTGGCACCAAACCGAACCGCACACACCCGGTTCAGGTTTCCATAGCACGCAAATGCATGATGCGCATCCATAGAATGTCAAAAGACCGCCACTATACTCCCCACTTTTACCCTTGGTGGGTCTCCCTCGAGGGGAAAAATATTACCTGGACGGATCACGATGTGACGGAGGTGGAGGCGTTGTTCCACGAGGGGCAACTGAGAACCTACTAGCAGCTGGTCGACTGGTATGACCTCCCGCACTGACAATTTTTAACGCATAGGCAACTGTTAGACAGTGCCCGTCAGTTCTGGAATCTACGAAACGGTGAACCCCCCACACACCCGTACTCCACACGATACTCCGTATGGGAGCAGGCAGACACCTAGTTACATGGCACTACAAAGCCATCAGAGAACTGACTAATGTCTCCCTAGATAACCTAAGGCAATCCTGGGAAGACGATGTGGGCAGGGCATTTCACGACACGGAGTGGACGCGCGCACTGGAATATACAAAGAAAGTGTCCAGGAACGCGCGGTTCAAAAACATACAGTTTAACATACTCCATTGGGCCTACCTCATACTGGACAAACTGCACCGGTACTATCGGACACACAATTTAGCTGCCCCAAATGTCAGGCGGTGGAGGCGAACTTTAGACACATGTTCTGAGACTGCCCATCCCTGAAACGATACTGGACCAAGATACACCAAACACTCCTCACACTGGTTAACCTGCCACACATTGATACATGGAAGGTCTGTGCCTTGGGAACCAACAAAAGATAAAAATCCGAAAAAATGCAATGGCGATTTGCATCCCTCGCCCATGTCCTTGCGAAACAAGCAATAGCCATGCACTGGAGAGCCCCCTCGGCCCCCCCGGAAGCAGCCTGGATAGGGGCAGTAAGTAATCGGGGGGCGGCAGAAGAAGATACTCTACGGGAGGAAGAAATGAAGGGTACACGCACACATCCCATTTCCCTAGAATGGACACAGCTGTTCATACAATTTAAGCAAGAGACAGCAATAGATGATACACCAAGGCCATCCCTGCCTCACCCCAGCCGTTCCTCACAACACCTCAATCCACCTAGTAAGTTGCTAGGAGAGTGAGATCCCCGACAGGTTGGATGAGACATGACGTGCGCCTAACCCTAAAAGGGACAATGCCCGCCACCTTCAACAGAATGCTCCCTCTCCCCCTGGGGCCCTCGCGACCTTCACTCCTTGGACCAATGGCCCGTACACCCTCCGCCCAACACATCCACTCGCCCTTGCCTGCCCTCCGCGCTCTCCCCCTCCTCAGGTTCTAGGAAGAAGTTTCTCCTCACAGTTTCGAGTTCAGTTTCCGTCGGTGAATTAGATACCGACATACACATTGAATGTTAGTAACTGACTGCCCATTAAGGGGTCATATAGACAAACATGGGGACGATATACATATCTGCCTCCGCTAGTACGTAGCCCATGGGACAAGACATAGCGAGACACACTATTGTACAATCAGTTTACTCACCTGAAAATCCACAAGCGAGTATGTACAATCCCACCGGGCGGAGTGGAACCCATATGTTGAAGATGAGTTATATTTGTGGACTTTATGTAACCCTTCTATGTGTGTAACAACTGACATATGATTGGTATAATGCCCCCACTTGGGACTCTGAAATGCAAAACCCTGATAAAAAGATTTAAACTAAGCATGGGCGGATTTTGCGGATTCGCAATCCGCAAATTTGCGGATTTGCGTATTTGCGGATTGCAAAAATCCGCAAAATCCGCGAACTCTTGCGGATTTGCGGATTTTTTTTGGGATGTGTGTTCGCACGGGTTTCTGCAAGTTCGCGAGGGTTTTGTACAATTTCGCAAATTGCGAACTTACTTGTCGGGTCGCCAGTTTTGCGAACTTGTTGTTTCTACGTGCCCAGCCTGTTTGCAAGGCTTTCTTCATCACTGCCACCCTCTGTCACCACTGGCACTCTCTTTGGTCACCCATGCCACCCTCTGGCTCACCCATGTCACCCTCTGTGTCATCACAGCACCCTCTGGTTCACCAGTGTACATTATTGGGGCAAAGCAAAGCACTGCCATCCTCTGTCAACACTGGCACACTGGTTCACCCATGCCACCCTCTGGCTGGCACACCCATGCCACCCTCGGTGTCATCACAGCACCCTCTGATTGACTAGTGAGTGTACATTATTGTGGCAAAGCCAAGTACACCTGCACTAAGTTTTGCAAACAACAACACCTGCCCTGCCCCAACTGACATTAATGAAGGCTGGCACCTGCTTGTCTGCTCCCTTTCCTTTTTGTTGCAATATCAGGATGCAATGGCATACTTGTAACTATTCTGTGACTGTCAGAGCAGGGTCACACAATAGTTGCAAGTAGGCAACCGGATTCTGGAGGGCCCCTTCAGGAAGTACTACAGGTAAATGGTTACAAATGATGAGGTCGAACTTTTGCACCTGCTCGTTGGTTTTGCTTTTGCAAAACTCGTTTTTCGGTAATTTCGCCCTATTCGCGAGGCGCGGCGTCGTGCGAACTCGACCGTGGAAGACGCGAACTCGTGCGAGTTACCCCAAGGTTGAGTATGGGCGCCGCCATTTTGTTTGCGTGACGTATTTCCGTTTCCGCCCGCTATGTGTAATCTCGCGCAATGAGCGCCTTGCGAATGCAAGTTCGCGAGAGAAATCGCGTGCGAACTTACTTACACGCACGTGTTCGGGCCGCCATCTTGTTTTTCATTCATTCCTATGTGTCTGGGCATGGTGTTTCTATCCTCTGTATATCTCTGCCATCCTTTGCTTGTTTTAATATTTTTTTGATCTATTTAACTTTTTTTCTATCCCTCTAGTTTTCTAGATCTATATTTTTGTGTTTTAGGCTACTTTTGTTTACTTTTCAACTACTTTTTTAAACTTTTATTTCCTTCTTCCCTACTCTTATTCTTTTTCATGTTGTCTTTTTCACCTGCCCAGAACATGGTGAAGATAGCTGTCAAGCTGCCCAAGACGGGCACCGCAGCCCGTGCCCGGCTCCCGTGTGGCCGCTTGAGGGCGGAAATGGTGGTGCCCCGGGAGATCTTCAGCCCTTAGGAGGTGGGCGCACTCGTTTTTTATGTGCAGCGCCGTCTCCCCAGGACCATCGCGGCAGGCGGCAGGATCGCTGCTGGTTATACCAACAGCCAGGAGCGACGGAAGCGGTGGGGGCAGGTGTGTCTGGCCCTTTTTAAGATCACGGGGGTCCAGCACACCTACAATCAAGTGACCCACCGCTGGACCGAGATCCTGGACCGAGAGCGCGACCTGCTAGACGTGCTGGGAGTGGAGGTCCCCGGGCTTGGTGAGTAGTAGTAGCAATTTTTTCATCACTCACTACTCTGTTTTTTCTCCTGCTCTGTGTGTTATATTGCAAATGTTTGTTTTAACTTTTTTACAAAGAGCAATAATGCTGCTGATTACATTGATAAGAGAGGTAAATTAATATTTCAAAATCTTCTATGCATTTCAGGTGCACTGTTCTCCTTCTCTGTGGCGGTGCCACTGCTTATTTGTTTTCTATTTTGTGTTCATTTAATTGGGCTGAGTAATGTATGAGTGTATTTTACAGAACTGCGTAATGCTAGACACAAAGGGGCAGATTTACAAGCCCCTTGTGCCACGTTTACGCTGCCTTACCTGACGCACAGCGACGTAAACGTGGCGCATCCCTGCGAGTCATGTACAACGTGATGCATCTAAGGAGATGCGCCACGTTAAGGCCTGGGCCTGCGCCACAATGGGTGCATTCCCACGCAGGGGGGGCGTGGGGGGTGGGGGGTGGCGGTCAGGCAGCTGTGCGCCTCGCAAAAGTGCCTGCGTGAAATCTACAAGATTTAACGCAGGCACTTCCGCGACGCTGCTACGTCAATTCTTTATGCCTGCTTGCTTGAAGCAGGCGTAAGGACTGATGCTGTATGTGGAGTATTGGGCAGCCCTGAGCATTGCTATAGTTGCATCGCGCCTGCGACGCGACTCTAGAGATGCGCCTCTCTTTCGTCACGAGATGCGTCACGCATCTGCCTACCCTTGCGCCAGGGTTTGCCGCATTGTAATTGCGGCGCATCTGCCGTGACGCAAGGTTAGTTTTGCGTTACGCATTTGTGCTGGTGCACATCTGGAGGTGTCCAGCTCAGAACTCGTAAGTATGCCCCTAAGTGTCAGATTAGCAATTACCTGCGCATCCCTGCAAAGTGTGCGGCACGCCAGCACCACCCATGGTGCGCCGTATTTACAATGCGGCACACCATGGTCCCAAAACGTCACCGAAGCGTTACGCATCGGTGCCGCAAAGGCGGCTCATTGATGGAGTTGCGTTGCAACGATGGCGCAGCTCCAGCAATGCTGCGTCAAGCCGTAAGTCTGCTTCATGCAGGCGCAGGGTTTCAGTGACGCATCATTGTCCTAAATGACTGATTGAAATTTTATATATTCCCCATAGCCACTTTTAGCATGCGTTCCTGCGCAGGAACGCCCTCCCTTGCGCTGGAACGCTCTCTTATGGCGCAGGGCTTTAGAATGGGATGCATCTCCCATATGCGTCACGTTGTTAATATACGCCACACCATGGCGCCTCTCTTGTTGTGGCGCTGCGTCACAAAAGTGACGCAAGAACGGAGCAAAAGAGCTGCAAGGGGCTTGTAAATCTGCCCCTAGAGTAGAGGCTCCGGTGCAGTCCTTCCTTTGTAGCCCTCTTTTTGGCTGAAATAGTTGGTTCTTGTTCTTTCTAAATGTTTGATTTGGTTGACAAGGACATCGGCAAGCAGCAATCATCAATGTTTTCTGTTCATTCTTTCATGTTGTACGTCAGGTCCGCCCAGGGGCAAGCGGACAGAAAAAACGGATGCAGTGGCTCCAAAGGAGGAGGATGCAGGCCAGGGCGGCGAGTGCTCCTTTGCTGGCCCCAGTAAGTTTTCATTTAAATATAGAGGACCTATTGTTGTCCAAGCGTTCCTAATTTAATTTTTTCGAAATAGTGTTTAGATAGGAGCAAAATCAATAATACTACTGTTGCAGGGACAATTCTCCACAAACCGAACTATGGACACCAAAGACCAGAGTAATAATATTTCAGAGTGGCGTGTTTGGCACACTGTATAAACCTGGTAGTGTCAGCGGCACGGACTCCTCCTTGCAAAAATTGCAAAACCTTTCGCTCAGTCACTCTAGTCTGGAGGACCAAAAACCACAGAGTCTATTCAAGTTTAAAAGCTTTATTAAAAGTTTAAGTAAACACATATATTAAAATAAAGTTAGTTGGAAATGGAAAAGTGCTTGGTGCTGAGTTGATGAGTAATGGAACACATTTCTTGTGGTCGAGCCGAGCTTTCACCTGGTTTGAAGTTGATGTTGCTCTTGTCCTTAGAAGTCCAGTTTCTGTCTGTTCAGAGAAAAATGGTGTGTGTTAAAATTAATCAAGCATTCATCAATTATGACAAAAAAATGCAGCAAGACAACAGCCTTCCCTGGAAGGAGGGACATTTTTACTTTAGACTAGAGTAGACAGTCAATTAATTTTTCTGTTTTCACATTTCTTCATTCATAGACCAAATACTAGTGAGTGGTGTAATCTAACATTCTTAAATCTACTTTGTAGGTGGAACATCTGGTGGCGGGGCCAGCTCGGATGTGGTGGTGATCATTGACTCTGAGTCCGAGGATCACTCTGGGGAGGAGGCGGCGCAAGAGGAGTCGGACCAAGAAGTACAGACTGTGAGGAAGGAGACAGTGGCGGTGGCGAGAACAGGTAAGCTGGATCATGGTACTATCTGACTCTTAGATAGGATATGATGTGTATCCAGTGGTGGCCCAGTGACAAATTACAATATGGTAATTACAGCAGGCTGGGACCGACAGACAGATAGAGGCAGAGACAGAGAGAGAGGAAGACAGAAGGAGAGAGAGAGAGGGAGGGAGCCAGAGGGAGGGTGAGGGAGGGAGACAGAGAGAGAGAGACAGCGAGGTAGAGGGAGACATAAAGAGGGAGACAGAGAGAGAGAGAGAGAGGGAAACAGACATATCGCCTGGGCTTCTGCCAGATCTCTTTCATATGAAAGAGCATCAAACCAAGGATACAAGTGAGTTGTGGGAAGGGAAATGGTGATTCAAGCGCCCCCCCCTTGCCCCTCCCTGCGGACGCCCATGATACTGGCCTGAATAGTTTTGTACTGCACTGGCTAGTTGCTAGTTGTACTGTGACACAACTTCCTGCTGAATTATTTTGTGTTAATCATATTCTTAAAGAGCATTGGTTACATATTATGTCTTTCTTTCTTCATATAGTTGGTAATACTAAAACCTCAAAACCGACGAGGAGTATGCTGGCTGTACTGGCCCGGCAACGGAGGCTGGAAGCAACTGTTGCCCAATATCGGCGGCTGGTGGAATTGGAGGGGGACGACACGCAGTCCAGTGCATCAACATCTGCATCCTCCTCCGTGACCCCACGTTCTGCCGGTAAGCGCAGTGCTCCAGCCAAACGGAGCCGTGCTGGCAGACGCCACCGCCAAGCAGCAAAGGCTGCACCTCACAGCAGTGTAAAGGCTCGCTTGCGCCGAGCACTCCGCAGAGTGTCCGACCTAGAGGCGGAGGTCCAGAAATGGAAAGACTATCAGAATGTGGTGGAGGGCCTCCGCTTAGATCACGCCACCCTCCAGGAGAAGTACGATGCCCTGGCCCTAAGGCATGATGCCCTGGAGGCCAAACTCAACACTGTGCATCCCTAGAGTGTCCCTTGCCCCTTTTTTAGAGACTTTTGGGGGGTGGGAATTGGGAGTTGGGTTTTTTGGGGACTTTTTAATGACTATTTATTTGTTGGGGTTAGGGAGGGTCTTGCGGGAGATTATTTTGTTAGGGATATAAAAATATACTTTTTCAAACTTTATCTGAGCATATCTGTTTTTTTACTACTTTTGAGCTTGGTGGGTGGTGGTTTTGCAGTAAGTTCATTTAACTGAACACTGTCATCGTGTTGGTTGACGTGTAATAGGCCAAATGTTTTCTAAAGTAAATGCCTGTCACAGAGTTTGTTAATTCAAGAGCCCTAGGACTTTACTTCTAGTACCACTGTCACTCTCTCGCCTCTCCGAATACTCCATTATACTACCTCCCATCTAAACGCTTATCTTACCTGTAATTTGTGTTTGAGGGCTGGCTCCACCTGGAATTCACAGTGTCCTAAGGCGTTCTGCAGCAGGGCCCCAACTGGAGTTTCCCGGCGTGGATTTTCTGCAAAACAAAAGCAATCAACATTAGAAATATGGCAGCGGTGCTCACAGACCCCAAAATCCTAGAAGCCCCACAGACAGCACCCCTAAGACAGGCAAGCAAGCAATAATAACGCCTAAACGTTCACGTGTAATAGGCCAAATGTTTTCCAAAGTAAATGCCTGTCACAGAGTTTGTTAATTCAAGAGCCCTAGGACTTTACTACTAGTACCACTGTCACTCTCTCGCCTCTCCGAATACTCCATTATACTACCTCCCATCCAAACGCTTATCTTACCTGTAATTTGTGTTTGAGGGCTGGCTCCACCTGGAATTCACAGTGTCCTAAGGCGTTCTGCAGCAGGGCCCCAACTGGAGTTTCCCGGCGTGGATTTTCTGCAAAACAAAAGCAATCAACATTAGAAATATGGCAGCGGTGCTCACAGACCCCAAAATCCTAGAAGCCCCACAGACAGCACCCCTAAGACAGGCAAGCGAGCAATAATAACGCCTAAACGTTCACGTGTAATTGGCCAAATGTTTTCCAAAGTAAATGCCTAACCAATTTCATCCCTTAATAGACCTTGCCAGCAATGGCCCAGCCAAGACCCGTAAACCCAAGCGCAAACAAGTTTGACACCCCCCAAACAGCCAAAAAGCAAATCGGGGAAAAAAAGTCACACTTAGCAAAATGTATTTAAATGAGGACTCACTACTTCCAGTCCCTCTTTAGGGGACTCGTCAACGTAAGTTTCTTCATTGTGCAGATTCCAGGCATCAGCATTACGGGAAATGGATAGGGTGAGTCTGGAGGAGGAGGATAGACGACCAGGACTGAGTTCTTGTCAACTAACTGTTGTGAACATGAGGAATGCTGCGGCATCAAAATAAAGACAGTTCTGCTGATGGGCTTGTTGTTGCTTGTGATGGGGTGATTACAGTTTTGTTGTGAATGTGATCAAGCACTTGCTAAAAAAAGAAAGACAGACACACAGGAATAAAAGTGAATAAGGACTAATGTTAAAGTTAATTAATTATTGACTCATTTTCAGAACTCGCTGTCAGGGAAGCAGAACTCGTCCTCATACTCTGCAAATTCAGTCGGTAGTACTTCTGGTAACTGAGGAGAACTTTCCTCAGGTAGGTCGGTGTCCTCTTCTTCCTGCGTGCATTCTCGTACTTTGTAATCTGGTGGTATGAAGTGCTGGTTCATCTTTATCATGGTGAGCCGCTCCACATTTGCGGGCAAGAGGCGGGACCTTTTGCAAGTCACAATGCCACCAGCAGAACTAAAAACACGTTCTGAAGACACGCTTGCGAGTGGGCAAGACAAGTAATTGATAGCCAGGTTGGTGAGCTCTCGCCATATGTTTCTTTTCCCATGCCAATACGCCAATGGGTCCTCAGTAATATTGACCGCTGTGGAGTCATCCAGATAGGCCTGCACCATAGAAAAAATGTTCTCCCGTATTCCTGTACTTTGCACTTCTGTGTCCTTTCTGGGACAAGGAAACCCTAGCTCACTTAGCCAATCCGCTTCAGACATATCGCCTGGGCCTGGTGCAGATGATACGGTTGCTGGTGTGGTTAACGGCTCAGAGGAAAAGTCTCTCACTTCAGCCACAGGCACAGATGCAGAAGTGTTTTTTTGGGACGCCTGATGGCCTGCTGATTCACTAGTAGTACTGTCTTCAAGTTCTCCTACAGTTTCCTTCCGCTCTCTTTCAAAACGAATGGCTGACTGAGCTAGCCAACCTTTGTACTCTGTAACATTTGATGTTTCAAAAGGAATTATTACTTTGCCAAACAATGGCTTTTTGTAACGTGGATCCAGAATAGTAGCACAAATGTAGTGCTGTTGTTTCTTGATATTTACAAGCCGTTTATTGCTAACTAGACGATGTAATAATCTCTGCGCCAACTCATATGCTTCATTCTTTCCAGCATCTTTTAATTCTGAAGACACCACCTTGACTTGGTGCTCGAGCTTCAGCAACAATTGGATAGCTTTGCTCAAAGAACAGTCCTCCCTGCTGACGTCACGCGTGAAGACCTCAAAAGGACGAAGCATGTCTGTCAGGCTTTTAACTAGCTGCCATTGCTCCACCGCTAGCATCATTTCTGTCGTATCACCACCCAGGTTGTAGAAATACTCATTGACTACTGGAAACAGCTCATGCAGACGCTCAAGCATGTAGAAGGTTGAGTTCCAACGTGATGCCACCTCCTGGATAAGTGCTTTCACTGGCATTCTACGTACATTTTGCTGGCGCCTCAGCTCCTTCCGGGCCTTAAAAGAATGGTTGAAGTGTGTGCATATTCTTCTGCAGATGGTCAGTATTTGGTCGACTGCAAGTTCTTTTTTCAAGAACTTTTGCACGACAAGGTTCATACAGTGCGCCAAACACGGCACTCTGAAATAGTAACCGTCCTCCATGGCCCTAACTACATTGCTGCCATTATCAGTTGAAACATAACCAACCTTGCAATTTCTTGGGGGCAGCCATTGCGAGACCTTTTTGTTAAAGTCATCCAAAATGTTGACTGCAGTATGACTTTTCTCCATGCCAAACATGGCTAATGTTGCATGTTTACGAGCACCCTTAAAAATCTCGGCCAAGTCACCACCTGCATTCATCTGTTTTGCAACCCCTGAAAAAGAGACCCAGTGTGCAGTGATGCACATGTAATCAAGGGCTTGGCAACTGGTCCACATGTCTGTTGTCAGGTGTATAGTGTGAACAGCACTCTTCTGCAAAGCTGCCCCAACCAACTCAAGCACCTCTTTATGTAGTGCTGGAACAGCAACCCTGGCAAAATAGAACCGGCTAGGAACCTTCCATTTAGGGGCCAGTGTTGCCACGAGTTCAAGAAAACCCACATTTTCGACAAACGAAAAAGGGAGAAGGTCCACCGCTAGCATTTTAGCCAGCTTAGTGTTATACAGGCATACAATTGGGTGGTTGCGTTGAAATTGCACATCTGAGGAGAACATGGCTGAAATGGTGCGCTGGACAAATTTACTGGATGATGCTGATGCCTTCTTCGACCCACTTCTGCTCAGTGTTGACATTTTCCGCATTGGTGTGTCTCCCAGACTCTCAGTGTGCCTCCTATGTGTTCCGGAGGGTGTGGTGCTGCCAGGGGTACTGGGTGCAACCGGACAAATGTCTGACGCTTCTTCTACCTCCCCGTCATCTTCAGATGAAACACCTAATATGGGTATATTTTGGCCACTTGCCCTTTGGGATTGCTTTCCCTTGATGTTTGCTAGGTGCCCAAACCATTCGATAGCGTGCCTTCTTTGAAGATGACCTATCTGGCCTCCGGTTCCATAGTTGGTACCAGTCTTACCACGGCTAACTCTAGTCTTACAAATGCAACAAACGGCTATGTTATCATACTTTGCATGGATACTAAAAAAGTTCCAAACTGGGGACTGGAAACTTCTGGTTTTGCCGCACGAGATGATACTGCCAATGTCAGATGAAGCAGTGGTGGATGAGCCTTGCAGACATCTACTGGGTTGTGCAATTATTGCAGCAACCCTACTTGAGGGAGTCGAGCTGGATGGAGTCCCCCTCTGGGGAGAAAATATGGGAGCTGTAGGTTTTGTTGAACTTGTTGTACTACTTGACTGCGTTGGTGGTGCTACCAGTGCCACGTCGCCAGGGTCACGCTCAGCATGACGTCGGGATAGGGTATAAATGTCTGTCTGCTGCATGGCCGGTGTGGCTGGAATGACGTGTGTGATGACTAGGTCATTGCTGCCATCCTGTTCAACAACATCAGAATGCACCACTTCATCAAGTCCGACGTTCGGATCCATAAGTATGAGCTTTCCGGGGCCCTTCCTTTTAACATTTGATACCTTTCGCTGCTCATGGTGTGTCTCCCTCTCAGACGTCAGAGATGGTTGCCAATCTAGATCCAGATCATCATCTGATGGAGCGGGGCTTGAAGAGGAACTTCTACACACACTCCTTGATCTTTTCCTTGGTGGGGAGCTGGGAGAAAATGAATCATCAGGAGGAATGCCTTCGTCTTCCTGACATGATACCCCGGCTCCAAAGTCAATTTCCTCCTGTGCCCCTACTTCTGGAAGAACAACCATTGTGGGCACTTGCACCGCTCCATGCGCCGCTACATGGGCCTCTTCACTGACCTCTACTTGCAACTCTCCATGGACCTCTCCTTCTCGGCCTTCTCCTTCTCGGCCAGCTCCTTCTCGGCCAGCTCCTTCTCGGACAGCTCCTTCTCGGACAGCTCCTTCTCGGACAGCTCCTTCTCGGACAGCTCCTTGCGCATGTACTTGTGCTTGTACTAGTAGCCCATGCAGTTGTTGTGGCGGCTTTGGTTGTTGAATAGTACTTGTGAGATGAGTTACAACCTGTGTTGATGGTGTGCTGCTACTTTCTTGCGATGAGCCAACATCACTGGTCGTTGGTGATTGAACTACTAAACAGGCTACCTGTGCAGCACTCATGGTGGGCCTTTTTTTTTTCTCCCCAAAATGTAGTGGTCGAGCCACCAGTCTCCTTGGTAAGTGGTGCCACTTGCTTCTTCTTCTCCTTAGTAGAGACATTTTTCTTGCAAGAGGAGCTACGGGCACCTCTTTTTGGAGCCATCTTCTTCAGATGTCGGAACAACAGGCCGCAGCAGGACTTCTTCGTGGCACTGATGCTCAACGATGATGCGGAGTTATTGACTTTGTGCACCTAAAAGCAAACGAAGACAGAGGAACATCAGTAAATATATGTTGCATATGTAGCGCTTCAATAAATAGTTTGCAAGTAGGCATTTATGAATACACACATGCACACCACACAATATGGAAATTTCAAAATTAGGATTTGCTAAATTTTTGGGAAACAGGAATTTAACATTGCTCCAAGAGAGCACACACAGAGAGGGTTATAGTTTCATGTACCACTGACTCCCCCTGGGCTAAATGGGTGAAAGCAAGGCAAAATGGGTGCAGGCCTATGGCACAAAGCTCACTGCCTGCCTTCAAAATGGCCACTTAACCCCCATCCACATGGCCAGGACCATGCCTCAAAATGGCCCCCACCAACATAGCCAGCCCCCAACCCCTACTCCAAAAAGTCAAAAAACACAACACCAATCAAATCACCACAATCCAATGCCATCCATCAAGTTTCAGAAGGTTTATGCTGCCTGCTGGTGGTTTTCTGGTGCGAAATTGCAATTTTTGCAATTTCGCGAGTGCGAGATTGTTGCTTCACGACGCGAACGTGGCGAATAACCAGCAACATCCGCGAACAGACGGATTCTGGGCCCCCTGGGCATGATAAAATCACAGCACACTGGGTGCAGGCCTATGGCACAAAGCACACAAACTGGCTTAAAAATGGCCCCTAAACCCCCACCCACACGGGACCAGGCAATAAACTGGCCCCCACCCACATAGCAAGCCCCCAACACCACCCCAAAAAGTCGTAAAACACACAAAAATCACAACAATCCAATGCCATCCATGCCCTGGCCAGAATAATGTTAAAATTAAAGAAAACAGTTGTATCATGCATGCACCCATAACTAAGCCTGGTAGTTTTCAATTCATGTGCAGAATTGTAATTTTTACAATTTCGCGAGTGAGAGATTGTTGCTGCGCGGGACGCGAGCAGTGCGAACACAGGCAAACATTTTTTTTTAAATCCGATTTTCGGGTAAGTTAGAGGCCCCCTGGGCATAATGAAAGGAATCAGAGCAGACTGGGTGGGCATAGGGCACAAAACACACTGCCTGACTTCAAAATGGCCGATTGACCCCATCCACATGGCCAGGACCTGCAGGACCATGCCTCAAAATGGCCTCCCACACATAGCCAGCCCCCAAACCCACACAAAAATCACCACAAACAAACAACATCAACTTATCAACTTACTTGTAAATCAAATTTCTAATCAAAAAGTAATCCAAAAGGCCTCAAAGCCAAATCTCCAGCAGCATCCACAAAAAGTAATCCTTCCCAGTCAAGATCGAATTCAAAGTGGCCAGGAAATGGACTAAGCAATGAGAGGAGCTTGCTGGACAGGAAGAGGAAGTTGGAGACTGGGTCACTTCCTTCACCCCTCCCCAATTGTAATTTTTGTAATTTCGCGAGTGCGAGATTGTTGCTGCTCGCGCCGCGGCCCGCGAGCAGTGGGAACACAAGCAAAAAATCCGCCGCGCGCGGATTTGCGTATTTTCGCCACATCCGCGAGAGTTCGCGGATTGCGGACTTACCGAAAATCCAAAAAATCCGCGAGCGGAACGGATTTTGCGCCCATGCTTAATTTAAACAAAAAAAAGCATGATCTGCATACCAGGGTCACCTTTGGAATTGTCACTTTGGCTAGAAATGTCAAAATCTGAGGATTCTTAGTCACACCATGATTATTTTGTGATACCTCATGTGCATAACATTTGTCATTAAGATTCTGCTTTGTACCCCCACCAGGCAGGTCTTACAATCGTAGTTAAGATTGTTAAAATGTTAGGGTAAATGTGTGTGTTCTTTCATTTGATTGATTGATTCGTAAAACCAATTATTACAAAAACACACTCCCATTATTGCAACTTTGGGTGTATCTTGTTATGAGATGTCTTTATTAGTACTGAAAATCAGAAATGATTTTACCTGCTGACTACTTATATGTCGATCATAGCAAAATGAGCTTTTCCATAGTTGTTTACTGAGTCTTATGAGAACCCCCCCCCCCGCAATTTCTTTTAAAGGTATAAACTGAATGGACCACATCAATCTGTGGTATCTGATGTAACTGGGGCAGATGGGGCTTTATTTGAAGAGAGAACGTTAGACACCAGAAGAAGTAGATGCATTGTTGCCAAAGTTGTGTTAAGAGTGCCTAAGAAGTCAGTTTATGTGGAGGTCTTTGGTGGTGGTGGTGTGGGGTAGCAGTCACCAAGACCAATTTAACTTGATCTCAAGATCAGCATTAGTGGCTACTCCTTGTTTAAAGTCATCCATGATTGTCTATAAAAAGTGCAGGACACTCAGACTTTATTTTACAAACTGGAGAAGAGTTACAGGAATATTAAACAATTTGCTGCATGTGCATTAATGCTGCCTAATTTCTTGTTGATTTCATTCAGCATAGTAGATATTGGAGTGAAGGAGCACCAATGGGGTGTCTAATATGAGACACTGCTTGGAAAGAGCTGAAATCATCACAAGCAGTGCAGCTATAAACACCACCTCCTGAATAAAGAATTACAATCTAACTGAAAGATGGTCGGTCCACTGTGCTGAGGTTTTTACTCAGGTAGTCCTGAAGGTAACCTTGCTGAACACATTGAAACCCTAAAAATAAATCATGTGGTGCTCCTTAATTTGGGCATTCTACAGAAGTTCATGAAGTAGCCTGTGGAATTCAGCTATCTCCTCCAGGGAAAGTGCCAGGCTCAGATAGTGAACACGTGGATATTTTGTAAACAAATATTACCCTTTGGGCTCCAGTTATCACCAATGTTCGGCACGCAGACATTCAAGGCACTTCAATAGCATCATGAAGGGAAGCCATCATAGTCCCCATTTTCAAAAAGGGAGTAGAAATAGCCCTAATCGCTATTGCCTGATTTCCCTTCACGATTCAACCTCTAAGATTTTGAGCTGAGTTCTACTTACAAGACTTGAGGATTGGGCCACAAGAAACTCTATTCTATCAGAGGTTAATTATCGCTTTGGCCAGATATTGGTACAGTTGAACAGTCCCTTAATATCTCTTTAATAATAGGAAAGTATGTCAAGGCTAGGAAAGGTTCACTACATAAAGCCATTTATGGACCTCTTCTGTGCCTATGACAATGCAAACCGCTCTAAACTATGAGACATGTTGGAAAACCATGGGAGTGGTAGAGGCCCTTCTTATACGATTGAAGAAATTACACGGACACTGTCATCAGAATTAGATACCGCTCAAATTGAGAATGTACACCTCCACTGAGCTCCGAGTGTGATGTACACCAAGGCTGTATCTTAGCCCCTTGTTTTTACTTCATAATAACGGTTTGGAAACTTTTCTTGTTCAACATGATGCGGATATGCCCTGGCCTGGTAAATGTCAGATACCACCTTTGCTATTCACTGATGATGCAGTACTTTTAGCCAGAAATGCAAATGTCCTTCAGATTGTATTACATGCATTTATGATGGTTATGAGCAACTTTGATTTAAAGGTAAAATGTAGTAAATCTTTTGTTACCGAGAAACTTGAAATCTAAGTGACATTTAATTGGTGGGGTTGAGGTTAGTAAGGTCACTATCTTTAAGTTTTTTGGAAATTATGTTTGACACCTCATTGCAGTGGGGGCATCTGATTAATATCAGATCCCAGCAATTTACAAGGGTGACAGCGGCAATTGTTCATTTTGCCACCAAGCTCGGCAACAGACTCCTGAAAATGATGCTACAGTTGTATAGTAGTAAATGTATTCCAGTAGCCTTTTATGGGGCGGATATATCGGGTTACATTAACTATTAACTCCGGAGCTGTTAAAGAGCGGAAAATGTTTTTTTACTTAAACTTCTTTTGGTACCCATGAACACTCCCACCCACATTTGCCACACTGAATTAGGGGGAAATCATATAACAGACACTATAGGATTAGCCCTTCTATTACTATCGCATCAAATCTGTGTCTCACCAGAGGTGGCATTTTCAAGATTAGTATTAACAGACAGCCTAGTGCTGAAAAATGCACTAAACATTCCTTGGCTCATGCATATCAAGCAGTCAATGTTTGAGCTTGGTGTCTCAGAATATTTCTTTGATCCTAAAGTTATTGATAATAACAGAAAATCTAAGGATTAAAACCTTGTTTTTAAACCAATGTATAAAAGAGAGGGAAGGAAAATCCCAAGAAATGCCAACTGTAGCCATATATAGTCCACTTATAACGTCCCTTAGTATAGACCACAACTTGGTTAACGAACGTAATTCACAACACAACTTTATTCGACTCATTTTCTCCGTAGCACTTTGCACTTTCTGGTAGCCTTCCCTATACAGGGATGAAGGGAGTAGCCCGAAAATTAACATTCCTCCACATTAGAACTTGACCTCTAATGACACAGAGGGATAAGTCCAATCCATTCTAGAATTGTTCCATTCACCCTTACATCTACATCAATACATTCATCCTCCCATCCAATCATCCAACCCCCATGATTGCATGCTCATTAACCTTTCAATCCCTTCACATTTTAGTTCATCCTCTCGCTACATCATCTATTCGCTAACCATTCCATCAATCCATCCATCCTTTTACCCATTTAACCAAACTTCCACAATTTGATCCATCCAATGGTCATTGTTTCCATCCATCCGTCCATTGTTTCAAATGTATTTTCATTGTTCCATCTAGCCATTCTTCCATACATATATTGAGCCCTTCGTATCCTCTCCTGTCCTTTTTTTTTTTTTTTTACCTTTCCTACCTTCCTTTCAGCTATCCTTTCAACCTTGTTTTATTCCTTCCTTTTACATTTCCTGATCTTAACTATTTTTCTCTACCTTTTCCCCTGCATACTTTCTGGTTTTCGACTTTCAATCTTCTTTTATTAATTCATCTTTTGTTTCCTCTCTTGCCTTGTTGTTCCCTCTCACTCTATTTGCAGCTGTCCCTGTTTGTCATCATTTCTTGCTCAGCCTCCATAAATGAACTTGGCTCACTTAGCAGCTCTGGAGCCTCTCTGGACAGTCCTGACCCAGTATTCATGTGGTATTAGGAGCTTTTGTGTGCAGAATCCAAAAATGACACGAGTTAACTTTTAGAGGGAAATTTCACCAGGCGATGGGGCCCACTGAAAACAATCTGTTTCGCTGCTAAAGCGGGGGTTGATGACACCACTGTCAGGGAGGCTGGATTGCAAGCCTGCCAGACTGTCCCTGTGACAACAAATCTCAGCAAAGTACTATGCATTTTACATTATTTTGCAGTTTATATAGCACTTAGAGTAAACCATTTTTAATGCCAGTCCTGCGGACATCCACTGTTAGATCGTTATAGAAAAGGGTATACCCAAAATCACTGGGACCTGGGTGTCAAGCAGTATAGAGTATGGTGGTCCCAGTACTGTTACATCAACACAGTGTAAATGAAAAAAATGCAATTGTGTACAAGTAAATCAAAAGAAGAATTAAACTGATGCTCAAGTGTTATTTAATCACACTGAACATATGTTACAATTTTTGATTAAGAAGTTTTAAGGAAAACATTAAAAACCATCATTGGTGTGCCCTAATGGTTGGATGGGAAGGGAAGGATGGTGACTCAAGTGAGGTAAGTGAAATACAATAATAATAATGGTTAACACAATCAAATTGTTGGGCATGCTATACATTCCTAACATCATACCCAACATCGTACATAACAAATAGAATCCAATAAATTACAAAGACAGAAAATCACAGTGCGGCATGCACTGTTGACGGTACTGGCATCAGTGATATGTTGACATTTCGACTCCTGAAACTGTATAGATTCCTTCAAATCCTTACTGGCGGGGTCTTCCTCAGGCCTGAAGTGAAAGTGGGAGGGGGGGGCACCTGAGGGTGAAATTAAATGGTGAATTGTCAAGTCCAATGTTAATTAAGACAAAGACATATGCAGGTATTAGTCACTATATTTACCGTGGCTGTTAAAGAAGGTGCCTCACAAGCAAAAAGTTTTGTCAAGGCTGATAGGGCTCAGAAGCTCCAAGAGAATGAACATGGAGGAGAGAGTGAAGAACACTTGTAGAAATAAGACGTCTGTCAGTGGGCCTCAAAAGAGACAAAGATCGCTAAGTTCACAAATGTTGCAGAACAAACAAACTTACTCAAGAGATGCGATGCAGAACAAACAAACTTACTCAAGAGATGCGATGAATCCCATACATCTGATCCATAGCCGTGTTAGTGAATAGCACTGCTGGAAAAATCTGTGGTCGGAGAACCATCAGTAAATTACGGAAACGTTAACGGGTTGCTTCAAATGATTGAATCAACTATTCTAGAAGGGGGCGGAGGGAAAGAACAGAATCAATGCTAAGGCCCGGGTAAAATAAGCATGTAAATCAACACTGTAGAATTATAAAGGTGTTGTGAGACTATCAAAGTGCATGAATAAAAATGCCTAGTTAGCGCGGACTTTAGAACAGATATGTACATGGTATCAATATTGTGATAAGATGTATACCAGGATAAGTGTGAAATTGTGGACACTGGGAATTTAAGCCAGTGAAAAACAAAATGCGACATTGCTAATCAAATTTGCTTGGGTCTTAAATAAAAACACTTGTGCCTCTAGGATAGATGTTTACAAGGTATGGACATCGTGATAAAAATCGGGAGATGCGTGGTTCCCTTGTATGGTATCATTAAAGACTTCAGGGAAAACAAGACTGTGCAATTTGAAGCGAGATGCTGTTAATCAATTTAACTGTGGTCCTGCCAATACTCGTGCCTCTAAAAAGGTTTGACGGTGGGGGAAAAAATTCAGACAACACTCACTGCCGTTATTCAGTAGTAATCCAAGGAATGGGATAGAGACATCACCAATGTGTAACCTACACTTAAATAGATGTGCATTGGGAGACCCCGGGAGCCGCGTGACGCCGGGTGTGATGCAGATGCTGAATGCTGGTGTGCATGCGAATCTCAAGTGACAGGAAGGGAAGAAAGACTCAGCTATGTTATACCTGGCATGTAGTGTATTCGTGTGGCTTTTAAAATATCAAGTACATATGGTTGCAAAAACATGCAAAGTTTGAGAGGACATGAATACGCGTACATATATCACATCGTGTGTAATAAACAACCCTGCAGGTACACAATAAATCGTTAAACAGGCCCCGTTAGGCATATCAAGGTATACTTTCAAACATGGTGAATATGATGGCATCGATGGCATGGTGACTGTAAGAATGATATAGCAATACAGTCAAGATTGGACATGTAAAAAATACACTTAGCAATTCCTACACACTCACGTGAGAGACTGATCAGTATTATAGAATATTTGTACATGGGACCATATCTTTAACGACAGTAACATGAAGGCATGTTTCACAATAATACCCACGTCAGGATCGGTCCAGGGTCCATAAATTAACATGAAAGTAAACACAGTTTGTTCAATTGGGTGATGTCTGAACACTAACATTGTTTACAGTATTTAGGAGTCTGATATATTGACTGTTGTGGTCATCATGAATTTTTAGTGTCATGTACCTCATGTTTGTATTATTCAGCTTTGAGGCATGCCCATTGTGCATTGTTGGGGTCCAGTTCGTTCAGCCCGTTGGCAATGGTGTCCAGACATACCATTCATTTTGATTCTTGAATATTCAAGATTGAGGCAATGTTGAGCCCTCTTGGTGCCAGTTCTGCCTTTTCTAGCACCCGGCACTGTAATTGGTCCGGATTATGTCCCATTGTTGCAAAGTGTTCAACTAAGGTTGCCCCTGCGACGGAGCAACGGATCCTACTCTGATGTTGTAGTATTCTGGCCTTAATCTTCTGTTGTGTCTGATCCACATAGAGGGATCCTCATGGGCAGCTTATACTATAGATTACATTCGTAGAGTTATAATTGGTGAAGGAATGTAGAGCAATTGTGTGTTGTTTGTAGGTAAAGTTCTTAGTTGGAATTGTGGTATGGCATGCTTTGCACGATCCACATTTGTAATGTCCTTTTATCGGTGGTAAGTTCCAAAGCGATTGAATTGTTGAGACCTCAGAACAGTGGTATTATGTATAGGTGATATAGCACCACTAAGAAGAATCACACAGCAAATCTCACTATCTCAAGTTACTATGACGGTGCTGTAGTGCTGGAAGGTGTGGAGAACCACCAACCTCCACAGAAAGAAGCCTCAGCTAACAAGAAATAGAATTCACTCCCCAGAACACGTCTATTATAGATAAGGTTTCCCAGTTTAGCTAAAATACACAGTTGTCAATGTATAACAAATTGAGACACAAATATGATCCTCTCCTTCTTATTTAGTATTTATTCACCTAGGCCTTCACAACAGCTTCCAACAGCCAACACATGTTTCGTCGCGCATAGGGGAGGTGTCCCGCGACTTCCTCAAGGCTAATTCTTCTGTGTAAAATCTTTTAATCTGTGGTGATGCTTCCGGACCACAATGGGTTTCTGTATAGGCGGCGTCACTCACAAAAGCTCTTATTATGTTCTCAAGACTTCTCAGTCTGGCCGGTATTCACACTGCTCAGTATTTTGCCTCCACAAACGTCACCTGACGCCGCCAACAATGTAAACAGAGTACGGCAATATGCTTTTTTGAAGAAGTGCCTGGGTAGATTTGGTTGGTCAACGTCATCCAACACTAGGTTCCAATGTTTATTGATAACCTTCTTTATGGCATTGCTTCTAGTAGAAAAAGTTGTGACGCAGATTATCATCTGTGATGATATTTCTTTATTCTCCCTGGGAGTCAATAAAGTTTCTCATGGATTGAACCAAGCCCTTTTCTTAGCTCTTTTAGCCACTCTTCTTGGATATCCTCTTGTTATCAAGCGGATGCTCAGATCTTCAGACTCAGCCATGTAGTCTGCCCTCTTTGTGCAGTTCCTGCGAATCGGTAAGAACTGCCCTCCGGAAGGTTGTCCCTTAAGCCCCGGTGGGTATGATATCTGCACCACGCCCGGCGTCACATGTCTCCCAACTCGCATCTATTTAAGTGTAGGTTACACACTGGCAACGTCTCTATCCCATTCCTTGGATTACTACTGAATAATGGCGGTAAGTGTTGTCCGAATTTTTTCCCCCACCGTTAGACTGTTTTAGAGGCACGAGTATTGGCAGGACCACAGTTAATTTGATTAACAGTATCTCGCTTTGTGTTGAACATTTTATACGTACATTTTTAATAGTGAGGAAAAGGTATGAATACTGCCATGACTAGTATTTGCTTGATTTATTTATCAACCTGGATATCACTGGACGTGCTATGTGTAATGAGCAACTTTTTAATATTTTGTCTTTATAATTGTTTTGTACAATATGAATCACAAAATTATTCCACGTCGGCACTTTAATATGCAATATGTGCAATATCCTGTTATAGTAAATATTGATGTACTTTATAACATGATGTATTGCATGATTTAACCCATGGTTGATAGATGTTATAACTTTCTTTTTGAGATGTATACTGTATGGGGAATTGGATTGGTTTTAGGATATCACTATGAATGTATTGGCGAATTGTTATTAACATTCTTGGTACCGTTTTTTAATACATTGTTCGATTTTGAAGACGTCTTGTATAAAATGATTTTTATTCATCAAGCAATAAAGAGTTTATTATTTTGTCTGTGCTTTAAATGTTGAATGGACTGTTTTGTATTTATAAACTGACTGCGTTTCAATTTTGAACCAATTCACTGTTTTGTTGGGTTGCTCTTTTTTTATCGTTGTATTCCTGTACAATGCATGAAAGGATGCGGAGGATGATAGAATGTTAAAGAACTTGGGTCGCCTAACCTACGTATTAAAGAAAGTTTTGCTAGCACCGTTCCAAAACGGTGTAGTTAAGACACACTAGTTATGATTTTGTTCCCGAAGCTGGATTGGGTGCTCCGTTCGTAGCCTTTATTACACACACAAATATTTACTGCAGCAGCCAGGAAACAAGGCCCCAATGTTATGAGGTACGATATTGTGGCTGGAAGGATCAGGAGGAACTACGATAACGAAATGTTTTTGCAAGAAAAGTTTTACACAAACTGGGTTAAACTAATGTGCAGCTAGAAAAGAGGCATTTGTTTCGCACTTCTGTACAAGAGCTTTGGGAATGCAGCAACAAACTGCGGTAATACGGATAGGATAATCTAACTAAAACAATATTGCACAATGAATAATAAATTCGGCAGCGCATTTATCGTATCTGCGTCATAACACATATATCAATGTATATACAAGAAATACCTGTCAGGCAAGTCGACACTTAAAAGCAGTGTCCCACAGCACAGCGCGTAGTTATAATTTTTAAGCGGTAACATGCACTAAATTATCCCTCGAGCCACTGGATTCGAACCGGCGAATTGAAAGGGTGGGAGTGGATGACTGCGCCAGTACACTGGTATTTACGACTTGGAAGGCGCCTAACTTTTACGCGTAGAACAGAGAGGAGTAAGAAAGTGTGGTGCTGTGCATCCCGAGTCCCTTTCCTCCTACACACCGTGAATTAGGCACCTGCCCTCCTACGAACCCAAACAGCCTGCAGGCGCATTCCTGACCTGGCAGTGGCGAAGGTGCTGCGGGCGGGGAGGAGGAGGGCTGCGGGCGCCGGCGGCGGCGGGAAGGTGGCGCGAATCCCCACGGGAGCAGCAGAGGAAACCCGGCCTCAGAGCCGAGCGCGGGAGGCGCGTGATATCTTAGCTCTTCTCGGGGGAGGAGACGTACGTGGACCGGGGGTTCCTGTCGGGGCCACGCTTGCAACCGGTGATCCCCGGGAGCCGACCTGCTGTAGCGCCTTGTTAAGAGAGCGCCGCTCGCTCCCACGGGAGGGCAGGGGGGCGACACACCGAGGGCTCACCTGCGCGTGCGGCGACTCTGAGGACGCGGAGGCGAGTTCCGGCGGGGATGCAACAGGAGTTTGGGAGACGGGTTTGAAAGATACGAGGGCCCAGCATGGCGGAGGAGCTCTTCGGAAAACTGGTCTCCATTGTGATCAAGTGCAAAGACTGCGAGGACAGGTGAGTGCGGCCGCGCGCTGCACAGCTGCGGCCTAATTGCTGGGGAGGCGATGCAGATGCCCTACAGGCCTGGGGCGGCGCGGGGATAAGGGGTGGCTCGAAACCCAGCTTTGGGGGTGCGTGCTCCTGCCACGTGCTCTTCCAGCCAAGTGTCAATAAACAGCAGGGCTCTAATATGCGCAGTGATATAATACTTGCTGTACAAAGGCACACAATTTAGAACACGTGCGGCTGCTGGTAGGTGCGAGCAGCAGAGGTTCTGCACAGCTCTAACGCGCCTAGAAAATTTAAATGCCCCCCATTCACAGCCTTTCTTGCCTACCTATGGAAAACTTAAAGTTTCGTTAACAAAGTGAATTCCGCACCACGTGGGAAAACAGTAACACTTCGAGGTCAAGTTAATAAGACCACACCACCGTTTGCGTTTTAGTTACACTATTGCTTTTGATTTCCGCCATATAAAACGTGGTTACAATATATCTTTGCAGAGATACAAAATAGCTTCTCAGGGAATCATTTTCGCTTGCTAATGTTCAGTACTTTAGAAGACTCAAATCTCAAACATTGTCGCAATAAAATTCCGTTCTCTTCCATTGCACGTAACACTAAGAGGAACAGCAGCTGTATGCTTTGTATCTTAATTTACCATTGCCTATAGTCACTATAATGGAGTTATTTAAATGGATAACGGTGCCACCCGAGTAGCTACTTTTAAGTAATAGACCCACCCTACTGATCCCTCGTATTACGGTCAGTTTGTTTTATGGTAGTTTATGATCGATGCTTCTTTGTAAGATTTTAATTAATTTAATACAAATAACGAGTACATTGATTTTGATTGCATATAACACTAGCCAAGTGGTATCTGCCCAACCCTATGTACCGAATACATGCTTTGGTGAGTAGTACTAGTAATAGGACAGTAACTGTACTTTCTGCTACACATTCCTTGGACAGTGTATGATGGGATGTTCAGGCTGGGGGATAATGAGAAGCATTCACAGGAGTAGCAGAACCCCAAGCCGTATTGTACAAGTAACCGGACAGAATTTTGCAAAGTATTCGGACTGACTTTAGGGGCATTTTGTGTAGATGTACAACTATGCATGTAACACTAAAAGCACTCGTGCATGATCACTGCACACCCGAGTGTATTTCGTTCTCAGCAGGGCAGCTACACATTGAGTAAGACGTGATTCAGAAGGGCTACATACGTGTTACTGGGCACAATAAGTACTTTGCTTACTGAAATATGATTATGAGATATTACTAGCCAAGCACTGGTCACATTTAATGTACAGCTGCCATTTTGACTTTTACATTTAATTTAATTTTAATTTACATTAGTCCTGCATTGAGCTCGAATACCACAGCAGTTCATGTCCACTCACTTCTTGCTTACTGGGTAAAGAAGGTAGTACTGTCTGCAGAAGGCAATGAATTGGAGTCCGGCTGACCTGAGGGCCAAGGTCTCAACACTGCCTGATTTTCGCTGTTACTCAGAAATCTGTGACCAGTGTCAGTGCAGCTACACTGCAAGAAACAATGACAGGGGACATTGGTAACTGAGGAATCATTTTATGTAATTTATAAGGACTACAATAGGTAGGTGAAAAGATATTTGTCGCTAGGATTATGGTATTATGTTCTGAAAAATATATTACAGTGAAATGGATGTCCCAAGAACCGTGACTCCGCTTAAACAAACAATGTCCTCTAATTTGTTATAACCACTGCTGTGTCTTTGAGGAAAATAAACAGAATCCAAAACTACATTTGTGCTAATTAACTAACAAAGAATCTTAAAAAAGCTATTAGTTTTGAATAAGTGTTTTGTACAAGTTGGATGTTCTACTGGAAATTATTATCTGGGGCTAATGTTTGTGTCTGCGTGCACTATCAGACAGCTGCTGTGATGTTATGTGAATTTGAAGAGCTCGGCTAATCACCTGTGGGGTATCCACGCGCTGAGTAGGACAGGCCTGAGGGGGCAGAGCGTATTATCCCTGTAACATCTGGAACAACTGGAACAACCATTTATTGAAGTCCCTTAGGAAGTCCATAAGGGAGAGGGAGGTTCTGTGGCATTTCAGGAGGTCATTTCAGGTCTTGGTTGTGAGGTATGAGAAGGTGCGCCCTTTGCTTCTGCTCTTCTTGATGCGAGGGAAGTGTGCCTTTGCATGGGACGCAGATAGAATGTGTCTGGTGGGTTGGTAAAAATTGAAGCAGTGGTTGAGGTAAGATGGACCGGTGTTGTGGAAGGCTTTGAAGGTATGTGTCAATGAATAAAACTTACATCTTTCCTGGACTGGTCGCCAGCTGAAATAGTTGAGGTGTGGAGAGATGTGGTTATTTTCAGGATGTTCAGGATGAGTCTGGCAGTGTCGTTCTGGGTGGTTTGGAGTTGGCGTAGGACATGGGCTGGGATTCTGACATAGAGGGCATTTGTATGTATGTATGTATGTATGTTTGGATTTATATAGCGCTTATAACCCAGGGGTCTCTAAGCGCTTTGCCTTGGGAACCCGTCCTGGCTTTTCCATGTGAGATAGCCCCTACAGGGCATCCCCAAGGTGAAAGCCAGGCATCCCGCCGCGGGGGGCCGTTGTGGAGATTAAGCAAGCTTAATGCCCAGAGTTGCAGAGTGTGAACCCATGATTAGGTCAGGCACCGAAGCGAGAATTATCGAGTTTGTGGACATTTGAGCTCGAGACCCTGCCGCGTCGGGAATTGAACCCTGGTCCCGGGTCTGACCTCTGCTTCAGGGTCTGCCTGCTCTAACCAGTGAGCCACACTTCTCCATTTCTGTAATCAAATTTACTTGTGATCAGAGCCTTGGTGACCGTTTATCTGGTACTCAGTGGAATATCATTGAAAATCTTGCATAGCATTTGCAGGATATGGAAGCATAATGAGGAAATGGCATTGATCCGTCTGCTCATGTAGAGGTTGGTGTCCAGGATGATCGTGAGTTTTTTTGCATGGTTTGCAGGGGTAGGTCGGGGGCCAAGTTTGGAGGGCAACCAAGAGGTGTCTCAGGGGGAGTTGTTGTTGCAGAGAATTAGGACTTCGGTTTTGTTAGTGTTGGTCTGAAGGCAGCTGTTTCCATCCAAGCAGCGATGTTGCTCATACAGTTGGTACAGTTTGCTTTGGCAGTGCTAGTTGGGTTGGTAAAGGAGTGGATGAGCTGAGTGTCATTGGCATAGGATAATATGTTGATGCAGTGGGCTCTGACAATGCCCGCGAGGAGAGTCATGTAGACTTTGAAGAGCGTTGGGCTAAGCGATAATCTTTGAGGAACTCCGCAGATGAGTTTACTGGGTTCTGAAGTATAAAGGGGGGGAGGGGAGGCGCTCTAACTCATTGAGTTCTGATGCAGAAGGATGATATCCAAATGAGGGCCGGTCTGCAGATACCCACATGCTGAAGGTTTCTGATGAGTGAAGTCATATCGAAAGTTGCGGAGAGTTTGAGGAGGATTAGTGCTGCTGTTTCTCCCCAATTGAGGATGCTTCTAATGTAATTGGTGGCAACAATGAGGGTTGTCTCTGTGTTGTGATTGGTGCGAAATCCTGATTTAGAGGAGGCTCACATAGGTATAGCATATACATGTTGGGGGAATCGCTTTAAATCCCTTGGTTATTGCTTATGAAGTAAAAATTACAACAAAAAAACCTTTATGAGGCAGAGGTCCGAACTGGTTCATACCGGCCTTATTTAACCCATCTGAGGGAAGAATATGAAACCTAATGCTAACATTGTGTTGTCTATCACAAGGCCATGCAACTGTAGTTGATATTGGGCTCGCTAGATGCATACTTTGGGCAACAGAATTGCTTCTGATTTTATCGCGTATATTACCCCTTCACTGCTTTTTTCCTGTGTGAATTTTCAAAAAATATAATACAACTAACTGGTTCCCAAGTAGTAGACCCTATGACATTTGGTATACTCATCAAATCTACAGGCAGGATTCAGGGCCGCAACCAGTACCACGGACCAAGTTTTTAGGTTTCTCCTGTCAATCTGGAAAGAAGTCACAATTAGAGGAGGTCACCTATATGTAGTGTTCGTGGACCAAAAGACCGCCTTTGATTCCATCGACCGGTCCCAACTTTGGCTAGCACTGAGCTCACTTGGTTTACCAGCGTATTTGCTCAAACTTTTGGTTAGGTTACATCAAGATACCTTCGCCAGAGTCAGGTGGAATACTGAAGGCTCCCTGACTAACGCCATAGCTGTCCAGAAGGGCGTTCGTCAGGGATGCGTTCTTGCTCCTACATTGTTTATCCTCTATATAAATTGCCTAATAGGAGAACTTTTTAATTGTGATGGTGACCCCCCAAAATTGGCTGGTAAGGTAGTGCCCTGTCTGCTTTTTGCAGACAACACACTGCTTATTGCCAGAACACCCTGTGCCATTCAAAATCTTTTGAACAAATTTGCCCTAGTTTGCAAAGATAAGGGTCTAGAAATAAATGGTCTGAAGACCAAATATATGGTCCTTAATCCATATAAGTCTAATAAGAGGAAACTTACCCTGGGCACGCATAGTCTGGAGCATGTTGGTTCTTTTGACTATCTGGGTCTCCGTATCAACGATAGGCTGGCTTGGACACTGCAGTTAGAAAAAAGTATTGCGACCCTTCAGCATGTTGATTGTGCTATAGTTCAAAGGGCTAGAGCTTCCCCTTTTCGGCCAATATCTCCTATTATTGAAATTCCTAGGGCTAAGGGATTAGGTTCGGCCCTCTATGGGGCCGAATTGTGAGGGTTGGAAAACCTGACAGAACTAACTAATGCCGAAAACAAATTCATGAGAGCCATTATGAATCTCCCACTGAATACACCACTCCTCTCACTTAGATTAGGTCTTGGCCTAAAGCCCATTGACCATTATGCCATTTTGAGGTCAATTCTGTTCTGGATCAGGGTGTGGATAAGCAAAACACAGGTGCCCCCGAGGGAGGCTTTGGTAGAGCTGATTGCTCTGCATAATCTAACAGGCCGCATCAAGTGGTTTAGTAAGATCAAAGTTTGGTTTACAAAAATTGGGATGGTGCATCGCTGGGAAGACCCATTGTCCATGACTAAATTTACAATCCCTATAGTCAAAAAAAGTTTCTGGGAACCAATGGTCTCAGAAAGGGTTGACCGGTTTGCACATGGCACTTTGACTGCGGGCTTTTAAAATATTAAAGGAGTATTTGCGTTTGGAGGGTTTCTGGAAGATATTGAACCGTCCCAGGCTCGAGCTCTGTATGTTCAGTTTAGATACGGAACCCTACCTTTGAATGCACTGAAGAGTTCATGGGGAAGCCTGTCTGTTAACCCATTGTGTCCTTTATGCCATATTTCACCTGAAACCACTGAGCACTTTTTTTCTGCTGTTCCTTTTACGCTGAACTTAAGAAAACTTGGCTGGCCCCTGTATGCCGTATTTTATCTTTTAATTGTCCATTGGAAGCCATGCGTATTTTTGAGTCCGATACCACAAGCTGGCTGGTATTCGCTGTTTCGAGGTTTTTAATGTTTGCGTTGTGGAAAAGGTCAAAAATGGGCAAACTTGTTCCTGTGTTGTAGCACTGTTAACATAATTCCAACCAGATTCAGTGGTATCCTTGTTCAGACGCAGGTTCTTTTTTTATGGAAACTACACTGACTCATTGTCTTATTGTATTATATAAATTACTTTTAATGGTTTTATATTGCTGCACTTTTTAATGGTATATTGATTTTGTATTGTATTTTAAAATGTGAATGATCATATTTTTGATTGATCGAAAAAAGAAACACTCATTAATTATTATAAATTGTCACTTGCACCTGCACTATTCAGACCACATGTGTGACTCAAAATGGATGATTGGCGGTGTATTTTACCAGATAGGGAGCATGACTCCAGCTGTAGCTCTTTGTCATACAATTGGGGACTTACATTTCAAAGATATTTGTGAGAAATCCTGTCACAATGAATTAGGAGGAAATTTGTTACATTTAAATATTTGGACAAGTAGCTTGATTAAAAACCACCTTAGCTTGGTACACATTCCTGGTTGAAGAGGGGCCTTGAAATTAATTGACCCTATTTGCAAAACTTTTCTGTGAGTTGTTTTGTCTTACTGCTGTCTTTGATGTCAGTTATTCCAGCAAGTCAAGAAATGATTCATAAGAGTTTTGTGTGAGCAATTTGTCCTAATCCAAATTTAGGGTCAATTTATCAGTGCCAGAAGGGATGGCCAGATCTCTTTGTGAGATATCACAATGGGGTAACCCAGTATCCCTCAGAACCTGGGCAATGGTATCAAGTATTACTCAGAACCATTTGTAATACTTGAGATCATTTTTTTGGGCCATTTTATTGGCTGCATGTGGGCCTCTATTATGGTCTGGTATTTACCATTGATTTACCTCACAGCAAACCTATCTTGTGAAACACCTATGCAGCGTGTCCGTACAAGTTCAAAACTGCCCCGATTTGCAAATGTGTGCCACTGTTTTAGATATCTGATTCGTTAATGAGGGCCACTTTTATTTTGGTGCCTGGGTCTGATTTCTGTCCCACTCTGACACATTGTGTACCTTACTTATAAACTTCAGAGAGTAAGACATGCTTACTCGTGGAATGAACACCTTGCTAGTCATGTCAGTCAATAAACACCTCTTACTCCTGGGAATAGGAAGACCTAACTACTTGCAGACAGGGCCGGACTGAGAACCAAAACCAGTCCTGGCAAAGTGCTTGGCGGCCTCCCTCCCGCCCCCACGGGGGGGTTGGGGGTACCGCCGAGCACTTTGCCAGGGCCGGTTTTCGGCCCATTTTGTTACAGGGCCGATTTTGCAAACATGGCCCTGTAACAAAAACTGCCCCCAGGGGCCCAAAACTGCCCCCCCCCCCAACTGTGCGTCGCACCGGGGGATTGCCCGGTGCCCGCTGCAGTCAGTCCGGGACTGCTTGCAGAAATGCTTAGTGAAATTAACTCTGCCTGACCGCAGTTTTAAACTTATCTTACGTATGTATTCATGCAAAAGACCAGACTTTTCTCCTCAAATTAATTTGCCCATTATTTCTGGGAAGTTAGGTGAATAATACCAGGAGTGTCTAGTGGGAGGCCTGGCAGATTTGTTAAATGGTTGTAAAGTAGGTTGTGGTACATCTTTGTACATTCTGTTTGTAATTTGAACTTTGGTGGCTTGAGAGTTTCTCTTCGCTTCTAGTAAAATTTGCACTTTATTTAGGTGTGGCTTTAAATACGCACCTAACTGTTATTCCACACATAAATTAGACTACTTGTAATTGCTTTTTATTCTCAAGATGCTTAGAAAAAGTTCGCCATCCTTAGAGTTTACAGGGAAAAAACTCCTGATACAAGCAGTAATTTCCTCCCATCTTGAAAATGGCAATGACATTTTTTTTCTTGATCTTGCCAATGTATATCTTGAATAGATTACATATCGTACAAAGGACTGCGGCCTATGTTCTACTAGGTCTGAAAAGACACAAGTATGTTTCTCAGCATTTAGCAAAGCTTCACTGATAACCAATGGGTAAACAATACATGTTCAAGGCTATGTGTTTGGTCTATATAGCAATGCTCTATATAGCAATGCATCAAAATGGCCGAGTATACTTAGAGGAAAATGTTTTGTTTTGCTGTCCTACTCAAGCTCCATGTTCTGCCAACCAAGCTTTGCTTAACATTCCCAGCACCAAGAAAACATGCACAGGCAGTTGAGATTTTTCTCATCTAGCAGAACAACTCCCTATTCGCAGATGATATGTTATCGTTTCTGTGCCCCTTTAAAATGAACCTCG
The DNA here is from genome assembly GCF_964261635.1 of Lissotriton helveticus. Classification (NCBI taxonomy): domain Eukaryota; kingdom Metazoa; phylum Chordata; class Amphibia; order Caudata; family Salamandridae; genus Lissotriton; species Lissotriton helveticus. Next base: position 932,627,706 of record NC_136059.1, on the reverse strand, counting down.
GTCCCCACATGGCTATGCTGATTGTCTTCCATGCCCTCTCTGGCCTATGGGTTAAACCCACAAAAACATTCATTTCTCACTGCGCCAAGGCACCCTCCCCTGTGAATGGACATTTGGCCTGGACCACTTCCAATGGGCCCCACACTCATATAAATATCTTGGGATTAATATCTTTCATACTCCAGGAGACTTCCTAAAGGGCAATATCAGTGCCATGATACTCACTATTATGGCCTGAGTGCCTTTTGTAACACTCTTCAGCTCACAATAATGGGGCTCAGAGCCCTCAGCAAGATGGTAGTAGGCCCGCACTTATTATACCACTTAGCGAACCTGCCGGTGCTGGACCCCACAAGGACGTTTTGGGACGACAACACTTTATTACTCAATTTAATCTGGAACAAGGGTCCTCACTTCATTTCGGTACCAAAACCTTTCCTGTCTCCTGACTTTGGTGGTCTCGGGGCACAAGACTTTTGGGCCTATCATTGCACGACACAGTTGCAATGGCCCGCTTAGTGGCAAGCAGGACACTACTTGGCTAAGACGGGCCTCACAGCGGCCCAGATAAAAAAACATAGCATTACACACTGCTTTATTTCCCTATATCTGAGGGCATACCACCTGTGCCTCCCTCTTGGACGTGGTGCATAGCATTCTGTGTAACTCCTACAAATGCATCAAGGCTGCACCCACTTATGCTCTGCACTTCCCCTGGTCGAATTCTCGACTCCTGCGACCCTGTACGCTGGGTCACCATCGGTTTGTCCATGAGGGGGATCTGTTCCAAAAAGTTCTTTTGGTGGACTTCTAAATGTGAGTGCCTGGTGCATGCTTCCCACAGGCAGGTTCATTACATATACGAATAGCAATACACCAAACCTGGCAGAGCCTTCATCAGGAACCCCTGCTTCACAGCACACTGCAAACCTTCAATACCACTGATCACGGAAGGTGGCATATAATTTGGCTCTATAGGAGTTTCCATACCTACGTGGGGGTATCTTTGCTAATCGTTAGACAGAGTTGGGACCAGGAGCTTCAAACTGTCTTCAATGTCAAAGAATTTTATGCAATGCTGCAGTACTCCCTAAAAATGCTTGCTTAAAAATGTCCAAACTTGCGTTCTCCATACAGCATATCTCACGGCTATGAAATTACAGGCACTATTTTCAACAGCTTCCCTGAACTGTCCCTGATGTCAGACAATGGTGGCATACCTGATTCACATTCTCTGGTGCTGTGAATAATTTAGACCCTCCTTGGCTGGAGTACTCTCCACACTGACCAGCTTACAGAGCAGCCGCTCAGACACTTCCTGTGAGATATCGCCCTCAGTGTCTACCCCACAACAGACATGGCCAAACTTACCACCTGGTTCCTTGACCTTGCCCTCCTTTTGGCATGCTGAGCTATCCCTCTATGATTTAAATCCTTGACGCCCCCCTCTTTGACATCTTGGCATAATGTTCTCCAGCATTGGGCTCAGGTGAAGAGCACTTGAATACAAAGAGAGGAACAACGGGGGGCTCTGATGGTTCTTGGTCACAGACCTCTGGTATGCCTTGCACCACGCATGCAAACTGATTATTCCCAATGAGGATCTCCCACCTTAAATAGGCACTCAGCGGTAGAGGTATACTTGACAATATACCTATGTTTTCTCCCTTCAATCCCCTCCTTCCTGTACAGCCCAAACCTGGACCCAGTCTTCTATTCCTTGTCCCCTTCTGTTAGACCACTATCGTAACTTCCTCTATCACGCCAAAGCTCCCCAAAACAATGTATATTATCATCAGCATCACACTGCTAATCCCTTTTTTATACTGATATACTACACTGTCCATAACTCCTACCCCTCCTCCTCCTGCAGAGCTGTTACTGTTTGATGGTTTTCCACTGGTATTAAACTTGCAATGACAAAATCACCTGAGCGATGGTGATGTATCATATAAATAAGTACTTGAAAGCGAAATGTAACACTACCATGCTCTCTCCTTACGTTGTGAAAATCAATTTAAAAGGTTTTAAATAAAAATATATAGCAGGGGAACTTTGGAAACTCTGAGAACCATTCCCTCCTAGTATTAGGCAGTTTCAAAATCTTGTGGATATGATCAAAAACCAATATTTTTAGACACTGACTGTTCCTATATTGACTGATTACAGTTCCTTTTTGTGCTGGGACTCTGTGTTGGCTGTAATCTAGCCCTCTAAAAGCATAAAAATCAAACAATCTTCATTAGAGTGGATGTCTTCCGTGCATTCCTTTCACAGCCTTCGTAAAAGTGCAAAACAACACTCGCTTTTGAGGTATTCCATGTTTGAAGGATGTTGCATACATTTTACCTAGCTGAGTGGAATGGAGCACCTTATCGGTTAGCATATTTATATTGTTGAGGAATTTGTCATAGTTCAACTTGGACATGATCTAGAGGGTCTTCTTTAAGAAATATATAGAGACAAAAATGTATTTTAGGCCTGGTTATTCTGATTTGGGCCAGAATCTTTTTTCCCCCAGTAACAAGTATGGCAGAAACTTCCTACGTGACTTGAAGGTGGAATACATGGTACCATCTCATGCTGCCGATAAACGGAGCTGGAATAGTGATTAAATTATTTCTACTACTAATTTGTCTTTTTGCGGAGGTAAGCATTTATGGTGTTTGATAGATGGTAGAAGTGGCGGCAAGTACTCACTGAGATTCATGGGTGATTTGACACCACCATTAGGTTTCTGCCTTTTAGAGTTAGTTTGAGGAGTATCCTAGGATGCAAGTTGGGTCAGAATTTTACTGCAGATACTTCATTTGGTGCATAGGACCAACAGCTCAGTATTGGAACCTTTCAGTAAGGTTTGCGGCCATCCACGTTTGATGAAGAATGGTCCATTTTACAGTCTGTTACATTGATTTCCTTTCTGGTTCTGCTCAGATAGAGATCAGTGTTGTGGCATACAAAGGGCGTTGAACATCATAAACGTATTTAAACTGAGGTTTGGGCCACACTCACTATTGAATGCAACATTCGGGTCCTTTGAAAGTGAGCACAAAGCAGTCTGAGAGTGAAGATTCCCAGATATAGCACTGTTGTAAGCTCACGTGTATGACCAGCAAAGTAATACCTGAGTAGTCTGGCTGTGATATTCTGTGATTGACTTCATTCTACTTAGAACCTTAATATGTCATGTTAAGATTGTTTAGAGTATGAAGTCAGGAGATTCTATGATAAGCTTGGAAGTAAACTTGGTCAGTTATTCAAGACCTGACCTGCTAGCTGATGGATGAGATTCTCTATGCATTAAACTTAAGAAGAAACCTACCAACCTGTTTCCAGTCTTTAATTGGACTTATTTCACTGGCGTAGTCGGCAGCGCAAGGAATCTCAACACAGAAGATGGGTGAGGAGCATTTTCTGATTTAGAGACAAAACTTGGATTTTAATGTTTGAATGAGGCAAGGGATTGGGAGCATCACCGCATGAATACCCTTGGAGTTGTTTTATATACCTTGATGAATTATTGAATTATCGATGCGGGCTCATCCTGTCTGGTATTTTCAAGTTATGCTCCTAATGCTTAAAGAAAAGAGGAATTCCCATCTCGAAGACTAGCAAAGATTAAGTTATTCTGGCACTGTACGTTGAGGATTGGCAAGGAAAAAGCTACTCTGTACTTTGTGCCTGTGACTTGGCTCATTATTGAACTGTGGATGTTTTGGTGCATTGGCAACAGCTCTTTGAATTTATTCGGACAAGACGTCACATTGTTTGAAAATATTTTGTACTGAGACAAGCGTCGTTTGAAAACATTTCAAACTGGAGGTAGGATTATAGACTCAAGTGGATCTACGTTGGTTCCTACCTTCTACTTTGTCGGTTGCTCTTTGCATTTCTCAATCAGTGGTGACCGCGCACCGGCTTCATTTTTCAACCAGAGTGGGCATTAGGTGCGCGGAGGAGAGGAGCGTTGGAGCGGCATCCAGCACGCATTAGATCACGAAGGCGTCACGCACCTCATCCAGCACGCGAAGACCTATATCTACAGGTGCATTGTTGCGTCATCACGCAAGGTCCTAGCGTGACCTCGCACAGAAGCCATTTTATTTCTTCCTGTACTTTCTGCAGTTAAAGACCAAGTCCAAAGACTGTTGTTTAGTTCTAAGTTTTATTTACGTTGGAAAATTGGAATTTTCGTGGAAGAAGAACAAAGAGACGGTAACGTTGTTTATTAAGTAATTTTGGTTTGATGTTTCTCCGCACATTGACTCACGCTGATGCGCACAGCTTTACACATGTTATTTCTTAAGTGATTTTGGATTAATGTTTCTCCGCACGCTGATGCGCACAGCTTTACATTTGATATTGATGCTTCTCTGCGCATTGACCCACGCTGATGCGCACAGCTGTACATCGCTACTTCTCCGCGCAATGACTCGAGCTGATGCGCACAGCTTTATATCTGATACCATACGCTGATGCATACAGCATTTAACTTGGTGTGTTTTTTTTTGACTGATTCAGTGCGCGTTAATTCTTATTCACTCAGCATATACATTTGTGTAAGGTGTATTTTGTGCACATTAGCTTAAGCTGTTAACCGGCTATTCTACTATTTTGATTATTTTGTTGAATTGGTTTAAGTATACACCAAATGCACGTATTTCATTTATTATTTCAATTGTTGGTTCTTACTTGAACCATATACATTGAGGAAAATCAAGGTTTAGTGCTGAGAAACTTGAAATTGCGGGAAACATGCAGAATGTTACTGCTGCACCTTTCTTCCTTACAGAACCTGGTGATCCTCCAATTCCATGAAAGAAGTGGAAGGTCGTTTATGAGAGGTATGCTAGGGTGTGCGGACCTTCACTCAGTGCAAAAAGAAAATCCTCATTGCTTTTGCATTGCCTAGGGTCGGAAGGCCAAGATGTCTTCGATCATTTACCTGACGTGCCTAGTGTAGAAGCTAATGGTCTCAATGATCATGAGATATGTATAAAAAAATTAGATGATCATTACTTACCAAAAGTAAGCACAATTTTAGAACGATATCCGTTTGCAAAACAAATGCAAGGGAATGAAGAAATGTTTGAGGGGTATGTTGCATATTTAAGGCAACTAGCCTCGTCTTGCAGATTTGGTAACCTCACTGATGAAAGAATTGATGACCAATTCATGTTCGGGTATAGTATGGAAAAGGTCAGGGAGGAGTTGTGGTTACGAGATGAGCCCACCTTGGATGAAGTCTTGAGTGTTGCCAAGAGAATCGAACACTCAGTAAAATGTGTTGCTGTATTAAAGAAGGCGTTGAAGAAAGTTTGTAAGGTTCAGGAGAACAAAATTAAGGTTAAACCTGATCTTGTACCTAAAGAGAAGCAAAAAGGGATAACGATGCACAATGAGAAATGGGTCAACATTAAGTGTTTTAGATGTGGGAAAACAGGACACTTAGCAAATGACAAGAAGTGTCCTGCTCTAAATCAAATGTGCAAGGTGCAAGAAGAAAGTTCATTTGACTTCCTTGTGTAAAAGTAAACCTGTACGTAAAGTCAAAGAAGTGGAAGTTTTTGATGATGAGTATAAGGAGTCGTGTAATGATGAGTATGGACAGATTGTTGTGCAAATAGTGAATGGTACTGAAAAGAAGAGCAGTCCTTGTGACAACATTTTAGTTGAAGGAGCTAGAACAAGAGTTCCATTCGATTCTGGTGCTAAGATAACCATTGTTTCGAGTGCATTTTATTTTGAAAATTTAAAGGGGAAAGTTGATTTATTGAAACCAGATATCAAGCCGATGGCATATGGTGGGGACCCTATTAAGCTGCATGGTTACTTCATAGGTCTCATTGAGTTCAGAGGTAGACTAGTTTCAGGCAAGAGTTATGTTTCAAAAAGAGGCGACAGCATGATCAGCTGGATCCATCAAGGTGAGTTAGGAGTATTTCTGGACCCTAATGCCAATCCTCCTATTCAATTGAGAGAACCTGTAAAGGCAGTGATTGTTGAGAAGCCGGACAGTAGTTTGTTGATGGACTCAAGAAAACGTACCCCAAAGTTTTCAGAAGTGAATTAGGCTGCCTTAAGGGGTATAGGCATGGAATTGTTCTTAAAAAAGACTCTATACCTGTATGTTGCAAGGTCAGGAGTGTTCCTATTGCAGTAAAAGATGACATGAGAAAAGAGATTGATAAGCTTAAGGACTGGGGAATATTAGAAGACGTGGAAGGCACGGAATGGTTGGCTCCGGTCGTAGCCGCGAGGAAATCGAATGGAGATTTAAGATTATGCATCGTTTTGAGACAGCTGAATAAGTGTGTCGTAGTGGATAAGTATCCTTTACCTAACATAAATGAGCTATTAGCATTGTTGGGTGTTGCGAAGGTCTTTTGCACCATAGACCTTACTTCCGCTTACCACCAGATTGAGCTGGAAGAATCATGTAGAGACTTTACATCTTTCATAACACCTTTTGGTACCTACAGATTTAAGTGCATGCCTTTCGGTTTGGTTTCGGCCTCTTCGGTATTTTAGAGAGTTATGGAGAAAGCTCTGCATGATCTTCAAGGTATTTATGTATATCAAGATAACATATTGGTCTATGGTGAAGATGAGTCACAACATGATGATAGACTTAAACAGACATTGGAAAGATTGTGTGAGCACAACTTAACCATTAAGGCTGAGAAATGTAAGTTTAAAACAGACTCCATAAATCATTTAGGTCATAAAGTCACCAGTAAAGCTGTGAAACCTAAGCCAGACTTGATCAACACTATTCAAGAGATGAGTTATCCTTCATGTTAATCCGAGCTCATGAAATTTTGGGGCGTCGTGGAATACTATGCTAAGTTTGTGAACATTTTTGCTGATTGTGCTGCCAATATGAGATGTTTGTTGAGAAAAGGTGTTGATTTTGTGGGGTCACAGACTTGTGAAAATGAGTTTTTGGTCATTAAGGAGAAGCTCAAGTCTGCTCCCTCTTTCATTAGTTTTAATCCGAAACTGAAACCAATTCTCATCACGGATGCAAGTGGAAAGGGATTGGGTGCAGTTTTGCAACAGATGGGACCTAATGATGTACAACTTATTATGTTTTTTGTCTCAATCTCTTAAAGATGCTGAGGCTAGGTATTCTGTGGTGGAGAGAGAGTCCTTGACAGTCTTTTGGGCCATCAAGAAATTGAAGAAGTTTTTGTGGGGAACGGAGTTTGAGGTACGATCAGATCACAAGCCACTCATTGAAATATTTAGTAAAAAAGGTTTGGATGCAATTTTCAGTACAATAACTAGATGGATCATTGGTTTACAAGAATACAATTTTGTAATGAGGTACCTTCCTGGGTTGGAGAACAAGGTTGCTGATGTTCTTTCTCGGTTAACTCCTAAATCTGAAGCACATGATGAAAGTATGGATGATGGTGAAGAATGGGTATGTGCCATTGAACATGATGTGATTTCTGGAAAAAAAAATGGTGTGAGGAATTACAACGTGATGAGAAGTTTTCTCTCTTCTAAAGGGGGTCATTCATAAAACCTGTTCTCTCTATCACCCGAGGCAAACGGTATGATTGAGAGATTTAATCGAGTGATTAAAGATACTATATCTCTTGCTAAGTCTTTGTCTCTTGACTGGAAATCTGAGCTGATGAGGAAAATGGAAGAATATAGATTAACTCCTCATTGCACAACAGGGAACATTCCTTTCTTGTTGTTTAGAGGTAGAGTTCCTAATACTAATGTGGAATCAGGATGGATAAACAAATATGACCTTGGTAGAGGAAAAGAAAGTAAATGTGATGATATTGAGATTAAGAAGAAAGATGAGGAGAAAGCTAAAGCGAGGAAGAGTTCTTTTGATGAAAAAAAAAGGTGTGAAAATGACTAAGGTTAAAGTTGGAGACTTAGTCATGGTAAAACGTCCAGGTTTAATGGGAAAGTCTCTTTCAAAATTCATGAAACCTATTAAAGTCATAAAAAGTATTCAGAAATGCGGTTAAAACTCAGGATCCTCGAATTTGGAATTTGAATAGGGTTGTTGTTGTTAAGGGAAAATAGATCATTTGAGTGGTAAAATAAATGGTCCAAATGGTTTTGATTCTGAATTGGGTTCAAGTGGTAGAATTAGAGCTTCCACAAGAGTTTGTAAAAGACAATCATATCTTTCTGAATATGTATGAAGTATTTCATTGCTAACCTGGTTACTATTTTCTTTTTGAAAAGCCCAAATTATTCTAGCATATGTACTAATGTGTATAGTATTAATTTAAGTGTCTTAGTTAATTTGTTTATTAAGGAAGGGAGGTGTGTGATATTCTGTGATTGACTTCATTCTAATTAGAACCTTAATATGTCATGTTAAGAATGTTTAGAGTATGAAGTCAGGAGATTCTATGTTAAGCTTGGAAGTAAACTTGGTCAGTTATTCAAGACCTGACCTGCTAGCTGATGGATGAGATTCTCTATGCATTAAACTTCAGAAGAAACCTACCAACCTATTTCCAGTCTTTAATTGGGCTTAATTCACTGACACACTAACTTTTAATTGAACATAAAATAAGGGAGACCCTCTGGAAATTTCAGTAGTACTTGGCATTTGTTAGAAAGGAAAGGTCATATTTTGATTTGTTCTAAGATTATGGCTAACATGTAGGTGACACGATAGAGAGAGCAAGGAGTCGTAATCTCTACCTTCTGTACAGAGGCTGTGAACATGGTCTTGCATTCCACATTGTTGAATGTTGGACTTTTATACAATAGTAAACAATGTATGTGTCCACATTGTGAACTGCCTTGAGTCAGATTTGAGCAAGGGCCTTTTTAGAGACATGCATGGGGTTATAGCCATATTGTACTGGGTCAATAATATTGCGGGTGTTACAGTTCACTTGTAGTAGTTAGGCAGCAGTCATTTCCTGAAGGACATGTAAACTTGTAAAGAGGTTATTTTGCTTATAGTTGGTGGAATAGGATGTTCTAACACCAACATTGGAAAAATGTACTCTTGAGGTGAATGCATACGTTTGGAAAAGCTGATACACAATAGCTGATATTACCAATTCATTAATTGTAAAACGCTATTTTAAAAAAGAAGTGTATTTTTATTCCAAAATGCACTACACATGTTTTTTTCACCAAAATACTATTTGAAACTTTACCTTCCAGTTAGGGACAAAGCTTAGCATGTGATTTGATATAAAAGATAAAGACCTCTGTATGACATAAAAAGCAATAAGGATTAATATAGTGATCTGACCTCAACGTGAGCATTAGCGAAGACCATGGATATATTCATGCTATGTCATTGAAAATTATTGAAACAAAGGTAATGGGAGGAATTCTTGCAATAATTCTAACCACTGGCTGATGCTGAGGGGTAGCATTGCAACCTGTCAATCTTTTGCCCACCATGCCACCACAGATTGTACTCAGCCTTATGAAAATCAAGTCTTGGTCCTGCTCCAATAGGAACAGTCTGCCTTGAACTTCCAAGCCAGGTCCTTTCTGAACAAGAACACAAGCAACTTAAGACTGGTTTTGGGTTGATTGTGCCTCTTCAGTTGGGTTTAGCTTGGTTTCAGTGGCATAGTGGGGAACGGATCTGAGGTTCCATGGTTTTCGGGACCGGATTCCATTTTGTTTGCGTTGCTCGAGACGCCATTTTATGTTGCCCTCACGTAGGCCTTGGAAGTAAACGAGTGAACGAAGTCGCATGGGCCTCGTCGCCCATGTACATATTAACTTGCCTTTTTCGACTTGCGAGTGAACTGTAAGATGCTGACCTCGTCACCTGAACTGACCCTTCCACGAAGCCAGTTTATTTAACTGATCGTCAATCAATGTTCAGGATATCGTTAATTCTTAATGTTCTTGCACATATCTTATCCTACTCAACATCTGAATTGCCCTTTCCTTACGACTTTTCATTACATGGGTAGTGCTTACAATTATGGGGTTGTCCGACTTGTGGAAATTGAATTTGGGACATTCCTAATAATTAACTTGTGGGTTGGTACGATGTAAAGTGAGCTTCTTGGAATGTAATAATTTATGTAAAATGTATTTCATTGGTCAGAATTTGCCGCAGAGGGTGTGCATTTGTAATGAACTGAAATTGTACATAAAAGGTGATGTTTTGCTCTACGAAAATTGAGCAGTTTCCTGAGTTGTACACCGTGTTGTATTGCTTGGTTTACTGTTACTAGCTGCAGCTAATAAATTTGATCTCTGACGCCACCTAGAAGTATTCCGTGTCTCTGTATGCCAAGACAGGTGAATCCGAAGACTTCGGGTGTGTCCCTGGCACCGCTGGGTTCTAAGAAAACCCGGTTCTTCAGTTGGCGCCCAACGTAGGGCGACTTCAGCGGTACCGGTCCAAGCCTGTGGATCGTGAGGAGCTACGTGAGGAAATTCTGGAGGAAGGCTGCCGCTTCATTGACCCCTGCATGTCGACGTGGACCGAAGGTCTTTTCTGCGAGGCTTCCCGCTTTCCGACGGCTACGAAGGACTGCTGCCCTGACTGTCGCCCTGTCTTGGACCCTTGATTGATCCTTTGCAAAGCGAGACGATACACGGTCTTCTGGTGGCGTGACAGATATTTGGTTAAGTATAAGTGGGTCACTCCCACGACTTTGTTTTGGTTCTTGGTTTTGATTCGGATGCTGCAACAACCGAAGACGAGGGGCTCGTATATTTACGAGTGTATCGATAGTTGATAACCCCTTGAAGTTTGAAGCTAGATTAGTGAGCTGTAAGATGCCTGGTCTTAGCAAAATTGGGAAATGGTTTAGTTTTGGTTGCAACAGGGATTCCCGATTGGAGGACTCGTGTCCGATACCTCCGGTAGGAACTCCGACTTATGAGCTCTATTCAAAACACAGAGTGGGTCCTATTACTTATAATGAAGTGTGGGTCCGCTATACTAAAAAAGATTATGTTTTAAGATGGCCCCAACATGGTAGTGTTGAATTAAATATTTTAGATAATCTGGAAGTTGCGCTATTTAAGAAGAAAGCCCGGCCGGCAATGTTTGACTCTTTCCGCCTTTGGCGAAAGGAAGCCAAACAGAGAGAAATTAAGCAAGCAAAAAGAGATAGGAAAGATAAGAATATGTCCCTACTACAAGCTGCTAGGCAGTTTAGGGATGATGGAGAAGAGCGTGCGAGTGAAGTCTTAGATAGACAGCGTTGCATGGCCATAGATAAATGTTAACCGGCTTTGCCGCCTTCTCCTCCGAAAGTAATTGAAGACCCTGAAAAAGATCCTTTGATGTCTCATTTACTGAGATTGCCACCCCTTTATGTGCAGGGTGCTACTGCGCCTCCATTACCCCCGGTTGTTCCACCCTTTGTTGTGCAACCTCCTGCTGTTGTTCAGCCACCCGGTGCTCCACAGATGGTTTTGCTTCCTCCTGCGCAACCCGCTCTAGGGTCGCCATCTTTGCTTCCAGCTTTGCCTCAAACTCCTTTGCCTTCTACTACTGCATCTCAGACTCTTACTGCTCTTATTCCTACTTTGCCTCAAGATATGCATATTCCTGTTTTTACGCCTACTTCTTCTCCTTCTGCTCAAAACGAATGACTGAAACTGTGGCTAATTTGTTGTCTTCATTGTTTGGGCCACTGAGTGACCCCTGTTTCGGAACGTAAGCAGAGTCGTAGTCAGCTTCCCAGTTCCGAGGAACGGGCAGTGTTGGATTTATTGGCTCGTAGATGGATTTTAAATGCTTCTAGGTATGATTTGCCAGCGGTTATGGATGTTTTCTTTCAGTGGGAACCGCCTAAACAAAAGTATGTTTTTGATGTAATGTGTATGTTTCTGCGTCAGGAATGGGAAGATAATGAGTTGGGTCCGATTCTGCAGGAAGTGCTCGATGTTCAGTCAGAGTTTGCTAAAGGGACGATAGTGGAGTCTGATGTTACAGATGCTGTAGAGACGATACTTGCTTTCAGGTCTAGGTTACCGCCTCAGCCATTATACAAACCTGATCCTTCTGTTAGGAGGCAAGTGAAGCAGTATCCTATGAGAGAAGTTCCTCCTGTATGGAGAGACGCAGTTCAGGCTGATGCCGCTCATAACATTGTGGCTGCACCGGCTCATTTTCAGCGAGTATGGGTACATGTCCCTTGGAAGAGAGCAGAGGTCTTGGCTCTTAAGCAGACCTTGGGAAGAGTGAAAGAAAGAGGGAGTATGTGTGCTAGTAAGAGGGGGGAATGCCCTAGTTGGAACTAAAACCCTCACACACCCAGCAAGCTAGATGTCATGCTTCATCATATGGGTTCTGCTCCTCGTCAGACTGGCGCTGCAATGTCTGATGGGCTCCCGAAACCGGGGCTCTTTATCGGAGATCTTTTGTTCCGGCCATATGGTGCATGCGTGTGAGAGGGCAGGGGGAGTGTGGTTGTAACGTGAAAATGAAGTTAAAAAAGGAGAGTCAATCCACACTTATTATATTCTCGTGGTAGACTCCCTTGGTTAAAAGGGTGAGAGGGGAGGTAAGATGCCCCGGAACTATCCGAGCAATATTAACTGCTACCCTCAAGTATGGTCAACATGTTTCATGCCTGATGGCAATTCTTCAGGACCTCAACAGATAATACCACACAATGACAATTGGTGAAGGATAAAACTTGCTGGGAAGGTATGGTACCTTGTCGACCAGCTGCTCTGCGTCCAGTCTCGGACGCCGATCGTGGGGTAGGTGCATCGGTCAGGATCGGATGCCGACAAGGTACCATTCCTTCCCAGCCGGTCCCACGGGAGCAGACTGCGAGGTACCTCAGGGAATCTTCTGGGGTTACAACACTGCAGCAGGACCTTTTGGCCTGCATCCCGGTATAACTGACCCATAGAAGGTTGTATACCCATATTGCAAGTTTTATCCTTCACCAATTGTCATTGTGTGGTATTATCTGTTGAGGTCCTGAAGAATTGCCATCAGGCATGAAACATGTTAACCATACTTGAGGGTAGCAGTTAATATTGCTCGGATAGTTCCGGGGCATCTTACCTCCCCTCTCACCCTTTTAACCAAGGGAGTCTACCACGAGAATAAAATAAGTGTGGATTGACTCACCTTTTTTAACTTCATTTTCACGTTACAACCACACTCCCCCTGCCCTCTCACACGCATGCACCATATGGCCGGAACAAAAGATCTCCGATAAAGAGCCCCGGTTTCGGGAGCCCATCAGACATTGCAGCGCCAGTCTGACGAGGAGCAGAACCCATATGATGAAGCATGACACCTAGCTTGCTGGGTGTGTGAGGGTTTTAGTTCCAACTAGGGGATTCCCCCCTCTTACTAGCACACATACTCCCTCTTTCTTTCACTCTTCCCGGGGAACTTTGTACCTTTCTTGTGCTATCAGTTCTTGGACCAGTACACTGGACCCCGTTAAATAATGTCCTAATCCAGTCCCTCCTTTGTTCAAATAAATTCTTAAGCAGACCTTACCTGACCCCCGTAAGAATCCTGCCGGTTATTACAAGGAGTTGTCTCAGACAGTTGAAGCGTGTATTATGAATTTAGCTGACATCGAGATGTTGATGGGTAATGTAGTTCCGCAACCTTTGGGGGCGAAGATTCAGCATGAGAATCTTGCGGCAGAATTGGGAGATACATGGGCTAATATTGTTGCTGCAGATGGTCGACAGGTTGGAGGTGCCAAACCTGAGCCCTTCGTTGCAGAATTACCTGGTAGAATTATTAATTTGATGAAGAGTATGATGCCTGCTTTGCGAGTGAACTGGGATAAGTTAGCAGCGTGTAAGCAAAAGAAAGACGAGAGGTTTGAAGAAACGTTTATCGATCATAGTGGTCAGGACATGAGTATGGAAGATGGTCAAAGATTGTTCGTGGACAAATTTGCCTTTAATTTGCTTCCCAAACTTTCTAATAAGTTAAAGGACTCTGAGAGTTCAGGGGCTGTTTCTTCGTCGGCCCAGATATTGGCTACTGCACAATATTATGAGAATAGGGATAAAGATGAGAAGGATAAAGTTGAGAAGAAAACTAAAGATCTAAAGACGAAAGTTCTTTTGCAGCAAGCTTATCCGCCTCGTCAGAATCAGCCTCAGTTTCAGCAACCTCCACAGTTTCAGAGATTGTTACAGAAGCCTGAGCCTTATGCTCCGCGATTTTTTCCTGGACCTAATCAGTGTGCTTACTGTAGAGAGGAAGGTCATTTTAAGAATAGTTGCCCGGCTTTGTTACAACGTGCGAATGGTGTATCTGGTCAGAGAGGTTGTGGTGGTTTCCAGCAAGCTCCTAGGGGTAGGGGACGTGGTGTGATCCCCCAGAATGAGCGTTCCTCTCCCCTACAGAATTCTGCAAATTATTTTGACAGACAGAATGTTCCGAGTGGTCAGTCTGCACAGTACTATGTTGAAGATTACTATGTCAAAGGGGAGAGTGCTGGTTATAATGATAGTTAGGACAGCCATGGGCAAAGAGAGGGAGTAGTGTCTGTTCCAGTAGACCAGAGTGGACCTTATGTTGAAGTGATTACATCAGGTGTGGCAGAACCTTTTCTTTTGGATACTAGTGCGACGAAGAGTTCTATTATGCACTCTAAACTTCCTGGCGCACCTTTGTCTGGCTTGACCAATGTTTCCGTAGGATTTCCGGGCGTCCCTTTTTGTAACCGAATTTCTAATCCTTTGCCCCTTACTATTGGCCCTTGTGAATTGGAAGCTCCTCTTATTTTGACGACTGGTTGTAATGAGAATCTGTTGGGTTTGGACTTGCTGAAAAGATTGTATGCGACATTACATTGTTCTCCTTCGGGAGTACATCTTACCCTAGGTAAGAAAGTGATTTCTCCAATGTATTTGTCTGAAGATTGTCTGCCACTGGAATTGCGTTCGCTTCCTGATACGCTTTGGGCTACAGGTCCAAATGATGTTGGTCTTTTGCAGATTCCACCCTATGTTGTCACCCTCAAATCGAATGCTAGGCTACCTCGTATCCCACAGTATAAAATATCTAGTGATGGCGAGAGAGCTCTATTAGTAATTGTCTATGATCTGGTTGAGAAGGGTGTAGTTGAAGAAACGAGAGGTAATGTGTGTAACAGTCCTGTTTTGCCTGTCCTTAAGCGTACTGATGCTTCTCAGCCACCTGCGTACCGGTTTGTGATTGACCTTCGAGAGGTAAACAAGATTGTGGTGCCACAGTTTCCTGTTGTCCCTGATATCACTGCTTTGTTGACTCTGATTCCTGCTTCGACAGTCTGGTTTTCTGTCATCAACTTGAAGAAGGCTTTCTTCAGTATTCCGATTGCCGAGGAGAGTAGAGATATTTTCGGCTTCTCTTTAGGAGGACGAAACTTCCGGTTTAAGAGAGCTCCCCAAGGTTATTGTGAAAGTCCCTCCATCTATAGTCAAGCATTGAAAACTCAGCTTGATAGTTTTGTGTTGCCTGTTGGTGCTACTCTTATTCAGTACGTTGATGATTTGTTGATTACTGCTGACGACAAAAAGATTTGTAAAGAGGCTACACTTTCTCTGTTGCGATATTTGTCTGACCTTCATCATAAAGTGTCTCCTTCAAAGTTACAGTATTGCCGACAAGAAGTAACCTACTTAGGTCAGCTCTTGTCGAAGGAGGGAAGAAGGTTGACCCCAGAACGAATTCAAGCGATTGCGCAAATGAGTGTGCCATCTACACAGAGAGAAGTGCATGCCTTTTTAGGTATCACATCGTATTGTAGACGGTGGATCCCCAATTTCTCATTGTTAGCGAAACCTCTGTTAGCATCGACTCTGAAAGATACTCTGCATCCTCTCCCTTGGTCTGACGAATGCCAGAAAAGTTTTTCTGAATTACGCGATGCATTGTGTTTGGCTCCTGTGTTGGGTACTCCAGACTATAGTAAGCCTTTCACATTGTAAGTTCACGAGAGAGAAGGTTGCGCATGGTCAGTGTTGACTCAACAGTTTGGAGACAAGCAACGCCCATGTGCGTATTTTTCAGCGACGTTAGATCCAGTAGCTAAAGCGTTGCGAGCTGTTTGAGAGCTACAGCGGCAGCGGCTGTTTCTATCCGACAGTCTGCTGGTTTGGTATTGGATAATACATTGATTGTGATGGTCCCACATGCAGTGGATACTTTATTAAACAGGACCAAGACACAGCACCTTACTAGTGCACGTCTGTCAGGATATGAGTTGACACTTTTGGCTAGCCATGTTCACATTAAAAGATGTAATGTGTTGAATCCAGCTACGTTGTTGCCGATCTCTACAGAGTCGGATGCTCAAGAACAGCATGATTGTTTTCTTCGGACAGAGGATGAAACGAAAGCTAGAGTTGACCTAAAAGATACTCCTCTTGAGAATGTTGATGGTACCTTATGGGTAGATGGTTCGTGTTTCAAGCTTCCGAATGGTGAGACGACTGCAGCATATGCCGTCACAACTTTACATACAGTTGTTGAGACAGCACGCATAGCACAGAATTCTGCGCAAGCAGCAGAGTTGATTGCATTGCCACGAGCGTGTGTATTGTCAGAGGGAAAGCGAGTGAATGTCTATACTGATAGCCAGTATGCGTTTGGTGTTGCCCATAGTTTTGGACGTTTGTGGAGAGAAAGAGGATTCCTTACTTCCCATGGCACAAAAATTCAGCATGGGCAGTTAGTGAATGAACTCTTGCAATCACTTACTCTCCCGAAACAGATTGCAATTGTGAAGTGTAGTGCGCATAAGAAAGTTGTGGATGATGTAGGTCGAGGGAATGCGTTTGCGGATGAAGTTGCGAAGGAAACGGCGAGAGATATGATGAGCCGTATGTATGTTGCAGGCCCTGCTAATTGGGTTATGGCTGGTGGAATGTGTGAAGACACAATAGAAAGTGTGAAGATGATTCAGGCTGAAGCTATGGAAAAGGAAGTGAGTACGTGGAGAGAAAGTACGGGTATGTTGGATTCGACGGGTTGTTGGGTTGAGTTGTCAGAACACCAGCGATGGTTGTTGCCTGATGCGTATGTGCTCCCAGTGGTTACTATGGCACATGGAATGGCTCACATCAGTTCAAAGGGAATATGCAAGTTGTTGGCTCCAGTATGGCAGAATGCTGGAATTCCGAAATGTGCTGAGAATGTTGTGAAGCATTGTATGATTTGTTTGAAGTACAATCCTGGAAAGGGAACTCCAACTACAGCTGGTCATTTTGCTCCCCCAACTTATCCGTTTGAAGTGATACAGCTAGATTACATTCACATGGAGAGATGTAATAATTTGAAGTATGTCCTTGTGATTCTTTGCGCCTTTTCCAGATGGACAGAGGCCTACCCCCTAAAGGATAATACTGCCTTGTCTACAGCTAAGGTTTTGCTCAAATAGTATTTCCCTAGATTTGGTTTGCCGAGAATTGTATGGTCGGACAATGAGAGTGAATTTGTGGGTCAAATCATGAAGAAAGTATGCGTTGGTTTGGGTATCAGGCAGAAGTTCCACGCAGCGAATCACCCCCAGTCTGCTGGACTTGTTGAATGTTAGAATGGTACCTTGAAGCTGAAATTAGCTAAGGTACTAGTCTTACATGGCCGGATGCCTTGCCCTTGGATCTTTTGTCAACAAGGACGACAGTGCATTCTCGTGTGGGACTTAGCCCATACGAAATATTTTATGGTCGTCCAGCGAATGTTTGGGGTGTGCCTCGTCCAAAAGAATACAGCAGTATTGAGTACCCTATGTTGGTGGATTACCTACATGACTTGACTGCTAAACTACGTGTTCTCCACCAACAGGTCTATGACAGTTTGCCGACAGCTATTGCAGATCCAGGTCACAAGATTCAACCCGGTGACTTCATTTTGATAAAGAATTTCCAGCGCACCAGAAATTTGGAACCGAGATGGATTGGTCCTTATTTAGTTCTACTAGTAACTAGAACTGCTGTTAGAGTAACTGGTAAAAAGAATTGGGTGCATGCCACCCATTGCAAACGAGTTCCTTTGCCCTTACCGTATGATCAATGGGTGAGGGATGGTATAGCTGACACAGATTGTGAGAAAGTCCCTAGATTCGTGCCTTTTAGTGATGCACATTTGGCATGGACTCAGTCGGAACGCAAGGATGATGATGTTCTGCAAGCTGCTGTGCCAAGATCGACACCACCAATCCGGAACTTTTTATTTAAGGATCCAACTGTACCTGGTAAAGAACGCCACGATTTGAGGCCAAGGAAGCCTATTTCTATGGACAAATAAAGATTGGAATTTTTTATGTAGTGAATTGCACCTTGTCAGATCAAGATACTTTTTTTTTTACTTTTTCTTTTTCGAGTCACCATCCGGACTCAGCTGCAGGGTCACGGTATAAGTTCTTAAGGGGTGAGCCGCATATTGACATAAGGTCTGTGGTTTAGGGTCGTTAGTACGATCTTGACGCACACTTAAGTGAAGAAGGAAAATTGCCGTGAGCAGCACGTTAGAGGATGGAGTCTTTTGAGTCCGACAAGTTACAGTATTGCCGACAAGAAGTAACCTACTGTTAAAAGAGTTGATTTCAGAGTGCAAATGTGTATATTGGTTCGTAGCAAATGTTTTTTAATAATGTGTTTTCTAATGCTTTTGAATATTACGTTAGCGTGTGTGGGTTGGATTTTCTATGTCACACAAACAGACGCTTGCATCTACCTCCCAACCTACTCTTTCTCTTTCTACTGCTTCTCCACATGAGTTTCATACATTGCCTGAACATGAACAGACACGAAGATCAGAATTTGTGAACAATTCGTTTATACAGATGTTGCATTAGTTAGTCGTAAATACCACAAATTGTTGGGTGTGTGGTCTTATGCCACATACAACTGATAAGGGAATGCCATATTTGGTTTTGCCTTTTTCGCCTAATGGGTCAGTATGGGCACTCCAATCAATCTATGTGAATGAAGCATCTCCTGTACGTTCCGTTAAAGATAATGCGAGTAATAATGCCTTGATACAGGGAATAGTTGATATGATTAGAGATATCGATGCGTATAACGCTATCCCTAAAGATGAGGTACGAGCATATGTCGGTTGGAAGAACTGTGATGGAATAAACCCAGATCTTTTGACTGGGTGTGAGTGTTTGATTGATTCAGATGCTCCGTCCATCACCACCCCCTTTTGTACCGCTTTTGGCCGCCATAAGTGTGGCAGGGTATGCTCAGACGTGAGTCCCTTGCTCACTTTGCCACTGGATTCAAGCAAGCCGGGCTGAAGACGGCTGGAATGCCAGAAACCAGTCCTCGGAAGCTTGTTTCCGGTCCAGGGAAGACATGGCTTGGCAGTTTGGGCTGGACTGTTCCCATGAGGCACAGGGTCAGACTGATTTGCATATGGCCATGTCTGAACTGGGGTGGCAGAGTGGGCTAAAGAACGGTGATGGATCAAACCCAGATCTTTTGACTGGGTGTGAGTGTTTGATTGATTCAGATGCTCCGTCCATCACCACCCCCTTTTGTACCGCTTTTGGCTGCCATAAGTGTGGCAGGGTATGCTCAGACGTGAGTCCCTTGCTCACTTTGCCACTGGATTCAAGCAAGCCGGGCTGAAGACGGCTGGAATGCCAGAAACCGGTCCTCGGAAGCTTGTTTCCGGTCCAGGGAAGACATGGCTTGGCAGTTCGGGCTGGACTGTTCCCATGAGGCACAGGGTCAGACTGATTTGCATATGGCCATGTCTGAACTGGGGTGGCAGAGTGGGCTAAAGAACGGTGATGGATCAAACCCAGATCTTTTGACTGGGTGTGAGTGTTTGATTGATTCAGATGCTCCATCCATCACCACCCCCTTTTGTACCGCGGTTGGAATAAGACGACATATAGTGTTAGCTTGACGGAGAAAGAGAGACGGCGAAGGTCTCCTCCTATTTGGATTGTACCCCACCGAGGTCATTTTTGTCTGCAAGGTAATGGTCAGAATCCGAGAGCTCAGCTTGGTAAGAGTGTGTGTGTTCACACATACGTCTATACATCCCAGAAATCTCCACCGTTCGTGCCAGCTAAAGGCACGTATTTTGTTTGTCATGACAGAGCTTATACATGGTTGCCTTCTGATTTCTCAGGCACATGTTATGTGGCGTTTTTGCTTCCCCCTACATACACAGCTGCTTTCAATTACCATAAGACAAGATATGGTAGAGGTGTTATCGATGCGAAAGATACTGTCGCACAAGAAGTTGGAGACTTCTTTAAGGGTTTTCTGCCCTATTGGGGTCCTATGGCTAATAGTAGAAATATTCGTCAGCTTACGAGAGTGGTCGAGGCCACTATAAATGAGACTGCAGGTGCCCTTAGCAATATTACAGCTGAACTTCAAGCGGATCACCTTATGACATTACAGAACTGCTTTGTTTTAGATATTATACTTACGGATAGAGGTGGGGTATGTAAATTGATCGGGTCTAGTTGCTGTGTTTTCATACCAGATAACGCCCTGACAGTGTACCAAGCCATCTTGAGGTTACATAAGTCCGCTGAGTCTATACATGTAGATGAAGGGAACTGGTCATTGATGGGATGGTTTTGGGAACTGCTGTCCAAATGGGGATGGAAGATTCTGATGTTTCTTGGTATGGCTTTAGCAATCCTTTTTTCGTGTTGCTTATGCATCCAGTGTGGTCCCGCCATTTGTGGCCTTTGTGCTAAGATCTGTGTGAGAAGACCCGTCCAGAGAGAAGTGAAGGATAATAAGATGATGTTACAGCAACATCTTGATGACCTGATGAGAATAGATATAGACCTGGATTCAGATTGACGTGAGTTTAGGTCATTGCCTACGTAATGGCAAAAGGAGGGCTGAGGTTCCGTGGTTTTCGGGACCGGACTCCATTTTGTTTGCGTTGCTCGAGACGCCATTTTATGTTGCCCTCACGTAGGCCTTGGAAGTAAACGAGCGAAAGAAGGCGCATGGGCCTCGTTGCCCATGTACATATTAACTTGCCTTTTTCGACTTGCGAGTGAACTGTAAGATGCTGACCTCGTCACCTGAAACTGACCCTTCCACAAAGCCAGTTTCTTTAACTGATCGTTGTCTGTAATTGTCAATCAATGTTCAGGATATTGTTAATTCTTAATGTTCTTGCACATATCTTATCCTACTCAACATCTGAATTGCTCTTTCCTTACGACTTTTCATTACATGGGTAGTGCTTTCAATTATGGCTTTGTCCGACTTGTGGAAATTGAATTTGGGACATTCCTAATAATTAACTTGTGGCTTGGTACGATGTAAAGTGAGCTTCTTGGAATGTAATAATGTATGTAAAATGTATTTCATTGGTCAGAATTTGCCGCAGAGGATGTGCATTCGTAATGAACTGAAATTGTACATAAAAGGTGATGTTTTGCTCTACGAAAATTGAGCAGTTTCCTGAGTTGTACACCGTGTTGTATTGCTTGGTTTACTGTTAAAAGCTGCAGCTAATAAATTTGATCTCTGACGCCACCTAGAAGTATTCCGTGTCTCTGTATGCCAAGACAGGTGAATCCGAAGACTTCGGGTGTGTCCCTGGCACCGCTGGGTTCTAAGAAAACCCGGTTCTTCAGATCTCCCTCTGGGCATAGCTGTGGCTACTTAGTGTGTTACATCAAACACACAAAGGTGATGGGAGGAATACTTGCAATAAGTCTAACCACTGATAATGTTTCTGGCTAGCATTCCAACCCATTGTTCTGTTGCCCACCAAGCCACCTCAGATTAGACACAGCCATACAATGCCTCAAGCACACAAAAGGTGATGGGAGGAATGCCTACACTCACAAGACCTATTTAGTAAGATTATGTCTTGCTTCAAGTTTTCCCCCCAATGGCAATCTGATTTTGGTGATATACATTTATGTATAACCTATATTGCATTGCATAAACCAAATATGTGTATCCACTGAAATTAATTTGCAATTTAATGTTGTGGTTCAGGTAGAAAATAGGTATCTTGACACCATCAAGGTTCTACTTCTCACGAGTCCTATTCCCTATGCCTATGCAGTAGATATAAAGGGTGAGCACTGCAGGCAATACAATAAACATACCAATAATTTTCATTTGAGCAAGACTCCACCCTTCCACCGAGGGCCTGACTGGGAACTGAAACCGGCCCTGGAAAACTGCTTGGTGGCCTCCTGAGGGGGTGCAGCCGAGCTGTTTGCAAGGGCCAGTTTCGACCGGCTATGATACCGGGGTCGATATTGTCATCTCCCAGTAACAAAAACAGCCCCCCCTGCCTCCCAGCCCAAAAACCGCCCTCCGCCCTAACTGCCCACTGGGGAAACACCTGGTATCTGCTATGGCAAGTCCAGATCTGCATTCCACCCAGGAATGTAGGCAATACACTTCCACTGTCTGGAGAAGCTGATCTAGCTCTCCATTTTGTACCATGTCAAAACAGAGGTGCCCAAAATGGATTCCCACCTCACTTTCAAATTAATACTGAGAGCCAGAGTTGAGAGGACCTCAACTCCATCATATTCAGAATCCCTTTTCAAGGTTTGCCCCAGCCATTATTTGAATCTTCTAACCCCTGAGTGGATCAGTTGTCCTTGCTGAAGTTGTGGTCTAGTGGTAGTCTAGTATTTCACAGACTGTATACCAGATTCTAATGCCTACTAAAAGCACTAAATATAGCACTATTTTACATGCAAATAATTTTGATTCTTTCCAGAGTCTTGTATCCTCATTTTGCCTGCTGTCTCAAAAAGCATCCTCTTTATTAATCAAATCTGGCATGATTTAAATTTAAAAAAAAAGTTTTCTCTCTGGGTACAACCTTCTTCAAGTCACTTGCATTTTTGACTTAATCACTATTAATTGATTTCTGCAATGTGCCCACAAGTCATGTAAAAAATCACAACTGCTCCCATTTTAAATTTCATACCCCTAACAACACCTAACCTCCTCTAGCTGATCTATTAACCCCACCAAACTGCTGCACCCCTCCACTCCAAACGATAATCAATAGCTACTATTAATATAATTTTCCACAGAAAAACTGGAGTGAATGCATGGAGTTCGAGCACAAAACATTAATCCCAAAAACTATCAGAAACAAATTACACTGGACTCACCACTAACCTTGAGTTACGGAGCAAAGTGCTACCCAGCGTAAATCAATTTAGCATCTTGTATGGGGTAGTGAGCACCATGTAATTGCAGTTGCAAGAACAATGTAGTTGAGCATAAAAAAGCCCAGAAATAGCACAGTTGGATGCAGTAATTGCCATCGCCATAGAGATTTGCAGCAGTTAGGCAATGTACATTTTCCTTATGTAGTACATCACTGCCATCCACCCTTCCCACTCTCTCCCTAATTTAGCCCTTCA
Source organism: Lissotriton helveticus (assembly GCF_964261635.1). Taxonomy (NCBI): domain Eukaryota; kingdom Metazoa; phylum Chordata; class Amphibia; order Caudata; family Salamandridae; genus Lissotriton; species Lissotriton helveticus. The sequence continues at coordinate 932,604,400 of NC_136059.1, read as the reverse complement.
TGTGATCTTTTTTGATGGGTTGAATATGTTGTTTGTTAAATAGTGTAGCCACATGTTGTTTTGATTTTTATTTATGTATAATGTTTCTAAAGCTCACAATTGTCTGTGAAGGTGCCCTGACACCAAAACCTGAGATCAAAATGCAAGTGCCTCAAATCCAATTTGAGTGAGAATAATCACGTCTTTAGCTTTTTGTTTCCTGAAAAACGTATAGTTCTGGACTGCACAGAGATCAGAAGGCAAACAAATTCAAAAGTTAGCTCCTTGATAAGCGAAGAAGCAACCACATCCACTGCCATTGCATTTTGATTCTTGGGACCAGAAAGTGAGCTGCTGAGGAGCACAGGCAACTAGAAAGAGTATATCATGTAAAGAGCTAAAGTATGAAGGAGGAATCCTTGTTTTGAAGAGTTTTGAAACAGATACGGAGGCTCTTCAAAATATGATGTTCATGAACAGGTGACCAATGAAACCTACTCAAATATTCAGAAGTAAAAATTGTCTTAAGCCGTTTAAGCAGTGCAGGGGCGTCACTAGGGGAGTGCGGGGTTGCGGACCGCACCAGGTGACACCATCACTTGGGGTGACACCTGCAGTCTTACATTCTAGACAAACTCATTCAAATCGTGCTAAAACTGAAACGTGAAGATGAGATCCATGCGTAGTTACTGTCGATGTGTGTGATAATAAATATGTGCAAAAAGGAATATGCGTGCATCACATGGCAGACGGTTGAAAACGTAATTAGAACATAGTGCGATTGCCACCGTGAACATGCATCAGTGTTCAATCAAGAGGATATAGCCCTGTTGCGGCAGGTCCTCTGTGACTTTGACTGGCAGACGGACTGGACTGCCTGAGCCATGCAGCCTTGAGCTGTAAACAGTAAACATTTTGGTGTTTTTGAAATACAGCCAGCCTGAGGTCGTCTGGCTGATCAAATAATTAAAGTGCACAATATTACAAATTCAAAATTCGCCGACCGTAGCATTCAGGATTACTGAGTTAGTTCCTAAGAAGGAAAAAAAAGGACACCTGCACTTTTTTCCTAATTAACACTGGTGCTGGGCAGAAATGGTTGGAACTGAGAGTCCATAGAGGAACAAAGCTATAAATTCAACAACCCAAAAAGAAACAAAGTTGGTGCAAAGATGTCTTCATATAACTTAATTCTGTGTCCCACATGGAACCCAACCACTTCCTCCGCATAAGGACTTTGATGATTGTCTTGTGGGTTTAACTAGCACTTCAGCTGGAATTCAGGCCAATTAATATATTGGATCATGTGTAGGTGGTGGGGGCAGAAGTTATGTGCTGTGGTAAACTTCGATCTCTGAGGAGGTCCATCATGGGGTAAGTCGTGAGGGGGTGACACCATGAGTTACTGCACTGGGTGACACCAACCCTAGTACCGCCACTGAGCAAGCGACATAATGTGGCCGTTTAAACTAGTTCCTGATAGTGTGATGTACTATTAGGATGCCCTATATACATGGCATTGGAATAATCCAAATAAATGCCAACAACCGCTTGGAGGACATTAAAATATAAGCTCTCTTCAATTGCATTCTAGAAGATGAATATTTTGCAGAGAATATTCAGAGCAGGAAATTGTTGATCTGTCCACTTAAGTGTTTGAGAGTTGCAGCAAAAACGACCTATTTTCAAAAGTGAAGAGTGCTTAAAAGTCCTAGTTTTCAAAATAGCCAATGTTGGATAAGAAAAACCCTAAATACATTCTTATATTTCACTTTTTGTAACACTGTGTGATTTTATTACCAATACCTTAGGGTCAGACTGTTTGGAAGCCCTTGTTTAGTGAGGCAGTTGTGAATGTCTGCTCTTTTATGCCGGGCTGTTTGAAGCCAGGTTTGTGAGGATGAACAAGCGTTTTGCAGTCCCAAATTACTTTATATGTATTTTTAATGGAAGGACATTTTTGGCCTATGTGCGATCGCAACGTTTTGCAAGTACCTAATTGCGACTTTTTGCAACTCACATTCAGGAAGCTGCAAAATGTGATGCACAACAGTGTGTTTGACACTGTTTGCGATTCCCAGTGGGTCACAAATGGACCTGCTTCATCAATATTCATGAGGGAGGTTGCAATTTGCGACCCATTGGTAAACACTAAATACACAGGTATGGTGGCCTGCTGGGGACAGCAGACCACCATGTCTGTGTTTGCTTCAAAATAAAGCAACATTTATTTTTAATGCAGCACGTTTTCATTGAAAGCAGATGAGCTGCATTAAAAAAAAAACATTTCAGTTTCATTTTTAAAGAGTAGGCAACCTGCTCTTTAAAACGTTTTTGCAACCATTCCCAAAAGGGCAGGGTTCCCCTGAGGACCCTTTCCCGTTTGCACTGGCTTACCACCTACTTGAAGTAGGTGGTATAATGCCAATGCTTTGCGACCTTATTTCAGACGCAAAACATTCATGCAGCCCCCTGCGACTCGCTAATAGTAAGGTAACCTTTAATACAATAAAAGCTATTGTATTGTGTTCATTTCAACATTTCAATAAGACCGAAACAGGATTGATGGGATTTCTAAAGAGAAATGTGAACAATCTATTAAGAGAACAAAACCTGGAAAATCCAGAGAGAGTGCCCAATGATTTACGTTACGTCAATGATTGAACTACTGCTGCACAGTAGTTGGCTTTGTCCAGGCTGCCAATGAATGTTGAAAAAGTCACAGTATCTGGAATTGATTAGGGATTTTTGATAATTTTCCTCTCGGATCGCTTCTAGCAAATGAACATTGCTTCTGCATAGGGCTTTCACTTCAAAGTCATCTTAATTTAGATGTATCTCTTATTCTTACTGATTTGTTTGTTGTAATGGCTATTTGTCAATAATACTTTCTTAGTATGACAGTTATTCTTTTTCACCTGATGTTTTTAAATACATGTTGCTGCTGTCTATAGGTTTGATAATTTGTGTCTACATTTTTAATAACGAAAATCTTTGCACTATAAAATAAACTTTTTAACCTGGATGGGTTGGATCTTTATTCCATACTGGAATAAACATGAATTATTTTAAAAGTTTTCAAACTGCCTCTTTTAGGAGAGAGAAGTAAATGTCCCAAGCATTTCTATCTTACTCTCTCCTCCCTTCCATAACCCCATGCTCGATTCTATGCTAATAAAAATGGCTAAGTGCATGAAATGGTTACATTTGTTGGACATTTGGATTTGTATTCCATATACAAGTATGGATGAGTAACTATGAATAACTGGGTTGTTCTCCACAAAGGTGCTCTAGTAGAAATCAGATAGACAATATGAGTTGTATGATGTCTTGAATACCCGAAGATTTAACAAATGACTGAACAACCGAAACAACACCTCACCTGCTCATATAGTTGAAAATATACCTGGCAACATGCCACCCTCCCACGCAATTGTTGGTAAACGCCTTCCCTGCTCTGTCTACATACATCTTTTTTGATATACAGTATCTGGAAACCCAACATACTCCCCCACCACCATCTGAGAAATCCATCCCCATTTCCACTCAATCTGTGTTCTCTTTTATCTAAATGAGCAAGTGGAGAACAGACACACAGTAGATATGGATGATGTAGATATCGCTGAGCTGTGTTGCACTGATTAGATTTCTCCTGTCATCCATGTCTCTGTGCAGACTCGCATATTATAGGAGAAATGCGAGTTAGAGGTGCAAGAGCACCACCCTAATTTCCCTGCCACTCTTCAATCTTTTGGTACCTGAAAGAGGCAGAGGAGAGAGCAGACCATCATTAGCCAATCTACTGCTTTGTTAGGGTCTCCAGAGACCCGGGTTAGGTGGGGGAGGACTGGGGAAGTAGGGCAAACTTTGGAGATGCCACAACAGTGTAAAACAACTTTTCTTCTTTACACTGCTCTGATGTAATAGCAGTGTATAATTGTGTTAAAATCTGTTTTTCACACTCCTAGTTTCCCATGGAATCCCTATAAAACAAGGAGATTTTTTGACACCTGAATTAATGCCTGGTATTGTGCTGCCACTAAGATCTGATTCATAAATTACTAATCACAAAGGAGTCTAGCAGAGTAATAAATTGGACACTCGCATCATAAAAAGGCCCCACTTATGCATACACATTGCAATACAACCTTAAACATGCTCACGGTACACTGGGCATGTCTACTTTGGTTGTTTGTGGAACATGCCGAGCATACTTGGCAACTTTATTAGATGCTATCCAACATACACTGGTTAATAATGACACAACACAATACACATTTTATAAGTACCATGACACTGTAAAAATATCTTCCATTCATGCGGTCCTATCCAGTTGACTCACAAGTACCAGATGTTTTTGCACCTGTAAACCTAATCCTGGGCTGGTGGACAGTCTCCTAGTATATAAACGCTAATGAGTATTTTTTTATTTGTTTTGCCTGGCTAGAACCCAAATGAAAGAACAAATACTAATGTGTTTGGTGGCCACTGGTGCAAATGAATTGTGGGTGCAGGTGAATTCATATCCTGTTTGTATGTTTGCATGTTTTACCATATGAAGGTGGGGATTAACATTTTACATGTAGAAGGAGGTCCTTAATTACTTTTTTCAGGTTTCAACAATGATGACTAGGGAGTCGCCTGTCTAACAATGGTCCTCTGGTTCCAAAGAATCTGCTAAAAGTTCAAGGCAGTGAAACATGCTAGCCTTTCGTTATGTTAGGCCCAGGCATACCTTGTTTGTAAGTCTGGCATTAGCCAATAACTTTTGATTTTACTAAAATTATACAAACAATATACTTTAGGGCCTTTCAGCCACCTTTCTTCATCCATTGGTCTGTTGTTGTGTCGTTCACAATGTGCTTCTGCCTACTACAGCACACAGTATGTGGCAGTGGGTCAGCCCACTTCAGATGCTGGCTAACTTCACTTTGAGTGACTGCATTTAGCCCTTTCATAAGGACCACATCCATGCACAAAGTAGTTTCCTTCAGTGCCAGTGTTTTTGTTTTTACTTTATAATTACTTTTGTGTTGTCTTTGCATTTAGAGCCTGATGTGATGCCATTGCGGGGAATGAGATTTCGATATCAACTTATGATTGTGATAAATTTAATAAAGAATCCCATTCATCTGTTTGGACCGCTCGTATCTGTCATTGAGGAAAGGACCACCCTCGCATTTGTTAGATATACCCCATTAACTGACGCCACTCTGAAGAACCACTTACAACTGATAGAGTTTAAGGGTTTTATATAGAATTAATTTGAATGCGATACAATCCACTCAAGATAAAATCTCCAAATATACAAAATACAAATCGGTTACAATATCAGCCACTTAAGCTTCGGTGTGAAGTGGTTTCTTCCGCGTCATCTGTAATAAGATAAAGAAATCATCAAATTAATCTATCCCTATTCTATGCTATGTGACAACCCTACTTCGCAAATTTCTTCCCTAAAAAGGTGCCAGCAGTTTGACTCCCAAAGAAGTTCAAACTCTCTTAGCCTCTAAAGGAATCCTTAAGTTTCAGAAGCAGTACCCTATCTGCCTACCCATTCGATCTCACTAAGGGTCCTCGGCCTACTGCTCCCTTGCGCTCTGATATCTCAGCGCATCTGCTCAATGCATCTACCTTCGCCCTTGCTCTGAGCAATTCGTCTCGCTGTTCCTAATCTCCCAATTGCTCATCGCTAATGGTTCTATTCTCACTAATGATTCCGCCCTCCTCCCCGGGGTGCTGTCCCTAATATACACAATCACAGTGTGGGTAGAACGCCCCTTGACGCCCACCACGGACTTTCCCCGATGATGTCAGCTTCTAGCTTCGTCCATTGCTTCATCTCTTTCGTCGTCCGTTAAGCTGACCTTTCTCCTTTAGATGTCATCTTCATCTTCTTATTGGTGACTTCATTCAAATTTACAATTGACATTTCAGAGCACAAGTCAACATCGTCAACAGAACTTTAAACTACGACTGTGATGTTGACCCTTCTAGGTCCTGTGAATGGACTTCTCAAAACAAGTTTCGAATTCTTAACGCTTCTCATCACGTTCAGGTCATAAACCTTGTCCAGCGTTGTCACCTTAAATCTAACAAGTGCTAGACTTCTTGGCTCTCATGTCCACATCAAGCTATTTACAACTCCTGTAAGTCCACTAAATTATATACATCGGACTGTACTCCTGCTAACCCTTGGTCAGTCTGGTTAGAATCACAAATGACCTAAACCTTTCTAACATTCCTACAAAAAGTCTTTTACACAATACAACCTCTAACACACATTTATATATTCATTTTTAGCAAAAGTCTTGATTATACTCGAATACAATTTACATAGAATATAACTACGTAGAGTATAACTTTATATTCTCATTCGCTATCTCGTGTTATATATGTTCTACACATTTCCTTACGTTTCATTTATCGCTGTTTCTCTATTTAAAGATTCACACGTACATGAATTCTACTTTGCACGTTCTACATTTCGTAAACATTTCTACACATTTCTACATCAGCCCACTACGTATACGGGCCTTCTAAATCTAACACATATTCTAAAGTGAATACAGTTACATTTTCTATATTGCTTCAGATTATATTGGTTATCTATATGCTATAAGTGTCACTTCACATTACGATATACATTTCGTTCCTACGTTATTCAATGTGCTTGTAAATATGCCCTATACATACTTTTTATTCAAATTTGCGCTCTCTCAGTCCCCCCTTTGATGACTTCTAGGAGTCATCACTAAATGCAATTTGAATAATATCTCTAAACAGAACTAGTTACGGTATTCCCTCTTTTCATCGTTTCAAGAGCTCTTAAGCTTTTGTACTGTTGATCTTGTAAAGCAGCTAGTCTCCTTTCTTGGTCTCTCATCGATCTTTGTAACTGGTTCGACCTGTACCATTTATACAATTTTACTAATCCTAATAATGTAATTATGCAAATTAATATTATTAATACAGGCTTCAAAATATACCAAACTATACCTTTGCCTAGATTGGCAAACCAACTTCCAACCTTTCCCACTCCATTTCCTACTTTTTCCCAAACATTTATTTTTGATAAATCTTCAATTTCTTGATGAATCTGTGTAATGTTCTGTATGACTTTCTCAAGTGGTTTTGAATTATCAGGAATATAAGTACAACATTCCTGAACTTTCAAAACTTTACAAACTCCGCCTTCTTTTGCTAATATCACATCTAAAGCAAGCCTGTTCTGTAAAACCATTGCTCTAATCGACTGCATCTCACCTTCTACTAACATCAATGATTTTGCAGTACTGGCCGACAACCTATCCACAACTGTTGCTAACCTTCTAATTTTGACGTCGTTAAGAACCAAACCTAACAATGGAAACATTGCTCCAAATACATCTCCTACTACTTCTGCATCTCCTACTTCCCTTTTCATTTTCCTCGAAGTCTTTCCTTCTATGATTGCTAAATCCTTTGCATGATATATTTTGGGGAAGACAATTGCCAAGTAACACGAACCGTACCAATTGTCAGGTAGTTTTACATAGGCATTTCTCCCACATACAAAATACACATTCGGAATAGCTTGCATTCCTTTCATAAAATCTTTCGTGTAGTACTCTAATTTAAAAGAGTGCTCGCAATTAACTTCACCTACAAACTCACTCTCATAATACGTTTTGCTTCGAGCTAAACATAACTTTCCCTTTTGCGTTCTATCCAACGCTATTGGACCATTGCTACCTTTCTTTTTATGTAGCTTCTCTTCTTCAGTCCAATCTGTTTTCCATTGTCCTGACATTTTCAGAATTTTCTGCCGTCTGCATCGATCATCTACTTGTGCTATAAACCTTTTCTCTACCTCTGTTACTTTGCAAGTCAGATTATTTCTACGCGCATATGATGTATCTAATGTGTCCCAAGGAAGAAAGAATTTAGCTAGTCTATCCTCCTTTTTGTAGTAGTCCCACTTGTTCATCTGCTTATAATTCGGAACTTCAGGCAGTACCGAATCATAATTTGAAAAGTAGTACTCAAACCCTTCTCTACCATAAAATATACTGAGCAGTAAACTACATGTTATCCCATAAGTCAATGGGAGATGGTGATATCTAATGCCTTCGTCTACAGAAACCGGCAATTGCATACAAACGTAGCAATCTTTGGCCTCCATGGCATTGATATATTCATACAATAATTTGGCATATGCATTTGACCTAAAGTTTCCTTGTGACTCGTCTATGTGTAATTCACGAGCTTCCTCTGCAAGTAACGCCTTTTCATGCGTAACAGTGCTCTCCTCCTTCCTTCCCACAAGAGCAGGTTTCAAGGTCGTTACAACTTTTACATTCGCTATTCTTTTATCATTCTCATGTCCTGTCATGTAAGATATCGTTACTACTATGATTATGAGGAATATCACTATTGCTATAAGTGTACCTACTATACATCTAGCCTTTCTGTTTGGGTTGCCGTTCTCCATGTCATCAAACAGCGTACCTTGTTCTCTAGCGAAAATTCTCTTTTCCAGTCTTTGGTTGCTTGTTTGCTTTCACAGTTTTTAAAGTACTTTTTATCAACAGGTATCTTTTTCACCACAATATCTTTTCTCTTCTTTGCAGCAGACAACCCTAGCCCTTCTCCGTCCCCTAAATGTAATCCCTAATTTTATTCTTCTTTCCACTCGGTGCTAGGTTATCTTCTTCTTTATAACAATCGTACAAAAGTCCTTAAGCATCAACAATTATTTTCGGTCCTGCAGCTTTCACAACAATTATTAATAGTTCAAAGCGAATAACTTTTTCTTCTTCTTCTGACATTTGCTGACCAACTGTTGGGAATTGTAATCTTTTTAGCACTAAATCTTGGATTTTACTCAGACATGGGGGTATGGGAAGTGTGAAAGTCAGTAACCCCTCAGTCTCGAGTCCAGGCGCCAACATCCATATCTCCACTGCCACAAATGGATCGAGATCGATTACTTTCACGCTCTTCACTCTCCCAGATTTCTGTCCCCAATACATCTGCTAGATAAGTCCACTCTGGGGTGGCGTACCTTCTGCAGGGCACACGTACCCTTCTCGATCTTCGTGGACTCTCAGTTCCTGAATCTGTCGTCTCTTCCTCCTGATCCGATTCTTCAGCGATCGGGACAAGAGTTCTTTTCTTTTCCCTTTCCGAACTTGGCCCTTTTCTTCTCTCTGGCCAACTGGCTTCGTCACTTTCCGTCTTTCCGCTCCTTGTTCCAGGACCCGTCTCTTGGTCACTCTCCGTTTGCTCAATATCTGTGTCGGACTCCCAATTACTTTCTTCTCCTGAGGCGACTTCGGTCCCACTAGTGTCCTGACCTTCGTCGTCCTGTTCCAACACAGTTCCAGCTTCTTCGATCACCTCTACAGCTTGGCTTTCCCCCTCTATGGCTTCTCCGCTTCCCGCCGGATTCTCATCCGAGAGAGGAGCTATATCTTCTAGAGGTGTTGGCACTCTTCGGGTGTGTGAGGCATGTATCCAGTTTGGCAGACCTCCACACTTCACTGCGGTATTCGTGACAAGTATGACTTGAAATGGTCCCCTCCAACGCACGTCTAAGCAGTTCTTCCTGACATGCTTCTTCACCAGGACCCAGTCTCCTGGACTCAGGTCGTGGCACAAATCTTGTACTGATGGAACCTCTGCAGCCTGGACCTGGAGGGACACAGAATTTACGGCATCAGATAGTCCCTTACAGTAGTCCAAGATCAAATCGTCTGTGATATTCACTAGCGCTGCAGTCGGAACCGATGGCAATCTCATAGCTCTCCCCATTAGCACTTCATGTGGAGAGAGGCCTGTTCTTCTATCAGGTGTGCTACGTATGCTCATAAGAACTGCTGGAAGTGCGTCAGGCCAACTCAGGGATGTCGATGAACAAACTTTAGCCAGTCTGGACTTGATAGTACTGTTAATTTGCTCTACGATCCCTGAAGCTTCTGGTCGATAGCTGCAATGTAACTTTTGATCGATATTTAAAGCCAAACACAGCATCTTCACCACTTCACTATTGAAATGAGTTCCTCTGTCCGATTCCAAAGAGGATGGCACCCCAAACCTCGGTATTAACTCTCTAAGTAACAATTTTGCCACTGTAAGTGTATCGCACCTACGTGTAGGGTAAGCCTCAACCCATCTAGAAAATATGCAGACGATCACTAACACGTATCTGAGTCTGTTGCATGGAGGCATTTCTATGAAGTCAATCTGCATCCTATTGAAAGGCCCCCCAGACCTTCCTATGTGACTCAAGGTAACTGGTGTTCTCTTTCCCACATTTAGTTGCTGACAGATCATACATCGCTGACACACTGCTTCTGCCGCTACTCTAAACTTAGGATTGAACCACGTTTGTCTGAATACTCTCACCATAGCATCTCTCCCTATATGTGCTGATCCATGCAATTTCCTTGCCATTGGACTAACAAGCTCATTTGGTAATACTGCTCTTCCGTCGGCAGAAACCCAGAAATTCATCTCACTTTTTCCACACCCTGCTGTTTCCCAGCTCTTTTTCTCATCAATAGGTGCATTTTCCTGTACAACTCTCAATTCATCCCATGTATCTACAGTGTCTAACAACATGGTCAATTCAGTTCTTTCCTGGATTCCCCCCACTTTTGCATCAGTGTGAGAATATCCCTGCTCTGCGCAATAACGCGCTACTTCATCTGCGTATTTATTTCCTAGTGATACAAAATCCACATTTTTTGTATGCGCTACACATTTGACCACTGCTATGGCCATAGGTTTTTGCAAAGCCTCTAACAGTAGTTTCACGAATTCTCCATTCCTAATGGGAGAACCCGAGGAGGTCATATAACCTCTTTGAGACCATAACTGCCCGTAATCATGAACTACGCCGAAACCATATTGGCTATCGGTGTATATAGTGACTCGAAGTCTGTCGCCTGCTAGGCAAGCACGAGTCAAAGCCACAATTTCAGCTACCTGTGCGGAGTGTACTCCTTCCAGGCAAGCGGCTTCTATAACTCTGGTAATCGTGCATACTGCATAAGCGGCTCTCAGCTGACCGACATCGTTTCTTATACATGAGCCATCGACGAAGAGAATTTCATCTGGGTCTGTCAATGGCTCATCTACGATATCAGGTCTCGGTTTGGTACATAGCTCAGTCACATCGAGGCAGTCATGCTCTGTACAAATTTCATCGTCCACTTCATTCGGAAGTGGCATCAAGGTTGCAGGATTCAAGACAGAGCATCTCTTTAGGGTTACATTCTCGGCGGCCAATATAACCTGCTCGTAGCGTGTAAGCCTGCTATTCGTCAGATGCTGAGTCTTAGTCCTGGTCATTAACAGTTCTACAGAATGTGGTACATATACTTCTAACTGGTGACCCATAACTACGCTTTCAGATCGTTCAATGCTGACACCCGTTGCAGCTACGGATTTGAGACATCCGGGCAACGCTGCGGCTACTGGATCTAATGTAGCCGAAAAGTACGCCACTGGCCTGCGCGCATCTCCGTGGACCTGTGCTAATACCGCTAACGCGCATCCCTCTCTCTCGCAGCAGTAAAGCAAAAAAGGTTTAGTGTAATCTGGCATTCCTAAAGCCGGGGCACGACATAAGTCCTCCCTCAGCTGCAAAAACGCCATCAAACAATTTTTGTCCCATGGTACCGGATCACTTACTCCTTTGTGCGTCAGTTGCAATAATGGTTTAGCCTTCAGTGAAAAGTTTGCTATCCACTGTCGACAATAACCGACCATGCCTAGAAACATCCTGACTTCTCTTTGTGTCGTAGGCGCGTTCATTTTCATAATCGCCTCTATTCTGTCTGGAGACACCTTCCGCTTTCCCTTTTCAATCCTATGGCCTAAGTATTGCACCTCAGTCTTACAATATTGCAATTTACTTGGAGACACCTTGTGTCCATTCTCGGCCAAGTGATTTAACAAGGTGATGGTGTCTTCTCTGCAAGTTTCCTCAGTTTCTGACGCAACTAGGAGGTCGTCTATGTACTGGACCAGAACTGAATTCTTGGGCAGTACCAGACTCTCAAGATTTCGTTTCAATAACTGGTTAAAGATCGATGGGCTCTCTGTATACCCCTGAGGGATACAACACCATGTTAAGACTCGATCTTCCAGCTTGAAAGCGAAAAGATACTGGCTCTCCTCATCTAACGGTATCGAAAAGAAAGCCTGACACAAATCTATCACGGTAAACCATTCAGCTTGGAATGGTATCTGAAATAATATCACTGATGGATTCGGTACCACTGGACAACATGAGACAACAATGTTATTAATCTTTCGAAGATCCTGCACTATTCTGTATTTTCCACTAGGCTTCTGCAAACCCATGATCGGGGAGTTACATGGACTTCCCACGATCTCCTTCAGAATTCCCTGCTTAATCATGGATTCGATCACAGGCTTGATCCCTGCAATTGTCTCTGGCGTTAGCTTATACTGTGGCGTTCTTGGATACTCAGCATGGGGTCTTACCAAGATTTTTACCGGTTCCACTCCTTTAATCAGTCCTATTTCTTCCCCAGTAAAATCCCATACCTCAGCTGAAACTCTCTCCCTCAAGTCCTGCGGAAGTTCCTCCACTGTTAAGGTAGGATATAATTCCACACACTCTTTTGAGTTTACTACTTTAAAATCAGCATCCTCATCCTTGGTCTGCACTTCTACTCCTTCAGGTGTGCAATGTATCGTGCAATTCAGCTTGCACAGCAAGTCTCTCCCTAATAAGCACACAGGACTAGAATCGCAAATTACAAACTGATGTTCGTCACTGTAATTCCCTATCCTTACTGACACTGGTTCGGTCAAGGGATTTGTCATCCTTTTATTCGCGACTCCTACCACCTGAATTGTTTCTCCTGATATTGGCAGACCTGGGACCACCGCAGATCTTAATGTGGATCGAGTGGCTCCCGTATCTACCAAGAAGGTTGTAGGACATCCCGCTATTTCAGCCTCTACGTATGGTCCTCTCTGATCTACTTCCAAAGCGGCTCCTAGCGTACAATCTTCCTCCCTATTCGCCCGCTGCCCTGTAAGAGGATCAACGTAGTAGCATTCCTCTCCTCCTACAAACAATGGCATCTGTCTGTAGGTTTTCCCTCCGTTTGAGATGCGAGGTGGTTGAGGAAACGGGGCTCGAGGAGTCTGAGTCCCTCCTTTGACAAACTTGCCCTTCGGGACTGTGGCTCCCTTAACCACGTTATTCTGAACCTCTTCCTCCTCCTGTTCAAGATCCCCTGACTCAACATTGTAAGGACACTCGCGTCGCCAGTGTCCCACCTCGTTACACTGATGGCATCTCGTCGTCTTTTTCAGTGTCGCGATGTCCACTCTCGGTCTCGGTCTTTCTCCCTCATCTCTGCTTTGATTATTCTGTTTCTTTGACTGCGTTCCTGTTCCCTGCTGCCACGGTTTATCCTTTCCAGCAGCTTGCATTTGCACTAGCATTAACTTTTCTTTAAGCTTCTTTGCCTTAGAGTCTATCTCGTCACTACAGTACCTTGCATACCTCAGAATTTCATCCAAAGGCTTATTCTGCCAACAGATCAGATGCTGCTGGATCATTAGACATATTTCTGGTCTTAATCCGAGGACAAACTTCGAAACAAACTGTCCTATGTCCTTGGGATCCATCACATCTAACCCGCTGTACTGCTTGAATGCTTTCAGTAATCTCTCATAGAACTCATGAACTGTCTCCTTCGGCTCCTGAGTAGTTCGATCTATCTTTACCCAGTCTATGTCTTGCACCGGCACTTTCTCTTTTAGCCATGTTATTACTCTCTCGTAATTTTCCATGACTCTGCCTGATGGACCATTCGTCCGGGTATCTCTCGGGGGCTCGCAAGTAGGCCATCCAACACTGAGCTTGCACGCCGTCCACAAATCTCCGGGTACTACGATATCGAACAGTGTGTTCAAATCGATCCACAGTACCTTCGAGATCTTCACGAATCTCTCTACCTGCTTGTACCACTCGACGGGATTATCTCTAAGTTTTGGGAAAGAATTGGTAAATGCCGCCAAATCCCCCCTACTCCAGGGCACATGAACGTAGCTTCCATTCGCGATTTCTCGCAAAGGGAAGGCTTCCATTCGCATCAAGTCTGCGTCCTGGGACTTCTCAAGCACACTCCGTCTAACGGAGCCCTTTCTGGACCATCTTTCCTCCCATCTATCTAGTTCTCTCCATATTCTGATACTTACAATCAATTCCCTTATGTGTACCTTCAGCGCGATCGTTCTACGGTCATCCAAGTCCTGATCCGTGCAAGTTAGCCTATGGTTACTCTGTAAAGCTTTAGTTCGTGACAGGTCTACCATGTACCTATTTGCTAAATTAGATAAGTTCTCATGAGCTGACCTCGCTCTCCGAGTAATATCTTTGGATATGAACAGTATCTCATCTGGTGTATACGAAGCTAATCTCTCTAATGAAACTGTACCTTTCTTGAAAAACCTTTATTTCGGTAAAAGTATTACCATAAAAGACAGTCACATTACACATATGTTAAAATGAGTTGTACAGTGAATATAAAACACATACAAAATGCATAAAACCATTGCTGGAAAAAAAACTACATATAGTACCACAGAACCATATTCAGCCCCCAGTTTTAGAGATATTTCCTTCTGGTGAACCAAAAGGCGCCCAGGTATTTGGCCATTGCAAATACAATTTGATGGGACATATCAGTTTTTAGAACTCTGTAAGCCTGCAAGCATTTGTAGAATCCCAAGTTCCTACATATGGGGAGAATCCAGTGTCTGCGAATCCCCTGGTAGGCAGGACAAAAGAAAAGAATGTGAAGCTCGCTTTCATCGGTAGATCTGCATGCAGGGCATATACTGCTAGAATCATGGTTCCATTTGGCCGTAAAAGATTTAATTGGAAGGGAGCCATGCCTCCATTGAAGATATAACTTCCTCAGTATGTTAGGATAAATTTTATCTAGAGTCAGTTCCATATTGTAATTCGCTTTATGGGAGAAAAAGGACTCTGTCAAGGACCCAGGATCTAAATGGTTGAGAGTCTGTGAGAGTTTAAATTCTCGATAGGACCTGGCTAGATCTTTTTTAGAGAGGGTTTGGCACTCGATCTGGGGGTCGAACCACATGCCTGAGAAACCTGCAGCCACCAGTTCGTGCTTAATATGGACGAGCCATTTGATTTTTCCTGCGCCTGGTATGGCTAGGATCTCTCGTAAGCCTTCTCTGTAGCTATCCAACTCAGGGGTTGACCATAGCCTAAGCCAAAAAGCCAGCGGGCGTAAAGCTAGCTCCTCGTTGAGTGGTCGTAAGCCAAGGTCCATCCTCAGGGGGACAAGAGGGGTGCTCAGTGGTAACCCTACAAGGTTACGAATGAATCTGTTTTCCACCATCAGTAGTTTGGATGTATTTACGTGGCCCCAGAGTTCAGATCCATAGACGGCGGCCCCCTTAGCCTGGGATTTGTAGATCTGTAGTGGGGGGCCGATCGGCCTGACCGCGGATTTATTATTTGCCATGAGCTTCATTACACCTCCCGAATGCTGGGTCAGTTTCAGTGCCGCTTTTTCCAGGTGGGAGCTCCAGGTAAATTTATCGTTCACAATGATTCCTAGGTATTCAAAGGTTTTTACCCTTTCTAGTTTGGTGTGTAAGATGCTGGGACGAAAATGAAATTTCTGTGGTGGGTTGAAGACCATGAATTTAGTCTTTGTTGCGTTGATTTCTAGCCCATGAGTTCCACAGAAGTCCACAAAGCCATCAAGGGTACACTGAATACCTTTTGCCGACTTTGATAGAAGCAGTGTGTCGTCGGCGAACATGATGGCTGGCACCCTCTCGGAGGCCAATTTCGGTGCATCGGAGTTAGTTACGCCTGCTAAATGGGCAATTACCCCATTGACGTAGAGGCAAAACAGGGTTGGTGCGAGGACGCATCCCTGCCTCACCCCCCTGCCAACGGGGAACTTCGCAGACAGTTCTCCCATCCTGCCACATCTAACCTGGGCATAATTCTTAGAGTGGAGGCGTATTATCATTTTCAGGAGACCATCAGGGACCCCCAAATTGTCAAGGACCTCCCACAACTTGTTCCTTGGTACCAGGTCGAACGCTGCCCTTAGGTCCACAAATACCGTGTAGAGGCTGCCACCCTCTAGTAGTACTGTTTTCCAGTGTATCATGGACAGACGGAAGGCCTGGTCCACTGTGGAGACCTTTTCCCTGAAACCTGCCTGGAAGGGACTCAAGATGTTATAGTCTCTGATCCACTCGTGTAGGCGATTAAGCAAAAGTTTCGAAAAGAGTTTCTGAGAAACATCAATTAGGCTTATGGGCCTATAATTTGTAGGGAGCAGGGGCGAACCCTTTTTAAAAATTGGCACGATTTCAGCCCCTGGCCAGGTGGATGGAATTGGCAGGCCCTTCAGGATAGCATTAAATAGTACCCCTAGGTAAGGGGCCCAAACACTGGGTTCATGTTTATAGAGATCTCCTGGTAGCCTGTCTAGGCCCGGCGCCTTACCAGCAGACAGGGAGGAAATTGCCAGTGTGATTTCTTCTAAAGTGAAGCCCTCGATCCCAGTTGTCCAGTTTGTAGCGACAGAGGACTCTCCACCATATTTGCTACTTCCATTGTCGCTGTTATGTGGGATGTATAAATTTTTGAAATGTTCCTCCCAGACCGAAGGTGCAATACAAGCCTCGACAGCTGCAAGGGGTTCGGGCGAGCCATGCCTAACAATATGCCAGAATGTCCGCGAATCTTGGTAGGCGAGGGCAGCTGTGATCTTTGTCCAATTCTCCTCGTCCCATTCTATTTTTGCGGTGTTGAGGGCAGATTTATAGAAAAGGCGTTTCTCCCTGATTTCAGCTGGAGATTCTCGAGCTTTCAGTGATTCGAGAAGGAGAGTTTTCGCTTGTCTGCAGGAGGAGTTATACCAAGTCGCTCTTCTCTTTTTGGGTTTGCGAGGCCTGGCCACTGGGTTCAGTGTGTCTGCAAGGATGATGCATAGCTCTGAGTGGATGTTCCCGAGTGCAGCCAGGTGAACCTGAGGGTCCAGGCTACTCGTGGTATTAGTCTCTGATTCGCCCCCCAATGAGTTCAGACAGCACTCTACTTCTTCCAGGGCAGGTACGGTTAGAGCATGGAGTCTTTCAATGTTGGAAGGGTTTTCCAGCAGTTTGGACCATTTGATTTTGCGTCTGTTGCTAGTTAGCACTAGGTCGGACTGGGGTGGTGCTTTAGGATCTACCTCTTCTAGCTGACGGTAGGGGGTCTCGAACTTTAGTGTGAGCAAATTGTGATCACTGTCATATCTAGGGATGATTCTAAAGTCTTGTACCCTCTTCCAGTCTCTGGTAGGTATCATTATATAATCAATCCTTGATTCGTGTCCCAGCCTATTAAAGGTGTTTTTAGGGGGAATATCACCCTTCATCCGGCCATTGCATGCCCTAAGAGAGTGACTGAGTGTGAGGGACATTATCTGGATGGCAAGGGGGAGCATGTCTTTGTGGCTACATCTGCCAGGGAGGGAATATCCCACAGTTCATCCTCCTCGGCAGATATACCTTCCACGTAGGCGGGGAGTGGTTCAAATTGATTGTTAAAGTCACCACCTATTATTAGAGGGGATGAAAAGTTGTGTGTATCAAGGAAGTATGCTAGGTCTTCCACTGTACCTGATATTGCAGCAACCCCTACTGGCCTTGAATAAAGATTTATCACTACCAGTTTCCCTCCGCATGGCCAATCCAGGGCGACACATTGGAAATCACAAGAATTGGTTTCCATAGATGTGGCCCTGCATGCCAGGTGGGACCCCACCCAGGTTGAAAGACCTCCTGAGGGGCGGCCTTTGCCCCCCCATTTTGCTTCGATACTAAAGGTCGCAAATCCCTGAGGGATAGGTTGTTCTCTAGCCCAGGTTTCTTGTAAGAGGCAGATGTCATAGCTCTCTACTAAGTCTCTCCAGTCAGGGGTGTCTAGTTTATTTGCAAGCCCAGCCACGTTCCAGGATAGAATAGAAAGTGTGCCGTGAGTCTCCATTGTACTTCTGGTATTTGATGTTCCCCGGTGCCCTGGTGCTACTAGTTTCCCACACTGGTTGGGTGGGGCAGTATAAAGTAGAGCACTGTTTGGTGTGTGGCTCTGTGGAATGGGGAGTTTAATACTCAGCCCCTGATTGAGGTCAGCAATTTCGCCCATAGCAGAGCAATTAGTATAACTCACTGCCCCTAGGCTAGGGTCACTTGGCACTGTGTGTAGTGGTGTTGATGGGGGAGAGCCGATCGTAGGTGTGTCTAAAGTACTGGTTGTTGGTACATTGTCTGGAGAGTGAATGTGGTTGCTAGTTTGTATGGGTGAGGGAGTTGTAATGTTTGGTGGATATGTAAGTCAATCGACCTCCTCGAGACACCCATATCTATTGGATGTCGGAATCCCATTCCAACCTCCAGGGGTATCTGCCCACCAGTTGCTTTGTGCTCCCCAAGTGTGTTTCCTCGAATGCATCCTACTCCAGTTCCCACCCTGAGCTATTGGGGGACATGGTGGGTAGAAAAAGGTAAGTGGTCTTGCTATTATTGTTGTCGATGAGCTATGATTGATCCATGAGTAAATGGCGTGAGCGGTATTAGAGTCCTCAAAGGTGAGTATCACACAGTCTCCAGGGGTGGTCTTTTGTGTAGTCCCTACCCAGGGTACCCTCCGTACCATGAGGATTTTGCTCCTTAAATGGTTGGGGATCGGTTTGTTGGTTTCCAACCAGTGGATCACCTTGTTCTTGAGAGAGTCAAAATTTTCGTGCTGATTATATACCAGTTCAGTTACCCCAGTTAGCACCACAACATAGGGGCTAACCTCTGGGGGGAGATCTACAAATCCCCTTGATCGAATAAAACTGGTGCTCGCTCTCTGCGATGTTGGAGGATTAGTGCTCTGGCCATTAAGTCTAACATTAGAGTGCTCAGTCGGTACAGATGTACTTAGGGCAGGTGCAGCTGAGGTAGATGATATTACCCCACTAGGAGGATTGGTGACACTAGCCTTAGTTCGGGGTTTCGGTGTGGGTTTAACCTTGGGTATAGTATTAGAAATGTTAGGGGAAGAGCTTGCGGTAGTTGGAAGTATGTTAGTCGAGCCTGGTCTCTTAGCTTTGGGGGGAGGCCGCGAGATTACTGCTGCTTCAGTGGTAGAGTCCAAATTTACGGCTGGGGGAAGGTTTGTAGTTGTACATGTGGAATTAGAATTCTGCATAGTGACAGTTGCCAGGTTTATTATACTTTTTTCGATTTCTAGAAGCTGTGTCTCTAAATGTGTGAATCTCTTTTCTATTGGGGTGAGTAGTTTTTTTAATGTTTCCCAAACAATAGTAAGAAATTCAACATCCTTCCCTTTGATGGAACATAGGGGGATACCTGCAGCATCGCTTTCTATGGTGAGATCGTTGTTTTCCTGTATAATTGCTGTGTGGGGGGAGATGCCTTCTCTGCATGCTGTTTGAGTTAAGAATTGCAGTGTTGGCGATTTGTCAGGGGGAGGTGCCTTGGTTGGTAGCTGCGACTTAGCTACTTTGGCCTTTTTTCTGGAGTATGCCGAAATAGGGTTGCGTTTCCTTTTATTATGTGTGTGCTTTTGTCCTTTAAATAGGCTACCATCCTTATCATGTTGGGCAAGGGAGGGTTCAGGTGTTGGAGGAACACCCTCAGCACAGCCTTCTTTTTGATCTACATTCTCACCCAATAGGGTGGGTGGAGGGGAGATTGGTTTGTCTAAGTGGTTCCCCTGTGATAAGGGTAATCTTGCTACTTTTATATCGTGAATATCAGCATTGGTAACGATCAGAGTAGGTAGAGGACCTAGCGGACGTTCAGGAGTTTTTGCACAGGCAATATGGCCAAGGGAGGATTTTTTAGCAGCAGTCAACTCCACTGAGAGTCGTCTAGCAGCGTCAAGTTCTAGTGACACCCTGTGTTGCATCTTGGATATTTCATTATCAATTGCGGTGTGGGTCCTGGTGATGAATTCGTCCAGTGTGCCATTTTTTAATTTTGATTTGGCTGCTCTGTCTCTAAACTCTCGGGTAGCCATGCTAGGTTGGAGTTCGGAGGTCGACTCGAACATTAAAATAGGGTGGCCCAGCCCAGTCTCTAACAGCCTCTAACGGCCTAGAACGGCCCTGTCTTTGCCCAGTCTTAGCCCGGGCTGCGTCCCGCGCTGCGGGAGTGCGGTAATGTTTTATAGGTGGTGGTTTGGGCGGGGGGGCGGGCCAGCAGGGAGAGCGGACCGGAAGCTCTTCCTTGGTCTCGCAGGGACTTCTGGGAAATGAAGTCCCTGCACGCTCGCAGCCCCGCTGGTGCCTCGCGCCCCTTACCGCCTTGCCGCCACGGACCTTCCAAGTGCTCCGACAAGCTGCACACACCGGGGCTCACCAGCGAAGCGGCACCCGCGGAGCGGGTGCGGCAAGGAGTGGATTTGGGCGCTGGGAGCCTCGTGTGCAGAGAGAGCGCGCTGGTGCAGTGGATTGCCTCCTTCACAGACCCTCCTTCAAACAGTAGGTGTCCCTCGAGTTGGGAAGTGCAAATGCGCTTTTTAAAAGTCCTTCGGTGGGCGGGGGGCGGGCCAGCAGGGAGAGCGGACCGGAAGCTCTTCCTTGGTCTCGCAGGGACTTCTGGGAAATGAAGTCCCTGCACGCTCGCAGCCCCGCTGGTGCCTCGCGCCCCTTACCGCCTTGCCGCCACGGACCTTCCAAGTGCTCCGACAAGCTGCACACACCGGGGCTCACCAGCGAAGCGGCACCCGCGGAGCGGGTGCGGCAAGGAGTGGATTTGGGCGCTGGGAGCCTCGTGTGCAGAGAGAGCGCGCTGGTGCAGTGGATTGCCTCCTTCACAGACCCTCCTTCAAACAGTAGGTGTCCCTCCTGTACCATCAATCAATTCATCCAGATCTGTCTTCAAACTCATCACGTCAAGCCATTTTGCTTTTATTTCCGCTTTTAGCATCTCAGTTCTATGTTCTTCTCTCATGTCCCTCTCACCTCCACTATGCGCCCTACGCCTGAGCACAGGTGAGTTATGAGGGGACTTCCTTTCTTCTCTTCGTTCCCACCCCTCTAGATCCCAAGCCTTTCCATCTTCGCGTGGGGTATGGTGGAATAATGCTCCGTCCCCCAACCCTATGTTCCGACTTTTCGGCTCGGTTTCTCCAGATGTGGGATAGGATCCACCGTTCGGTTCTAGCCCATTATAACTTGCTTGTTGTCTGGTGTCGCTTAATAGCCGATAGGTTCCGTCACGACCCTCCATGTTCCCGTGATCTCTTTCGCGATCACCGGATGGATGGCGAGACGTTTCGCAACTTCCTATGTTCTCCTGACTCCGTCCACTATCACCGGATGCATGTCGAGGCGCTTCGCGACTCTCCATGTTCCCGTGACTCCAATGTCTTACATTCTCACCTGGGGCATGATGTGTGCACCTAAAGGTATTCTGGTACTCCTGTGTCCTACGTTCCCCTTCACTGAAGGTGACGTGAGGCACTTCGCTATACCCTGCACTTCTGTCTTCGCCCGTTAGCCTATCGCTGTTATCGGTAGGATAAATATCTCTTCTGCTCTCTTGGCTTCCTCTCTCCCATTCGGGGCTGCTTTCGCCCGCTCCACAATGAGAGAGAATCCTGCTCCCCTGCTCTCTCCACTCGGATCCCGTTTCTAAACTTTTATTCCGAGCCTCTCCGGCAGCGTCCCATTCTCTCAGGTATTCCCTTAATTCCTTATGGGTTTCCGGTTTAGGACCCCTCAAATCCATTGGTCCTCTTCGACCTCCCTGTTCTACCCTGGGACCTATTGCGGAATCTAATGGGGTACTCCGACTTATTGGTGCTCGTATTTGTCTGTGGGGATTCATTGTGGCCTTCCTATTCTCCCCTTCTGTTCTTTCATTTTCCCATCGTGCCTGTTCCTCCTGCTGGACCCCTTCCGGGTTGTAGATAGACACAATAGGGCCTATGGTGACCGGGACTTGCAAAGCATCCGGCATTTGATATATCCTAGCGCATTGCGTCTCCGGCACCTTCTGGACCACAAGTCTTCCCACTACTCTCTGTTCAGAACTAGTTTGGGGTATTTCCTCAGTCCTATTAACGTCCCATTCTGTTACCGGGATCGACTTATACTCCCCCCACCTAGCTCCGTCCGTTTGCGGTAATATGGGGCTCGCAAGTTCCCCGCTATATGGAGGTGGTCTGTCTATCAATAGCCTCTCTATCAGATCCTCCTCCATCTCGCTTTCCTCATCTTCCTGTTCTATAGGTTTCCGTTCACCCGTAACATCCAACATCGGGTACAGTTTCTCTGCTTCTATCTTCTGCACCCTCCATTTCTTTGCTTCATCGTCCCATTTAGCATCCTGTACTGCTTTTACCGATCTTCTCACTCTTTCTTGTCGCCTCTTTACGCCCCTTTCGTGTGCTGTTCTAAACCACACACCAAGAGCTTCAAATTGTGTTGGCCTCGGTAAAGGTCTCATTGAAAGCATCGTTGCCTTCAATTGGTTCAACACTTCTAATTTAAACGTTCCAAATCTTGGAAACGCCAGTTCTTTTTGCCCTTCAGTTATCCTGTGCCACTCGGAAATCCATAATATCGAGTGTAAGCCTACATTTACTGCCATATGATATGCTGGTGTGCCTTCTGGTGGAGCTTCTTCTCCGACACATAAATTTTTCCTTTTTCTTTTAAAGATTTTTCCTAAACCCTTAAAACACTTCATTTTGATCACGTACGATATTTCTTACTTATTTGCGTCTTGCTAACAACCACCAATCCCTGTATGACTCTCGCTAATCAGCCTATCTCAGCACAGTTCTTATGCTAATTGACCAACCTCAGCACGGCTCTAGGCTGACGTCACTTGTCTCTTCAGCAGCTTCCCTCGTTTCTCAACTCGTTCACGATGTCACATGCGTTTTCATTCATACCTTGAAAAATGACTACTTCCGTCCAAGCGATCACTTCTCTCTCTGACTGTACGGCCACAGTCTAACTGTAATTGCTACCCCAACTGGCACAGCGTCTTTCTTTTTACGGTCGGACACTTGCCTCCACTGATAGGTTACTTACACACAGTAAACGTACGACCAGCGTCCGCTACTCATTTGCTCACTCGTACGCTCCCCCTATCATCGGTCTGTCGGGAAATCAATGGTACCTCATGACCCCCTTTCAATGGTAGACAAATTACTCTGGGTGTTCGATACACCCGAACCACTTAAGTCCTCTGGACATAAGATTTCATCCGGTTGCGCGCGCTCACAACCTTCCCACAATCACACTACAAGCATTCAACTCCGCTTGACATTACAACACAGGAACAACGTTAAACACCGCAATCTTACAACGCATGACCCTTATACTCACTCTTGACTGATTCTGTTGCTTTTCTCTCGACGCACCATCAACACCGTCTTCGGCTGCAATTCTTCTTCTGGTCGACGATGACTAGGGACCTTGGGGTAAACTAACCTGGCCTAGGTCGTCTTCCTCAAGAAGATAACCATCATTACTCTGCTACCAACTGCGGGGAATGAGATTTCGATATCAACTTATGATTGTGATAAATTTAATAAAGAATCCCATTCATCTGTTTGGACCGCTCGTATCTGTCATTGAGGAAAGGACCACCCTCGCATTTGTTAGATATACCCCATTAACTGACGCCACTCTGAAGAACCACTTACAACTGATAGAGTTTAAGGGTTTTATATAGAATTAATTTGAATGCGATACAATCCACTCAAGATAAAATCTCCAAATATACAAAATACAAATCGGTTACAATATCAGCCACTTAAGCTTCGGTGTGAAGTGGTTTCTTCCGCGTCATCTGTAATAAGATAAAGAAATCATCAAATTAATCTATCCCTATTCTATGCTATGTGACAACCCTACTTCGCAAATTTCTTCCCTAAAAAGGTGCCAGCAGTTTGACTCCCAAAGAAGTTCAAACTCTCTTAGCCTCTAAAGGAATCCTTAAGTTTCAGAAGCAGTACCCTATCTGCCTACCCATTCGATCTCACTAAGGGTCCTCGGCCTACTGCTCCCTTGCGCTCTGATATCTCAGCGCATCTGCTCAATGCATCTACCTTCGCCCTTGCTCTGAGCAATTCGTCTCGCTGTTCCTAATCTCCCAATTGCTCATCGCTAATGGTTCTATTCTCACTAATGATTCCGCCCTCCTCCCCGGGGTGCTGTCCCTAATATACACAATCACAGTGTGGGTAGAACGCCCCTTGACGCCCACCACGGACTTTCCCCGATGATGTCAGCTTCTAGCTTCGTCCATTGCTTCATCTCTTTCGTCGTCCGTTAAGCTGACCTTTCTCCTTTAGATGTCATCTTCATCTTCTTATTGGTGACTTCATTCAAATTTACAATTGACATTTCAGAGCACAAGTCAACATCGTCAACAGAACTTTAAACTACGACTGTGATGTTGACCCTTCTAGGTCCTGTGAATGGACTTCTCAAAACAAGTTTCGAATTCTTAACGCTTCTCATCACGTTCAGGTCATAAACCT
The DNA here is from genome assembly GCF_964261635.1 of Lissotriton helveticus. NCBI lineage: Eukaryota > Metazoa > Chordata > Amphibia > Caudata > Salamandridae > Lissotriton > Lissotriton helveticus. Next base: position 932,579,829 of record NC_136059.1, on the reverse strand, counting down.
TGTCCAGCGTTGTCACCTTAAATCTAACAAGTGCTAGACTTCTTGGCTCTCATGTCCACATCAAGCTATTTACAACTCCTGTAAGTCCACTAAATTATATACATCGGACTGTACTCCTGCTAACCCTTGGTCAGTCTGGTTAGAATCACAAATGACCTAAACCTTTCTAACATTCCTACAAAAAGTCTTTTACACAATACAACCTCTAACACACATTTATATATTCATTTTTAGCAAAAGTCTTGATTATACTCGAATACAATTTACATAGAATATAACTACGTAGAGTATAACTTTATATTCTCATTCGCTATCTCGTGTTATATATGTTCTACACATTTCCTTACGTTTCATTTATCGCTGTTTCTCTATTTAAAGATTCACACGTACATGAATTCTACTTTGCACGTTCTACATTTCGTAAACATTTCTACACATTTCTACATCAGCCCACTACGTATACGGGCCTTCTAAATCTAACACATATTCTAAAGTGAATACAGTTACATTTTCTATATTGCTTCAGATTATATTGGTTATCTATATGCTATAAGTGTCACTTCACATTACGATATACATTTCGTTCCTACGTTATTCAATGTGCTTGTAAATATGCCCTATACATACTTTTTATTCAAATTTGCGCTCTCTCACCATGATGTTTTATATGTAAACGCAGGGCACATTTCACTTTTATCAGATCCTATCTCCTCCTAATAATGTTGTAAATTGCTTTCCAAGTGGCCTAGTTCATCTGACTGCTCCTATTTCACATCAGCTCACATGAACTATGAATATAGGTTAATCATGGTGCTCTGTCAATCTAGCCAACCCTAACTGTGTTTTTTCTTTCTCTCCTTATGTTTTTGTCTTGCCTTGGTTTCTTTCTTTCCCACCTTATTTCTCAAGGGAAAGAGGCTGGCACTCAATGCCACACCAATTAACTTTTTTAGGTCTGTGTTAACCGAGATCATCTGATTTTGTCCATTAGTCTGTGGTTACTTGATTGAAATGAAATGAAATACAATTTTTTTTTTATATAGAGCACTACTGCCTGAAAGCATCTAGGCACTTCCAGCTGCAAAAGAAAGGAAATGAGAAGGATATAGGGGTTAACAGAAAAATTCTGAGAAACGAAGAAAGAAGAAAAGGTCATGTTTTCAGGGCATTCCTGAAAGCGCGAAGATCTGTACATTTATTTAAAGAAAGAGGAAGAGAATTCCATCTTTTAGCTGTACAGTAAATAAAGCTCATGCCTCCTCAATAAACTCTCTTCACTTTGGGAACCTTTACATTGAGGGCTGAAGAGGACCGCAAGGTTCTAGATGAGCGATACCAGATGAATTTTTTGCTTCAGATAATCTGTCCGAGGTAAAAGCAATACAAAGTGCTTTAAAATCAATGCGGTTGAAAATAGACAGCCAGTGGAGCTGAGCCAGGGCTAGAGATCCGGCGTGATACTTGGGGATCCTAAGTAGCAAGCAAGCCATAGCATTCTGCAGAACTTGTAGTATAATTGTTTGTCTTTGCTGTAAATCGACATATAGTCCATAATAATAATCTAATTTTCAAAGCACAAGTGCAGTAACCATCATTTTCTGCATGTCCTGCAGAACGAATGGACTAATTTTCCTCAAGATTTTGAGAGCATAAAATGACGAGGATGTCACCGCATTGTTGTTTTTATCAAATGACAATTTGTCATTGAAGACAATGCCCAAGTATTTTTCTTTAGAGACGGGTGTGGGTAGTGCTCCCAGTTCCTGTGGCCACAGAAGGAAGTATTTCTGCCCAACAGGAGCCCCTTGATTTTGCCAGAGTTTAATTTGAAGTAATTGTTGGACATTCAAATACCAACCTCCAGCATGCAACTGTAGAACCTACTAGCATTGTCTTCCGGATTGCCAGCCACTGAAACAACTATCTGAGTGTCATCTGAATCGCTGACCGACTGAGAGTACTGACTTTTTAATTAGTATAACCATGGGGGTTGACCTATAGTATAAAAAGCGTAGTTAGGGCTCAAGGCTGAGCCCTCTGGGACCCCACATCGTAGCGAAAGAGTGCTAGTAGATAATTCATCCAAGGCCACAAATTGCTTTCTTTCTAACAGAGAATTTTAAAATGGTTTGGGCAGAGCTCCTGATACCCAGAAATTGGAGCAGGTCAATCAGTATAGCATGATTGACTGTATCAAATGCATCCAAAAGATCCAATAGGATCGAGGCACCATCTTTTAAATTTGCCCAACAAAAAAAAGAACTCATTTAATGGGCTCTTGATTTACCATCCAACAGGCCCAAGGACTCCTTTTGTTTAATCTAACAGTCAATGGTTGCACTTTTGAGATCCGCTATGCAGACTATACAATTCTTGGGGACTTTAATTTCCACTTAGAAAACACCTTTGATAAAGACACAAAAGCCCTTGCTGACATGATGAATAGTTTTGGGTCGGAGGAATTAGTCAGCACATCTTCACACTTGGCCGGGCACAGACTGGATGGGATCTTTTTTGACAATGGCTTGCTAGCTTTTGCTGAGGCATTGCCACTCACATGGTCTGATCATCATGCATTGCTGTTCAATATTAAAACCGCAGTCATTCCAGTGAAGCCCTCAGTTTTGTGTAAATCGAGGAAAACTTGTTACTGGCACAAAATAGTTTCTACCAATTTAGTAGAGGTTCTATCGGCCTCTACACCACTCCCTCCACTATCCTACATTTCGCCAACACCAATTACCACTGTTGGCTTGTCTGGCTAGTAGACAATTAGCACCAGAAAAAATCTCCATGACTAGAAGAGCTTCTCCTTCACAGCACAGTTTCTCAGATGAACTGAGAGTATTTTAACAGGTCTGTAGGAAGCAAGAACATAAATGAAGGTACACTTATGACAGAACAGAAAAAGAATATTACAAACTGAAAATTAGCAAATATAAGTCTTTAATTTGTATAGAATCAACTTCACGCATAAAATAAAAAAAGCAAACATTGAAGATTCTAAAGACAGCTGGGAGTCAATCTTTGTATTCTATCACATCTTTCTTTGTGGGAATGGTATAATACATTTTTTACGCCTTACCTGCTAAGAGTATCTCAGTATTTTTACCCCTGAGGTCTGATGAATGAAGGGGGAAATAGAATGCCTATCTGGGCCTCAAAATAAGAATAGTAATTCCAGCCTCAATTTAGCACTTCTCTCGTCCTTTTCAACTTTGTCAGTGGAGCAAGTCCAGGACCTTCTGTTATCAATATAGTTAGGTTCGCCTCTGTACCTCATTCACATTTATTTTCCACCCACTCCAACATGCATCAAAGTATTTGTATTCATGGTATTTCTAGAGCACATTAGACCAGAAGGCATCAAAGCACTAAGAATGGAAAAGAAACAGATCGAGCAGTGGCAACCCAAAACAAGCAAACCCAGTGCAATGCAACACCCAACAGAGGCCTAATCCACAAAAGTCATGTTTTAAGATGCTTACGGAACAGTAGGTGTGAGCACAGCCTCCTGATATGTTCATGAAGGGAGTTCCACAGCCTTGCTGTCACCACTTTGAAAGCCTGTTCCCACCCCCAACCCCCACCTGGCATACAAAGTGCAATGTATCACCCACTTCAGCCATTGGCAAACTTCGCTATGACTTATAACATGCTGCCTATTCACAAGGAGCACATCTACAAACAAAATAGCTTTAGCGCCAGGGACTTGTATGGTAAAGTCTTCTTTCTTTAGACCAAAACATATTTTATCTTTAGCCAATGTTTTTTTGTTTTTTTTCACATTGGTGAGGGTGTGGCAGCTTCTTGAACAATAATGTTTTATAAAAACCATGAAAGGAAACAAGAATTTTAAAAGGCCGCCAGAATTATTGGATTTGCAAATGCTTTATGTGCTACGTGACATGCAAATAAAAAAACTGAGAGCATCACTTTGGACTCGTGTTTATTTACTTTAAACTAACTGTTCCAGCACATCTACTATAAGATGACCAAGACTTAGGTCTACTGTTCTCCAATTTACAGTTCTGAATGGAGACTAACTTACAGATAGGGACGCTGTAGGGATGGTGGTAGCTTTGATTGATCTCTATGTTGGGAGGTGTGGCCTATCTGGAGCAGCGTTGAGGGAGACGCTGACCACTGTGAACCCACCGGAGGCCCTCCTTGTGCAGCTAGTGGCTCCGAGAGGCGTGGCTGAACTGGATTAGCGTGAGGGATGGCGTACCGCAGCTAACCCATCGAAGGCCATCCTTGTGCAGCTAGCGGCCTTGAGACATGGCCTAACCGTAGCAGCGTGAGGAACGCGCTGACTGCGGCGAACTCACCTGAGGCCCTCCTTGCACCATCTCGGCAGAGAGGCAGATTATAGCTTGTGGTCCCTGGGGCGTGGACAAAGCAGAACAGTAGCAGGGTTTTTACAGTCTTGCATCAACAGCGAGGGCATTGAAGAACCGGGTTATTTAATACCCAGCGGCGCCAGGGGCACGCCCAAAGCCTTCAGGTTCCACCTGTCTTAGAATACAGAGACACGGAAACTTCTTGGTGGTGTCAACGATCAAATTTATTGGCTGCAGCCAGTAACAGAAGTCCTAGAAATCATCACGGTATGAGTTCTCAGGAGACTGCTCAATTTTACACAGCAAGTCATCCCTTTTTATGCCAAACATTATGCTTCAGGCAAACATTCCTTGTTTACAGTTTAACCAATCACATGTTTCCACAACTAAAGTATCGCATGACGACAAACCCACTTTTCAGTTACCCAGCCCATGATCAATCATCGGTCAAACCCAACATTCTTCTTTAGACAGGTCGAACGAACCCATAATAAAAAAGGCCACAACCCAATCATAAATAGACCATGAAGAAAGGAGCAGAAACAGGTGAGAGTAGGATAAGGCATATTTGTGTGAAATAAAACTTTACGATGTCCTGTGCTTTGATCCTTAATCTTGATCAGCTAAAGGGCAGGAACTGGTTTAACAAGGTCGGCTTCAGGCAACAGGGTCAGTTCACTCAGGTCAAACAGGAGTTAGCACGAACTGGAGCTAAGGTGTACATGTCCTAGAAAAGACTAGTTCAGCCACAGTCATCGGCCTATGTGAGGGCAACCACAAAATGGCTGCCATACACAAAATGGAACCCAAAGGTTCAGAACGAAATCCCTAAATACGTAGTGAATCCATCGGTCTAACGTGATGAAAACACTCATACTTGCCGCACTAACTAGTTACGGTTCGCTAATATCAAATTCGTAACAAAACCATGACCTTTATGAAACGGGTTCAGAATTCACGGAACCTCAGCCCCTCCTTTTGCCCTTACATAGGCAATAACCTAAACTCACGTCAATCTGAATCAAGGTCTATATTCATCAGATCATCAAGATGTTGCTGGAGCATAATCCTATTACTTAGTACCTCTCTTGGGACAGGTCTCCTTGCGCACGTAGTAGCACAGAGGCCACATATAGCAGGAGCGCACTGCACACAAAGACAGAACAGGAAAAGATCTTCCATCCCCAGGTCGATAACAGTTCCCAAAGCCATCCAATCAACGACCAATCTCCTTTATCCACATTTATAGACTCAGAGATCTTATGTAACTTAGAAATGGCCTGGTATACTGTAGGAGCATTGTCTGGTATGAAAACGCAGCAACTCGATTGGATCACTTTACATACCCCACCTCGGTCCGCAAGTATGACGTCCAAAACCATTCGATTCTGTAATGTCATAAGGCGATCCGCTGGAAGCTCAGCGGTCAGATTACTAAGGGCACCAGCAGTTTCATTTATGGTGGATTCAACCACTCTTGTCAATTGCCGTCGGTTTCTACTGTTTGCCATAGGTCCCCAAAACGGTAGGAAACCCTTGAAAAAGTCTCCCACTTCTTCTCCAGTGGTATCTTCCTTACTGAAGACACCCCTAACGACTCTCGTTCTGTGGTAATCTACGGCAGCAGTATACGTAGGAGGCAACAAATATGCAACACAACATGTTCCCGACAAATCAGGGGGCAACCATGTATATGCTCTATCATGGCAGACAAAATACGTGCCCTTAGCTGCTAAAAACGGAGGGGAAGTTTGAGACGCAAAGACATAAGTCTGAGTACCAACACTCTTTCCTAACTGAGCTCTCGGATTCTTGCCCTTCCCTTGCAGACAGAAATGACCACGATGGGGTACAATCCAAATCGGAGGTGACCTTTTTCGTCTCTGCTTTTCACCCAGACTAATACTATATCCAGTTGCATTACAACCAACATATGCTAGTAACTCATCCTTGGGAATAGTCTCATGCGTTTCGATATCTCTACTCATATCTGTAATTCCCTTCACCAAGGCTTTATTACTTGAGTTATCTCTCATGGAACGCAGGGGATAAATTTTGATGGCAAAAATAGACATTGTCTGATATGCTCATACGGACCCATTGTAACTGAATGGCAGAACCAGATAAGGAATACCTCTATCCATAGTATGTGGCATAAGACCACACACCCAACAATTAGTTGTGTTTACTACTAACTGGTGTTGATGGAGAAGTTGCACAAAGGAATTATTCACAAATTCCGACCTTCTAATCTGTTCGTGTTCAGGTAAAGTATGAAAAGAATGCAAAGAAGTAGTAGCAGGTAAAGTCGTAGGTTGGAAAATGGGTGCAGAAATCAGTTGAAGAGAAAATACAAACCAACCCACCAAAGCTAAAGTCATGCTAAAAAACATCAAAAGACATGTGATGAGAAAACATTTGCTATGCATAATTTTACACAGTTTCTTCTTAAAGTTAATTTTCTCAATGGCTCTCTCAATCTAAAAAAACTCCACCCTCTAACCGATGCTGTTCACGGCGGTTGGTTTTCTTCTGCTAAGGAATGCTTCTGTCAGCCCAGGGAACTTCCTTAGACCAACCAGAACCGTTGACCTTGCGTCTTCGGCTTGCACTCTCTAGTCTTTACACCGTAACCCTACAGCTGAACCCGGATGGTGGTTCACAAAAATATACCAAAAAAATTTCTTGGCTGAGAGAGTTCAATTCCAAAAATCAAAAAGGAATTATTCACTTTATTAGTTCATTGTTTCTAGGACGTAGATTATAATGCTCTTTTCCAGGCCTCGTTTGAGTCTGAAACAACAGTTCAGGTTCAGTAGTGTCTAATCTTTGAGACACAGACACAGCTTCTTGAAGGACATCGTCATCTTCTTTCTCGGAGCCTCTCCACACCAACTCAGCGTCGCTAAATGGTGCAAACTTCGGCACCCTTTCAGTCTCTGAATCTGCAATACCTTCACGGACCCACTGGTCGTACGGCAGAGGCAACGGGCCCTCTTACAATGTACGCCGTGGATCCAGTTTTTCTTCCCGAAAACCTTTACTAAAGTCCTCGTAGATAGCAGGACTTGGTACGGTCCATTCCAGCGGGGCTGATCATTCTTAGTCCGCTGACAATTTTTCACCAGGATCCAGTCACCAGGATGGAGGATGTGACCTGGGTCCGCAGAAGCTGGCGGCAACTTATCATGCATCCTGTTGATGTAACACACGCAATTTAGTCGTCAAGTCATACAAGTAGTCCACTATCATAGGGTATTTGATGTCACTGAACTTCGTTGGCCTCGGCACTCCCCACACATTTGCCGGACGGCCAAAAACTATCTCATAGGGACTAAGGCCTATTCGGGAATGTACTGTAGTTCTAGTTGACAAAAAGTGCCAATGGTAAAGCATTAGGCGATTGAAGACCAGTGCTCGCTTGAATCTTAGCCAGCTTTAACTTTAACGTGCCATTATAGCACTCAACTAAACCAGCTGATTGGGGATGATTCGCAGCGTGGAATTTCTGGTGAATTCCCAACCCTTCACACACTCTCTTCATCACCTTCCCCACGAATTCACTTCCGTTATCACTCCATACCATCCTTGGCAACCCAAACCTAGGGAAATATTCTTTGACCAGGACTTTAGCAGTGGACGAGGCAGTATTATCTTTTAGGGGGTATGCTTCTACCCATCTAGAAAAGGCACAAACAACTACAAGGACGTACTTTAAATTATTGCACCTTTCCATGTGGATGAAATCCAATTGCAAAACCTCGAACGGATACGTCGGAGGAGCAAAGTGACCAGCTGGAGTTGGGGTTCCGTTGCCAGGATTATACATTAAACACACCATGCAATTCTTGACCACATTCTCCGCACACTTGGGAATTCCAGCATTCTGCCATACTGGAGCCAACAACTTACAAATCCCTTTCACACTAATGTGAGACACACCATGTGCCATCGTAACCACCGCAAGCACATACGCATCTGGCAACATCCATCTTTGGTGTTCTGACAATTCAACCCAACAGCCAGTCGAATCCAATCTACCGGTAGTTTCTCTCCAAACATTCTTCTCACTTTCAGTAGCTTCAGCCTGTATTGATTTCACACTCTCAATCGTATCTTCGCACATTCCAACATCACCAATCCATCTCGCAGGGCCTGCCGCATACATTCGACTCATCAGATTTCTTGCTGTGTCTTTCGCAACTTCAAACGCATTACCACGGCCAACATCATCCGTAACCTTCCGATGAGCACTACACTTCACAATCGCAACTTGCTTCGGCAAAGTAAGTGATTCGAGAAGCTCATTCACCAACTGTCCATGCTGAATCTTAGTCCCATGGGATGTCAAGAATCCCCTTTCTTTCCACAAGCGTCCAAAACTATGAGCAACACCAAACGCGTACTGGCTATCGGTATACACATTCACTCTCCTTCCTTCAGACAAAACACACGCTCTCGTTAATGCAATCAATTCCGCTGCTTGTGCTGAATTATAGCTCACTCGTGCAGTTTCAACAACTGTACTTAATGTCGTCACGGCATATACTGCAGTCGTGTCACCATTCGGAAGCTTGTAGCATGAACCATCAACCCATAATGTACCATCAGGATCCGAAAGAGGAGAATCTTTCAAGTCAGTCCTACCCTTCGTCTCCTCTTCCGTCCTCAAAAAACAATCATGCTGTTCCTGACCATCTGTATCCACAGACGTCGGCAACAATTTTGCTGGATTTAATACATTGCATCGCTTAATATGCACATGACTAGCCAAAAGTGTCAACTCATAACCCGACAACCTTGCACTAGTAAGGTGCTGAGTCTTGGTACGATTTAACAAGGTATCCACTGCATGTGGAACCATCACAATCAACGTATTATCCATCACCAGTCCAGCAGACTGTCGGATAGAAACAGCCGCTGCCGCTGTAGCTCTCAAAGCAACTTGGCAACGCTCTAGCTACCGGATCTAATGTTGATGAAAAATACGCGCATGGACGCTGCTTGTCCCCAAAAGATTGTGTCAACACTGACAACGCACATCCCTCTCTCTCGTGCACATACAACGTGAAAGGCTTGTTATAGTCTGGAGTACCCAACACAGGAGCAGAACACAATGCATCACGCAACTCAGAAAAACGGAAGAGGATTCGGTGTATCCTTACAAGTCAATGCCAATAGAGGTTTTGCCAATAGAGAAAAGTTAGGAATCCACTGTCTACAATACGACGTGATACCCAAGAAAGCACTCACTTCTCTCTGTGTACTTGGCACAGTCATTCGAGCAATCGCTTGAATTCGTTCTGGGGTCAACCTTCTTCCCTCCTTTGACAAGAAATGACCTAAGTAGGTCACTTCTTGGCGACAATACTGCAACTTAGAAGGTGACACTTTATGATGCAAGTCTGACAAATGTCGCAACAAAGAAATAGTAGCTTCTTTACAAGTTTTCTCATCATCAGCGGCCACTAACAGATCATCCACATACTGAATAAGAGAAGCACCAGCAGGCAACACAAGAGTATCAAGCTGAGTTTTCAAAGCCTGGCTATAAATAGAAGGACTTTCGCAATAGCCTTGGAGAGCTCTCTTAAACCGGAAGCTTCGGCCTCCTAAAGAGAAGCCAAAAATATCTCTACTCTCCTCAGCAATTGGAATGCTGAAGAAAGCATTCTTCAGATCTATAACCGAAAACTAAGCAGCTGAAGCAGGAATCAAAGTCAACAAAGCAGTAATATCCGGAACAACTGGAAACTGTGGCACGACAATCTTGTTAACCTCTCTAAGATCGATCACAAACCTATAAACAGGTGGCTGAGAAGAATCTGTGCGTTTCAGGACAGGCAAAACAGGACTGTTACACACATTACCTCTCGTTTCTTCAATCACATCTTTCTCAATCAAATCATAGATGATCGCTAAAAGCGCTCTTTCACCATCGCTAGAAATCCGATATTGGGGAATACGCGGCATTTTAACATTCGCTTTAAGCGTTACAACATAAGGTGGAATCTCCAAAAGACCCACATCATTAGGACCAGTAGCCCAAAGAGTATCGGGGAGAGAACGCTATTCCGGTGGAAGCCGATCTTTAGACAAATACATCGGAGAGATAACTTGCTTACCCAATGTAAGCTGTACTCCCGCAGGAGAACAACGTAATGTTGCATGCAACCTTTTCAACAAATCCAAATCCAACAAATTCTCACCACAACCTGTCGTTAAAATGAGAGGTGCTTCCAACTCACAAGGCCCTATAGAAAGAGACAAGGGACTAGAAACTGGGTTACGAACTGGGGCGCCAGAGAATCCTACTGAAACATTAGTTAAGCCAGACAAAAGTGCGCCAGGGAGTTTAGAGAGCATGATAGAACTCTTCGCTGCACCAGTATCCAAAAGAAAAGGCTCTACCACACCCGATGTGGCTACTGCAACATAATGCCCACTCTGATCTACTGGAACCGACACTACTCCCTCTCTTTGTCCATGGCTGTCCTAGCAATCATTATAATCAGCATTCTCACTCTCAACATAATAGTCATCAGCATAGTACTGAGTCGACTGACCAGATGCAATTTTCTGTTAATCAAAACAATTCATAGAATTCTGTGGGGGAAAGGAACGTTCGTTCTGAGGAAAAGCACCTCGTCCTCTACCCCTAGACACTTGCTGAAAACCACCATGGCCTCTCGGGGCTGTCATATCACTCGCGCGCTGTCGCAACACAGGGCACTCATTTTTATAATGACCTTCCTCCCTACAATACGCACACTGATTCAAACCCAAAGGTGGTCTTGGAGGAACATACCCAGCGTTCTGTGGCGGTCTCTGAAATGGGGGAGGTTGCTGAAACTGTGGGCGTTGCTGTGACTCTTGCTGATTCAAGCGAGGCGGATACGCCTGCTGCAAAAGAACCTTTGTCTTTACGTCTTTGGTCTTTTTCTCTACTCTTTCTTTCTCGTCCTTGTCCTTGTCCCTATTCTCATAGTACTGTGCAGTCACCAATATCTGGGCCGACGAGGAAACAGCCCAAGAACTTTCAGAATCTTTCAACTTATTACACAGTTCAGGAAGTAAGTTAAAGACAAACTTATCTACAAATAATCTTTGTCCACCTTCCGTACTCATATCTTGGCCACTATGATCTATAAATGTCTCTTCAAACCTAGTGAAGAAATCAGATACACTTTCGTCTTTCTTCTGCTTACATGCTGCAAACTTATCCCAATTCACTCGTAAAGCAGGCATCATCGTCTTCATTAAATTAATAATTCTGCCAGGTAGATCTGCCACTAGAGCTTCAGGTTTAGCACCACCAACCTGTCTAGCATCTGCAGCAGCGATATTCACCCATGAATCACCTAACTCAATCGCATGATCCTCATGACGATTTTTTTGCCCACAGAGGTTGAGGTACCACGTTACCCAACCGCATATCTATATCGGCTAAATTCATGATGCATGCGTCAACTGTCTGGGACAACTCCTTGTAATAACCAGCCGGATTTTTACGGGGATCAGGTAAAGACTGTTTAAGGGCCAAAACTTCTTCTCTCTTCAATGGCACATGTACCCATACTCTTTGAAAATGTGCTGGTATAGCTGGGGGAACATTATTCGCACCAGCAGCTACCTCATCGCGCCATACTGGAGGAACTTCTCTCATCGGATACTGTCTCACTTTCCTCCTAACTGCGGAATCAGGTTCAAACAGTCACTGAGAAGGGAAATCGCTCCTTAACGCAAGTACCATCGCAACTGCATTCTCAATTCCGGGACCCACTATCGTCCCTTTCGCAAACTCAGACTGGACATTTAGCAATTCTACAGGGACTGAACCCAAATCATTATCTTCCCATTCCTCACGAAGGAAAGTACACATAACTTCAAAAACATACCTTTGCTTGGGTGCTTCCCACTGCTGGAAAACATCCATAATTGACTTTAAGTTATACCTCGAAACATTCGAAACCCATCTGGGAGCCAAGAGATCTAACACTGCCCGTTCTTCGGGACCAGGTAGCTGGCTACGCATTTGTTTACGTGCAGAAACAGGGGTCATACTCAATGACCCAAAGAAAGGAGACAAAAGACCAGTAACAGTATCAGTCATTCGTTGTCGAGCAGAAGTAGAAGCTGTCATAAGGACAGGAGACAAAGTATTTTGAGGTGATAGAAGCGTAGGGGTGAGTAGCAAGAGAAGTTGAAGGTACAGGAGAATAAGGCAAAGTAGTTCCACACAAAACTGATAGCAAAGTCGGCGGCCCAAGAGGAGGCTGCGCCGTAGGAGGAAGAACCAGCTGAGGAGGAGCCGGTGGCGGAACAGCAACAAGAGGTTGTGCAATTGGAGGTTGCGGAGGTGCCGTAGCACTCTGTGCATAAGGGGGTGGTAGTCTCAACAAATGTGACATCAAAGGATCCTTCTCAGGGTCCTTTGTTGCATTCTCAAGAAGAGATGGCAAAGCTGGATAACATTTATCAATAGCCATATTATGTTGCCTATCTGACACCTCAATTGCTTTATCTTCTTCGTTTTCTTTAAACTGCCTAGCAGCTTGCATTATTGATACATCTTTTTCTCTTTTATCTCTTTTAGCTTGTTTAATTTCTCATTGTCTGGCTTCTTTACGCCAAAGGCGAAAGGAGTCAAACATTGCCGGCCGGGCTTTCTTCTTAAGTAATTTAGTTTCTAAATTGTCTAAAATCTCTGTGTTAAAGCTACCATGTTGGGGCCATTGTAAGACACCATCTTTTCTAGTGTAGTGGACCCATACTTCATTGAACGTAATGGGGCCCACGCAGTGTTTAGAATAGAGCTCATAAGTCTGAGTTCCAACCGGAGGTATCGGACACAAATCCTCCAATCGGGAATCCCTGTTGCAACCACAACCAAACCAAGTACTAAATTTGCTACGATTAGGCATCTTCGCTCACTAATCGAGCTTCAAACTTCAAGGGATTATCTCTACCGATACACTCGTAAATATACAAGACCCTCGGCTTTGGAAATTGCAATTTTCAAATCAAAACTAAGGACCAAACAAACTAAGAACCAAAGGACCAAAAACTAAGGACTGGGAGCGACCCACTTATACTTAACTGAGGTATCAGTCATGCCACCAGAAGACCCGTCTATCGTCTCGCCGTACGAAGCATCACAAATGGGTCCAAGAGAGGGCGACAGTCAGGGCAGCTGTCCTTAGTAGCCATCAGGAAAGCGGGAAGCCTCGCAGAAAAGACCTTCCGTCCACATTCGACATGCCGGGGTCGATGAAGTGGTGGCCGTCCTCCAGAATTTCCTCACGAAGCTCCTCACGATCTTCAGGCTTGGACCGGTACTGCTGAAGTCGCCCCACGTTGGAAGCGCCAACTGAAGAACCGGGTTATTTAGGAACCAGCGGCGCCAGGGGCATGCCCAAAGTCTTCGGGTTCCTCCTGTCTTAGAATACAGAGACACGGAAACTTCTTGGTGGCGTCAAAGATCAAATTTATTGACTGCAGCCAGTAACAGAAGTCCTAGAAATCATCACGGTATGAGTTCTCAGGAGACTGCTCAATTTTACAAAGCAAGTCATCCCTTTTTATGCCAAACATTATGCTTCAGGCAAACATTCCTTGTTTACAGTTTAACCAATCACATGTTTCTACAACAAAAGTATTGCATGACGACAAACCCATTTTTCAGTTGCCCAGCCCATGATCAATCATCGGTCAAACCCAACATTCTTCTTTAGACGGGTCGAACGAACCCATAATAAAAAAGGCCACAACCCAATCATAAATAGACCATAAAGAAAGGAGCAGAAACAGGTGAGAGTAGGATGAGGCATATTTGTGTGCAATATAACTTTACGATGTCCTGTGCTTTGATCCTTAATCTTGATCAGCTAAAGGGCAGGAACTGGTTTAACAAGGTCGGCTTCAGGCAACAGGGTCAGTTCACTCAGGTCAAACAGGAGTCAGCACGAACTGGAGCTAAGGTGTACATGTACTTAAAAGACTTGTTCAGCCACAGTCATCGGCCTATGTGAGGGCAACCACAAAATGGCTGCCATACACAAAATGGAACCCAAAGGTTCAGAACGAAATCCCTAAATACGTAGTGAATCCATCGGTCTAACGTGATGAAAACACTCATACTTGCCGCACTAACTAGTTACGGTTCGCTAATATCAAATTCGTAACAAAACCTTGACCTTTATGAAACGGGTTCAGAATTCACGAAACCTCAGCATTGCGGGCTCCCAATCAGCTGTGGCCTCTGTCCTGTGCATCAGCAGCGGCTGAGCCATTCTCCCAAGGGTAGAGCATCGGTGGAGGCGGGGCCAGGCAGGAGATACAAGTGCTCCAGGCAGAGGCTCCGAGGGTGGACAGAGCGGTGACCTGGCCAGTGGCAGGAGCAACTGAGTGGGAAAAGCATCACGCTCCCGCCCATGCAAGCACGTGCCAGGAGCCACTGAAAGTTTTGAAAAAATAAATAAATAACGGGAATCAGCCGAGAACGGGTATTTTGACTCCAGTGAACTCGGAAAACGGTCACAATGACAGGAGGCAGAGCTACTGGAGTGGTTGGTGTATAGGGAAGGCAGCAGCACCCCACCATTTAAAAAAAAATAACAAAAGGGAATAGGTGAAAGGAGAAAGGAGTGAGCATGCAACAGACAAGCCTTTCAGGATGGAGATTCAGAAAGGCAGCGAGCAACCCAGAGATTTGGGAGACTTACTATGGCAAATAAGGGCGGCTTCTGAAGTGCACGACACAAACTGGCTAGAGTCACACCAGGACAAGGAGGCCGGAGGGGTACAAGCAAGCAACCAAGTGAGGGGATGCCCGAACACAGCAGTCAGCCAGCAAAATAGAGACAGAGGGTTGCAACTAGAGCAACAAAGAAGTCAACGGTCAAGAAAATGGACAGGAGGGCCCACCCTCCGCCTGTAGCCATCCCGGCGGTAGCGGGACCTTGTGGAGTACCCAGCAGCACAGCAACAAGAGGTGAGCATATCAGCGCGATAGTCAATGAATGCTTAAAATCATTTTTACCTCTGTTCTTAAATGGCCTAGGCGTGCAGGGGCAGGAAACAGGGGGCACAGAATGACAAGGTGGTTTATCAGGGTTACCATGGCACCTCTTGGGCCCAGGTTGCACGCATCAGGAGCGATTACAGGGCCAACAAACAGGACCCGCACGTACTGGGGTTTCAGGAAGCCAGGCTACGCAAGAAAGAGAACAGGGAACGGGGTCCCCCATGACAGCATGGGCCAGTGCAGGCAGCGCTTGCAGGACAATAAGGCAGTGGGAACAGGTCAACCCCCAGAATCA
Source organism: Lissotriton helveticus (assembly GCF_964261635.1). NCBI lineage: Eukaryota > Metazoa > Chordata > Amphibia > Caudata > Salamandridae > Lissotriton > Lissotriton helveticus. Next base: position 932,564,165 of record NC_136059.1, on the reverse strand, counting down.
TACACCAGGTCATCCCCGGGCCCCGCATCAATGACCACAAGTGCAACTGGGCTGGCAAGCCTTATTTCCCTAGCAGTAAAAGAGAGAATATAGAGAAGGGAATGTATCGACATTTTCACATTGTTAGAGATACAATTAGATGGGCTGGATCTGACGTTATGTGATTAAAAAAAGATGAAGATAGGAGGGGGAGGAGAAAGGAGAGAAAAGAAAGGAATTTTGACAACTGATTAGATGCTTTCAGGATCATGGCCTGCATTTTTGTTGAAAAATGTCCGCACATCGCTGGAGACCTCTGGCTGTACGAAGCCAATCTTCACTGGGCGCATGGGCAATTCCCGGGGGAGGCTTGGCTATATTATGATAAGGACTTTAGGCTAAAGTGCAGCCGGCGGTGAGCTGTTGGAAATTCGAAGCCAATAAATATACATATGGGGCCTTGTGCAAATTTCAGCACATATGCTCCAGCTGTGTGGGGGACAGCCGGCAGCAGGGTGCAGATGCAAGAAAGAACAGCGAAGTGACAAGTGAGAGGAAAAGAAGAAACTGTAGTGCAGGCATTGGGTGGGTGGGGGTCCAAAAGCACTGACTAGGTACAGGTTAGCCGAGTCCCCCATTAACACACACCAGCTGAGGAGGCTAGCCAACAAATATCACAATAAGTGATGACACCCAGTTCCTCTTCTCTCTTTCAGCTGACAAACAATCCGAGCCCTCGGCACTTAGATCTGACCTCAGTAAAGTTATGGCTTGGATGAACGCCAATTTTTTAAAACTTAACGCGATAAAACAGAGGTTCTGATCGTTGGCAAGGACCGTGGTCTCTGGGGCCCTCAACATTGGCCACCAGAAATGGGTACACTACCACAGCCTTACACTCAGGTGCGCAACCTTGGTTTCATTATGGATGATTCTCTTTCCATGTGGCAGCAAGCCACCAAGGTTGCCGCCACCTGCTTCACCATTCTGAAATGGTTGAGGAAGATTGTGTGGATGCTTCCATCTCATGCCCAGTGTACCGTGGTCCAGGCCCTGGTGACTTCTAGGCTGGACTACGGGAATATTCTCTATTTGGTTGTCAACAAAGAGATAACACATAAATTGCAGCAAATACAAAACTCTGCCGCTAGACCACTTTGCCGAGCTCCCAAAACTGCCTCAACGTCCAGGTCGCTGGTCGATCTCCACTGGCTTTCAGTGGAGAAATGGGTCAAGTTCAAGGCCCTTACGTACGTGTTCTGCATTAAGCATGCTAAGGCCCCTGACTATGTACAACAGCTGGCCTGCCCCTACGTCCCCCCCTGTACTCTCAGATCCTCTACTCAAGAGAAATTCCGAGTTTTGAGAGTTAGACTTTCTCGTATGGGAGAGCGCTCCTTCTCTTACCTTGGCCCCACTCTGTGGAATGCTCTTCCACTGCCCCTCCGCCTACTACCTGACCTTCTGTCTTTGCGCAGATCCCTCAAAACATGGCTTTTCAGCCAATAGGCCTCTCCTCCCTCTGCTGTTCTCTGTCGGCGCCGGGAAATTCCTGGGGGTAACTGTGCGCTGCTATAGCTGCTATACAAATTAAAAAAATAAATAAGACAGGTGCCGCCCTGCTAGTGAAGGGGTTCGAGGAAGGCATTGTTATACTGTTTAAGAGTCCACTACTACAGGCAATGTAAAAAAACTAAAATCAGCACTCCAACACCCAGGGGTCGTGCGCCAAAAAATAGAGAAAAAAAATCACTGGGGAGGGTAGAGGGCCCTCTCCCGCTCCCTGTTCCTGATAACCTGGTAGTCCCCCCCGGGGTGGTGCCTAAGAAGGAGGCAGGTCAGACACATCCACCACCTTTTCTTCCCAGAGGGCATGCCTATCAACGATGGGATCAGTGCTGAGGCATGTTCAGTGGGGTACTCAACGGTGGATGACGCCATCGACTTAGTGAGGGAAGCAGTTCAAGGGGCCCTCATGGCAAAAGCCAACATAGAAGCAGCATTTCGCCTTCGGCCACTACACCCAAACAGCTTCCATTTACTTGGTTTCAAATGGGAATGGTCCACCAACTTTGACAAAGCAATGCCAATGGGTTGCGCGGTGGCCTGGGCATACTTCAAGCAATTTAGCACATTCCTGGAGTGGGCCCTCCATGACCGATACCCTGCTGGGGGCAAGCTGCACTACCTCACTGATTTCCTATTTGTAGGCCCCGTGAGGTCCCCGAACTGCAGTGACACACTAGCCGCATTCCATTAGTTAGCAAGGAAGCTGTGGGTACCTTTGGCAGCCGAAAAGACAGTAGAGCCCAAAACAAAAAAATTTTTGGGATCGAGCTAGACTAAGGCATGTTAAGGTTAAGGAGTTCAGGGAGGATATAACAGTTTTGTGCGGTAGGGAGAAGGCCACCCTCAGGGAGCTACAGCAGCTGTTTGGCAAACTCGACTTTGCAGACAGTCATCCCCGCTGGTTAAGCCAAGTGCCTGACACAACTGACACAACTGACAGCCGGTCTCAGGCACAAACACCACCAAGTCCGGATGGAGGCGGGCGTCAAACACGACTTGCGCATGTGGGATAAATTCTTATCTGACTTTAACGGGGTTCTGATATGGAGAGAGGGCTGGGTGACAGCCAGGCAGATTGTCTCGTTCAGGGACTCAGCTGGCAGTGCAGGCTTTGGGGCAATCCTAGGTGACTAGTGGTGTGCAGGGCAATGGCCAGACAGCTGGCGCAAAAATGGCATCACCACCAACATCACGTTTTTGGAGCTATTCCCAATTATTGTGGTCTTGATGGTCCGGAAGCATACACTAAGGAACATAAAGCTGACTCTTTAGTCAGAGAACAAAGGGTTAGTGTAGGCGATCAACAGGGGATCAGCCAGGTGCCCCGACACTCTGAGATTAATGTGTCAGTTAAATTACAATCAGAGGGGAACATAGACCAGAAAGCCCGCCACGTTCTGGGGGTTGGGGACATAGTTGCAGACGCCCTATTATGAGCACAGATTAGTAGATTCAGGGAGCTGGTCACAGAGGTGGAGAAATACACGACCCCCTTTCCAGAGGATTTGGGGGCCCTGGCAGGGCGGACCTATCCGGACTAGTCAGCCAGGCCCTCACCCCCAACACTGCCAAATGCTACAAGAAATAAGCGGGTACAGTAATGTAGCTAGGCGGAATCTAGTCACTAGCAGAGGGAGGGGGGACGTGAGGGCAGTGGAGCGGTTCTTACAATGGGTATTCACAAGCACAAAATTGAGGTCCTGGGCACAATCTCACCTGTCTGCAGTAGCACACTTCGCCAAGATCACCACGGGGCAAAACCCCACCTCCTCCCCTTATATTAGGGCAGTGATGAAGAGGTGGAAGCAGTCAGAGGGGAAGAAAGCGGACACCCAGCTCATGGACACACTTGAGGAAGTAACAAGGGGAGCATTTGAGCAAAGTTTATTAAAGGCAGCCGTCGCGACTGCATTCTTTGGGGCATTTAGACCCCAACAAATTCAGGCCAAACAGGGCAATGCCAGCAGGCGGCGGATGTTAAACCCGGCAAGGCAGAGGTGGAGCTACTGCTGGGCAAGTCAAAAACCGACCAGGCCGGCAAGGGGGTAGTGGTACAGCTGCAGTGCATTGAGGACCACAGCTATTGTGCAGTCTGCTGCCTCCTAACCTACATGGCCCTGTGACCAACAAGGGAAGGGCCGCTTTTCATACATAGACACAGGAATTTTTAAAGCAAATTCCAATTTACAGCAGTGATGCGTCAAGCCCTAAGTAGCGCAGGGCTCCCACCGGCCGGTTTTGGCATGCATTCATTTAGGACGGGCCGTCACATCAGCAGCACAACACGGGATGGTAGAAGCAGGAATTGAAGCAATCAGCAGGTGGCAGTCCAAAGCATTCACGACCTAAGTGAGACCCCAGCTTTGTAGAGGGAATCTTGGCAGCGGGGGCGGCGGGCCTCATGGCTGACACTGTAGTTATTGCCTCTACAAGAAAGCGCCTGCAACTGGTATGGGTGGTGGGCCACTCATTTGTATCCAGAATGCAGTCCTGGTGGTAGCACAGAGGTCACAAACAGAACGAAGGCCGGTTAATACATGCTTCCGCTGGTGGGGCTGCACGGGGATGAGATGGAACCAACTAGCGGCTGCACTCACGGAGTTACTGGCAGATACGACAAGGCATCCAGCTGTCTCGATTATCCACCTCGGGGGAATGACTTGGCACAGCTGGGGAGGAAGGAGCTCCTCCTGACCATCCACAGGGATTTAACGGAGGTGGCATGGTGCTTCAGTAGCACAACCATCGTGTGGTCTGAACTGATCAGCAGACTGGTTAGGCGGGGGGGGGGCTGAGTCACAGTGGAGAATTCAAAGAGAAAGCTCAACAAAGCAGTAAGCACGTTTTGCAAAATCAACGGCCTGGAGAGCATCAGACATGGCCTCATCAACCTGATCTGCCAATAGCTGTTCGGGCATGAAGGGGTTCACCTATCGGAGGCCGGGATGCGGGTATTCTGGGACGCAATGTTGTTGGCAGGCTGCTTATAATTTTTTTTTTTTAAAAGAAGCAATGGTCACCGCAGGAAGACAGAAGCCTCCCTAATGGCGTGGTGGATAGGAAGGGGTACAATGATTGATTATGGAGGCACACCAGCAGGCGGTTTGCACAAGGTAGGCCACTCACTTTGGGATGCCTTATGGCAGGGTGAGTAGGCTTGACAAAAAGGGGGTAGCAAACATAGATGATGCTCGCAGCCTAGACCTCGCCAGACGGCAGGGCACAAGAGAGACTAACAAGGTTGCGAGTTGGGCCCTAACTCCGGGGAGAGGCTATCCCTCACATCCAAAGGGCATGGAATCCAACAGCACAATTTTGGGACCACACACGTGGCAAGAAATGAGAATTGCCTACAAAAGAACAGAGCAATGAAATAGCTGCGTGCCTTATGAATTATGTGGTGCTAATGATTTATGACAAACAAGTGAGTTTTGACTAGCAGCTTGGTGTAACATGTCACTATGATGATTTATGACCAGGGTTGTAAAGCGATAACCTGGGGAGTGTAAGGAAAGATATGATGATTCATTTATTATATCAAATCTGCGGCCAACATCGACCACAAAAACCAAAAATGTTTTTTGGGCTGTTTATGTAGAGGCATATATGTAAGATATGTAACAAAGTTGCATGTCATGTTAGAGTGGGCACAGTGAGGGGGTTAATAGCAAGATCTAAGGTTTCATACAGTCCTTCTTGTTAGGATTCCTATTTGCCCATCAGTGTAAATATAAATTCTATCCTCCATTTGAATTTGCAAAGGTGAGGTCAGTTCTGTTCGTAGCATATTTTTTAGCAATAAGCCCAGTAAACACACTTTTCTGTGAAAAATTAGAAAAGTATAACTCTGGATTGTAATTCAGTAGAGCTAGGAGGATTTTATATCCTGTTGGAAATAATTAATCAAATTAATTCAGGAATTAATTAATCAAATGAATTATATAGGTGCTTGTCTCTGCCTCTGAGCCAAGTTATCTCACCCCCTATTGTTTTCTCAGCAGGTAATGAGTGCAAGAAATGATTTAGTCGGCTCTATAAACGAGATGCAAATATCCTTCCTTTTACTTTGCATTGATCGCAACCAGGAGGACAGAGAGAAGTCATTTTAGTGGCATGTCAATACGCACCATATACATTTCTATTCAGCTCTGGAGGTGGGAGGAGGGAGGGTGTCCCAACTTTGTAGCATGAGAGACATCCTTCTGTTTTAACATGAGAAGACAGAGATGCCCTTGTGTATTACCTGCTTCTGATCATTTACGGTTTTATTGTGTCACATAATGTGATCATGAATAAATGTCTGACATGTCTGGACAGAAAATTGCAAATATTTAAACCGTGGATGAAAGCATCAAGTTGCTAAGCTATTATGAGTATTTATTTCATTACCAATGATTTCATGTCTGATATGAGTCCTTACCGCAATTCCTCACCATCCCAGACATTCAAATATAGTGTCCTGATTCCCAGTTGTCCCTGAGAAAATGCCTGCTACTTTTCGTTCTCCTGTCCGCTTCCTCCAATATGGCATCTGCCTTGTCCCCCCTAGCTCACTTGAGCTCTTCTGCTTTTGGTTCCCTCTTGTTATTCCCCCCCATAGCTCTCCCAGTGCTTGCATCCCTGTGTCTGCCCAGCTTGCACCCATCAGATTTTTTTCCTGATCCAGAATGGCAACCGCTGCGATTTCCTGGTGTTTCCCTCCCTGGTTTTCCATTGCCTTCTGACACCTAATTCCATGGCTTTCCAAGTGGTCTTCTCCACCGCAACATAGTCTCCAAGCCAATTTATGACCTCTTATCCATAGGGCTCACCTTTCTGATAATGATTTTCATACCCTGAGCACATGTATTTTTTATATCTATAATTCTTTGAGGTGCTGACCTAAAGCATTTTATCAGCTCCGTCATTTTTTGGCTTGTACAGGTTATAGTAACCCTTTTCTGCTTATTTTTGTGCGTTCTCTAACATTTTTCACCTTCATTACTTTATGTGAGAAATATTAAAGGACTCTGAAATGCACTGCTGCATTGTATAAAATGTCACAATGGACAAATAGCAGCTTTCACACACTATTACTGCATAAAATTAAAGGATGGATTATGAACACATGAAAAGAAGTCTGGAAACTTTACGATGAAGCAAATAATGAATAAACTAATATTTGTCATCGTCACAAGCCCACCCCACACACAGATAAGGTAATATGTAGCATATTAGGTTCTGGGCATCTGCATACAAGCATCCTCAAAGCATATAGATGTAGAGATGAGTAGTAAGTCTACAATTTCTGAGGTGCCCTTACCATAAAGATGTTGCGTTAATCGCTATCCTGTACTCAGTATTTTTGCAGGTCGAAATTCTGTACTACCTACTGTGGTAAAACAGAGTTGAGTGCTGTCAAACTTATAAGCAAATTGCCAGTGTCTGCTACTACTCTGACTACTACCTTAGTAGTGAAGTTAAGCTCTTTCTTCTAAGTTTCTTTGATTATTAGGCACTGTCTGTTCCTTGCTGGTAGCAGCTTTCACTGTAGGCCGTACATAACTGCATTACATGTAGTTGTACATCAGGTTTAATCCTTGTCCATATGGTTTCTGGCCCAGCCACAGAATGGAGACCCCCTTCCTCTTTGTGTGAAGTGATATCTTCTCAGCAGCCGATGACTGCACTTTCAACCAGCTGCTTCTGCGCAAGGTGTCTGCCGTCTTTTATATGCTAGACTATGACCACCTTTTTCAGCTTTTCTCCTTTTTTTGAGAGTTACCCAAACCATGGTTGCTTGTTGTCAAATGTTTTCAAATATGCATTCACATTTTGGACAACTTTGTCTCCCGTACAAATTACCTCCTTGACAGAATGCTTAACTGTTCTGCACCCTATGCCCTCCAGTGTGACGTTCACACAGACTGCCTTTTCTTAGTTATTTCCCATTTCAGAGTCTAACATCTTTCATGCTTATACTGGCCACTTGCGGGCCCTTTGTTAAGCGCTTTTAAATGGTAACTGGGCCTATGACATATCGGCTGGATATGCTCATGCTGGGTACAGGTGAATCAAACTAAGAATACATATTTGATCAATTCTGGCTGCCCTGTTTCTTTTGTCATCCAATTTCGAGCACTTGCCCAGTAGAGATCTTCGGATATATTTCTTACCCCACCCTTAATCTTGGCGGTTTCATTTACTAGTGCTAAATATTCCTGGCATTATTTTTCAACACCTAGTTTTAAATTTCTTCCTGCTGAGCAATGGCACTTTGAAGCTCGGTGCAGTGTTCAGCATGTGCCTGGCCTTGACAATTTATTGTATGCCAGATTGCCTGGGCTGATTTGTTTCTCATATAAAACATAACAAATGTGCTCTCCCATAAGAAAGATGGCGATGTTCCAGCTCCCTGCTGGACTCTGCATCGGCTCTCAGTAGCAACAGGGGTCAATCTGAAGGTCATATACTTTCTGCATAAAGTATTGAATCGAAAAATCAATATCTGCTTTCTTTCGTGCTAGAATGCCACATTCAACTCCTGGCACCCTGCTTGTTACTGAGAGAGCCAGTCACAAGTCACACGGAAGCAGATTGTTCTATACCTTCCGGCAAGATATCGGGGGCACTGGAGAAATGAGGCGCGCCATGTTAAATAATTAAAGTCTTGAACTTTTCACTTGCCATTGGTGTAATTAGTTATTTGCAATCTGCGGGGTTCTCATGTGTAGGGTTAAGTTAAACGAAATATGATGGTACGAGGTCGTTAAGTTGGCTGACTGAAATTTAACATATACCTCCAGTGCGCTACATGACGTTTTAAGTTTAAGAACTGATTGATTGCCTTCCGCGGAAGAGTCGAGCTGAAGTAAGAATGGCACTCACAAGTACATTCCTCGCCCCAGGCGTTGTTACAAGACCTACTGGGATTCATTTTCCGTCTCAAGTTTCAGAAGTGTTGCAGCGCCTTTAACAGTGCGTAAACAAATTGCGCATACAATAAAATGTGTACAGTTTTATGAAAAAAAGTTGTGTTTCAAATATGTACAATGTTTTGGCCCATCTACAGGTTAGAAATGCATCAAGGCTACATTTGTAAAGACATTGACTCTCCGTACAAGGTGCATGCATGTAAGCAAACAGATAAAAAAAATCGTTACCTACATAATTCAGTTTTCTAATTGGAGCCGGAGAAACAGATGTGTATTTTTTAACTGAAAGTATATGCACAGCCAGTTTAAGAAGTCTGACCTGAGCCAAGAAGCCTACTCGTTTATTTGAGTGACCCTTCTAACGAGAGTGCTGTGTATAGCAATTAAGAAGTAGATAACATCGACCACTGTGAGGTTTACAACACTAAGAAGATGCAGGGACGATGAGGAGGAGTAATGGGGACAGAGGCAAACGGCGTCCGTGCAAGGCAAACACCTGCACTCTGGCTATGTTATTTACCGGTTTCTCTACTTGGACAGCCTTCCAAGTTTCGGAAAGAGAAATACAGCGAAATTTGCAAATGTTTTTCTTCCATTCCGAGTTTAGCAAACCCAGTGCATCCTGTTTGCCTTCACAGTTTGTGCAGGTTTGGCCTGGTAAATTGTGTGGGCAAAAATACTGGTGATCTGCTGTTGGACCTTAATAATAATCCCGATACGAACACTAATCCTAGTTTCCAACCAGCCCATAATGAAAGCCCCAAGACTTCCCCTGTAGAGCATATTTATATGGTAGTACAGTGTGTGAGACTGATTAGAGGCCTACAAAGCTTGGTTAGAATATTATCAAGGAAAATAGGGCGACCCTCAGACTGCGCCTCAACTCTGGTCGGTGCACTCTTGCATAGATATGGTTTGGAAGGTCATTCCAGTCTCTCCAGTTCAGAGGACTAAAACATTAATGAAGCACAGGATAATTTCATGTTTTGGTTGGCAGAGCATAGTAACCTGGTTGTTGCATATGGTATAATTTGCCCAGAGAAGTAATCTAGTCATGTGATGTGAGTAGGCCTAAATAAAAAGAGGAGTAATTTATAGCGAGTCTTGTGTTTGGCTGAGAACAATAGCGTATCTTACTGATAACGTGGGTTTGTAGGAGGACTTAGATTGTGTGCTGGCAGACTGTTCATAAGTTGAGCTGGTCAAACCTGCACTTGGATTCTGTAGTAGTAGACCACTCTAGGATCCAATTGCCTTTAGATTTCTTTGCCTGGTATCGTGGCAGAAGGAGAGGGTGTATGGTAGGAAGAAAATGGGGTGGCTAAGGAGATGGGAACAGTGTCATCAAGATATTAAATCATCAAGAACAGGAATGCAGTGTATGCACTGTCTTGTAGCTAGAAATCTTTGTCTTTTTCTCCCAAACTTCTGTCTCTGGGTTTATTGGGGGCACAGTGATTATCCGGGTACCCATAGTTGTAACAATTACTGAGGCTTCACCTTGGACTTCCCTCCCCTTGGGAGTAACCCTGGAGGAAGGTTATGAAGGGCTTTCTAACAGTAAAGGGGGGAAAGCCCCAGGCCCGGATGGGGTTCCCATCGACTTATCTAAAGCTGAACCGAACCTGTGGGCTCCCATTTTGGTGAGGATTTTTAATTGTGCGGCAGAAGGCAATTTTCCTCCTTCTTGGGGCCAATCGGTTATAATTCCTGTTAGACCTGACACCTTTTGGCGTGGTTCTTCCCCCATCTTTTTGCCTCTGACTCATGTGTTTTGATGCTGTGCTGGATTTCGTTTTTGCTGATTTAGATGTTTTGGACACTCTGCCACTGCTGATCAGTGTCAGAGTGTAAGTGCTCCTTCTGTAAATTGTGATATTGATTGAGTATACCTAATTGGCATATTTGTATCACCACGAAGTCCCTAGTAAAGGGCACTGTGTGTGCCAGGGCTGGTGATGACAAATGCTACTAGTGGGCCTGCAGCGCAGATTGCGCCACCCACATGAGTAGCTTTAAAAAGGTGACTCAGGCCTGCCAGCGCAGGGCCTGTGTGCAGTCAGTGACTGCCATGTCAGCCTGGCCAGTGTCCCCACTGGCTAGGCCTAATCCTTCCCTGTCTGTGCACATCAGTCACCCCTATGGAAGGCTCAAGGTACCCCCCTGGGCAGGGTGCAGTGTATGGATAAGGTAGAGCATGTGCTAGTGCAGGTACTATGCTCTGGTAGTGGGCTACAGCCATTTTGTGTGCTCACTGCTGTAAGGCTATCTTGCTCCATAGAGTAACATGGAGGGGGGCTGGGCCCATGTGATACCAGCCTATCTCCCCATAGGAACAAGATGGGACATAAGTGAAAGATATCCCTGGACTCAGAATTTAATGACACATCTTTTAGTGAAGGGTGTTTTTAAATCCTGGGTTGGAGAATAGCCCTTTTAGAAAGTGGCTATTCTCTTGTCTAAACCTTTCTGTGTGCCTGGGTTTGTGGAATGTCTGCCTGGTCTGGATGTGACAGGAAGGGGCTGCAGAGCCCCAGAGGAGAGGGTCGGAGCCATCCCGGGGATGAAAGGGCACATCTGCCTGCTTGGGAGGAGGGAGGAAGGAATGCCAGATAAGTGCTGGGCTGTGCCTGCCTACCTCCCCCACATTAGCTCTCTCCTGGTGGTCAACTGACCCCACTGGCCCTGAAGCTGACAGGAAGAAGAAAGCCAGAGACACCTCAGTGCTCCGCAACCCCCAGAACTGGTTTAGACTGGACCCAGGGCCTCCATGCACAAAGAACTTCAAAGACATTGGGGGGTATAAGGAAAGGACCCCTGTCTGCAGAGAATTAGATTCTGAAATTCTGCAACCAAGAAGGAACCTTTGCTGGAAGGAGGACAGCTAGGGAACTAAAGGAAGACTGCCTTGCTGTGTGCTCTAAGGGCTGACCTGTTCTACTGTCTACCTGGAAGCTGAGGAGAAGAAAAGGGGCTTTGCTGTGTGCTGTGACCCTGCCTACTTGAAACTGCCAAGACTCTGCTGTGTGCTGTGTCTACATCTGAATCTCCAAGGGCCTGAGAAGAGCTGGCCTCCTGCTTGGAACCCAGGGCTAAAGGTTCCTAAAGCTATCCCAGGAAACAGCTGCAAAATCGTGCTGTTGGGACCCGAGACGCGTGGTGCTGGACTGCGGAGCGTGAGGAGGAGATCGGTGTGCTCATCGGCACATTAATCGTGAGGGTTGGAGGCTTGTGGAGCCTCCCCTCGTGAAATCTGCTCCCAGGTGGTGGCAAGGTCGAGAGGGGGGTCTAGTTCTGACCAGCGCCCTTTAAAACCCTTTGCCGCCAAATCACCGTTGCAGCCCGGGGCCAGGATCACCCCTGGAAGTTGCTGTTCGTGACCAGGAGCGGCCGCGGCGAAGAACGAAGCCGCCGCGACCCCATTGGCTGAGGGAGCCGAGCCCCCTCGCTAACGCCGCGACGGGATTGGCCCGCGCGGCGCAGCGTCATCAGCTGTGGTGTGCCGTGATTGGCTGAGCCCGCGGAGCGTCATCGGCGAGGCCGCGCTGCCATTGGTTGGCGGCCTCGCGCTCAGAGGGGCTCGACCGAGGGCCGCGACCGGATTGGCTGCCTCCGCTGAAGCTGCGGGAGGTGCCGAAGGATTGCCCAGAATCACCGCCGGGACCGGGGAAGAGCTCCGACCCCGCCGAGGGACCTGGAAGCGTCCCGCACCCCTGGCCCGCCGTCCCTCCATCAGGTGAGCTTCACCGCCTCCCCCGCCGCTCGTTGGATTGTCGAGAGCGGGCGGGAGAGGAAAGGGGACCGGCCGGGGCGGGGACGCGTGCAGTCTGCACGGTTGGTGCGCAGTGGTGCGCCTGTATCTCAGGAAGACGTGAGGCTGCCCCGGGGACGAGAAAGAGTCCCTGGGCCTCGCGAGGGAGTTGCAACAGCGCATGAAGCCCACGGATATAAGTACACGTGGGCCTTGTTTTCTTTGCACGTGCTGGGAGCATCACAGTATAAATCAGTGGCCATATTCTTTTAAGTGCTGATTTGAGAGACTAGAGACTATTTTTATTTTTATGCTGAGAACTGCCTATTTACAAGACCTACTAAGAATTAAGTGCAACCTTGTTCTAAATGAAGTGTTTAACGTGCAACCTTTAAGTTAGAAGTGCTATCTGTTCTAAAGAAGTGATTATCATGCAACTGCTTCATTTACATGCTGAAACTAGATAAAGTTATATTTTATATATACTTACCTGTGTGGTCTCAGTTTGTGGTGGATTGGGAATTGCTGTTGTGTTAAGTGCAAATGTTATCCACATTGTCTCCGAGTTTAGCCTAGACTGCTCGCGCCATGCTACCTAGAGGGTGAGCAGGGGTTATCTCAGAGGGTTATTCCGTCGCCCTGACCGGAGCTAGGGGTCCCTACTTGGGCCAAGGTACTTACCTTTGCCAACCAGAGACTCCCGGTTCTAACATTGGTGGCTCGCGGTGCGGATTTTGAACTAATAATTGCACTTGACCGGCAGTGATTTCTTGTACATCACTAGTCTAGTTTAGCGGAACAGGTTGCGCAGGATTTTTTCTTTTTGGTGAAACCTTTTTAGTTGAAAAAGGGTAGGAGGTAACATGTCTCAGACCGCGCAAAGCATGAATGCAGAAGGGGAAGTGGAATTTGAAAGCCAGGAGTTGCTCACCTATAACAAGGAGCAACTGAGAAAATTCTGCAGACAGCTTGAATGCCCAGTAAGGGGCGGCGCAAATAAGGAAGAGCTACGGACACCTCTGAGGGCCTGGTGGGAGGCCAAACATGGTGCCCCGGAAGCTGCTACTGGAGAGGGAGACACACAGGAGAATGGGTTTTTGCCCAGTGAATTGCCAGTGGCGAAGCCAGCGTCTAGGGCCGGCAGCACCCACTCCAGTAGGATTATTTCTCCAGAGGAGGTGGAGGAGAATCAGAGAGCTAGGGCCCATGAGATTGAGCTTTTGAAGCTCAAAGCGGAAGCCGACGAGAAGAGACTGCGCCTAGAAGTTGAGAAAGAGGCGCAGGAGAGAGCGGCACAGGAAAGAAGGCATGCTCTCGCTTTGGAGGAAAAGAAGCTCCAATTGGCTCATGAGAGGAGCATGAAGGAATTGGATTTCAAATATAAAGAGAGGGGGTCCAGTTCTAATGGTGGCAGCGCACAACCAGTACAGGCGGGTAAGGTATACATACCAAAGGATCTGGTACAGAATTATCAGAGGGGTGAGGATATTTATGCATGGTTCAGAGCGTATGAACTTGCCTTAAAGATGAATGAGGTGCCTGAGAAGAATTGGGGAGCAGGATTGTGGAAGCATTTTGAGGCCTCTGGGAGGGATGTTTTGGCACCCTTAGAAGCAAAGGATGCTTTGTCCTACTCCGCCATGAAGGAGGCTTTGTGCCTCAGGTATGGGCTCACTGCTGAACAGTACCGCCAGAAGTTTAGGAACTTCAAGAAGCTTGATTCAAGTACTTGGGTGGAGTGTGTGAGTATGTACACGCGTGCACTGGAAGGTTGGATGAAGGGCAGCAAAGTTACTGATTATGTGGGGTTGTGTCACTTGATTAGTAGGGAGCACTTAAGTAGTTTGTGTGTCCCAGAGCTGCGCCAGCATCTTTTAGACAGTAAGTTAACTGATCCCGGTGAGCTTGCTAAAGAGGCGGACCGGTGGACTAGCACCAGGGTCCACAAGGGGGTGGTAAGTACCCCAGCCAAAGGTGGACAGGGTCCCCAGCAGAAGAGTGGGGGGGACACGGATAATCAAAAGGAGTCTTCTAAAGGGCCCCAAAGTAGTTCCCAAGAGAAGGTGTCTCAACCCCCCAAGGCTAAGAAGTCCTGGCCCCATAAGGGCCAGCAGGACAAGAAGACCCTCACTTGCTATGCATGTAGGGAGGTGGGGCACATTGCTCCAAACTGTCCAAAGAAGAAATCTGCACCCACTGGTGCTCCAGCTCCAGCTCCGGCGATAGCCAGTGTAGCTTTGGGAGGGGATTTGATTTCTAGTGGGGAGGAGGGGTTAGCATTGATGACCCTTGTCTCTCTAGGAGACCAAGAGATGGCCCAGGAAACCTTGCTGCCCCAAAACACTAAGAAATACGGGCAGAAGGTGACCATCAATGGACAGGTGGTGGAGGCTCTGAGAGACACAGGGGCCAGCGTGACATCTGTTAGGTGTCAGTGGGTGTCTGAAGAGCAAATCGTTCCCCAGGTACTCCGGCCTGTGGTGGCAGCTGACAGTTCAGTGCGCTACTGCAGGCTGGCGAAAGTTCCATTTGAGTGGGGAGGAGTCTCCGGTATTTTGGAGATTGTTGTAAGTGATGCCTTGCCTGTAGATTGTCTATTAGGTAATGACCTGGAGAGCTCCCCATGGAAGGAGGTGGAGCACAGGACTCACTTGGAGATGTTGGGTTTGCCTGCGTGGATCTGTGTGTCCACCCGTGCAATGACAGCCAGAGAGGGCGGTCTAGCAAAACTGGAGCCTGGAACAGTGGCGCAGGGACCTGCCAAGAGAGGAAGGGGTAGAGGGCGCGGGAAACCAGCCCCCACTGTTCCCACGGTCCAGGAGGAGGCAGACCCGGAAGGGGATGCCCTGGAACCTACAGGGGAGCAGGTGGCCGAACTAGGGGAATTGCCTGAGCTGTCCCAGTGGCAGCAAGAGGGTGGTCCCTCCAGGGAGGAATTCTGCCAGGCTCAGAAGGAGTGCCCTTCTCTCATTGGTGTGCGGCAGCAGGCTGCCGACCAGGCCGCAGGCCTGGGGTCCAAGGAGCATTTGTTCTATTGGGAGGATGACTTACTTTATAGTGAGCCTAAGTTCGCTGAGCCCGGCGCAGCCCGTGTGCTGGTGGTACCGGAGCGCTTCAGGAACTTCCTACTGGGTCTGGCTCATGACGTGCCTCTCGCTGGACATCTGGGGCAAGACAAGACCTATCACAGGCTTGTCACCCATTTCTACTGGCCCCAGATGAAGACGCATGTCTCTGCCTTTTGTAAGTCTAGTCAGATTTGTCAGGCCAGTGGCAAGAGTGGAGGGAAGTGCGTGGCACCCCTCCAACCCTTTCCCGTGGTGAGCACCCCTTTTGAGCGGGTGGGCATTGACATCGTGGGGCCCCTGGATCCCAAGACAGCCCTAGGCAACAGGTTTATCCTGGTCTTGGTGGACCATGCCACTCGGTACCCGGAGGCCCTTCCGCTTAGGACAGTCACCGCCCCAGTGGTGGGCCGTGCCCTGATGGGGATCTTTTCCCGGGTGGGATTTCTGAAGGAGGTCGTTTCGGACCGCAGGACAAACTTCATTTCTAAATATATGAAGTCCCTGTGGAGTGAGTGTGGGGTGACATACAAATTCACCACTCCTTACCACCCTCAAGGAAATGGTTTGGTTGAGAGATTCAACCGCACATTGAAGGGCATGATCATGGGCCTGGAGGAGCCCATGAGGCGGAAATGGGATGTCTTGTTGCCATGCCTGTTGTTTGCCTACAGGGAGGTGCCTCAGAAATCCTTAGGGTTCAGTCCCTTTGAGTTGCTGTATGGCCACCCTGTCAGAGGGCCTCTGGCTCTGGTGAAGGAGGGGTGGGAGAAATCCCGTGGGAAAACCCCTCAGGATGTGTTCAGCTATGTGCTGGCCATTCGCAACCAGACCAAGCGCTTCAGGAAGCTCGCTCAAGAGAACCTGGAGGCTAGCCAGGAGGAAATGAAGAGGTGGTATGACCAGAACACTTCTCTGGTTGAGTTCCAACCGGGTCAGAAGGTGTGGGTGATGGCGCCAGTGGAGCCTTGTGCGCTCCGCGACAAGTGGTCTGGGCCATATGAGGTGGTGGAGCGCAAGAGCGAGGTTACCTATTTGGTTAACCTGAAGACTCCCAGGCAGCCCCTGAGAGTGCTACATGTGAACCGCCTCAAACCCCACTTTGAAAGAACTGAAGTGACTATGCTCATGGCTACAGATGTTGGAGGGGAGGAGGATAGTGATCCTCTCCCTGACCTCCTGGCAGTCAAGGAGCAAGATGGGTCAGTGGATGGTGTGGTCCTCTCCCCCACCCTGACCGCAGAACAGCGGGAGGACTGTCGCCAAGTGTTGGGTCAGTCCGCCCCACTGTTCTCCCTGACCCCGGGTATCACCAAATGGTGCGTCCACGACGTGGACACTGGAGACAGCATGCCTGTGAAACAGAAGTTTTACAGGGTGGCTGACAAGGTCAGAGCTAGCATCAAAGAAGAGGTTTCCAAGATGTTGGCGCTTGGGTTTATTGAGCCCTCCAGCAGCCCCTGGGCTAGCCCAGTGGTCTTAGTGCCTAAGAAAGCTGCTACCCCCGGTGGCCCCCCAGAACTTCAGTTCTGCGTGGACTACCGTGGGCTCAATGCGGTCACGAAGACTGACGCGCACCCCATCCCCAGAGCTGATGAGCTGGTGGATCGGTTGGGAGCTGCCCAGTACCTGAGTACTTTTGATTTGACTTCAGGGTACTGGCAGATTGCCTTAACTGACGGGGCAAAGGAGAGGTCAGCATTTTCAACGCCGGAAGGACACTTCCAGTTCCGTGTCATGCCCTTTGGGTTGAAAAATGCCCCCGCCACATTTCAGAGATTGGTCAACCAGGTACTGGCAGGGCTGGAGCAATTCAGCGCAGCCTACCTGGATGACATTGCGGTGTTCAGCTCCACTTGGGAGGAACACCTGCAACACCTCACTGAAGTGTTGAAGGCTCTGCAGAAGGCAGGCCTCACTATCAAGGCCAGTAAATGCCAGATAGGGCAGGGATCTGTGGTGTACTTGGGACACCAGGTGGGGAGCGGCAAGGTGGCGCCCCTACAGGCAAAAATTGATACCATTCTGGCTTGGGAACCCCCCAAGACCCAGACTGAGGTGAGAGCCTTTCTAGGTCTCACCGGGTATTACAGACGGTTTGTCAAAGGCTATGGCACCATTGTGGCCCCTTTGACAGAGCTGACATCTAGGAATCAGCCCAGGAAAGTGAATTGGACTGAGGCCTGTCAAACTGCTTTTGACACCCTCAAAACTGCCATGTGCACAGCACCGGTGCTTAAGGCACCTGACTTTTCAAGTGAGTTCATTGTGCAAACTGACGCTTCAGAGCAAGGCGTGGGAGCAGTGCTCTCACAGATCAATGACGAGGGAGGAGACCAACCTGTGGCTTTCATTAGCCGGAGGCTGATCCCCAGGGAACAAAAATGGAGTGCCATTGAAAGAGAAGCTTTCGCTGTGGTCTGGGCTCTGAAGAAGCTGAGGCCCTACCTGTTTGGGACTCACTTCCGTGTTCAGACCGACCACAGGCCCCTCAGATGGTTAATGCAGATGAGGGGTGAGAATCCAAAATTGTTGAGGTGGTCCATTTCCCTACAGGGGATGGATTTTACGGTGGAGCACCGCCCTGGTACAGAACACGCCAACGCTGACGGTCTGTCCAGATTCTTCCGCCTTAGTGATGAGGACTCCCAAGAGGTTGGGTAGTTCTCCCCACTTTCAGCTGGAGGGGACACGTGTTAGACCTGACACCTTTTGGCGTGGTTCTTCCCCCATCTTTTTGCCTCTGACTCATGTGTTTTGATGCTGTGCTGGATTTCGTTTTTGCTGATTTAGATGTTTTGGACACTCTGCCACTGCTGATCAGTGTCAGAGTGTAAGTGCTCCTTCTGTAAATTGTGATATTTATTGAGTATACCTAATTGGCATATTTGTATCACCACGAAGTCCCTAGTAGAGGGCACTGTGTGTGCCAGGGCTGGTGATGACAAATGCTACTAGTGGGCCTGCAGCGCAGATTGCGCCACCCACATGAGTAGCTTTAAAAAGGTGACTCAGGCCTGCCAGCGCAGGGCCTGTGTGCAGTCAGTGACTGCCATGTCAGCCTGGCCAGTGTCCCCACTGGCTAGGCCTAATCCTTCCCTGTCTGTGCACATCAGTCACCCCTATGGAAGGCTCAAGGTACCCCCCTGGGCAGGGTGCAGTGTATGGATAAGGTAGAGCATGTGCTAGTGCAGGTACTATGCTCTGGTAGTGGGCTACAGCCATTTTGTGTGCTCACTGCTGTAAGGCTATCTTGCTCCATAGAGTAACATGGAGGGGGGCTGGGCCCATGTGATACCAGCCTATCTCCCCATAGGAACAAGATGGGACATAAGTGAAAGATATCCCTGGACTCAGAATTTAATGACACATCTTTTAGTGAAGGGTGTTTTTAAATCCTGGGTTGGAGAATAGCCCTTTTAGAAAGTGGCTATTCTCTTGTCTAAACATTTCTGTGTGCCTGGGTTTGTGGAATGTCTGCCTGGTCTGGATGTGACAGGAAGGGGCTGCAGAGCCCCAGAGGAGAGGGTCGGAGCCATCCCGGGGATGAAAGGGCACATCTGCCTGCTTGGGAGGAGGGAGGAAGGAATGCCAGATAAGTGCTGGGCTGTGCCTGCCTACCTCCCCCACATTAGCTCTCTCCTGGTGGTCAACTGACCCCACTGGCCCTGAAGCTGACAGGAAGAAGAAAGCCAGAGACACCTCAGTGCTCCGCAACCCCCAGAACTGGTTTAGACTGGACCCAGGACCTCCATGCACAAAGAACTTCAAAGACATTGGGGGGTATAAGGAAAGGACCCCTGTCTGCAGAGAATTAGATTCTGAAATTCTGCAACCAAGAAGGAACCTTTGCTGGAAGGAGGACAGCTAGGGAACTAAAGGAAGACTGCCTTGCTGTGTGCTCTAAGGGCTGACCTGTTCTACTGTCTACCTGGAAGCTGAGGAGAAGAAAAGGGGCTTTGCTGTGTGCTGTGACCCTGCCTACTTGAAACTGCCAAGACTCTGCTGTGTGCTGTGTCTACATCTGAATCTCCAAGGGCCTGAGAAGAGCTGGCCTCCTGCTTGGAACCCAGGGCTAAAGGTTCCTAAAGCTATCCCAGGAAACAGCTGCAAAATCGTGCTGTTGGGACCCGAGACGCGTGGTGCTGGACTGCGGAGCGTGAGGAGGAGATCGGTGTGCTCATCGGCACATTAATCGTGAGGGTTGGAGGCTTGTGGAGCCTCCCCTCGTGAAATCTGCTCCCAGGTGGTGGCAAGGTCGAGAGGGGGGTCTAGTTCTGACCAGCGCCCTTTAAAACCCTTTGCCGCCAAATCACCGTCGCAGCCCGGGGCCAGGATCACCCCTGGAAGTTGCTGTTCGTGACCAGGAGCGGCCGCGGCGAAGAACGAAGCCGCCGCGACCCCATTGGCTGAGGGAGCCGAGCCCCCTCGCTAACGCCGCAACGGGATTGGCCCGCGCGGCGCAGCGTCATCAGCTGTGGTGTGCCGTGATTGGCTGAGCCCGCGGAGCGTCATCGGCGAGGCCGCGCTGCCATTGGTTGGCGGCCTCGCGCTCAGAGGGCCTCGACCGAGGGCCGCGACCGGATTGGCTGCCTCCGCTGAAGCTGCGGGAGGTGCCGAAGGATTGCCCAGAATCACCGCCGGGACCGGGGAAGAGCTCCGACCCCGCCGAGGGACCTGGAAGCGTCCCGCACCCCTGGCCCGCCGTCCCTCCATCAGGTGAGCTTCACCGCCTCCCCCGCCGCTCGTTGGATTGTCGAGAGCGGGCGGGAGAGGAAAGGGGACCGGCCGGGGCGGGGACGCGTGCAGTCTGCACGGTTGGTGCGCAGTGGTGCGCCTGTATCTCAGGAAGACGCGAGGCTGCCCCGGGGACGAGAAAGAGTCCCTGGGCCTCGCGAGGGAGTTGCAACAGCGCATGAAGCCCACGGATATAAGTACACGTGGGCCTTGTTTTCTTTGCACATGCTGGGAGCATCACAGTATAAATCAGTGGCCATATTCTTTTAAGTGCTGATTTGAGAGACTAGAGACTGTTTTTATTTTTATGCTGAGAACTGCCTATTTACAAGACCTACTAAGAATTAAGTGCAACCTTGTTCTAAATGAAGTGTTTAACGTGCAACCTTTAAGTTAGAAGTGCTATCTGTTCTAAAGAAGTGATTATCATGCAACTGCTTCATTTACATGCTGAAACTAGATAAAGTTATATTTTATATATACTTACCTGTGTGGTCTCAGTTTGTGGTGGATTGGGAATTGCTGTTGTGTTAAGTGCAAATGTTATCCACATTGTCTCCGAGTTTAGCCTAGACTGCTCGCGCCATGCTACCTAGAGGGTGAGCAGGGGTTATCTCAGAGGGTTATTCCGTCGCCCTGACCGGAGCTAGAGGTCCCTACTTGGGCCAAGGTACTTACCTTTGCCAACCAGAGACTCCCGGTTCTAACAATTCCCCTATTCAAGAAAGGTAGCAAATCTGAGGCCTCCAACTATCGGCCGATCTCTTTACTGGATGCCTCAGTAAAGGTTATGAGCAGGATCCTGCTCAAAAGGTTAGAAACCTGGGCCACTGATTCAAATATTTTAACTAAAGTGCAATATGGTTTCCGGAAAGGTATGGGCACTTTGGAGCAATGTGTAAATCTGGACCTTATCATTAATAAACATACTGTAGCCAAAAAGGGCAATTTTTTTAATGTTTTGCTGATTTGAGCAGCGCGTTTGATTTAGTTAATCACGCTATTCTTTGGGAGGTTTTGCTAGAGCTAGGGGCACCGAAGGAAATTGTTCACTTTTTAGCCAGGCTCTACGAAAAACTCTCTTGTAAGGTCCGTTACGGCACCCTAGGCGAATGTACCCCTTTCTTCAAAGTCTCAAGGGGAATTCGCCAAGGATGCGTTTTGGCCCCTCTTTTATTTTCCCTTTTTATTAATTGTGTTGATCGTATCCTGGTTGATATTCCAGCGGACGCCCCTTTGATTGGAGGTAAACCCGTCCCACTTTTACTCTATGCGGACGACGCTGTTCTTTTATCCCGTACCCAGATTGGCTTACAGCGCCTAATTGATAGTTTTATGTTGTTTATCAAAAATAGGAGGCTCTGTGTGAACAAATCCAAGACCTACGTTATGTCATGCGGGCAGGCTGTAAACAAACCGAAGCATAGCTTTTTCTTGGATAGTGATAAAATGACACACGTTAAATCTTTCTGTTATTTGGGAATAACCTATACCAACAATGGGTCATGGAATTCGGAGTTCGATAATATCAGTTTGAAAATGTTGCGGACCACTAGCAGTATATTTCGGTTTGCTTCTAAACTAGGTTCGAGAAGCATCCCAGATATGATCAATATATACAACATCCGCTGTGTTTCTTCTGCACTGTATGGGGCGGGTGTGTGGGGTCATTGTGAAGGTCCTTCGCTCCAAATTGATGAAAATAAGTTTATAAAGAGATTGTTATGTGTCCCTTCTTCTGCCTCTGCACAACTAATCCATGACGAGGTAGGGATCGAGTTTATATCTGACTTAGCAGCCGTTCGGCCACTCTTATTGTGGCGTTCTATTTGGGCCAAGCCAGAGACTCGATTCACCCAAGAGAATATCCTTGATTGTATAGGTCTGGACTATTCGTCACGTATACAGTGGCTGAGATACATCCAATTTTGGTATAAACTGTTATTTGATATTGATGTCTTTCTTGATCCAGAATCGGCAGTCGCTATTCCTAAAAAAGTAATCAAGCTAACGTTTTTAAATTTTAAAAAGGCTGAGCGAGACAAAGTGCAGGGTAGGTTAGCCACCGTGAAGTTCTATAAAGAACTGAATCTAATCCCGGGGCTTCAATCCTACCTTGTGAACGTGACTCGTCCCTCCCACCAATTTGTATTAACCCGAGTCAGACTGGGCATTGTACATCACCTTGTGGCTTTTCCAAACCAGAAAGTCAGATCCGAGACTCCTTGCCCGTGTGACAATACCTCGCGACAGAGCTGTTGCCATTTTTTACTTTTTTGCAAATTTTACCACTTTCTAGGGGTAAAATACCTTAAGCCTATTTTTATAAAATATAATACCCGAACTTCAAAGACTGCTTTGATATTACTATCTGCTTTGGAGAATGTGGATATTTGCTTTTTTGTGGCTACTTTTATTTTGAAATGTACAGCTGCCAGAAAAAGTATAGTGTTGTAATAATCTTATACATACCTTTCTGTACATTAATGATCTGTAGACACTGTATATAAAACATTTTTTTAACTTTGTATTATGCCCGTTTTATGCCCTTCGAGATGTACAGTTGCCAGGAAATGTATAGTGCTGCTATTTTTATTTTATACATTCCTGTCTGTACTTAAGTGTTTTTGTAATTGCCGAATTATTATCATTCATATATTATGCTTACAGTATGTATTGTATGGTCCTTCTTCATACATTTGACTTATCCTCCCGTGCCCATTAGAGCCGCTCGGATCCCTTTAACGTACAGCTGCCAGGAAACATCATTTGGTGTGACAATTATACTGTTTTCCTGTCTGTACATATATGATTCTGTTGTTCAAACTCTATATTGCTTATATTTTTATACTATCAATTGTTGCCCACTAATTGTTTTTACAAAGCTTCTTATTCCTTTTTTTTTTTTTTTTTTTTTGCACTTTCCATGTATACTTTTTTAAGTCATTTTTTGTATATATAAGGAATTGTATTTTAATGTTTAGCTTGTATGATTTGTATTTTCAAATCGAATAAAAGCGTATGAATTGAATTGATTATCCCACACAGGTTTTTACTATTAGATATTGGTCGATACTAGTATTACCATAGTACACTCCCAACACACACATGTCTCAGCCCAAGTTTAATGTGGCCTTTGGCACTTATAATATGGCAGGTGTAATATCCACCATGTTTGTGATGGAGTATCCCATCTGCCAAGATCTAAATTGGGCCCATTGTCTTAAAAAAGGGAAACTAGAAGGGAACGGATCAAACCAATGGGAGTTGGAGGTACCTCGCAATGGCTCCCATTGACCTTGGTTTGATTCGTTCCTGTAATGGGCAATAGTCCCAGCCACACAAGCGATGCTGCGTTTTTTTTCTGCACAAGTGGGGTAATACATGGTGGTAGGAATTGTGTGGATTTTTGTGAATTCCTGAAGTTTCCATTACAGAAATGTTAGGAAATACATAATTTCAGGCAAGGGTTTGCTGGTCATTGTGGATCAGAAAACCTCATGGGATCCACACAAGGCATACCATACTGGAATCCCCTAATTGTTTAGTTTTCAAAAATGTCTGTGGTTCATTGATTTGCATGGGTGGCACCACAACCCAGCCCCTAATACCACAGCTATACCTACCGATATCTTTCAATGTAGCACTTTAGGACCTTTTTGTGTCACTGTTTTGTGGCACAAACACACCTGAGTGAGGTACTTTTCTTATTGGGAAACAAGTGGGAAGTCAGGGAAATATGTGGTTCCCTGCAGATTCCAGAACTTTCCATCACAGAAATGTGAGGAAAATGTGTTTTTTTGTTGTTGTCAAAGTTTGAGATTTGCAAGGTATTCTGGATAAAAAAAAAATGGAGTGCCATAAGTCACCCCACCCTGGATTCCACAGGTGTCTAGTTTTAAAAAATGTGCAATTTTTCTAGGTCTCCTTAGGTGCCGACAGCTTGCATTTTGGGCCACTTCCTGTCATGGGTACTAGGCCTTCACATGCAAGTGAGGCACCATTTTTATTGGGAGTGTTGGAGAATGCTGGGTGGAAGGACATTTGTTGGCTGCCAGCAGATCTCAGAACTTTTCATAAAAAAAAGTGAGGACAATTGTTTTTTGTCAATGTTTGAGGTTTGGAAAGGTTTGTGGGTAAAAAACCTGATGAGAGCCACATAAGTTACTTCACCCTAGATTCCTCTTGTTGTCTAGTTTTTATAAAGTGTACAAGTTTGATAGGTTTCCCAAGGTGCCAGCTGAGCTATGGTCCAAAATTCACAGCTACCCACTTTGCAAAAAAGGGGCAGTTTTGAGTGGAAAAATGTGATTCATCCATGCTGCCTTATGAGCCATTACCTGTCATGAGCACTTGGATTATCCACGCAAGTGAGGTACTATTTTGATTGGAAAACATGTGAGAGCATAGAATAGTAGAACATTTGTTATTACCAATTTGATTTTAACGCATTCAAGCCAATGTGGAAGAATGAGGACATTTTGAAAAATACCTTTTAAATTCTATGCTAGTGCAGCTACCCACAAATACAGAGATGCACAAATAACCAGTGCTCCTATCTTGTGCCAATTCGGAAATATATATTTTCCCTTGATACCCATTTTTCATTCTACTATTTCACCATATGAATTGGTCTGTACTTGGTAAACAATGAAAAACCATTGCACGGTACTGCTTAGCTGTTGGCTCTGAGCAGGGTTGGCTTAAGTGTAGTGCGACTGGCGCGGTTGCACTGGGCATTGACCAGTGGAAGGAGCACTGACCTCAGGGTGGGCACTGTATTTAGCAATAAATTATGAATTAGAAATACCTGCTTCAAAGTTCCTTGGGTGTCCAGCTTTCAGGCAGCAATAAAAATGTCAAGATAACTCTTGTGATTAATGCCCCTGCTGGAGAAAGAGCAGAGTTTTGTCTAGTGCCAGTTTTGATTCCCCATAAAGTAGCATAGGGCGGTTAATATGCCTGCTGCAAACAACACACACTGTGCAGATCGCAGATTTGTATTTTATGTGGATAGCTGTGTGGCTTACTGCTTTTGTTATAGAGATCCTTTTGATACAACAACCCTAATGTAGAACAGTGACTGTAACACACTGTCATCAAAGAGCTGCATGCAAACTGCATAAAGTAAGTTATGACATTACGTTTTTCCCTCAGTCTTTCATGATCTATTCCTAATGTTGCTAAAATGGTTTGTTTGAGTAGATATGCGTTCTTACTACTAAAGAGAGCCTTTACTAACTTTTTAAAACAAAGTGAAATGTCTGTTGGAGAGGGGCTATGGAGAAATGAGGGACACATTTGCCCGGTGGTAGTGAGGGAATCTGAGGAGGAGATCATTGGGGGGCCAAAGATAATTGTCGCGTTAGGCATCAACAGAGCTGAAGCCGGCCCTACCTCTGAGTACCTTGAGTTTTTGGAGAACTTACAAAACCTAAATATCCCCACAACTAGAAAGGTTTAGCGAACATAATATATATATTTCTTTTGTAAATCAGCCATTGTGACATAAATTTACAGATAAAAATGTTGTCACAAACGTCATTTTTTTCCTACTCATTTCCAATATCTCTTTATTTCAACAGTTAATTTATTTGGGAAACCCTTGAGGGATCTACATACATGACCCCTTGCTTGCTGAATTCACAATGTTTTCTACTTTTCAGAAATTAAAAGGTTTCATGGATCATGCATGGGCTTCTTGCTGGTTTCCACCACAAACTGGAATTGGGTTGCAAGCACAAAATGTAGGAAAAGTGGGCTATCTCCTCAAAATATGCACAGACTGTGGTAAAAAAATAGTTTTTTTATTCAGCTCTGTATGTTCCTGAAAGCTGGGTATATGGTGACTTTAGCACAGTAAACTGCTCAGTGATGCCTTTTTTAGGAAAAGAAATACACTTTTATCCAGGGAACTTTTTTCCTTTTTTTCCCTAAAAATCTCAAAAGTTTGCTATATTTTGCCAATTTTCTCGGCCCTCTCCAGTGGAATCTGCAAACCAAGGGTATCTTTAGAATGCCCAGGATGTTGGAAAAAGGGACGCACATTTTTTATGGATACCTTAGGTGGAACAAAAGTTGTGGGAGGGCAGCAGTTAAGGGGTTAAAAAAGGAGTGGAGAGGGCAGGTATACATGGATTGTGAAGAGACATTGTCTTGAAAAATAAAGGGGAAAGCTCGGGGGAAATGAAATAGCTGAGGGAGGTTAGCAAAAAAAGAATATAGTAGTGATTGTAATAGTAATAACAGGGACCGATAAAATATATTTTTCAAGTGCATTGGGTATTGCAGAATGCTTTGTTCTTTAAGGGGTGTCTCTTCCATTCAGTTAATGTTAGAGGAGTTGCAATAGGTTTAGTTGATCCCAGGCCTGTTTTTATCACTAGGAGCCATACTGTTCTCTTGTGAACTGAATGATAGTTCTTGAAGTGAATTGAGGATTCCAGATAATAGCCACAGCATGGGCATGCTGGCCACTTTCCTGAGCTCTTATGGCTAAAACTCCATTAAGACGAAGGGTTGCACTGCGGGCCAAACAGAATAATCAGTTTCGAAGAGGGATAGTTAGCCAGTTCTTTGTTGAAACTGAAGATTGCAGACTATTGGCTACTTCTCTTTATACCAGTTATGACATGATGTTTCAATGTATTGCTTTCTTATAATCTTCATTTCAGGATCACCTTATTCCTTTTTTGCAGAACTTTAGGGGTCCAGAAATTCTTCTAATTTCATAAACATAACTGTATTATGCAGATGTATCCTGAGTTGATCATTCGATATTAAGGTCTCCCTCCATGCTCTGTCAATACAATGGTTAGATTGATTGAATTTTCATTTGTTGGCATGTTACAGGGTGTATTATCCCCTCTGTCTACTGTCAGCATCCAGTGTTTGTCTATGATTGTGGGATGCAATTACCTTTTTCCACAGTTGCCTATTAAGGTGACCCATGCCTGACAGATCAATGCAAGCACCCCAGAACTTTGCTGCATAGCAGATGATGCCTCACACTTTTTCGTGAACCACTGTATCGAAGGTTTGAGAGTGCATTACTTAGTTTTTTTGGGGCAAATTGTAAAATACCTAGGCTATCCTGTTTTAGGTATAAACCTATAATAACTGATGAACCCCTATGGAAAGGGAAACGGCACTCACCAGTGTTAACATATAAATACTGATAAACACCGGCAAAACCACAAACTAAATGCCGTTCAAAGAAAGGTAAAGGAGAGTTAAAGAGTCATTTTTACTTCTTCCTGAAGGGGCCAATACAATGTAACTTTGTTATACAAGGTAGCAACAAGAAATACATTATTCTGCTTGAGGTTTGCCATTTAGGGATATCACTAAAATATTATTTCTTCTTCCTTTTGCTGTTTTCAGTTTTGTAGTCTGTGGCCTAAAGATGCAAGATTTAAAAGCATGTTTTAGGCTTTATTTAATTAATTTATAAACTGTAGCGAATCAGGAAATATCAAAATCATATTTGATATTTAGGCTTCATTTGATTATATCACTGATATTTAAAATGGTTGGTTCCATAATAATCTTTCCCAATATGTACCATCAAATTTGCACACAGACAGAGAATTGGTGAAACCCTTTATACATCAGCCCCATTTTCTAGCGAGTCAGTCTTGATTGTGGGTGAATTTCCAAACACCCCAGGCTTTCAGCATTCAATGCAAGGTTTAGGGACAGGTATATGTGAAAACAGTGCTGTCACCGAGCATCTGGGATAGTGATGAAAACATCACCTTAGACTTTTGTTAAACATGGAACCCTGTATCACTTGAAATGTTGCCGCAAAAAAGTTCTTACCAAGTTCAACAAAGACTGGAGTGATATTGTTTGTATTTGCAGTGATTCAGCTTCGTATTTGAAAAAGTTATTTGATGACCTGTCAAAATCAATACCTGAGCTGAAGTGCTTCCCTGTAAGAGATCCTTGCCATTTGCTAGATGCAATGCTGAAAGCATTTTTACAATCTTCAGAGTTAATGAAGAATTCTATGGACTTTGTAGTCCGTTCTGGTACACTGTTTTGTTATGCGTGGGAACTAAAACACAACTGTTCTAATTATGTGCTTTGTGTGGCATCAAAGAAAGAATCATCCCAACTGTGTCATTTAGCCGGTGGTTCTACTCCTAGAGGCAGTGAGAGCTATATTATCAATGTGGCAACTGGTTACAGAATTTCTGCTTGGTGATGATGCCAAAGGCAAGAAATGTAAGGACGTTTGGTCTCATATTGATAGTGATGTGGAAAAACTTACACTCTACCTACATTCGTAGGTTTTTAGAGGAAAACATGACTTCTGTAGTGGACATATTAAAAAAAAAGAGTCTGAAGCACCCTTGTCTACCATGTGTTCCGCATAAATGGTGTAGATGTAAAACATCTCTTTGAGAGTAGGCTGGGTGACCCTTTTAGTGACTTAGGCACTACAACATGTTCCATGTAGGAATGCTTGCCACTTGGTATGCAAAGAAATATTGAAGTATTTAACAACAAGGGGTGGTGATGGACAGAGTTTCTGAATTAAGCAGAATACTCTCACCCAGTCAAGAGATCAGGGCTAGATCCAACACCGTTTTTTAGCTCACTGCACCATCCCAGTTCAGAACCTGGCTATATGCAAATTAGTCTGTTCCTGTCCCAGTGCATGATGGGAACAGGGCAAACCAAACTACCAAGCCAATTCTTACACTGGGAAGGAAACAAGCTTCCGGGGACCGGTTTCTGGCATTTCAGCCTTCGTCGGCCCCCGGAAGCTTGTTTCCTTTCCAGTGAAGAATTGGCTTGGTAGTTTGGTCTGCCCTGTTCCCATGATGCACTGGGCCAGGGACAGACTAATTTGCATATAGCCAGGTTCTGAACTGGGATGATGCAGTGAGCTAAAAAACGGTGATGGATCAAGCCCTGATCTGTTGACTGGGTAGGAGTGTTCTGATTAACTCAGATACTCTGTCCATCACCACCCCCTTTTGAAATTAAGAAATATTGAAGAGCATTTCAGGAAATGTGTTTTTACAATGCATGAGAAATGGCTGGCGATGATGCAGAGAAATATCCCTTCACCAACCATGGCATTTGAAGTCAATAAAGCCTCACTGTGGTTCTCTTCACAAGTTCTAGATCTCTTCAGTAAAGGGGAAATTTCTCTGGACTTTGAAAAGCACTGCTTCCTTTTTTAATGCTTCACTAACTATGAAGGTATATGCACCCATTTCAACACATATGTGGCAGAACCTGTCCCAGAGAATCACAATATTCAGGTGCACCAGTATTGGCATGGAAAGCTAGGTCAGTGGCCAGAGCTAGTAATTTGTGTACTGGAAGTTTTGGAGTTGCCCATGTCAAATGTAATGTAAAGTAATTTTGATTTGTAAAAATGTATTTGGACTTCATATACGCTGTACTTATGTATTTGGACTTCATATACGCTGTACGTATGCTGTTTATATACCATGTATTATCCGTGCAAAAAGCAAGCAAGGAAAGTGTTCCATAAACATGGAAAAACACTGCGTTTGTTGTTTTTAATGATGCGAAAATGTGTAACCACTGTTTTTTAAGGTATTGAAATCACTAGAAAACACTAAAAAAAAGGCACCAGAATTTACCAAAAATAGAAACTGTAAAGCAGGAAAGCCTAAAAATACCATATGCAGTGCCCTGGGTTCTGGCTAAAGGGTCTTGAGTTGTTACTTACAGGATGGGAAATGATCACGACCACTGCTAGGTACCTGAAGGTTCTTACAACTGAAATTAATTGAGTCCCTTCTGTTAATGGCTTGCAGTATCTTTTAATTCATTTATTTCGACCTGTAGTACATATTACATCCATCCAAATTAGTTCATTGCCTTCTTTCTAAGCGAAGATATTCTGGAACTAGGTATCTTAGGTGTCAAATTTTGTTGTCAGCAAACATTGAGTTAATTTCAGCCTAACATATTGTGTCATGTGGCCGTGTCATAAGATAAAAGTATTTTTAAAAATAATCTTTGTTAGCGAATAAGTATATAGGAATTGTCAAAAAGGTTAGACTTTTCTTTATGGGCTTAAGCAGCATGCTGATGGCAAGCTTACAATCACAAAGAAGTAGTTATTTTTAAAAGCTCAGTCTTCAGATAATCTGTCTTAACTTTTTGAACAACAGCTTCAATGTAGGCATTTTCATCTAAACTTCCCGCTCCCTGAAAATCTTTTATCAGTTGTTTTCTCTTTCTTCTTGCATTGAGCTTAGTTTCTGGTCGCTCAGCCAAAATTCCAGTTCCTACTGCAGTTACTCTTTGTCTTTGGCATGAGACCTTTTATATCTCCAGCTTTTGCATTTACATTATTTTTTGTGAAAAAAATCGATAATGCTCTGGTGGGATTGGTGCCGTTGTTGATTTACATGGAGATGGAAGATATTTAGCATCTCTACTGCAAATTATGGTGGTCGACTTGCTGTCTTTTTGCACTTCATGGAGTTGATGGATATGGTACTGGAAGAGGCAGGCATGCTAAATATATTAAATGGGCAAAGGTTTTTTGTCAAGACAACATAAAAAAAATACATTTGAAATTAACAGCGTAGAAGAAAAGGGATGACCAGACTTTTGCAGAGGACAAATGTAAATGAACAAAAAATGCAAATGATCTTCTCACTCGGCACGTTAGTTGGTTGTTTAAAAGCTGTGTTTACTATTGTACATGTGGCACCAATAAAAGCTGAATACAAAAGATAAATGTGTGATCTCAGATTCACAGGGAACTAAATGGTTAAGGAGCTGAGGAAAGCTTAAATAAGGGATCTTCATTTTAACTTATAACTGGTTGTTTTATTGTTCTTAAAGGTGAAAGAAGGGGATGTTCCATAACCCTTCACTTAAGGATGAACCAGCATTTGTACTCTAGTTTTTTTAAATGAATTTGGGAACAGAATGAAACTTGGGGTTACTAGGAATTGATGTTTTGAAAAGAATATTTATTGCACAGGTACTTGGTGCTTGACCATAAAAGTACCCAGTGGAAGCTGGCATCAATGGAGGGTGTTGGGGCAGGGCAAATGGGTGGTGGGTAAAAAAGAAATAATAGACAACTTTTACCAGTGTCACTTCCGACTCCAACCCCTGCCTCGCTGCATGTCTTCCTCCTGTAAAGCGAGTCCTTGAGAAGTTCCTTAACAATTCCTGGCACTGCTCTCATGCTGTCAGAGCAGTACCCTGTTTGGAGTGAGCGGCCTCACTTGCCACTCCCAAGGACACTGGGGCCCTGCCCTTACCCTAACCCACCCGTCTTAAGACAGCTGGGTTAGAGGTTTCAAATTGTGCATGTCTGGCTGGCCATAGCAAGACTGCCAGCCAAAAAGACATGCACACTTTGAAAAGTGCAGAGGCAGCCCCCCCCTTTCCTGCTGCTGTCACTCAGCAACGGCCTGCCCCTGCCCTGACAGGAGCATCAGGACGGGGTTATATTGAAAAGTAAAATGCTAATAAACAAACTCTATTACCATTTTTATTTTTCAGTTCTGGGGGATGGAGGGACATTTTTAACCAGTGGGACGATGCTCCTTGTAAATGGAGGACTCAACCCTGGAATTACCTTCTATTTAAAAGCAGAAAGCATTCATTAAGGGCCTGATTACGATGGCGGTTAGGAAAGCTTTCCCTCCTAGGGCCAGATTACGATGCGGTTAGGAAGGTCTCCTAATGGCATTTGCTCCTTCAAAGTCGGATCAGGAACGTGTCTTTCCGACTGAGGGCCAGATTACGATGCAGTTATTAACCTAGGGTCCCATTGAAGTCAATGGGAGTCCAACCAAATCGTATCTGGAATAGGGGTGGGCGGCAAATTCCGTTCCGCTCACGGAACTTGCGAAATTTCGGCATGAAAATGTCAAAACTTCCGTGACCCGGAACGGAATTGTATTGCACAAACGGTGACATCTTAGTGGATAAATATGCAGGGCAGGATTCATTAGGCACGATGCTCCTGTCACAAAAATTAAACCTGAACAGGAAGAACTTACAGATATAAATAAAGCAGGTGCCTGAGTTTAAGCTCACATTCAGTAACTCATTAATCATGAGCTTTGTCGAGGCTGGGCAGGTGTGCTTTCTCCCATTATCTACCCTCGAAAATTAGCTGTGATGCTTGATGGAGGCATATGCATCCTTGACTTTCACGAGTGCAATCCCCGTGCAGTTCCTGTGACCAGGAGCTTCTTTCTCCTCATCTGTTGCTCTGATAGGTCTCTGACCTTTTTATAAACAGAAGAGGCATGTGAACTCGCATAGAAGCCCCGCCCTTTGGCCCCGCCACACACACTAGCGGTGTGCACCGTCTACCTGCCCTTTACCCACTATGATGGACAGCTCACTCGAGGGACCCTGGCGCCCTTCGGCGCAATGGCAAAGTTACACACACGTGGTCACTGGTGACAACTCTTCTGACCCTTTATGCAGCTGTAGTGTAGGAAAAGCACTATACATTTACCCAACGAGGTAGCACTTACTGATTAGACAGTAGAAAGTACTCCAGTTGAGTAGAGGCATCGCACAAAACGGTGGTGTCTTCTTGGATAAATGCAGGGCAGGATTAATTCTGGCATGATGCTTCTGTCACAAAAATTAAGCCTGAACAGGAAGCACTTACAGATATAAATAAAGCAGGTGCCGGGTTTAAGCTCAAATTCAGTAACTCATTAATCAGCCCAAAAAAATTGTGAGCTTTGTTGAGGCTCGGCAGGTGTGCTTTCTCCCCATATCTACCCTCGAAAATTATCTGTGATGCTTGATGGAGGCCTTTGCATCCTTGACTTTCACGAGTGCAATCCCTGTGCAGTTCCTGTGACCAGGAGCTTCTTTCTCCTCATCTGCTGCTCTGATCAGTCTCTGACCTTTTATAAACACAAGAGAGGGCATGTGAACTCGCAAAGAAGCCCCGCCCCGAAATCTCCGTGAGCACGCGAAATTCCACGTGTTCACGGAGATTTTTTGCCATTTCGCGATATTTTGCGAATGGCAATTTTGCAAATTCCGCCCACCCCTAATCTGGAAGCATCCGGATGCATCGTACTCGGTCGGTCAGACTCTCCCGATCCGAGTATGTCAGAAACCATTTCCAAAGCCGATTCGGTCGGGAAGAGTTCCTAACCGCATCACAATCAGGCCCTAAGTCGTAACCTGCACACAAAAGCCAGTAGACATGTCTAAGAAAATGGTTTGTGTCTGATCACCTTCATCGGCTCTGATGATAAAGCTAACGTTCTTTAGCCGTAATGTGGTGACGATCTAAGAAACTTGAATTTAGAGAAAACTAGGTTAGTTTGTTTTATTATCTAAAGTGGAACAGTCCATTTGTGCTCGTTGTCTTTTTGCATCTTGTGGAATAACCTGAAGGAACTGGAGAATAATGCTCATACCCTCTCAGTGTGAAGTTCAGTGGGAATATTCAGTGAATTCGACAGATTATAACATAGTGCTCTAATTTTTCTCAACTTTAAATAATTGTGCTAATCTCTTTAAATTGTTTAATTCCTCGACCAGATACGCATAGCTAATACAATTATTTACATGTTATGATTATATTTCTGTTGGACGTGACGGCCCAAGGTAGTCTTTTTTGCCTGCTTCTCTCCATTTTTATGCACTCATTTTTGGTGGATTTGATACTCTGTACTTTTTACCACTGCTGACTAGTGCTAAAGTGTATGCATTCTCTCCCTAAGACATAGTAACTTTGAATCATACCCAACTGCATTTTTTATTTACCTATAAACCCTTAATAAATTGCACTACATGTACCCAGGGCCTGTAAATGAAGTGCTGCTAGTGGGTCTACAGCACTGCTTATGTCACCACCTTAGTAGCCCCCTAACCATGTCTCAGGCCTGTATGTGCAGTTTACTTATACTTTGACTTGCCATTTACAACTAATAGCCAAGCCTTAAACGCCCCTCCTATTGTACCTAAGTGACCCCTAAGGTAGGCCCTGGGAAGCCCTAAGGGCAGGGTGCTGTGTAACTAAAAGGTAGGACATGCACTTGTATGTTTTACATGTCTTGGTAGGGACAAATAACTATATTCCATTTTCACTGCTGTGAGGTGAATTCCTTACATAAGCTAACATTGGGAATTCCTTAAAATACCTTTAAGCTGTAATTCCTGATGGTAATGATAAAACCTCTTTACTGATTTCACATTACTATTTATGAGAAATGCTACTTTTAGCACTTACACCACCCTTTATGCATCCTTTTTTCAACACATCACTCATCCTATTTTGCATTGAATAATCAAAAATTACGTATGATTGTTTAACAACCATCATCCTGAGGCTTCGCTAAAGTAAAAAGGATCATGAATTATGCACCATTATAGAAGTTCATTGACACTACATTACATCACCCAGAATCCTCGAACAGGACCAGTTGCTGTGGGACACACCCAATTTACAAAAGAAAAGTCAGAGGAACATCAACACCATTACCCATGTGGCAGGAGGATGATGTAATCCAGAGGGAGCCCTAACAAGCTTTTGTGTAGTTGAAAACAAAGATCTGTTGCATCATGTTTTAAAAGAATGAAGCATTGCACTTCCAAGCAACCCTGGAGTCTTGGCAGCGGCGATAACAAGCCATGTACCAAAAGCACATACTCTAAATGCCATAAGACTTGGTCTGGCTTATTAACCTAGGGTCCCATTGAAGTCAATGGGAGTCCAACCAAATCGTATCTGGAATAGGGGTGGGCGGCCAGGACCAGTTGCTGTGGGACACACCCAATTTACAAAAGAAAGGTCAGAGGAACATCAAGGCCAGTACCCATGTGGCAGGAGGATGATGTAATCCAGAGGGAGCCCTAACAAGCTTTTGTGTAGTTGAAAACAAAGATCTGTTGCATCATGTTTTATAAGAATGAAGCATTGCACTTCCAAGCAACCCTGGAGTCTTGGCAGCAGCGATAACTACCCATGTACCAAAAGCGCATACTCTAAATACCATAAGACTTGGTCTGGCTTATTAACTTAGGGTCGCATTGAAGTCAATGGGAGTCCAACCAAATCGTATCTGGAATAGGGGTGGGCGGAAAATTCCGTTCCGCTCACGGAACTTGCGAAATTTCGGCATTTTGGGGTTCCGCTTGGAACGCGAAAATGTCAAAACTTCCGTGATCCGGAACGGAATTGTATTGCACAAACGGTGACATCTTAGTGGATAAATATGCAGGGCAGGATTCATTAGGCACGATGCTCCTGTCACAAAAATTAAACCTGAACAGGAAGCACTTACAGATATAAATAAAGCAGGTGCCCGAGTTTAAGCTCGCATTCAGTAACTCATTAATCATGAGCTTTGTCGAGGCTGGGCAGGTGTGCTTTCTCCCATTATCTACCCTCGAAAATTAGCTGTGATGCTTGATGGGAGGCATTTGCATCCTTGACTTTCACGAGCTTGTTTTCTGTTAATATGCACTCTGAAAAATCTATTTATTTACATGGGGAAGGCGAATGCAACTTAATTACATCTGCAGCAAGAGTGAACTTGATGCAATGAAGTATAAAGGGTTTGGCAACAAGGTGCTTCTAAAGTTTATAAAAAGCCGTAACAGCTAATCCCGATTGCAAGCATTTTCGACAAGCCATGTCGAGTGTCAGTTTCATTCTTTTTCCAGAACGGAATCACACTGGACTCTAGAATCCACTTCTAAACAAATAAAAGATACTCACAGGTAATAGAAGCTTTGTTAATCACCACAAACTTTGCGCTTTACTACCAAGTTTAAAAGACCTTATTTATTTAAGTTCTTCCCTTCCTTTCAGACCAACATAAGCAATCCAGTAAAGCCTGTCCTGCTCCTATGATTTGGTGCACGTTTACAAGTCCCTAATAAAGTCGCCAACTGATAAATCTGAATCCAAACCTTTTGTCGTGCCCCATAAGGTAAATTCATAACTATTTTGCCTTGAGAAAGTTTATTGGAATTTACTGATCACTCAACACAAAAGACTTTTTCCTTCACCCTTGCAGAATTCACCACACCCCTGTCCTGAAGAAAACACCCATAGAAAGAGTGGGTTCAAGACGCGTAGACCAGGATCATTAGGGGATTCTAGTTCAACCAGTATCAATATGGATGTATAAATTCATCTGTTTAAAGAAAGTATTGGAAGCCCAGATTAGATGCCTTTGGACCCTTTATACGTTCCAGTACTAAGAGCACTTTCTGTGAATGTTATGCTCTATTCTTGTAAAATCTTGGATTGGTGAAGATGCAATTTTAGCCTAGTTCAGGTATTAATGTTGCATTATCACAATGTATATTTGATTTACCTTTCCATATTTCAAACGTTTTTCAAATATTTTTTATTATATATCCATTGAGTTAAATGTGGATTGTCCTTTCTTTTATCGCACCAAATGTGAAAGCTTGAAAAACGTTTGGGTTCAATCATTACTAAAACAAATTTGAGGTCATGATTCTTGAGTAAAATGTACCTCATGCATAAGTAAAGATGTGTTTAAATCTCACAACCACCTGATGATGTTTTGTGTATACAAAAAACCTTTTAGAAAATAGACTTTTTTTCTGCGCTTACTGCTCTGTATGCCTTGTAGCCTGTCTCCGATACATGTCTGAGCTGGGTGACAGTTGTACTTTGTGCATTACCTCCAGACAGCCACAAACACAGGAAGTCTAGGTGTGGCTGAGTACCCATCTACAAACATCTTCTTTCTTATGACCCTTTCTGGGCAGGAAGGAATGAAGGGACTCACATTTACACTTCAAAGGGTAGTGGCCTGACCCCACACAAATTATTAATTATCCCCACAGATAGCCTGGCAGACAGGACTGGTTTGAAAGAGATACTGATGCACTTCAAAACCACTCTGTGAAGTCTCACACCACTTCAAAGGCACATCTGGGTATAAGCACCACTGACCCCACCAAATCTTACCCTTTTGGAACTACACCTGAACCTCTGTCGGAACGAATGCTGTGCTGGTCAAAGGATTCAACTGGACTGCTCATCTGAAAGGCCTGCTTTTCTGTTTGTTGCCTTACTGCCTGCTGCTCTCTGACTCTGCCGAAAGAGAGCTGAACTCTACCTTCTTTCGAGTGTTCTCCAAGGGCTTTGTGGTTTGCCTCCTGTTGCTTGAGACTCGGGTAATCAAAGTGTCTACCCCTGCTTCTATTCCTGGCTCACTGGAAGTGGCCCAGATACTTGCAAGAAGGAATTTGACTCATCCCCATCTGTGTGTAGCAGAACCAGTGTATCAACCCGGTTGTGGGAGTAACATCGGCATATCTCTTTGGAACCACAGCTTTGCCTCCAGAGAACGCCGCAACGTATCACTGCTGCTGCAGCTTGGTGAGATCAACACCCCCTCCTCGACTAATTGACAGGCTCAAAGCCTCCTGTCTTCAGAACAGGTGCAACACCCTCACTGTGTGGAAAAGATCAACACATCTTGCTGCTTGTAAACAGAAAAGGTGCTTTGTTCACCAGGGTCTGTAAATGTAAATGTAAATGTCAAGGTACTTGTAGAGCGCACTGCGACCAAGCGGTTTCCTGGCGCTATTACTCATGGAACCCTTCCTGGCTTTCCCTGTGAAGTGTCCACTCCTGGGCACCCCCAGAGTGAAGCCAGGCATCCTAGCGCTGTTGGGGCCGGTGTGGAGGTTAAGCAAGCTATTGCCCAGAGTTGCAGCGTGGGGCCCATGATTAGAATAGGCACCAGGCGAGAATTGACAGGTCCGAGGAAATTGAGCCCAAGACCCGCCGAGGCGGGGATTGAACCCTGGTCCCGGGCCAGAACTCTGCATCAGGGTCTGCCGCTCTAACCATTGAGCCACACTCCTCCACCTGTCTGTGTAGGTACCGTAGCCAGCTGGCGCTCTATCGCGGTTGGCCCAAACTTTGACTTTGCCCCAGTCCAACATGATCTGAGGAAACCATGTTTGTGCTACTTGCTTCTAAGCACTTTACTGCATGAATTTATTTAGAATTCAATACCTCAACTGCTACATATTGGATATTTGTCATTTTAGGCTTGTTTTAGTTATAAAGTTATACTTTTTTTTCTAAATCGTTATGGAATCTTTTTGGGGTGTTTTCACTGCGTTCCTGTATGAGTTATTACACAAATACTTTACATATTGCCTTTTTGGTTAAGCTTGTCTACTCTGTGCCAAGCTACCAGATGGTGACCACAGGATAATAGGTTGTGCTGTGGCTTACCCAGACTAGGATTGAGGTCCATACTTGGACAGGGTCCATACCTCTGCCAAACAGAGACCCAATTCCTAACAATGTCAAATCTAAATCCCTGTTTAGAAAACATGTCCTTTAACATCCACTCTAAGCTTGAATGTACTGTGTTGAATTAAATGGAATTGTATGGCAGCACATACACCAGGCTCATCAGTATCAGTTAAGGTACATCTCATATAAACTTTCCATAGTCAGGGCTGATCACCTGCTCTTCTGTACTGTACAGGAAGATACATTCTCATTCTTTTTTTAACTTTATAATTTTCCTTGCTCTCAAATAAATGTCATTGTTAGTGTAGGATATTAACAACCAGGGATATCCCAAAAGGAAATCTCTAAATACATTTTGTTTATTGCATTCAAATAAATTACGAGCATTCACACAATAATGTGCTATTACAAAGGTCTTAAAATAATGGTAGAAAATGCATACATGCATCAACAAGCAGTGTCAATGACAATATGTCTGGCTTTAAAGGAATGTTGTATGGTAATGTGAAGTTTTGCAAGTAGATATCATGGGAAAGGATATGTATTTTTGTGGAAACAAAGAACTGTAGAAGAATATTGGATTCGGTTAAGAGGTCAGGTGAAAGTTGCACTGGTAAGCCAGACCTAAAAATCCATGTAGGTTAATGACTGCCCTCCTCCCATCTGTGCTGCTGCCAGAGAAAAACACCATAAGTTATCTAGTTGTCTAAGATAGTTTAATAGCATTACAATTTAATGTGTGTGGCCCTGAAAAGTTCAAGCTCCAGCATCTAGATAAATAACTAAAATGATCACAGCTGTTTGAAGGATATGGCACTTCACTCCAGTCTATCCCACTTCACTCCAGTCTATCCCACTCCACTCCAGTCTAGCCCACTCCACTCCAGTCTAGCCCACTCCACTCCAGTCTAGCCCACTCAAATCTACTCAACTCTAGTCTCCCCACCTCCAATCTACCCCAATCCATTCCAGTGTACCCTACTCTAATCTACCCCACTCTAATCTACCCCACTCTAATCTACCCCACTCCACTCTACCCCACATCACTCTACTCCCACTTAATGTTCGACTCCAATCTATCCCACTCCACTCTAGTCCAGTCCATCTAATCTACTCCACTCTACCCCAATCTACCACACTCCATTCCACCCTACCTAATCTATCCCACTCCACTTCACTCGTCTACTACATGCCACTCAGATCTACCCACTCCAGTCCAAACTAACCCATGCCACCCGAGTCCACCCCACTCCAATCTACCCGATACCACTGCACCGCAAACTACCCTATTCTAATCTACCCCACTCCATTCCAATCTACCCCACTCCATCCCAATCTACCCGACTCCATCCCAATCTCCCCGACTCCATCCCAATCTCCCCACTCCATCCCAATCCACCCCACACCACTCTACCCCACGCCACTCTACCTCACTCCAAACTATCTTACTCCTATCCATTTCACTCCAGTCTACCCCGGTCCACTTCAGTCTACCCCACTTCACTCCATTCTCCACAACCATAATCCACCCAATCTATCCCACTCCAATATACCCCCCTCCACTCCAATCTACTCATCTCTACTCCAATCTTCCCCACTCCACTCTACTTCAATCTATACTGTACTCCATTCTTCCCCAATTTACCCCAATCCATCCCACCCCAATCTACTCCACTTTACCCCAATCCAACCCAGTTAAATCTACCCTAACATACTACACTCCAGTCTATCATACTCAACCCAATCTACCCCACTCCCCCAATCTACCCCCACTCATTCCATTCTACCTTACTGTAATCCACTCAATCTACCCCACTCTGATCTGCCCTACCCCCACCCCAATCTACCCGACTCCAATCCAGTCTGCCCCACTCCACCCCAATATATCCCACTCCACTCTACCTGAATCTACCCCACTCTAATCTACCACAATCTACCCAGTCTACCCCACGCCACCCAAATTCAATCTACCCCTCTCTAATATACCTCTCTAATCAACTTCCCCTGCCCCACTCGACCCCCGCACCGCAGGCGACCAGGTATCATATTCTGTTGGTAACAGTTTACCCACCCGGCCATTGGTTTGGCTAAGAACCTTAAAGCTGCAAATGTGGAAATCCGTTTATTCAAACCAGAAACTATATAGAGGAAGGGAGGCGTTTGCAAATTTTTGCTTTTGAGGTTGGACTGCTGCCCTCATTATGATGTGCGTTGGTACTGCTCAGCAAGTGGCAATTTGATATGGTCATCTGGTAGATAATTCTGTTCAGTAGGTTAGTCACGCACACATACAGAACACAAAATATACATCTGCAGCTAAGCGAATAAGATATAGGCATCAGAGTCCATGACCGTAGTACATTATGTGCTAAATTAGACTAGGATGTGTAAAGGTAACCCCGTAATTCTTTGTAAAAGTATCTGGGCTCTATAAAGTGCATACCAATGACAAAACGTGGTATACATAACATCGATTTGATAACATAAGTGAGTATGGTAAACAAAGTGGGACCAGATTTCTCTCTCTCCTCTGCCTACCCAGAGGTCAAAAAAGCCGGTAAGGTGTTTTCATGGACTGGATTTTGTAAAGGTTACTTTTACAGTAGTTTCTTCAGGGGATACTCTGCTGACCTTGCTGGTAGATGCGGTGGGCTCTCCTAGCCGTCCTTTTAATCCACGACTTGCGGAACCCGCTCCGCGGGTCCCGCTGCGCTGTAATTGCTACGAGGGAACTTTGAACTGGGTCAGAGGGATCTGTAAGAGTCGTATCGACTACTTTCTTGTTAAACTTGAGCTCTGGTCCCAGGTTATCGATATGAAGGTTGTGGTACGCCCAGAGAGCGACCATAACCCCCTTTCGTTGAGTCTCAATTTTTTAGGCGTTGGAGATGGGCCTCCTATTACCACCTGCTCAACGTCTGATGTCATATTATGTAATGACAGGAAAAGAGTTAAATGGTCTAGGGTAGTTGCAAACCCCTCCATAATCAAAGGTATAGAGGAAGAAGTGACAAAGACACTGGTTGCTATGGAGGTTGCATCATCGATACAGGGGACCATTTTCCAGATTAGTGACCTTCATGTCCAGTGTTTTACGGAATTAAAAACCCTAGTAACAACCTCTTTATTACCAAGGAAGGTTAAACCCCGGACTAAATGGTATAACAAAAGCTGCCGGAAAGCACACTGTGAACTGATCTCAGCGATTAAATCTAGAGACACTGCAGCTATTAGAATGGCTCGGCTCATCTATAAAAAACGCTATGGGCCGCAAAGAAGGAGTGGGAGGACCGTCATTGGTCAGAGCTCCTTTCAGCATGCCTAACATCTAACCAAATCAAGTTTTGGGAAATTGTTAGGTGGGGTGCAACTAAGGACTCCAAAACCCCCGTGAACCATGTTTCAATGGAAGACTGGGTGGCTTTTTATTCATCACAGTTCAGAGCTCCGGATGTTGAACTAGATTCTCATCAAGAGTTGGATGTAGTCTTGCCTTCTGACCCCGATTGTTTACTAGTTTTTAATATCTCTGATACGAAATACGCCTTGGGCACAGTCCACTCAGGTAGAGCGCCGGGGATGGACGCAATACCCTCCGATCTTTTTAAAATGAATCTTGACATTTGGGTTCCTTATATATCCATGCTCGCAAATGCAATCGCCGCAGGGGCAAGGATTCCGGATTCCTGGAAAGGAGCGGAGATCCTACCAGTATTTAAAAAAGGGGACCGCTCAGTTCCGGGGAACTATCGCCCCATAAGCCTGATAGATTCTATCCAAAAAATAGTTGCCAGGATGGTACTAGTGAGAATCCATGGGTGGATGGAGCAAGAAAATATTTTATCTCCCATGCAAGCTGGGTTTAGAGCAGGCACCAGCACTTTAGATCAAGTCTTTAGGCTTAACATGTTGTTTTGGAAGGTTGTTAAACTGGGCGGCGGGGCCATATATGCCGCATTTGTGGACCTTAAATCGGCCTTTGACGAAGTGCCAAGAGAGAAAATGTGGAAATCTCTTAGACATATGGGTATGCCTTCTGATCTTCTTGATATAGTGATTAGACTTCACGATGAAAACTTCGCCAAAGTGAGATGGGGTAAACAAGGTCAGGTGACCGATGGATTTCCAGTTACACGCGGTGTGAGACAGGGCTGTGTGTTGGCACCCACCTTATTCCTCTTGTTTATCAATCAGGTTGTACATTTTTTTTCAGATACCCCGACCGATGCACCATCCTTGGGCGGGTTTAAATACCCTATGTTGATTTTTGCGGATGATACCCTGCTTCTCTCAAAAACTCGCAGAGGGTTGCAAACAGCCCTCGGCAGGTTTGCTGAGTTTTGCAGGGTCAATGATCTGCAGATCAACACTGACCAAACAAAATGTATGGTTTTCAGTAATAAAAGTCCCATTAAAAGTTCTATTATTTTGAATGGAACCCTGATTGAACAAGTGGATACAATTATGTATTTGGGTGTGACCCTAGACCACCGTTTTAGCTGGAAACCTCAGATTGAGGCTCTACATCTCAAGTTTGCCCGCCTCTCTGGCTGCTTATTACAGGAGCAAAAAAAGTCCCTAACCAAACGTATTGCCCCGGTGATAAAAATATATGAAGCAAAAATCAATACAGCCACATTATATGGCGCTGATGTATGGGGGTATAAAGATCTGTCTCTCCTTGTTAAGGCAAAAAATAAATTTCTGCTCAATTTGGTGGGTCTCCCACAATCTACACCCACCAAACCGCTGCTGTTGGACTTGGGCTGCAAACCCCTCAGTGACATGGCTCGCTTCCGTCTGGTGGCTCTATGGCGACGGTTCTGGACTACTCCAGAGCTTAGCCTTTTTGCCAAGGAACTGGATGAAGTTAGGTCATTATGGGGGGCTTCCAAAATCCCTTGGCTAAGGGAAGTAAAATCTGTGTTGGATGAGATGGGTCTTAACCACCTCTGGTCTAATCCAGGTGAATCCCCTTTTCCCTCTAAACAGGATTATAAGGATCTATACTGGGCCACAATAAAACAACTAGCAGTGGCTCACTCGGATGTTTCTAACCTAACTGGGCATTTTTTGGTGCACAAATTGATCCCCTCTC
The DNA here is from genome assembly GCF_964261635.1 of Lissotriton helveticus. NCBI lineage: Eukaryota > Metazoa > Chordata > Amphibia > Caudata > Salamandridae > Lissotriton > Lissotriton helveticus. Next base: position 932,520,793 of record NC_136059.1, on the reverse strand, counting down.
TAGAATCCTACTGGGATGTGATCACTAAAACCCTCGACCGGAAATTATACCATCAGTTCCGTGTCTGATCACTCCCAGTTAATTCCTTTATTGGGAAATGGTCTGGGAATTCAAATCTTATCTGTCCTTGGTGCCCGGACCACCCGGAAAGTCTGGGCCACTTTTTTTTTGCATGCCCTGCCTATCATATTCCACAGTTGAAATGGCTCAAACCAATATGTAAAAATCTTGAAATTAAAGGGTTTGTAGAAGCCATGAGGATATTTCGCACTAATACATCAGAGATGGTGGTGATTGGTGTGGCAAAGTATCTAGGATGGGCCTGGATTATTCGGACTAGAAACGTCTCTTAATGTCTATGTTCTTACATATTTTATAAATTGATTGTTATTATAACCAGAAGTCTTTATTAAACTGTATATCAAATTGTTTAATATCTTTTAAAACTGAAATGAGCTAAAACCTTTAGATGATAAATTTTATTATGGTATTATGGCTCTATATAATATTGGTGTTTTACTATCTACTTGTCTTTTATGAATTGCTATTCGAAATAAAGACTTTTTGAACTTGAACTTGAACTTGAGTAGTTTCTTCAGTTTTATGGTGTGACTATTCTTTCCACTTCAAGGAAAGACCTATAACGAGATGAAAAGCAGCCGTCTTGTTATCTTGTTGAAAAAAGAAAAATACTCCTCAATATACTTTCCTCATTCACTCATAAATTGTCATTCTTAATGTACATTGTTTGTTTCACTTGCAAGCCTTTTCAAATTTAGGATCAAATTGGTGCAAAAAGTTGCATTTCTTTGACCCAAGCTCCTGTAAAGTCAGTGGGTCTTGGTTTAATGTGCTAACACTTTCAGAGTTGAAACATTAGAACCAGAAGCACAGAGGGCATACAGGAGCATACAAAGGAATGTGTAGTTGTAAAGTAGTCATTCAAGCAGTGCGGACCATATTCTGGAGTAGAGGCGGAAGGATACACCCATACAGCGAAAGGTATTTAATTGAGAGATAAATACTTCACAGAGCTGAACCAAGAAGTGATTGACAAAGTCTCAAGCCAATAGCAAAAGAGGCATGTTGGTTTTGTTTACATTTCTCCTGCATTTGGGTGTAAGTCACCCTCTGCTTGATTTCTGGTTGGGTGTAAGTCACCCATTGCTTACTTATGATTGCTTTCTGTTTGGGTGTTAGTCACCCGTGCTTACTTTCTGGTTGGGGGTATTTCACCCTTTGCTATCTTTCAGGTTGAGTGTAGTCTCATCCTGTTGGGAGTAATTCACCCCTTGCTTGCTTTAGTTGGGTGCTAGTCACCCGTTGCTTACTTTTGGTTGGTTTTAGTCTTTGTCTGCTCTACTTTTTAGGTCTCACGCCTAGCGTTGCAGTGTGCAGCGCGAGACCTCTTGTAAGGGGGTTTTGAAAGCGGACAACACGCTCGTGCATGTGATCAGGCTTTCGCCACCGCCATTGGCTTTAGTTTTATTTTTTTACAAAAATAAGGCACCTAATTGGGCAAAGGATGGTGCATGTCCTGCCTTTGCTCCGCCCATTCCCGTCCGTGTCTAGGACACGCATCAGCGTGCGTCACAGACAACAGGCTCCCTCGCCCCCCCCCCCCCTTCTCTGTGGTGCGCATGCACCACTGGTTTCGATTCTCGCTTTCGGCTCCTCCGTGTTGAGCGCGCACCACAGGTTTCTATTCCGTGCTTGTTAACACTGCAATGTTTACATTTGAATTGTGTTCAGTTTTTAATTATGTGCCTTTTGAAGAGTTCCACAAACGCAGATTTAAAAAAAGATCCCCCCATTTATTGCTATGTCCATGGAAGGAAAGAAAACGTGAAATGCATGCAGCGTCTCCTGTTCGTAAGGCAGTGGGGAGTGCTTGGTGCAGCTTTCACGCTCTGTCCTCCAGTGCTTGACTGGCACTGCTCTGCTCGGGCTGCTGTTTGTTAGATTTAGAAATGGCACCAGTGCTGATCAGGGGGGAGAACTTTTCTCTCTTTCCCCTGGAAGGCGAGGTGCCAGAGGAGGTCAGTAGTGCGCTTTGCTTTCAATTAATCCTAGGCTAAGCTGGGCAGGCCCTGGTTCCGTCTGTTAAAATCCTCACCTTTGCCAAGCCTACTACCGGTTAACTTTAGTTTGAGTGACTCGGCTGAGGAGAGTTATACTGCCTTATGTCGATCCATCTCGAACTCCTTGGATAAGGTGGCCCCACTCCGCAGGTCTAGGGGTAGATTGAACCGGGCTTGCCCCTGGTACACGGATGACCTGCGGCAGTTAAAGCTGAGCTGTAAACGTGCCGAAAGGGCGTGGAGGAAGCAGTACTCTGACTCCTTGAAGGCCATTTTTAAACAGTCATTGCAAGAATACAAAGCACGGATCAAGGTGGCTAAGGCGTCCTATTTGGAAGCCACCTTGAATCAGGCTTCCAACAAGTCGCAAGCACTGTTCAAAATAGTTAGGGACCTTACCCATCCTTTATGCGTGGCCAATAAGGTTCCTGAGTCACAGGCTCTGTGCGACTCACTGGCGGTTGCCTTCGAAGAAAAGATTGTTAAGATCTTGGAAGGTTTGCAGAGTCCTGTACCCATCCCCTTCGATCTGGGAGCTCCGGACGGCTCGCCCAGTCGACCCCAGCCGAGTAGCTCTGCTCTCGGTGTGGGCGCTCCGGACGAGTCACCTAGTCGACCCCAGCCGATTGGCCGTGCTCTTAGCTTGGGAGCTCCGGCGGTCTCATCCAGCCGACCCCAGCTGTGTGGTCTTGCTCTCAGTCTGGGAGCTCCGGATGCTTCAGCCAGTCGACCCCGGTGGAGCAGGCCTGTCTCTGGCTTGGGAGCTCCGGACACGTCGCCCAGTCGACCCCAGCTGAGTGGATATGCCCTCAGTTTGGGAGCTCCGGACGTCGTGCCCAGTCGACCCCAGCTGAGCTGTTTCCCTCCCCCCACCTTTGAGGAGTTCTGTAGTGTGGCACAAATGGTATCATCCGGCTCTCCTTTAGATCCACTGCCACCAAAATTCTGGAAAGTATTTCAGGACGAACTTTTCCAGCCCCTGTATTCCATCTGCCTCCAGTCGTTCGACACCGCAACGGTCCCGGAGTGCTGGAAACTGGCAACTGTGTCTCCTCTCCTTAAGAAATCCACCATGGACCCCGCCTGCTTGTCTAATTATAGACCGATTTCCTTGCTCCCCTTCCCCATTAAAATCATGGAGAAGTTAGTGACCCGCTCTCTGTCCGGCTTCCTGGAAGAAAACACCTGGTTCGATGAGGTATAGTTTGGTTTTCGCCCAGCACACGGGACGGAATCGGCGCTGGTGACCGTGTTTGACACCTTACGTTCGCGGGTCGACAGTGGGCGGGCAGCCTTTTTGGTGCTGCTCGACATGTCGGCCGCGTTCGACACGGTCTGCCACCGTACCCTCATCAGGAGACTGGAGGAGTGCGGGGTCACTGCAGGTGCAAGGGACTGGCTGGTCTCTTATTTGAACAACCGGCAGCAGGTGGTGGCGCTGCCTCCTTTCAGCTCGGAGGTGCGGAGAGTAGGGCAGGGGGTTCCTCAGGGCTCGGCCATCAGCCCTATACTCTTCAACCTTTACCTCCGCCCTTTGGTCCAACTAATTAAATCATTTGGCATCTCCGCATTCAATTATGCGGATGATACTCAGTTAGTCTTCTCGTTGGAAGGGAAGAATGCGATTCCTCTGGAGGCTTTCCATCGATGTATGTCTGCCACAGCGGATTGGCTTCGGGCCAATTCTCGGCAGTTCAATAGCACGAAGACCGAGGTGTTATACTGTTCCACGGACCGGATCCCTCGTGAACTCCCGGAGAACTTCTGGCCCCCGACCTTCCCCGAGATTGTGTCAGCTGCTGAGTTGGCCCGTAACTTGGGGGTGATTTTCGGCCCCATTTTGCAGTTGGATATGTACGTGAATAAGACTACATCCACGTGCATGACGCTGCTCTGCATGCTGCGTAAAGTTCTGCCCCTTCTCCCTGAGCAGGCCAGGCCCGAAGTAGTGCGTGGTACCATCTTGAGTCGTCTTGACTATTGCAATGCGCTACTTCTAGAGGCTCCTAAAACACTGCTGGGGAAGTTGCAACGGGTGCAGAACTTGGCTGCCAAGCTGGTTCTTTCCCGCCCTACGTATAGCTCTTCTACAGCAGCCCTACGTGACCTACACTGGTTGCCGGTACACCTTCGTGTCTGTTACAAGGCTGCATGCCTAGTGTTCAGGGCAGTGCACGGACAAGGCCCGGTTCCACTGCAGAACATGTTTGTTTGGTACTCTCCTCCGCGGTCCTTACGCTCTTCTTCGGCTCACCTGCTTGTGGCACCTAGATTCCAGAGAGTGAGGATGGGTGGCCGCGCGTTTAGTGTGGCAGCGGCCAAGCTCTGGAACTCTTTACCACCGGCACTAAGAAGTCAGAGGGACTTTTTCTCGTTTAGAAAAGCCCTGAAAACTCATCTCTTCCCCAGGGCTGTCTGAGCAGCGTATGTGGTGGCTACGTGGATCGCAAGCGCCAGGATGCCCTTGGGGTGACAGGACCGCGCTATATAAGTACACATACATACATACATAATGTTTCTTGAGTACATATTTGTGTGGGTTCCCAAATGCTTCTTGCCATTCATAACTAGCGTCTTGTGTGGCTGCCAGCAGGCATGTTTGCCATCAGTGGGTGTAAGCTCAGCAGCCCTTCCAGAGGGAAGGTTCCTCGCTCGCTGGGCTGTCCTTAATCTGTCTGGAGACTGACAGCCACACATGGGCCTCAGTGCACAGAACGGATCCGATTGTGCGTGCTGGCCCCACACTCACCTCTCTAATAGGCCCTCAGGAAGCCTGTCCCAAAACCAGGATTCCTGGATGACATGGAACTAGAGCAGCCTTGGCATGGAACAGGAACTTGATGAATTGCTTTTTGTGAAACAATTTATTCCTTGATCCAAGAAGGGAATCATTTTGATGAAACCGTTTTGGGCCTTTGCAGTTAAAATACAGTGTTTTACTTCATGGTGCCAAATTAAAAGACATTATTGCATGATTATTTTTCCTTGTAGCTTGCGACATCCTTTTACAGGTGAACATCAGTCAATACCTTCAGGACCAAAACACCAAATAGCCTGTTCTACTGGGGTCATTCAGAAATCTGTGTGTTGAATATATTACCCGTTAGACCACCTCACCTCAGGTTTTCACCACTTTGGCCCAGTGTTTTGAGTGCAAGAGCTTTCAGTTGGCTGACTATTGCATATCAAGCCTCTTTCGCAGCACCCTGTCTAGTTAGCTGCTTGTAACATAATGCTCTCAATTTTAGTGTGCATATACTATTCAGGCAGTTCTTCAATATGTGCTCGTCCGATTGTCTCCTGCAGTGGTGTAATTGCATATATGTCAAACTATCACTCCAGTGCAAACAATAAAAATAATTAAAAAACAGTGCCATTTACAATGCCAAAAGCTCAAACTTTTAATAATGCGAGACCTATTGCATTGCAAATGCTTGTTTGGAGAAGCACACAACTTCTGCCCAATCAACATGTGCCCTTGGCTCCGAATATCTGGCGAGAGCCAAAGCCCATCTCCTGATGACTCTCACATAATTGTTTGGTGGCAGCTGTGCTCTCAAGCCAGACCATATAAAGTGCAATTAGCAATGCTTCTGGTGACGGTACTGATTGGAGACTGCTGGGAGAGGAGTACCCCAGTCAAGTCCATACCAAAGTATTGAGCAACTGAGGATTATATTCAGTTGCTGTGATGAGATCATTTTACCATACTGTGTCAACATAAGAGATAAAGTAAGGAAAACCAAACTGTGAAAATTGCAGGCCTGCATCATCTAGCATGATGGATGTAATCATGTGATATGCTTACATCCTCAGTGTAAAATCATAAAAAGTTATATCATTTTTGACAACAAATATATATTTTTATGCACTGAAAAAAACAAATGTTTGTGACAACCATTTTAAAGTTAAACAAGCATTGGCAGGGCAATAGGTCTTGCATATGTGACAGCTATTGTTGTTGCTAATGGCTTTTCGTCATGTTGTAGATTAGCTTAGCAGCTGTGCAGCAAGGCTAGGAGTAAAACAAGAATAAAATGCTGTGATGTGGGAATGGGAAGGCACGATTTATAAAACACTGAAATGTGCCAGTCCTCTTTAATTAAATATATCATACAACATGTCATGAGTAAAGTAAAATGTGAGGTCATAAGCAGTATATCACAAGTGTGCAAGTTAAGTTACTTTAGTTAACTACAGCTGGCGATTTTCAATGTTTTTTCAAGTTTAAAATGGTAGTTTTAAGTTTTAACTGACATTTTAGCTACATATATAATGCCACATTAGCATTTATATTTTCGGTGAATTTCTAAGATTTTTTTTTTTAAAGTAAAGAATTACCATGTCTAACTATAACATAACTAAAACTTCTTGTTTTTTCAGTGAATTTCTAGGATTTTTTTGAAATGTGAAAAATGATTTTATTACTATACTTAACTATCCTGAAACCCAGCAGCACACATCCTTTGCCTGTGCACGCAAGGGTCTGGGTGATGGGCCTGGTCTGTGGCCAGAACCTGTACTCAACCCCTTCTACATACCTTTGAATGTAGGTGACTGTCCTTAAGTGCTCAACACCCCATGGGTAACCAACCTCCACCAGGCATGGCTTTTAGCCGTGCAAATCCTGTGACTAGGCCCTGCACCCAACTCCCTGCAGGTAGCCAAGCCCCCTTTCAAAACGCTCCTCTACCCAACAACTGCTCGTAGTTCCCCGCTTTAAACGCAAAAAATGGGGAGGCTCCAAATTCTCCACACTCGCTCCTGCTTTCTGGAACTCCCTCCCGGCGCACCTGAGATCCTGCCCCCAGTACACACTATTCCGTAAGGCACTCAAAACCTTTCTTTTTACACAAGCCTTCTCACCATAAAGCCCCTTTTTGTGTTCCTGTCTTCTGCCCTTCAGGGTTTTAGTACTTTACAGCGCCATGAAACCGCTCGGTGTACGCGCGCTTAAGAAATATTTTAAACTCAAACTCATTTGTGTGTTGCATATTTATTTTGGGGTTGTTAGCTTTAAAGCATTGTTTACTTGGAAGTGAAGTGAACAATAGGAACTGAGTGGAACTAGAATGTTTAGGCTTCATTTACTCTATGGGTCTTATCCTTTCTGCAGGGTCACTGCAGATTTGATTTCTATTGCTGAACTCTATATTTTTGCTGGCTGTTGAGCTCTCTGCACTTCATGTCTTGACAACCAGTGATAAAGTGTCTGTACTCCCCTTTTCAATATGGTGAAATTTGCATAATCCCTAGTATACGATAAAAAATGTTACCTAGTAAGCTAAATGTTACTAGTGGACTGCACCACCCATTTTGCAAACCGCTATTGTCACAGAACAAACAGGACTGCAGGACTCCCATTTGCAGCCTGGCTTTTGCTGTTTGAAACTGCAAATTCAGCCTGTCAAAATAACCCCTTTTGACAGGTCAGGTTGCTTTTTAAATGTTTATAAGTCACCTCTACGTAGACCTTATTGCCCATAAGGTAGAGTGTATGGTATATAAAAGTAGGACATATAAGACTTTAATTTTAACCATTTCCTTACAGTGAAAAGCCCCAAAAGCTATTTTAACTGTAGCCATGCTGGATAACACTGGGTTACACTTATTATATGTAATAATTTCAGTAAGGAAACAGCTGAAAACAACTATTTATAAAGTGATTAGAGATCCAATTCAATGATGAAGTCGAATTTTTGATAAATAATCAAACTTACTTCTCAAAAGTTATCTTTTCCATGCCTAAGGCATTGGGAGGCCCACTTGTCTTTGCTCTGTCACTTCTGCCTGCCAGCAATTAGCATCTGAATAGGTGTGAAAAGGATCAAAGTGCCTAGCAGGGGCTAACAATAGGTTGGGCTGAATGGGCATAGATAACCCATCTGAACCTGACAGAATATGCAAGCTGAGGATGTGAGCATCCTTTTTGAGATTACAGTGCCAAATCCTGCTTGAATGACAAATCCTGCTTAAAAGGTGTACTGGGTTTACATATGGCATGGGACGCACTTGAAAGGATGCAAAACATGATGCCCAAAAATTTGTATATCAACTGTCCACTTGCTGCAAACCCCTGCTTTGTTCTACCAGATTTTTGTCTCTCGGTTTATTGGGGGGTACAGTGACTGTGAGGAATAGGATGTTTCTGTTAGATATGGGTGGGCACTAGGATTAGTATAATACATTCTATGGACTCCACTCTCGGAGCTTAAGTTTAGTGTGGCCGAAGGCTTCAGTCATCTTAAACGCCCAAAGTGGGTAGGGTTGGCTCAGGAACTTTTACCTCATTGGTTAAGGCATGTACAGGAGTCCTTCATACTAACTAATTCATATCAGGCATACACGTGACGTCTTCTGGCACCCATTTCAGGACACTCCTTACCCTCCCGGAAGATCAGAAGAGGACTGAATCTGCTGTGTGCAAAATGAAACAAGCATTCACAATGCAACGGTCTCGGCATTGCAAAAGTTAGAGCTATTAGCATTGTAAATGAACGCGAGTTTAAGGTCTTGACATTGTAAATGACAAGGTCTTTTATTTATGTTTTAAAAACCAAAACATAAATAAAAGTCATTGTCATTTACAATGCCAATAACTCAAAGTCGCCTAATGTGTATGGCAAACTACAGTAGCCTCCTGCCGAGTGCCCTTTCACTTAATTTTTTACAAATGAAAGCCCTGGCACTTTTTTTTTTACAAATTAAGCATGGGTGGTGTCCGTGTCTGCATGGCAGTGGTGGTGTCCGTGTGTGCATGGGAGTGGTGGTGTCCGTGTGTGCACGGCAGTGGTGGTGTCCGTGTGTGCACGGCAGTGGTGGTGTCCGTGTGTGCACGGCAGTGGTGGTGTCCGTGTGTGCACGGCAGTGGTGGTGTCCGTGTGTGCACGGCAGTGGTGGTGTCCGTGTGTGCATGGCAGTGGTGGTGTCCGTGTGTGCATGGCAGTGGTGGTGTCCGTGCACAGCAGTGGTGGTGTCCGTGTGTGCATGGCAGTGGTGGTGTCCGTGTGTGCATGGCAGTGGTGGTGTCCGTGTGTGCATGGGAGTGGTGGTGTCCGTGTGTGCGTGTCCGTGTGTGTAATGAAGGAGGTGATGAGGCATACACACTTAGGCAACTGAAAAACAAAGCAGTGCCTCTTTGACTGGATTGTCATCCGTTCTTTACTGTAAAAAAAAAAAGCATTTGCAATGCAATAGGTCTCGCATTTACGCGAGTTAAAGCTATTGGCATTATAATTGAGAATGCCTTTTATTTAAATTTAAAAAACCAACAAAAAGTCAGTCATTTACGATGACAATAGCTAAAACTCAAGTACATGCGAGAACTATTGCATTGCAAATGCTTGGTTTTTCATGTCGCTGGGTCACACATCAGTCTGCCCCAAGTCACACGCTATTGTGAGATCTCCAAATGTACAATGCTAGAATAGTAGCCACGGGGCTGCCTCTCCTCACTAGGCGCGGTCCTTGAACTGCGCCATAATTACTGTTAATTGTACAACCTTTAACTCACTACGAATGCTAAAACGGAGTCTCCACTTGAAGATATATCCGTATATATTACATCGCAGCCATGTCTATTAGTCTCTTTAAACGCACATATTCTCCAAGTACAGTAGTTTGGACACTACTCACGGCCCCATCGACCTTTGTGCTCACATATACGTCCTCGCTGTTTACTGTGTCCTCCTTTCTATACAGCTCACCTCGCGGTTGCTTTGGGGCGCTGGGTGCTGTGGTATTGCACTTTACACCTTGTTGGTTCTAGGAAGGATATGGTATTTGCATATATGTGTTAGTGGAACGACTTAGGAAGGCCCCGAGGTTGCTCTATAATCTGCAGCGGGGGCTTCAGACCATCGCTGCCTATGTGGGGCTTCTGCGGACGGCGCCCACAGGCCCGCCCGGCCGTGCAAATAAAACTGCTTTCCCGCAGGTGACACATGGCCCTGCTTTTCTCGAAAGACAGACCCGGAGAATGTACTTGTGTCAGATGGAAATTGGGATCTCTCTACATGAAGCTGCAAGAAACGTCCTCGAGGTCGGAGAAGTTCTGTACAGATGAGATGTTCAGTGCACAGCTTCAGCCGAGGGTACGAACCTGGCAGAACATTTGCGAATTACAATGCGAAACTACAAGACTATGTGGATGGAGAAACATGCTCTAATGTAACGTGCTGCAGAGCTCTACGAGTGTCCATCAGAGGAATCCCGTTCAGAGAAATAACAAGTAATACCAGTCGCACAGGTCACCCTCCCCCAGAACGCATAACTCTGCATGCCACGAGCCAGGGGGTGATCCGGCCCCACCGACCAAAGTTATCTTACGTTTTCAGGGTTCGAGCCTCGGCCTAGACTTGTATAACTTAATCGGAAGCGGTCGCCATTGCGCGAATGAACAATAAAGTTATTACCGACTAGTACAAGCAGCAGGAGCAAAAGGGGGGAGGGGGAGCAACAGAAAATGCCCCCGGAATCCCGCCGCGGCCGCACCGGAAGTCAGGCAAGGTCGCCTGTGACGAGGGCGGGGCCGCGTCCGGACCGGAAGAGGAGGCAGGCGGAGTCAATGCGTCTCGCGCCCCGTGGCTCCTGTGAGCGGTGGAGAGCCCCGGGGCCGCGCCAGCAGGAGGTTGCGTGCCGCGTGCTGAGAGCAGAGTCCCCCGAGACTGGCCAGGTAAGTTCAAAAGGGCTGGGGGGGCTTGGTGCACTCGTGTGTGTGTGTGTGTGTATGCTCGTGTGTGTATGTATGTGTGCGACGGTGACGGCGGCGGGGAGGGGGGGGCCTTGGTGCACTTGTGTGTGTGTGTGGGGGGGAGGTGTCTCTGTATGTATGTTCGTGCGTACATGGGCGCTTGTGTGTGTGTCTGTGTGTATGCGCATGCGTGTGTGGTGTTTCGAGCTTCCCAGGAGACAGCGCCTGGCCACGGCGCGCGTTCGCGTGCGCGTACGCGTGGCAGTTTCAAATCGCCATGCGCGTGGCCAGGATTGTCTCCTGGGATGCAGACACGGCAGCAATTGGTTCTCGGCGGAGACGCACTTCCGCGCAGCTAGCCGAGACCTAAAAAGGACTGGTCCTTCTCTCTCTTGTAAATACCACAAAGAAGTTGATTCTTAGCAGTATAAGGCTGACTGCCTTTTAAAGCTACAGGAACACAACAAGCTACAAGAAGCCTTATCCTGCAACTGCTCAGCTGACCAGTAACAACTGAACCTGGACTGTACACTGCTGCTTGGCATCTGCCTAACACCCTGTGAGTCTCTAAGTAACTCCTCTGAGGTCCTGGGGGCTTTAGATGTTTACTTCTGTGGTGGATTGGAACTTGAAGGACTAAAGTCAGAAGTTACATTTTTTTACCAGGGGTGGACCTGGTTGGCGTATTGGGCCCGTACTCCATTGTGATCAGCATTAAATAGTACCTAGGTCCCGGTTTACCGCAACCTTTGACTATCACTGTCACTTTGTGCTTCTTGGAGCTATTGCTACTTAAAACAAGCATTTACAATGCAATAGGTCTCGCAGCATTAAAGTTTGAGTTATTGGCATTGTGTATGACAATGCGTTGCATAACATTTTTTGCAAACTTTGAATTGGTGAGCAGTGAGAGTGTGTGCAAGAGTATGCTGTTGCTCACAGCTGTTATTATTCACACAGCGCTGAAGATGCACCTCACTCACGGGGCTGACAGTTATTATTCACACAGCTCTGATGATGCACCTTAGGCACGGTCTCACAGCTGTTATACATTTGCTTTTGTAATTTGCACACTTGTAATTTTCTCCTCATGTATCTTTACTGTTCCTATTGTGATCAGTTTGAACCACGAACATTTTTTCTCCTAACATCAGCAAAGTATGTAGCAGATGATGAATTATGTGAAAAATATGGCAAATCTCTAATTATGCGGAAGATTCCGTACCCTCAGAATCACATATTTCCAGTGGCCCTGCTTACAGCAGTATATTAAGCAATAACATTCTGGCAATGGCAAGGTTTTTACTCTTAAGTGAAGTTTGACTAATACAACACAAAATACAGAATGGGAAGGAGCAGCGAAAGTGCCTATAGTCTAAAGCAGGGGTCTCCAACCTTTTGTATAGTGAGAGCTACTTCTGGTCAGTGAAAATCGCCCTGAGCTACTAAACCCCAAGCAACTTGCGCATTTTTCCGAGTGTTCTCCCCCGCCGAGTTTCATTGATGTTAGGCCTATTTCTTCAGAGCCCATGGGCCCCATACTGTGATTTGAACACAATAACACCGAAAGAAACGGCTTTGCATGTGTGCTGTTGGCCACCCGCTTTATGACCTTTCAATTAATAGCTTAAAAATCAGGACCTATCAAATAATACGTGTGATGCACAATGTAAGGCATATTTTCACATTGAGATCACCAAATCCACAACAACATACAGATACTGCAAATCAAGCTGAATGACTCACAAAACGGTAGTAGGTTGTGTTGCTGAAAGAAGACAGTAGTTTTGGCAGGTATGCCTGGGTTAGACCTCTGTGAACGCCATTACAGCCTCTTTTCACCCTACGTACAACCTGTCCCTGTTGACTGCAGTAATTCATATCTGGCAGAGTAGACAAAGAAGAGCAGAGACTGATTAATCACCGCCTCTTGTGTGGAGGAGGAGACAAACTGAGGAGCTCCCTCGCTGCCCCTCGCCAACCCACCACCACCCCTCCAGCTCTCTCCACTGCTGCAGTCTCCAGCAAAGCAAGTGCTAATCATAAAATGAAGCGATTTATGTTTGAACGATATTGAACAATATTGGGATAGTTCACCCACAATCCCCTCGGGGTGAGGGAAGTGCAGAATGGGTAAATGAGTATGGCACAAGGACTCTGCATTGTTGGGGACTAGGAGTCCCAGGTCGACATCTGTGCCAAAGGAGGCAGGGCCAGCAACGCTACCATGCTAAAATCGATTTGAGCATTCCCGCTGCGCGGGACACAAGGACATTTGTGGGTAAGGAGTGGGGCCAGCAACTCTCCTGTGTTATAAAGCAGGGAAATTTAATGTTACTTGTGTTATATATCTGGATGCAATGACGGAAACAGCAAAATACCAGTCGGTTGGCACACTATGCTAAGCACAGGTTTTTAGCTATTATTAGGTGTTTTTAACACTTGCACTTAATTACATAGGCCGCACCCCTTTGAGAGACTCCCCCAGTTTTTTCATTCCACTTAAAGCCCTGCTCAAAACATAACATGAAAGGCATGTACAGCACATAAAGCTCAGGCAGCAGCATCAGTACAAGCTTTATAACAGGTACCAGTCAGTTGTGTGCCAGTGTATCTGAGGAGGCCTGTGCAGAGAGTTCCGCAGACAGTGCGGGCATACTGAGCCTGAAGGTTAATCGTTAGTAGAGATACCTAGGGAGAGGAGGAGCATGTGTGGGCCGTCTGAGAATGGATGTGGGTTGGTTGATTGTCTGTGGGGATTGTCCGTGGGCCATATGAGGATCTGTAAGGTTGTCTGTAAGGTTGTCAAGATTCTAACTTAGTATCTCTTATGGCTGGCGTAGGGCCTCGAAGTGCTGACTGTGGTTCTATGAGGGACAGAGCAGGCGTGAGAGTTCAGTGCAGAAATATTTATTCGCAAACCGGAAATATGCATAAAAGCAGCACAAAATACAACAAAACAATAAAATATAGTAAATATGATTATTCTTCATGTTCCATAAAAAGCAAACAGTTTAACAATCCACCAACAATGCAGACGTCCATTAAAAGAAGAATCAATTAAACATACCTTTTTCTTCGAGTGACCACTAGTCTCAGAAATGTACCCATCTGGTAACAGCCTCCCTCTGTACATAACGTTTGCATTTATCTCTATCTAAAAGGGCAAATACAATTTATGAAAGTAAATGAAATGAAGCAAGGTTTGCTCCGAGGCATGGTCACAAGCAGGCGGGCAACTAGAGCCAAATTTCGGGGGGGCTGAAAAAGATTTTAGAGGGACTAATTCTTCCAGCCATAACCAGAGTGACTGTAAGAAGGGGTGAAAACATAATAAAAAGCCTCATTTACAAGTAAATGGCCTTTAACAGAAGTGTGAAGTACGGGTGCGGCTGCAATTAGACGTCACCAGCCAGCGAAGCTGTATCAGCCCGGGCTGACACACACGACGGGGGTGGGGGCTGAAGCCCGTGAGCCCAATGGGTGTTGCGCGCCTGGAAGGATAGACACCTCGATGGTCGACAACAGGAAAACCCAAGGGCTAGCGAAGCAAATGATGAACTGGGCCTGCCCTATCACAATGCAGAAGTGACCTTTCCCGTCTTTCCAAGTGGGGTAGGGCTCCTTTCCAATATTTTCCAATTTACGTAATTATGTACAGTAGTTTTATATAACTTTCCGCGCTCTCCCTTTACGCTACCTCTTTTCGAGGTACAGTAATGTCACAGCCCCTTTATCCTCCTTGCAGAAGTTTTTCAGGGCGACCAGGTTCTTTTAAGACTGATTCAGCATGATCTTCCAGGGAAAAACTAGAAGTAAGACAAGGGCAGCGGACCGGCTACCAAGGATTGTTAACAGCCGCCTTCACCTGAAGGAAAGCTGAAGTGGATTAGTGTTTCTGAATCTCTCTGGGTATGAAGAAGCCATTAAGAAACACCCCTGGCCCTGACGGACTCTGCAGGCACCGATTTGGGGCCCACACTTCAGCACACAACTCCCTTGCTCCAAGAGACGGATTGAGCCAGAGAAGGAAGGGTTCAGTGAGCGGTACACCCTGCGACGCGTGACCGCCTCGAGTGTGACAACTAACAATAATCACGAGGTATGAAAACTAACACATCCGTGTTAACACTGCCGAGAGGCCCCTCACACGACTTGCCTGCCTTACCTGCTGCTCGGTTGATAGAAGGCGGCAGGCTGTACTGAAGGAAGATGGCGCGGGTCCCAGCAGTTCTACTGATTGCGCGACCTTGTCCCAATGCAGCGCGAGCTACTGGCAGGGTCTCGGCGAGCTACCGGTAGCTCGTGATCGACTGGTTGGAGAACCCTGGTCTAAAGAAAAGCACGGGAAATATGTGCTGCCACTGTTCTGCCTACTCTCATTCTCCCCAAGTACTCGCAGAAGGCAGAACTCTGACATAAATAGAAGGAACTTAAAGAACATACTCCACGTTGGGTTACTAGTGACTGCATTTATTCTCTACCAACAAATTCTCTCATTTTGTCATATGAATAGACATAAATTGATTACAACCAGGGCCACTGGACTTATGTGATTGCGCAGCCGCATTTTCCATATATTTATGGATTTGATACATTAGCCACATAATCCATCATCTACAGCATCATTTGAAATTTTTAATAAAAAAAAACTCATAAAAGGATCAAATGTTACTAAAAATGCGGTGATGTGTTGCACAGTGGAAGGCCCTTCACATAGGTTTACTTGTCACTACTGGGGAGAAACATTTATACACAGAGTGAAACGTGCAAAAAATGACACAATAGTGAAGTAATACTACCCTGCATTACACAGTACAATTTGGTCAACACCTCTGCATAATTTAGTCCTCCCCTGTTGCATAATTCCAGAAGCCCTGATTATTGTACTTGTCCTATTTATGTCCTAAACTGATAACAGAGAGAAGGGTGAGGTGGGGAGACGGGATGGCGGAGCAGAGAGATGAGAGGGTAATTGGGTTAATAAGGAGGAGGAGACAAGACGGAGGGTAGTGAGAACAAAAGGATAACTGTGATGGGGAGAGAGGAGGGCAAATTGGACAGAGAAGAGTGAAAGGAGGGCGATGAACAGAGAAAAGGTTAGGAAGAGAGAGATGGGTTAAGTGGAGAGAGAAGGGTGAGGTGGAGAGAGAAGAGTGAGGTGGGAATAGAAGTGTGAATTCTAGTCAGAGTAACTTGAGCCACAGCGAGAAGATCCCGAAGTTAGGAGAGCGAAAAAGTGTGAAAAGGTGGAAAGAGGAGGGTGAGGTGAGAGGTAAATTAAAGGGAAGTGGAGAAATTGAAGGGACGTACGGAAACAGGTGGCTAAGATGGAGAGAGAGTTGTAAGGAGAGAAGAGAGTGGGGTGGGGTGAAGTAGAGGGTGGAGTTAGCAGGACAGCAAAGTGAAATGGAGAGAAGAAGGGTGAAATCAGAAGAGAGGGAGTGACACGGAGAGAAAGGAATGCGAGGTGGAGACAGCATAAGATCAAACCTGTAGGTTTAAACTTCTAGAAATGCTCAGTCAAAACTAGTAGTCAGAACCCGGCAATAGGTATTGTATGCAGCTCACAACCACACAAGACCACCCAACATGCACAGACCAGGTGACAATAATGTATAAAAGGAAAGTACAGTAGAATAAAATAAAAAGCAGTGGGCGCGTTTTCACAAATGCCATTTTAATTTTACTCTACAGCTGTTCTTGCATCAGTGAAATGCCAGCACTCTTCGTGCCCTGCAAACCTCCTGTCAAACTCTGGCACTGGCACGATTTAATCTGAGCTCGCAAGCCGTTGCGTGACAACAGAAGGAAATCAATAGAAAATAAGAAAGTTTCGAGCGTTGCACCGGTGAGCGCCGGCGCTGCACCGACCGGCGGGGCACTGCCTGAGCTGTCCAGCGCCCCCTCGGCCACATAACGAGGTCTGTGCCTGTGCACGCAAAGCCACTTACGGACAGAAACCCCGATGCAGCCTCCATGCAGCTCGCCCAGTTTATTTCTCACTCATACGTTTATTATAATTAGTTTCCTGTGCAAGACCGTTATATCTATTTCTCCATGCACAGGGCATTGCGTTCACACGCTGTCGGTTTCTGTTGGGGATCAGGCGAGATGACTGCAATATCTGCGCGCGCATTCCAAAACGAAACCTAGCGTGGGGGCGGGACTTCCGTCTTGTGCGCGAAGCCCGCGCCCACGGAGTTCCTGGTCCGAAGAGCAGTGCGTGACGCGGGGCTCCCATGCCTGAGGGAGAGCCCCGCGGAGGCGACAGAACACCGGATTGGCGGTAAGTGGGCCTTGGGGGGCGCTCGTGTGTGTGAGTGTGTGTGCGCGTGTGTGTGTGTATGTGTGCGACGGCGGGGGTGTCTCTGTATGTGTGCGTGTATGTGCGCTCCTGTGTGTGTGTCTCTGTGTGCGACGGCAGGGGGAGGAGGGGAGTGTCTCTGTCTGCATGCGTGTATGTGCGCTCGTGTGTGTGTGGCCGCATGCGTGCAGGGGGAGGTGTGCCTGGGTATGTTTGCGCTTCCCAGGAGACAGCCAGGCCGAGCGCGGTGCGTGCCAGTCGCGCGTGCCAGTTTCAAATCGCCTCCAAGGCGATGCGCGCGGCCAGGATTGTCTCCTGGGAAGCACACATGCCGACAAAAGGTTCTCGGCGGAGACGCGCTTCGCGCGGCTAGCCGAGACCTAAAAATCATATCTGTTGTTCTCCATATGATTTTTTTCATTTTGGTGTCAATGTGTTTACTACATTTTATTCTATTTGTCTAACTCAGTTTTCAATTGTTCTTGTTTTCCATTTTGATGTTATTACTGTTTTGATACTGCAGGAATACTTTACGTAATGCCTCTAGCTACGCCTGTCTACTCTGTGCCATAGCTACCAGAATGTTGGTCTTAGTTAATGACTTTGAGGGTTTATCCTGACAAGGGTTGTGGTTATTTCTTGAGGTTAGTGGTCACAACCCCACCTAACAAATAATAGCCTAATTTCTTACATTTCATAATCCTAGTAGCCGTAACAATGGTGAAGTTCTACAGAGTCGTTTGTGGGCTCTGGTTGTGATGTTGAAATCTGTGTGCATTAAGGAACTGTGAAATATTTCTTGATTTC
This sequence comes from Lissotriton helveticus, assembly GCF_964261635.1. Classification (NCBI taxonomy): domain Eukaryota; kingdom Metazoa; phylum Chordata; class Amphibia; order Caudata; family Salamandridae; genus Lissotriton; species Lissotriton helveticus. The sequence goes on along the minus strand of NC_136059.1, from coordinate 932,502,906 downwards.
ACTTTTCTTGGTGAATTGTTTGATTCTTCAACATTACATTTTACATATATTCATCTCAGTTAAATTTAAATTGGTGTCGAGAATGCATTTACTTTACAAATTTGTCTGACCTTACTAAATGAATGAGTTTAAAGGTAACGATGATGCCGATTAGTGGTTATTTGTATAAAAGTGTGCATTCAAGGGTTCACTTATTATGATCAGTCCCAGACTTAAAATGAGCTGAATGAAGTTGGGAAAAAGAATTATGTCCAATAAATCGATGACCCAGTCAACCAAGTCACCGAGGGGGGAGGCTTTTAACATCAACGCAAAGGAAGAGTTGTAATCTCAAAAACGATTTCATATCCGTATGATCTGCCACTCCTCTTTTTATGGCCAGTCTGTTGCAACAAATAATTTATTTGAAGGGAAACAGTATCATTTCAACATAGCATTACAGTATGATCTGGTACATTATTGTAGAAAATAGAACATTAGTTTATTTGGCAGCTGAACATTCGAGAGTGGCAATTCGAAGATGTGTTTTAATCCACATATCCAAACGTAAAACACATGAATCCAAATATCCAAACGTAAAACTCATTTTTTATTTCAGGGATTGCGATGTCATTTCTCTCAGTGTGTATGTTGAGGTGGAGGTACTATCTAATGTTTTATTTGTAAATACGGATTCTGTAAATTGTGAGTTTACTGCAGGTTAGAGTATTCTTCAGGAACAAAACATGCATTAAGTAGATGCCATTGCCATCAAATAAACCATACATTTCTCATACACAGAGCAGAATTACTGGCCACTGGGTCATGAGGCACGGATCTTTGGAGAAGTCAGTCTATGAAGGTGACAATTGTCGTAGTGCCCTTTTGTGTGCTCCAATCTTGTATTTTGTTTTGTAGTTTTTATTTAGCACAAACGCGACCCAAAGGTTTAGGAGTGCTTTACATGAGCACCAGTTACATTATATAAGGACAGATTCATATTTTTGTAGGTAGCTCTGATCATTCCGCCACATCCTCTCCAAATGAATCTTTGGTACCACTACTGCAATAGCGTGCTGCACACCTTTACTTTGGTATCTACTGCAGGTAAAAGTTGGGCGGGGTAGCATTGGTCCCCATTAGTGAATTATATATCTAAAACAGTAGCCTTTGTCTTCAAACAAACCGGGGCAGTTTTGAACATGTATGAGACTGCATGCATTTATGCTTGCTGCAGCCAATGATTGTGGTAATATCAGGGGAAACAGCTTGTATAACGATGGGTGAACAAGAGGAGGCCTTTACAATGAAGGCATACAACAATGTCTTCATGATACATGCCTTTACAACGAACAATTTTACGAGTATACCTTTACCACAGATGCCTTTACAAAGAATTTCGTAGTAAAAGTATGAATGGTAAAGGCATAGTACGAGTAAAAAAAAAATAAGGTAAGTATTAAATATAAGTTTTAGGTATTTTTCTATTGATTTTGACTCCATTCTCTTTTGAAGCCATACACCACTCTAGTTCACCCTTATACAGAATAGGCAAATGCAAGTTGCCAAAAGGAAAGGATGTCGCTATAATTAGCCCCAAACCTGGTCCTTAAAATTGTACCATATTAAAGAAATTTCTAGTACAGGCTGTCAGTGTGGTGTCCAAGGAGATCGAGTTGGCAGAGGGACGGTTATCTCTCGGGATGGGAGAACACCAAATCCCTCGTATTCTACAGCCTAGCCCATTGCAGTCTGCAAAATCTGCTCCCTCCAAAACAGTACCTGGAAGAACATCACCCCCCACGGCCGTTGTATCTGGGCTAGTGGGAGATATAGAAGAAGAATCAGTATCCATTCTATCTAGCCTGGCCAGCCTGGGAGCTAAACCAGACTCAAGGTCCGGCCCCTGCCCTAGCCGCACGCCCAGTCATAGCCCTTGTCACAGCTCATGTGAGCCGGCAGTAAAAAAAGAAAAGGAAATTGAAACCAGGTCCATCTTCAGCCAGCTCTGTAAAACCAGGTCTTAATCCTAGCTCCTCCTGCTAAAACTGCAAAAATCCCCAAAACTCCAAACCCCGGATTACCTGCTCCAACCTGCTCTCCCTGCAGTTGTGATACAAAATCCTGGCCATATCGAGCCAACTCAGACACTCAATTCAGAGATCCCTGGTCTTTTTAGTTTCAACATGCTATGTGAGAAACTTTGTAAACTTCTAGAGGATATACTCAAACCGATCGTTGAGCAGCATAAGTTGTGTTAAAAGCGATTGACAATAATTTGTATTAGGATGATTGCATGTGAGAATGCTCTGATGACACTACCAGTCACAACCACTGATTAGATATGAAAGTGATCACTTTCTTCTGCTATTAGCTCTTCAGGGTAGCCTCATTTCAGCAGATGTGTCTAAAGATTTGCCCAAAGGGGCCCTGGCTGTCACCAACAACAGGAGAAACGTTAGATGGGGCACTATTGTTTCAGATCCTGATGCTCTAAGCTAAATATATACTTACTTGGGGCATTTTTTGGCATCAATGAGTGACCACAATGTTAACTCCCTGGATGCAATAACGCTCCATGGCGATGGTTTCACCACTCTCTGGAGCACTTGCTTTACTACAACTATAGCAAATACCAACCACACACATATTAATAATCTCTCCTGGTCTAATAAATAGTTTAGAGATGCCAAAACATCCCTGGTTAAAGCTATCAAAAACAGCCAACAATTCTTAATCCAGTAAGCAAGGGCCACGTATAAAGCAATCCTTAAAAACAACGAGAATCTGGAACTCTCAAATATCAGCGATGTCACTGACCATTTCATGAGTGATGTAATATGTGCGGTCATACGGAGTGGATTGTGAGGGCGTCAGTTATAATTGGATCAAGTGACTATGACTGCTGAATTTAATCGGTTTTGTACGAGTTATATCTGAGCCTAACTGTAACATCCCTGTAACCTTAGTTTTTTTAAGTGCATTTCTATGATTTTTTAAAATATATTTCCTAATTCTAACGTCCCTGTGACCTTTGGTTTTTAAGTGAATTTCTATGGTTGTTTAATTAGTAGTCCTGTTTGCAGAGTAGTGGAGAAAGGGGATGGAGCCTCCGGCAAGCTCTCAGCAATCCAGCAGTGTGGAACTTACTGGAGGTAACAGGATGGGTAGTTGGCCCCCAATGACCCTCAGCAGCCAAGAGGATTTCATCCCCCAATCAGTTGTGCGGCAGGATGCGATTTTGCATAGTGATGTAGAAAGGGGACGGGGCCTCTGGTATTTACTCCTGAGCAAGCCTTTAAAAAAAGTTTGTTTTACTAGGGTAAAGGAACCACACAGCACCCTCCCCAGCCTATTTCGTCCCCGGGAAGGGGGGGGGGCCACACTGTCTCAACTGGAGTTATTCAATTATTACAAATGCATTCAAAAGATGACCTCATCCTTGATGGCTATCTTTGAACTAGCATTACTAAAGTAATACATATACATTGAAAGATGGATGCTGTTAACGCACATGCATTCACAGCGGCAATCGTTAAATGGTATTTGTAATATTTTAATAAATCGAATTCTAAGATGGCCACTGTGAATGCAAACTCATTAACTGTGATGACTTAACTCAAAGCAGATTCAAAGTCAATATGTTTCTCACCCATAATGTGGCAGTTTTACCTGATTATGTTTATTTTATTTGCTAAATAAATCTATTGAACCAAACCCAGCTGTCGTGCACAATGAACAATAAATCAATAAATCAATTAACAGTCCTTGTAGAGCACCACTTATCCCCAAGAGGGTGTCCAGGCACTGTTTTGCTGGGCTTAGTTGAAGAGCCAGGTCTTGAGTTTCTTCCTGAAATCCATCAGAAAGGGTGAAATTGGGAGGTGGCGGAGGAGGGCATTCCAAGACGTGGCGGCGAGATGAGAGAAGGAGCATCCTCTGCTGTGGCTATGGCAGATGCACGGTGGAGCGCATTCCAAGACATGGTGGCGAGATGAGAGAAGGAGTGTCCTCTGCTGTGACTATGGTGAATGCACGGTGTTTGTGCCAGGGTGAGGTGTGAAGGTTTCTGGAGGGTTGGTGGAAGTTCAGGCGGTAGTTCATGTATGCTGGTCCTTGGTCATGGTGGGCTTTGTAGGCATGTGTCAGTAACTTGAATTGGCATCTTTTCTGGAAAGGAGCTAGTGGAGGTTCCTCAGATGCTGAGTGATGTGGGCCCATTTTGGCAGGTTAAGGATCAGTCTGGCCACTGAGTTCTATATTATCTGGAGCCTTCTCATGAGTTTTATAGTGGTTCCTGATTACAGTGCGTTTGCCGTAGTCCAGGTGGCTCGTGATTAGAGCTTGCATGACTGTTTTTCTCGTACTTTTGGGGAACCATTAGAAGATTCTTCAGAGTATGCAGAGAGTGTGGAAGCAGGCAGCGGAGACTGTTGTTTTGTCTCATGGTGAATTTGCCGTCCAGGCTGATGTTGAGGTTGGGGGCATGGTCTTTTGGTGTGGGGGTGGATCCAAGTTCTGCGGCCACCTGGTGTCATTCAGGAGGGAGGTATGGTTGCCAAAGATCAGCACTTCGGTCTTGTCAATGTTGAGCTTTAGACAGTTGTCCCTCATCCAGGTTTACAATTTTCTTCATGCAGTTGGGGAAGTTGGTGGAATCTGATGAAAGTGAGAGGATGAACTGGGTGAACTGGGTGGAATCTGCTGAGAGTGAGAGGATGAGCTGGGTGTTGTCTGTGTAGAATGTGATGTTGAGCGTTCTGACGATGTCAGCTAGTGGCTTCATGTAGAAATTGAAGAGGGTGGGGCTGAGGGATGAACCTTGGGGATGCTGCAGACGGTGCTCTTGGGATGCAAGGAGAAGTGGGTAGATGGATTCTTTGCGTGCATCCTATCAGGAATTATGCAATCTATCTGAGTAGATCTCCTTTGATTCTGATCTGGCGCAGTCTCTTGATGAGTGTATTTTGGGAAACTGCATTGAAGGCTGCAGAAAGGTCCAGAAGGAACAGGGCGGCCAATTCTCCTCCATTGAGTAGGGTGCAGATGTCATTTATTGCGGCAATCAGGACTGTCTCACACTGTGGTTGGCTCTGAAGCCTAATTGGAAGGGGTCTAGCAGGTTGTTTTTTTCCATGTGTTCAGTGAGCTGACTGTTAATGGTCTTCGCTAGGACTTTGGTGGGAAACTGGGGCAGTGAGATGGGCTAGTAGTTCTGGAGATCGCTGGGGTAGGTGGAGGGTTTTCTGAGGAAGGGTCCGAGTTCTGCAGGTTTCCATGTGTCTGGAAAGGTGGCTGAGGTGATGGAGGTGTTGAGGATGGTGGTGAGTTGGGTGCTGATCTTGTCACTTACTAGTTTCAAGAGGCAATGAGGGGCATGGATTGGTGGGTGTCCCTGAGTGGATGTAGTTCAATATGGCTGTGGTGTCCGATGTGGTTAGCTGTCCCCATGCGGTGAGATGTTGGTCAGGGAAGGCTTCCATCGGAGTGGGGAGGCTGAGGAGGTCAGTTGGTTGAGGCTCAAAGTTCCTGTAGATTGTGGATATCTTGTTGTGGAATTGGTTTGCCAGAGTATCACTGAGTTCCTGTGAGGGAGGGGTTGTGTTCTCGGTGGCTGTAGGGCAGGCAAACTCTCTGATGATGGTGAAGAGTTGCTTGATGTGGTTGGTGCTAGCCTTGATGTTGTCTGCAAGGGCTTCCTTTTTCGCGTCTTTGAGTTGTTGGTGGTATTTGTTGAGGGCTGACTTGAAGGTGGTTCATTCTGTATCGTCTCAGCTAGTGCACAATCTTCTTTCTAGTTGTTTGCAGTAAACCTTCAAGAAAAGATGATTCTTTCCCAGGAGGAAGTAGAAATGGAAATAGACATAAGTGAGAAGTGTTCTTTACACATAGTTGGGCAGTCTTGACTTACAAGCCAGTATTATGATGCATAAATAGGACTTGTACTTTCACATTTATCATTTTAAGCATGAATTGAAAATCAGAGCAACCAGAGTGCTGTTGGCTAAAAAACAACTCAAAGACTGACGGTTTCACACGTAACAAATTAAATGGAGAATTACCTGGGTTTATGGAGAGGGGTTTAAAATATAACCATCAATTGACCCTGTGATGCATAGCACATTCATGAAATCCTGTGTTTTCTTTCTTTTTGCTAACTGCACTTTGCAGCGTTGTGTTTTTTAGGCCATACTCCCAATGTTCTGCTTGAAACTAAGTGTCAGAATGCAATGTTAATTTGGCCAAAAATCACATGATTTGCTAAATGTAGCAAATGTGACATGGAGCTACTTGGCACCAATGTTCAATGTGATGGGGGTGACTGCTGATAGCCATGTGAAGACCGCAGTTAGTGGACAGGCGGTCAGTAAATAGAATACTCAGATAATGGCGCCATCTGGGTGATTAGGTTTGCAAAGTGACACTTTATGTGTAACACCTTCAAACCCTCATGACGTTTTGACCTACAACTTATTGCTTTCTGGGTATTGTAGTTCTGGTTTGAAAAATCCCAGCGTGACAACTGAAGATTTTTAAGGTTTTGGAAATGTGAATTCCACTGCTTCTACAAAAATAGAGGCAAAATGACTTTGGCAGTGTTTTTCTTGAGCTTGCATGCACTTTGTTTTTCAGTGTTTTACTTTTAATTTACGGTTCTAAAAAAGTAATCACCTATAATAGAACAGTTAATAAAAAATGGCTAACACAATTCTCAATACATGTGTAAACGTGCGTCAAGATGTGTAAATGCATCACAGTGCATGTTCATGCCTTGGCGGCCATCTTTGATGAGTTTTCTATAATAGAACATGCATAGCAAAATTGCTGGCTCTATGCCCATATGTGTATCCATGAAACATTTTGCATGCATTTGTTTAGGAATCGAAATGATTGGAAGTAAAAAAGCATTGGCAAAGCCAGCAGCTGAGCTGAGGCCTATTTGGTTTGCCAATGCTCTTAGAGTTGTAATGAGGTACACTGCAGTATTCTGGATTTTTTTTTTGTTTAGTGGCTTGGTGGTGATGCAGCAGAAGTGTTGGGGGATTTTTATCATCCCACTTATCCACACCAACCGCTATTTACTGTTTGGAATCGTAACTCTAATGCCGGGCGCATAAGTCATTGTCAGTCAGTTAGCAATATCAAAGGTCCCCCGATGAATCTTTGGTAATGATAAAAGGGACTAAACAATGAAAGATGGAATGCTTGTTCTCCACGAGGACCTACAATGAAGAAATACCCAAAACATTATTCATTATAAATATGTCCAAATAACCTTTACATTTCAGTAATAAAGACACACATTATTCTTTTCCATTTAGTTTTCCTTGTTATTACATTATAACGCCGCTGATCGTCCCCTCCTCGCCTGAATCTCGGAGGGGACGGGCGGCTCCACCATCTTGGGCGGGTCTGGCCTCGGCGCTGCAGCGCTTTGGCTCCTCCACCCCCTGTCCCGCCCCCTTGACCCTCCCTCTTCATGTGTCGTCCCCATATAATTGTTCCTGTCTTCCGGCGGCGCAGCGGGCGGGCGCAGCGGGCGCGACGAAGGCGCGCCGAAGTTGCGCCCAAGTTAAGCCCGTCTGCGCCCGTCCGCGACGGGCCGGGACCAGGGGCCACACACTCTGCCTCTCGCTTGGTTTACACTGCTGCCCAACTTATTGCACTATCTGCCTTTCCCTCTCCTGCCCCTCTCCCCCTTCATCACCTACAATCACTTGGTATTCTCTCTTCTCCCCTACTTCACCTGACACATTTCTCTTCCGACTCTCCTTCTCTCCCCTCTATTTCATCTCCGGTTCCTCCTTCCCCTTCGGCCCCCACGGTTGCCTCTGCCTACCTACTTAACACCCGGTCCGCAGTTAAACACCAGACAGCACTTTTCAATCTTTTAACCACTGATTTTCCAGACTTTTTATTTCTGACCGAAACCTGGTTCACTACTGACTCTCTCCCTGATCTTCTAGCCATCCTCCCTGACACCTACTATGCCCTCCGAGCTGACCGCCCGGATGGCAAGGCCGGCGGGGGGGTGGCGATGATTGTCCGGTCGCCACTTAATTTTCAGCTCCTTCCTCACCCCCCTATTTCTAACGTGGACTACCTGGTGGCCAGTTCCCTCAACCTCCCTTCCCCCCTCACTGTGGTTCTTGTCTATCGCCCACCTCAATCGATGCCTTCTTTTGTAGCCTCCATTCAGGAGTTGCTGGCCACCCTGGTGGTCAACAACTCCTCCGTGCTCCTTCTTGGTGATTTTAATTTCTGGCCAGGAGATCCTAAGGAAGATCTTTCTTCCAAAGACTTCTCTGCCACTCTTCACTGTCTGAACCTTACCTCTCACGTCACAGCCCCGACCCACGTGCACGGCCATATACTCGACCAAATCTGGTCGTCTTGTCCCCTTGCCTTACCTCCCTCCATCTCTCCCTGTGTCTGGTCTGATCACTCTATTATTTCCTTTTCTGTTCACCTAGGTGTGGTCAACAAACCCTCTCCCCCTAAAAACCTTCTAGCCCGTAACTGGAACCAAACCGATATTGATTCCCTTTCACTCTCTTTGGTTTCTTCCGCTCCTGATCTTACTTGTCTTCCCCTTGAATCCCAGGCCAAAGTCTTAAGTACATGGCTTGCTGCTTCGTGTGACCGTGTGGCCCCGCTTAAAAATATCAAAGCGGTTCGTCCACACGATGCGCACAAATGGTTTTCCACTGAGCTCAAAGCACTAAAACTTGATCTCAGGCGGGCGGAACGCCTCTGGAGACGTCAGTATTCCCCTCCTCTGCGCGTTCAGTACAGACAACTTCTTACCAACTACAAAAAAGCAGTTCTTAATGCCAAAACTTCTTATTTCACGGAGAGAGTATCGCTCTCCGTGAATAAACCCCGCAAAATCTTCTCTTTGGTCCGCAATCTTGCCACTTCTGATCGCTCTTCCCCCGGCTTGGTTCCCTCCCAATCCCTCTGTCTTTCACTCAATTACTTTTTTATTGACAAGATTGCGAAAATTAAAGCTAACATTCCTAATGTGCCTCAGCCTATCCTCACCAGCCCTGGCACTCCCCCTTCCTCCTCCCTCGACACTTTCCCCCCTATTTCCCCAGACTTGTTCCACAACTACCTGTCTAAAGTTAAATCTGGTTCTCCTTTGGACGGCGCTCCTGCGCGTATCCTCAAAACCCTTTTCACTAATTGTTCTGGTCCTCCCCTCACTCTTCTCAACTCCTCATTGGCCTCCGGTGCTGTCCCCTCTTCCTTTAAATCTGCTGTTGTTCTCCATATCTTAAAAAAAACCTGGTCTAGATCCTTCCCTCCCCGCTAATTTCCGTCCCATTTCCCTTCTCCCCTACTTGGGCAAGATCCTAGAGACCCACGTCACCTCCTGCCTTTCCTCATACATCGAGGACAATGGCCTTTTAGCTTCCCACCAGGCGGGCTTCCGCCCTGGCCATTCTACAGAAGCGGTGGTTCTCGCGGTCTTGGATGAACTCAAGGGCAAGGCAGATGTTAACCTTCCCCAAGCCTTGGTGCTTCTCGACTTGTCCGCTGCGTTTGACACGGTCGACCATTCCATTCTTCTCGACCGTGCCTGCGCAGCGGGCATTCGGGGCGCGGCCTTCTCCTGGCTAGCATCCTTTCTTCAGGATAGGCATCAGGCCGTTCATCTCTCTGGTTTCTCTGCCCCCTCCTGTCCGGTCACCTGTGGTGTTCCTCAGGGCTCCTCTCTTTCCCCTCTCCTCTTTAATCTGTACATCTGTCCCCTTGTTTCTTCTCTTCTCAAACTGGGGGTCTCTGTATATAATTACGCAGATGACCTCCAGCTTGTCTTTGATCTGTCTTCTTCTCCCGACTCTATCCCCAAGTTCAGTTCCACCCTTATCTTTATCTCTGAGTGGATGAGCGCCAACCATCTTAAGCTCAATCCCGATAAGACGGAACTTGTCCTCACGGGTGGCCCTTCTAACCCTTGGTCTCCCGCACATTGGCCCCCTTCTTTTGGCCCCTCCCCCACGCCCTCTTCCTCTGTCCGCACCCTTGGCATTAAAGTCAGCTCTGACTTAACCATGCACAGCCAGATCAGCTCTGTTGTGTCTGCATGTTTCCTTTCCCTCCGTCTTATTCAGAAAATTTCTCGCTTTTTCACCACCGACGCGCTTAAAACCATAGTCCTGGCTTTAGTCATCTCTCGCCTCGACTATGGCAATGGCCTGTACGTGGGCATCCCTTCCCACGAATCCCGACGTTTACAGGCCATTCAAAACCAAGCTGCCCGTCTCATTCTCTCCCTCCCCAAATCCTCTCACATTACCCCGGCTTTGAAATCCCTTCACTGGCTCCCCATCCGCTTCAGATCCCTTTTCAAACTAGCTTGCTTTGCCTTTCGTGCCCACTCTCGCTCTGCCCCTGCCTATATCACTTCCCTCATTTCTTCCTATGTTCCCAGTCGCACCCTCCGGTCTTCCTCTCTCTCCCTTCTTCACATTCCCCGCTTTCGCAAATCCAGATCCGGGGGCACTCGTCTTTCCGTCTTGGCTCCCCAGTTCTGGAATAGTCTCCCACTTCATCTTCGCTCCATTCCTATTTTCAGCCATTTCCGTAAAGCCTTAAAAACTTTTCTTTTTTCTTTGGCTTTCCCTTCTTAGGTTCCCTTGTGTCCCCCTCTGTGAGTTTGACCCAGGTCCCCCAGCGCCAGGAAGCCGCTTGGCAGCAGTGCGCTTTATTAAATATTGTTTTCATTTCATTTCATTTCATTTTCATTTCATTTCATTTCAATGAGTGGTCAAACACAGTTCCAAATTAGAATGTTATTATTTAGGTTCTCAAAGATACAGCTCAAATTAAAAATGTAATACAACACATTTATAAAGATATCAGATCATCAGATATTGAGGAATGAGAGGGAGAGGAAAACATCAGCAAAACACAGTTCACTTACGTAACAGAAATACTAATGCACAGCATTCAATTAGTCTGATAAGCTAACCCCACAGCCGTTAGAGAATAGCAAAGCAGCACCACCAGCCGATGATGTGCAAAGTCTCTAGTAAAGTCTTTAGGATTTGCAAGATACGCAAGCCAAAGAATCAGGAATCAGCATTGTATTCAGCATACCATGAATGCATGGACAGGTCACTAAGCGTGTGAACGAGTAGAGGAACACTTTTCCAGAGGAATCTTTATAGTACTATACTTCTTTTCTTCCGTTAATATGTTGCATTCTCTTTCTTCAGAAATTCTCTCTATTAGTTATTCATGATGGTGTGACAGTCTACTGACTGACTTTACTACTGTTTTCTAAACACTCTTTGTCTAAATATTGTATAACTTCAATGGGAGGAAGAGGAAAGAACCTAGCTACAAATGTATTCATAATACTGTAACATTTCCATTCATCATCTACATCCCTCACCTAGACAGGAAAGAACTCTAATGATTTATTCAGAAATAAACTAAATATTTACACTCTAAGGAAACATTTGAAGGGCAGGAGCACAGAAAAGCACATCCTCTACCATTCCTAAGGCCTACATTATAGTAGCAAAACTGAGAATAATTTCTCAAAGCCTACACTATACTTTCACTAAGAATAAAGCTTTTTCATTTGCCGTTTATTTTCTGCAGTTAGAAAAACGGAACAATATCCAGTTAACATTATTCTCATTATTTTAACTAGAAAATCATACTGTTGTTCTTTGTGCACGTTTCACGTGTTGTACACTCTAGTATTATATGTTAGTAATTCCATACACATTATAAAATGATGCATTAAAGTGGATTACATCGAGCAGATTTTGTTTCCATAAATCATGCTCCTTCAATCCCCTATCTGATGGTATCCCAACCCCTCACAATAACCCTTATCAGATTACTATCTGATCACATAATATTAGAATGCGGAGTTCATTGTTTGCATCTGTTTTAACCTAATACCCTTTAAATCTTTCACAACACTATAATAAACACCCTTTCGATCTTCTATTTCTTCTCTCTTCCTCTTTCTTGCTTTAATCTTTACATGTTTTGTTTCATTCTTTATAAAATAATACCTTTAATACACCAACAGCATTTATCAGTGTTAATATCCTCCCTAATAAGCTGTTAGCAAATTTTGAAAACCAATTACCTATTGAAGAGAAACTCTTACCAAGTTTCTCCCAAGCACCATCAACCTTCAGTTTTACCTATAGAAGAGAAGCCCTTACCAGGTTTTTCCCAAGCACCATCAACCTTCAGTTTTACTAAGTCATCATGTAAATTAGTAATGTTGTTGATATTTCCTCGAAATCTCTACTTTTATCAGGCATATAGGTGCAACATTGTTGAATTTTCAGCATACTACAGACCCGCCCTCTTTTGTCAATAATGCATCTAGGGCAAGTCTATTTTGTAAAACCAGGTTTCTCTTAGCAGCCATTTCTGTATCATCATTAAAAATCCACCAGCAGTATCCATTGATAAACGATCAACCACTGTAGATAATTTTCTAATTCTTTGTGAATTTAGAATCACCCCAACTGAAGGTATCAATGCTCCAAAAATATTTCCCACAATTTCCGAAGCAATCAAACCCCTTTTACTCCATGTTAGTTTCCTTTCTTTGGTTCCATATTTATCACCAACATGGTAGATCTTTGGGAACACTATGCTCATATAACAATACCCATTTCAATGTGGTGGCAACCCATAGTAGGCCATTTTACCACACACATATGTGTGGATCAGTACCACCTCTTAACCCCCTTGCTGCGGGGCTAAATCCCCCACGACGCAGGGGCATGGAGGCCGCGCGCGGCGCCACGGTGCTCATGACAAGCTCAGATCGTCATGAGGTACAGTGGAGCTGTTCTCATGACGAGCTGAGCTAGTCATGACTCCGCCCACTTAATGGAACGCCCCGCACAGAAGGGGCATTATCCCCACGTGGGAGTTCCGCAACCGTTATGACGAGCACAGCTCAACATGAGCACAGCTCCACTGTGCCTCATGACGAGCTGAGCTTGTCATGAGTGCTGAAGGAGTTAATATCCAACCCCATGTTATAAGGAAAGTATGTTCATACTCGAAAAGCTTTCCTCTATGAGGTCTATCCAGAGTCATTGCAGCATAAGTCTCACCCCTCACCCCTCACCCTGTTTGTGATCACCTTCTTTATGTGCCCATGGTGGTTCTCTACTTTTCTGCTCAGCAGTTCTTTGTTTGAAATTCCCACGTCTATCTTCTATTGTATTAATGAATTCTTTTTCTACACTATGTAACTTACAAGTCAGATTATTTCGATGTGCGTATACTGTGCCTTTGGTTTCAGTAGAATGGAAACAATATATATACAATCAGGCTCCCCAATGACGTAGCTCGCCCTAAGGTCTTTAAAAACCAGGCTGATCTATTGGTAAACCACATAAGCCATATGGCCAAACTATCATTCCAAACGAGCCATATACCACAAGATTGGAAAATAGCTCAGGTCATCCCTATTAAAAAAAAAAAGGCTAATCTTAGTATCAAAGCGATACAAAAGGGGATGATGGACGGAGCGTTTGAGCAAATCAAACACTCACCCCCAGTCAACTGATCTGGGTTTAATCCATCACCATTCTTAGCCCACTCAGCCACCCCAGTTCAGACATGGCTATATGCAAATCAGTCTGACCCTGTGCCTCATGGGAACAGTCCAGCCCGAACTGCCAAGCCATGTCTTCCCTGGACCGGAAACAAGCATCCTGGGACCGGTTTCGGATTCATAATCCTCATCAGCCAGGCTATCTTGAATCCAGTGGCCAAGTGAGCAAGGGACTCACGTCTGAGCATACCCTGCCACACTTAGGGCGAACAAAGCGATACAAAAGGGGATGATGGACGGAGCGTTTGTGCAAATCAAACACTCACGCCTAGTCAACTGATCTGGGTTTAATCCATCACCATTCTTTAGCCCACTTAGCCACCCCAGTTCAGACATGGCTATATGCAAATCAGTCTGACCCTGTGCCTCATGGGAACAGTCCAGCCCGAACTGCCAAGCCATGTCTTCCCTGGACCGGAAACAAGCATCCGGGGACCGGTTTCGGATTCATAATCCTCATCAGCCAGGCTATCTTGAATCCAGTGGCCAAGTGAGCAAGGGACTCGCATCTGAGCATACCCTGCCACACTTAGGGCGAACAAAGCGATACAAAAGGGGATGATGGACGGAGCGTTTGAGCAAATCAAACACTCACCCCCAGTCAACTGATCAGGGTTTAATCCATCACCATTCTTTAGCCCACTCAGCCACCCCAGTTCAGACATGGCTATATGCAAATCAGTCTGACCCTGTGCCTCATGGGAACAGTCCAGCCCGCACTGCCAGAACTGGAGTCAAGCTATCCTGGCTGAAGACGGCTGATAGCCAGAAACCGGTCCTAGGATGCTTGATTCCGGTCCAAGAAAGACATGGCTTGGCAGTTCGGGCTGGACTGTTCCCATGAGGCACAGGGTCAAGGCTGATTTGCATATGGCCATATCTGAATTGGGGTGGTGTGGTGAGCAAAAAAACGATGGATTTAGGCCCAGATCTCTGTACTGGGGTGAATGTATGACATTGTTCTGCATTCTGTCCATCAACTGTTGTTTTGCATTAATCTTAGTATCACCCAACTGGACAACTATCGTCCCATATCGCTCCTACCATTCTGTGCCAAGGTAGTGGAAAAGATAGTTAATGCCGAACTGATAAAACATCTTGAAGAAGGACACCATCTCCATCCCTCGCAGTCAGGATTCAGAACATACCACTCTACTGAATCGGCCCTTCTTTTTTCCACGGAGCTGCTAAGTGGCAGAGTAGATGAGGGAAGGACAGCTGCGCTCCTCTTATTAGATCTGAGCGCGGCATTTGACACCATCTCCCACCCCAAACTACTATCACCTCTCAGCGAAGCAGGAGTTGATGGTCTGGCTCTTGAATGGATGCGTACATTCTTAGACAACAGACAATTCCAAATTAATTGCCCCCTTTTAAATCTGAAGTTCGAGCACTTAGACATGGGGTGCCGCAGGGCTCAATCCTGATCCCTACATTATTCAACCTTAATATGGCCCCCCTGGCTGGGATAGTTGAGACATATGGGGTCGAGATAGTGTCATACGTAGATGACACTCAACTAGTGGTGACACTGTCCCGACCTCCCGAGGAAGCCTCGGCTAACTTCTCGGCATGCCTCAGCCACCTAGCTCGATGGATGAATACCAACTGCCTATGCCTTAATGCAAATAAAACAGAGCTCCTTGTGTTGGGGAAAACTCCATCCATTTGGTCATCTGCATGGTGGCCCCCTGAACTTGGTGCCATACCAAAGCCCTCTGAACAGGTGAAAAATCTAGGAGTCCGACTAGATTCTACTCTATCCCTCGAACACCACACTAGGGGGATTGCTGGCAAATGCTACGGAATCCTTAAAACTTTACGTAAAACTCTTGATTCCCTTCCTACTACAAATAGGAAAACCCTTATACATGCTCTAGTAACACCCCACCTTGACTACAGCAATTCACTGTATATAGGCTTGAGTAAAAAAGGTCTTCAGCGTTTGCAATGTGTCCAAAACGCAGCTGCCCGCCTGGCACTTAATCTATCAAGAAGATCGTCAGGGAAAAGCGCTCTAGCCACTCTTCACTGGCTCCCTATACGTGAGCGCATTACATGTAAAACAATGTGTATGACTCACCGGATCGCCCAAGGAAAAGGACCAAAATACCTTCAAAAATTACTGACCAAGTATCAACCCAGACGACTCTTAAGATCTCAGGGATGTATGCTCTTCCAAGTGCCCAGAATCTATCGGGCACGTATGGGGGGTAGATCCTTCAAATACCTGGCCAGTAAACAATCTAATTCTCTTCCCTTTGAGCTCAGAATGGAACCTTCAGGAAGAATCTTTCGTCAAAAACTAAAAACCCACCTGTTTCCGAAAGTATTAGCCTCTTCTAAGATTCCTTTCATAAATTTCTCCCCCAATTTCCGACCTTCAATACAGTCCTTGTTCAAAAAGCGCGGGGACACACTGTTTCCCTAGTGTAACCAGGCGCTATATAAAAGGCTTTTATTATTATTATTATTATTATTATTATTATTATTATTATTATTATTATTATTAAAAACTAAAAAAAGTGGAATAATGATACTGAAATATCCCTTTACCATACAACAAACTTGTTAATACATTACATGAGATAGCATAAGTTAGAGGAAGGTGATGGTAAGTCACCCTCTCAGACACAGATGTATCAATTGTATGCACACATAACGATCTCTTGTGTCCATAGTATCCAAGTATTCGTAAAGAAGTTTATTAAAGACATTTATTGAGAAATCGTTAATTGATTTATTCAAATCTAAAACACTACCAGTTAATTCCTTAATATTGGTCTCTGGATCTTCTTTCAGATTTCTTTTTTCATCAATAGTTACATGTTCTTTATTGTTAGTAATATTAACTCCATTAATAAATATAAAATGTGGTACTGCAAATGTTAACATCAACCTTATAAACATAGGTAATGTAATACATGCAAGACAAACATTAAGACATATTTGCCTAAATATGCCTTGTTTCTGTTTACCAGTCACAGTTTTTTTTCTATTCATTCTAAAAATAAAAAAAAGGCCGAAACTCAAATTTTCTCTCGAAATAAATTAAACTACATTTGCTAGACTAGGTTGCGCACCTCACACCTTTGTAAAGCCTCCAGCTCTTGTTCAGCTATTCTTCTGCTTCTGTTTCAGAATCTTTTCAGAATTCATTTATTTTCATAAATCCCCTCTCTCTTTTTAGGCACCCTTTTCAGAAAAACTGTTTATTTAGGGTGGCTTGTATATGCAACTGCTTTTTTAGCATAATTCTAGAAATTCTTTTTCCCAATCATTTGTTGATGTAGTCATCACATATGTCCATTCAGGTGCTGTGTATTTCTTATTTGATACTTTAATTCTTCGCACTTGCTCTTCTTCTTCACTTTGTTCAGATTGGCTAGATATTTCAATTATTATTTCTGGAACTTTTTTATTTACAGAATATTTTACTTTTTTAATTCCTTTTGGCCATTGGTCTCCCTTTTTTGTTCTTTTTCCATTTTCATTATCAAGGTCACTTACAACTGATTAAGTGTTTTCTTTTGATGAATCCCTTTTTTTTTTCTTGGTTGCTGTTTATAGGGATCACTTTGTTTCCAGCATTGACAATCACAGCATCATTTTCATCAGTGCCAATAACTTGTGCCCACTTTGCTTGATTCTCCACTTGCCTTGGAACATTTCTTTGTTCCCGTCGTTCTTTTTCAGCAAGTTCTTCACTTTGAAGTGGACTTGGGACTCTTCTGGTGTGACTTGCATGTATCAAATTCGGCAAACTTCCACACTTAACAGTAGTCGTCGTCACCAGTATCACTTGATGGGGACCATGCCATTGTGGTCCTAGGCAAGACTTCCTTATGTGCTTTTTCACAAGCACCCAGTCCCCAGGACATAGGTCATACCCCTGTTCTTGCTATGTTGTTGTTGCAGCTTCTGCAACCTAGTGAGACACAGAACATACCCCGTCAGCCAATCCTTTGCAATAATCCAGGACTAAGTCATCAGTAATGTTCATTAGTTGATTCCATGGTACTGTCAGCTTTCTCATAGCTCTGCCCATCACAATCTCATGTGGGTACAGTCCTGTTCTTTTGTCAGGGATACTTCTCAGACTCATTAACACCAATGGCAGTGTGTCAGGCCATTTCAGTGTTGTGGATGCACAAACCTTAGCCAATCTTGATTGTATTGTGCCATTCATCTGCTAAATGACACCTGAAGCCTCAGGTCAGTAGTCACAGTGCAACTTCTGTTCAATGTGTAATGCTGCGCATTTCATCCAATTTTTTTCATTATTAAAATGTGTTCCGTTAACTGATTCCAATGTGACTGGAAAACCGAACTTAGGTATTATTTCTCTAAGTAGCAATTTAGCAACTGTTAGCCTTTCATTCCATCTTGTTGGATATGCCTCAATCCAATGAGAAAACAGACAAACCACTACAAGAACATATTTTAGTCCCTGGCAAGGAGGCATATTGATAACATCTAGTTGCATCCTTGCAAATGGACCTGCAGCTTTGCTAATTCGTCCCATACTAACCACTGTTCTTCTCCTTGCATTTTGTTGCTGACAAACAATAAATCTTTGACGGAGACTTTCTGCCATAACCCTGAACTTAGGGTTAAACCATGCTTGGCGAAACAATCTAATCATTGCATCTCTTCCTATCTGCGTTGGACGATGGTAGACTCTTGCCATCTGTGATAACAGACTGTATGGCATTACTGGTCTCCCATCAGTGTAGGTCCACACTTCATCATCTGATCTGCGTGTACAACCTGATTTTATCCACACTTTTTTCTCTGAATCACTTGCTTCTTCCTGTAATTCTGACACCTCATCCCAAGTTTCAATAGATGAGAATATCAACTTGCTTTTTGTTTGGACAATTTGATCATTTTGTTGTTCCACATTAATTGAATATGCATTCAAAGCATAAAATCATGCAATTTCATCAGCATATCTGTTACCCAGTGCGACATACAACCAGACCTATGTGCTGAGCATTTTACCACTCCAACTTGTGCTGCCGATTGTAGTGCCATCAGTAGATCTTTTACACACTCTCTGTTTCTTATTGGTGAACCCGAAGAGGGTTCCACATTGAGACCACAACTGCCAATAATCGTGGACAACCCCAAAGCCATATTGGCTATCAGTGTATTTTGTTACTCCTATTGCTTTGCTAAGCAACGTGCTCTGGTAAGAGCCACCAACTCTTCCACTTGTGCCGAACTCACTCCCTTCAACCATGATGCTTCAATAACATTTGACACTGTGCAAATTGCATATTCAGCTGGGAAACATCTTTCTGAATCTCTCAAACACGATACATCCACAAACATTACAAAATCAGATTCAGTCAATGGAGTGTCTTTGATATCTGGCCTTGGTTTTGTACACAACTTGGTCACATCCAGGCAATTATGATCGACTTCATCCAAAAGCACTTCCCAGCCTGGTGTTGGTAGCAATGTAGCTGGATTCAAAGTCGTACATCTGGCTATTGTTACATTTTCAGCTCCCGATATCACTTGTTCATATTTTGTTCGCCGACTGCTTCTAAGGTGCTGTGCGAGTTTGTTTTAACAAAATCTCAACCGAGTGTGGCACATACACTTTCAAAGAATCAGAATTTAACGTGCGTGAGGAGCACTCCGTATTTTTCAAGATTTACAATTATTCCATCGGTGCTACGATTGATCAGGGTAGTCAGTCCTGTGACATCTGTATGGGTTATGATGGGTTGGTGGACCCACCCAATCGTGCACTGTTCACGTGGTGCTCCGCACCTTAATCACTCATGAACACTTTCTCTGTGGTGGTTTCGTTATTCTTTTATTTATATCTGTTATTTAAATTGTTGTATTTTATGTGTTAGTGAAACAGCTCAATGTTATTTACATTCTTCATAACATAAGCATATTATGCGTTTCCATAATCACATTAACAATAATACTTTTTACAATTTCAATACTTTCAATACTTTGGCATATATCATCATCATGTACATAAATTTACAAGCGAGCCCAATGCATTTCGGCACCACTACAGTGCCTTCGTCAGGGGCGACTCTGAAATAAAACATATAAGAATGTATGAGAATCATTTATGCGATAATTCATGGGGGTGTATGACTAAAGGGTGTGTTAGAGTCCTACCTTATGTTTATAATCGCTGAGAAACGTGTATGTTCGTCGCTCTCAATTAAGCACGGTAAAACGCTGTGAAAAATAGTAAATTACCTATACTGATTAGGTGCTCAACCTTAAATGTCACCTGATATTGATGCAACTAGAAACTCTCTAAAACATACCTGGTAAACGTATGCGGTGTTTTCTGCAATGAAAATACAAACACCTGTCAGAACCGGGTCTAAAACATACCAAGATACGGTTAACTGGAGCTAAGGATCTCAAGGCCCTTACCTTATCTTCATCACTGATAATACTCTGTCTAATGAAAAAAAAGGGGGATTTTGTTACTAACTAATGTAGAATTTCTAAATGGATACTGTCAGTATAATTAAATGCTGCTTATCGCATACCTGATATGCCAAAAGATCTCTCCTGGTCTGAATTCCTGCTGCCAAAGCTCTCGCCTGGTTATCTCCTGTGTCTCTAAACGCCATTAAAAACTCCGTGAACTCCGCCACAACGCGGAGTTGAAAACATAGAAAACGGACTAAATCCCAAAAACAGAACCCGATCTGTTTACAAACATGACCGCCATATTGTTATCCCCAGTATGTTTCATTGTACAATACTTAAATGCCCGTATCTTTCGTCGTATGAGACCCTTAGACGTCAGCAAAATACCTCTTAATTTTCATACAACTGATTGTCACGATATGTTCAGTCTAAATTAATTTAGTGCACAAAGGAAAGGCTCTTCCTTCGTGAAAATAATCCCGCGCATGATTGTAACATGCTAATGCTACAAAAATGCATTTATGTTAAATGACCGGAACATGATCAAATGACTGAGATTCGGTATGGGGGGACTTATAGTTTAGATCGCGGACTGCTAAATATAGGCATACTGCTCTGTGGCATTCGGTAATGCTGTGATAATGTCCCCTCTTATAGCGACTGATGAACTCATTGAATTCCAATAAGATTAGCGGACGTATATTCTAATTTGATAAATATTGTGTAAAGCAGTGACGTGACTAAACCGCTGTGGATATGTCGGTAATGTAATCATCAATCAAACCATTAAACAATCATTAGTATCTTTGTTAAACACAATAATAAACAATGTTGAATAACCAATACACACAAAACTCAACAATTACTAGATTAACATTTGCTTAGTCAAGTAATCTTGATGGTACTATGTATGTATAACCTTATGTGATGTTATTGTTCTGGTGTGTACTGTGTTTAAACTGATGGCGTTATGTCACTAAAAGAAATCATTCAAAAGACAACGTTCAGATGGTCAGTTTACAGGTAACACGAGAGATCGTATTTATCATTGAGCCCAATGGGGGCTAATGTTTTAAGATATTTGATCCAAAATAGTTCTCTCTGCATTAATCTCTGGTGATTGTCAGTCCCTTGCTTTATTGATACCTTTTCTATGATGAAGAATCTCAGTTGCGAAATGGAATGTTTCTCATCTCTCCAATGAAGAACTAACGGGGAAGTTAAATTCTGATTACGGATTCTGCTCTTATGTTCCGTTATGCGTATTTTGACCTTTCGTTCAGTTTTGCCAATATACATTTTCCCGCAGGGGCATTTAATTGCATATACAACATTGTTGGTGTTACAGTCACTGGTGTGCTTCAACTGAATAAGTTTCCCTGTGGTTGGATGTCTGCACGTGCTCCCTGTGATCACATTATTGCAGTTTGTGCAATTTAAGCATCTTGTAGTCCCCTTGTATGTTGCTGGGTTCTCTGGAGGTTGTTTATATTTGAGCCTTGTTCTCAAGTTTGGTCCTCTAGTGTACGCGTGTACTGGAAGTTCTTTGAAAATGCCATGGAAATCTGGTTCAACAGATAATAATTCCCATCTTTTGTTGATTATATTTCGGATTTTTGTTGATAAAGTCGTGTACTTCGTTACAAAAACCATTTTGTCATGTGTTTTCTTCACACTAGGTTTCAATAAATCCAGTCTGTTCATCGATTGTACTCTGTTAAGTTGTGGCTCCAGTACTTCCACTGGATATCCTCTTTCCATGTATTTACAGACCTGTTTCTCTAGTGTCCTTTGGCACTCTTGTGGATTTGAACATATACGTTTAATTCTGATGAATTGGGATACTGGTAAATTCTTTATGAGACTCCTCGGGTGAAAACTCGTGTAGTCAAGGGCACTATTTCGGTCCGTTGGTTTCGTGTATAATGCTGTATCAAAGCCATATTGTGTTTTGGTGATTCTGACGTCTAGATAATCTATAACTGTTGTGCTGATCTTGTGAGTAAATTGAATCCTGGTATCTACCAGATTCAAAGTCATTATCAATTGTTCCAGGGATTCTTGTGTGTCATCCCAAATCAGAAACACGTCGTCAATAAATCGACTGTACATTTTAACGTGTGACCACTCTCTCAATGTCATCAAATGATTCGCCTCATACTGTGCCATAAAGGTATTTGCATACGCAGGTGCCCCTGCAAATCCCATAGATGTCCCGTTTAGCTGTGCAAAATATTCATTTTTCCATATGAAATAGCTGTTATGTAGACAGAATTTTAATAACTGTAGCAAAAAGATTTTTTGGTTCATGGATACATTCTCCATTTTAAGCTATGCCCATTCGATAGATTCTAGTCCAGCGTGATGAGGTATGGAGGTATATAGTGCCACCACATCGATGGTGCACATTATCCAATGTTGTTGGAACCCTTCTTCAATCCATTTCAGTTTATTGAGAAAATCTGTTGTGTCCCGTATGTAGGATCCCCAGCCTTGGACAAACTGTTGTAAATGATGATCAATGTAACGACCAAGTGGGTCAAAGATTGACCCGCACCCTGATACTATGGGTCTGAATGGCGGGTTTGTTGGATGTTTATGAATCTTTGGAATCATATAAAGATTAGGACGTCTAGGGTTCCGTTGCATAAGGTAGGCTGAAGTTTGCTCATCGATCCATTCATTATCTGTTGCTGTTTTTAGAATGTCGCTCAACATGTGCTGTAGTGTCCCAGTGGGATCTGATGGTAATTTGAGATATGTATTCAAATCTGCCACATGTTCATTAACTTTTTGATCATAGAATGCCGTATCCATCAGTACTAGTGCGCCACCCTTGTCCGCTGGTTGTATCGTCAAAGATGGATCATTTGCCAAATTGTTTATTGTATGTACACGTTTCTCAGCGATTATAAACATAAGGTAGGACTCTAACACACCCTTTAGTCATACACCCCCATGAATTATCGCATAAATGATTCTCATACATTCTTATATGTTTTATTTCAGAGTCGCCCCTGACGAAGGCACTGTAGTGGTGCCGAAATGCATTGGGCTCGCTTGTAAATTTATGTACATGATGATGATATATGCCAAAGTATTGAAAGTATTGAAATTGTAAAAAGTATTATTGTTAATGTGATTATGGAAACGCATAATATGCTTATGTTATGAAGAATGTAAATAACATTGAGCTGTTTCACTAACACATAAAATACAACAATTTAAATAACAGATATAAATAAAAGAATAACGAAACCACCACAGAGAAAGTGTTCATGAGTGATTAAGGTGCGGAGCACCACGTGAACAGTGCACGATTGGGTGGGTCCACCAACCCATCATAACCCATACATACACTTTCAAAGCATGTCCCATTACAATTGACTCTCTCTGCACAAGACTCACACAAGTAGCAGCAACTGCTCTTAAACATCCCGGTAAGGCTGCAGCGACTGGATCCAGCATGGCAGAAAAATATGCCACTGGTCTTCGTGTTGTTCCAAGAGTTTGAGTTAGAACTGACAGTGTGCAACCATCACGTTCATTACAAAATAATTCAAACTCTTTGTCAAAATCTGGAATACTTAATGCTGGTGCTCGACATAAACTGTCTCGCAATTCCAGGAACGTCTTCATACCTTCCACATCAAGATGTATTGGATCTGTCACATCTTTGTGTGTCAATCTCTGTAATGGCTTGGCAATCAATGAAAACTTCATAATCCATTGCCTACAATATCCAACCATTCCCAAAACCATTGGAACTTCTTTATGTGTTTTTGGCGGATTCATTCACATAATAGCATTGATTGAATCTAGAGAAACTTTGTGAAGTCCCTTTTTAATAATATGGCATAGATAGTGAACTTCTTTTTTTAATGAATTGCAATTTCGCCGGTGATACTTTATGCCCACCTCTGGCCAAATGGTTCATTACATCAATTGTATATTTCACAAAATTCTCTCTAATCTTTGATGCAACCAAAAGGTCATCAAAATATTGAACCAGAACTGAGTCTTTATTCATTACCAATGACTCCAAACATTTCTTCAATAACTGATTGAAGATTGAGGGGCTCTCTGTATACCCTTGAGTGACTCGGCACCATGCCAAAACACAGTTCCTGAACCGAATGCAAATAAATATTGGCTATCCATATGTAAGGGTATAATGAAAAATGCTTGACACAGATCGATTATTGAAAACCACTGTGCAT
The DNA here is from genome assembly GCF_964261635.1 of Lissotriton helveticus. NCBI lineage: Eukaryota > Metazoa > Chordata > Amphibia > Caudata > Salamandridae > Lissotriton > Lissotriton helveticus. Next base: position 932,478,666 of record NC_136059.1, on the reverse strand, counting down.
CACATGGGATTTGATATAAGATCACCATTGGGTTAGGTACAATTGGACAACAAGATCCTGTAGGATCCTATATTTCCCATTCGGGGTTGTGAATTCCCATTATAGGTGAATGGCATGGACTTCCAAGAATTTCTGTTAGTATTCCTTGTTCAATCAACAGATTAATCACAGGTATCACTTCCTCAGTTGTGTCAGGACTCATTTTGTACTGTGGTGTTCTTGTAAATTCTGCATTGGGCTTAACCGTAATTTGATTCAGTGTGATTCCTTTCATTAATCCGAGATCTTTCCCTGTAAAGTCCCACTCATCAGCCAACACCAAAGCTCTCAACTCAACAGGCAAATCATTCACTGTAAACGATGGATACAATCTATTCACTTATGTTCCCTGCCTCGACATTTTGAAAATCATATCTTTGTCTTTTCTATGAAATGCCATTCCATTCGGGGTACAATAAAAGGAACAATTCATTTTGCACAGCAAGTCCCTACCTAACAGATTTACTGGACTTGTATCACACACAACAAATGTGTGTAATTCTTGAAAACTGCCAATTTGAACTTTCATTAATTTTGCCTCTGGCGTTTTAATCAATTTGTTTGAAACCCCTACAACTTGGATTCTTTCTCCAGAGAGGGGTAGGGTTCCACAGTTCTCACAGTGGAACGGGTAGCACCTGTATTTACAAGGAATGTAATGGCATTGCCATCAACCTTGCCATCCACATAGGGACTGGACTGAACTACCTCTGAAGGTGCTCCAAGAACACACTCTTCCTCCCCCCTCAGGTACCTTCATTGTGATGTATCTGAATCATTTTCTTCTGTCTGTATCAAATATTGTGAAGCCACCTGTCCATTTGAAATCACTTGACCATTGGTATAACAACCAACATTTGCATTGTATCTTTGCATTTGACCATTCAAATCCTGATTCGGCATAGGAGCTTGTGGTATTTGCAAACCCTGTCCTCTATTATTCGGTATCTGTATTTGTGAATTTTGATTTTGCACCGGATTCATCTGTGCTTGACTCATCTGTGCATGATTCATCTGCACCTGATACGCTTGATTCTGCATTTATATGTGGTCATAATTTCCTGCCTGTCCTGTATCATTTAACAAAATTTTACACTCGCCTGTGTCCAAATTTACCCCAAACATGACAAGCATACTTCTTTTTCAATTTCTCTTTATCCTTGAATTATTTACCTCTACTTCTTCCTTGACCCATTGGAATTATTTGCGTCACACTGTTACCATTTGAAACTAAACCTTTCATCCCCGTAGTAGTCTGGCAATTGCCCTAATAATTATCTGATGAATCAGTACTCAAATAATCCCCTTTCTTTGCTACTTTCTTCTGAGCCAACATTAATTACTCTTTCAATTTTCTGTCACATTTCTATGTCATCTCCACAAAACTTCGCATAAGAAAGTATCTCATCAATCGACTTACTCAGCCAACAAATCAAATGCTGCTGAATCATAGCACTTATTTCGGGTCTCAGTCCGTACACAAACCTATTCACAAAGTGTCCCATATCTTTCTCTATGATATTTTCTATACCACTATACTGTTTAAAAACTTTAAGATGCCTTTCATAATATGCACACACTTATTCTTTCAATTCTTTAGAAGTCCTGTCAATTTTCACCCAGTCTGTTTCTTTCGGAGAAATCTTCCTCTTCAAATAAGTGATGACCTGATCATATTTTTTCAAAACCTCTTCTGAAGGTGCCCCTGTTTTTGGATCCCTTGGATATTCTTTTTTTCGGCGAATCTACAGCAATTTTACACTCAACCCACAAATCCGCTGGGACTACAATATCAGAAAAGGCCTTCCAAATCACTCCACAAAACTTTTGAGACCTTTACAAACCTTTCTACTAGTCTGTACCATTCAACAGGCTTTTCTCTCAATCTAGGGAAATTATTTGTAAATGACAATATGTCCTGTCTTGACCATGGAGCGTGCACAAAGCCACCTTCTGGTACCTCTCTCATTGGTTATGCTGTAACTACATCATCTGGTACTGATTCTTTTTCTGCTTCTCTTACAGGGTACAATGGTAAAGCAGCTTTCGCTGCCGCAGTCACTTCATCCTTCTTTTCAGCCCATCTTCCTTTCCATCTGTCTAATTCTCCCAAACGTCTTAATGTCGTCATCAAGCCTTTAATCTGCAATTGTCTCCCTGATACATTCAGATTCTCCAAATCTTTATCTGTGAAATCCAATCTGTTTGTTTTTTGTAAAGCTTTAGACTTTTCAATATCAACTCCATACATCTGTGCAACTTCAGCAAAAGTCTCATGTAAGCTTCTTGCTTTCCTCTTAATATTTTTACACAAAAATAACAACTCCTCTTCTTGATATTTACTCAGTCTTTCTGGACTAATTGTTCCTGTAAGCAACTCTTCCAAATCTCCTTTCAATTTATTCACATCTATGTATGCTTCTTTATTTTGAACACAACAACCAGGAGCTATTTCTCTAATCCAATCATCTAATTCTTCTGGCTATGGACCCAATGATCTCTATACATCTTCACCTGTCTCACTTCTCGATCTCCTAGGTATTTGTGAATTCACTCTTCTTTCAACCTTCATTAATTTCTTAGGATCAAGATATATAACTTTTTTGGGAGTTTCATTCCTCTCTGAAACCGCAACCAATTGCCCCACTTGTCCTGTGGTTACACTCACATTCGTACCACTATTTTCATTTGTTTTATGATAAATTCCACTTGTTTCTCTTATAACCGAATAACGATGTTCATTATTCCTCCCTGGAACAGTTGAGGCATGTAGTCGAGTGAGTCCTTCCTCATTATACATTGGAACTATTGGACCAATTGTCACTGGAACTGACAAAATATCTGGGTTCATTATCGGGTTCACTCTTACTAGTTCTTCTCTATTTACTTTTTGAATCTTACTTACAACTTCAAGCGATCTATGTATTGGCTCTTCAATCTGAATTAAAGGAGCATTTGGTGAAACACTTGCACTCATATTTGTATTAGTCTGTTCTTCTTGACATGGTGGAGGTCTATTCATCAGTAATTCATTCAGAAAATGTTCATCAAACTCATCTGTACTATTATTTATGTTAGTATCCTTCTCTTGTGAATCAATATTTTTCTTTTCCTCTAAAATTTTTCCCTCTTCTGTTGTCTCAGCCTTTCTAACTGGAAACATCCTAATTTCTTCAAAAGTATCTCTTCTCCATATTTTTTTCCGAGCATCCCATTTTGTTTCAGAATACCTACTCACTGTGTTTTTGTATCTATTTGTTGTCTGTCTCTTTCTCGTGTATATGCTTCGTAATCCCACTCTTCCAGAGCTTCGTACTGAATAGGTCTCCGATTTTGATTCAAATTATTCATTCGTCTCCTCAGATTTTCTAAAATCTTAGTATTAAAAGTTCCATTTGCTGGAAATGCCAAGTTACCTTCTTGTTCTGTATATTTAATCCAATTACCTAACCAGGTACAAGAATTGTATCCCCTTTCTATTGCCATAAATGATGCAGGCGTTCCTTCAGGAGCCATAGAAACTCCTTCTCTAATCGGTATTAACTCATCTTCGCTAAACAATGTTTTCAGTATTTTAATTATCTTCATTTTTGTTTTTGAACCTTTAAAGTTTGTATTAGTAAACAAGTCTACAAGCTCCCTTCTGTGTTAGGTTTTTCTACTTCCAATCAATGTTATTTTACGATATCCAGTCTCAACGCGACTCACACCAACTAACCTATAGCAGCGCGACACTTTTGGTGACGTCTCCTCACCACTGACCAATACCAGCGCAGCTCTTTGTTAAGTCAGTATCACTCCTTCTACTGACCCTCCCTTTACAAAATCAGCGTCATTGTCTTTCCAAGTCTTTGACAAGCAGTAACAAACTACATAAACACAGCTTGTCTGCTCCACTAAAAGAAATACAATAGTATTTTCATGAACTCTAATAAATTTCTACACTCCAGCACAACCTCGACCAGCAAGATTATGCTCTCTTACAAGTGAAAAATTCTCGGGACATCCCCAGTTGCGTTTTCTGAAGTGACCCAAATAAACCTCCTCTGCTTCATTCAACAAAGTTCCCTGTGCAGTCAGTTAGACGACCGCCTAGTACCGCATCACCAGCAGACAACACACACAAAGCTTAATGTATGCCTCACTGAGACAGCCCTTAGGCTTATCCCAGGATCTCAGGCCTGCGGCGGACACGCTAGCTTCATTCCATTGAGATTCAACAAACCTCAACGTGACATAAAGGTACAAACTCACATATATCATAACACTTTTTAAATCTGTCCTGTCCTTTAACTCTGTCTCTTCATTACCCAGTATTTTAGTCTAAACTAACAATCCTCTGCTACCAAAAACGGATGCAGTGGAAAGCGTTGTTTTTTTAATCATCTCACTTATCCGTACCAACCGCTATTGACTAGTTGGAAATGCAACTCTAATGACGGGCCCATAAGTCATTATCAGTCCGTTAGCAATATCAAAGGTCCTCCGATGAATCTTTGGTAGAGCTAAAAGGGACTAAATAATGAAAGACGGAATGCTATTTCTCCATGAGGACCTACAATGAAGAAATACACTAAACATTAGTCATTATAAACATGTCCAAATAACCTTTACATTTCAGTAATAAAGACACACACTATTCTTTTTAATTTAGTTTTCCTTGTTATTACATTATAATGAATGGTCAAAAACAGTTCCAAAATAGAATGTTAATATTTAGGTTCTCAAAGAGACAGCTCAAATTAAAAAAATAATAAAACAAATTTATGAAGATATCAGATCATCAGATATAGAGGAGTGAGAGGGAGAGGAAAACCTCCGTGAAACACAGTTCACGTTACAGAAATAATAATGCACAGTGTGCAATTAGTCTGAAAAGCTAACCTCGCGGCTGTTAGGGAATAGGAAAGCAGCACCACCAGCCATTGATGTGCAAAGTCTCCAGTAAAGTCTTTAGGATTTGCAGGATATGCCAGCTAGAGAATCAGGAATCCGCACGCATTCAGCATACAGGTCACCAATCTTGTGAACGAGCCGAGGAACACTTTCCCACAGGATTTGTTTATAGTACGCTACTTCCTTTCTTACGTTAATGTTTCATTCTCTTTCTTCAGCAATTCTCTCTATTGGTTATTCATGATGGTCTGACAGTCTACTGACTTTACTACTGTTTTCTAAACACTCTTTGTCTAAATATTGTATAATTTCCTTGGGCAGAAGAGGAAAGAACCTAGCTACAAATGTATTCATAATACTGTTACAGTTATATTCATCATCTACATCCATCACCTAGACAGGAAAGAACTCTAATGATTTATTCAGAATTAAATTAGATATCTGTACTCTAAGGAAACATTTAAAGGACAGGAGCACATAAAAGCAAATGCTCTAACATTTCTAAGGCCTACATTATTTCAGCAAAACTGAGAATAATTTCTAAAAACCTACACTATACTTTTATGTAGAATAAAGCTTTTTCTTTTGCCGTTTATTTCTGCAGTTACAAAAACAGAACAACATCCAGTTAACATTATTCTCATTATTTTAACTAGAAACCATACTGGCGTGCTTTGTGCACATTTCACACATTGTACACACTAGTATTATTTGTTAGTAATTCCACACACATTAGAAAAGCATGTTTTAGAGTGGATTACATCGATCCTATTTTATTCCCAAAAATCGTGCTCCCTCAGTAGACAGAAGGTCTACAGAGATATAATGTTTAGAAAGCTTGTTAAGTATAAGATATCCGATCTTCCTAACCGGTATCCTCAGGCTATTTGGATTTGGACTTCTGCTGGTGACTGAGTCTGATTGAAAATGCCTCAATCTGCTACATGAAGGCCTCTATGGCATGAAGGCAACAAGTTAAAGAAAAAAATCCATATTGAGCTAATGCCCTCCATCCTAGCATATTGATTTATAAACTCTCCACATTAAAACTGTGAATAAACTGCCAAACTGTGGCCTTTGAAAGCAACGTTTAGAATGGAAACCCAGAATTTAGGAAATTGAAATCATTTGGTTGGCTTAGAGGAGATTTGGCTAACAAGAAGCTTCTCTTTTATACATTACACAAAAAAAGATCACCTTCTACACGTCCAATGTGGCATATTTGAGCATTTTTATTTGGAATCCCACGTCACTTAATACAAAGAGATTTTTATTTTTAAATTAAAACCTGTTTTGTATACATATATTCTTAATATGTTAATTCTTAATATGTTAACCTTATTTTTGGATTTGTTGTGAATCCAAGTGCACCATTTATAGCTCTAAAAGTGCTGTTTGTTGTGGGTCGCTACCTGTAGTTGTGTTGTGCTGAAGAGATCTGGATGGGAATTCATATGCTAAGTTGTCAGATTTAGAAAGGTACTGACGTGGCAACAGTGATGAGTTTCTATGATGGGATCAGCTTCTGGGTAGATCCGAAGTGTTTGTTAGCCAAGGTAATGGGGTTTAAACACTTTTTTTTAGCTTGCCTCCCATCCGCTCCTCAGTGCCTTCTAGGCAGATGACCTTATGGGATAAGTAGTGCTTTGGGTTAGTGACTTAAAAGTAAATATGCATGCGTTCAGCATATGTGCAGAGGACCGTGCCTAATTACCTGAGCAAGTGCTTGAAGTTGAGAGCATATTCATGTTAAAAGTGATTTGAGCAGAGGTGAGACTTGTGAGAACTCTAGTGCCTGATGGGAAGTTCAAGTGTTGCTGATGAATATTGAGGTAGTTGTGCAGAGTTTAACAAGCCCAGCATCTATCTCTGGAGATTCTATTGCATTGGAGCCTCTACTGCTTCATTAACCCCTTAGCTGCGGGGTGTTCCCCCCCCCTGTGCGGGGGGAGGGGGGCCGCGCGTGGCGCCGCTGTGCTGGTGACGAGCTTGGCTCGTCATGAGGCACAGCGGAGCTGCCCTCATGACGGGTTGAGCTCGTCACGACCATACCCGTTTTGGAACGTTCAGCACAGCGGGGAAATTATCCCCGCGTGCGAACGTTCCAAGGGCAGCTCAACCATCCCTCATGAGGAGCTGAGCTAGTCACTAGCACACAGGGGTTAAGGATGATGTTGACAGTGGCGAAATCAGTACAGAGGTGCATGGGGTTGAGGGTGACTAGGGAGTTAAAGTTATTTGAGGGCAATGTTTCATCCCAGTTTGCGACCGTGTTTGAAATGGTACCATGTTTGCTTTGGATACCAGTTTGAAATTGTTCCAGGGTGTGGTATATTTTGATGAAGTGTTGAAGCTGGGCATTCATATCATTCTTCTCCCTGGTACACAGTTTACTTCATGGCATGAGCCCAGGAGGTATGAACGTTTCTGATTTCATTATGCACTGCAATGGATTAATGCATCCGTCAAAGCATGAAATAAGCCTCGGTTTTGCCCAGTACCTCAGTTTGCAGGCCAGTCAAAGCAAACATAGCAACCACTTTGTGACCAGAGGCATAGTACTTAGGTGCTCTGGGAATTGCAATCATCTTAAATCTTGCCTTATTATAGATGTACGGCATTGTTCGTAAACATTCCGTGATCGAAACAAATAATGCCTTGTTTCACAGACAAACCTAATTGTTTTTTATTTTACAGGAGGGCTGCTATACGGTTAACAGTTGAAACTCATGCTACATCACACCCTGTTCATAAAAAAGTAAGTTTAGTCCTCCACTGTTTCACCTATTCTCTCTAAACATAAATTGTGTTTCAGTTTACAAATGTAAATGTTTCTTCCTCCGAGTACACTCCCGGTGCTTTTCAAAAGCCTTGTCTATTTAGCATTTCAGAAGAATACCTTGCCAAAATGTTTCTTGTTGATTCTAGAACAGAATGGCCTGTTTGTGCCATTAGCTGTTATATTTTTTGTAAAACCTGATTATCTCTGTTTCTTCTTTTGTGTTCCAAGCTGAATGGATATTTGATCACTTGCAGATTGCCAAAACCGCAGATTAAGTTGCTAATTAGGACTCGCTTCCTTCTTTTTTCCTTTTTATAATTCGTTCCTGTTCTACATTTTAAAATGTAAAACAATATCGTGCAGGACCTGGAGTAAATGTAAATTTTTGCTAATAAATTTGAGAGCTATCTTGCGCCTCACTGGGGTTTGCCGTCAACGTTTACAGAAATACCTGTAGATACACACCAGATTTACCAGCTTAGAAACATCATTCACTGTGTGAGCCAGGCCTGAACACTGGGGCATGACATTCAGGCTATCTCAGCCTTTGCTACCCTAGACGAAAATTGAAGGAGCGGGGACCTGGAAAAGGGAATGTCTGCTCTTATCCTGGCCAAAACACAATGAGCTAATTAAGGCAATTCACTTGTGTTTCCAGGGAGGTTGCGAAATCCATAATGGATTTTAAAGTACAGAGCTTCAATGCTCTCCTTGAAACCTACTCTGTGTAGGAGTTTCCAGGTCACCTGGTTGCGCTCACGCCTATGCAGGAGCCTGTGTTAAGAGAGCTAATGCTATGTGACATACTGTGGTACTCTGTGAGTTGGCTGGTCTAACACCCATTATATATTATGGTTACCACACTGCTTTAAGCCATGAGTGCTCATTGCATACAATCTCTGCACATTCTTGGAAGTTTGGTCTTGGTTTTGTTCAAGAGAACTGTTTTGACAATTACATCTTATTAAAGGAAAGTCAGGGCCTTGAAAGCTTGAGTTGTCATGGCATCGAGACAGGAGAGAGGTATTATATGTATCATTCTAGGTTGAATATTTCAAAGACTTGAGGAAGAATCAGTCAAAAGAAATCAGGAAATATAAAAAAGCATTCACAAATGCAGTAGATTTGACCTTGCCAAACTGTTATTGAGCTGGTTGAGCTAAATCCCCCACCTCTTCCAGTCATCTCTGCCAGGAATTTGGGCTTTAAGTTTGACACACAACTGTCTAGTAAAGTGCAAATTGCCCATGTCTCAGAGCAGTGTTTTTGGAAGATGAAGGCTCTTCGGAGCTTTCTTTACTATCTTCCCATGGACTGCAAGAAGACCATGGTGCATGCATTGGTCACCTCCCAACTTGATTATGCGAACAGTCTGTACATGGGACTTCCGGAGTATCTACTAGGAAGACTGCAGACTGTTCAGAACGCATCAGCTAGGCTTGTGCGTAAAGTGCCAATGCGTCACCACATACCCCCATCTGATCAGTCTTCACTGGCTATCAGTGAAAAGAAGAGTGGAGTACAAAGCCCTTACTTTACTCACAGAGCAATTAACATCAGTCCTAAATGTCTGAGGCAAAGACGTGTACAATACAGTAAGAAGAGAGTACTCATCTAATGATAGGAACCTTTTGGTCATCCCACAGTTTGTAAACCCAGGACCGGAGGCCGCCCTTTTTCGGTTAAAACGGCCACTCTGTGGAACAATATGCCGGATTACCTAAGGAAGATTCACCCTGAACAAAGTTTCAGGAGAGCTTTAAAAACATGGCTCTTTACTCTTCCCTAACTCCTAGCATTTGTCACATAGCTAGATCAACAGCACTACCAGCGCCGGGACACCTCCGTTGGAGGTAGCAGCGCGCTTTATAAGCCTCCTATTATTATTATTATTTAAAAACCCAGGAGTTGGCAAAGACTTTCTTGTCGTGGGTTGAAAAGAGCAACTACGTTAAGCATGTACATTGGTATGCATGTGATCCAGCGCGAACCCAATAAATTGATCAGGGATGAATATTCAATAACATCACATACTTGGCCCATACACATTCACCCGAATCCCTGATGCACTGGGGTCAAGTTTATTTTGTTTACTTTCTCTTGTCACTCTAACAAAAAAATGAACATCTGAAACTTCTAAATTATTTAACACATGATAATTGACTTTTCATCTATTTGGTCGATGGACCAATTAGTTGAAGAGTTGATGATAATGGCAATTCTTAAAATTAATCCTAGGAAAACCAGCTAAATAATCATAGACTCTCAGTAAAATGTAATAAGTTTATCTAGCAATAATAATTGATCATATCGACATCTTACAGAAATTCAAATACTGGTAACCTCATGAGAGAGAGCAAAAATGTAATCACAACCACGACAAAGTTATCAGTTCAAATATACGTTGCAAGGAGTGGATAGACGAAGAGACATTAGATGCAAGTAAAATATATCAATCTTTTAACAACAAATCGGAGGGATAGATGAAGAGACAAAAGGTACAAAGACAAGAATATACCTGCAAAATAAATTCTACAATGCTTGTTTAGATCAAAATACAAACCCAAAAGCTCTGTAAGGGAAAAACCACCACCCAGGCCTAGATAGAAGTGGGAGACCCCCGAACCAAGAGTCAGGGATCAAAGACTCAAGAATCAGGACAGGGACAGGACAGGACAGCTAGACCTCTCTAATCGACTAATAGCAACGCACTCCTCTACCGGACACCTTCAGCCTAATGGCCTAAACCATACCCCTATAGCACCTATTGTTATGCACTAAAAGTACATTCGTCCATCCCACAAAAAGTTGCAAACCCATAATTTCTAACTAAGGGATTGGTTCAATTCTAGGGGTGAGATATCACCTAATCATGATTTAATCTGGTTCTGACTAAACCATTGTTCTTAATACTTTTTAGGTTTCGCCCTGGCCGTAGCACTGCGAAGCAGTGCTGCTCCGCCCAGGGCGAAATCTAATGTTATCTCAGTAGTGGGGACTTGAAACCGCCCCTTCTTCCATTGGCTAGCTCCGTAAATGGAGGCTAGCCATTGGAAGACATGGTTGTCCATCACTCTTTCCCCGTCAGAACGCGAATCGTGGGCGTTTCTGACTCTTTTTTTAAGTCCCGCCCCTTGTTGCCGTGTGTCCCGGGCAGCGCTGTGATTGGCTGCCGGCCCGGGACAACCCCCTGACGTCATTCCCCGGGCCGCGCTGTGATTGGCTGCCGGCCCGGGACCTGACTTGTTAAGTTATATTTACGCGTGAAAAGGATGTTATATAATCTTTTGAAGGAGCTGGTCATGCCTTGAGTAAGAAGCCGAATGCATTGACCTGCTTTGGCGCAGATCGACACACGGTGAATTTACGAACAGTGCTTCTGGGGCTTCACCGGAAAGCTTTGGAAAGGTCCAGCTGAAATCATATAGAAGCAGCCAATCCGAAGGGAATCCATTGCTGAGAAGATTGTTTAAATAAAAATAGAAAGGCTATGAAATAAGGGCGACTCTCGTCAGGCTTTGTAAAAGTAGTGTCACTGCACCCAGGCGGCGGCCCCCTACCGTGCACCGCTGTCACATCGTGCACATGCACGAGCGGAATGGCTCCAGAGCCCAGACTGCAGACTCACAGCAGCTTTCCAGGAACGCGAGAGGAATCCAGGGCCCGGTGCCGCCTTCCAGGAACGAGCTGTAAATCCACCCTCGTGGTGGCCGTGAACCTCGGGGAAGGTTTACTCACGCTGTGGTTTCCATGAGTCGGTTCCAAGGCCCGCCTGTGAGGGCAGAGGCGCAAGCGGCGCCTCACCCGGCGCTACCACTGGAGGGCAGCACAGGGCGGAGGGTATTGTAGCCACTGCTGTTAGCACTGCTATAGCGCACAGGCTGCAGTGAGCGGGCCTCGGAGCGCTTCCGGCTCTTACTTGCCTAGATCCGCTGCAGAACACTTCAGAACCCCCGGACTACGAGGTATTGCAAAAAAGAAGTTTGACGATCACAAAACACCAGCAGAAAGCTTCACAGGAGACTCCCAGCCAAAGGCCTTAAATAGGACAAGTGAATACTTCAGGTCACAGCTCGCATTACTTTTTCATCTCTGCCTGGATGGTACAGGGCTTAACTAGTGAAATAGTGAGTGCCGGTGCCCAAACTTTTCTCCTAAGAACGAAGCCGGCCTTGGGGTTGCTGAATAACGGGGTTCTACAGTCTTGATTCCACCTGGATGACTGTTTCCTCCACCGCCCTACACCCCATCTCTCACTATAGCTGGTTCTTTGACATAATTGCGATTTGATCTCACATCTCACATTTGCGAGAGATTAAGCTATTGGCAATGAAAATGATAATGCCATTTATTTATCTGTTTTCAAAACCAACACATAAATAAAACTTTTGTCATTTACAATGCCAATAGCTCTAACTTTTGAAAAGGCGAAACCTTTGCATTGTAAATGCTTGTTTATACAGTTATCAAAATGGCTTCTCTCTCGTGAGTACACATGTTACAATATTTTGTACAGTTTAATAATTTCAGCACCTACGGGTTCTGTTCCTACGATGACACTGGCTTTGGCTGGTTGTCAACTGTTTTGTCCTTCACCAGGTCAACCCTTCTCCCCTGCACTCAGGAGTTCAGTTTCGTTGTCACATGATTCCTGCTCGAATGCTATTCAACCCGCCCTCATTTTGGATAACTTAAAATCACGGAAGACTCGTCCGTTACTAAAAGAATGTGAAATAGACGATGATTAATGATGTGACAATGTAATTCTCACTGTTTACCACCCTCTTTAGCTCTAAGTCATTAATAATGATTAGCATAGCCTAGCCTAGCACACGCAAGAAAACTGTGTTATTCATTAGTTTTAAAGCAACTCACACCATGCATTTTACAGGATTTGCATGCTGCCCTGCCCTTGCAGACCATCACAGTACGTTCACATCACATCGTTATTACATTTATGGTTATTTACACATTAATTTGGGTTAGTTTGTGCATAAATTTGAAGCAAGCATCCCACGTATAATGTTTTGTGCACATTAGTACTTCTATCACTACTTATTATGAGTACATGTTATTGGGGTACTCAATTGAGCAGGTTTCTTTTGCGAAATCCTGCTCCATCATATGTGTAACCTGTTCATTTGCACCAGTGTCGAACACTTTCCTTTGAGTTTTTGATGCTTCATTCTGAAGAAACTCGAAGGTGAAAGGCGTTAGTTAATGATAAGCATGTGTATAATAGTGTGCATGCTCAGTCAGCCCTCTCTCCGAGTTATTAAGGTTCATCCAAATAAAGGACTGCTGCTCTAACACGAGATCCATAGCAAATCCACTATCATTTGATTAACCATCTACTTTGATATTGCCATGGAACTGACTGACGTAATTCAAGATATTCGTGCCCTGCACTCACTGACCCACACATGCACTTACCCCGAGCTGCACCTGTAGTGCTTTCACACTGCACTGGCCTGCACAAGTTCATAGCATCAGGAGGGTGTTTGGGGTGTTCCACACCCCTAATAAATGTATTTTCCGATAAATAGTTGGATACAGGTACTTTCAGTCAGGTATGGTGAGGTGTCTATCAGATTCCACCAAGACGTTTTACATACACACTGACAAAAACACACATACTCTCTTCCTCACTCTCTGTTTTAAAAGCCTTCAAAATGAATGTTGGTAATTTTCTTAAATTGATTTCTCTCATTTAGTACTCCATCCAGTCGGCTTTTCTTTCCCTTTTCACTGCTCCTCTCATGCACCCCACATGTCATATAGTATATTTTAAAATTATATTGTTGGAAAATCTGAAGCTCGCACTCACCCCAATCTTACTAACCATACTACACCCCTAGGCCTGCATAAATCCTTCCTGTGGTGAACTAACACTGTTAAGGCCCTGCAGCTATTCCGTAGCTGCCTTTCAGTAGCCCTGTGCTCAATGCTGGTGTCGAGCCAGTCCAGCCTGCATCTGCTCTGCACTTGACCTGCACTTCCCACTCTGCACCAAGCATGTATTGAAACCTGCCATGTATCCTCCCTACATGTGCTCTACCCCTAAAGCTACCCTGATCTACACATGGCACTTCTGTTGGTGAGGTGTTGAAAATTGGGTTACTAGTTGAGCACCAACCACAATCTCTGTCTGGGTAAAACATAAGGAAATCTCAAATAAACCTGTGCTTAACCCTCGGGGAGCTTGGCACCAAAGCAGTTGGGCTTATCTTAGAGGCAATGTGCAAAGTATTTATGCAGCACTTTAAACAGTAATAAAGCGAAAATACAACAGTATAAAAATCCCAAGCCAATTTAGAAAAACATTGTAAAATGTAATAATTTAATTGAGATTAAAATGATAAAAATCCAATCAATTTGCCTGAAGATATTCAATTTCAAAGTTTTAAGTAAAAATACTTTCTAGAAGAACAAAGCGACAACTGTGGTTATCTGGTCACGCTGCACGCTGTACCGGGACAAAGTCACAAATTCAAGCTGGTCACGGTGAAGTGCAGGCCTGACACAGAGACAAAGTTAGGTCCACTGAACAAAAAGCCTTAAATCCTAGTCGCATAAAATTGTGAGATCTGGTGTAAGGGTGCGTCACACAGCGGCGTTTCCCAGAAGCTGCTAGCCTTTGATCCAGATTTGTCATTGATGATGCCGTCAACGAGGGGCTTGCCATGTGAAGTCCTGCAGCGAATATGCATCACTCGCCCTCGGTTCCGAAGAAGCTGCAGGGCTGCAATGTGGAATACTGCGTCATCTTCCAGGATGCCATTGATGAGGGGCTTGCGATGCAAAGACTTACCTCGAGGATGCATCGCGCAGCAATGGTTCCAGGAGACTTTGGGGTTCAGATACTAAGACCTGCATCGGGGACTCATCGCACAGCAACCGTTTCTAAGTGTATCTGTGAAGAGATGCGTTGTGCTGCATGAATTCTGACCATAGCAGGGATGGCAGAGCATCTTCAGGAAAACTTGCAAGAGCCCAGGACCGGGATGGCAGAACCCGGGGGCAAGACCCACAGTAGACTGAGTCTAGGTTCTGGATTCAAGGTAATTGGAGCCTTTACTTTTCCTGATCCTCAGATCAGGTGGCCAGCAAACTAGCCCTTGGAGTCACTCTGGTGGTCCTGGGATCAAGATGCGGGGCCAGTCCTTTCACTCAGGCAGCTGGGCAACAGCATAGCAGACCTTCCGGCAGAGCAGCACAACAGTCCTTCTGAGACTCCCATAGTTTCAGAGGTGTACTGAAGCGTTGGGTCTGAGGGTCCAATAGTTATAGCTGGTGCCCCCTTTGAAGTAGAAGGTTCTAGAGGTGTTTGGAATTTCCTTATTCCCTCCCTGGCCCCAGCTTGTCTGTGGTCACAATAGACTAGTGTCACTCCCTTCTTGAGTGTGCTTAGGCAGAACCTTTGTGATGTGCAAGTATGGTAGGTGAGAGCTCCTCCTCCTCATATGAGAACTGGCCCATTCTGCCAACACATATGCTACTTTGTGTCAAGGTCTGGGAGCAATATACAAAGACCAATGGGCAGCTACACCTAGTCATGCGACCCAGGGACATAGGCTACAGGCATCAAATGGTTGGGACAAAAAAATGCCAACTTTCTGATAGTTACACAACAAAAAACCTAGCCACCACATTCAATGCTGTTATCTATTTAAACAGACAAAGGACCCAACCTTGATTCATTGGTCCTGGTTATTTATTTAACCACTTATTTCATGTGTTTCTATTATTTCAATGTCTTGAACGTCTGAAATTGAGAAAACACTTTCTGTTGCAACACAATACTTTACATGGATTGGACATAAAATAAACAAATACATTAAATACATGAAAACAATTATAACAATTTGAATTGTACACCAGTCGGACTTTTTTTTAGAAAGTTCATACATGCAGCAATCCTAATTCATGTAATTTATAAAATTCTGTTTGTTAGGATGCTGTCCATTGGGAAAACGAATTTTCAAAAGCAAAGCCAACTGAGGAAGAATATTGCAAAATGACCCTCAAGGTTGGTTATATTCATAATTTTAAAAATCCTCAATGGTAGAAAGATGCAGATGCGATTCGAGACCCGGTGGTACTCCCACGGCTCTCTTCAGGGCTCTGCCTTGGTGTAATCTACAAAAATGAAAGCACATGGCATTGCTATTTTTATCTATTTCCCCCTTTCTATTATTCTGTGTCAGCTTAGATGGGACACAGAATAATAGACTATACCTGGATGGTACTCTGAACTTGATTGCTAGAAGTCTCTTCGTCATTAATTTGAAGAACATTTGAATTCACAGGCTGTTCTGTTAAATTATATTTAAAAAAAATAAACAAGTGTCGTAAATGCATGGTATTGGCACTACTCTTTGCCCAACATAGTGTGTTTTGTGGATAGCTTACTTCGATATTAGTGGGCATCGCAGTAGGAATCATATCCTCTTGATTTGAGGAACTGTTCAAATGGGGTGACTGTGTTCTCTCCTATACATGGAAACACTGTTAAATAAAGTGACATATGTATTCCACATTCCGTTTGTTTGATCAGTTTCACTTCGCAATCCTCGAGCTTACTTGTAAGTCTGTGAGGCTGTGGCTCTCAGTGAAAATTCCCCAAGCATACCCTGTTTTCATCGTTTTTGAGTAGAACTTCTCCGTATTTTCTGTATTTTCTTTCTATTTGAAAGAAACCCGACACAGGGTTAGGGAAACCTTTGCTGGCAGCAGTGCAACATTGTATTTAAGCAAAACGAGGGAGGCTTATGTAATGATGTTGATGCAAGTGCCCAGTGACCCAACTGGTCAGGCACTAGGACCGGCCCGAGTGAGGGACGAGGGCGGGCGAAAAGGGAGGAGCTGGGGACCAAGTGGGCAGGCAGGGCAGTGAGCTGTTGGGATTCAAAGAAGAAGGATGAATAATGAAGGATGTCCATGACCCCACCACACTGTGTCCGCCTGAGTTATTGGGGCTGGACACTACAACTGGCAACGAAGGTAAAGGAACCCTGAGCAAGCAAACAGCTACAGCAGCAACCGGTGACCGACTGGTCCGGAGCTCGCCCCACGTGTGGAGGCTTGAGCACGCTGCAGAAAAACGCCCCCCGAGTGCCCACCTCGGCGGCGGACAGAGCGGAGCTCGCCCCCGTGCCTGGAGGCTCGAGCGTGCCGTGTACGTGCCCACCGGAGCCCACCCGGCGGCAGAAGAGGTCAAGCTCGCCCCACGTGTGAGGCTCGAGCGCGCTGTGCAAGTGCCCACCGGAGCCCACCCGGCGGCAGAAGTAGTAAAGATAGCCCCACGTGTGAGGAATGAACAAATAAACAACAACAAAAAAAAACAACCGGGAGCCCACTCCGGCGGCAAAAGAAGAAGAAAAGAAACCTCACCTGCAACAGTGACTCTGGCGGTGGATCGCGGCTGAATACGACGAGTGGTGAGTGGAAAATCGAAGCACCGAGTGAATGTGTGGCTCCGGTTGAAGAAACGAGCAGAAACGACTGAAATCTCGCTGAAAACGAGATTCCCGGCGGCCATTTTGAAGTCAGGCAATATTGACCAATCCCCTGCGAGAAATCATCGGTGGCCATTTTGAAGTCAGGCAAAGAGCCTGAAACAGCAAATAAGCACTGACAAGCAACAAACAAGCATTGGCAAATACAACAGATGTAACAAGAAAGCATTGGCAAATACAACAGATGTAACAAAAAAAAGGCATTGGTAAATGCAACAGGAGTAACAAAAAAGCATTGGCAAATGCAACAGTAGAAACAAACAAGCATTGGCAAATGCAACAGAAGTAACAAACAAACGTTGGCAAATACAACAGAAGTAACAAACAAGCACTGGCGAGTGCAACAAACAGTATAAACAAACACTGGCAAGCGCAACGAAAGCAACAAACAAGCACTGGCAAGTGCAAAACAAATAGTATAAACAACCACTGGCAAGCGCAACGAAAGCAACAAACAAGCACTGGCAAGTAACAAATAAGCATTGGCAAATACAACAGATGTAACCAAAAAAAAGCATTGGTAAATGCAACAGGAGTAACAAACAAGCATTGGTAAATGCAACAGGAGTAACAAACAAGCATTGGCAAATGCAACAGTAGAAACAAACAAACATTGGCAAATACAACAGAAGTAACAAACAAGCACTGGTGAGTGCAACAAACAGTATAAACAAACACTGGCAACCGCAATGAAAGCAACAAACAAGCACTGGCAAGACAACGGTAAATAACGACGAGCAAGCGATAAGGAAACATAACAAGCACCAGACAGTACAAATCTCGAATGCGACAAAACACAAGCAAATGCAGGTCTGAAACACAACAAGCACGAGCAAAGGCAAGTGTCAAAGTAAACCTTTAACGCTACGCAAAGAGAAGAATTAAAATAAAGAAGGTGAGAAAGTAAATGGTCCGGAATCATACCGAGATAGCTGCGGATCTTACCAACCGAAAAGGAAACAGTCCTGTGACCGGAGCAGATCAAGATCTTCCTCTCTCATGGCGGTGGGAAAAGCAACCCAACGATCCAATCCCTACATTGAAGTGCCACCCTCAGTGACACAGACTAACATTCAGAGTTTGGGTCCCAAATGGACCGGTGGCTGGAATCACTGGATGACTTTCTTGACGCCACCGGCGAGCGAAGAGATGGAAAATGTCTGACAGTACTGCTTCAGCTGGTGGGCCATGAGGGCCGACGTTTAATTAGAACATTTTCTGAAAAGGACACAGAGACTTATGAAAGACTACAAGAGACGCTACGCGCCCATTTCAATGCAAAGGATGACGTGGATCATGAACGCATCGTTTTCAACACAGCACGGCAGGAACCAGGAGAATCATTGCCAAACTTCATCACCCGTTTGCAGAGTCTGGTACAACGCTGCCACTTCAACACATTTACAAATGAGGACGCAGTTCGACTTCGGGTAATCGAAGGCTGTTCAAGTTCCAGTACAAAGCACAAGATTCTTCGAGGGCATTGGTCGCTAAAGGAAATAATCAAGAAGGCCGAAGCTGGAGAGCGGGTCAAAGCAAGAGAACTATCAAAAGAACCGCACCTATGTGCAAAACACCAAGATACCAGGAAAGAGACATCTCTAAGGTCGGTGAATAAAGCACAAGAAATAAACAAAACCAGAAACGGGGAGGATGAAGACAGATCAGAGATAAGACAACGGGAGAAACAAAGTAACACGAAGTACTCTGAGTCAACAACACAAAAGACCGGGATGATCCAGGAGTATGACCGCGTCCCTTATTCAACCTCAAACTCAACGTGTAGTGCAAGTGATTATGAAGCAGATGAAGCATCAAGGGAGACAGATCGCACCAATGGACCAGATGACAGCCTGCCCAACAAATGTGCAAGAAAGGCAAATTATAGAAGACTGGACCAGTTACGCCAGCACTGGAATTCGGGACATGATCGTAACACAGATGTCAGTGCACAAAACAAGCGGGAAGGAGAAGCAAACCGGATAAGACGGACTGACTCACTTGGACACCGGGAAGAGGAAGACAAACACATCCATGACATCCGAGACAATGAAGAAACCGAGAGGAGGCCATTATCATCACACGAGAGAGGTAGAAATAAAATGCCAAGAGATCAACCACAAGAGATAGATATACCAAGAGATCAACCACAAGAGATAGATATGTGGTCATCAAACAACCCATCCAGTAAGACGACATTGAAGTCATTTCAAGAAAGGTACCCAGAGAAATATGCCAAAGAGAACTCCGACTCTAGGAGCAGCACGTCACGGCCTACCTATTTCAAGAATCATCTATTTAAGACACACTCAAGAGAACGGTATCAAAGGACATCAACAGAAGACTCCTCTGATTCAGAAAGCACGTTTGTTCGATCCCTTGAGTCGACGGAGTCATGGTCCCGACAACGGCCATGGCACCAACCACCTGAACACACCTCAGAATCAAATGACATCAGTCACGTCAAGAGTAACATATCTCACATCAATGTCCCTGAGTACTCCGTCACTCCACAAGACAACCTGTCATGTAAATCGCAGATACATCAGGATACAAACCATATACCTTCACCACTGATAGGGTCAGCGAGGCTGACCCACAGGGCCTACGGAAAGAAAATAAAGATAGTGGACACTACCAACCGGATGGGAAAGGAATATCCAGGCACCCCGCAAGGAAGACAAGACGTGTCAACAGAGACAGATCATCATCAGATGAGAGAGAAACATGCACAGGCCCAGACAGTCAAAGAGCACACCAGTCCCAAACATGAGTGGGAGTGGGTGAGGCAAATAGAGGCAGCGAATGAGTCCCCGAACCAAACCAAGATGGTCTTTTCAGATAGCGCCTCACCGTCTGGTATACATGACTTTGAACAGGAAGGCAGAGGTGCCCTGGACCGGACAAGACAAAAGGAAGTAAAGTCATATGCGGGTGCTCGGAAAAGAACCCGAACAACATCCCCTCTTGAAGGAAATCGAGCGTCAATCAAACAAGAGCCCCATATGAAGACTGACTGCCGCCATCAAGTTGAGCTTTTCACAGTCACCTCAGAAACTGAAAATGAGTGGATCACCCAGAATCTGATTGGAAACCACCACGAACCTGAGCACAAGAAGACCATGCGAGACGTCTCGCAATTACAAAGTTACACCACTGTAACAAAAGATGTTCTCATCAAAGCAACAGAAAGCCATACAAAAGAAATGGAGATGCATCCTCGTAACCTAAATAGGCGGCCTGCAGACCCGTGTGGCTGACTGAGGAACTATTAAACATGTTAGACGCTAAGTTTATTTTGTCAACAAAGGGGAGATGTAATGATGTTGATGCAGTCTAGCGTTTCAACATCATTACATCTCCCCTTTGTTGACAAAATAAACTTAGCGTCTAACATGTTTAATAGTTCCTCAGTCAGCCACACGGGTCTGCAGGCTGCCTATTTAGGTTACGAGAATGCATCTCCATTTCTTTTGTATGGATAATAAAGGATGTCCATGACCCCACCACACTGTGTCCGCCTGAGTTATTGGGGCTGGACACTACAGCTTACTTCTTCCACTTGCTACGTCCCTACTTTATCTTTCCTAGTTCTGACGATGGCGGTTACTTCCTGCTTTGTGTGGGCTCCTTATAAAAACCGGACGTCTGCCCCTCTGGTTTAAGTTGTGAATTGAGTTACTCTTGAGATAAGAAAATATCCTTTTGTTTTTTTTTCAATGATCAATGATACCACTATATTCTATTTTAGCCATATCATAGTCAACACTTAACGTATCTGTGCTCAAAAAAGATTCCAGCATTCCAAAGCTGATTACGATGCATTATTGAACTTCGAGTTCTGTAATTCGAGGCCGTTATACCTTAGATTGTTCCGACATTTCATTTAAGCCATTAGTCATACAGTTGAATTTCAATATGAGATACGCCTATGTTTGTAGCAAATTCGCTTCTGTGTCTCCGCCTGGAGGATTTTCTTTGATTACAGTGAGCACGGTTCATTTAGGTTCCTTCTCACTATGGTTCTTATCCACAAAATGGGTAACCATGGGTGCTGTCATCACCTTTTTTGTAACGGTGCTGGACTATGCATTGATTCACTTCTTGGTTTGTTTTTCCAATGTATATTTTTGGACATGGAAAAAAGACTACGTAGATGACGTGCTTTGTTTTACAGATCGAAAATTCTTTGTGAGAGGTAGGCCTTGCAGTAGTGGAAAAGTATTTAAGAGATTTTCACGATCAGGGCATGTAAAACTTGAAAAGTACATGCCCAACTTTTTAAATAAATTGAACCCTGCCCAAGGGCAGTTTAGGGCCTACCCTAGGGGTGACATATATGTATTAAAAATTAAAGATTTATGTTTGGGTAAAGGCTTATTTTGCTGAGTCAAAATGGCAGTTTAAAACCTCATACATAGGCTGCATTGACAGGCCTGAGACGTATCCAAGGGCTCCTTAAGTGGGTGACACTTTTAGTACTGTAGGCCCACTAGTCCCATTTAATTTACAGGCCCTAGGTACATGTAGTACCACTTTACTAGCATCTCACACTTCAATTAATTGTGCCCATTGGGTGTAAGCCAAGTTCACCATGTTTAAAGGCAAGAGCACACGCACTTTAGCACTGGTTAGCAGTGATAACATGCAAAGAGTCCTAAGGCCAACAAAAACGAGATTAGAAAAACTGGAGGAATAAGGCGAAAAGTTTGGGGAAAGACCACTTTAATCCCTTTAAGGTCGACAGGTCTAACGGGAGCAGTCAAGCAACACGAGGGAGGAGAGTGGGAAGCACATTGGAGAGGGGGAGGAAGGGGATGGATGGTTGAGGTTTGGGTAAAATAACAGTGAGCGGGAGGAAGACATGGATGGGTAACCAACAACTGCAAGCAGGAGAAGGGCACAGTGGGTAAAAACAATGGAGGGCATGGGGTGGTGAGGGAAACAAAACTGAGTGTGGGGGTGAAGGAGAGGAACTGCAGAGACCTGCACTCAGTAAGAGTCTGTGTCGAAAAGTAACACAAGAGTTCCTGCTAGAGCCTGTGGCCAGTGGAAGGATACTGGCCACAGACCTTAAACTTTACTTATTCCATGGCAGGGACACGAACAAAGACCCAGGAGGAAGCCAGAGGCAAAGAAGAGGAACTGGCCAATAGGAAGCAAGGAAACGAGTGACATGGAAATTAATCAATGTAAAAAAAGGCAAGTAAAGGGGTCTTTGAGCCCGCCCATTAAGGATTTTCTTTTATTATTTTACATGACATTTCGCAAGCACATCACAAGTGGTGTGCAGATGAAACCGATAATAGAACGACTTTCACACCCTGAAGTTAAAAAAAAATCCTTAAAATGCCAGAAGTTTTTTCTGCCCCTTGACGGAGTGTGAACCTTTACTCACTGCACGCTAGAAAGGGACCACAGAGGATTTTTACGTCTTATCAGCAGTAAAGGGATTAATGGTGGTACTGCACTGTTCCTTTAAGGTCATAACTATTCAAGCATTAGCAAATGCTGTTTGTCTTGTTAAAGCCTGTCCTATTGCTTTTCCTATAGTGGCAAAACAATTATCTAAAAGTGATTGCTTTCTGTATAGAATATATTTGGGGATAAAGATTTCAGTGTGACAAACCGTGTAATGATTTAGTATGCTTTCCAGGTTTAAAATCATACCTTGTGAATTACAACAGAAACCCTTACTGGAAGATGGGATGATACATGAAATAGCCAGTAGCATAAGATCTGGGAGTAATACTCCTCTGGGTGGCGCCAAAGCCTGCCTACTGAATAGTTTAAATAATTGTCAATAATGCATAGATGGGCAGCTGTGCTACCAAGCCAGACCTAAAAGTAAACTGGGAAGCTTTTTCTGTTCAAAGCAATCTACAGGCCTGAAAAAATAAACACTCAAGTATTCTGGTTGTGCACCAAAGTAGCGCCCCCTCGGTGTATTAAACAAAAAGGTAATGGGAACATGTTGTTCTTTAAAACACAGGCCCAGTCACATGAAGCAAACGCTGATGTTTAGAAAGCAGCAGCGAACGCAAAGATATACATTTTAAAAGTTGTAACAAAAGTTAAGTATTCCTTGTTCTGGTGTTTAGAATGTCCTCAAATCTTCAGAGAATCCTCAGTAAACATTCAACCATAAGCCATTTGGAGAAAGGATTTTCCCCACTTAGGCAGTTACTGCACTTTGCACAATACTGAGTTAACAGTAACATCATATACAGTTTTACTGTTACTGTGTGGTACTTTCACAGTAGTACCATGAAATAACGAGTACAACTCCATAGAATGAGGAATTAACGCGTGAGGCCAGTTATTCCGCTTCTAAAACCACATGGAAATTGTATACGGGGTGGATGAGAGGTAGATGAAGGGGGTAGTATTTGAAGGAATGGGAAGCTCTTTTCTAGCTTGAGGAGCAGTAGCGTACCCATTTTAGAAAAAAATGACTAAGACTTGGCTGCTACTACAGCCAAAACCTAATGCGATTTTTCTGGCCTGAATTTCAAGCGAGAAAAATCGTGCATGTTTCTCCCACACTAGATAAAAGTGGCTGTGGAAAACCCTTCCTACTCTGTATCAGGCGAAGTGAAATGCCAAGCGGTAGTTTCAGTCTGACTGCCTTCTAATCAGACCCTTATAGTCGGGATCACAGCAAAAGATTTAGTTCCAACTTGTCAAGCTGGTTCTTCCTGCAAAGATGTCCTGGAGCGGTTCAGTGGTGGTCCTGGCACCTGTTTTTTTGCGTACGTGATGTCCAAAGTTCAAACAAATAAAATGAAATTTCTGTGAGTAAATGCATGAGTTTTATACAAAGCAAGTTCAGAACTGAGAGATGCAATCTCTGCTCACTATTTCCGACTTTTCTGTTTTAAATTCATGCATTGAGCGGGAGAAATTCCGAGTTATATGTTTAAACTTTAGACACCTCACGCAAAATGCAGGTAGTTGGCCGTCTCATCATGATATGTCCCTGGTCCCATTTCATGTTGTGTGGCTCCACATGAGGTCACCTTTCCTGACCCCGAGTGTTTCCTTTAGTCAGAGACTGAAGCAGATGCATGCAGACAATAATTCTCCAAACGCATTTTTTTAGTCGTCTTGTGAGTGATAGAGACGGTGTGTTCAAGGGATGATCAATTAGAGTTTAGCTGAATTCCCTGGATAAAAAAGTTCATCAAAACGCCTGCTTTGTCTTCACCTCCGATTCTCAACACTTTGACTCAGTCGAGTCCCAGCCTGTAACTTATAGCAGGAATCTATCCCACGCGATACTGTTTCCTAAATTAACATAATGGTGAAGGGGATCCTGGTCCAAGATTCCTCCCCACTGCTACCTACCTCTACTCAAAGGCCACCCCTACTAGACCCTTAATGATGAAAATGACACCCATCTTCTAAACACCCCTGACCATTCTTTTACATGGAGTAAGACACCAAAATGTCTGCGTGACAGCACAACTTCAAGGGATTCACTTGATTTAAAAATATATACATTTCGAGGTTTCACAACAGAAGGCCATGAGAGAGATTCTGTTTTGTGGCATATATGATATATCAAACTTCCTTTGTCACGAGACTTGTCAGAATGGAACACAATGTCAGCTATTAGTTTGCCTTAGCGCGCCATTCAACAGTGACTATGTCTTTGACAGATGGCTGGCATTTAGGCATGGGGCTACTGCTCAGGAAGTCCATTGTCCTTGGAGGGCATCTGGTCTATGACCCACTCCCACCTTTTCTCACATTTGTTAGACGAGAGAATTTTGAGAGAAACTATTTACAGGTGCTCTGCTAGGATCCAAATGCCAACCACTATGTTAAAACAGGTTATTTAAAAGTCAGAATATAGCAACCTTATGAAAAGTCATCCATGTAACTTTTAAAATCAAAAATCTGCATTAGCGCAACAGTGAAAGGATCTCTCAAATTTCAACAAATGAGCTTTAATCTCATGCAATGGATTGTGCTTTTTGACTCTGTGCCACAGTTTTGTAGAGGCCAATAGATGCACATTGAAAACACTGTTATTACATTGTAGCTGTATTACCGAGGGCAGTTTTTGAGTCCTATTTTAAGTTTTCCATTAGGAAATATGGAATATCATGTGGAATGATCCTGTTGGCTAATATTGGCAAGGTGCATCCCAGTTTGTGCAGTGTTTAGGCTATGCTAAATCTTTTCACTGGCAAGTGGCAATAACCCAGGCTGGAAGTGAAAAGTGTGCCTGATTCGTAATCTGATTTCGATTTAGCACACTGGAGAAGTGTGGCTCACTGGTTAGAGCAGGCAGACCCTGAAGCAGAGGTCAGACCCGGGACCAGGGTTCAATTCCCGACGCGGCAGGGTCTCGAGCTCAAATGTCCACGGACTCGATAATTCTCGCTTCGGTGCCTGACCTAATCATGGGTTCACACTCTGCAACTCTGGGCATTAAGCTTGCTTAATCTCCACAATGGCCCCCCGCGGCGGGATGCCTGGCTTTCACCTTGGGGATGCCCTGTAGGGGCTATCTCACAGGGAAAAACCAGGACGGGTTCCCAAGGCAAAGCGCTTAGAGACCCCTGGGTTATAAGCGCTATATAAATCCAAACAAACAAACAAACAATTTCAGATTTAGCACAGCACTACATTCCGTGTCTCTTTTAAAGGATGCTGGGTCTGTTGTAGATCATACATACTTGGATTTTTGTGTCTCTTATGAGCACTCTCACTCTTCCAAAAGAGTAACAAGATTGCCAGACTTTAGGATCTATATTAGGTGAACAGTAAACATTCTAGTGAATCCAGGAATCCGTCTTTAAAGCCAAGTTGGATCCTTAATAGGCAATTCACTTCTGTCTTTTAGTGGCATCAGGATTAGCCTTCTGCTTCCTTCATTGTTGGATACTTTATCAGTATACAGAACTTCAGTATCTCTGGCAGTTACTTACCTTTTTCGGATCCTCTACAATATAACTCTTCATTGCTGTTGGGAATGGCCCTTTCTGCTGGGTCACCCCTAAACATTTTGCCTTCCTCCTCTCCTTTTTGCTCGATTGGCATTTGTTGGCTTGAGGACTGTTGGTATTTAACCACTGCTAACCAGTGCCAAAGTGCATGTGCTCTCTCCCTAAAATGTGGTAACGTTGGTATATCCACAATTAGCATATTTAATTTACCTAAACGTCCCTAGTAAAGTACACTGCATGTGCCTAGGGCTTGTAAATGAAATGCTACTAGTGGGAATGCAGCACTGATTGTGCAATCAACTTAAGTAGCACTTTAAACATGGCTCAGGCCTGCCACTGTAGAGCCTGCGTGTGCAGTTTAAACTGCCATTTCGTCCTGGCAAGTTAACCTACTTGCCAGACCCAAAGGTTATTTTCTATTACATATACGTCACACCTAAGATAGGTCTTGGACAGCCTAAGGGTATGGTGCGGTATATTTAAAAATTAGGACATGTACTTTTAAGTTTTACATGTCCTGGTAGTGACCTACTCTTAAATTCGTTTTTCACTACTGCAAGGCCTATCTCTCCCATAGGTTAACAAGGGAACTGCCTTATGCCTTTTTATAAGTGTAGTTTCTCATTGGGACAAGATGGGAAAATCAAATTTGGTGTCTCTAGACTCATAATTACAAAACACAACTTATGGTGAAGTTGGTTTTTAAATTGCAGTTCTGAAAATGCCACTTTTAGAAAGTTGAAGGGAGGAGTACGAGCGTAAATTTCTGTTCGTTTCTTTTTATGTAATGGGTGGTGCAATTTGGGAGGTTGAGTTTTGTTATAATCACTGAAGGTACAGGTCACAGGGTTAGAGTTTATTAGGGAGAGAGCATAATTGATTGGGGACACAGGTGTACGAATAGTTTGAATAACGGGCTGAACAGCAGGAAGACAGACAGCAGTTTGAGCAATAATTGAGTGAAAAACATGAGGAGTTTAGGCTGCCGGTTACAGCTTTTAAAGGTAATTCATTGAATTGTACAGAGGCATGGGGAAGGTGGTTTTGGTGGGGAGTGAAATAGATAGAGAATCAGTAGAA
Organism: Lissotriton helveticus; assembly: GCF_964261635.1. Lineage (NCBI taxonomy): Eukaryota > Metazoa > Chordata > Amphibia > Caudata > Salamandridae > Lissotriton > Lissotriton helveticus. Next base: position 932,451,394 of record NC_136059.1, on the reverse strand, counting down.
CGGGTGATATATAAGCGTTGATGTTAATTTAAGCAGCATTGTGAACCAGGCAGGACTGCATAGGGAAATGGTGGTTTCAGTAGTTTGGGTGTTACACTGTGGAAAAGTAAATTTTGCCATGTTATATGTGCCTACGTGTTCCCCATCCTATGTTATATGTGCATGATCGATATGCATGTATCCCCTTCTGATCGATTAAAGACGCAATTACAGTTGTGTCCATCTCTAGTATGCCAGTTTTCAGTCCTCGTGAATACAACGAATATTAGGCCTATGTAAAGCTACGTTGCCACGTTTCACAGTGTGCATGTTAATTCATTGAATTGTCCCCGTTTCTAGGCCTCAAAAGGGCCCGGACTTAGATTCAGCTCCTGTCTCCTGAACCCTCTCCGAGGAGCGATACAGCCCCCACCTGCATCCCTGACCCTTAGCTTACTTCTTGCCACGCAGTGCCCGGCTCGGCCTGGCTCTGCCTCCCAGTCTGCCAAGAGTATGTTATGATTCTAGTTATCAGTCCAGCCCTCCTTCTCTGCATTCCTAAGCTACTGAATCGCATCAATAGTTTCCGTCATAGTCTAGCCTTTATGTCTCCATGTAAGAGAAATACTGTATTAATATTCATTTAATATTCCTCACACACGCACTACATATAGAATAATGCATGCACCAGTCTTAGTGTCTGTTAGCCTTTGCCCTGATAACTTTTGGTTTCTATCAACATGTACTCTAAACACCAGATACTAGATATGACTGGGTACATGTCGCTCTGACTCCTCAGACTTTTAGTCTCCTCTTCTAGCGCAAAAGTCATAGCCCCCCAGTTTTCCCTAGTAACACGTCATTGTCAGTTTACGCGCACCACTAGGTTAGAGGTCCCAGCTGCTCAGGTAGCCCCCTCCATGTTTCCGCCCCTTTTATGACATATTCTGTTACGTTTACATCACATGTCTATGTATACGCCCTGTACACGCCTTCTTGTTACATCATGTTGCCCTTATCTTTCGCGACTGCTACAAACCCCGCCTACTGCTACGCCTACTATATTGAATGTAATGTATTCTGTTTAACTATAAATATTGTGCACTGTTATTAAAAGTTAGCCTATTCCTGCCCCCGGCAGCTGCCATCCTATTCCCGTACAGGCTGTCCTGTTCCTGTCCTTTATGCTTGATTAAAGCCTGTCAACTCCAGCTACCTCGAATCTTGACTCTTATTTATTGAGCTACCTGTTTATTGATTATAGTCAAAAATAGATCCGGTAATTAATTATTTATTTACCACATAATGGCGCCCGAATAGGGACTTGCCCTTTCCCCACGCGCCGGAGAAGCCACGCAGGCCCCCTGATCCTCTGCAGCCGTGACGGAACCATACCGGCCACGTGCAGATATTTCTGCTTCAAGTATCCCTCAGGCCCACGGAGGAGACGGAGGTTGCGGTCCAGCATCCAGACGAGGCGGTGGAGGAACGCGGCGAGTCCCGACCAGAGCCCAAGCCGAGAGTCCAAGGTCCGAGGTATCCGGAGGCCCACCTGTAATGTAACTGAAGTCCGAAGTTCGTCCGTCCGTCGTCGTAGCAGTCCAGTCCAGTCCGAGGCCTTCCGTTCTTGCTGCCCGGTGAGTACCGTTGCTGGGGTAGTATCTAGACAGGGTCAATTAATTTGTCTCTGGTCCGTGGGTTTGGGTACACAGATCCAACACGAAGTGTCCACCTAGGTGGATGCGGGTCCTGACGTGTCTCTTTATGGGACCGGTAAGTTTCGTACTGTTTTAGCAGTGCATCTAGTCATTCTAGTAAGTTTCTGTTCCAGTAAGTTCTGTTCTCGAGAAATCCATGTGTTCTGTGTTCAGTATTTCAGGTAGTAGTCCGAACTGTTATTATAAATGTCATTTTATGTGTTTTTAATGTCGTGGTATGAGTGATTTGTTTTCTTAAGTTATTATTGTGTTTATCGTGTATTGTATTGTGTCCAGACTCCAGCCTAAGTTATGCCTCTGTTCTCAAAGTTACGTCAGTTAAAAACTAGAAAAGGTCTGCTCGAGGAAGCAGTTCCTGTCCCGCTTAGGGACAGTCCAGGTCATTTTATGTATCAAAAGCATGGCATAAGTGCCATATTATATCTAGATTTATGGGTGGAATACACCAAAGAATTAGAGGAAAAATATACATGGCCCGTATCAGGTACGTGGGATGCCGAGTGCATCATGCGAGTAGAAGAAGTATTATGGAAAAAGAAAGCCAGACAGTCCCAGAAAGATGCCATCGAGTTATGGCGCAAAGAATCTCATAAAAGAACTGAAAAAGAAATCAGAAAGACAGAATTAAGTAGGGAATCCTCAGAAAGAGCCCAAGGAAGGGAATTAATCGAAATAGGTGAACGAGTTAAAGCCGAACAGTCAGACAGACAGAGAAATGCCCTTATTAAGGGTATGTATCCTCTTCTTGCCGAGGGCTTGCCGAAAGCAACCCCGGAAGCACCATGTAATTTTCCGCCGCCATTAGTTCCGATTAAGCTACGTCACAAACCGACCGCAGCTGATATTTTTCTCTCGTCCTATTTGGACGACACAGTCCCAGAATATGCAAATCCTGTTCCGCCAGCTCCTGTAAATAATGTAATTCCTGTTCCTCCAGCCACCGGGGCACCTATTACAGCACCTGTTACGGTACCCCCGGTCCAGCCTACAGTACAAGTGCCCGCTACATCGGTCACTCTGCCAGCACGAAGAGTATCGGTCGACGATTCCAGTTTAGGGGCCGCGGGGGGAGGTCCTTCTGGTACCCCGCCGCCACACAAACGTGTAACGTTAGTCGAGTTACATGAACGTGCGTTACAGCGTACGCCCAAATATCAGTCCGTTGCAGATATCAAGCGAGCTCTTACCGAATGCCGTTATGATCCAGTCCCAGGCGATGATAATATGGTTATATATTCATTGCGTGTAAGACGGGTGACCGAGTATTTGGACACCCTACCGAATATGAAAGAAGATCTAGACAGAATATATCGTTTCATCCGCACAGGAGAAGACCCAGAAAGTATTGGCGAAGCCATGTCTCAAAGGAAAGCTGAGACCCAGCTCATGCTATTAAAATTTCTAATCAATTGTTTAATAAGGGAACAAGATTGTCCGACTAAAGATCCGATCGAAATGAGAGTTCTGACAAAGTGGAGTGATCATATAGCCGAGGGAAGACACAAGACACTCAGTAGTATAGAGAGTATGTACAAGAAAATTCGTAAGGAAATAATAAGGTTACACGAGCAACGCATAGCAGCACAAGTGTCCGAGAAAGAAGACGACTCTCCTACCGAAGAGGTAGACGACGAGAATCCCACCAGAATAGCGTATGTAGGTAAATCTAGATTTCCAGACCGACATTCATGTCTAGAACACAAGAAAGTTTTTCACCTTCCAGCACTAGAACAAGGTTCTCTAGAACAAGTATTTCAAGTTACCGATCACATTCTGAAATCACGAATCGGTTATAGTGAACTTAGTACCATGCATGAACAAGAACTAGTCCGATCAGCAGTCCGGTGGGCTACTGATTCTACCACTTTTCCTGACGAAATAGTGGCACAAATGTTTCTGAAACTGCCCCCAGCCGAGCAGCGACTGGTGGGTATGTACATGATCCAGCACCTCATTACACTGTATGAGGGTCAGCATTCTGATCCTGGTCCGTTACATGATGTTCTGAACGAGTTACTCCAGTATAGATGGAAAGGTTTAGGTACCGATTTAATTAGTATCATTCTAGAACAGCGCCACAAATATAGAACGTTTCTGAATCCGCATTTTGTTCATGTCTCACCTCCAGAAAGTAAATCATTTTACATAGATAGACAGCATCCGTTACGAGAAGTACATCCAGTTAGGACAGCGGGTGGTGAAATGCAACGAGTATTTGTTTACACCCCTATCACCAAGATGGAACTCTTAGAGATGAAGAAATTAATTCCCTGTCACGACAAAGATCCAGCAGGGTTCCATCGAGAATTAAAAGACATGCTCCGTATGGGAGAATACACATATCCTGATATCATTAAAATGCTAAAGGTCCTGTTGCCCGCAGGGGTATATGAAAAACTCAAGGAAAAAGAATGGGAGGTGGGAGAGAAAAAGATTGATTGGACAGCTCTAGAAGCTGAAGATAAAATACGAGTACCAGGTACCGGTCTTGGGGACAAATGTAAAGAATTGCCCGAGTTATTGATTCAAGTTTTGCCAAGGTTACTAGCCACGAAAAAGGAAGATTGGGATGCAATCTCAGCATGTAAACAGAAACAGGATGAAGACACTAGTGATTTTTATTCTAGATTTGAAAAATGTTTTATTATTAACAGTGGTTTGAAGACAAGTAGCGAGTCGTACCCTCATCTTTTTGTTACTAAACTAGTCGAGAATTCAAGTCCACAAGTTAAAAATCGAGTTTTGAAAGTCGAAAGTAGTTGGCAAGCTAATACTCCGTCACAAATGCTTCAAATGCTCCAGTATCACCAGAACAGAATCAGGGAAGAGCAAGAACACGAAAGGAGACGTATGAAAGACACGAAAATGAAAGTATTAGTTGCACAATCTGTTCCACAAGACAGTCAGAAGAGGGGTCCGAATCAAGCCAGTCATCCTGCAGCTCCCGTTAAAGGGACATGCAATTATTGTAAACAGCCAGGTAATTTTATAAACGAGTGTGCAGTTCTGAAACACAACATAGCAACTGGTAAAACTAAAGAAAGACCACGTCCGCCTAGACAAGAACAAGTTTCACAGACTTCTCAGTCACCCCAGAATGCACAACAGACAGTTCATGCACCGCAGCCTATCGCTGCAACATAGCATGTTACACAGCAGATGTACCAGTATGCCCAGACAGAGTATCCAGAGTATCAACAGTATTCATGAAACAGCCTAGAGAGGGAGGTAAGCTTGCCTCTCATCGAGATACCTGTAGATCAAGAGGGTCCCTATGTACACAGTCAAGTATTAGGGAAAGACAGAAAGTTTCTGATTGATACAGGGGCAAGTAGGACTAATATCAGTCATGACGAGGTTCCAGGGGCTCCGCTCTCAGGCTCTAGAAATGTTTCCCTTGGATTTTCAGGAAAGCCTATTGTGAACGAGATTTCAAAACCAGTTTCCCTAGAAGTAGGTCCATTGTCCCGAACTACTGATTTGTTACTTACGAAGTCATGTCCAGAAAATTTGTTAGGAATTAAAACATTGAAAGAATTAGGTGCAGTAATTTGCTGCTCCCCAGAAGGAATACGTTTGTTTTTGCGTGACTTTAAAGGTCACTATGTATTACGCGATTTTGATCCAAGACTCCTAAATGTACCACAGCATTTATGGGCGCAAGGTCCAACTGATGTAGGTTTTATGCAAATCACACCCCATCGTGTGACTCTCAAACAAGGTATAGTCTTGCCACGAATCAGACAGTACAGATTGCCACCTGAGGCTGTAGCAGCCTTATCCAAAATTATTGACGAGCTTATTGCTCAAGGAGTGGTTGTAGAAACTGACTCCAATGTATGCAATTCTCCTATCATTCCAGTCATGAAACGTACTGATCCAAATGCACCTCCAGTATATCGATTAGTGATTGACCTTCGAGAACTTAATAAATGTATCATACCCCAGTATCCAGTAGTCCCAGATATTTCTTCCCTACTGACAGCCATTGATTCTGAAGCTACATTTTTTACTGTTATCGACCTCAAGAATGCATTTTTTAGTGTTCCCATTCATCCAGACAGCCAGTACCTTTTTGGTTTTTGTTTAAATGGAAGGAGCTATAAATTCACACGAGCTCCTCAAGGTTTCACAGAAAGTCCTAGTATTTACAGTCAAGCACTTAAAAGACAACTAGACAATATTCACATGCCAACTGACACTGCCCTGCTCCAGTATGTTGATGATCTACTGATCACAGCCCGTTCTGAACGTGACTGCGAGCGAGCGTCACTTACAGTCCTGTATTTTCTGGCCGAGCAGGGGCACAAGGTGTCCCCTTCGAAGCTCCAGTTCTGTGTCCAGCAAGTGATCTACTTAGGCCACTTACTGTCCAAGTGGGGTAGGCAGTTGACACCAGACCGTATCCAGTTGATAGCGAGTCTTCCACAGCCCAAGACACAGAAGGAGGTACGAGCTTTTATTGGCCTCACTTCTTACTGCAGACAATGGATTCCTCAGTATGCATTTCTAGCCAAGCCACTAATACAGTTAACGACACAGGAGGCAGCCGTATCGACTGTCCTCCCTTGGACCCAGGAACATACACTTGTTTTTAATGAGTTAAAGAAAGCCTTATGCCAAGCACCTGTTCTAGCTACACCGAACTACAGTAAGCCTTTTACACTTTTTGTCACAGAACGTGATGGTACTGCATTATCTGTTCTCACACAAGATCAAGCAGGACAGTACAAGCCCTGTGCTTATTTTTCGAGCACATTAGATCCAGTAGCCCAGGCTCTGCCTGCGTGCCTCAAGTCAGTTGCAGCCACAGCTCTAGCAATCAGACAAAGTGATTCCATAGTGTTAGGACACTCCCTGACAGTACAAGTTCCACATTCCGTGGAAGTTCTTTTAAACCGAACACAGACTCAGCACTTGACAATTGCACGTTTAACAGGTTATGAACTGACACTGTTCCAGCCACACATAGAAATCAGACGCTGCAACATTCTAAATCCTGCTACATTGTTACCGTCAGTTACTTCAAATCCTGCCACACATGACTGTGTGGAAGTTGTTAACACCATGACCAAGCCAAGACAAGACCTGACAGACATTGCATTACCTAATCCCGACCTGACACTTTATGTGGATGGTTCATGTATGAGAACTAGTACAGGAGAACTAGTAGCCGCGTATGCAGTGACTACTGAAACTGAAGTTATTGAAACACACCGTATTGACACCCTGTCTGCTCAAGCAGCAGAGCTAGTTGCTCTGACCCAAGCCTGCATACGTGCCAAGAACCTGAAAGTAAACATATACACAGATTCACGTTACGCATTCGGAGTTGTACACGACTTCGGAGTGCTCTGGCAGGAGAGAGGTTTCATGACTTCTCATGGAACCAAGATTCAGCATGGTCTCCTCATTCAAGCTCTGTTAGATGCAATACATTTACCGACAGCTATCGCTATCATGAAGTGCAAGGCACATACGAAAGTTACTGACATCATTTCCCAAGGTAACGATCTAGCAGATCGAACAGCCAAGCTTACAGCTCAGACACCAGACATTCCAGTTAACAAGACACAGACATCCATTTCAGAACAGACTACTTGTATGACAGTTAAGGACCCTACACAAGATGTCATAGACATACAGTTACATGCTACTCCCGAAGAAATAAAGAAATGGTCCGAACAAGGAGGGGTCCAGACAGATCAGGGATGGTTGACGAAGGGAAAAGCCACATGGTTTCTCCCCGACTCTATGGTTCAAGTCATTATTAATACCGCACATAGTCCAGCACATCTAGGAGAAAAAGCTATGTTAGACAGTATTCAGAACCTTTGGTTCAACAAGCACTTACGAGCTGCAGCCAAGCAGAAAGTCCGTACTTGTATGATATGTTGCCAGTTCAATCCAGGTAAAAGTGTCCCGGTGGAACAAGGTGGATTCCAACCTCCTGACCACCCTTTTGAAGTCCTCCAGATGGATTACATTCAGATGGAGCGATGTCGAGGTTTCAAGTATGTCCTTGTAGTAGTATGCGCTTTGTCCAGGTGGACAGAAGCATATCCAGTTCCAGATTATACAGCCGCGACCACTGCCAAGCAGTTGGTTCGTGAATTCTTTCCCCGCTATGGACTCCCTAGGGTCGTGTATTCTGATAACGGCCAGCCATTCTCATCTGAGTTAATGAAACATGTTTCCCTCTTGTTAGGGTACCAGTGGAAGTTCCATTGTGTGCGCCATCCTGAAGCAGCCGGTCTCGTAGAGAGACATAATCAGACCCTGAAAATCCGTATTGCCAAGACATGTAAAGAGAAAGGTGTAGACTGGCTAGTTGCCCTGCCAGTTGCTCTATTCTTCATGAGGATGGTTGCACATTCCAGATCAGGTCTGTCCCCTTATGAGGTCGTATTCGGCCGCCCCCCAAATATGTGGGGTACACCTAGACCCCGCAGTATTACAGATGTTTCCAGTAATATGTTGACAGATTACCTAGCTTCCTTGATGTCTGCCCTACACTCTTGTCGTTCACAGGTTGCCGCTGCATTTCCAGACAATACCGAAGTGAAACCGCATGAGGTCATTCCAGGCGACCTCATCCTTGTAAGGAACTTTGATCGTTCAAGTCCGCTGGAGCCTCGTTGGAAAGAGCCGCGACTTGTCCTTCTGACCACCCGCACGGCCGTGAAGTTGGAAGGCCGCAAGGGGTGGGTCCATCTGTCCCATATAAAGAAATTTCATGGACTACCAGACAAGACATTTTCTAAGGACTGTTCCATTTCTAAAGACTGCCTGAAACCAGACTTTGATCTGAATCCTGAACTGAAAGTTCCTCTGTTAGAGAAAACTCCACAACAGGAGTATAAGTTAAAGCTCCGGTCTAGCAAAATAAGTCAGCCAGTTTAATTGTCTAAGTCCCTCTCGGGTGAAACGGTTAGACAGGTATCTGACATGTATGAGATAGACCCCCATAGTGAGAGAGTTAGTCAAAACTCTATACGATGTATCGTTTTTCTAAGTTTCTTATTGTTTCTAAGTTTGATGGTTACCTGCACAAGTTATGCATTACATTTATGTTTTCCAAGTTCACATGTAAATAAGTTTTCTAATGCTACAGTAGAGCACACATTTAGTGATCTGCCTCCTCACGAGCTATCCTATCGTCTTGCTATGAGAAATAATATATTTATAAGAATGTTACACTATTCACACCAGACCAGCAATGCCACTAATTGTTGGGTGTGTGGTCGACTCCCCCCTTTCCAGACACCGAAGGGAGTTCTGCCACTCTTTCCTTATCCGTTTTCACATAATGGTTCGTGTGGAGCATGGTACACGTTAACGTCATCCTCCAATGATATATCCCTTCTGAATAGAACATGTTTTCCAGACAAGCGAGGTCTCTCCCATAGAACAGGGTTAGATCTAGAAAATGAAGTTTATAATTTAGGTAATTATTCTTCGAATTTTATGGTCCTGAATGTTCAGTCTGATACTACTCCAGACTTACCTGCTATTTCAGTACTACCAGTCAAAGGCGAATTATGTGTCAGAAATAATGGTTCCGCACATGTAGGACATAGTGATTGTACTACTATTGTCGAGTATAGTGACAGTGGGAAATCTATTTTCAAAACCTCACGTCATTCTTATTTTGTTTGTGGTCAGACCGCATATGTTCGTCTGCCCCTCGATTGGGATGGAACATGTTATATCGCCTTCCTACTGCCACCAGTTTTTCTAGCCCCATCTGATTATCACAGAAACACACATCTAGTACACGTCAGACATAAAAGGGAGATCGAGTCCCCAATTGTCGATCAAACTGAAACTACTCTAGAACAGTATCAAGACTTTAATAAAGGTTTCTTCTTCTTTATAGGCCCTGTCCAGAATAGTAAGTTAATACGTAGGTTAACCAGAACCCTTGAAGCAGTAGTGAATGAGACTACTTCTGCTCTAGGTAACTTAACCGAAGAGCAATCTGCTATGAGATTTGTCGTGCTCCAAAATCGTCTCGTTCTTGACGTCATACTGGCCGATAGAGGAGGAGCATGTAGAGTCATCGGATCTAGTTGCTGCATTTTCATTCCTAATAACGCGCCGTCTGTTTATTCAGCTATAACCAGACTTCATAAAATTGCCCATCAGTTACACCAGAATCCAGGCACCTGGACATGGTCCGGTTGGCTCTGGAGTATTATATCTGCCTGGGGATGGAAAGTATTGTCATTCCTAGGTATTGCAGTAATGATCATATTCAGTTGCTGCCTCTGTATACAATGTGGCCCTGCGATTTGCGGCATTTGTGCTACCTCTTGTATTCCTAGTCCTAAATCCCGTTCCAAGACAATTCGAGACGAGCAAATGATGCTATATGAAATGATAGATGGTATCATGAATATTGATGTTTCCTGATGGAAACGTAGGGCACAAGGAGGGAATGTGGAAAAGTAAATTTTGCCATGTTATATGTGCCTACGTGTTCCCCATCCTATGTTATATGTGCATGATCGATATGCATGTATCCCCTTCTGATCGATTAAAGACGCAATTACAGTTGTGTCCATCTCTAGTATGCCAGTTTTCAGTCCTCGTGAATACAACGAATATTAGGCCTATGTAAAGCTACGTTGCCACGTTTCACAGTGTGCACGTTAATTCATTGAATTGTCCCCGTTTCTAGGCCTCAAAAGGGCCCGGACTTAGATTCAGCTCCTGTCTCCTGAACCCTCTCCGAGGAGCGATACAGCCCCCACCTGCATCCCTGACCCTTAGCTTACTTCTTGCCACGCAGTGCCCGGCTCGGCCTGGCTCTGCCTCCCAGTCTGCCAAGAGTATGTTATGATTCTAGTTATCAGTCCAGCCCTCCTTCTCTGCATTCCTAAGCTACTGAATCGCATCAATAGTTTCCGTCATAGTCTAGCCTTTATGTCTCCATGTAAGAGAAATACTGTATTAATATTCATTTAATATTCCTCACACACGCACTACATATAGAATAATGCATGCACCAGTCTTAGTGTCTGTTAGCCTTTGCCCTGATAACTTTTGGTTTCTATCAACATGTACTCTAAACACCAGATACTAGATATGACTGGGTACATGTCGCTCTGACTCCTCAGACTTTTAGTCTCCTCTTCTAGCGCAGAAGTCATAGCCCCCCAGTTTTCCCTAGTAACACGTCATTGTCAGTTTACGCGCACCACTAGGTTAGAGGTCCCAGCTGCTCAGGTAGCCCCCTCCATGTTTCCGCCCCTTTTATGACATATTCTGTTACGTTTACATCACATGTCTATGTATACGCCCTGTACACGCCTTCTTGTTACATCATGTTGCCCTTATCTTTCGCGACTGCTACAAACCCCGCCTACTGCTACGCCTACTATATTGAATGTAATGTATTCTGTTTAACTATAAATATTGTGCACTGTTATTAAAAGTTAGCCTATTCCTGCCCCCGGCAGCTGCCATCCTATTCCCGTACAGGCTGTCCTGTTCCTGTCCTTTATGCTTGATTAAAGCCTGTCAACTCCAGCTACCTCGAATCTTGACTCTTATTTATTGAGCTACCTGTTTATTGATTATAGTCAAAAATAGATCCGGTAATTAATTATTTATTTACCACAACACGCGAGATTTTTTGCATCATTCTCAGCAGAATGTTATACAACACAGGCATGTTTTAGTGAGAGGGGTTTAGTAATGAGAGGGTGAGGGGTTTGCATTCAGTTAATGTCTTTTAGTTTTTGAGATTAGAGTGGGGGTATCGTGGGTGGTGAGGGAATAGGTATCGGATGTTATAATATTATTTTGTATTTCGTATAATGAAGGTTCTCACAGGAGTAGTCAGCTTAGCTGTTTCTTTTATTTGTTTCAGAGACCCCTGACAAAGAGCCTTAAGGTTCGAAATGCATTGGGTATTTTCTAATGGGCCTATTCCATTGGATGATTGACCTGGATGTGTCAATGTATAAGCCTGGATGGGCATTCAGGAGGCATAAGAGCTAAGTTGAATAAAATGATGGTCAATTACGCTGTCTCCGCAGTGATTAAAAATAGATTAAAATTACAAGGATTAAAAATACAAGGATTAATGGTGAAAAAAGAATCATAAAAAATGTTTTTGGTATACAGTGGTTCAAATGGACAAACTCAGGAAGACATGTTTCATTGAGCAGGAATATTTCCTATTTCGCAGTGTGACAGTTGGGCGCACACGCAAGGTGCCCTTTGGAATCATATTGACTTTAAGAAAGTTGGCATTTTCTAATTTAAATCATTTTGTGTCTTTTGCCTGTCTCTGGAATACACATCTGCGGTGGGTGACAGCCGGCTACCTGCATTACCTCTAGACAACCACATACAAAGGTAGAGTAGGTGTGACTGAGCAGCCATCTGCAGGTTGATGGGTCCTCTTGCCTCAGGATGAGAGGGAGGAGCTGACACTTGCACCTGAATAGGGCTGTGCTTGTTCCCACACAAAGGGTTGCATACCCCCTTGTATTGAGTCTGGGGCCAGACCAGGAAAGGCAGGGCCATTGTGCACTTCAAAGCATCTCTTCGAAGTCTCCTTACTTCAAAGGCTCAAATGAGTATACGTACTGGACCTCTGACACCATGATGTCAGAACACTGCTGGAACTAAGAACATTCTGCCAGGAAGAATAGCTGCTGTGCTACAGGAGGGACTGCCACTTTGCTACCTGTTTACTGTGTTGGCTTGCTGTTTCTTGCCTGGGAGTGAGAAGGACTGGGCCTGCTATCTACATCCTTGAACACAAGTTTCTCAAAAAGCTTGCTGGCTTGCCTCCTGTTTTGAAGCCTAGGGACCATCAAAGACTTCCTTCAACTCTGCTTCAGTTGCTGGATTCTGCCAAGTGGGAGTCCTGGCTTGCTAAGAGGTGCCAATCCAGTCCTGGAACTTGAAACTCGGTTCTGCAGCTGTTTTGCTCCAAAAACTGGTGCAAAACGACTTTACACCGATTAGAGCTAACGCAGTGTTATTCGATGCTGAAGCAGTGCCAATTCGAGGACATCCATACGCAGCTCAGTAATGACTCTGGACCCAACTGCGAGGCTCGCCGATGACGCAGTGCCCTACACAGTAAGCAGTTTGATGCCAATGCGGGACCCAACTGCGAGGCTCAGCACCCACACCTCTACCCGACTGCATGGATCAGAACCAATGCATCGAGTCTTCGCAGACACTTGCTTCATCCAAGGTACTTTTTCAGCAGGCCCTGCATGGATCCTGTAGTCAACCTGCTCTCCATCATAGTCGGCCTGAACTTTGGATTTACCCCAGTCCAGGGCAACCTCAAGTAACCTCTAAGTGCTATTGGCTTTTAAGCACTATATTGCAATATATATTTTCTAAAAATTCATATCTCAAGTTCTACTTATTGAATTTTTGTCATTTTGGTCTTGTTTTCTATATAAATAATCATTATTTTTCTAAATTGATGCTGAGTCTTTTGTGGTGTTCTCAGTGTGTTATTGAAATATAAGTGTTGCACAAATACTTCACACATCGCTTCTTAAGTAAAACCTGACTTCTCTCTGCCAAGCTACTGAGGGGTGTTCATTTAGGTTCATTAGGGTTGTGTAGCTGTCTTACCCTGACTAGGATTGTGATTCTTACTTAGACAGGGTGTAACCCTCTGCCAACGAGAGTCCCAATTTCTAGCATTTGCCATGAATTGTAAGTGCATCCCAGTCCTCTTACCAAAGTATGTTTTCCTAAAATAATTAGTCCTGACACCATTCAAGTCCCAAAGAGAAGTCTCGTACAAGGACAATTGCAATGTTGTAGAAACACCCATGAACAATTATGAAGATATTCAAAATAAACCAGTTCATAATTTGATCTGATTCCAGCTTTAGTTATAATTTGGAGAGGGTTGGTGGGTGTTAAACTTCTAAAAGTGTTAACATGGTGCTAATTTTACCCAAAAGGCAAAGGCATGCTCATCTCGATTTTGAGTCTCATCAGATGTTCAACTCAACAATTTAGCTTGGCATCCTTTCTGCGTTTGACGCTTTGTAAATCAGATACATACCCCTCTTATTTCTTCTACAATTTTGAGTTTTTCTGAGAATTGCATGCTAAATTCGGTTAAGATATCTTTTTATTTCCAAAAAGGATCTCTGCCATTATTCACATAATCCCATAGTTTTGTGTTAACCCCAGGCATGTCCATTCCTTCTTCTTCTTCTTCTTCTTCTTCTTTTTTTCCATAGAGGTCTCATGCAAAAGACTTCTTAAACCAGTGTAGTCCTACATTTCAGAGCCAAAATGAGTAAAATGCAAGTAATTCTCCACTAGTGCTAGTCCATCCTGCTCTTCAGGCGGCTTTGTTGTCATGGGGTGTACTGTGAAACCTTCTCAAACGATGCCCTTGACTCAGGGCGGAAAACTAATCAACGCCTCAGATTATGTTTACACATGTAAGTTTACGAAAGCTGCAAATGTATGCTTCCTAGTGGAATGTGCTCCTCTTTCTGGACCTAAAAACCTTTTTTATTGATATATGATGATGACTCTAAATTAACTAATTACTGTATAACCTTTTATCTGAAAAAACTATATTCTATTGATATGTGCTTGCTTTACCAGGTAGAAGTGGACGTTTTAGAATGAAAAAGGACTAGAAAGTCTCCAGCATGTCACACCAAATTGAATCTATTCAGCTTTAAACATAACGTTGAGTTTGTGCACATTAAAAAAAAAAAAAACTGGCTGAGCCTTCCCACCATGAAAAGTGTTCAAGATACCACTGTAACGGGATGGAATAAATCCTGTTCTGAGAGAGAACAGACCGCCACCAAATTCATGAGGATATCAGAGAAGAGGTTTCTCCAAACTGAAAAATGTTTTCTCCTTCGAGAAAGAAATGTGCAATTACAAGGATACTCTAACTTTCTTCTAGTTATGGAAAAACACAGTGGCGCCTCCTCCACTGGTCGAGGAGCGTCACTCCATTGCTTTTAAGCAGTGCAAGAAGTAGAAACATAAAATGATATCAACTTTCAGTTATTATCATTTTAAGTTTGTGCTGCTTTGCTGGCGGGCAGGCGGGGCTGGGGAGTAGTTTGCCCACTCCTAAATGTGCAATGACTGTTGGTTGGCCCTCTCGGGCCGCTCAAATCAGTCATGTGCACCTTCGCTTTTCTCCATGCTGGCTGCATTACAGCCTGCATGGAGTACACGCCCAGGCCTACATTCTTTGCTTGAGTGACAAACCAGGATGCTCAAAACAAATCACAATGCGGCATTGCAGCGTTGTGATTGGTCAGTGGGGCCTGGCTGTGCTTCCTGGTCCTCAAGGAGAGCAGGAGCAGAGAAACTGGACCTGGTGGCAAGGTAAGTTAATTTATTATTTTTTGTTATTAATATGCGCACCCTACCGCCATTGCGACTCCCCGTGTGACTCACCCGCCACCTGAGAGCCATGCCATCTGCCACTGGACAAGCAATTGAAAATGTCCCATCATTCCCAGTAGTACACCTAGCAAGCTGCAAGTGATGCAGCTTTCCACACATACTACTGTGAAAGTTTGTGAATTACAAAATGTAATGCTGAAGAATTTAGTTTTTAATATTTTAATCTGCCAGACTTGGGCACATTCGAGACTACAGTATACAATGAAATAGCTATGATTTTATTGTTCTTTAGAGAGGAAAAATAATCATATGCTTGTATCATTTGTAACAGTGTTAAACTTGTTAAGTGTCGGATACAAGAATACAGTTCATATAAATTCTATCAGTTCATATGTTTTCCTCCTGACAGAGTATTTAGCAGTTTGTGGATAATGTTCTAACATTCTTGAATAGTATTTAAGCTCTGGGCCTCCTGTGCTCTCAAATACTTTACATGAGAATAGCAAATGAAATCCAATTTAAATCTTTTTCTGTGCCTTATCTTCAGGGATTTTTTTTAAAAACAAACTTTATTGATTTTCCACTAAGCAATCGGCGTGGCTAGCTGTGCAGTAAAAACATAAGGCAGTGATGCATGTCCTAATGTTCAAACTTTGGGATACATTCCACATTCTTTTTAATACCCTTATCACTAATATCTTTGTCATGCATCTGCCGAATCCAATTCTTTTATTAATTAACATTAACATGATAAACATAGCTGTTAACCAACATAACCCACTGCCCCTCCTCTCACTTCCCACTCTTGTTCTGGCATTTTCATTGTTTATGTGTGTATTACTGTGTCCTGCTCTAGCAAGGAGTAATCTATAACTTTAGAGGTTGTAACGATTAACGTGACTTGTCATTTACTGTATATCTTCATGTTACAACTATGCTGTGGGTTGTTGCAAGTATGGGGTGCCAGCTCTGGGTTCTAAGTCCACACCTTTAAGGGCTTCTAGCATGATATTCCATTCCGTGGGTATCTGGTTTTTCCGTAATCCCTTGGTTTCCTCACGCCGTATTGCAGAGCTCTCGGCCACACCCCAGCGGAGCATTTCACTGTGCCAGTTGTGTCCGGTAGGGGGGTTTAGTGAGTTCCATCGCATATTAATGGCCCGTTTGGCTAAGATTAGGGCAAGGTCCATGAATCTCAGTTGTACCTTCTGCTTAGTCGAACGTTTACATAGGCCTAGGAGACACTCCTCTACCATATTTCCCCACATGTATCTGTGTGACTGTCGATATGTGAAACCTGATGGACTCCCAGAAACTTCACAAGCGAGGGCATGGCCTTAGCATGTGGATTGTCAGCCTCGCCCAAATGGCATTGAGGGCAATGATGATGCGCTTGCAGGAACATAGGTTGTAACTGCCGTGGTGTGAGGTAGGCTCTATGGAGTAAAATATTTGTATAAACTTAAACATTGCAATTCTGGTCACTTTTTTGGGGTATTCCAGAATTCCAGCCCATTCCTTGTCTGAGAGCTCCCGTCCAATATCTCCCACCCATGTAGCTCGTAATTCTGTTAGCTCTAATGCGGAGTGCGTCCGTATTCCCACATATAGCCATTTGATAAGGTGTCATCCCTCCCATGTAATATAGGGACTTAACCATTTCGTGGGTTGGGGGGTTCTTGTCTCTGTGGGACCCAGTACTTCCTATCAGATTGCAATAATGTGGCATGTATCAAATACAGATGGTCTGGAACCCCAGTTTCCCGCACAAAGTTCTTGTGATCCATTAAAATTCCATTGTTAAATAAGTCTCCCACTGTGCCAACTCCTTGAACCAACCAGGCTGCTATCCTGCAGTTTGTGAGCCCGCTGCTAGATAGGGGGATTTCCACCAGTGGGATGTTCCCTGCGAAAGGGTGGTAATGGGCCGTGTAGTGTAACACCGCTTTCCAGCACTGAAGTGCCTTACGCAGTAAGGGTGGTAGTTTCGGGGAAATTTTACTTTGTGGTAGTAGTAATGCGTGCAGGGTACCTTGGTCAATATCACGCACCGCGTATCCTATCTCTTGCAGATTGCGACCAGCTGTCCAGAAGGACAGCCATTGCCGTTGACTCGCATAATATGCTCTGAGGTCGGGTACACATAGTCCCCCTTTGTTGATCCCCAGTTGTAGTTTTTTGAGGCTTAGTCTGCGCCTTCCGGCCCCCCATATAAGGTCGGAGAGTGTAGTGTCCCGGGTCTGAAAGTGGCGGAAGGTATTACAATCGGTCAATTGGTGAAATAGTACAAGAGCCGAGGGAGAACCACCATTTTTATAGGGCCGCTCAGCCCATTGCAGAAAGTGGTAACATAGGCCAGAAGGCGACACTCAAGCTAATTGACCTGATCGCCCTGGTAAGGTTACCCTTCAGCATGCCCATCTTCTTCAGGGATATGGTGATTCCTGTTTGTTTCCCAAACAATTAAAGATATGTTTGTCAACCAGGAAATAATCTTTCTAGCTTTTCTTTCATGCCATTATCCAGTTTAGCAAAGAAAAGACTAGCAGTTTCAATTTGCACAAGGATCTCAAGGTTTCTGCATTGACTAACCAGAGGTATGCTGGAAGAGTCCCCATCCCATATGTATAGTCTGTGTGTGATCCAATAGATGCCAGCGTTAAGGCACTTATAATGATGCATTCACTGCAACAAATCCTTCACCCTCCCCAATCTACTTAATAGATTTCTAGTTTATCGATGCCCAGAGTTCCGGAAGGTGCAGCAAGCAATGAGGAATGGGGAGAGGACAGCATGCCGAACATCTGTGACTACTTTTGGCACAGTCTGTGGATCACATTACCTTTATTGGTCTTCATCCCATCTGAAGTGAGAAGTCATTGTCAATATCACTGTTATTTCTCAATCTTCCTCTTTTTAGGTCTCACTAAAGAGAGCTGTAGATGCTTTGATGTCTAGAAGACTTCATGTTACCAACACTTTAAGAAAGTAAACATAGTACAGAGAGAGTCGACATTGGGTCAACCTACGGTAGCCACAGGCGTTCATTTCTTTTTATTGTTTCTGTTGGAAAATGGGGTTCTGGTTGGCAGAGTCATGCATCCTGTCCAAGAAGGAACCACTATCAGGTGCGGTGCATCCATTGGGGCGTGGGGGCGTAGACCCCCCACCCGCAGCCGCCCGCAGCTCCCTCGGCATCTTTGAACTTAAGTAAACTCTCAGTTTACTGGAGTTCAAAGACGCAGAGGGAGAACTGACAATGCATGTCAGTCAGCATGACGTCAGGCCGCCCGCCCCTTTCAGAGAGTGAAGGGGGTGGGCGGTCTGGCATCATGTTGACTGACATGCATTGTCAGACGTGGGGCAGCAGGCAGCAGCACAACACAAGTGCGCATGAGTGGGGACGGAGGGCGATTTTTCGCACCTTGCCCACTCATGCGCACTTGACCTCCTAATGGGCGTGCTGCGGGCGAGGAGTAACCGTGCCACTCAGCGCCAGGATTGGCTTAGGGGTTGCCACTCCAACGCTGCTGTTCCTGTTCCTGTTTGAAGATGCAAAAACAACAGTTGGTGGACAGAAAGCAGAACAATGTCATACATTCACCCCAGTACAGAGATCCGGGCCTAAATCCATCGTTTTTTTGCACTCCACACCACCCTAGTTCAGACATGGCCATATGCAAATCAGCCTTGACCCTGTGCCTCATGGGAACAGTCCAGCCCGAACTGCCAAGACATGTCTTTCCTGGATCAGAATCAAGCATCCTAGGACCTGTCAGCCGTCTTCAGCCAGGATAGCTTGACTCCAGTGGTGTGGAGAGCATGGAACTCACGTCTGAGCATACCCATCCCACTCGGGGTGACAAATGCATAAACAACAATTGACGGACAGAATGCAGAACAATGTCTTACATTCACCCCAGTACAGAGATCTGGGCCTAAATCTATCGCTTTTTTGCACTACACACCACCCCAGTTCAGACATGGCCATATGCAAATCAGCCTTGACCCTGTGCCTCATGGGAACAGTCCAGCCCGAACTGCCCAGCCATGTCTTTCCTGGATCGGAATCAAGCATCCTAGGACCGGTTTCTGGCTATCAGCTGTCTTCAGCCAGGATAGCTTGGCTCCAGTGGTGTGGAGAGCATGGGACTCACGTCTGAGCATACCCATCCCACTCGGGGTGACAAATGCAAAAACAACAGTTGATGGACAGAATGCAGAACAATGTCATGCATTCACCCCAGTACAGAGATCTGGGCCTAAATCCATCGTTTTTTTGCACTCCACACCAACCCATTTCAGACATGGCCATATGCAAATCAGCCTTGACCCTGTGCCTCATGGGAACAGTCCAGCCAGAACTGCCAAGCCATGTCTTTCCTGGATCGGAATCAAGCATCCTAGGACAGGTTTCTGGCTATCAGCCGTCTTCAGCCAGGATAGCTTGACCAGTGGTGTGGAGAGCATGGGACTCACGTCTGAGCATACCCATCCCACTCGGGGTGACAAATGCAAAAACAACAGTTGATGGACAGAATGCAGAACAATGTCATATATTCACCCCAGTACAGAGATCTGGGCCTAAATCCATCGTTTTTTGCACTCCACACCACCCCAGTTCAGACATGGCCATATGCAAATCAGCCTTGACCCTGTGCCTCATGGGAACAGTCCAGCCCGAACTGCCAAGCCATGTCTTTCCTGGATCGTAATAAAGCATCCTAGGACCGGTTTCTGGCTATCAGCCGTCTTCAGCCAGGATAGCTTGACTCCAGTGATGTGGAGAGCATGGGACTCACGTCTGAGCATACCCATCCCACTCGGGGTGACAAATGCAAAAACAACAGTTGATTGACAGAATGCAGAACAATGTCATACATTCACCCCAGTGCAGAGATCTGGGCCTAAATCCATCGTTTTTTTGCACTCCACACCACCCCAGTTCAAACATGGCCATATGCAAATCAGCCCAGAAACCAGTCCTAGGATGCTTGTTTCCGGTCCAGGGAAGACATGGCTTGGCAGTTCAGGCTGGACTGTTCCCATGAGGCACAGTGTCAAGACTGATTTGCATATGGCCATGTCTGAACTGGGGTGGCTTGGTGAGCAAAATAACGATGGATTAAACCCAGATCTGTGACTGGGGGTGAATGTTTTGCCATTGTGCACAATTCCGTCCATCATCTTGTTTGTATTGCTGTTCACCCTATGTGGGAAGGGTATGCCCAGACGTGGGTCCCTTGCTCACTACGCCACTGGAGTCAAGCTATCCTGGCTGAAGACGGCTGATAGGCAGAAACCGGTCCTAGGATGCTTGATTCCGGTCCAGGGAAGACATGGCTTGGCAGTTCGAACTGAACTGTTCCTATGAGGCACAGGGTCAAGACTGATTTGCATATGGCCATGTCTGAATTGGGGTGGCTTGGTGAGCAAAATAACAATGGATTAAACCCAGATCTGTGACTGGGGGTGACTTTGCCATTTTGCAACATTCCGTCAATCATCTTTTTTGTTTTCCTGTTTGAAGAGGCGTCAAAGCGGACCAGGAGCAGAGGCGGTCAGGTAAGTTTTCAAAATTGTATTCTCCCTCAGACCCCTCGCACCACGACCGACTCCCCCCCGGAACTCCCCCCGTGAGTACTCCCAAACACAATTGATGAAATCCTGCTCCAAATTACATATTGCGCTTATGAAGAAAAGCACTACATTTAGGTAGATGTAAGACTCCAGACTCCAGTGAGTGACATGCAACATAGGACAATGGCGTACGCTGGAGATTTCTCACTTAAAATAAGACATGTTGTAGTAACGCTCGTGCAACAAACTCCAAAAAGATGAATATATCCGCCTCATAACTCATTTATTCCGATACATTTTACTTTCACAGGAACCCACTCGGCATGCTGATGTCTGTGTGCTGCTGTAGATTTAGAGGGGCATGTAGAAATCCCTAGTGAGTTGAGGTCGCGATAAAGGAGTACAGTAAATCCTGGGATGAAGCAGGCTGCAAACACTCACACTAATCAGCATGTGCCCGCTCGTGCACATGCCGAGAGATTTATTCACGCCTTTTACACACAAGCACACGTCTATGCACTTCATGTGACTGACATCAACATATATTATTTTTAATTGGAAAAAAGCGATGCGTATCTAACTAAGTCGTGTGGTATACAGATGTTGCAGGATTATTTTAGTTTCCTTCTCTTTAGTTCGATATAGATTACTCCAATTAGGTAATTCAGAATTAGTTAGGTACTGTACATCATAAAACATTGGTGTAAGGACGGAGTGAACAAATTCGTGATTGTTATTTTGATGAGAAAAATAACCCACTTGTTTCTTGTTTCCCGGTTATTTTTGTGGTATGGCAACGGACAGCGTCAGGTGCCTCTCACAGTCTGTGGTGTGGTAAGGAGATGTCAGGCAGTTGGATGGGAGTTATTTAGTAGCTCGCCACGGTGCACTCTGACGGAAAGTTTACGCCTCACCACTTTCAAATCTCACCAGCCATCACTGACCACTATCCTTGTCAGGGTAAGTCAGATAGACAGCCTAAATTAACCTGTGCTCACCCTCTGGTAGCTTGGCATAGATCAGTCAGGCTTAACTTAAGAGGCAACGTGTAAAGTATGTGTGCAACGCTTCAAACAGTAAAACAGCACAGCAGGAGTCTAGCAGAGTAGCAGTCCAGTAGAGGCAGTCTTTTCAGCAGCAAAGCAGCCCTTCTTTCTGGCAGATTATCTATCCACAGGGCCAGAAGAGTACTACGTTGGTGGTGTGAGAGGTCAAGTACTTATACCATGTTGTGCCTATGAAGTGGGAGAGACATCAAAGAGATGCCTTTGAAGGGCACAAAGTTCCCTGCTCTTTCTCTTCCTCATCCTGCCCTGACTCCAGACTCACTACAGGGGGTATGCAGCACTTTGTGTGGGGACAGGACACAGCCTATTCAGGTGTGTCAGCTCACGCCTCCCATCCTGCTCAAACTGGCCCCTCAAGTTGTGGATGGCCCATCAAGTTACACCTAAGTTCCCTTTGTGTGTGTCTGTCTAGAGAGAACGCACAAAGCCCAGCTGTCACCCACATAAGATGAGTATTCAGAAACGGGCAGAAGGCACCAAATGCCTAAAGTAACAAAATGCCCATGTCTGAACTGGGGTGGCAGAGTGGGCTAAAGAACGGTGATGGATCAAACCCAAATCTTTTGACTGGGTGTGAGAGTTTGATTGGTTCTGATGCTCCGTCCATCACCACCCCCTTTTGTACCGCTTTTGGCCGCCATAAGTGTGGCAGGGTATGCTCAGACGTGAGTCCCTTGCTCACTTTGCCACTTGATTCAAGCAAGCCGGGCTGAAGACGGCTGGAATGCCAGAAACCGGTCCTCGGAAGCTTGTTTCCGGTCCTGGGAAGGCATGCTTGGCAGTTCGAGCTGGACTGTTCCCATGAGGCACAGGGTCAGACTGATTTGCATATGGCCATGTCTGAACTGGGGTGACAGAGTGTGCTAAAGAACGTGATGGATCAAACCCAGATCTTTTGACTGGGTGTGAGTGTTTGATTGGTTCTGATGCTCCGTCCATCACCACCCCCTTTTGTACAACTTTCTAAAAGTGGCATTTTTAGAATTGCAATTTAAAAACCAACTTCACCATAAGTTGTGATTTTAAATTGTGATTTTAAATTGTGATACCAGAGACACCAAACTTGGGGTCCCCAGCTCTTCTCAAGTGGAAATTACACTTATAAAATCCTTCAAGGTAATCCCAGTGTTACCCTTTGGGAGAGATAGGCCTTGCAGTAGTGAAAAATGAATTTACGAGTTTTTCACTAGTAGTATATGTAAAACTTAAAAGTACACATCCTACTTTTTAAATTCACTGCACCCTGCCCATGGGCTGTCCAGGGCCTACCTGAGGGGTGACTTCTATATAATAATATGGAAAATTTGAGCCTGGCAAGAGGCTTAAAATTGTAGTTTAATTTCAAATTTGTTTTTATTGGAGTTAAGGGCAAAAATGATAGGCAAAGCAAAACCGTAGGCATGCAGCAGGCATATATAGCGAGCGAGACAGACAGGCACGTCTTCTCTAAGAGTCATCAAGGAAGCAAGTAGAACATGCCGACACAGAGATGCACTGCCGATATTATGGGCCAAGGCGGGAGAAATTAAAATTGTAGTTTAAAGCTGAGCATACAGGCTCCACAATGGCAGGCCTGAGACATGTTTAAAGGACTACTACTTAAGTGGGTGGCAAAACTGGTGCTGCAGACCCACTCATAACATTAATTTACAGGCCCTGGACACATGTGGTGCACATTACTGGGGACTTATAAGTAAATTAAATATGCCATTGTTGCTAAGCCAATGTTACCATGTTTTAGGGAGACAGTGAATGCACTTCAGCACTGGTTAACAGTGATAAAGTGCCCAGAGTCCTAAAGCCAACAGGAAGGAATTCGGCAAAACGGGGAGGAGGATAGCAAATAGTTTGGGGGTGACCCTGCAGAAAGTGCCATTTCCAACGGTTTACCATTGTTTAAATGGGAAGACCATCTGGGCTTTGACCTTTTGTGCATGGTTATATTCTACCATTTGTGTTCCCACTATGTTTTGTTGATATGGCTCATGTAGTGTTTTGCTAGACTGCAGAAGTAATATACCATGTTGCTTCTAATTCTGAGACTGTGTGTGTGTTTTTTGATGTATCTCTTTTCTGGCCAGTTGACATTTTAATTGCTGATTTTAGGCTTGTTTGTTTAGGAAATGCATCCTATTTCTCCGTTTGACAGACTGCACTCATTCACTATTCACCCTTGCATATTCATGTATATTATTTACTGTCACAACCTATTAGTAGATTTGCGGCTTTTTTGTTAACAAAGAAAAGATGCAGTCTTCCTTACAGGTACACCAAAATACTGTAACATTGTCAGAAATAACAACTATGCATTATTTTGCTGTTTGTCTTGAAGTTTACCAGTTACAAACTCATCCAAGTTCAGTTCCTTTTATAACTCTTTTCTTTAAGGTGCAGTTTTAGTCTAATGCAGTCTTTTTAACATGGAAGTCCTAATCCCAAGTTTTATACTGTTGTAGCCCAAGAGGTTGTTTCATCATGGTTTTTTGTTAGTAGGACAGCTTAGAGAAAAACACACAAAGTTGCCTATTGTAGAAGCTGGCTCTGCATACACTGTTATAAAGTAAGGTATAGTGTGCACAGAGTCCAGTGGAACCCAGAGGCATAGCAGAGGCTAGATTAAATAATCACTAACAGCTCTATTTGTGGTACTGTGGCTGAGCAGTTAGGCTTATCAGGAGGGTGTGTTAAGCATTTATTGTAGTCACTCAATAAAGGCTGATGTCACACGCTTAGAGACAGAATCCAGACCAATTAGGGAAGTAAAAAAAAGGTATACTTATGGTTTATTTATAGAACCAGCAGGACTTGGTACAGGTAGGTAATAGGTACTTTCAAATGCATGACAGATCAAGGAAATGCAGTTGTTCTTGTACTTATAACAGTTACAGGTTGATATAACTTTTTATAATACTTGGCATTACACAGTAAATACTCTCCATTTACTTTCAGTTTACGTTACGATAGTGCTCACTTTTCCCCATACATTAGCACTTCTACATAGAACACTTTCTAGACCCAAAATCTCGTAGTATGAGTACCTGTGGGAGGAAAAATGGTTTTCGAGCTCAGAGGTAAGTATTGGACGTACGAGATTGAGGCTTTGGGGTTAGGAGCATGGTTCCCCAAAATCCAAGTGGACACTCCAGTTACACCACCAGCTGCACTGGGGTGGCTGGGTGTGGAGTCCAAGGGCCCAACGTTAGCCAACGGGCTAAGGGGGCGTGTGGGTGGGGTCTGCCGACAAGCAGGCCACTTGAATATAGGAGCAAATCTCCTAAAGTTGCGGTCAGCAGTGCAGGGGCCAATGACCAACATAAGATCTGCACTGCTAGCGGCTCCAAGGCGGCCCTGTGCAGGAGGTAAACCGGATGTCATGGTCCCTGGGCTTCTCAGGGGAGACTGTCGGTTTCTGTAAGCTGAAGGCTTGGTTGGGAGGACTTCTTGGAGGCGACCAATAACTGGGAACGCTAACTGGGGATCTGGGAGGATGCTTTGACACACTCAGTTGGGACACCCAAGGCCGGGAAGGGGTCGAGGGCCGAGGTGTCTTGGGCGTCATTTTCCATAGGCTGCGATCGGTCTCGGTCAGCATCAGTTGAATAGATGCAGTCGAACTTCCTGGACCGCTTTGGTCACGAGAGCAGTTGTCTTACCTCCTTTGGTCGCGGTCGGGGGGACCCTTCAAGTAAAGGCTGCAGGTTTTAGTTTCAAAGCTTGTGGGAGGTCAGGGGTCACTGGATCCCAACCAAGGAGTGCCCGGGGGGGCCTCTTTGGAGTATGGGACCGAGGCGGTCGGGTGCAGAGTGGTGCAGAATTGCGGAGTGCAGACTCTGACAGTTTAGTCTTTAGTTTGAGCAAATCCGGCGCTCACAGGAGACAGAGTTTGTCAGTTGAGTGCAGGGCAAGTCCTCTGGACTCTGGGGGTCTGCGGGACATGGCTGTTTCTTCACTGTATGCAATCTTGCTTGGGACAAACTGGTAGGGCTGGGACCAGGTCAGTTGGTGTCCCAGGTTTTTTACTGGGTCAGCATGGCTCTTTGGTCTTTCTTCTTTCTTCCTCGAATTTGAGGAGGCAAGGTTTGGTGTCACCCGTAAATACTAAATTTAGGGGTGTTAAAGGTGTGTGTGGGTTGGGACCAATGGGTCCCTTCTTTGGGGTGGGTGAACCCCCTATTATGCCATCCTCCAGTGGGAAGGGACAGGAGCCTGCAGCTTAATTGGTTGAGTTCCCTCCTCTTCAAGATGTAGGGGAATGAGGTGTGCTTCACCTCGCATCCCTCACCTGAGGGGTGCGGTTGGCAATGGTGGGCAAACCTCTCCTGCTAACTTGGATTTCCCGCCGATTCTCCCACCCAATTAAACAACAAGTAGTTCTGTCAGGTAGAAAGTACGTTAGTTAAAGTTGCTCATAGTGCATTTGTAATACTTGGCGCAACCTCTACAAAACGCTTCTGGGATACAGTACTTATCACTTTCTAAAAGAATGACACAAATAAAAAGCTTGGTACTGTTATTTTTATCAGAATTGATTCATTCGTAGATAATCGCAGTAAACAAAAAACTGTCAACGTAAGATATTTACATGGATGCCAGGTGATTTGAGTGACAATAGTGCTCAGTGCTCAAAAGGTGTACAGTATATACAGTGTGGGTATTGTTTCTATGTACAGGTGAGTGGTAGGCCGGATAATGCTTTTGCTCCAGAGACTCCTATCTTTCGTTGTGTGGAATCCTGGTAGTTCTGGACCTAAAGTATGCGTCGATGTTTCAACCCTAGTGGTGCCCCAGTTGGTGGTCACAGCAGGTCTTCATCAGGACAGAGGTAATTTGTTGACAGCCTAAAAATGTAAGCGGAGGCGAGTGTGAGAGGAGAGGGTGCTAATGTGCTCATGATGATGCATTGTCTGTTAAGGGCGTCACTACTCACCCTTGGGAGGCCGGAGGATTCTCAGCCACGGGCAGGGGGGGCTCGAGGAATGTTCAGGTCCGGTCCAAACAGGTATTGTTCTGGAAGAGGGGAATAGAAACCAGTGTTTGCAGGATTCAAGTGCTGGCAGAGTCACAGTGTGAGTGATCATGCAAAAGACACCATACGCATATATGGGAGCAAGGAAGCAAGTGCTTTTCCTCTGACGTGGGGAGTGGGAGGGATAAAACAGAGCCAAGTGGTCAAGTGATAGGTTGATAAAAACGGAATCGCCGTGTGGCCGCAGTGGAAGGTAACCAATAAGATAGAGCTATTCGGTGTTGGTTAAAGGGTTCTGAATGTATGACTAACAATGCCCATGAGATATTGCCGGTTTGAACGTTCTCAGTGCATATTATTCCGCGTCAGTAAGCCAGTGCAGTCTATAAAGGAATTGTGTGAAGTGTTTGCCGTTAGTCCAAAAGCGGGTGTTCCGCAGTCGCGATTTCGGGTTAAAATGTATCATTCGCTAATGCTAGCCAGTAATATCTGCTGTGGTGATGATAAAAAATTTAAAAAAATTATTAAGGCGCGTGAGACCGGACTAGTTAGATTTCCGATGTGTTACGGAAAATGTGATGTGCACAGTGAAGCTGGGGGTAAAAGAATAGATTGCCATATGTGACGGGCAGCCGAATGCAGGAATCGTCGTGAAAATGATACTAAAAGGGCGCCAAGTGTAGATTAGGTCAAGACGACTGTATACGGTGGTGTGTATTGAAGCAGAAAGTGGTATGCGTGCAATTACTTGGTGGTGGCGCCTTCTGAGAATAGAACCGGCAGCTCTAACAGTGGAGCTGTCGAGGGTAGTCTGTGTGCTCACCTGAGATTCAGAAATTTCATCAGGAAGTGGAACGGACGGGCCGTAGTACCGTCTGTCTTCTGCGTAGAGTCAGTTTAAGTGCGGCGGTGTGAACGTCGAAAAATACATTAGTGCTTACGTATCATCATGTCTGCTTGCACGTTGCTGCAGAGCACTGGGTTGCTATGTAACGGCGTTCGTGCAGATGACATCATGTATTACGCTATGAGCGTGAGTTGATTTGGGCAAGGCGAGTGCTAATGAAACTGTACAGAGTGTGCAAGGCATTTCATGTCAAAGGCTTCTGTCAGACTTATTGTGGACAATGCGTAGTGTGCACAGTATATTTACAGTGTGTTGGGTATAATCAATAAGGTTTGTACAAAACATTTATATTTAGCATATTCGTATAAGAATACAGTTCACTAAAAACGGGCCTCTTATAGACATAATGTGACCCTTTAGTGAAGTGCATATTCTACACAGTCAATAACGCTTACATAGAGCAATAATATTCCAGTTGAGCGGAGGGTCGGAGCTGGCATGTTTAAGTTGGTCAATTAATACACTTGTAAAACACAATTGAGTAGCCCATGCGATTGAATCATATACCACACAGTGGCGGGCTTGGATATAAATACAGTTGTATAATACATCAAACAGAAACATGCTTTACTCTGAAAAAATCAACAAGGGGTGAACAATGCCAACTAATTCCTTGCGATAGGCCTACGGCCAATTTGTAAGGTAGCGCCCGGATAGTGTCAGTCCATATCTGGGTGGGATGCCAGACCGTACTGAATCTGTGTTGCCTCACTAGCTGCAGATTGCTTGTGGTGTGGTGCAAAATGGCTCCAGAGCAGGCCCATCTGTTTAGCTCTCTCCTCCTGCTCATTTAGTCCATTAGTCACTGCATTCAATATATGTATCCATTTGCATACCTTTAGGTTTATGGATGTGGAAATGGACCCACCCCTGGGGTTGGGGGTGATCTTTTCCACCACCCTCCATCTAATGCTTTCAGGTGGATGGTTCAGGGTAAGGAAATGCTCTACTAGGGGAGCACCCTGCACTTTGCATCTAATTCTACTCATGTGCTGCATGATTCTAGACTTCACTTTCTGAGTCGCCTGGCCGATGTACGGTGTATCGCAAGGGCAGAAGATGATGTAGATGACGTTGGTGCTGTTGCAGTTTGTGAAGGTATGTAGTTTGTAAGTTATATTGTTGTGCAATAGTGTGGAGCCTTCCATGCATGAAGAGCAAGCTTTGCATGCGCCGTATTTGAAATGTCCCCATATGGGTGAGAGTCCCAATTGTCTCCGCAGATCCGGTGGTTAAGGGGGTTCCATGTAAGCCTTCACTACGCTTCCTTTGATTTTGGAATAAAAAGTAGTCACACACACGATGTTATCAGCACCAGTTGGGTTCAAGTAATTGGTCTCTCGGGCAGTACCAGGCACTTTTTCTGGCGCATTTCAGTAGTCCTACAGGGTAGCCACGTTTCCGCAGTAGCTTCGTCAAGACATCCATCTCTCTGAAGAAGTATTCTCTCCTTGTGCAGTTTCTCCTAAGTCTTAGATATTGCCCGTAGGACCGGTTGTCTCGTAGGTTGCGAGGATGGTGTGACTCATATTTCAGCAGAGTGTTTCTCTCAGTCGGTTTTTCTGTGTAAGTCACAGTATAGGAGGCCATCATCCACTTTAAAAGTGATGTCAAGGAAGTCGATGGTCTTCCTGTTATAGTTCATGGTAAAGTGGATATCGTTATTTCTTTGGTTCAGCCATAGGCCAAACTCTTTCAGGTGATCCTCTGTGCTTCACCAGATCATGACTACGTCGTCTATATATCTCTCCCGTACTGCTATGGAGTCAATGAATGGGTTGTTATGGGAGTATAAGTGTTTCTCTTCGTAATCATCCATGTAGATGTTTGCGAGGCTTGAAGCGTATGTTGCACCCATGGCTACTCCCTTGCATTGGAAGTAGAACTGTTTTCGGAACACAAAGTGATTCTTCTTCATGGCGATTTCCAACAGGCCAATTAGAAAGTCTGTGGGTCCAGTGCGGTGCTGGTCGTTTGTCCAGTTTACACCGAACTACATCTACCACCTTGCTTTGGGGTATGGATGTGTAGAGCGATATGACATCCATTGTCACCAGGAATTGTGAGCTGATGTCAAAGGCTGGCCTTCAAACAGTTGGATGATGTGCATGGAGTCACGGACAAATGACTTGGTTTTAGCGACCCAAGGTTGTAGGAAGTAGTCAATGAATCGATTGATTGGTTCCAATATTGACCCACACCCCGAAACAATGGGTCTGCCGGGTGGTTTCTCCAAGCGTTTGTGTACATTTGGCAAAGTTTATATTGTAGGTATTCTTGGTTCCTTCTTGTTCAGGAATTCCTTTTCTGGTGCACTAAGGAAGCCTTTGCGCAGTCCCTCTACTGTCAGTGCTTCAATGAGAGACTTGATCTCCATTGTAGGATCTCTTGATGTAGGTAGGTAACTTTCCCGTACATCCAATTGTTGTTCAATTTCTTCTATGTAATCAGCAGTGTTCTGTACCACCACCGCTCTACCCTTGTCTGCCGCCTTAATGACAATGGAGCTGTTTCTGCGCAGACTATTGAGTGCTATTTTTTCCTTAAGCTGATGTTATGTTTGAAATACTGTCTTTCTTCAAGCGAACCTAGCACCTCTTGCATGATAATTTGTTCGAAGGCCAGTATGCGTTGGCTCATCAGGTATGCTCCTGGTGTGAAGGTGGATGGTGGCTTAACGTTGATTATGGTTCATAGGTATTCTTGCCAAAAGAGTACTTCAATCTTACTTTGCTAAAGAATTTCTGCAATTCAAGTTTAGTGGTGAAGGAATCAGGTCTACTCGTAGGGACGAAGGAGGGACCCTTACTGAGTACCTCGCTTTCTGCCAAGGTCATCATGTGATCCGAGAGGTTGATGATTGGATCCATGGTCTTGTTTTGGCGTTACCACACGTCCGGTGCTCTCTCTGAAGTGGCACCTGTGTTTGTAGAGATGGTTTCTGGCATAGTGACTAAGCTGGGTATGCTCAGTGTTAGATTCACATTGGCTGGAGGGTCAATTGAAAGCAGGTCAATTTCCCGGGAGCTCAGTGGAATAGCTTCTACCACCTGTAGGTCTGTCTTCGTGTTGAAATCTCCCCATGTGCTTCTGCTGGGAAGAACCTCACTCGTGGGGTGCCTCTCCGTTAGCCTCTCCCTCCGTTCCACCCTCTCGGGCGGTCCCAGCCTTGTTCCGTACCACCCCCCCCGGTTGGGTGGGCGGTAGCCTTGTTCTAAAAAATGCTGTTGAATCTGGTTACCCTGCCTGCTCGTTGAGGGCCTGTCAGAATCCGAGTCGGACCGACTGCCAAAGGAGGAATCTGAAAAGGTGTTGAACCGCCTGGGTCCTTGCCTGCTTCTGTTGGTGAAGAATCCTTGGTTATCCTGCTGGTAATATTCGTCATCCAAGTAAGGATATGTGTATTTCTTGTTATAGTTTCTAATGTCTTTTGCAAGTTTGTCAAGTTTCCTATCTAGGGTTATGGTGTTGAATTCAGTGAGTGCCTTTTCTGCCCGCTCAAGGGCCTCCTTTGCGTTGGATAAAGCACTGTCCTCCTGTTAGATCTGGGGGTCTCTAGTTGGCAGAGGTAGGTACCACTGTCCAAATAGGGACCCTTGCTTCTTGTCAGGGCAAGGAGATAACCCTCTGAGATAATCCCTGCTCACCCTCTAGGTAGCTTGGCACGAGCAGTCTAGGCTAACCAGAGGCAATGCTTAAAGTATTTGTACCAACACAGTAACCCAGTGAAAACACCACAAACTGACTCCACAACAGTTTAGAAAAATAAAGGTATTTTTAATCTAAACTACACAAGACCAAAACGACAAAAATCCAACATACACAGTTCAAGAATATGGTTTCAAAAAGAGTTCTTAAGGTTGCGTTAGAATTCTCTACGTTGCGATAGAATTCTCTGCTGATGCGTGAAAAGTTCACAGTTGCGTCACGTTTACTCACAGTACCTTTTAGTTGCAACAAAGTTCCAAAAGCAGAAGCTGGTGCGGTGGAAAACAAGCAATGCGTTGCTCCTGAGACCCTGGGGAGGCGATGCGACAGCCCCGCTGCAGCAGCGGGTGTGTTGCGACGAATCCGGTCTGTATGTGGAGGAAGGCCACTTGTATGGATTCCGATGCGTAGGTTCCGTAGGAAGTCTGTTCTCGCAAAGGCACGATGCGACGATCTCGTAGGGGCTGTGACGATCTCCGGGGCGATGATGCACGGTCCAGCGGGGATCCTCTCTCTCGCAGCTCCTCGATGCGTTGATTCTGCGACGATGCTCCCAGCGACGTGATGCGGTCCGCAAGCAAGCGGTGCGGCGTTCTCACCCAGCAACGACAGGCTCTGCGACGATACTCGCAGCGATGTTAGATTCTCCCGCACCGGTCTGGTGCGTCCCGCAAACTAAGGATGCGACGTCTCTGGCAGCGGCGTCAGGCGCTGCGACGATCTCGACCTCCGTAGCGGCGGGAAATTTCTCGCACTGTCGGGGATGCGCTCCGCAAGCGAGCGATGCGACACTTTTCAAGTTCAAAAGTCACTCAAGCTTAGTTTCAAGCTTCCCAGCTCAGGTACAACTTCCAGAGGCCCCAAAACTGGATCAAGCACTCTAGGAAGGACAGAACTCTCTCAGCAGAGTTCAGGGAAGCTGGGGGTGAAGTCCTTTTGTTCCTGGGACTTCAAAACAGGGAGCCAGCTCTTCTCAGGCCCTTGGAGATTCCTTCAAGACAGGGGACACAGCACACAGCAAAGTCCTTCCCCTCTCCTTGGCAGCAAAGCAACAGGTCAGTCCAGCAGAGCAATAGCAGGACAATCTTCCTTCTTCAGTTTCAGCTTTCTCCTTGGCAGAGGTTCCTTCTAGATTCCAGGATGATCTAATTTTCTGTTGTCAGGGGTCCTGTACTTATACCCCTAAAGTCTTTGTTCTCTGGGTGCATGTGGGCCCTGAGCCCGGTCTGAACCAGTTCTGGGTGGTTCCTGAGTACTTTGTTTTGCTGGCTGCATCTTTCCTTTCAGAGTGAGGGGCTGGGTCCTCAGCCACCCAGCAGGGGGGTGGAGCCAGCATTGTGGAAGGCAGGCACAGCCCTATTCAGCCCAGGTGCTAACTCCTCCCACCCCTCCAGTTGCAATTGCAGTCATTCAGCCTAGTGCTGACTCATCCAGCCTCCTGGGGAATTCCCCAGCCCCTGTCACTCTCAAACCAGACAGTCAATACACAAACAGACCCAGGCACACAGAAGGGTCAGACAAGAGAACAGCAACTTTCTAAAAGTGCTGTTCTCAAACACAGGATTTAAAAACAACCTTTCCTAAAAGATGTGTTATTAAATTCTGAGTTCAGGGATACTAGATACTTATGTCCTATCTTGTTCCTATGGGAAGAAATGCTGTTAACCACTGTAGCCAGGATCCCCCATGTTAACCTATGGAGCAAGATAGCCTTACAGTAGTGAAAAACGAAAATTGCTGGCATTCACTAACAGAGCATGTCACCTGCACTAGTACATGCTCTACTTTTTACATACACTGCACCCTGCCCAGGGGGGTACCTTGGGCCTTCCATAGGGGTGACTGATGTGCACAAAAAGGGAAGGGTTAGGCCTGGTCAGTGGGGACCCTGACCAGGAAGACATGGCAGTTCTAAACTGCACACAGGCACTGCAATGTCAGGCCTGAGACATCATTTGAGGCTACTCCTGTGGGTGGCACAATCAGGGCTGCTGGCCCACTAGTAGCATTTGTCATCACCAGCCCTGGCACACCCAGTGCACTTTACTAGGGACTTCATGGTGATACAAATATGCCAAACATGTATATTCAATCAGAATAACAATTTACACAGAGAGCATATGCACTTTAGCACTGATCAGCAGTGGTAAAGTGCGCAGAGTCCTATTGCCAACAGCCACGGGTCAGGAAAAATAAGGGAGGAAGAAGCAAAAAGTTTGAGGATGACCCTGCAAGAAGGGCCAGTTCCAACACCTCCAATATCTCCCTATTTAAGTCTGCAATTTCCTGTGTGAGCTTCTTAACATATTCGATAGCTGTTTCAACCCCTAGCATTATCCAGTGCCTGGAGCAATTGTTGGCCACAAAACTAAAGCCCCCCCTGAATTTTGGGACGTCAATAAAAATGGCAGCCTCGTTCTTGACCTGCAGGCCCTTAGGGATGATGTTGGCTGTGAGATATTTGGTCAACACATGACCATGAAGGCGTGACCTGATAAGCTTTTTTTTAGTAGCTCAATTTTCAAACGTTTTTCATTTAGTGAGGCATCAACCAAGATTCGGTCAGGGCCAAGTAGGAAGTTAGAAGCGCCTTGCTCTTGTAGTAATTTGGCTATATAGTCCTCACTATATGAAAGAGTTTCTTTGTTTGACATGTTAGACAATATTTAGTATAACTAGAACCTTTTCCAAACAGCAATAGAGATACAGTTGGAGACAAAAACATACATGTATATTGCTTTAAAACATTCAAATACAACAGGACAAACAAATTAGAGTAAAAAGTGGCATCAGAACCGGTGGGAGTCAGTTGCTGGGGCTGCAAAAGGTCACAACAGCATCTAAAGGTGGCAGGCCTTTGAAGCTTCTCCTTTCGTGGGTGCAGCCCATCCTGGGGGAGGAGGCATGACACCTCTACCCAGGATGGTCTTTGTTTCTCGACCAAGCGAGCAGAGGCCTTCTACCAGGGGTCTAGAAACCTGTCTGGTGGTGTAAATGGTGGGAATATAAGGCGAGAGGAGCACTCGTGAATTTCAACTATGAGACCAGAATTTACTTTTACATTTTTTCAATATTTTACAAAGCGTGCTGCGGAGGTGGCACGTTTGTCCTAACCGTGCCTGAACTACAGACCTTATCTTAAGTGTGAGGAACACTTAACCTCTGCGCACTGTTGCTGCTGCGGTTCGAAATTAAGAACACCGCTGTCAATTTAACACAATTTATAAACAATTTCACACAAAATCATTTGTTTTTGCTCAGCGAGCTTCATAAACCATTTCATAGGTGTACCTTTCAACTGAAAATCATTCCTAACATTGTTCAAAACTAATTGCAACGCATTATTACATTCAATACATTCATAAGCATAATAAACATAATCCACAGTAGAATTCAAAACTGTAGCATAGACGACTTGTCTTTTGTGCCCAATGCATTTCAAGCTCTATGAGCTCCTTATCAGGGGCCTGTGGATTAAATATGATGATCAAGTATTAAACTTCTTGTTCTATAAGACATCAAACATTCACAATATACAAGGCTTCAGCGTTTTTTTATACAAAATGTAAGCAACAGACACCATTAGCACTGATAGAACCCAAGGCCCTCACCACTTTGTGATCGATAATAAAAAATAGGAAGCGGATAAAGGAGGAGCCATCATTGTGATGGACAGGACTATGTACATTCAAAAAGTTGATGAACATGTGGGAGATACTTCTACCTACTTTGAACTTGACAAAGATCCTATTGAAGATTTACAAAGAGTCCTTCGCGAGATTTTGACACAAGCTTGTGAATTAGGCTATATTTCAGCCACGACGAAACAATTTCTTACCGTACAGTACCCCAGGAGACTGCATCTCTATATGCTCCCCAAGGTGCATAAAAATCTACAGAATCCACCTATGCGTCCCATTGTGACCGGGTGTGGTACCATCTTTGAACCACTCGGTCAATATATTGACAAATTCCTCCAGCCATTTGTCCAGAAATGGCCGTCGTATATAAAGGACACCAACGATTTTCTCCTAAAATTGAAAGAAACTAAGATGACAAGTCAAACACTGTTGTGTACAATTGTTGTTAAGGCGTTGTACACTTCCATCCCCCATCAATCCGGTTTGGAAGCCGTGGAATGGGCTCTGTTACAACAACCATCAGTAAAGGCAGAAAAAGTTTTTATTTTGGAATTGTTACATTTCTGTTTATACCATAGTTACTTCCAATGGTCAACCAGGTTCTTTCTGCAACAAAATGGAACATCGATGGGATTTGCCGGGGCTCCGGCATATGCCAACACCTTTATGGCAAAATTTGAGGCCGACTTTATTTACAGCAATAGTCTTTGGAATGAACATGCAATTTTACATTGGAGGTTCATAGATGACGTTTTTGTACTGTGGTCTGGATCAAGGGAGAGTTTAGAATCAGAAATCAGAAGATTAAACCATTGCACAGAGCATATTGAATTCATTCACACCATCAGTGACAAAGAACTTTCTTTCCTTGATGTTATGATAAACATACAAGATCAGCAAATGACAACGACCGTATACAGAAAAGAAACAGATATGAACAACTCCCTATTATTTCAAAGCTTTCATCCGTTGAATTTGAAGAACAATTTACCTGTTTCACAGTACATGCGCATAAAAAGAATTTGTTCAAATGAGGAGGAATTGAAGAGTAACTTGACACTACAACATCAAAGATACAAGGAAAGAGGATATCCAGATGAAATCTTGATAAAAGCAAGAAACAGGGTTGAAACATATAGTAGGGACAATATCTTAACGCAGAAACCTAAGAAAATAATGGAAGGACATGTGTTTGTATCAAAATTCTCTACCTCATCACAGAAACTTAAAAACATCATAAACAGACACTGGGAACTTCTACAGAGTGAAACAGATTTCAATGGGATTTTCACAAACAAGCCTATTTTTGCCTACACGAGATCAAAAAATCTTAAAGAATTACTGATGACTCCCTCAAGACAAACAGAAGCGACCTACAGAGGAATTAAGAAATGTTACAATTGCGTTCATTGTTCCAATGTAATAGAAGGCAAAATGTTGCATCACCCACAAACAGGAAAGGAAATGACTTTATGTTACGATGGGGATTGTAACTCTAAAAATGTAATTTATTACATAAAGTGTCCCTGTGGAAAAATCTACACAGGGAAAACAGAGAGGAAACTTAAGACAAGGATATCAGAACATAAGAGTACAATAAGAAACAAAAATTTCAAAAGCATTCTGGCCAAACACTGGAATGAAAATAACCATAACATAGCCCAAATCAGGTTTTCTATACTGGAAACAGTGAAAATATATGAGGGGGTAGATCTAACCAGATCCCTCCTACAGAGAGAAATACACTGGATCAGGAACCTTGACACACAGGAACCGAGGGGTTTAAATGAAAAAGTAGATTTATCGTGTTTTATATGATATTTTTCACCCTGAATCTGCTATAGTTGATGCCTGTACTTCAATACTTTGTATTAGATTTGCCAGTATTTTTGCAAATTGACAACATTAGGGTTTCTCTGTTTCACTTTTCATTTTTTTGATCATTTTGCGGTTCGTTCATAATTCACATAGATTAATTCGCGGTCTGATGCAGTTTGTTTAGTTGTTTCCACTTCTTTAAACATGGCGCCCACGGTCTTTGTTCACTAGTCCTTTGTTAGTTTTTAGCAATACCCATGTTACTTTGAAAGGAGAGGAGTAGCGGATGGTGTGCGCAGCCGGTTGACAGCCGAGTAGTGAAGTTTTGAACCAACGAATAGAAGAGTCTTTAGTACGGAGTTTTTCTCTACACAGAGGTAAGCGTCTAGAGAGCCGTTTTGCTGTTAATTTGGAGGCAGTAGGGTAGCGTACGTGGGTTCAAGAAGCCAAGCCCGAGTGAGACTTTGGTTTTATGTGTTCACAGGAGGTTGAGCCGCTAGTCACCTGAATAGTCGTTTTTCAGCACAGAAAGTTTACCAGAAGGTTAGATGGCTGTTTTTGGTGGAGATTCGAGAGTTTTAGGATTGCATCACACGGAGGCACTTTTGTAACGCCCGATTTTTTATTATTCAGATCTGATGAAACGATTGATAGCAAGAACAGTGAGTCCACTTCTTATTTTTTATTTTTTATTATTTATTTTTTATCATTTCGATCACAAAGTGGTGAGGGCCTTGGGTTCTATCCGTGCTAATGGTGTCTGTTGCTTACATTTTGTATAAAAAAACGCTGAAGCCTTGTATATTGTGAATGTTTGATGTCTTATAGAACAAGAAGTTTAATACTTGATCATCATATTTAATCCACAGGCCCCTGATGAAGAGCTCATAGAGCTTGAAATGCATTGGGCACAAAAGACAAGTCGTCTATGCTACAGTTTTGAATTCTACTGTGGATTATGTTTATTATGCTTATGAATGTATTGAATGTAATAATGCGTTGCAATTAGTTTTGAACAATGTTAGGAATGATTTTCAGTTGAAAGGTACACCTATAAAATGGTTTATGAAGCTCGCTGAGCAAAAACAAATGATTTTGTGTGAAATTGTTTATAAATTGTGTTAAATTGACAGAGGTGTTCTTAATTTCGAACCGCAACAGTGCGCAGAGGTTAAGTGTTCCTTACACTTAAGATAAGGTAAATGGTGGGCAGCCATTTAGGAACACCACAAGGGCTAGTTGGCTTTCTGGGGGCATCTCTAAGATGCCCTCTCAGTGCATTTTACATTAAATCCCACGCTGGCATTAGTAATTGTTTAATGTGCTGAGAAGTTTACTACCAAACTTCCCAGTGTTTAGTAAAGCCGTTATAGAGCTGTGGAGTTCGTAGTGACCAACTCCCAGACCATATACTCTTTATGGCATTACTACACTGTCTATGAATGGACTAAGGCACTGTAGAGGTACAGGGCTCATGCCTCTGTACTCTCACCTTAGGACTAGTGCACCCTGCTAGAGGAGTGACTTACCTAGACCTTAGGCAGTGGAATGCAGGCATAGCATGCAGGAGTGTGTGCCATGTCAACTTTTCACTTTTCTCTGCACCAAAATATGCAGCCTGCTGTGGCAGAGTGTATGGGTTAAGGTGCAGAGCCTCTAAGGGTGGTACAATAGGTGCTGCAGCCCTCTGAGATCTTCCTTGGTCACATTGCCCTTGGTACACATGGTCCCTTTTACAAGGGGCTTGCCTGTGGTCAGGGGCACTTTCCTACACCTATTACCAACACTTTCCCTAGAGAAAATCCAGCATTTTGGCTTTGCTATTGAGTGTTAAAAAAAAGAACAAGATCTATTGACTGTGCCTGTACTTACTTTTTAGGGAGTGATGTGGGACCAGTTCCACAGGCTCTGCTGCTGTGATACTGACCAGCTCAGTAACCAGTATAGAGGACATTCAAGCAAAACACTGGCACTTATTCCAATTCATTCCTTATCTGTTTGTCTTTGGTCTTCAAGTGAATGCAAAGGAGCGAATCCTATCTATAAGAATACATTTGTTTTCAGTGTGAAATAATTAAAGACTAATGTTTCTAATGCCTCTCTGATTTCCGACACGAGGAAGTCAAACTGCCCAAAATTAGTATTTATTACTGGTCGGTATTCCTGCTGGTCAACTCAGTCTGCTAAGTAATTGATATGGCACGTGACATTTCTTGTGCAATAATGCTGGAGTGAAGAAGGCTCTGTAGTTGTCACAAAATATTGTCCAATTTACTGAAACAACATTTGAAACTCGCATGTCTCTATTCTTCTGCCTTTACATGTAAGAGAATGTCACTCATTTTGCCAAGCATTCTAAAAAGCACAATTTATAATCATGACCATAATGAATACTTCTCATGTTTTACTTGTACTCTCCTGGGTGGGAATGGAACCATGGGGAACAAATGGGGGAACCATTTGCTTATTCTAAGACTTTCCTTTGTGGTGAGACACTCTGCGTTGTAGCAGCAAAGTCACTCAACCATAACTAACTTTATGAAGCATTATCATTGCAAGTTCACTTACAGGCCTTCTAACTGATCTCCCTAACAAGGACTTCTGTTCTCTCTGCTGAAAACACTCACAGTCTAACAAGGTGTTGTATTCACCATTGGGGCAACTTCCAGCTCCAGCTCTTCCAGAGCGGTAGAAGTGGAGTGTGATTTGAATGAAGTTTCCTGCAGTTTTGTAAAGTTTCCTGAAAAATCTTTGTACTTTCATGAAAACATGTAATATTTCAAATGTTGACTCTAAATGAGCTGCCCTCTACCTTTAATTCCAAACACAGTAGCAGTATGCCCCCAAATCATGTCTGGCATTGGGGAACATATCTTTTGTAGGGTTCTTTTTAATGACACATGACAGTTAAACAATATCTTTATATTGAATCATGATC
Organism: Lissotriton helveticus; assembly: GCF_964261635.1. Lineage (NCBI taxonomy): Eukaryota > Metazoa > Chordata > Amphibia > Caudata > Salamandridae > Lissotriton > Lissotriton helveticus. The sequence continues at coordinate 932,411,689 of NC_136059.1, read as the reverse complement.
AATTCTAATGTAGCAATGGAAATTTCCCACCATGGAATCACACAGTCACATCATGCAGTTTTCATAATACTTCCTACAATTTGGGCTGTGTGTTGGACTTGGCATCTTTTGGCGTATTTCCCCTGAGTTTTTGCCTTCTGCCCTCCCGGTTTTTGCTGGCGTAGTGTTTCTGTGCACTTTTCACACTGCTGATCAGTGGTAAAGTATGTTATGGATTGGTGTTTCAATGATTGGCTGTTTGGTTTTCTTGTCCGCCCCTAGTAAAGTGCACTGAGTGTGCCAGGGCCTGGGAACCAAATGCTATGTGTGGGCCTGCAGCACGGATTGTGCCACCCACGTGAGTAGCCCGAAAAATGTACCTCGGACCTGCCATTGCTGAGTCTGCATGCAGGTTGTAACTGTTATGTCCACTTGGCCCGTGCACATACTAACTAGTCCCTAACCTTCCCTTTTCCTACATGTCAGGCACCCCTAAGGTAGGCCCAAAGTACCTCTGTGGGCAGGGTGCAGTGTATGTAAATGTAAATGTACAGGAATTTATATAGCGCAAATCACCGAGCGGTTTCTAAGCGCTTGCTTAGGGAACCCGTCCTGGTATTCCCCTGTGAGATAAGCCCGGCAGGGTATCCACAAGGTGAAAGCCAGGCATCCCGCCGCGAGGGGCCGTTGTGGAGATTAAGCAAGCTATTGCCCAGAGTCGCAGAGTGTGAACCCGTGAATCGAGTAGGCACCGGAGCGAGAATTGTCAAGTCCATGGACATTTTAGGACTCAAGACCCCGCCGAGCCGGGAATTGAACCCTGGTCCCGGGCTGACCTCTGCTTCCAGGTCTGCCTCCTCTAACCAGTGAGCCACACTTCTCCAGGTAGGACATGCCCTGGTGGGTGTGGCATGTCCTGATGGTGAATTGCAGCCCATTTCGTTTTTCACTATTGCAAGGCAACCTGTTCCCCATAGGACAGAATGAGAAGTTTGTTTATAACATCTTATAAACATAACTGGCCCTGGGAACTAGGTGGGAAAATAACATTTAGTATGCCTGAACTCAGAATCTAATTATGCATCTTTTAGTAAAGGTGATTGTTGGACTTGGCCCTTTTGGCAGGTTCACCTTGAAACTTTTTGCATTCTCCTAGCCTTTTTCTGTAACCTGGTGTTGGTGATTTTAGGCCTCTGAGCACTTTAGCACTGTGGCCCAGTGTAAAGTGAGTGCGCTGTCTGTGTACGTGTGGTGAGATGGGCTTGCCCTCCCATAGGGATGCATGGGGATAAGTGTGTAGGAGAGGAGTGCAGGGTCGAGTTTAGTATGTCTGAACTTGTGAGGATAAATGCTTTGCAATGATGTGCACAGAGTTATGGTGACTGGAGTAAAAATGACACTTTTAGAAGTTGGCATTTCTGTGTGCTATGTGTCTGCCTGCCTGATGTGAATTGCATGTCTGGCTTGTGATTGACAGGAGCTGAGAGGATGTGGGTGGCTCCAGGAGGGGCAGGGTGAGTCAGCGCTAGGCTGAATGGGACACCTGGAGTAAGAGTGGTGGGAGGGGTAATCCCCTGACTCTGAATAGGATGGTGCCTGCCCTAGTGAATGCTGGCTCCGCCCCTTGTGGTGTGCCTGGTATGTTGTTGCATTGTGCGTGCGCAAACTCTTTACACATTGCCTCTGGGATAAGCCTGACTGCTCGTGCCACGCTACCAAGGGGGTGAGCAGGGGTTATCTTCAGCGTGTAACTCCCTTGCCTTGACTACAGTGGTGGTTTCTGTCTGGCTTTGGATCGAAGCCTTAGCCAACCAGAAATCCCATTTCTAACATTGGTTGTCAGCGGTGAGGATGGGACTTGTGTTTGCGCAGTACCACATCAAGAACTGGTTGCACTACAAAACTCTACGTTTAGATAATCACATGTTTGGGGATTATCGTTTCTGATTCTGTTTTCTCCTCAAGTGTCATTTTTAAATGGTGTTTTCTGCTCTTTTATATTTGGTGGCAGAAGAGAGAAAATGACAGGGTGGGGACGCGAGTAGGTGGTGAGGTTCCCATAGATAGACGTCCCTTGCTGGGTACAGTGCCCCATCCCCTTTCCGGTCATCAGAGGTTTGGGTGGATAGGAGGGAAGAGAGGGGGTGTGGAGGAGAAAAAGCTAACTCTGGAGGGTGGTTATACCCTGAGTGTAGTGTTAGTGTCTGGATTCACCAGTAGGGTGGGATCCAGTGGTGGCAGCAGTAGGGAGTCCAGTGCAGGAAGCCCCATTCCCGTTCCCAGAGTATGGTACCTGGTGCTCAGTAAGAGGGGTACAGGTTGAGATTCAGGGGCAGTAAGGAACTGTCTCACCAGACTTGGGGGGCGTGTGTGGATGAGTGGTGTGTTGCACTGGACAAATGGGTGTGAGTTCTTTTGGTGATAAGGAGCCTGGACGGGAGGTGGACCTCTGGCTGTGTGCTAGAGGGCCTTCAGAGGCATTGCGAGTGATTCCAAAAGTAGTGGCTTGGGTATCTTCTGGTCCTGTGTGTGTCAGTGTAGCCAAGCTAGGTACAGTGGATGGGAGGGGTGTTGGGCCTCTCGTCGTGTCTCAGTGGAGACGGAGTGAGTGTGAGACGGTGTGTCCCATGGTGGCCGGAAACCTCATCTCAGGGCTTGGAGGGTTCCCTAAGGGAGCGCCAGGTCGGGCCTAGGCTGTACATGTAGGTCATTTGATGAGGATCTTCCAGTGTCTAGAGGATGTGGGGTGTCTGTAACCACAGCTCCAGCAGTCTTGGTGTTGGGCAGTACCGCTCCTAAGTGGAGGGTGCAGAAGTCCTGGTTGAGGGGTGAGAGGGGGAAAGAGTCCCCAGTGGAAGAACCTTTGGGTCAGGGGCCAGCAAGAAGGGCTGAGCCACCAATGAGTGGCCATGGTGATGCAACTTCTGTCTTGGGGGGATCTCTGCGCCCTGTCAGGTGGACAGGAGGTCGCAAGATTAGAGCCGAGCATATTGTCACATGACACATTAGTTATGTGTCACCACCAGGGGGGGGGGGGCATGCGTACTCCCCCGAAAGTCTTGGTTCGCTGGGCAATTGTCTGACTAAAGGGTTAAGCCCCGAGGTTGGGGAGGCCAGGTTCAGGTTCAGGTTCAGGTTCAGCCTGACCTGGAGGGAAGAGCATCTGTAATCAGTGTCCTGACCGGTTTGGCTTCCAGGTGTACCGCTCCAAGGTGGGATGGTGCAAAACTCTGGAAATGGGTGCAGAGGGAGGGCGTCCTCGCTGCTGACCCAGGTGCAACCTGAGGGTTTAAACCCTATGTTGGGAAACTTTGAAACTTTGTGATCGAGGGGGAATCCCTGCCAAAGAGAACAGCTCAATAGACTTAGGAGAAGTGCAGCCATTGCTATGTGTCTGGGGGCTGACCTGTAGTTTGTTGTTTCTGCTGAGGAAGAGGACTAAGTGACTTTGCGGTATGCTGTGTCACGCCTGCTTGAAGAGGAACTGTGCTGTGTGCTTTGTTTTTCTGAGACAAGAGTCTCCGAGGGTCTGAGTTAGCTGGCCTGCTGTTAGGGAGTTTCAGCTGGTTGGAGTGTGAGGTGTTCTGAGGTTGCCGCTCTTAGGAGAGTGCGGAACCCTAGAAGAAGAGGTAGGGAGAAGAGAGCCTCACCCGTGACCTCTGGTCAGCCTGGGGGTGCGGACCCTAGGTTGAAGAATCAGTGGTAGTTGGGAACTACACTGAGAGGGAGAGTGGAGACTGGCTATTATGTACCAGGGGCTACTGCCCCCCACTCTGTGGATTGACAAGGATCCGTGGCATCTGGATGGCCTAGGGCCTGGTCCTGGCCATGGACAACTAGAAAGTCACAGTGGGGTAGCCTAGTTGGGCCTGAGAGTTTGTTTCAGAGGGAACCACGTGGGTTCAGGGTGGCATAGAACTGGAGGGTATCCCTGCAGTTGCGGGCTCGCGTCCGTGTTCTATCTCCCAAAGCAGGGACTCCCATCAAGGGAGTGATTGGTGTGCCCTGTTTTGGCTGGAAGGGGGTTGTGTTGGACTTTTGGCAGGTTCACCCCAAAACTTTTTGCATTCTCCTAGCCTTTTTCTGTAACCTGGTGTTGGTGATTTTAGGCCTCTGAGCACATTAGCACTGTGGCCCAGTGTAAAGTGCATGCGCTCTCTGTGTACGTGTGGTGAGATGGGCCTGCCCTCCCATAGAAATGCATGGGGGATAAGTATGTCCATGGTAATTCCTGGTAGGAGAGGAGTGCAGGGTCGAGTTTAGAATGCATGAACTCGTCAGGATAAATACTGTGCAATGGCGTGCGGAGATTCATGGTGACTGGTGGAGAAATGCCACTTTTAGAATTTGGCATTTCTGTGTGCTATGTGTCTGCGTGCCTGATGTGAAGTGCATGTCTGGCTTGTGATTGACAGGAGCTGAGAGGTGTTGGTGGCTCCAGGAGGGGCAGGGTGAAGCAACGCTAGCTGAATGGGACACATGGAGTAAGAGTGTGGTGGGAGGGGTAATCCCCTGACTCTGAATAGGAGGATGCCAGCCCTAGTGAATGCTGGCTCTACCCCCCTGTGGTGTCTGATGGCGAGCCCCCACATGACAAAGGGGAAGAGGAGCTTCCAAAACAAAGTGCTCCAAATCCCCCCTAAACCAATTGAAACTGGTTCCCCCGTGTCCTGCACTACAGACAAAGGAATCTGTGATATAAATATAGGGGCTGTGACCCCATGAGGTTGTTCAGTTCTGTACTTTGGTGCTGCGTTGCCCCTTTATTGCTAAAACCCCCCAGGACTTTGTTGCATCCAGCACCTTGGGAGCGCTATATTGACCCCCAGAGAAGGAGCTCGAGGGCTCTGTGGTGCTGAGCTGCTGGTCCTGATGGGGGGAATCCTGGTGTGAGGGACTCCCCCGTGATGCCCAAAGCGGCGAGTGCCCACCCCGCTCATTTTGTTATTTAAATGGCGGGTGCCCACCTCACATGACTGCTTGGGGTTTATTTTCCTTTGCGGGTGCCCACCCCACGTTCTGCCTTTTTAAAAATCACAGCCACGGCCCGATTGTAAAGAGGAAATCAAGCACATCTTCCTGACCTGGGGCTAAGCCTGCGCTGGAAGGAGGAAGTCTAGCGAGGCCGCCGAGAGCAGCACGGGGTCCCGTGAGTAAGGGAAGCCCTGCCCTCATGCTGGCCTTGCCGACACCAAAGTCCCAGGATCCAGAAGGGGGCTCGGGTGAAGAAAAAAGAGAATCCAGGCGGGAGCCCACCCCTCACTGGACAAGTGCCCGAAATGAGGAGTCTTCCTCCCCGTGACGTTCTGTAATTCTCGAGCCTGACTCCATTTTGTGTTGCCCTCATGTAGGCCTGTGAAAGAGGCCCGGCGAACAAGTGGCCTGGCCTTCTGAGTTCATGTATACATTAACTAGGTTTCTTTCGACTCTGAAAGAACTGCAGAGAAACTGACCTCTTCACCTGAAACTGACCTCGCAAAGCCAATTTCCCTTGGTTTGATCCTTGTCTAAGATTGCCACTTAATGTTCAGGACCTCGTTAACCTTTAGTTTCCTTGCACATCTTGTTCAGCATCTATTACTGTTTTCTTTATGTTCTGACATTACATGGGTTGTGCTTTTCAATTATAAATTTGTCCGGCTTGCAAAGATTGAATTTGGGACATTCCTAATAATTAACTTTTGGGTTGGGTTACTGTAAATTGGGTTTTTGTTAATGCGATACTCAGTCAGAAAATGTGCCCTATTGGTTAGAATTTTGCGCAGTGGGTGTACATTTATAATGAGAATATGGTGTATGAAAGGAGATGTCTTGCCTTAGTAATTTGAACAGTCTCCTAGGAATATACATTGTGATGTATTGTTGGGATTTCTGTTACTAGCTGCAGCTAATAAACTTGGTCTCTGACGCCACCCAGAAGTATTCTGTGTCTCTGTATACCAAGACAGGTGGAACCCGAAGATTTCAGGTGTGTCCCTGGCACCGCTGGGTTCTGACCCGGTTCTTCAACTGGCGCGGCCAACGTGGGGCGACTTCAGCGGTACCGGTCCAAGCCCGAAGATTGTGAGGAGCCCTGTGAGGAAACTCTGGAGGAGGGCCCCCACTCCATCGACCCCTGCATGTCGAAAAGTGGACCGAAGATCTTTTCTGCGAGGCTTCCCCTTTCCGACGGCTACGAAGGACTGCTGCCCTGACTGTCGCCCTGTCTTGGACCCTCGTGTGACGATTTGTAAGGCGAGACGTTAGACGGTCTTCTGGTGGCGTGACAGACATTTTGGTTAAGTATACGTGGGTCGCTCCCATGATTTTGTTTTGTTTCTTGGGTCTTGATTCGGCCATTGCAGTGGTCGAAGCCGAGTGGTTCGTATATTTACGAGTGTATAATTCTTTTTGATACCCTTTGAAGTTTGAAACCAGACTAGTGAGCAAGATGCCTGGTCTTGGTAAACTTGGTAAATGGTTTGTTTGTAGTCTTAATAGGGATTCCCAATTGGAGGATTCGTGTCCGATACCTCCGGTTGGAACTCCAACTTATGAGCTTTATTCGAAACATGGCGTGGGTCCCATTACCTTTAATGAGGTTTGGGTCCGCTACACTAGGAAGGACGGTGTTTTACGATGGCCCCTACATGGTAGTTTTGAAACAGAGATTTTAGATAACTTAGAAGTTGCGCTATTTAGGAAGAAAGCCCGGCCGGCGATGTTTGACTCTTTCCGCCTTTGGCGTAAGGAAGCCAAACAGCGAGAAATTAAGCAAGCGAAAAGAGATAGGAAAGAAAGGAATATGTCAGTAATGCAAGCTGCTACGCAGTTTAGGGACGATGAAGATCGTGCGATTGAAGTGTCAGATAGACAGCATTGCATGGCCATTGATAAATGTTATCCGGCTTTGCCACCTCCCCTTTCAACTGTGACTGAAGACCCTGAAAAGGATCCTTTGATGTCGCATCTACTGAGATTACCACCCCCTTATGCGCAGAGTGCTACAGCACCTCCGTTACCTCCAGTTGTTGCACCCCCTGTTGTTGTTCAACCCCCTGCTGGTGTTCAGCCATTTGTTGCTCCACAAGTGGTTCTTCCTCCTGCGGTGCAGCCCCCTCTAGGGCCGCCAGCTTTGTTACCAGCCTTGCCTCAAACTCCTTTGACTTACACTGCCATATCTTCGTCTTCTCTTACTTCTGTCCCTATGACTCCTATTCCTCAGACTACTTTGTCTCCTGTCCTTATGTCAGCTTCTTCTCCTTCTGCTCGACAAAGAATGACTAAAACTGTCACGAGTCTTTTGTCTCCTCTCTTTGGGTCACTGAATAGGACCCCTGTTTCTGAACGTAAGCAGAGACGTAGTCAGCTTCCTGGTCCCGAAGAGCGGGCAGTGTTAGATCTCCTTGCTCGTAGATGGGTTTCGAATGCTTCCAGGTACGGTTTACAAGCGGTTATGGATGTTTTTCTACTGTGGGAAGCACCAAAGCAAAGGTATGTTTTTGATGTCATGTGTACCTTTCTTCGTCAGGAGTGGGAAGATAATGAGTTGGGTCCAATTCCGTTGGACTTGATTAATGTTCAGTCCGAATTTGCTAAGGGAACGATATTGGATTCAGATGTTGAGGTAGAGGTAGAGACAATACTTACTTTCAGGTCTAGACTTCCACCTCAGTCATTGTTCGAACCTGATCCTTCTGTTAGGAGAAAAGTGAAGCAGTATCCTATGGGAGAGGTTCCTCCAGTATGGAGAGAGGCAGTTGAGGCTGACGTTCCTAATGGTGTTTTGGCTGCACCAGCACATTTTCAGCGAGTGTGGGTACATGTCCCTTGGAAGAGAGCGGAGGTTTTGGCACTTACGCAGACATTGCCTGACCCTCGTAAAAATCCTGCTGGTTATTACAAGGAGTTGTCTCAGACAGTTGATGCGTGTGTTATGAATTTAGCTGACATCGATATGTTGATGGGTAATGTAGTTCCTCAACCTTTGTGGGCGAAGATCCGTCACGAGGGTCATGTGCAAGAGTTAGGAGAAACATGGGTTAATATTACTGCTGCAGATGGTAGACAGGTAGGAGGTGCTAAACCTGAGCCTTTAGTTGCAGAACTACCTGGTAGGATTGTTAATTTAATGAAAACTTTGATGCCTCCTTTGCGAGTGAATTGGGACAAATTAGCAGCATGCAAACAAAAGAAAGATGAGTGTGTCCGATTTCTTCACTAGGTTTGAAGAAACATTCATTGATCATAGTGGTCAGGACATGAGTACAGAAGGTGTTCAGAGGTTGTTCGTAGATAAATTTGTTTTTAATTTACTCCCCGAACTTTGTAATAAGCTAAAGGACTCTGAGATTCATGGGCAGTTTCTTCTTCGGCCCAGATATTGGCTACTGCACAATACTATGAGAATAGAGACAAAGATGAGAAGGATAAAGTAGAGAAGAAGACTAAAGAATTAAAAACAAAAAATCTTTTGCAACAGGCTTATCCGCCTCGCCCTAATCAGTGTCAGTTTCAGCAACCCCCACAGTTTCAGAAACCATTGCAGACGCCTGAGTCTTTTGTTACGCGATTTCCGCTAGGCCCTAATCAGTGCGCTTATTGTAAAGAGGAAGTTCATTTCAAGAGTAGTTGTCCGGTCTTGCTACAATGTGTGAATGGTATGTCTGGTCTGAGAGGTCGTGGTGGTTACCAACAAGTACCTAGGGGTAGGGGATGTGGTATGTTTCTTCAGAATGAACGTTCCTTTCCCCCCCAGAATTCTGCAAATTATTTTGCCCGACAGAATGTTCCGAATGTCCAGTCTGCTCAGTACTACGTTGATGATTATTATGTTGGAAGGGAGAGTGCTGGTTTTAATGATAGCTAGGACAGACATGGACAAAGAGAGGGAGTAGTGTCAGTTCCAGTAGACCAGAGTGGGGCTTATGTTGAAGTGATTACATCAGGTGTGGCAGAACCTTTTCTTTTGGATACTGGTGCAACAAAGAGTTCTATCATGCACTCTAAACTCCCTGGCGCACCTTTGTCTGGCTTGACGAATGTTTCGGTAGGATTTTCTGGCGCCCCAGTTAGCAACAAGATTTCTAGTCCTTTGCCCCTTTCTATTGGTCCTTGTGAATTGGAGGCTCCCCTTATTCTAACGACTGGTTGTGGTGAGAATTTGTTGGGTTTGGACTTGTTGACAAGATTACATGCAACATTATATTGTTCTCCGTTGGGAGTACATCTTACCTTGGGTAAGAAAGTGATCTCCCTGATGTATTTGTCTAAGGATTGCCTGCCGCTGGAATTGCGTTCTCTCCTTGATACATTTTGGGCTACGGGTCCTAATGATGTTGGTCTTTTGCAGATTCCACCCTACGTTGTTATGCTGAAATCAAATGCTAAATTGCCACGCATTCCACAGTACAAAATTTCCAGTGATGGTGAAAGAGCTCTTTTAGCGATTATTTATGATTTGGTTGAGAAAGGTGTGGTTGAAGAAACAAGAGGTAATGTGTAACAGTCCTGTTCTGCCTATTCTTAAGCGTACTGACTCTTCTCAGCCACCTGTGTATCGATTTGTGATCGACCTTCGAGAGGTCAATAAGATTGTTGTGCCACAGTTTCCTGTTGTTCCGGACATTACTGCTTTATTGACTATGGTCCCTGCCTCAGCTGCTTGGTTTTCTGTGATTGATCTGAAGAATGCTTTCTTCAGTATTCCGATCGCTGAGGAAAGTAGGGATATTTTCAGCTTCTCTTTAGGAGGCCACAGCTTCCGGTTTAAGCGAGCTCCTCAAGGTTATTGTGAGAGTCCCTCCATTTATAGTCATGCTTTGAAAACTCAACTCGATACTCTTGTGTTGCCTTCTGGTGCTACTCTTATCCAGTACGTTGATGATCTGCTAGTGGCTGCTGATAATGAGGAGATTTGTAAAGAGGTTACTCTTTCTTTGCTACGACATTTGTCTGACCTTCATCATAAAGTTTCCCCTTCCAAGTTGCAGTATTGTCGACAAGAAGTGACCTACTTAGGTCATCTCTTATCGAAGGAGGGAAGACGATTGATCCCAGAGCGTATTCAAGCGATTGCCCAAATGACTGTACCATCCACACAGAGAGAAGTGCGTGATTTCTTGGGTATCACCTCGTATTGTCGGCAGTGGATCCCGAACTTTTCTTTGCTAGCGAAACCTTTGTTGGCACTTACTCTCAAAGATACACCACACCCTCTTCCTTGGTCTGATGAATGTCAGAAGAGTTTTTCTGAATTGCGTGATGCATTGTGTTCTGCTCTGGTGTTGGGTACCCCTGACTATAGTAAACCTTTTACACTTTATGTGCACGAGAGAGAAGGTTGTGCGTTGTCAGTGTTGACACAACAGTTTGGAGACAAGCAGCGCCCATGTGCGTATTTTTCGGCTACTTTAGATCCGGTAGCTAGGACGTTGCCTGGTTGCCTAAAAGCTACGGCAGCAGCAGCTGTTTCTATCCGACAGTCTGCTGGTTTGGTATTGGATAATACATTGATTGTGATGGTCCCACATACAGTGGATACCTTATTAAACAGGACGAAGACTCAGCACCTTACTAGTGCACGTCTGTCAGGTTACGAGTTGACGCTTTTGGCTAGTCATGTGCACATTAAGAGGTGCAACACATTGAATCCAGCTACATTGTTGCCGATTTGTGTAGAGACAGATGATCAAGAACAGCATGATTGTGTTCTTAGGACAGAGGAGGAAACAAAGGGTAGAATTGATTTGAACGGTACTCCTCTTTCAAACCCTGATGGTACCCTATGGGTAGATGGTTCATGCTTTAAGCTTCCGAATGGAGAGACGACAGCAGCATATGCCGTCACAACTTTGCACACGATTGTTGAAACAGCGCGTATTGCACAGAATTCAGCCCAGGCAGCTGAATTGATAGCCTTGACTAGAGCGTGTGTGTTGTCAAAAGGAAAGAGAGTGAATGTTTTTACTGATAGCCAGTATGCGTTTGGCGTTGCTCATAGCTTTGGATGATTGTGGAAAGAAAGAGGATTTCTTACTTCTCATGGTACGAAAATCCAGCATGGCCAATTAGTGAGTGAGCTTCTTGAATTGCTTACTTTGCCAACACAAATTTCCATTGTAAAGTGTAGTGCGCATAAAAATGTTACCGATGATGTGGGTCGAGGTAATGCGTTTGCAGATGAAGTAGCGAGAGAAACAGCAAGAGATTTGACGAGTCGAATGTATGTTGCAGGTCCTGCAAGATGGGTTGTGGAAAGAGGAATGTGTGAAGATACAATAGAAAGTGTGAAGATGATTCAGGCAGAAGCTACTGAGAAAGAATTGAGTACGTGGAGAGAGAGTACGGGAATGTTGGATTCGACAGGCTGTTGGGTTGAGTTGTCAGAGCATCGGCGATGGTTGATGCCAGATGCGTATGTGCTTCCAGTGGTTACTATGGCTCATGGGATGGCTCACATCACCTCAAAAGGGATATGCAAGTTGTTGGCTCCGGTATGGCAGAATAGTGGAATTCCCAAATGTGCTGAGAATTTGGTTAAACACTGCATGATTTGCTTGATGCATAATCCTGGCAAGGGAACCCCAACTCCAGCTGGTCCTTTTGCTCCTCCAACGTATCCGTTCGAGGTGTTGCAGATAGACTACATTCATATGGAAGGATGCAATAACTTGAAGTATTTTTCAAAAAAGTTTCCTTTCTGTGTTATTAGGCTTTTATATTAGTGACCAACAGGCCTACATGTATATCCAATAACTTTTGTTTTTAAACCGTGACACTAAATGTTATTATAACTCCACACTAGATTGAATTAAGATCTCTCAAAGTTTATTTTATTAAAACAGATTCATTCTTCATTAAAAACATTTTTGCAACTATATTCGCGCAGTGCTCTGGTACAATATTCACACCTCTCTCTAACAATTCCGTATTACGGTATTCTAGCACAGAGTCACTACTGATTATGTATCAAATTTAAATATTAAATAAAACAAAAAGTTCACAAATTAATAAACATATTCAGTATACACACACAATAAAATAAGTCCTTTGTCGACGCGTTTCGGTGCATAAGGTATAGTGGCACCTTCTTCAGGACAGACGAATTAAAACCCAATGTGTTCTTCTTTCTAAAAAGAAATACATGCCATTAATTTATTGTACTTGGAGAGAGATTGTTCTAGTTGTGGGCACATCTAGCTCATGTCACTATCTAAGCTGTTTGGTGAAAAACTTATGAACCCAACCTACTTGAATTGTTGGAGTACGGTTCCTGTTCTTAATAATCAGGATACCTCTGTCTTCAGATATGATCTTTTGTGTTGTGCAACCATTTCTCATGGGTCGCGCAATCTGAAATACGAGGGTAGGAAAAGAGATTCTTTTCAAAATTTCTTTGAGGGAGAAAACAATTTATTCAAATCATTGTCGGCGGCCTGTTGTTGTTTATACATTAAGCAACTTACTTTAAAACCGGGGAGACAATTAATCGATGGTCTATTATTTCATCAATACTGCGTCTTTCAATCTGCGCAGGGACTATCGAGTTCGCCGATGTCTGTATAAATACACAGAACATCATCATGAAAGCCCTTATCATGTGGCTGTGATGTTACCTGTCATCTAATTGGTGAGGCTAAGTACATACCAGTGAACATGTATCTTTGTTCTTTGGTCAGGCTGTAAACTTGTACACCAATTCCATCTGTTTCTTAATGCCTGTGTTGGGTAAACAGGGCATGAAATTTCAGATTCGATATGCTGGGGTAATATTAGCGAAACTGATGTCTAGCCTATTAATACCCATACGTACCACAGAATTATGCACTTTCCGCTGGCAGCGTGACCATTACAGATGCTGTCCTCTATTGTGCATTTGGCAGGAGGCTCGGTGCCCTGTTTTTGCACCCTTTTGTTTGTAGACTCCTCGTGTGGACCTATGTGATAGGGCAATATTGTAAAGAGCAATATTTCTCTATAGACAATTGTTATCCAATTCGTAGTACTAAAGTTAGCCCATATATCCGGCAAATATTGACTATAGGTTTAAACTAACTACCGATTTTATTTAAATTTGTGTCTTTAAGTCTGTGTTTAGACTCCAGAGTTTGTTTACGAGAGTTACACATGATTAACTTGAAGTATGTCCTTGTGGTTGTTTGTGCCTTTTCCAGATGGATAGAGGCCTACCCCCTGAAGGATAATACTGCCTTGTCTACAGTCAATGTTTTTGCTCAAAGAGTTTTTCCCGAGGTATGGATTGCCGAGGATAGTCTGGAGTGATAACGGAAGTGAATTCGTGGGTCAGATTATGCAGAAAGTGTGTGAGGGTATGGGAATTAGACCGAAGTTCCACGCAGCAAATCACCCCCAGTCAGCAGGCCTGGTCGAGTGCTATAACGGCACGTTAAAGCTGAAGTTGGCCAAGGTGCAAGCGAGCTCTGGTCTCACATGGCCCGATGCTCTACCGTTGGCACTTTTGTCCACAAGAACGACAATACATTCTCGCGTGGGACTTAGCCCATACGAGATTGTTTTTGGACGCCCGGCGAATGTTTGGGGTGTGCCGAGGCCAAGAGAATACAGCGATATTGAGTACCCTATGTTGGTTGACTATTTACATGATTTGACTGCTAAATTGCGTGTTCTTCGCCAACAGGTTTATGATACCTTACCTTCAACTTCTGTTGACGCGGGACATGCGATCCAACCCGGCGACTGGATTCTGATCATGAACTTCCAGAGGTCCAAGAACCTACAGCCGAGGTGGACTGGTCCTTATCAAGTGCTGCTAGCAATGAGGACCGCTGTGAAAGTCTTCGGGAAAAAGAGTTGGGTGCATGCCACCCACACGAAAAGGATACCTCTGCCCTTACCGTATGATCAGTGGGTCCGGGAAGGTGTTGCCGATTCTGAGACTGAAAATGTCCCGAGATTTGTGCCTTTTAGTGATGCTCGTTTGAAATAGACTCAGTCGGAACGTGCGGATGATAACATTTTGCAAGAAGCTGTGCCGCCGCATTTGAGACTGGACACTACACATCCGGAGATTCTTTTTCAGGATCAAACTGTGCCGAATAAAGAACATTATAGTTTAAGGCCGAGGTCTGAAAAAGGACAAATAAAGTAATATTTTTTTGTGTATTGTGCTCTCTCAGACAAGAGACTATTTTTTCTTTTTGCTTTTTCGAACCACCATCCGGGTTCAGCTGCAGGGTCGTGGTATAAGACTTACGGGGTGAACCGCGAATTGACAAAAGGTCTGTGGTTCTAGGTTGTCTAGGATGCCTGGACGCACACTTGAGTGAAGAAGGAAAATTGCCGTGAGCAGCACGTTAGAGGATGGAGTCTTTTGTACCTGAGAGAGATGTTGAGAAAGTAGACCTTAAAATGAAATTTTGTACATTGATACCTAGCAAATGTTTTATAACATCATGTTTTTTAATGTTTTTAAGTATTACGATAGCTTATGTGGGATGGTTTGTCTATGCTACACAACAGACGTTTGCACCCACTTCCCAACCTATGCTTTCTTGCACTACTGTTTCTTTGCATCAGTTCTATACATTGCCTGAACATGAACAGACAAGGAGGTCAGAATTTGTCAACAACTCGTTCATACAGTTGTTGTTCAAGCATCAGTTAGTAGTGAATACCACTAACTGTTGGGTTTGTGGTCTTATGCCGCATACGACCGATAAGGGTATGCCATATTTGGTTTTGCCTTTTTCTTTTAAGGGGTCTGTGTGGGCTTTACAGACTATGTTTATCGGTGCAAATGATATACGCCCTTCACGTTCCCTTAAGGATAACTCCAGCAATAGTGCCTTGATAAAGGGAATAGTAGATATGATCCGAGATATCGATGCATATAATGCAATCCCTAAGGATGAGATGCAGGCTTATGTTGGTTGGAATTTGACCGGATATAGTACCAGCTTGACTGAGAAGGGGAGACGAAAAAGGTCTCCCCTGATTTGGATTGTGCCCCATCAAGGTTATTTTTGTTTGCAAGGCACTGGTCGAAATCCGAAAGCTCAGCTAGGTAAGAGGGTGTGTGTTCACACCTATGTCTATTCGTCCCAGACTTCTCCACCGTTCGTACCAGCTAAAGGCACATATTTTGTTTGTCACAACAGAGCCAATACATGGTTGCCACCTGATTTTTCAGGTACATGTTATGTGGCGTTTTTGCTTCCCCCTACATATACTACGGCTCCGGACTATCATAGAACGAGATATGGTTGAGGGGTCTTCGATAAGGAAGATACTGCAGGACAAGAAGCAGGAGATTTCTTCAAGGGTTTCCTGCCCTTTTGGGGTCCTATGATCAATAGTGGGCATATTCGACAGCTTGTTCGCATTGTTGAAGCTACTATTAACGAGACAGCAGGTGCTCTTAGTAATGTTACAGCTGAGCTTCAAGCGGACCGCCTTATGACGTTGCAGAATCGTATGGCTTTAGACGTCATACTTGCAGATCGAGGTGGAGTATGCACATTGATCGGATCTAGTTGTTGCATTTACGTACCAGATAATGCTCCTACAGTGTACCAAGCCATCTCTAGGTTACATAAGATCTCTGAGTCTATCCATGTAGACAAAGGAGACTGGTCATTGACGGGATGGTTTTGGGAATTGCTGTCTAAACGGGGATGGAAGATTTTGACATTCCTTGGTATGGTTTTGGCCATCCTTTTCTTTTGTTGTCTTTGCATCCAGTGTGGTCCCGCCATTTGTAGTCTTTGTGCTACTATGTGCGTTAGGAGACCTGTCCTGAGAGAAGTAGAGAATAATAGGATGATGCTACAGCAACACTTAGATGACCTAATAAAGATTGATATGGACCTAGATTCAGATTAACATGAGTTAAGGTTATTGCCTACGTAATGGCAAAAGGAGGGGCTGAGGTTCAGTAATTCTCGAGCCTGACTCCATTTTGAGTTGCCCTCACGTAGGCCTGTGAAAGAGGCCCGGCGAACAAGTGCGCTGGCCTTCTGAGTTCATGTATACATTAACTAGGTTTCTTTCGACTCTGAAAGAACTGCAGAGAAACTGACCTCTTCACCTGAAACTGACCTCGCAAAGCCAATTTCCCTTGGTTTGATCCTTGTCTAAGATTGCCACTTAATGTTCAGGACCTCGTTAACCTTTAGTTTCCTTGCACATGTTTTATCTTGTTCAGCATCTATTACTGTTTCCTTTATGTTCTGACATTACATGGGTTGTAATTTTCAATTATAAATTTGTCCGGCTTGCAAAGATTGAATTTGGGACATTCCTAATAATTAACTTTTGGGTTGGGTTACTGTAAATTGGGTTTTTGTTAATGTGATACTCAGAAAATGTGCCCTATTGGTTAGAATTTTGCACAGCGGGTGTACATGTATAATGAGAATATGGTGTATAAAAGGAGATGACTTGCCTTAGTAATTTGAACAGTCTCCTAGGAATATACATTGTGATGTATTGTTGGGATTGCCTATCCCCTTGAGTGGACCCGCAGGAGAGCCTGCTGCTCCACCTATGGGGGCATTTCTTGGCCCAGTGGTGGTGCCAGTTCAGGCCCCGCACTATTCTGTAGCAGCCTCGTCAGGCAGCGGCCCGCTCTAACAATGGGGCAAGAGTATGTAGAGAAGCCACAGTGAGGCCCCGAGGGCAAAGATGTGCCAGGCCCCTTCATTTGGTTTTATTCCCAGCTGCGCCGCACCAGCGCGGGCAGTTGCAACGTTGTGCATAATTGATTTAGAAGTCCCTGAGTGGGACAGAAGTGGCACAGAGGTGCCAGGCTTTTACTGGAGTTACAGCTGCGCAGCACTTAGTGCCAGCTACCACGTTTAGGCCACAGTTCTTTAGGGCCATTGTGAGATATAGGAGTGAGTTGCACTTCTCGCCCAAGTGCAATGGCGCACGTGCGAACTATTCTGCATTGGCAGCAGCCCTGACATTCTGGACGCAGGGCATTTGAGCCCCCTTTGAGATGTCCAGTTGGCCAGGGGGGGTCCGTGGTTTACGTGATATTAGGAAATGTGATTCTCTACAGTGATTCATGCCTCTAAATGCATTTGGGGATGAGATTATGTGTATAATGTGTTTATGCTGGTGAGGTTATTTTCTATTGCAAGTGTACTCCTAATGTGAGTGATGCTTAGGAGGTTAGGGTCTAATGCGTTTAGACTCGTGAGATAATGGCATAATGTGTTAATGCTGGCGAGGTTGGCACAGAATGTAGTTCGCGACTAATGTGATACTGTGCATAATATGGTTTATGTTACAGGATGACGCTGAGTGCAGTCGTTACCAGCGATTACTGGTTTCACGTTTATGATATGTCTTACTTTTACTGAGTTCACTTTGTGATGGTTCTGACAGTGGTCCAGTGGGCCCTGCCAGGTGTATATAATCCCTTGTAGATATGACCTAGTGCCAGGTGGCACAATGTATATTATGTGATTACTATTCTAATGTGTTATAAGAATACAAAGGCTATTTTTGATAACCTTGTGGAGTTCTTTTTGTGGTGTGCCTGGTATGTTGTTGCTGTGTGTGTGGGCAAACACTTTACACATTGCCTCTGGGATAAGGCTGACTGCTCGTGCCAAGCTACCAAGGGGGTGAGCAGGGGTTATCTTCAGAGTCTAACTCCCTTGCCCTGACTAGAGTGGTGGTTTCAGCCTGGCTTTGGCGCAAGCGTTAGCCAACCAGAAATCCCATTTCTAACAGTGATTTTTACATTCTGTGTTTGAAAATACCACTTTTAGGAAGTAGGTATTTTCTTGCTCAGTCATCCCGTGTGCCTCTGCTGGAATGTGGATTGCCGGTCTGGGTTTTGGACGACAGATGGCTAGGAAGCAAGGATGGCTCCCGATAGTCTAGGTAGGTCAGGAAAGGGCTAAATAGACTTGGGCTGTGATGGGGGAAGAAGGAGGAGATTTCCTTGCACCTCAAAGGGCCTGGTCTGCCTCTGACAATGCTGTCTCCACCTCCTGCAGGAAATCACACCAGAGAAGGCAGAACTGGTACGGGCTGGGCACAGCCACCCTCTGCCTAGAGGATCAAAGGATTTTTGGATACAAATACTGGGGCCCAAACCCCTGAACTTTAGAACTCTTTTGGACTGCCAAGAAGAAGAGCTAGAGAAGCTGTAAGGAGGGACTACCCCTTTGCTGCGTTGGCCTACAGTGGCTGCTTCTGTCTTGGGCAGTGAAAGGACTGGACTGAACCTTTTGCAATCTACTTTTGTGAGTTTCTCCAAGGGCTTGAGGTAGAGCTTGTCCCCTATTCAAGAACTCTCAGGAACAGCAAAGACTTCAAGCTCTTCAGCCCTCAGCACTGGGGACTGTGTGTTTTGTGCTGCGACAGAAGAAAAGCAACTCGCTGATGTCTCCACCGCCGCGGCTGACTCCGTGTCCTGAAGGCACCGCAGAGGGGCCCGCCACACCACCGCACGCATCCCTGGTCTCACCGACAATACCTGCTGATGCCGCCACTGAGCTGTTGCTTACACCACGAACTGTGGGCACCGCACTCTGTCCCACCTCACGACAACGCCTTGGCCTCCCTAACGCCGCCGCTCCACGGCGAAATCGACGCCGCTGCTTGCACCGTGGTTCGAGCGCACCGCTCGTAAAGCTACACGATGCACTGCCCTCATGCCACACTGCAGTCTTGGCCTACCGACGCCGGCACCCTCGACTCCTGTTCGTCAGCCAACGACAGCACTTCAGCAACGACTAAGCTGCTGCTTGCACTGTAACCTGCCAGCACTATGACGAGCACCGCCTTCACCTCGCACCGCGACCCTGGTCTCACCGACGACGGCGTCTGATGCTGCCACTGAGCTGCTGTTTTCACCATGACCTGAGGACACCACACGCCGCACCGCTGCACTTCCCACCGCAACACCCGATGCCAGCGCTCCTGATCCCAACAGAAAGGAGCTTGACCTGCAACGCGAGTGACTTCAAGGGCCTCGGCGCCCTGCATCTCTAACAGGTACTGTTTGCAGGTCTTCCCGACACCGTGGCTGGTCCACGACGCCGCCGCGACCAGCCTGAACTGTTTGGATTTCTTTGCTTACTACGCCGTGATAGCCCCGGACCGAGCTATCGACATCAAGGAACTGTTTTTAAAGCGTATTTTGATAACTGTAGATTTTTAAGTACTGTATTGTGGATTCTTCTCGTTTTTGGTCTTGTATATAAAAATATAAGCTATTTTTCTAAACAGGTGTGGTGTCCTTTTGTAGTGATTGCACTGTATTACTGTCGGTTATGGGCAAATGCTTTACACACTGCCTCTAAGATAAGCCTGACTGCGCGTGCCAAGCTACCAAGGGGGTGAGCAGGGGTTATTTTAGGAGTGTAACTCCCTTATCCTGACTAGGAAGAAGGGTCCCTACTTGGACAAAGGTGCAAGCCCTTGCCAACTAGAGACCCCCATTTCTAACACTGTGTGATCTATCAAGCCTATGTTGCCTGGTTAACAACACACGAGAACAAGACAAAACAACAGGCAAATGCTACATTAGTTCAACCCTGCTACAATTTCCATGGACCCCATATCTTCAAATTTATTGGTACAACCTTGGATCTCACACACCTATTTCTCAGTAATCCACCAGTTCATATCCCTACTCCATTGTTCTGCTGTCGGTGAATGGAGAGCATATTTGCACCCTCTTTTGAGCTTTAGAAGAGGCTTCTTTTTATTGAGTTGCATTCAGTGGTCCTCTCCAGTGTACTAATCATTGTCTGGCTGTCCTTCTTCCTCTGGGTGAAATATTCACAAGCCTAGATTACCAAGTTAATTCCACTCATATTTCCACTCGTTGTCACAAAGAGGAAGTGTAAAGAAGATAACTCGTAATGACCACACCCACAGCCTAGCTTTAATGTGAAACTGTTCTTTCAGGTTGAAGGCAGCGCCTCGTATTCTGCCATTGGCTTTTCTTTCTTAGCCAACAAATACAAAGCGCGTTCCCAGGCCCAAAATGAGTTTTTCCATGTTTAACAATAAGGCAGCTGAAATCCATTCACTTGTCTCCCTGGTACCACAGTGAGTGGTTAGGTGCAGCTGTTGCCTGTGACAGAGTTCGGCTAGTTATCTCTAAAAGACAGGAGCTGAGCCTTTGCTTCTGCTTTTGTTCCCTTGCAAAGGATCCATTATGTATTCAAGAGTGCTATTATTGGCAAGAAGTAAAATGACAGGTAAGTAACCATTAAGTCTTGTATGATTCATTTTCCTTTTTTTTACGTGGAATTTGTGTTGCAGATTTATTGCACTGTGCCTGTTCTTGCAGTGATCTTTTTTTTTTCCTTCACTTTTCACTTTTATTCTCCGAAGCGCATTTCCATTTGCCCATAAGCCACATGAGCTGATTGTGAGTCTTCGGAAGCACATTTGTGTTTATATGAAATCAATAAAGAGTTATGCATAGTGATTCGCTTATTTTTTCCCGGGGGCTGTAAATATTTCGAACATAGATGTTAACCAGGAGCAAGGCAAAGCCGGTCATAGAGTATCCGGTCAATGCCAAATTTAAAAAAGATGCATGCGAGAACAAAGTAGATATAATGAATGTAAATCGAAGCCATTATAAAATGGCGATTATTGCTGATAGTCCATCTTTGATCCGCTCCTGAGTTTACTACATTGTTTGACGCCCCGCTCTAAACCATGTACCACAAATGAAGAAAGCAGTTGGTATTTTTAGATGTATCTGGAGCCTGAAGTGTTCAGAGCTGGAATTAAGCTGCCATTCATTTGTATTCCTCTGAAGCGCGTGAGGCGGCCATGCTCACCTTCATCATTCGAGTTATTCATGTACAACTTTTAAACCGAGTCTGGCGCAGGATTCTGCTAAACCCTTAAGCTTGATTGATTTATTTGGTGTGTGTAAGTGTCGATAATGGCTTGCGAACCCCAGATATGATGTGAGCTCATGTTTTCTTAGTAACGCAACGCTCAGCTTGAGAGTTAGGGCTCGCTGCGCACGCGCCGCAGCAGGACATGACCTGACTATTATTGTAATCTGACTTCTGCAGGACCTCGTGGTGCGGCTGTCTGATGACGCAGACCCCTTCTTCCTCTATAATCTTTCACTTGGTGAAGAAGATTTCCAAAGGTAATATTCCTTTAGCTTTTACTTACACAAAACATCCATTGCTGTGCACGTAATCCTTTTATTACCTGCTTGTTAAAATGTGAAATGTAAATTCCCCTCTAATCCTTTTACTGAATGCCACATTCGTCACTTTATGAAATCCTTGCCAGACAAATGTCCAGGTATTAAAAATGTTAGCCTTGCGGACCGTGAAGGAAAGCTGCACATCTGGCAGTCTTTTTTCCACACTTGTAGCCCACATGCTTTCCAAGTGCTGATGCACCAATTTCACAAATTCTTGAAAAGCTTTCTAAAACTGCTTCTATTATGTACATTCGTATATTTAAGAGAAGGGTTTGTGTACCAGCCTATCTATAATTCTGTATTCACATGATAGTAATAATGCGAACTTAATTATTCTATAGAGCTTCGTAATACACAGTTTCATCTTTTAAGTGCTGTCAAGACACAGGTGATCCTGTGAGTGAGTTAACCCCCTTGGGCCCTCTCAGCATTACCCTTGTCCAACAGAAGAGAGAATTGAGCCTTCGACCAGTGCTCTGGTCGGCAAGCGGGACAAGGATAAGATGTGCACACAGCCGTATCTTCCATAGGTCAGTGCAAAGAAGTTGTTTATTGCACTTTAGTCTTTTGGTGTATCATCGGATTCTCTTGCCGTCAAACGAGAACAAGTATGCTGAAGGTGGCGAAGCTCTCTAGCTCCAACCCCCTTGGTATCACAATGGCTGTCTCCGGACTAGAGAATCTTGGATGTGGCCTTCATATCTAAGCGCCAACTGACTGGTCTTTTGTGAGGAAATAGCAGGTCTTCCTCATTCCCTCTGACTGCCTCTCCAGGCACGGAAAGGTCCTGCAAAGACTCTGATTGCTAGGTCAGTCTGCACCCCTATAAATGTAGGGAGCGGCAGAGAGGCACATCAGAGGCCTTCCCATCTTCTGTGTTAGAGATAATTATTATGCTCCTCAAAAGTACCAACTGTATACTCCCTGCTAGAAAATCTGTGTCAGGTAAATGATTACAGTGCTTATGATGCAGAGCTTTACTTTTTTTGTTGTTATCCCTATTTTGGATGCATTGTGATCTGTAAATATTAGATGGTTTACTTCTGTAAGAAGTATGTCAGATGAGTCTTTGATTAATGTTAAAGTTCCTGGACTGATATATATCCAGGCGAAAACAGCCATTAGAAAATTCCATGGGGTCTTTCTAAAAGTAATCCCACCTCATTCTAGAGATGCTAAGAAAGAATCTTTCAATGCAACGATTGCTGTTAGAGGGGTAGATTGTTTCATTGGGATGTTTCAGATACCAGCTGGATTTCATTTTGATCAGATTACGAAATTGGAAGTTTGTTTTTGGCGTAAACTGACATAACTTTGTAGTGCGCCTTGCTCCTTGTTTAGTTCACATGAGTTTGAATTGTAAACGTATTTATTGTATGAACTCCTATATTCTGTAGGTTCTAATACTACATTCGTCATGCCCACCTTGCCACTTCATGGCAACTTCAGAGTCTTTCTCAGAGTTAGGCCCTATCATGACTAGTGAGCTAAACTTTTTGGATTAAAAAGGTGTGCTGTGGTCGATACAGGCAAACGTGGTGGGCGATTCAAAAGCACTATGCATATACCTTTAGTCTGATCATAATATTTTCAAGCTTTCTAAAGTTTTCATGCTTCTGCTTTGAGGTTTGGAATTTCCAAATATGGTTATGTTATGTTACCGATACTTGTAAAGTGCGAATATACTCATTAGTTTTATAACGCAGGTGTGGCAACGGTAAGGTGAAAATGCTGGTATCAAGAATGTATTTGCATGCTTAACCCAATAGTTTAAAGAAAAGGGGATAACCCTGTGTCCCTCAGAACCTGGGTAATTAATGGTTAAACAAAAGAGTGGTTCTGTTGGGTAAGACAAAAGTGATTTGGCAATGCTATTAATGCAATCCAAGACTAACGCTCTCCAATATTCACAGTTCTAGAGATTAGTACTGAACAAATAAGTCATGAAATCAAATGGTTGTACTATGTATTTATAACAGAATAACTTCATTCAGTGTTAACATACATTGCATGGGTAGACTGTCGGAATCAATGTTGAAGTGCAATTGAGTGACATTTGTGCAAGGTGCTCAAAAGGTGAAAAATATATACAGTGCGAACAATTTCCTATATATAAATATATACAGGTGTTTCGAATGGCCAGATACTGATTTGAAGTCAAAGATTCCTATTCTTCCTATTGGAATCCTGGTGGTACTGAACCTATGACAAGCGACGAGGTTTCGACCCTTAGGTGCCCCAATGGGTGGTCACGGCTGGTCTTTCTCAAGACAGAAGTGTGGGTGGGCTGATTTGTTGGCCGGACAGTCGGAAATTAAATAGTAAGCTGTGTATCAGAGAGACTGTAGGGGCACCGAAGTTGCACCTAAATTAAAAGGGGAGCATGGGTACTCACTTATTGTGGAGGCTGGGAAACCTCAGCCTGAATCAGCAGGGCACAATGGCCAAAGTATCTTTGGAAAAGGAGAGCCTGGGTCAGGACCTCGCATGATAATTGCAGATGGATAACCACTCATGGATGTAAAAAGGTTACATCCTTGATTCCATATGGTGCATTCAATCATACTGGAATGTGGTTGACTAAAAAGGCCAGCACACGGGGCTAACACAAGTGGTGTGAGAAGCATGTGCATTCACGTCTACTCTATGCAGTTGTGCATGCTTTAGTAGTGGTTGACATAAGACCCCGCAATAGGTGACTGCATAGTGGTTAATGAATGTGGCTAGGGATGCTGCATCCATGCAAGGAGGAAGAGCGTCGTAATCGGTTGGTCACACTATAATCGGTTAAAAATGCGCGGGCGGTCTGTATGTTGACATAATGGTTGTGACCCAAGGGCGGTGCCATAAGGCTGAGTCTAAATGCGCTGAGCGCTTACATGCTTGGCACAAGATGGCAATGTACGCCCAACGTGTAGTGTGGTTATTTCTGAAGAAACTGTCGTCGGACGGTAAGCCGCTGCCCGTGGGTCGGGTAGGGGAAGCGGAGTTGCCTCACTGTATAGTAATAATGGAAATAACCCGCCATAATGTGGAGTGGTGTGCGGGGTAGTAATTAACTGGATAAATTACCTGAGTGCCGGTTACAAATAACGCAGTGAGACTAGAGGGGAATCTATTGGATCACGGTGGTCCAAGGACCTCGCTCTTACCCGTGATATGTTTTGATCCGGTTGAAGAATGGACGGTGGTGCACAGTCCCATATGTCTGATGCATGGAGTCAATGCAGCAGACTTGTCCGATCAGTTCTGTTTAAATTAAGTGCAGAGGCACTTCCGCGAGGAAGCGGGCACATCAAACAGCGTGTGCGGTTACTTGGCAACGACGTGGCGTCGTCTACTGTAACACACAGCGACCGTGGGGTGACGTCTGTACGATGCATGACCTAGTCTAATGGGTGATTGGTGATTGGGCAGATGGCTGCAGGATCGCGTCCTGGGTGCGCTGTTCACAAAAGGCAGTATCATAATTCAGAAAACCACGATAAAAGCATTGCGTTCGGTTCAGTGTATTTTGAATCATTTAAGAGATACGTAAAGTAAATTGTGCAATTCAGGACCATGTCATAAAAATCAGAGTGAAAGCGATATATACATGGTAGAGAAATATTTAAAAACCATCAATTATTCATCTGGGAGGATTCGTGGGAAGTAGAAGGAAACTTATTATTGCCGTGTTTAGGGCAAATGACAAAAGCAGATTATGTCTTAAACGAAGTGCAATTCTCTTACGATTTTACATGCAGTGAGTGAGCCCATTAACATGAATGACTGGTAAGGGGACATTGAAATAAAGAATTAATTCGGCAAGTAACAAGAGCATAGTTCATTACGCATTTTAGCAGAATAACATATATGTGATGTGGCCAGTGAAGTTACAGAACACAGACACATACTCAGATACAGTCAGACGGTCTGCAAATACCACGGGAACCTAGGTAGTCCCCCTCAGACTGGCATAAGTGATGTGACTACCCTGCCAAGTTTAAATGAGATGTGACACATACTCTCTGCTGCACTGGAAGGCATGGGGTACAAATCACAGTGGGTGAAAAAGGTATGGTACATGTAATCCTGGCCACAACTGTATGACATACTAGATGGTACATGTATAAACAACTGAGAATTAATTATGCATGTTGAGAGGAGCATTACAACAGACCCATTTGTTTAGCTATCTCGTCATGTTCATTCAGACCGGTGGCCACGGAGTTTAGAATATGTATCCATTTGCATTCTTTTCGATTTAGGGCTGACGCTATGGAACACCCTCTTGGGTTTGCATTGATTTTTCCACCACCCTCCATCTTAGGCTCTCCGGTGTATGATTGAGACTTGAAAAGTGTTCCACCAGTGGTGCTCCCTGGACTTTATATATGATCTTACTCATGTGTTGCAAGACTAGCATTTTAACTTTCTGGGTGGTCTGGCCAATATATGGTTTGTTACATGGACACAGGATGATGTATATGACGTTTGTGGTGTTGCAGTTCGTCAGTGAGGGTAAATTGTATGATTTATTGTGGTGCACAAGGGTTTGGCCCTCCATGCAAAGTGGACAGACTTTGCATGTGCCACATTTGAAGTGTCCCAAAATGGGTGGGAGTCCTAGTTGGTCTCGTAAGTCTGGTGGTTTCCGAGGTTCAAGGTAAGCTTTGACAACAGTGTCTTTTACATTCCGTCCTCTCTTGAAAGCGAATAGGGTTTTTTCTTCTGTGTTCAGCTCTGGTGCAACCAGACTCCAATACTTCATGACGATTTTCTTTATGCTGTTGCTTTTTGAGTGAAAGGTGGTAACGCACACTATGTTGTCAGTGGCCGGTTTCTTTTCCTTGGGTATCAGGAGTTGGTCTCTGAGGCAATAACAAGCCCTCTTCTTGGCTCCTTTAAGAAGCCCCAGCGGGTAACCATGTTCACATAAACGTTTAGTCAGTACATCTGTCTCTCTAAAGAAATCTTCCCTTTTGGGGCAGTTTCTCCTCATTCTCAGATACTGCCCATAGGGTAGATTGTCTCGCAGGTTTCTAGGGTGATGTGATTCATATTTTAACAGAGTTTTCCTCTCTGTTGGCTTTCTGTAAAGGTCACAATAAATCAAGCCATTGTACACTCGGAATGTTAGGTCCAGGAAGTCTATGGTGTGACGGTTGTAGGTTATAGTGAATTGGATATCGCTGCTTCTTTCATTGAGCCATCTGAAGAAGCTTTGTAGATGGGTTTCTGTACCTGACCAGATCATGATCACATCATCTAATTACCTCTTCCAGACAGCTATGGAGTCGATGAAAGGGTTCTCATGTGTGTACAGATGTTCTTCTTCATAGCTGTCCATGTAGATATTCACCAGGCTCGTTGCATATGTTGCGCCCATGGCTACACCCTTACATTGGAAGTAGAATTGTTGCTTGAAAACAAAGTAATTCTTTTTCATGGCGATTTCGAGAAGGTTAATCAGGAAGCGGGTGGGTATCCAGTGCG
The DNA here is from genome assembly GCF_964261635.1 of Lissotriton helveticus. Taxonomy (NCBI): domain Eukaryota; kingdom Metazoa; phylum Chordata; class Amphibia; order Caudata; family Salamandridae; genus Lissotriton; species Lissotriton helveticus. The sequence continues at coordinate 932,385,063 of NC_136059.1, read as the reverse complement.
GTGCTGGGCGTCTGTCTAGTGTTGCACGGATGACTTCTATTGCCTTGGTCTGAGGTATGGAGGTGTAGAGTGAACAGACATCCAATGTTACCATGAATTGTGTAGTACTGTCGTAGGGCTGGTCTTCTAGCAGTTGTATAATGTGCATAGAGTCAAGCACAAAGGACTTTGTTTGTGGGACCAAAGGCTGTAGGAAGTAGTCTATGAATTGTTTCGCTGGTTCCAAGACTGAACCACAGCCAGATCTAATTGTCTTCAGGGTGGTTTCTCCAGGCGCTTGTGCACTTTGGGCAAAGTGTATATGGTGGGAATGCGTGGTTCCTTGTTGGTCAAGAATTCCTTTTCAGTTGTACTCAAGAATCCTTCATTGGCACTGTTAGAAGGTGGTTCTGACACTATGGGTTGCCCGGACTTTTCGCTTTTTGAGCACCTAATTGTTGAGCTTTTACTGTGGGGGAGCCTCATAATCTGGGACTCAACCACAGTGAACTCATAATGAATCAGACTGCATGGAGATTTTACTGGTGTCCCCCTGGCTTGACTAGGCCGCTGCGCAGCAGCTGGTGTATGGGGCACCGTGCTGGTTACATGCAGACACTGATGTACATGCGTGTGCACACATAGAGGGGCTGCACAGGGGAGATTCCTAGCGTGCGCAGTCCAGGAGCAGCTACAGAGTGAATGGTGTGACAGGACTTATGCAGAATTGGGTGGTGACATGGAATAGGCTTTAAACACTGGAAAGGAACATGCCAGGGAAAGTCAGTGTGTTTTACTGTGTTTTTTATTTCCCTATGGGGATGTGGAGCACATGGCTAAAATGACTTCCACAAAGCCTACAGATTCCAGACACTCACTAATGTCCAGTGTAGCAGATGTGAAAATGAGTATTCTGCAAAGTCCAAAGTCATATTTGTACTGCTTTTAGGTCGTCCAGAAATGTCATATTTCTCCGAGTCCCTGGCTGGAGTCTGGCCAAGGAAGGTTAGATTAATGACCTCTCTTCCCAGAACGAAGATCTTCCCTCCTAGGAGAAAAGATAGGTGGAGCTCCAAGCCAGTCCATCAACTGCTGTCTCTGGATGCCAGGCACCAGGTTACCTCATGTGAAGGCAGTGAGGGGGGAAGGAGTTGGGTTTCAGCGGCCATGTGGCGAGAGACACTGGACGACGCCATGTTTGAACAATCCAGAGGCTGGACAAGGAGGAGGGAGCAGGGGCAGGCAAGTGATGTGTCACTGTTTGATAGGACACACAGAGACTTCTTGCCAGCCCCCTACTCAACTTTTAAAAAGTACTTGCACAGGAAGAGATGCTCTCTCTGGGGTGTGGTCTGCTGAGGCGAAAGGTGCTGGAGCCTGGTGCAATGGGCAGTTGGAAGGAGGACATCCCTGACTGCCCCCCAGGCCCCTAACAGCGCCAGAAGAAGAGCCCAGGATCGGGGCGCAGAAGAGGAGGCCTCGGCGCAGGGAGAGGAGAGTCGCAGGGAGCAAGTGAAAACAGCTCCCTGCAGAATGCACCCTCTTGGAGACCCAGAGGACGAAGGAGAGTGCTCCCAGTGGCTGGGGGACGCCACCAGGGGCGAAAAGACGCACAAATGGGGCAAATCGGACTCCAGGGGGCCGAGATATACCCCCGAGAAGGTAGGCGACCTTTGACCCTGCCTGGGACCAACGATGAAGCACGTGGGGCTCTGCCACCGGTCGCAATAATGCCCCCGGGGCGGGTCAGGTACCAGGGGCTGTCCCCCAAAGAAGTAAAGCCAGGGTGCGCCGTCGCACACCCCGTGAAGATGCCCCCGCGGGGTGCCAGGAGCCCACCCTGGCGCCCCGCCGAAACCTGCGCTGGGGAGCGCCGTCGCGCTCCCCCTGAAGTGGTGAGGAGGCAGGGGCGGGAGGCGCCGTTGCGCCCTCCGCGAAGAAGATGGGAGGAGGGGCCCGGGACCCCATCCCTGGGCCCCAGGTACCTGGGTGAGGGAGGGCGCCTTCGCACCCCCCCGAACGAGTCCAGGGGCCCGGGACCCCATCCCCGGGCCCCAAAGTCAGGAGGAAGGAGGGGGGAGTGCCGCTGCACTCCCCCGAGGCCAGCGGGAGCCGCGCTGGTCTCCGTGTCTGCCCGTTGGATTGGGCAGACGAGAACTGAAGGGCCGGCTCCCGCGGTCGCACACAAGGGTGCGGGCCGAGCGGGGAGCCGGCAGGGGCAGCCAGGGGTGGGCTCCCTGGACTGTCCTCCAACATGGAAGGCCTGCGGTGTCCCGGGTGGGACTGGGGCCCCCAAGAAGAGGCAAAAGAGGTGTCAGGGGCCCGGGTGGGACCGGGCCCCAGAAAATCAGCAGATCGGCCGGGGGTGGGCTCCCCGATCCAAATGACTTACCTGGGGGTCCGGGAGGGACCGGGCCCCCCCAGCAAGGCCTGAAGATGCGGTGAAGCCGCCAGCAGGCCAGCACAGCATGCAAGAAAAGGAGAAAACTCGCCCCATAATGCCTTGCCAGGCATTTGGAAGCCTGTTAATCTGGGGCGTGGTGGCCCCCCAGAGGGGGGGCTCACCCTTAATGATGGAAAGGTGCTGGGGGAGCTGTTGGAGAAGTGCAGTCTCCCCCCAGCATGAAGAGACAAGTCACCCTAGGTGTCCTGGGGATTTGAAAAGAATAACCCCTCCAGGGCTCAACCGGCATTTAACACTTTCTAGGCTGGAACTTTTGTTCTTCAGCTGAGGGTGTTTTGATAATTGCATCCAGGAGAAAAGGGCTGAGTGGGGGATGTCTAGAGAAGGGCATCACCTGGAGGTGAAGAGGGTAATTGCACCGAAATGCATTTATTAATGGTTATTTCTTTTCAAGTGATTGAGGTTGCATCTGAAGTACTGGTTTAACGTGATGTCATAAGCAAAGTGGATTTAAGTGGCTAGACACTCCTGCTAGGGTGTCTGACTGTATTTACTTAATCCTGTGATCATCTGTGATGCCTTTAGGGGCTGTAATTGCACTGCATTTTTAATGATATCCAAAGGTGCTGAGTACTGTCATTCTTAAGTGTACGTAAACATGTATTCTTGCTGCTGCCCTTAGGTGAAGACCCCAGACTGTTAGCCCTTAAGATGAAGAGGTGCATACTGTATGATCAGTAGGAGATGCTCAGTCAGGGTCATGTGTCATCAAGGCAGGTGTAGCCTATTTAATGCTTGTTGAGGTTATGGGGGGGTCGCTACTGGGATGGTGCCAGTGCGCGGGGCCCTCGCTCCAGGTTAAGACCAATCCACTGCATTGGGGGCAAGATGATGTGCCTACATGGGAGTGGTGGTACTAGACCCCACCCCCCCTGCTGGAGGGGTGGAGATGTTATGCAATGTCACAAAGTAATTCCATCAGCTTATGTATATTTGTAAATTGGTGTATAGTATTGAGTGGTGTGTTTGTTTAATAAATGTACTCTTACTTTTATAAAGGAAAGTACAGACTGGTCAATCAATTATTGAGTGTTATTTTTGCGCACCTGCAAATGGCAATTACTAGCCCACACCACCTCCCTTGAGTAAGCCTCAGACTGCTCTGCAACGCTAGCCTCTGAGAGTCAGGCGCTGCCCTAGGGTGTTTGGTTCCCAGTGAAGGACAAATGTGTCATGTTATTTGTGCAGGCCTCACAGATGCTGCCTCGTTTTCCAACAGACACCTTCCTCCGTAAGTGTCTCTATGAGTAACTTGCTACTCAACGCGGGGTCCCTCGGTGTTGTTTGGGAACTTTCTTGTACACTGAGTTGTTGTTCAATTTCATCGGCGTAGTCACGGGTATTTTGTACCACCACCGCTCCACCCTTTCACGACAATAGAGTGGTTCTCACGTAGCTCCTTCAATGCAAGTTTTTCTTCTTTAGTTACATTATGTCTAATCTATTGTCTCTCTTCCAGTGATGCCATCACCTCTTGCATGACCACTTGCTCAAATGCCAGTATGCGTTGGCTCATACAGTAGGAACCGGGCGTGAATGTGGAGGGTGGTTTGAAAGGCGTTGCTGTTGGTCTAGGCATGTACGGGTTCCTGCCAAAGTATATTTTTAATCTTTGCGGAAAACCTTTGTAGCTCGAGTTTAGTGGTGAAGGAGTCTGGTCTACTTGTTGGGACAAAGGAGAGACCCTTGCTCAACACCTCTCTCTCTGCAGTTGTTATTATATGGTCCAAAAGGTTGATGATGGGGTCTGTGAGATTTCCGTTGTATTGTGGATGCAGTGTAGACACAGTGGCTCCATTCACACTGGTCTGCTTATCCATTACTTCAGGTGTGCTAATCTGTAGAATATCCGTTGTGGCTGCTTCTGTTGCCATCGGTATTGTGGCTTCTGTTACTATTGCCATCAGTGGTGTGGCTTCTGTTACCAACGTTACTTTTGTCTCCGTGTGGAAATCTCCCCAAATCCCTCCGGTGGGGAGAACCTCACACGCTGCTTCTGTTGATGTCGGTGTTGAGGCTTCCGTTACCATCGGTACGTTTGTCTCCATGTGAAAATCTCCCTGTTTCCCTCCGACAGGAAGAACCTCTCACGGGCATTCCCTCTCTGGGATCCCCTTACTCTGTTCCATCTTCTCTGTGGGCCCCAACCTTGCTTGGCATTTCCACCCTGGTTGGATTGGCGGTAGCCTTGATCTAAAAAATGCTGTTGTTGTGGTGCCTGGAAACCCTGTCTGCTTGTAGAGGGGTCTTCTTCCTCGGATTCTGAGCCACTGCCAGCAGAGGAGTTGGAGAAAGTATTGAAGCGTCTTGGTCATGGTCTGCTCTTGTTGGTAAAGAATCCTTGCTGGTCTTGCTGGTAATATTCGTCAGCTAAGTATGGGTATGTGTATTTTTTATCGTAATTTCTGATATCCTTGGCAAGTTTATCAAGTTTCCTGTTGAGGGTCAGGGTGCTGAATTCCAATAATGCTTTTTCTGCCCGTTCCCGGGCCTCTTTGGCGTTGGCCAATGCACTGTCTACTTAGATTTCCCTTTTCAGGTCAGCAATCACCTGTGTCAGTTTTTTGACGTATTCTATGGCTGTTTCCACCCCTAACACCATCCAGTGCCTAGAGCAGTTGTTGGCCACAAAACTGAAACCTTCTCTAAACTTGGGCACATGACCTGTAAGCCTTTTGGGAATATGTTAGCTTTAAGGTATTTAGTTAAAACATGTCAATGAAGACGTGACCTGATTAGTTTCTTTTCTAGTCGTTCTATCTTAAGTAATTTTTCATTCAGTGTGGCATCAACCGAGGTGCGGTCTGCCCCTAGCAGGAAATTAGATGCTCCTTGCTCTTGTATTTATCTAGCAATATAATCCTCGCTTTAAGAAAGAGTGTCTTTGTCTGTCATATTAAGCGCAGTTGGAAAAGTGTATAATTCAGTGTACAATAAATGGTTTAACCCCTTCGGTGCTAATGACGGCTCCCGGTCGTCATCAGTTATGGTGGGCATGTGCTGATGACGGCCATGAGCCGTCATGACCACGCCCGCGATCGGAATGTGCTGCACAGGCGCAGAATTCCGGCCGGAGCCAGGGGGTAAAATACAGACAATTTTCAAACATAAACACAAACAAATGAAGGAAAAAACCCTCGCAGGTCTGCACCTGCAAACTAAATAGGTTAAAGAAAAGGGGGTAACCCTGTGTCTCTCAGAACCTGGGTAATTAATGGTTAAACAAAAGAGTGGTTCTGTTGGGTAAGACAAAAGTAATTTGGTAATGCTATTAATGCAATCCAAGACTAACGCTCTCCAATATTCCCAGCTCTAGAGATTAGTACTTAACAAATAAGTCATGAAATCCATTGGTTGTACTATGTATTTATAACAGAATTACTTCATTCGGTGTTAACATACATTGCATGGTTAGACTGTCGGAATCAATGTTGAAGTGCAATTGAGTGACATTTGTGCAAGGTGCTCAAAAGGTGAAAAATATATACAGTACGAACAATTTTCTATATACAATTCTATACAGGTGTTTCGAATGGCCAGATACTGATTTGAAGCCAAAGATTTCTATTCTTCCTATTGGAATCCTGGTGGTACTGGACCTATGCGTTGACGTTTCGACCCTTAGGTTCCCCAATGGGTGGTCACGTCGGGTCTTTCTCAAGACAGAAGAGAGGGTGGGCTGATTTATTGGCGGAACAGTCTGAAATTAAATAATAAGCTGTGTATCAGAGAGACTGTAGGGTAGGAGCGGTGGTGGTACACAATACCCGTGACTACGCCGATGAAATTGAGCAACAACTCAGTGTACGAGAAAGTTACCAAACAACACAGAGGGACCCCACTTTAAGTATCAAGTTACTCATAGAGACACTTACGGAGGAAGGTGTCAATGAAAGATTCTTGAGTACACCTGAAAATGAATTCTTGACCAACAAGGTACCACGCATTCTCACCATATACATTTTGCCCAAAGTGCACAAGCGCCTGGAGAAACCACCCGGAAAACCAAATATATCTGGCTGTGGTTCAGTCTTGGAACCGGCGAATCAATTCATAGGCTACTTCCTACAGCCTCTGGTCCCACAAACAAAGTCCTTTGTGCGTGACTCTATGCACATTATACAACTGCTAGGAGACCAGCCCTACGACAGTACTACACAATTCATGGTCACATTGGATGTCTGTTCACTCTACACCTCCATACCTCAGAGCAAGGCAATAGAAGTCATCCGTGCGACACTAGATAGCACCGCACTGGATACCCAGCACCGCTCTGGATACCCACCCGCTTCCTGATTAACCTGCTCGAAATCGCCATGAAAAAGAATTACTTTGTTTTCAAGCAACAATTCTACTTCCAGTGTAAGGGAGTAGCCATGGGCGCAACATATGCACCGAGCCTGGCGAATATCTACATGGACAGCTATGAAGAAGATCATCTGTACACTCATGAGAACCCTTTCATTGACTCCATAGCTGTCTGGAAGAGGTATATAAATGATGTGATCATGATCTGGTCAGGTAAAGAATCCCATCTACAAAGCTTCTTCAGATGGCTCAATGAAAGAAGTAGCGATATCCAATTCACTATAACCTACAACCGTCACACCATAGACTTTCTGGACCTAACATTCCGAGTGGACAATAGCTTGATTTATTATGACCTTTACAGAAAGCCAACAGAGAGGAACACTCTGTTAAAATACGAATCACATCACCCTAGAAACCTGTGAGACAATCTGCCCTATGGGCAGTATCTGAGAGTGAGGAGAAACTGCACCAAAAGGGAAGATTTCTTTAGAGAGATGGATGTACTGACTAAACGTTTACGTGAACATGGGGCTTCTGAAATGTGCCAAGAAGAGGGCTTGGTATTGCCCCAGAGACGACCAACTCCTGATACCCAAGGAAAAGAAACCGGCCACTGACAACATAGTGTGCGTTACCACCCTTCACTCAAAAAGCAACAGCATAAAGAAAATCGTCATGAAGTATTGGAGTCTGGTTGCACCAGAGCTGAACACAGAAGAAAACCCACTATTCGCTTTCAAGAGAGGACGGAATGTAAAAGACAGTGTTGTCAAAGCTTACCTTGAACTTCGGAAACCACCAGACTTACGAGACCAACTAGGACTCCCACCCATTTTGGGACACTTCAAATGTGGCACATGCAAAGTCTGTCCACTTTGCATGGAGGGCCAAACCCTTGTGCACCACAATAAAACATACAAATTACCCTCACTGACGAACTGCAACACCACAAACGTCATATACATCATCCTGTGTCCATGCAACAAACCATGTATTAGCCAGACAACCCAGAAAGTTAAAATGCGAGTCTTGCAACACGTCAGTAAGATCAGATGTAAAGTCCAGGGATCACCACTGGTGGAACACTTTTCAAGTCTCAATCACACACCGGAGAGCCTAAGATGGAGGGTGGTGGAAAAGATCAATGCAAACCCAAGAGGGTGTTCCATAGCGTCAGCCCTAAATCGAAAAGAATGCAAATGGATACATATTCTAAACTCGGTGGCCACCGGTCTGAATGAACATGAAGAGATAGCCAAACAAATGGGTCTGTTGTAATGGTCCTCTCAACATGCATAATTAATTCTCAGTTGTTTATACATGTACCCTCTAGTATGTCATACAGTTGTGGCCAGGATTACATGTACCATACCTTTTTCACCCTCTGTGATTTGTACCCCATGCCTTCCAGTGCAGCAGAGAGTATGTGTCACATCTCTATTAAAGTTGGCAGGGTAGTCACATCACTTATGCCAGTCCGAGGAGGACTACCTAAGTTCCCGTGGTATTCGCTTACCGTCTGACTGTATCTGAGTATGTGTCCATGTACTGTAACTTCACCGGCCATATCACATATATGTTATTATGCTAAAATGCGTAATGAACTATGCTCTTGTTACTTGCCGAATTGATTCTTTATTTGAATGTCCCCTTACCAGTCATTCATGTTAATGGTCTCACTTACTGCATGTAAAATCGTAAGAGAATTGCACTTCGTTTAAGACATAATCTGCTTTTGTCATTTGCCCTAAACACGGCAATAAAAAGTTTCCTTCTACCTCCCACGAATCCACCCTGATGACTAATTGATGGTTTTAAAATGTTTCTCTACCATGTAAATATTGCTTTCACTCCGATTTTTATTACATGGTCCTGAATTGCACAATTTACTTGCCGTATGTCTTAAATGGTTCAAACTACACTGAACGAACGCAATGCTTTTATTGTGGTTTTCTGAATTATGATACTGCCTTTTGTGAACAACGGGCCCAGGACGCAACCCCGCAGCCATCTGCCCAATCACCCATTAGACTAGGGCATGCATCATACAGACGTCACCCCACGCGTGCCTTTTATTACAGTAGACGATGCCACATCGTTGCCAAGTAACCGCCCCCGCTGTTTGACATGCACGCGTCCTCGCGGCAACGCCTCTGCACTTAATTTAAACAGAACTTATCGGACGAGTCTGCCCCATTGACTCCATGCAGCAGATGGATGCGACTTTGCACCACTATCCATTCTTCAACCGGATCGAAAGTTATCACAGGTAAGCGCAAGGTCCTTGGACCACCGCGATCCAATATATTCCCCTCTAGTCTCACTACGTTATTTGTAATCGGCACTCAGGTAATTTACCGAGTTAATTACTGCCCCGCACACCACTCCACATTATGGCGGGTTATTTCCATTATTATTATACAGTGAGGCAACTCCGTTTCCCCGCCCAACCCACGGGTAGTGACTTACCGTCCGACAGTTTCTTCAGAAATAACCACACTACACGTTGGGCGTACATTGCCATCTTGTGCCAAGCATGTAAGCGCTCCGCGCTTTTAGACTCAGCCTTATGGCACCGCGCTTGGGTCACAACCATTACGTCACCATACAGACCACCCGGTGCATTTGTAACCGATTATAGTGTGACCAACCAGTCGCGACGATCTACCTCCTTGCATGAATGCAGCATCTCTAGCCACATACATTACCCACTATGCAGTCACCTATTGCGGGGTCTTATGTCAACCACTACTAAAGCATGCACAACTGCATAGAGTAGACGTGAAGGCACACGCTTCTCACACCACTTGCGTTAGCCCCGTGTGCTGTCCTTTTTAGTCAACCACACTCCAGTATGATTGAATGCACCATGTGGAATCGAGGATGTAACCTTTTTACATCCATGAGTGGTTATCCATCTGCAATTATTATGCGAGGTCCTGACCCAGGCACTCCTTTTTCACAGATTCTTTGGCCATTGTGTCCTGCTGATTCAGGCTGAGGTTCCCCGGCCTCCGAAATAAGTGAGTACCCATGCTCCCTTTTTAATTTAGGTGCAACTTCTGTGCCCCTACAGTCTCTCTGATACACAGCTTACTATTTAATTTCCGACTGCCAATATATCAGCCCACCCACACTTCTGTCTTGAGAAAGATCCGCCGTGACCACCCATTGGGGCACCTAAGGGTCGAAATGTTGACGCTTGTCATAGGTCCAGTACCACCAGGATTCCAATAGGAAGAATAGGAATCTTTGGCTTCAAATCAGTATCTGGCCATTCTAAACACCTGTATATATTTGTATATAGGAAATTGTTCGCACTGTATATATTTTTCACCTTTTGAGCAGCTTGCACAAATGTCACTCAATTGCACTTCAACATTCATTCCGACAGTCTACCCATGCAATGTATGTTAACACTGAATGAAGTAATTCTGTTATAAATACATAGTTCAACCATTTGATTTCATTACTTATTTGTTAAGTACTAATCTCTAGAGCTGTGAATATTGGAGAGGGTTAGCCTTGGATTGCATTAATAGCATCGCCAAATCACTTTTGTCTTACCCAACAGAACCACTCTTATGCTTAACCCAATAGCCATGTCTTTAGCAGTTTTGCATAGCATGAGGTAAGGCCAATCTAATCTCTGGGGGAAGGGGGAGGAGTTCCAGAAATTGGGTGCGATGACTGCGAATTTGGTGCCACCCTTTCTCTTCTTGAAATTAAGTACCGCCAAATAGTTCATATGAGTGCAATGTGCATTTAGGGGTGTACCTCTGAATTTGGAAAGTAATAAATGCAGGACTTTTATAATTAATTGTTTTGAAGATGATGCAACCGGTTTTGAATATTGTTCTATGTTCCACTGACAGCCAATGGACATTTTTCGTTAGGGTGGTGATGTGGCACTGTTTAGGTTATCAATATATTCATCAGACTTCCTGGTTCTGGGTAATTTGGAGCCTGTTGATAAGGCATTTAGGTAGGCCCACATATAGGCAATTGGTGTGATCTATCCTAGAGACAGCAAGTGCAATGACAGCTTGGGGAAGGGCCTCAATAGTAAGGAATTTTGCGATTTTCCTCATTCTACAGAGCACTCAGAAGGATTAAGAGACTACTTCTCTGATTTCTGCATTCATGGATAGTTCAGCATTAATAATTACCCTGAAATTCTTTGCTGATTCTTTGGTGGTTGGGGAGCTGCCATCTCAAGGGGGCACAGTGAGGTGTCCAGTATTCACGCTTGCTTTTATTTATGACAATTTTGGTTTTCTTTGAGTTCAGTTTAAGGTGTTTGCTGTTCATACAATCGACGATGACCAGCATTGTGGTTTGAAAGTTCTCGCATATCATCAGCATAATTATAGGTCGGGCAGTTTCTGTTTTTGAGAGAGTGGGCTAGTGGGAAGATGTAAAGGTTAAAGAGGTGTGGGAATAGTTACAAGCCCTGTGGGACTTCACAGTCGAGATGTACCTTCAAAGAATTGTATAGAGTCAGGTGGACTGATTGATCACAGTCTTTTAGAAAGGAGATGATCCAGTGAAGGGCTGGGCCCTGTAGCCCCCCTGACCTTGACACCTTCCACTAGGATATTGTGGTCCACCATGTTGAAGGCTGCTTACAGATCGAGGAGGACCAGTGCGTCTGTGACCCTTTTAAAGCATTCTTTGCGCATGTCATCTATCACGGAGAGGTTGACCACTTCTGTGGGGTGGGCTGGGCGGAACCCTGCTGACATGGAGCCAGGAATTTGGTCTCTTCTAAAAAGGCGCAGATTTTTTGTGCCACATGTGCTTTTAGTACCTTAGCCAATAAGGGTAAAAGGGAAATTAGTCTATAGTTTTTCAGTGTCAGTGGGACTTCTACTTTATTTCTGAAGGGGTACCATGATAGCTTACTTGAATATACTAGGCACCATCCCTAGGCTGATGAAGAGGTTAAGGAGTAAGAGGGCTGGATATGCAATATTGGAGAATACTAGTTTTAGAATTTTAGGGAGCAGGTAACGTTTGGAGAGCATGATTTTACTTTAGGCAGCAGGTCCTTGAGGCAGTCTTTGCTGATATCAGGAAATTAAGGTAGAGTGACAGGGTTCATGTATTCCTGAGTTGATTTCAAGAGGGCTAGTAGAGATGCTTTCTTTAATGATCTTTATTTTGTGAATGAAAAAAGAATTGAGTGTGTTACAGAGAGTCTGAGATGGAGTGATGGGTAATGTGACTCTGCCAGGATTTGAGAGTTCAGAGACTATTCTGAAGATCTCCATAAATTTATTTATGGATGAGAGGATTTTGTTTGTAAAAAGAGGAGTATTTGGCTTACAAGATTTACGTTTTGTATTCTTTGTGGTGTTTTACATAGATTTCTTTTACCTCTGAGGAATAGTTTTTCCACCATTTTAGTTCACAACGGCGTAATTTGAGCTTTGCTAGTTTTAGACTTTCTCTAAACCATTTCGAAGAATCGTGCCATCGAGCCTGTTTTGATTTAAATAAGGGGGCATGGATATCACTGGCTGTCTTTAGACAGTCAGAGATCACTTTTCCATACATGTCAATGGTATTTGAATCCAAAGAGATTCAGATCAACCCCATACGAACTATCAGATAAGATTCTCAGTCAAAGTTGTAGTTTTTGCGAGGACTGATCGGTTAATGCAAATTTAATTAGATTGTGCTCAGACCACACACATGGAGACACTGTGAGGTTGGACAAAGATAGATGGGTGGTTCAAACTTGGTCTAGCATGTGTTCTTTGTGTGTGGGAAAGAGCACATGCTGTTCGAGGTTTAAGCTGCTGATGTGGTCAAAGAAGTCCGTGCATAATTGTCCTTCCTGGTCATCATTAGTCCAGCAGTTCAAGTCGCTGACCAATGGAATGTTTTTTGCATGGTTAATGCAAAAGGAGGAGATTAGCTCAGAGAACAGATGTGGGAAGTGCTGCATATAATCTGGTGGACTATATGTGAGTAAGCATAAAAACGAAGAAGTTCTAGATTCCATCTTGATTACAAGGCTATCTTTTGCCGGGATCTTTAACAAAGTTAGTTTAGTGAACCCGAGATGGGTCTTTTTCACTGCAGCTGCCCTGCCTTCTGTTTTACTAGCTGGTCAGTTGGTTTGAAGATTATAGCAGTTGTCGGGTAGGGCGGCAAGGATGTCAGAGGTGACTTGTCGGTAAGCCATGTTTCAGTCAATAGTAGAAGGTCTGGTCTTTTAGATTCTATTAGGGTGAAGATCTCGGTTTGGTGTTTCATCATGGAGCAAGTGGTTAAATAGATGATTGTTAACTGATTAGTATTGGGGCCGTGTGTGGTGTTGCTGGTTTTAGTAGTTTTGTTGGGGGATAATGATCATTTAGTTTCAGTACATTGGAGCAATATAGTGTTGTTGTTTGAGAGTCCTAATTTGTATAGTTTTTGCAGGAGTATTGTGTCTAGTTGTAGCTTGTCAAGTGGAGGTTTTAATTTCGTTAGGGGAATAAGTGATCGTCTAGGCATAGTGGCTGGCCCCTGGACAGACGCGTTAAGGCTCAGACGAGCTTGTCTTTGGCATTCCAGTGGTGCAGCCATTACATGGGTCTGCACTGCTTCTGTCATTTGCAGCCAAAGCTCTAGTAGCTCTGCCTACACAGCCATAGATCAAAATCCTGATTGGTTCCCCCAAGGCACTAAGTTGCTTTTTGATTCGTTCTCCCCCCAAAGTATAAGTGCGGCCATCTGATGCGGTAAGACAGACCATTTTAAAACAACACAAACAATTTCAAAAATAACACACAGCTAAGGTTTAAAATATTATGGACACAAATACAGTCCAAGTAATGACATTATTTTAGTGAGTTGTTTTAACGTCTGGTTTGACTGTGCAGCTGTCTGCAAGTTTTCCTCTTCCCAATCATTTTTAAATATATATAGACTGAGCCTCACTTCACCAAGAGAAATATTACTCTTTTACCTCATGTTGTTAACATATTTATTTTCTTTGCAAGGTATAATTAGTGCATTTGTATGGACCACAGAAGGTATGCTTTAATACATTTTAAAACAATTAGTTCCAGCATAGAGGTATCTTTTTTGCAGAATGATAAAAGATTGTTCTAAATTTGGTAAATAAACAGTGGTTAGAGTTTGACCACTACCCTGGTCAATCAACTCCATTCACTTCAAATAAGGTGTGCCCCTGTCTGGAATATGTCAGGGAAATCTTAGCCCATTGGCATCCCAGATCAACATTGCGTCCCCCTACCTTCCCCTCCTCCAGACTGTTCTCCCCTCCCTACCTTCCATATATTCTTCTTGATTCAACAATGAGTAGTACTTGGAAAGCACTTGAATTCATAACTCAAATAAATCATAAAGTCGTAAAAAATCTCAGGGCCCAATTATGACTTTGGCACAGCGCCGCTGACTTAATGCCGGCGCCGCTGCACAAAAGCCACACAAGGACCAACAACCATATTACGAGTTGAAAATGTGCACCACGTAATACGGTTGGCAGTCTTTTGGCTGTTCCCATGGTAGTGCCTTGAAAACAGTCACTGCAATGGGATTGGCCAAAAGGATCCAGCACAGCATGGATGGTGACTTCCATGCCATGCTGGAACTGGGGGGAATGCAGACAGGGAGGCACATGTTATGCCCACCTGAAAGTCTCCCCATGGCGTGGGGGACATGGGGGCCCTGTAGTGTCTCCTTTGTTCTTGCACCACCGCTTTTTCAGTAGGATTCTCCCTTGAAAAGGCTGTCGGTGCAAGAACTCAAAATATGCTGAGCGCGGCTGCGCCAGTCCCTGCTCAGCATAATGTATGGTGGCGGTCCTGTGCCACCACCAGGGAACAACTGTTCCCTGGCACAGCAGGCAGTCTACAGCTGATAGAACTTTGTAAGTCATAATCAGCAAAACGGTGGACCCACCACTCCTGCACCAATCAGTCCCTCAGTGTATTCATAGAGTGACTTCAAATATAATAGACATAGCCCCTTCTCATATCACGTTGCCCTTATCTCCTAGGAGTTACCCATGCCCCTCCCCAATTGTTTAATCATACAGCCTTGAATCATTAGTTTGACTATCACATAGCGATAAGGCCACTGTCATTTGGATGTCTATTTCTTGTCTCATTCCACTTCCAGGAAGTGCTTTCATTAGAATGTGTGAGGGACTAATTTACATCTGAAAAGTGCACTCAGTGATCATGCTGTTTTTCTCATTCAAGTCTTTATTTCCTATGAATTCTATAGAGAAAGTACTTCTTTGTTGCTACTTATTCGTCCCATCATAGACAAAGCCAGAAGTGAATGCTTTGTTCATTGCAATGCATTTAAGAAGCATTTTCAGTGCCTCTGTTTATATGCATATGTGCCTTTCAGCCAATGAGTGTTCTATTTCTACTCTATGTTCTTATTCCTTCATTTTTGATATTGCACCTTTTAATTTCAGTTTAAAGAACCAGCAAGGACTACTCGTGGATTTTTCAGCCTTTCCTCAGAGGTTCATAGATCTTTTAGAACAATGCATTTCTGAACAAGAAAAACAAGTACCTCGGTAAGTAAAATTAAGCAACTTTTTTATCAAATACATCTCCAGTGTACCAGTTACTGAATTTGGAACTAAGATATATTTTTTCAAAACCTTAGAGATCAAAATATCACCTGTTCATCTGCTCTTTTTTAGGTCTTATCTAGACAGTGCATGCACTGTCTCATTGTTTCTTTTGTTTTCTAATAGTGTGCTTGGATGCTTATGATTGGTTGGCTTCATGTTCACTTCCATTTGCTTGCTTCTCTACTGTGTAGGTGCCTACTGCTTTCTTCCTATTTGTGTGTTTCAGTTCCATGGAGCATGGAAGCATTACTTGTGTCCTTTCACTTCTCAATTTGTATGTGCTACTTTTTTCTTTGTATTTAAGCACTTAAACAAAGTGTGTTTTTTCAGCTGACTGCCTCATGTACTTGTAGCCCACTCAGTGTTCCTCCCTAATTTCCCCGTCTTGCCAGCCACCCACAATAACCCTCTATCAAGTCCATGTTGCTTATTCTCACTCTCTCCCAACCTTACCTTGTCAGTTTTGCTTGTTCCCACCATATGCCTTCCCTCCCTGTTTCTTTGTTGCTTGCTCCCACCTGCCCTCCTTCCTTCTGTGTTGCTTGCCCCCGCCCTCCCTCCCTCCTTCTGTGTTGCTTGCCCCCGCCCTCCCTCCCTTCTTCTGTGTTGCTTGCCCCCGCCCTCCCTCCCTCCTTCTGTGTTGCTTGCCCCCGCCCTCCCTCCCTCCTTCTGTGTTGCTTGCCCCCGCCCTCCCTCCCTCCTTCTGTGTTGCTTGCCCCCGCCCTCCCTCCCTCCTTCTGTGTTGCTTGCCCCCGCCCTCCCTCCCTCCTTCTGTGTTGCTTTCCCCACCCGCCCTCCCTCCTTCTGTGTTGCTTTCCCCACCCGCCCTCCCTCCTTCTGTGTTGCTTTCCCCACCCGCCCTCCCTCCTTCTGTGTTGCTTTCCCCACCCGCCCTCCCTCCCTCTGTGTCGCTTTCCCCACCCGCCCTCCCTCCCTCTGTGTCGCTTTCCCCCACCCGCCCTCCCTCCCTCTGTGTCGCTTTCCCCCACCCGCCCTCCCTCCCTCTGTGTTGCTTTCCCCCACCCGCCCTCCCTCCCTCTGTGTCGCTTTCCCCCACCCGCCCTCCCTCCCTCTGTGTCGCTTTCCCCCACCCGCCCTCCCTCCCTCTGTGTCGCTTTCCCCCACCCGCCCTCCCTCCCTCTGTGTCGCTTTCCCCCACCCGCCCTCCCTCCCTCTGTGTCGCTTTCCCCCACCCGCCCTCCCTCCCTCTGTGTCGCTTTCCCCCACCCGCCCTCCCTCCCTCTGTGTCGCTTTCCCCCACCCGCCCTCCCTCCCTCTGTGTCGCTTTCCCCCACCCGCCCTCCCTCCCTCTGTGTCGCTTTCCCCCACCCGCCCTCCCTCCCTCTGTGTCGCTTTCCCCCACCCGCCCTCCCTCCCTCTGTGTCGCTTTCCCCCACCCGCCCTCCCTCCCTCTGTGTCGCTTTCCCCCACCCGCCCTCCCTCCCTCTGTGTCGCTTTCCCCCACCCGCCCTCCCTCCCTCTGTGTCGCTTTCCCCCACCCGCCCTCCCTCCCTCTGTGTCGCTTTCCCCCACCCGCCCTCCCTCCCTCTGTGTCGCTTTCCCCCACCCGCCCTCCCTCCCTCTGTGTCGCTTTCCCCCACCCGCCCTCCCTCCCTCTGTGTCGCTTTCCCCCACCCGCCCTCCCTCCCTCTGTGTTGCTTTCCCCCACCCGCCCTCCCTCCCTCTGTGTTGCTTTCCCCCACCCGCCCTCCCTCCCTCTGTGTTGCTTTCCCCCACCCGCCCTCCCTCCCTCTGTGTTGCTTTCCCCCACCCGCCCTCCCTCCCTCTGTGTTGCTTTCCCCCACCCGCCCTCCCTCCCTCTGTGTTGCTTTCCCCCACCCGCCCTCCCTCCCTCTGTGTTGCTTTCCCCCACCCGCCCTCCCTCCCTCTGTGTTGCTTTCCCCCACCCGCCCTCCCTCCCTCCCTCTGTGTTGCTTTCCCCCACCCGCCCTCCCTCCCTCCCTCTGTGTTGCTTTCCCCCACCCGCCCTCCCTCCCTCCCTCTGTGTTGCTTTCCCCCACCCGCCCTCCCTCCCTCCCTCTGTGTTGCTTTCCCCCACCCGCCCTCCCTCCCTCTCTCTGTGTTGCTTTCCCCCACCCGCCCTCCCTCCCTCCCTCTGTGTTGCTTTCCCCCACCCGCCCTCCCTCCCTCCCTCTGTGTTGCTTTCCCCCACCCGCCCTCCCTCCCTCCCTCTGTGTTGCTTTCCCCCACCCGCCCTCCCTCCCTCCCTCTGTGTTGCTTTCCCCCACCCGCCCTCCCTCCCTCCCTCTGTGTTGCTTTCCCCCACCCGCCCTCCCTCCCTCCCTCTGTGTTGCTTTCCCCCACCCGCCCTCCCTCCCTCCCTCTGTGTTGCTTTCCCCCACCCGCCCTCCCTCCCTCCCTCTGTGTTGCTTTCCCCCACCCTCCCTCCCTCCCTCTGTGTTGCTTTCCCCCACCCTCCCTCCCTCCCTCTGTGTTGCTTTCCCCCACCCTCCCTCCCTCCCTCTGTGTTGCTTTCCCCCACCCTCCCTCCCTCCCTCTGTGTTGCTTTCCCCCACCCTCCCTCCCTCCCTCTGTGTTGCTTTCCCCCACCCGCCCTCCCTCCCTCCCTCTGTGTTGCTTTCCCCCACCCGCCCTCCCTCCCTCCCTCTGTGTTGCTTTCCCCCACCCGCCCTCCCTCCCTCCCTCTGTGTTGCTTTCCCCCACCCGCCCTCCCTCCCTCCCTCTGTGTTGCTTTCCCCCACCCGCCCTGCGTTGCTTGCCCCCACCCGCCCTCCCTCCCTCTGCGTTGCTTGCCCCCACCCGCCCTCCCTCCCTCTGCGTTGCTTGCCCCCACCCGCCCTCCCTCCCTCTGCGTTGCTTGCCCCCACCCGCCCTCCCTCCTTCTGCGTTGCTTGCCCCCACCCGCCCTCCCTCCCTCTGCGTTGCTTGCCCCCACCCGCCCTCCCTCCCTCTGCGTTGCTTGCCCCCACCCGCCCTCCCTCCCTCTGCGTTGCTTGCCCCCACCCGCCCTCCCTCCTTCTGCGTTGCTTGCCCCCACCCGCCCTCCCTCCTTGTGCGTTGCTTGCCCCCACCCGCCCTCCCTCCTTCTGCGTTGCTTGCCCCCTTGTTCCAGGTCTTTGCTGTGAGGAAGTAGAAGGATATTCCTCCATATGCGGTTTTGCAGATACGTGGGACGGTAGCCAGGACCAGTTGGACATAGCAGAGGTCTATGGTGTGTGCGTGGAATGAGAGGTGGTGGTTGAGATACGCAGGTCCCATGTCATGTAGGGCATGTGTGAGGAGCTTGAAGGTCATTCTTTTGTTGACAGGGAGCCAGTGGAGGTCTCTTAAGTGGCTGGTGATGTGACTGCAGTGGGGGATGTTGAGGATAAGTGTGGTAGAGGTGTTCTGGATGTTCTCCAGTTTCTTGAGGAGTTTCTGGCTGATACATAGAATGCATTGCCGTAGTCGATTCTGCTGCTTACGAGTGAATAGGTGACCGTTGAATTGGCCTTGTGGGGATCCATTTGAAGATCTTTTGGAGCATGTTGAAGCAGGATGATGAGACCGCATTGATCTGGCGGCTCATGGTGAGCAAGGATTCCAGGATGATGCCAAGGTTCTGCGTGTGGTCTGTGGGGGAGGTTCCAAGTGCTGCGGGCCATCACAAGTTGTCCCAGGTGGAAGGGGTGAAGCCCATGAGGACTTGGGTCTTCTCTGAGTTCCTGTCCTCATCCAAGCGGCAGCAGCTTCATCCCATCATGAAAGTTGTTCTTGGCGACTGAGGTTTTGTTTGATTAGGGAGAGAATGAGCTGGATGTCGTTGGCTTAGGAGACGATGTTGAGAGTGTAGTTCCTGACAATGGCTGCGAGAGGAGCCATGTCGGTGTTTAAAAGTGTGGGGCTCAGAGTGAGTAAGGAGCAGATCCAGTCCCGGGCTTTGGTGTGAATGCCGACGTTGTGGAGTCTTTTTGCATAGGGTGTGCTGAGAAACTGTATAGAAGTAAGCCCGGGCGACTAATTCCACTCCGTCAGCGGAGTTTTACCTACTCCGCACACTTTTGAGAACGTGGAGTTCAGGCAAAACTCCGGAGGCGGAGCGGAGTTAGCCGGCCCCTCCAACCTCCCTAATATAATTATAATTTAAAAAAGGCACTTCCCTGCTGTGGCTGCCTCCTCCTCGCCATGGTCTCTCTCTCCTTCCTTGTCCATGGAAACACCTACGTTGTACATCTTGCACAAGACTTACAATGAAGGGACTAAATTTAGGACTAAACCATGAGTACTACAACAGTAAGTCTTAGCAAACCTTTTGAGATTGAGGCCCAAAGCATACATATGCGAGATTGACATAGAATTAAAATGTGCCTGAACAACTTGAATATGTGAGACTTTTCATTTAGCTGGCATTACAGACCTATCTTCCCCAGAGTACTGATGCTAACAGAATTAGTGACTGAGAAGGAGAAAGAGGAAATGCCTGAGCAAGAGCAGGAATCTGTGCTGGGCAGGGGCGTAACACAGGCCCCCGCAGCCCACGCGGTGCGGGGGGGGCCCTAGCTCCAAGGGGCCCCCTCGGCACTGAACTCTGGCCGGGAGAGCTCCTGATTGAGCCCGGAGGGGGCCCCCCTAAGTACCGTGCAGAGAGGAACCCTCACTTTTTGTTACGCCAGTGGTGCTAGGAGCCTGTGCTATCACTCAGCGTGGATGTGCACATACTCTGCATGGGGTGCCTAGCAGGGAATGTAGTGTGGAAGCTAAGTAAAAGGGAAATTGTTGCTTATGGGGTCGGCACACGCCGTTTTACCAGCCACCACAGATGTGATTCAATAAAAGATGGTAATTTCTGCATTGTTTAAGAGCACTTATTTTATCAACCTCTGGGGGATGATTTGCTAAATATGTCAAAGCAAAACCAAAGGGGATGATGGATGGAGTGTTGAACATTGCAAGCACTCACCCCCAGTCAACTGATCTGAGTTTTATCCATCATCATTCTTTAGCTCACTCCACCAACCCAGTTCAGACATGGCCATATGCAAATCAGTCTGACCATGTGCCTCATGGGAACAGTCAAGTCCGAACTGCCAAGCCATGTCTTCCCTGGACCTGAAAAAAGTATCTTGGGACAGGTTTCTGGCTTATCGAGTGTTGTAACTCAGTAGGCTTTAATTACAGCCTCCGAGCACTTTTTTCTCAAATCGCAAGTAGGTAATTGTAATTGTGAATGACGATGCCTTTTATTTATCTGTTTTAAAAACAACACATAAATTAAAGGCATTGTCATTTACAATGCCAATAGCTCAAACACTTGTAAATGTGAGATCTATTGCATTGCTTGTTTTTAAATGTTGGGCTGGCCTATGTCAGTGACATGTTTGGCCATCATGACACCTGGCCATTTCATTGAAAGATTGTTGAATTCATGTAAAATATCATGAGCAGTGAGTCTGATCATGCCGTTCATATAACTCTCTTGTAAAAGAGGGCAGCCAGAAGATTTTCAAGACATTCTAAGAAAGTGGTCAATGGAAACTACAGTTTTTAGCTTTCTGTTTAGTACTGTGAAATGAAACCTTTGAAGCTGAGGCGATTCTCCAGGAAGCATAAGGCAGTATCTCGTTTTCTCATCTCTTGAGTTCATGGAAAAGCGAATATTCCTATCATGAAGGGCCATAGCTGTGTGCTTCAGAGGACAGCGTGGAAATTAAATGTTAGCTGTTCGTTACGGAATTCTTAAAATAGACTCGCTGTAAATCTGAGCATTAAAAGGAATTTGCAAAATTCAGTAACATGTGGTATCGTTTCGTTAACCCATGCTGTATACTGAAGAGGAGAGGGGATCAGAGAGCGTAGGACTGGACCACCTCTCAGAATCGTCTATACAGAGGAAGCTTATTACAGAATAAAGAGGGAATCCACTGGGTGCTTCTGATGGGTCCCAGGGTGGTTCAAATTAAACATATTTTACCGGTGCTGCAATATTGACCCCCAGTAACAAAAGCTGCAGTGCACACTTGCGCACTCCCCTCCCAAGGCCCCCAGGGAGCTGGTCCAACAAAATTGCCAGGGCTGCTTTGAGTTCCCAGTCTGGCACCGAATCTGGCTCAGTAATAGCTGCTGCAGCAATAGTAGCGCCCATGCAACTGGCAGAGAGAGAGTTTCCACAAACTTTTACTTTTGCCAGCAACATCAGAAACGTTCCATCCTGGAAATGGCTGGTTCTGTCCTCCCATGCATAAATGATAAAACACAACCAATAAATACAGACGAAATCAATTCTATATTTTTAGAAGGACATGTCCAGCCGGACAGAGGTCATTCAGGTTTACTTAATAAACAAGATTCTCAGAATAGAAAATAGGAATACCTTCCACAATGCCCCTATGTGGTACACAAGCCTGTGCCCAACACTTACGGGGTGATTACAGTTGGAGAAAACAGGAAAGGTTCAAGGCAAAACAAACGTTTTTCTGTTTACATATACATTGCACAGAAAATATCAAGCTGCACCATTACAGAAAATCAATCAATCAGATTTGTATCGGGTGCATGAGCAAGTCGACGGCGTTTCGGTTCCACTAAGGAATCATAGGAACCATCATCAGGACAAATAAATAATTTTGCCTTTTCACTAAACCTCAATTTTGCCGAGGCAGTGCGCATTCGGGCACAGTAAGGTCGATACTTCGTGTGGCCCGGACCGATAGCCCAAGGTGGGGCGTCAGGTTGACCAAGTTACACGATCGTAACCGGACGACGCCAGGGCAAGCCGATTTCTTCGGTCATGGAGATATTCCCTGGCGTCGCCATCGGTCCGGGCCACACGAAGTATCGACCTTACTGTGCCCGAATGCGCACTGCCTCGGCAAAATTGAGGTTTAGTGAAAAGGCAAAATTATTTATTTGTCCTGATGATGGTTCCTATGATTCCTTAGTGGAACCGAAACGCCGTCGACTTGCTCATGCACCCGATACAAATCTGATTGATTGATTTTCTGTAATGGTGCAGCTTGATATTTTCTGTGCAATGTATATGTAAACAGAAAAACGTTTGTTTTGCCTTGAACCTTTCCTGTTTTCTCCAACTGTAATCACCCCGTAAGTGTTGGGCACAGGCTTGTGTACCACATAGGGGCATTGTGGAAGGTATTCCTATTTTCTATTCTGAGAATCTTGTTTATTAAGTAAACCTGAATGACCTCTGTCCGGCTGGACATGTCCTTCTAAAAATATAGAATTGATTTCGTCTGTATTTATTGGTTGTGTTTTATCATTTATGCATGGGACCACTGTTGTTTTCAAAAAATTGTTCCCCGAGGTCCCTGCCTGACTGAATTGGGGTCCCTTGTTGTTAAAAAGTGGTTCTGTCCTCCAGCTGCAGGCTGGAGTATCTTCCTCAAGGATGAGAAGGGGAGCGGATCACCCCGGATTTGGTGGGAGGGCTGGCAAGGAAGGGCTTTCTCCCTGGGGTAAATAATTCATTCCTTGTTCATTCAAACTTGTATTTGCCCCGATTATTCCGATGGACTGGCATCGTTTGTCATTTTATGCTTGTGGTTTTATATCACAGTCGATCAGTTTAAGTGATGTGTGAGATATTTCATTTTTGACCTAATTAAACAGGAATATATTTTTTTCCATTCTAGAAATTATTACTCATTACAATAGTTTACCTCTTTTCGGCGCCTTGTCCTCTAAGATATGTTTTGCCATATTTTCTAACTTAAGTCTTAGTTCTTTTTTATTTCTTTTGTGTATGTATTAGTTGGTTTCTATATGTTCTGCCTGCAGTGCGTGGTCAAATGTGTACTACTTCAGTTGCTAAATTGACGCAGCGGTGTTATTCGACTCTATGGCAGGGACGGTTTACTCTGTGTTTTTTACCTCGTTTATGAACATAAGTAAGCTCTGATCTGAACTCAAAATGCTTATTAGTGTATCAGTGTGATTAAAGTATAGTTTTTATCGGTCGCAGGTTTTTGCTACAGCTTGTAACATCTCGTGATTGCACATCTGCGAGCTTGAATGTAATTGAAACCAATCCATTCAAACACCTTACCCATCTCTCCCTGAAGCTTCTGGCCGGCAGTGACAGCGATGTGAAGAAATATTTGGCGACCTGCATTAAATATTTAAAGGTATGAGCGCATCTTAATTTCGCAGACAGGTTTGGTCTGTATTCAGCAAATTAAAGAAAAAGATCAAAAGTTGCATACACATAACAATGTACAGTACCACCTTATAACCAGCAAAATCATCCCACTTAACCTTTTACAATATTATGTAGCTTTGCGGTACATTGGCTTTTTCTGCCCTAAGGTCACCTGAATGCCTGAAGAGGACACTAGAAAAATAAGGGAGGGGCCATTGAAGATGATAGCAAGATGGAGACAATGAGGATGGTGTCTTGTGAATTAAATTATTGAACCCAAAATGTTTCCATCTCACTACACATAAATACACTGCACTTTAGGTAGTCTACTTTAGGTATTTAGGTATAAAGGAAAAAATAGAACAGGGCAATCCTTGGTTAAGCAAATGTTTAGAAAT
Source organism: Lissotriton helveticus (assembly GCF_964261635.1). Lineage (NCBI taxonomy): Eukaryota > Metazoa > Chordata > Amphibia > Caudata > Salamandridae > Lissotriton > Lissotriton helveticus. Next base: position 932,361,184 of record NC_136059.1, on the reverse strand, counting down.
GGGGTTTTCAGCAATTGATCTCTGATTAAGAGTTAAGACAGTTGCAGAACCGCTCTGAACTAATATTGAAAATAATCTCAGTATATAAAAGTATGAAAACTACATCACATAAAAAATGATACCCCTACACAACAACACAATATATAAAAAAATGTAATAGAATGATAAGTGGAAGCCTGGAGAGGAAGCATTCTTTGCTACTTCTGTTTTTGTGTTATGTCTTAACAGTCTCTATGTATACTTTTCCTCAGCCACTGTCTTTATTTACACTGTTAATCATTTTTATCATGTATTTTGTGTAACTGTGAGATAACCACTGATTTATGACTGTATTGTCTTTTATATTATCATTCTATTACATTTTGTATATATTGTGTAGGTGTATCGTTTTTTATTCGATGTAGTTTTGATAATTTTTATGTTGGGATTATTTTCAATATTATTTTAATTCATGTTTTGTGTAATGTAGTACTTGAACCTTTGTTAGGATTCTAGTCTTTACTCTGTCCCGGGTTCGGGTGATAGGGATGTTTGTTGTAATTACCATTCCTAAGAGAGACACACAGCATCCCTCAGCGATCTCCCCAGCCAAACTCGCACCACTAGCTCATAACCCGCAGACAAAAGATACAATAAATTCCCACACCTTATCTCCTCTCATATCTGCTCATTATTAATATTCACTCACCCCACCGTGTCCTCCCTCCCCTTTGCCCTCCTCTCAGTCTCCCTCCCCATCTAATGCTCCCACCCCTATACAACACTATCTCTGATCCCTGCCATTGCTCCTCATCTTCCGCTCTTTCTTTCCCACCTCACACTCCCTCTTTCTCTGCCTCCCCGCTTTCCCCTTCCCCCCAACCTAACCAACTTCAAACCATGCCTGGTCACATAGGCAGATACCCCTCATCCCCTCCCCACCCTACTGAGATTCACCATCACCATGCCTTCGAAACTGAAGCACTAACTCGCCCCGTAGGGATGCATGCTACCCCGCCCCTGTGTCAGCTCATCCACAGCAGGACTACCTTATCGTATGGCCACACCATCCCTCTCCTGGTTATATCCTACACCCATTCCCCCACCTCACCGGATGTCTACACCATCAGATATTGGTAAATTATCCCCTCTCCCCTTCCTCACCCCATCCCACCCGTCATCTCTCTCCCATATTCATAGCACAAGTTCACCTGTAAGACATATTCTGAACAACAATCGGGAGACAAGCTGCTTATTTCAAGAACCCTCACATCTACCACTCATTATGAGGTGCTATAGGACTGTCATTGTCAATGTTCATGCTTATGCTGGTTTTCCTGTCGCTAACCCCCCCTCCCCACCTCCCCATATTTTCTCAGCTACCATTCCTTCCTCTCCTCCCATTATCATCATCATATTGTTATATTTGCCGTGTCATGGATGGACCTATGTACCAATATGTACTAATGCACCACTGTCTCTTTGACATGTATTTTTCCTTGTGAAATTCAATACAACAACAAAAACAACACAAAAAAGAAATTCTTTAAATCTTTTCCCAGATTTACACACGGGGTGCTGAGGTCCTCTCAGAGACAATGCAAACTCTATTATGGGAAGGCACTTTTAACTTCCTTACCTAGTGTGTTCACCTCTACCTTCTTCCCATACGAAGGTGATTGCAAGTCTCTGTCTCTCTGTTGAACAGCAGAGTATTCTTCTCTGCTGCATCATTGGCAACCTTTCCCTTGACCAACTTACCACCTTTGCCACAGACATCTTCCACCAGGGTTGGAAGCTTGAAGTTGTATGGATTTTTAAGTTGCCTGGCGGGTCATCCTGTTCATCCAACAGGGTGGCATTCAAGGAGCTCCCTCCTGATTCCCACACTGGGCCACCAAAGCTCCTCTTTCTTTGCAAGGTGTTTCTGCTGTTAACGATACCAAGTGGTGTCTTTTCCAGTTCTGTCCTCTCTAATGCATCTGGGTGTTGTTACTGATTACTTGAGATGGTGGCTTTTGCAGCAGTGGTCGGCACGGATCAGAGGTAGGACATTGGGAAGTGGCTATGAATGTTTTCAAAAAAAAAAAAACGTACATTCTCGCTGCTTCCTTGCAATGCCCCTCTCCTCGCTCAGCCTCAACAGGAAGCCCACCCAGGCTTCCAGTCAGCCAATTACAATGCTGCCGTAGCATTGTGATTGGTCTGTGTGCCGTGTTTTGGTTCTCAGAAGCTGACTGGGAGCCCGGACATGCTCTCCATGCAGGCTGTACAGCGGCCTGCATGGAGAACATGCGAAGTGTGCAAAACTGTTTTGGGCGGACCGAGAAGGCCGACCAAGCAGTCATTGCGCACTTAGGAGGGTGCTATCAGTCGTCCCCTGCTCTGTCACACAAAGCTGCAGAAGTAGGAGAAAATAAAAACATAATAACGTGAGTTATTTTCATTTCATTTTATCTTTGTTTCACTGCAAAAAAAGCAGTGGGGTGACGCTCCTCCGATTTAGCAGAGGAGTTGCCACTGGGCTTTTGCCAGGTTTTGGGTAGTGGCGGTATTAGCGTTCCTTTGTACATTTGCTGTGGTACATCAGTTCCTCGTCAGTTGGTCCATCAGGAGACTACAGGCCACCAAGTGTCAGACACTCAGTGTAGCAGTCACCTGCTGTACAGTCCCACAGGCAACCCCTACTTTGTTCCGTGCAAAGGCGTAGAGGTGGTCTGCTTTCTGACAGTCATCTGGACTGTCAATGGACCCGTGGTGCTATTATTCAATCCTGCAAAGCTCCCCAAAGTTCTCAAACTGAGTTTGTGCCACCAGCACAGAAGGCCTGAACAGCTGTTCTTTGGCCCAGTTGGGCTCTGTTCTTCTCGGATCTCAGGAACCCCCATCTCCACCTGCTGGTGTGCCAAGTTTCCTTAGATCAATATTTTGATGCTTTCTGTGTCTTCCTCAATCCGTATTGATGAATGGTGGCCGATGGCGACAGCCGGGTTTAAGGGGGGCCGGGACACATCCAACTTAGTTGCCATCTTTGCCACCTGGTTCAGCCTGCCCAATTAATGCCAGGATGGCAGAGAGGAGCAAAGTGCTGGTTCTCCAGAGAAATCTCTTCCTGCTCCTTAGGTTGATGAACAGGATCATTGAGACTGATTTTCTTTGCTGTATGTTTTATCAGTATTATTGCTTTTTTTTTTTTTTACAAATCATTGTACCTTATTTTGCAAATAGCTGACACCGTGCTCATGAATACAAGTATACATTCTATGACCATTTCACTTTCAAGATTGCTGCTGCTCCCTTTTCCATTACTAGCACGATGTACTCAAAATAATAAATATAGAGAAAGCACTACTTTTGAAGTCATATCCTTTTAATTTCTTGAGTAGATGATGGTTGGGAAAGAAGTAAACATTATTACAGAGATTGGAGTTTTCGCGACATGTGGGGGACCTAATCAATGCTAGCAGCCAGCTGCGTTAAACTGGGAAGCTGCCACAGCTCAGAATACACTTTAGAGTATTTCATCTGTTGCTTATGCAATGTGAACCAGCATTTGCAATGCAATAGGTCTTGCATTCACACAAGTATGATCTATTGGCCTTGTAAATGACAAAGCCTTTTATTTATGCTTTGGGTTTTAAAACATAATTAAAAGACATTGTCATTTACAATACTAATAGCTTACACTCTCGCAAATGCAATACCTATGCCATTGCAATAAAGGGCCTTCTCGACCGCTTGTTAGATTGTAAATATCAGCGGAAGAGACCGGCCAGCGACATCTTCAAAGTAGTAATAAATAGTGCAGTGAAGAAGATGTGTAAGTGTTGTAAATTACACAGACCCAACGTGTGAAGTGAGAGTTACATACAGGGATGTTGAATTCCTATAGCCCAATTCCCAGGACATATTGTTTGGGGTCCAGGGCAACAAGTTTTCATGTGTATTTTTTCGTGGGACAAGTAGACCCAACCCCCTGCAGCACAAAACGTTTGGCAGCCAGTTTGCAGTATTATATTTTGGCTCAGAGAAGGGCACTGTCTGCAGTTAAGGTAATAATTGCATCCAAAAGTGAATGCTGTTCAAACTTGTATTTATGGTTCATTAATTAAAAGTCTTTATTATTAGGGTGAGCGATCTAAGAAAAAGTTGTAAGCTCTGACTGCACTACTGACTGGTTCCAGTATAAAAATGTGCACACACGTTTTCAGTTTAGCAATATGAGGCTATTTCTAATGCTCCCAGAATGGTTTCTGATTAGATGCAAATGTTTGCTGAAGCTTGAAAGCAAGATTGATGATTCTTTGCTTTCAAAATAAAATGTTCATAAAAAATGAAAGTAGGAAAAAAATTAAATTCTCTAAACTACTATAACATTTCAGGTACCATTTCTTTGCAGCATTTTAGTAAAATGTGTTGATGCATGTTAGTATTTTCCAAAAATATTTATAAATGGAAAATCGTTGTAACCAGTTTCAATAAGATTATGGGAAACATAAAAATAAACAAGCACTGGCAAAGCCAGTAGGTCCAAAATTGGTGGTCAGCTTTAAAGTTTTGTCAATGTGTGACTTGTTTTTGCATGGTTTTTGTAAAATCTTATTGGTGTGGGAGCTGCTGGTCCCTCACAATTATAACAAACATTGACAAAAACAAAAATAGTTTTTAGTCTCAAAAAGCACACACTGCCACAGTAGTTATTGGCACTGGACAAACCTACTTTGTGTGCCTATGTGCTCCTTATGCAAGACCAGAATGCTGTCACTCACAGTGAAGCTAGCCGATACAGAGAGATTGAATTTTAATAAACACAAATCGTCATGGTTACCGCCAGACCAAATTAGGCACTTGGGGCCAGATGTAGGTCGGTCGGTAACGGCCGAAAATCTGTATTTTCGGCCGTTACCGACCGGTATTTCAGAAATGGTATGTAGGGGCATTATTTTACAGAATCGGTAAATTTACCGATTCTGTAAATTTACCGATTCTGTAAAATACCGAATCGGTATTTTTACCGATTCGGTAAATCTGAGATGTAGGTGGGACTCTTCTGAGTCCCACAAGCCTTACCGAATCGGTATTTTACCATCAAATCCAATTTGATGGTAAAATACCGAATCCGGTGTGCATGCACATGTGTGCATGCACACCTATGCCATATGACAGGCAGACCTGCCCTTAGGGCATGTATGCCTGCCACATGGCACCCAAGCCTGTTTTGGGGGTGCCAGAGGGTGTCAAAGTGACACCCCCTGCACCCTTGTGAAAGTCGGTATTTACCGATTCGGTAAATACCGAATCGGTAATGCCCATTCATTCCTATGGGCTTCAAAGCCCATAGGATGAATGGGCATTACCGATTCGGTATTTACCGAATCGGTAAATACCGAATTCTTCAGAATCGGTATTCCAGCACATCTGGAATACCTACATATCCACCCCTTAGATTTACCGATTTTTAATTACCGAATCGATAAAATTCGGTAATTAAAAATCGGTAAATCTATTTTACCTACATCTGGGCCCTGGTTATTAAAGAAAGTCTCAAAAGTGCACCCATGGTATACGTCCTTGCATTAAGCGCAGCAATACGGCTTTTGTGAATTCACAAGAATTTACAGAAGAAGGGCAGTAAATAGTACTCCTAGAAAATATCTGTGAACTGCATTTTAGCATGAGCAGATATGCATGTGTAGATTTGCTTATGCGGAAATCTGAGTGTTTGAAAGTTCGCTTTCCCGCCAACCACTTTTTCCCCAACTCAGGAAGAAGGTTTACGTCTGCCATTGTCAGTAGTAAATCGCCAATATTTCTCAGTATGGGAAAAGAATAGAAAGAGTTGTTGAAAACAGTTAAGACATGCAAGTTAGTAGGCTTGCACAGACTCAAAAGGGCATTCTAACCCTGGAACTATTGCCTACCACTACCTTAAGCCCCAGTGTGTAGATCTGTGGAAACTTGGCAACATAAGGTATTGCTAGTATTCAAACACTACTATGGTATGACCCCTGGCGTAACCAGAGAGGCTATATCAGAGCTCTTATATTATGAGAATGCTGCCATTATTTTTTGCCGCACTACATGTCAACAAAGGGACACATGGATTATGTTACAGGACAAGTAGATTTATGAAGCAACCTGCCCCATGGACAAGCAGATATTTGATGATTAAATTTCACACCCCTGTACAGATTATCTGAGCTATAAACACTAACAAAATGCTCTAACACCTTTCGCTCTGTAATTACACTGTTGCGGCTCTGGAGGAAGAGTGGCAGCGGGGGGCTATTTTCTGCCCTCTCCGTGATTTGAGTGTGCAGTGTGGCATTGCGAATGTCATTGCTATCTTTGGCCTAATAAAAAAACACTCCAGCTGTATTAGGGCCCTGGTGCAGGTCGGGCTGTGCTTTATGGCAGGCATGGAGGGATAGAGGGATGGCCTCGGCTGCAGCTCCGGCCTCGTACAGTGCCCCTGCTATTACTTTTGAGCGAGAGGAGCTGAGGTGGTGGTATTGGTGGTGGTGGTATTTTTGGTAATGGTATTGGTGGTGGTATTGGCAGTGGTATTGGTGGTGGTATTGGTGGTGATAGTATTGGTATTGGTGGAATTGGTGGTGGAATTGGTGGTGGTGGTGGTATTGGTGGTGGTGGTGGTATTTGTGGTGGTGGCATTGTTGGTATTGGTGGTCATGATATTGGTGGTGGTGGTATTGGTGGTGATGGTGGTATTGGTGGTCGTGGTGTTGGTAGTGGTGTTGTTGGTGGTATTGGTTGTGGTATTGGCGGTGGTTTTGGTGGTGGTATTGGTGGTGGTATTGGATTGGCAGTGGTATTGGTAGTGGTGCTATTGGATTGGTGGTGGTGGTATTGGTGGTGGTATTGGTGGTGGTGATATTGGCGGTGGTGATATTGGCGGTGGTGATATAGGTGGTGGTGATATTGGTGGTGGTGGTATTGGTGGTGGTATTGGTGGTGGTGCTGCTGGTGGTATTGTTAATAAAACATGCTTTTTAAAACAACCAGTGCAGATGACATGTAACACAGATATGCTGTTGTCAGCTTCAGTCCATTAGCACATGATCATGTGCTACCTGGAGTTCACATGACTTAATTCGCTAATCATTACTAAATCCATTTTACTTGGAGGTAGGGTGATTGAAAGCTGGTGTCCGTGTTACGGGGCGGCCATGCTGCTTCAAAAACACAAGCAGTTTCAGCTGAAGCAGCACATGTCTGGCCTGCAATAAGAGAAACTCAATAAAGTAAATAGTGCTTACAGACTAAATAACATGTCCAGTGTAACAACCGAAGTAAAGGGGCCAGTAGCCATGGAAGGTCAAAAATGAAGACAAGGCCGGACTAATGAGGGACTAACAAGCCTATTAACCAATCTGAAGGCAGCATTTACGAAAGACAATGACACAAGCCAATGTAAAATATGGGCGGAGAATGGCGCGGCTTCTCTCCCATACTCTACTACAGCAGTCTCACAGAGCGAGCAGCGCATGCGCGCTGCAGCTAGGCTCTACCTAAAAAGCAAAGTTGTCTGCAGTTATGTATTTAATTATTGCAATGTATGAATACAACTCACATCCAGTGACATAATGCAAAATGATGCCCACCTACAGACTATGAATAATGAGTGCCTGAATTTTTCATATCTCTGCGATAGATATTCATTGGCCTCGGGCAACAAGAGGGCCTGCTGAAGGGTTAGGGTCCCCATTACGCGCTGACCCCCTTTCATCTCTGTACCGCAAAGGCCTATGTATGCCCCTGCAATATCATCGTGGTGATTGTCAATTCTTACTTGCCAGGGAGACTTCAGGTGTGACGTATGTGTTCTGTTGTGTAATTATTTTGCTTTACTCAGGTGTGCAAGTACTTTCATAAACAAATGCTATTTTTAGTTTTAACAGTGTTTTTTCTAATCAACAGTCAAGTAGACTATCAATTTACGATAAAAAAACAAAGCTCTGTGTTTCTGGGGTTAAGCTGCATGTTACCATGTTTTGCACAATTGTTTTATATAAAGTGATTTTGTCAAATTAATTCTTGAACTGAATCAACAGAAGCACCAATTTATTTTTCCAGACTCAAAACTCTGTATTGGAGGAGAAGCTTCAAAGGTCGGAAGAGGAGCTTTCAAAAAGATTAACTCTAACGCAACAGGTAGCTCTGACAATTATGTGGTAACATTTTGCATATTTATTTTGAAGTATATCAAGACCCTCTAGGAGCCAACCACATTTGTATTTACCTATATATTGCGCATCTTTTGTTTTCTTGCAAAACTCCAACTGCCTTGTAATATATGTTTTAGATTGGCAACCATGATATTACTTTCAAGAAGCAGATTTATTCATGTAATCAAATTTTTTGTTTGCCATTTTAAATCAACTCTGCGAGTATATTTCTCTTAATAGGTCTTACTTTTTTCTGGGACAAGACACAGAACGTACAGTATCACCCACATTTTCTTCAAAACTGCTTTGTGTTGAACCCCCTTATGCAAAGGTATGTTGCTTAGATTCATATAACCAACATGACGATAAAGATAAAAAACAGTCAGTTATTACTAGATAAATGAAAATGTTGCATAAGCATACGTTTTCTGGTCTTAAAATAATGCCACAGTCCTTAGGAGAAAGAGAATATAGACTGTTATGAAATCACGAATACAAACAAAAACAGCAAACTGCGCTCAATCCATCATATGTAAACAAGAAATGTAAAAGCACATTGAAATGCAAAGACAGCTACAACCGGGACATTAATTTCTCATTTCCACGGCTGAGGTAGGGACAGATTAAGACAAGGAAGGTGTGAAAACTGTTGACACAGTGGAGTCCTTTAGCTTTTCCATCTTGTCTCTCTTTGAGACTAAGGGTGGTAAAGGGAGTCCCCTATACCACTGCCTCACACAGAGCTTGTTTTTGTTCAAGACCATCTGATGCCTGCAAGACCACAGAAATAGTTGATCCAGATTAATTTTCAACCTGGGTTTTATCTGCTGCATTTTTAAAAAATAATTATTTTTGTATGTCATATGAATAACGGTGTAGTTCACATCAGTGGAACAGTGCTGTTTAGCCTCCCTGTTGTGCTTGGGAAAGGGTAGCATCAGTGATACATATAAATAACAGCTTATGAGCCAAAAGGCATGTCCAGATGCTTGTGTTCTCTACACAAAATGGCATGCACCTAATTAAAAAACCTAACTTACTTATAAGTGCCTAGTATATAATACTACATGTATCTAAGACCTGTGAATTAAATACTACAATTGGGAGGCAACACTCATTGTGCCACACGTTACAGTAGCACTGTAGAACATGTCTCCAGGCCTGCCCCTGCAGCCTGTGAGTGCAGTTTTAAATGCCATTCCAACCTAGCAAAATAAGACTTTTGACAGGCCTAAATCTTCCCTTTTTATACCTATAAGTCACTCTTGAGGTAGTCCTTAAATGCCCATTGGGCAGGGTGAATGGTATTTAAAAAGCAGGACATGTATATTTAATGTTTTGTGTGCCCTGGCAGTGAAAAAGCCTGAGATGGTTTTCACTGTGCAAAGGCTAGCACTCTCAAAGGAAAACGCTGGGTTACATTATAAAAAATGTATAATGCCTAATTTCAGTTTGGGAGCTGTTAAAACCATGATTCGAGGACTGATTGGAATGGTAAATAAAAATCTAACTTTAATCGGTGTCAGAAACAGGGTTTTTGGTTGAGGGGGTGAGAAACCTTCTCAAGCAACCACCACAACACTTACTTAGGGTAAATTACAAAAGCTACTAAATTAATGTGCGCTTAACCCTATGGTAACTTGGCAGAGCACAATCCGGTTTAACGCGGAGACACTTTATTAAGTATTTATGCAGCACACAAACAGGAATAAAGTCAAAACACAATACAAGAAGAGTCCTGCACCAGTTTAGAAAATATAGAGTAAGATTTAATAAACAACTTGACACCAAAACTATTTTTTTTAAAGTTTGTAGTGGAAAAAAGAGCCTTAGAGGTCAAAACACAAACCATGAATGTTAGAACTGGGATTTCTTGTTGGCTAAGGCTTGCGCCAAAGCCAGGCAGAAACCACCACTCTAGTCAGGGCAAGGGAGTTGCACGCCAAAGATAACCCCTGCTCACCCCCTTGGTAGCTTGGCACGAGCAGACAGTCTTATCCCGGGGGCAATGTGTAAAGCATTTGCGCAAGCACACAGCAACACCATCCCAGGCACACTACAAAAGGAACTCACACAAGGTTATAGAAAAATTATTTTTGTATTCTTAAAACACATCAGATAGTAATCACACAATATACATTGTGCCAACTGGCACGGGCAATATTCACAAGGGATTATTTACACAGGACATGGGCCACGTGGGCCACTGTCAGGATCAACACTTAGCGGAAATTGCACTTCTAGGACATAGAATAAATGTAGCACAAACTAACACTTGTAGAACACAACCAGTAACCACTGGTAAAAGGTAGGTACACACTACGCAATACCAATCACCATAGGCATAGATCACGCAGGGAAACATGAACTCCCTAGCATAAACCATACTAGGCAAAACAACCTCCTAAGCAGGAAAATACAGTTAGAGGTATCACAGGCATAAAGGCATTCATTTGGCATTAGGTAATCACCATCACAAACACAGTATAACAGTATACCCTCACCCTGTGCAGAATCACATTAGATACTGACCCCCAGGCCAACTGGCCTTCCACACTGGCTCAAATACCCGATGTCCAGAATGTCTGGGCTGGCTGCGCACGCAGCCACAAGCAGAGTGCGCAAGAGGGGCCTAAACATAGCAGCTGTCCACTAATTGCTGGGCAGCTGTGGCAGGGGGCATGGGCACCAGTGTGCCTCCTAAGAACAAATTGCGCTAGATGTTGGAGCCACAGGCGTTCTAAAAACAATCATGTGTCCCCTTTCAGCAACAGCCACCTCCAGGACACGGGCTCATCTGGCCCTGTCAATATTTATGTCCCAGGTGGCAGCTGCCTTCTAACCATCGGGGCAGCTGGAGGCAGAAACGGGGTCCTTTAAACAAATATGCCCCTGTTGGCGCAGACTGGCACCCAAGAACCAAGTCTGTCCTCCGTTGGAGCGGCCCACTGCCATCCAGGCCGCTCTGAAAAAGGGCACTGCTACGACTGGGGCCTCTTAAGTGAAGAGGCCCATCACATTGGAGCAGCCCACAACGGCGGGCTCGCTCAGCATAAAGGCAGAATCACTCTGGTCCCGCAGTCACGCTGCACACAGGGAGCCCCCCAAGCCGGTCTGGACTTACCAGGCTGCTCCTCCGGTGGGGTCCTCTCCTGGGTCCGGTCCTCACTTGGCTCTGGTGGAGCCTCCGAGACTCCAGGTATGCGGGGCTCTCCTTATCTTCATAAGGGCAGACGTCGCGGGGCTCTCCCTCATGCAGGGGAGCTCCGCAGGTTCACCGGTCAAGGCTTCTTCGGTTTCCTTTCCCAGAGGGCGGGCTTTTCTCCGCTTCCGGGACCTTCTCCTGGGCCGCGCTGGGATTGGGCGGCCCACGCAACTTCCGGATGGGCCGTCCACGACCAGGCAATGGCGCCTGTCTTCCAGGTCACTCTGGTAGCAGCCCAGGGTGAATCTTGCACAGCAAATCGGGCCGCGGCGGTGATGCGGCACAATACGGGGTATGCTCCCGTTGAAGACAATGCTCCTGGCGGGGTGGACACCCGCTAGGTGTTTCAAAATGGGCACAAGGTCCCTGGCGGGGTGGGCACCCGCTAGGGATATAATACAAAGCTGGCACAAGGTCAAGTCGCAGGGTGGGCACCTGCGCAATAAAATCAAACTATAAGCGGGGTGGCACCTGCACCGCAAATTAGGCAGGTGGTGGGGGAATCGCCACGCCGGGGATTTCCTTGGCCCAGATGATCGCAGCTTCATGCTCATGCCCACAATCCGAAGCGCTTCTCCAGCAATAAAGGTATGATGCTCCCCAGGCGCTGTAGCACCAGACCCAGGGAAAGTCTTGGAAGTAAGGCAGGGGGGCAAAGGCTGGGCCCAGGGGCCAGCTCACAGGGCACTCCAGGCACAGAGGCAGTCACCAGTGGCGGTACCTCCTGGTGCCCAGCAGCAGCAGGTCCCCATCAAGATAGGATCCAAAGAGAGCACCCTTACAAGGTGTCACAGCCTCTTTTTATACAATTTTTTTTCTTTGTCTGGAGGGTGCAGGGTAGGGGGAAAACCAGACACAGCTGGTTCTGGAGCACTTTGTTGTGCTCAGCCCCTCTCTCCATTCACAGGACAGGCTAGGGGCATCGGTCGCACCGCAGGGGGCGGAGCCAGCATTGTGTAGGTAAGGTCCAGCCCTATTCTGGTCCCAGGTGCACTCCTCCTTCCCATCAACATGCAGATCTCTCCATTCACCACAGGGGCAGACCCATCCTGACTCCTGGAGCCAGGCACACCAGCCAGCTCCAGCCAATCACAAGCCAGACAGTCAATTCACATTTACTACGCAGACATGCCAACTTCTAGAAGTGGCATTTCCACACCAGACACATTAATCTGCGCACACCATCGCGCAGAATTTAATCTCACGAGTTCACACATACCAAACTCGCACCACACATCAGGAACTACCGTGGACACACACATTCCCCATGCATTCCTATGGGAGGGCAGGCCAATCTCACAACATGCACTCAGAGTGCGCACGCACTTTACACTGGGACACAGTCTTAAAGTGCTCAGAAGCCAAAAACAACTAACACCAGGTCACTTTTAAAAGCAAAAAGTTTAGGGATGAACCTGCCAAAAGGGCCAAGTCCAACACAACCCCCTTCCAGCCAAAACGCAGGGCAGACCAATCACCACTGTGATGGGCTTCCCTGCTTTGGGCGAAAGAACACGGACGCGGTCCCGCAACTGCAGGGACACCCTCCTGTTCTACGCCATGGTGAACCCATGTGGTTCCTTCTGAAAAAGCTGTCTGGAACAACTAGGCTACCCCACTGGTACTCCCACGCTGTCTGCGGCCCTGACCAGGCCCTAGGCCACCCAGGTGCCACTGGTCCTTGCCTATTCACAGAGTGGGTGGTAGTAACCCCTGGTACATAGCAGCCATTCTCCACTCTTCCTCTCCTCAGGACAGTTGTAGACTGCCACTGATCCTCCAGCCTAGGGTCTACAGCCTCAGGCGGACCCGAAGTCACGGGTGAGGCTCTCCTTCTAGGGTTCCGCCCTCTCCTCCTTTGAGGGGTACCCATAGAACACCACTCCCCCAACCTAGTGTTTAACCCCTCAGGTTGCCCCGGGGTCAGAGGCGAGGACTCCCACCCTCTGCACCCCCTTCCAGAGTTCTGCACCCTCCCAACTGGAGCAGTACCCCTGGAAGATGAAACGGTCAGGCCACTGGTTACAGGCATCCTTCCTTCCAGGTCAGGCAGATCCTGAACCTGGCCTCCCAACCTCGGTTCTAAAACCTTTGGCGGAATACTTGCCTGGCTCTCCAGGACTTCTGAGGACCCACCCACTATCTCCCTGAGGCTAACACATGACTCATATGTTGTGTGACTGTCTGGCCCAGATCTCCCGACCCCTGTCCACCCGACAGTGCACGAAGATCCCCCAGAACAGAAGTGGGGTCACCATGGTCACTCCAAGGGAACTTAGCCCAACTGGCTAGTCCCTGACCCACTGGTTCTTCCACTGGGGAACACATCCCCCATTTACTCCTCACTTCGGACTTCTGTGCCCTCCCAATGGGAGTGGCACTGCCAGACCCTAGAACCACTGGAGCTCTATCTACAGATGCTCCAGGCCCTCTAGACACTAGGAGATCCTCTCCTCCTCAAATGGACTAACAGGACAGCCTAGGTCCCCAACCTGGTGTTCCCTGAAGAAACCATCCAGGTTCTGAGACTGGGTATCAGGCACCTGGAAACACTCAGTCCCACACTCACTCCTACTCCACTGAGACAGGACGTGAGCCCCTACACCCCTCTCGCTACACTGGGACCTAGCTGGGCTACTCTGAACCTCTTCCACCACTCTGGGCGGGACGATACCTAACCACTACTTTTGGGATCACTCACCAATGACTATTCAGAACCACAGGCCCTTTCCCAGCGGTCTGCTTCCTCTGCAAGCTTCCAAGGACAAAAGAAGTCACACCTCAGCAGGTGTTGCCGCAACTCCGGTGAAAAACAATTGAGCATGTCCTCTCTGATAACTAGGTTGAACAGTCCGTCAAAATCAAGTTCCTTGTGAACCTCTATCCAATCAATCAGTGCATCGTGACAATCATCCGCAAAATCCCCCAAATCCTGGTAAGACAGTTTCCTACTGCCCCTGAACTTCAACCTGTACTTCTCCTCTCGGGACGAGGTACCATTCTTTGGGAACTGGGAATGGGACTTCCTGCACTGGACTCCATATTGCTGCCACCACTGGACTCAACCCTCCCTGGGGAATCCAGAAAACTATAACTGCGCTCAGGGGATAATCTACCCTCCAGAGCTAATTTCTACCTGGCAAAGGCCCTCTCAGCCTCCGCCATCCTCTCCTGCACACCCAGCTGCGCTATTTCCTCGGCATGCTCTAACCTGAGCTTCTCCAAAGCCAGCTGGTACTCCCTTTCTTCCCTCCTATCTACCCACTCCTCTGGGGACAGGGACAGGGAAAGGGAAAGGAATGGGGCACTGCCCCTGACACTGGACCCAGCAAGGGACTCCCTATCTATGGGGTCTTCACTATCTACTGACGTCCATGCACTGTCATCTTCTTCCTCCTCTTGAAACTCTTGAGGGCTCCCCACAAACCCACCACCCTCAGGGTGTGCGGCCCGGACCCTCTCTTCCTCACTGCACTAACGTTCCCAGTCATCCTTCTGCCATTGGATTAGGTTATCCCTAAGCTTGGACTGGGTGTCTGACTCCTTCACTGCGATGTCTCTCTCTTCACAAAACTCTACCAACTCACGCATACTGTATCTAAACAGACCACAGAAATTAAAAGCGGATTCCATCTTGGCAGGATGCTCACAGACACGTGCAACACAGGGAACCTAACGGTCTGAGCTGAAGCAAGAGTACACAATCTAAAAATGACACTCTTAGGAGAAACAATAAAATAATACTCAAAAATAATAATCCCCAAACAAGTGATTATCTAAATGTAGAGGTTGTAGTGCAACCAGTTGTCACTGTGGTATAACACAAACGCAAGTGCTATCCTCACCGCTGACAACCAATGTTAGAACTGGGATTTCTGGTTGGCTAAGGCTTGCGCCAAAGCCAGGCAGAAACCACCACTCTAGTCAGGGCAAGGGAGTTACACGGCAAAGATAACCCCTGCTCACCCCTTTGGTAGCTTGGCACAAGCAGACAGGCTTATCCCGGGGGCAATGTGTAAAGCATTTGCGCACGCACACAGCAACAACATCCCAGGCATACTACAAAAGGAACTCCACACAAGGTTATAGAAAAATAACTTTTGTATTCTTAAAACACATCAGATAGTGATTACACAATAACATTGTGCCAACTGGCATGGGCAATATTCACAAGGGATTATTTACACAGGACAGGGGCATGGGCCACTGTCAGGATCAACACTTAGTGGAAATAGCACTTCTAGAACATAAAATAATTGTAGCACAAACAAACACTTGTAGAACACAACCAGTAACCACTGGTAAAAGGTAGGTACACACTATGCAATACTAATCACCATAGGCATAGATCAGGCAGGGAAACATAAACTCGCTAGCATAAACCATACTAGGCAAAACAACCTCCTAAGCAGGAACATACAGTTAGAGGTATCGCAGGCATAATGGCATTCATTTGGCATTAGGTAATCACCATCACAAACATAGTATACCCTCACCTTACGCAGAATCACATTAGATACTGACCCCAAGGCCACTGGTCTTCCACAGGGGCTCAAATGCCCGATGTCCAGAATCTCCGGGCTGGCTGCGCAGGCAGCCACAAGCAAAGTGCGCAAGAGGGGCCTAAACGTAGCAGCTGCCCACTACTTGCTGGGCAGCTGGAGAATCCCAAAGATGTGCACAGCCTTAACGTTGCAGCTGCCCACTAATTGCTGGGTAGCTGTGGCAGGGGGCATGGGTACCAGTGTGCCTAATGAGAACAAATTTCACCAGATGTTGGAGCCATTGGCGCTCTAAAAACAATCATGTTCCCCCGTTCAGCAACAGCCACCTCCAGGACATGGGCTCCTCTGGCCCTGTCAATAATTATGTCCCAGGTGGCAGCTGCCCTCTAACCATCGGGGCAGCTGGAGGCAGAAACACGGACCAGGCACCATGGGGTCCTTTAAACAAATACACCCCTGTTGGCACGGACTGGCGCCCAAGAACCAATTCTGTCCATTGTTGGAGTGGCCCACTGTCATGCGGGCCGCTCTGAAATAGGGCATTGCTAGGCCTGGGGACCCCAACTGGGATATCTTAAGTGAATAGGCCGGTCACGTTGGAGCTCAGCATAAAGGCAGAATCACTCTGGTCCCGCAGCCACGCTGCACACAGGGAGCCCCCCAGCCGGTCTGGACTCACCAGGTTTCTCCGGTGGGGTCCTCTTCTGGTTCCGGGCCGCACTTGGCTCTGGTGGTGCCTCCGAGGCTCCAGGTACGTGGGGCTCTCCTTATCTTTGTTAAGGCAGACGTCGCAGTGCTCTCCCTCATGCAGGGGAGCTCCGCAGGTTCACCTGTCACGGCTTCTTCGGTTTCTTTTCCCAGAGGGCGGGCTTTCCTCCTCTTCCGGGACCTTCTCCTGGGGCGCGCTGGGATTGGTCGCCTACGCAACTTCTGGATGGGCCGTCCATGACCAGGCAATGGCGCCTGTCTTCTGGGTCGCTCTGGTAGCGGTACAGGGTGAATCTTGCACAGCGAATCGGGCCGCGGCGGTGATGCGGCACAATACGGGGTAGGCACCCGTTGAAGGCAACATCCCTGATGGGGTGGGCACCTGCTAGGGGTTTCAAAATGGGCACAAGGTCCCTGACTGGGTGGGCACCCGCTAGGATATAACACAAAGCTGGCACAAGGTCAAGTCGCAGGGTGGGCACCTGCGCAATAAAATCAAACAATTAGCGGGGCCCTGCAAATTAGGCGGGTGGTGGGGGAATCTCCACGCCGGGGATTCCCTTGGCCCAGATGATCGCAGCTTCGTGCTGCTGCCTACAGTCAGAAGCACTGCTCCAGCAATAAAGGTATGGTGCTCCACAGGCGCTGAAGCACCAGGTCCAGGAAAAGTCTTGGAAGTAAGGCAGGGGGGCAAAGGCTGGGCCCCGGGCCAGCTCAGAGGGCCCTCCAGGCAGGGAGGCAGTCCCCAGTGGCAGTACCTCCTGGTGCCCAACAGCAGCAGGCCCCCCTCTAGATAGGATCCAAAGAGAGCACCCTTACACGGGGTCACAGCCCCTTTTTATACACATTTTTCCTTTGTCTGGAGAGTGCAGGGTAGGAGGAAAACCAGACGCAGCTGGTTCTGGAGCACTTTGTTGTGCTCAGCCCCTCTCCCCATTAACAGGCCAGGCTAGGGACATCAGTCGTACCACAGGGGGCGGAGCCAGCATTGTGTAGTGAAGGCCCAGCCCTATTCAGGTCCCAGGTGCACTCCTCCCTCCCATCAACATGCAGATCTCTCCATTCACCACCGGGGCAGACCCATCCTGACTCCTGGAGCCAGGCACACCAGCCAGCTCCAGCCAATCACAAGCCAGACAGTCAATGTACATTTACTAAGCAGACATGCCAACTTCTAGAAGTGAAAAAACAAAATGAGGACCCAGTCGCTTTTTGGTTCTGCCACTAATTTTATTTTGGGCAGATTTTACACCTTATTGTATTTAATCAATGGGTGTTTTAATTATTTGTGTGGAATGCGAATTGCTTCACTTGAACAATGTTTATAGTAGTCTGAGGACTTACTTTGTCATACGCAACATGATATTCATTATATACAAATGTATACATTTAACATAAAACAAACAATTATAATACTATCATACATCAACATTTTCAATCTGCATTTGTGTGGGCTGTACCCTACTAACGGATTTCAGCGCCAGACCTTTATCAAGTGTCTTTGGTATATTTACGGTCTGGTATCGCAAGGGCAAAAAATACAAAACTTGTTCTGTTGACTCAAAAAGTCACTTAATGTATAGAACCCTTTGCGATAAATCGGTTCATCAACTGGAGTGAGCAAAGGTGAGCCGACGCGTTTCCAAGCCTGTGTCTTGGTCAACAGGCTCTTCAGGGCTATTGTTAGTGGGTACCTATGTGAAAACAATATGGGACACGTTTAAGACAGGGAACCTCTCTCTACTGTTGGAAAAGTGCCTCAAGTCAGTTACGCTCATTGTTACCTTTGCGGTGAACGAAGTAGGAGTCTGTTTTGATGGCGACTTCTGACTGTCAACTCGTTCTGCAGAGATAAAGGGCACACTTTATATCTATTTACCATGTATATCCAACATGCATGGTGTCACTGTTGTTCTATTGAAAGTTAAAAAAGTCAGGACTTACATTTGCCTATTTGTCTTGATTGCGGTAGTCAGGTTTCAGAGACTTTTTTTATTCTTTAAGCAGGTTTATTAAAGCGGCGGCGGCAGGGTCTATGTAAACGACAAAGGTTAAAGATTTCTGTAATTCGGGCATTTCGACCTTAGCGGAGCATGTTGGCTCCATTCTCCCTTCGTAATAATTACTTACTTGGGGTTTCTGCCCGCAGGCAGACCGCTTCCCTCTGGATTCTGACAGCGTCTGTTTTCTTTCAACTAAGGATTAGTCATATTAGCTGCAAAGACGAGAGGGTTCGTTTTAAGGGGATATTTAGCAAAAAACGATTATTAGCTCTCTTGGTGGAGTTTCTTACCTTTGGACATCTGTTTTGACTCAGTACTCTTCCTGCCTGCTTCCGCGTTCGGAGGTTTGCTAGGTGGTGTTGGTCACATGACTTCTTTACTTATACTCGTGTCATGTGATTTAGAGGTTATGGGACATGTAGTCCTGACTGATACTGTTTATTAAGTCTTATACAGAGGACGCAGCTATGTTTTCAGGCTTCAATTTGTTCATTTAGTCCTATGGTCACGCAGTCAAACTTCATAATTAGGTACGCTTCTCTTCTGAGTAAGAGGGTTTCCACATTACCTCCCCTTAATGGGGCTTTTATTGCAGAGAGAACCGACCACTTTAGATCTTTTTCTGAGTGGTTCTGATCAAGAAAGTGTTGTTCCATTGGTGCATTTAGTACTTTTTGTTTTATTCTGGAACGATGTTGTGCCAACCTTTGTGAAATTTGTTGATTTGTTTTGCCGATGTAGATTTTGTCACATGGACAAATTATTACATAGACAATATTTCTGCTTTTGCAATTCGTGAATTCTTTGTGACTCCACTTTATGTTGTTGTGTTTGAATGTTGTGCCTTCGATGGTGCTTGCACATGCTACGCAAGTACCACACTTATGATGTCCCTGTAATGGATCTAAGTTCCATATGGTGCGCAAGTCACTTTTAGTTTTTGTTGTGCCTAAGTCTGCTCTTATTAACTGTTGGCCCAGGTTCTTATTCTTTTTGAGGGCAAACAACGGTTTTGCAAATGGAGTTTCCAGATTGGACAGCAAGTGCCAATTTTTAAGAATTATTTTGAATTGATTTGTCAGTGGACCATACGTCGTGACACAGACCAATTGTTCCAATGTTTTTTTATCTTTTTTGGTAAGTAGCTCTTCTCTCGGTGTATACCAAGCACGCTTGGTTGCGTGCTTCAACATTTTCTTGGGATACCCTCTGGCTTTTAATTGCTCACAAAAGATTTCCGCATGTGTTATGTAGTCCTCCTTTCTACTTCTACTTCTAGAAGTGGCACTTCCACACCAGACACATTAAATCTGCACACACCATCGCACAGCATTTAATCTCACGAGTTCATGCATACCAAACTCGCCCCTGCACTCCCCACACATCAGGAACTACCATAGACACACACATTCCCCATGCATTCCTATTGGAGGGCAGGCCAATCTCACAACATGCACTCAGAGTGCTCACGCACTTTACACTGGGACACAGTGTTAAAGTGCGCCAAAGTCAAAAACCACTAACACCAGGTCACTTTTAAAAGCAAAAAGTTTAGGGGTGAACCTGCCAAAAGGGCCAACACTGAACAACTAGTCATGCAAGACCGGGGTAAAGTCAAAAGTTATGGCTGACTGCTATGGAGTGCAGTTCTGATGCACGAGGTGGATTGGGTCTGGTCTCGGCTAACCTTTGGACTTAACAAAAATTTTGAGGACAAATGTCTGAGAAGGTAAAGTGCAGCAGGGCAAGGCAGCCTGAGGAGTAGGTATCATCATTGGTAAGCTGCTGGACGTAGTCTCTGTGAAGATTTCTACTTTCAGACTTTGTCACTTTTTTGGAAGTTGAAAATCTCCAATAGGATGAGGCTACAGGCTTTCTCTGATGAGGACTCAACAAGCCCAGATACCCTTCAGAAGAGGAGCCACTGAACATGATTTGCTACTACAGAGTTGGGTCACTCAGGGATGCACTTTGGGCATATAGGTGAGCAAGTAGGTCCTAGTCTTCTGTCGGTTCCTGGGGCACTTTTTGGCAGAAAAATGTTCAAGTCCCAAGATTTGATTTTTGGCTGGTTCTGCACCTTTCACACCTCTTCCAAGAGCCTAGGACTGGGTGGGCACCACTTGAAGGATACAACTCACTGCTTGCAGGGTCCAGGAACAGGGTTCAAGCTGCTGGAGCCTTTTTATGTTCCTGTAGTTCAGAAAAGGAGGCCAGCCAACTAGCCCCTAGAGTCACTATGGAAGTCCTGGGTTCAAGCAACAAGGGAGGTCCTCAAGCCGCAGGGCAAACTTCTGATGGTTCAAGGGAGGCTTCAAGCAACAGGGTAATAATCTGAAGTACCAGGCAGGCCTTTTGAGTGTCCTCCGCAGGCCCAGGAGTGAACTTAAGAGTGGGTCTTAAGGGCCTATTTTTATGCCTGATGCTGCTTTAAAGTGGAAGAAATATCTCGAGTTTTCCCCCCACAGATGGTTCTAGAATTTGCTTCCTCCCTGCCTAGGCTCCAAGAGGTCTAGGGTGACCAATGACTGGTGTTAAGTTTTCTGTGAGTGTGCTGAGGCTGCTCCTTTGAGACATTAGTGGGACAGGGAGCAGCTTTGCCCCATCCATTCGGGCAGAATGGCTCATCCTTCCAACTCTAAGTCACCCGTTGTATCACTATCTAGGAGGAATACACAAAGGCCAAACGCCAACTGTTCACTGTCATGTGACTCAAGACACAGGTTGCAGGCACGAAATGGTTAGGATAAGAAAATTCAAACTTTCTAAAAGTGGCAATTTTGAAGTTGTGACTTAAAATCCTACTTAACCATTAAAGAAGATTTTAAATTACAATTCCTTAGACACCAAACATGCCTTTTCTACCTGCTCCCAAACAAAAGTTATAACTGATTAAATGTAATAAAATAACCCAATATAATCCTATGGGAGAGGTAGGCTCACATTGGTGAAAAATGAATTTAGGAGTTTTTCACTACCAGGACGTGTAAAACTTTAAAACAAATGTCCTATTTTTTTTAATTCACAGCACCCTGCCCGATGAGCTGCTCAGGGCCTACCTGAGGGGTGACTTCTATTAATTAAAAAGAATGATTTAGGCCTGGTAAAATATTTATTTTGCCAGGTCGAAATGCCAGTTTAAAACTGCACACAGCCTGCAATGGCAGCCCTGAAATATTTTAAAGTTTTAAAGGGCTACTTAAGTGTGTGGTACAACAAGAGCTGCAGGCCCACTTGTAGCATATACTTTACAGGCCCTGGGTAAATGTTGTACCAAATTACTAGAGACTTGTAATTAAATTAAATGTGCCAATCAAAAGTAAGCTAACTTTACCATGTTTTAAGGAGTGAGTTTAAGCACTTTAGCACTGGTTAGCAGTTGTAAAGTGTACAAAGCCCCAAAGCCAACAAAAACAAATTTCAGCAAACGGGAGAGGAGTGGGTAAAACATTTGGTGAAAGACCACTCTAAGGCTGACAGGTCTAACAATGGACAAGTAGGATTTTATATTACTATTTAAGAAATGACGCATTCTAAGTTGTACTTTCTCTGCATAAGCCAAATGTGACCTTCTGTCAGTTCCCAGCATCATATGACTTTTAATGGATCCCCTGTGTTGTTATGCAATTGGCTCCCATACAGTGGACAAAATGATTTTGTGAGGAGAGGCATTTTATTCCTTAAGCAGGAATCCACCCTAGGGTTATTGAGCTAGCCAATTCCTGTGCTTTAAAAGGCTGCTTCCCTTTGTCCTTCTAATCTTCTGGGCTCCAAACTCAGTGGGAGGGAGGCTGCACCATAACTGGTTTAGAGTGACTACAAGAGAGGGTTTGCCCATTATTATTGGCACACTTCTGGGTAGGTACAGAGTGCAATGACCAGCGAAAAAAGGTTCTTCCTTTTTGAATTTAGGTAAAGAAGAGCACTGTGTGATAGTGTACAGTTAAACATGCAAGAAGTGCTGCAAAAGCAGATAGGGTCACACCTGGGAACCTTTTCTGCATTAGTTGAGGATGGGTCAGGAGTTTCCCCCACCAACATGCTGGTACTGGACATACATTTGGCATCCCCATTACCCTTCTCAGATCATTTCTGGGCATGTGGAAGATCAGAAGAGGACAGGACCTGCTGTCTGTGCTCCGGAAACTCAGAAAGAGTCTTCAAGACTGGGCCTGTTCTCCCTCTTGTACCCTGGTCAAAGACATGAACTCCAAAGGTTATAAGGCTGCCCTACAGTTTGGGTTAAAGGGACACAACAAGCTTCAAAATGCCTTTTGTCCTTTATTCCCAGCTGACCAGTTCAAAATGGACCCTCCCAGGACTGTGCCACTGGCCTCTGCTGAAGTTAGTCTTTAACCTCAAGTGCTGTCCCCCAAACACGATGCTTAGAGCTTTCCCGCCAAAAGTCAACGACTTCACTGAAACCTCGCTCAGCGGCTATCCAACAATGTTGAGTCCTCTTTGGCCACAGCCTGCTGCGTTGCCCCACTGAGGATTGTTGACTTCCATTCCAGACTAACGCCGAAGGTAAAACTTTTTATTGGGATGAACTTGGCAGTGATGTAACAAGAAGGGGTGTTCTGACCTGGGCACCATGAGTTTTTGAGGCGGTGGCCTCCCCCTGCTCTTACATGCTGTCTCTCGAGGTGGCGTTCGCCAGCCCTCCCGCTCTTCAATGCGGCTGTCACAGGCGGCAATGGCAATTGGAGGGATTGCTAGCACCCTGCCCCACCCCCAAACCTTGCCCTTCAGTGCGGCCGCTGGACAGCAAATGCAGGGACCGCCACAGGCAGCCATTGGTCTAGATACACCACTGGAACCTGGTCCCTCTGTTTGACCCACGCTCCATTACGGTAAGCACCTAATGCTTTACGGCACTATTTCGAAACTTAAACTTTAAAAACTCATAACTCTAGTTCTACAGATTAGATTTTTGGTGTTTTGATGTCATTTTAATTTACTCTCTTTTTAGGTTGAGCATTCGAGACCTCTTTTATATACTTATATGTGTATGTACTTTATGATCTCTGGAGATCAGCCCTAGGACCTGTCTGCTCCCTCGTAGGGAAATTTTTTCTGTTCAACTGCCTCTATTTAACTGTCTTTATAGAGCATGACCAGCAGAGGTCAGTAAAATACCAAAATTGCTTTCTGCTGTGGGACTTTTGTTTTAAAATTTTTCTGGCAACTGCATCTATTTAACTTTATTGATAGAAAACGACCAGCAGCGGTCAGTAAAATACCAGAATCACTTTAGCATTCCCTAGATTCCAGTTCATAGAAATTGTCTTTCATGAGCACCCGTAGACAATAATATCTTTTTCAAATCTTGTATTTTAAGTGATATGACCACTGAAGGCCCTGCTTTTATATTAAAAACAGAGCTTTGGACTATACCATTTCCTGCTGGCAGGCAATATTTCTCTCCATGTGTTCCCATACCTCGCATATCACGCAATTTAGTGCTTACTTTCCCTCCATGTTAAAGAACAGTAGACGTTTCAGGACCCAGGCTAATGTGCTGCATAGCTAAATACATATAAGGTTCCAAAGGCGAGACCGATTGCATTGCAAATGATTGTTTTAAATTGTGTTTGGAACTTTTTTGTGGTGTTTTCACTTTATTACTTTTGTGTGCTGCAGACGTACTTTAGACATTGCCTCAAAGTTAAGCCTGACTGCTTTGTGCCAAGATGCCAGAGTGTTAAGCACAGGTTTATTTAGTGACCTTTGTGGTTCACACTGAAAAAGAATGGGATTATTATTTGAGGTGGGTTTTAATCCCCTCAGCTAATCCTCCATCTTTTTACACATGTAAAAACATGCAAACTTAATAGGATATGCTTTCCTTTTCAAACCATTATATGTGCTCTTTGGAAACATATTGCTCAGTTGCGGCTCCTCCGCACTTTGCATGTTCTCCACAGAGGATGCATTACAGCCTGGGTGGAGGACTCCTGAGTGGAGCCTGGGTACCCGTGATGACACCCTTGCTAATATGATTTGTTCGTACTTGAACTTGTTCCACCTGCACCAAACAAATCAACTCTACCTACTATGTTCACTATTGTTTTGTTCTCTGTCGAACCTCATATTTCCCACATATCTATATCTCGGACCCTACTAAAATGTTCTTGAACTTGTTTGCTCTGTACTGTAAAGCGCTCTGATACCCTACTCAGGGTCTTGTTTGCGCTATAGAAAAACCAAAATAAAATAATAATAATAAGAAGAAGAAGAACATGCCCAGGCCCCCAGTCCCTGGCTGAGCGCTGAACCATGGTTATTAGACCAATCACAGTGTTGTGATTGGCTATGGGGAGCCTGGGAGCCCGGGTGCTTCCTGCTTCCCTGTTCTGACCTGAAGAGATGACAGCGGTATGATGAGGAGGGGCGAAGCAATCGGGTATGTTTTTTTTTTTTAAACCCCCTCACCCCATCCACAATCCACGCCTGCCACCACTGATATTGCTTTCATGCATTCTCACATCAAATGGTAAATATAATAGGGAAGAACCTTTTTCTTAATAAAACAGTTCAGATCCAGCATTCTTCTTCCAAACAATATTAAATATTGGTCTGGTGGAGTACAAACATTTTAAACTATATTTCGTTCTCAATTTATGTCTGTAGAATTCTGCTTGATTTTGCAATATTGGCTAGGTAGTATTAGGAGACTCGTCCCTTACTTTAAAAAAAAAATTCTTATTGCATGTAGCTTTATCCTCTTAAATATTTGTCTTCTACCTTTTTTACCCATGCACATATGCTCGTCATTAAACTATGGCCTTTAGTTATATATGTGATAATGTAGTGATCTTAAACATTTATTTTAGTCATTTGCACATAGTAAAAAGGGTTGGATGGGGAAACAAATCTGTAACATCTAATGTACTGCCACGGCCACTGTGTTCCAAACGTTGTTGATTAAAGGAAACTTAATACATTGTGCATGCATCTCCATCTTCTATGGGAATCAGTCAGTGACACAAAGTCACTGGGGCTGTCGGGATTAAGCATGAAGTTTCTTCAGTTGTCTTACATGTGAAATGTGTGGAGAGCCTAGCACAAGGAATCCTGCTTTTAGCAACCTCTGTATCTATTTTCCCTTACTCAAAGTAACAGGAAGAAATTCTGATGGGTTTGTGATACACCTGGTGGCCAAAGCCTGAAACAACTTTCCCCTGCACCTCGGGACTGCCTCATTTCTCCGGCAATTCAGGAAAGGACTCAAGACCTGGCGTTTCGATTTAACAGATCACCCCAAAGCAGTTAGCCACTCCAGTGCCTTGCCTTGAGACCCTCACGGGTGATAGGCCACGTTTTATAAATCCTTAAATGATTGATACAGGAATAAAAAAAGTATCCCTCAGGTTTAGTTATTTCAAGCAATACCACAGCCTTGGGCAGTCCAGAGTCATAGTCTTGATGTTATAATATTAATACATGGTTAGTTGTTACCTAAAACCAGTCTGAGATTTTTCCATGCTGTTGTCTTTGGAGGAAGGTTAAAAGACATACCGTGCACACAGGTTTTCGAGATAGTAGTCAGTCCTCTTGGAAAGGAAGAGCTCCTTGATGTGATAGAGCAGGGTCCAGAAGGACCTATTTCATTTATTGAAGTAGGGTTATGGATTGGGGCCATATTAGAGCACATCTCTAGTTGCAATAGCAGAACAGTTTTTTTAGGGGGAGGAAATCTTTTTATTAATACTTGCTCGGTGATCAGTACAGTCAAGGAACAGTTATATCAGAATACCTTTCCATCTTATTCATGTAAAAATAACGGTGAATAGTAATTTACAATAGCAGCTATGGAATGTAGTATCAAAATGAGGTCTGCAGTTACACCCACTATAAATCCCAATAAGCCTGCCTAACCCCCATACCTTCTCCCATTTCCTTGGGTTCTCCCATCTCTTATATAATGTTCGTTCTGCCTGCCGGCACCAATCCACTCCCAGCATTAATTCCTTTGACAAAGATTAGCTTTGGTAAGGGACAACGATCCTGCAAGCACTGAAGGAATGAATTGTGTTTCCAAGAAAATTTGCTTTTCATACCAGGAGGACATAGTGCCGTTCAAGAGGGGTTAGTAATTCGGACAGAGGTGATGCCAGAATAAAATGTGCAAACCCGTTAATACAAAAACTTTGTGTATCTGCATGGCTTGCGTGGGGTTCAGTTAATGGCAGGAAGTCAGCAGGTTACATATAGTGTAAAGCATCCATTACGCTGCAAGGGAGGAAGGAGTAGACTGAAGCACCACTTTATATAATATGGCACTAAATGTAGTACAGAAACTTTCCTGGTGTAGAATATGTAGGGTGATTTTGACTTGAAGAATTCAGCATTGCTTTTAGATGGATTAGAGTTTGATGTGTTGAAGGAGAAGCCAGAAAAAAAATTCAAAGAAGTTATTGAAAATCACTGTATATGCAGTTTGACTCCACTAAGAAGATGTACTTATTATATGAAAAGGCATGGAGGTATAATCTACAGAAAATGAGACATAAAGAGAGGCAAAAGAAAACTTTTATAAAGCCACGGTTATTTGCAAATGGTGTGAAATATAATATGCATAGCCTAAATGAACATCAAATGCCACCTAGTATTCTTTGAATGAATGATATAGTTTGAGAATTTTTCACAATACACAGCTGAAGCAGAAAGTAAAAAAAACTGGAGCCCCGAATAGAAACCTGTATAAGATGGATGCGCAGGTAGTGCAACCTCTAATTTCTGCAGTTAGAAGGCTGCACAAGTGACTGCTTGGTTCTTAGAGATCTTTAATTGTTTTTTCCTCTTGGAAGTAGTAAATGTAGCACAGATTAAGCTAATTCTCTATTTCAGCCAAAGTTAAAATGCTACTGCACTGTAGCTGGATTGAAACACTGAGATTGGGATGCGATCCAAGAGGCATCCAAAATGGCCACTCCTAGGTAGAGCTTCAACACAGCCTGCACCTCGGACAGCACCTATCTCGTTTAACTATGGCAAATGCATGAACCACTCCAAGGAATCATGTACCAGGAGATTCCACATGGATTGAGGGGTTGATTGTCTTTCACCGAGCCTGGACCCCGTGATAACAGGTGTCTATGACCGTTCTCCCTCCTCCAGAGTGACCTCTACCACATCCCCTGACCATCCGGCTCCTTAAACAGCCAAACAGTTAGGACTATCAGAGATCCAGAATCATACTGGAACAAAGAACCAGACTTCACAGGTAAGGCCTCACAGATGCCACCAACAAGACAAAGCAAGAGATCTTACTGATAAAGCCACTTCCCTGAATGCAGCCTTTCCCAAACCTGTGCCTAGTGAGGTCGTGATGACCCTGTGCTGTTCTTCACGCTGAGAAGAGTTACACTTCTACCAAGGAATATCCACAATCTCCAGCAGACCAACCATAGCTACTGCACTCTTTAGAGTCACACAGCTGCCACAAGGATCCATACGGAGGCCTGAGGGGAGAATGTGCACACCCTTACCCAAATCTGAGCCTGATGGCCTCTGCTCAGACTACACAAGGCCCCAGAGGTCCCAGTAACTACAAAAGCTTGGAGCTGCCACAGTTACAATTCTACCATGTCACAGGCTATTCATAGCACCTCAAACCCTAACGGCAACAGCATTATAGCCTTCACATTGGACCTCTGCCCGTATGCTATCATGCATTGGTGCAATCACTAGAACATTTCACTCGGAATTCCGTGGCACACCTGATACTTCATTGAAGGTCGTCAGTAGGGTTCCTGACTTAACTGCACTCACTGCAACTGGCTAAAACCTGCACAGCTGTTATTGTATACTGCCCTATGGTCTAGAACATGACCACAAACCTTCTTCCTTATTGGTCTGTTGCCCAGGGATATTTTATAATACAATTCTATGGACACTCGCGGGTGCTGTGGTGGCAAACACAAGTACAGGTGTCCTGGACGGTATACATCTATTACAACGCATTTTTTACCACGCAATACCATCACCACGCATCTTTTACCACGCAAATACTTTTACCACGCATACATTTACAACGCATACTTTTACAACGCATGTATTATTACAACGCATGTACTTTACAACGCATTTTTAATGTAAATGCAGTGTTTTTTTATTATATATATATATATAATAGTAATATATTAAATGTGTAATATTATTTGATATTTATTTTTGAAATTATAATAATTAGTAATATTTGCATTTTTATTGTATGTAGTAATATTTATTATTTTGGTTAAATTTTTAAAATATTTTAAATTATATTTTAATTAATAGTAATGTATTTAATGTGTAAAATAAATTAATGTGTAATATTATGTTATTATTTTTACATATAATTTTTTTAATAATAGACATGAATTAATTATTTAAAATTAAATTTATTTAAATTTATTTAATATTGAAATATTATTTTTTTTTTAAATTTTATTGGTATTATATTTATTTTCAAATTAATTTATAGTAATTAAAATTAAATTAAAAATAAAAATTTTAATTTAATTTTAAAATAATGTCTATAATTTTATCAACTTACTAAAAAATGTAAGTAATTATTTAACAATATTTAATGTTAATTTTACATTAATAAAATAATCAAAACCATATTGAAAGTTTTCGTTCCCACGGTTTAACACTGTTTTCTATGGTAAGAATTGTCCTTCATTTATTTCTATGACATTGCATATGGGTCCCGCGATACAGTTATAGGATGAATTAAAGAAGAGGATAGACTGAGAAAAGAAAGGAAAAGAAGCAAGAAAACAGGTAAGGAGACATGATAGTTAATATATATAAAATGTAGACAATTAATTATATACAGCATAAATAAATTAATACAAACAACAGAGGCAGAAATTTAATTGGAAATTTTATTATTCATAAATATATTTTTTAATTAAAGTACTTTTTTTATTACATTTATTACATATTTTATAATCATTTTGCACTACATGTACAATTAATGAAAAAATACAACAAAGTAATAATATTCTTTTAAAAAAGTAGTCCCTTTTTTTTCCTTGTAGGCATCCATGTTGTCATGACGTTAACGTGTGCGTAAGCGGCCATTTTGAAGAGCATCGTTGGAGGAAGCAGCAGGAAGCTGATCTGCATTCAGGTAGGAAACTTTTAAAACTTTATTATAAAGTAAAATATTTAAAAAGGGACACATTTATTGTAAGGGAAGTATAAGTTGAGGTTGCTCTTAAAAAAAAGATGTTAACGAACTTATAAATGCATGTCGCTAATCATATATCGAGAATATGTCTAAGTCGGGTTCCATGTTGAAATAAATCGATATGTATATTTCATTACAAAAAAGGTATATTACATGTATATTTCATTACAAAAAAGGTATATTACATTTTAAACATGTAAAAATATGTTTACGTTTATGCTACATGTATATGCTTCATATTTATGCTGCATGTATTTTTGTTGAATTGTTTGTTTAAAAATGCATTTTTGAATGTTCCGAAATATTATGGAAAATAAAAGAGTAATTCGAGGTTAATTTATTGTTTAAAAAAGCTTCTATGGAAAAGATTGATTGATTTATTTTTGTGATTTAGGCAAATGGATTGGGTTTTTTGTTCCTATTTTTTGAAATCGTAAAAAAAAAATTAGCTTATTTTGTTGGAATTTGGTTGATTCTGGTGATTAAAGTTGGTAGATAGAAAGTTATGTTTCTTTTTCTTGGTTTTATTCTGAACAGCGATTCTGATTGATTCATTTGAGAGATGTAATTATCAGAATGAGATTGAAATTTGGGATTACGTGTCTGTTAACTTTGAATTGATTTTGAATAGTGATTCATTTAAGAAAATATTTGTAAAATATTATGTATCTTAATAATTTTGCAATGCGAAAATACTTTACAAGAATATGCAAGCATTTATTTCATCTGAATCATATGGAGTGCTATGTTTCATAATATTTTTGAAAAATGTTGTTTCGAAAAATTAAAAAAAAATAATTGCACTCGTTAGAAAACAAAAAGTTTTTGCAAAGTATGAAAAAAATTTATTTTTTAATTTCGGACATATTTGTATAGGATATTTAATAATATCAATTCAGAAAAAATATAAATAATTTTTAAAAAATATAATCCATTTGCCATTAAAAAAGGGTCGATGTAGAAGCTTTATTAAAACAATTTTTAAAGGTACAGTAAAGAAAAGAAGAGTTTACAGAATTTATCAAAAAAGCATTTTTTAAAAATCCAGAATGGTAAAAAATTAATAATAAACTTTTAACAAATTGGTTTCATCACCAATTTGTAGAAAAACACTCAAATATATTGTATTATAGAGTGTAAAAAATGTTTACTAAAAAAGGAACCCCTTTAAAATTTTATGAGGAATTAATTTTTGGGCAAAGCAGGAAAGTAATGTAATGGTCATAACTAAAAAGAGAGAATGTTAGCAAGATTTTCCAGGTAATCCAAAGCCACGCACAACGAAAACTGTTGCAATAATGCCAATAGTCGTTCTGACATTTCTTTTGTTCTTTGAGTAATTCGTGAGTTTAGTTTACCTGTAAGAGTTTGAGAAATTCTCATTTCTTGGAAACGTTGCTCCTTCTTCAAAGTTTCCAAAAAAGAGTAGACATTTGGGTGGTGTTTTCCAATTACATGGTTGAAGGAGTTATGCCATCCCTCTATGGCATTATTTGTTTTAGCCTCTCCCTGTAAGCAACTCGAATAACAGTTCCACCACTCCACATGGAAACGTGGCTTCCTCCTGCGACCCGATCTGCTTAGGTGTCCAATCCATGTGTCTTCCATATAATTTAGAATGGGTGCCAATTTTTCTTCATTTCTTAAATAATACTCTGATTCTATAATGGCAGTGTAGTATTCGTCTACACTTTGAGGAGGGACGAAACAAAGAGCAGTTAATTTTTTTAATTCAACTTGTAGTTTGCTGTTTGATGAATATTCTGTAACAAGGGGTGTTTTTTGTAATTTACGCCAGAATGCCTGGGAAAAATGGAAAAAACACCCCTGAATTTGGGTATCCGTGTACATTTTGGAGATCACATTGATCATGCTCAATTCAAAATCAATAATTATTTTCCTAGGACTTCGGTGAGTTTTAGATTTAATAACAGACAAAAATTCTGTGTATGTTGCAGAAGTTTTATCAGGCAGCAAACTATATACTAGGGGGATTACACTGTTGTTAATTTTAGCATGTATTGTATAAATTTGGGTGAATGGATGGGGTGTGCTTTTAAACGTCCCATCCATCATCCAAATTTCACTGCTTTCCAGTTTTACAAGGTTACGGGGAGTACTAAATATTAATATACGTTTCTGAGGGTTTTCATTATCATGTAAAAGGAAAGATTCATCAGAAAAAGATATTGTAAGTTCAGGAGGTATAACTATGTCAGAAAAGGTATGTGGTGTATTAGTTTGTGTATTACTTGCCTGCTTTTGACGTTGAATTATTCTACGCAAATTATGGATGGTAGGCATATTACTTGCTATATGTGTAGGGACATGTTGAGCAACCTCTCTTAAAATTGTTCCTGTAGAATCATTGGAGGTGCTTGCCATTACTTTCATCTCATTTACTGTTTCTCTTACATCAATCTCCATTGCAGAGGCAGAGTGGTTATGGTCAGTTGTTCTTACAATAATATCATCAACCGTAACCGCTCTGCCGCTGCAACCGGTTGAAAAGTAATTCACGCACCTCCAATGATTCCTTGTTAAACTTATTCTTTCCCTACAATAAATGTAACCTCCATGATTTAATAGTCGGTTTCCTTTTCTGGACATAATAAAATTTGCAGTTGGATGAGTAGACATGTTCTAGAGGAAAAAAAAAAAAGATTTTTAGTGAATTTTTTTGCATTTATACAAATTATAATTATTTTAAAAAGATTCAGCTTTCATAATGCAGCATTTTGTGAAAAGTATGAATGGTGAGTAATACCTACAGACACTTTTACAACTTTAAAAGTGCATTATTTACCCAGGGTTAGAAAACTTAGTAATTCCTTTTTAGGATTCAAGACTTTCCTATATGTTGCACTTTCCCAGATTTGGAATAGTATATAATACATATACACTTTTAAGCACTTTAATTAATGAATTACTTACTTGGAGTTCAAATAGACATTATTATCTTTATACTATCCAGCACTTTCCCTAATGCAGTACTTATTTGGAATTGGAATAGTAATGAATACCCTTACATTATCCAGCACTTTATCTAATGCAGCACTTACCTGGAGTGGGAATAGTAATTAATACCCCTAGACTATCCAGCACTTTCTTTAATGCTGCACTTACTTGGAGTTGGAATAGTAATTAATACCCTTAGACTATCCAGCACTTTCCCTAATGCAGCACTTACTTGGAGTTGGAATAGTAATTAATACCCTTAGACTATCCACAACTTTCTCTAATGCAGCACTTACTTGGTGTTGGAATAGTAAATAATACCCTTACACTATCCAGCACTTTTTCTACTGCAGCACTTACCTGGAATTTGAATAGTAATTAATAACACTACACTATCCAGCACTTTCTCTAATGCAGCAGTTACTTGGAGTTGGAATAGTAATTAATACCCTTACACTATCCAGCACTTTCTCTACTGCAGCACTTAATTGGAGTTGGAATAGTAATTAATACCCTTACACTATCCAGCACTTTCTCTAATGCAGCACTTACCTGGAGTGGGAATAGTAATTAATACCCTTAGACTATCCAGCACTTTCTCTAATGCAGCACTTACTTGGTGTTGGACTAGTAATTAATATCCTTACAATATCTAGCACTTTCTCTACTGCAGCACTTACCTGGAGTTGGAATAGTAATTAATACCCTTACACTATCCAGCACTTTCTCTAATGCAGCACTTATATTCAGTTGGAATAGTAATTAATACCCTTACACTATCCAGCACTTTCTCTAATGCAGCACTTACCATCAGTTGGAATAGTAATTAATACCCTTACACTATCCAGCACTTTAACTACATTAGCACTTAACTGGAGTTGGAATAACTTGTTTACTCTCAAGTGAGGAAAGTTAAACATATGTCTACATTTTTTCATTTTTATTTAAAATTGTGTTTATTATCTGGCTACGATTTGAAATATTTCTCATGTTTAAATGAATTTATTTACCTTATTGGTAGCTGCTTGTTTTTGCTGAAAAATGTGGTCAGATTGTTCTTTTGTTTGTTGTTTTTGGTTGTCGGTTTATATATAGTTCTATTTCTCTAAAATAAAAGAGAGAAATGTTGATTATTATTATTGTGTTTTTTGATTGGTGTTATAAACATTGTATATGTTAATTTGAAACAGAAAACTAATTATTCATGCAAATTGAAAAACTTTTAACTGTATATATGTGGAAAATTGACATGTTTGCACTATCCGGCACTTTCTCTAATGCAGCACTTACCTGGAGTTGGAATAGTAATTAATACCCTTAGACTATCCAGCACTTTCCCTAATGCAGCACTTACTTGGAGTTGGAATAGTAATTAATACCCCTACACTATCCAGTATTAATTACTATTCCAACACTTTCTCTAATGCAGCACTTAATTGGAATTTAGAATAGTAAATAATACACTTACACTATCCAGCACTATCTCTACTGCAGCACTTTATGAATTTATTTACCTTATTGGTAGCTGCTTTTTATTGCTAAAAAATGTGGTCAGATTGTTCTTTTGTTTGTTGTTATCTTTGGTTGGCGGTATATATATCGGTCTCTTTCTCTAAAATAAGGGAGAGAAATGTTGATTATTATTATTATTGTGTTTATTGATTGGTGATATAAACATTGTGTCTGTTACTCTCAAATATAAAACACTACTACAATACCCACAATAATCACACATTTACACTACCCTCAACTCTAAAACACTTCTACGATACCTTCACTATTCCTACATTTACACTAATTTAAACCTTAATATAGTACTTAGTTATGCATACTATTATCACCCTAATTCTATCATTAACTCGAAAACAATACTACGCTATTCACTCTACTACACTCCAACTGTACTCTTAACTCTAAAATACTACTACGTTACCCACTCTTTTCCCACCTCAACATTAATGTAAGTTTTAAAACAATATTACGTTACCCACTCTACTCTAACCCCAACAGTATTATAAACAGAAAAACTTTACTACACAAGCCACATTATTTTCACACCAACACTACTCTAAATCGTAAAACTTTTTTCCGCTACCCACACTACATCCACCCTTATATTTCCTTAAAACCCTAATACACTTTTATGGTATCCACACTACTTTCACCCTCACAATATCCTAACTCTTAAGCACGACCACACTCTTACAGCACAGACACTATTTTCTCCCTTATACTACCTTAAAATATTACTACGCTATCCATAATACTGCCTCCTCTAATTTAAATTAAAAATAATACAATAATATATATTTTCTTTTACCTTATAAGGTGATGACCTTGAAATTCTCGATGTTTGTAAAAAATAGTAGTTTTTGTCAAATAATTTCACCTGATTAAAATTTTAAAAATATCTTTATGAATAATTTTATTTGCGTTTCACAAGATTCGAAATTATGTATATTAAGGTTTGAATTTTACCTGGAATTTTTTTTAGCACACTTTGGTTGCTATAGGTATTTGCGCCAATGCTTTCAATTGTTCGACTAATGGAAAAAAAAGGTTTAGAAAAAAATATTTAACCTCAAAATATTAATGTTTAGTGACTTAATTAATTATTTTTTTGGATTGTTTTATATCGCTTTCTAAAATATCTAGTTATTTTTAAAAGAATAAATAATATAATTATTAAAATATACGTTTTTATTGATAATATATATATATATATAAACATTTTTATTTTGGGGTTATATCAATATTTAATTATTAGATTATGTCGTTATATATTTTATAAGAGGTGATAAGGTCAGAGAGTCAGGTTTGGCGTCTGGTCACTCTGGTAGTTGCGGATCAACTGGTCTTAAAATGGTGTCTGTCTCGTATTTATATGTTTAGGGTTAATGTTTCTGTTTTTTTACATAAACACAGCGCTGTAATGTAAAATTTAAAACTAATCTTTTTCTGTGTAAACATATAGTTTTTAATTTTATTTAAAGAAACGTATATCAGGTTAATCGTGCCGTTTTGGCATCCATTTTGTAAGTGGTGTTATGAATTTACTGTCATTGAAATTGTTGTAGGACTAATCTTTGATTTACTTACTTAAAATGGCGATTGCTTTTCAAAACGTAAATAATGAAATATGTTGACTTTATTATAATTCTTTTTCTTAAATCGAAATATTTAAATGAGCACATTATTTAATTGACTTCTGCATGCGTTGTTTTGGTAATAAAATATATGCTTTTATTAAAATGAGTATTAAAATATATTAAAATTTTAAATACTCGAGTATTAATTTTTATACTCGATTATAAATTTTGATAAAATAACCAATATTTTAAATAGTACGTTGTAGTTTTTTTTTATTTTTAAAAACACTTCCCCACCCAAAATCCCTATTTTCACTGTATTCCGTTCTTTTTTTTTAATAACAAAATATCATTAAAAATTGTAATTTTGGATCACTGAATATTTTTAATTATTTAATTTATTTTAATAATTTGAAATAACATTTTTAAATAATCGAGTATTAATTTTAATACTCGAGTATTAATTTTGCTGAAATAACCAATATTTTTATTAATACGTTGTAGTTTTATTATCATTTTTTAAAACACTTACCAACCCAAAACCCCTATTTTCCCTGTATCCCGTTCCATTTTTTTCAAACAAAATATATTTAAAAATTGTATTTTTGAATCATTGATTATTTATACTATTTTAATTTTTTTTGTAAATTTGAAATAAATTATTTAAATACTAGAGTATTAATTTTAATACTCGAGTATTAATGTTGCTAAAATAACCAATATTTTGATTAATCCGTTGTAGTTTTTTTTAACATTTTTTAAAACACTTCCCCACCCAAAACCCCTATTTCCCTGCATCCCTTTCCAGTGTTTATTGTACTAAAAAAAATGTTATAATTATATTTCATTTGCGTTGTAATGGTATGCGTATTATTCGTATTCGTTGTAATAGTACATTTCTATTTATTATACTATATTGCGTTGTAATGGTACTCGTGGTAATAACATGCGTTGTAATAGTATTTGCGTGGTAAAAAATGCGTTGTAAAAGTATGCGTGGTAAAAGTATGCGTGGTAACATCATATATCCATCCTGGACTATCCTTGTGCCTGATCTCTCTCTAACAAATTAGCCATTTCAAACATACCTATAAGAACAACCTGGTTAAGTAACTGGGCAGCCATCACAGAGTGATATATCATTAGACGGCCTCTATGACTAAAAACATCTTCACACTCTTGCAATAGTACCTTTGACACATCAGTGCTCCGGCAGCTGGGACCAAATTGAAGTCCTACACTTAAGATCAATTATTGTTTAAACAAGACAATATCACCGGAAATGCCAACTAACCACCGGATGCTCTCTCCTCAAATGTGGAGCACCTGATACAACATGGACTTAAAGAATCTGCCACAGTGGAAATACAGTCTTACAACACGGCCTATCAGCATGCCCTGAAAACACTGAGATAATACCTATTAACTGATATTGACTGGCTAACCATATTGGAGCCTACTCTGAATAAACATCTAGGCTACCCCCAATAGCTGCCCAACCTTGGAGAAACTGGGTCCCGTCAACTTTCCTGCCACACCACAGGGCACTTAAAAATCATCCAATCAGATACCCTGTCTCATGATGACCCACCAAACTACAGGTAAGAATTGCTCTTTACAAAAGCAGTAGCCAAACCCAAGATAAAACTGACATCCACTCCAATCTCATCCACTACTACCTCACCTTCCTCTGCAGAAATGGAAGCCTTGAATAAATAAATATCTTCTATTGGTCCTACTCTTTCAACCATGGATAAGAAAATCACAGCTCGCTCACTGAAGTAAAATACATGGGAACAAACTTTACCACCTTCTAAACTCCCCTAGACACAGTCGAACAATGACTAGATCAAGTAGGACACTGATATGACTCACTTCCTGACTGGGATGACGACATTGAACTCCTAAAACATAACATTACTGACTTGAAAGACAGGTCACACAGAGAGAATTTTCATATTTATGACATACCAGAAGAAATGGAAAAAAAGGCATGATTACTTTTCTATTAACCTTTCTCCTGAGACTGCTCAATCTTAGCCTTTTGGAGGCACTTGAACTGCAAAGAGCCCACCGCATAACATCTCGTTTCACCTTCTCCAGCAAGTCTCATCGGCAAATCATAGCATGTGACCTTTGCCACCAGCACACTAGAACTATCCTGCAGAAGGCAAAACATGCCTCATCCCCCTTGATCTTTGAAGGCTACCAGGTCTCCTCGGCAGACTACTCTTCAATCACCAATGTGAAAGGGAAGAGATTTTTTGCCCTTGCCCCAAGACTCCAACAATGCAATCTCAAATATGGTCTAATGGATTCTTCAAGAATGATAGAGACAGTAGATGGAAAGACCAAGAACTCCCATTAACAAGAAGATTTAGAAGCCTTCCTCAACACTCTGGATGAAGCCTCCACCAACCTAAGTTTCTGAACCAATTTCACGCTTGATGGGAGACAGATGGAGTCTCATCACATTCATCACATAGACAGTCCCTGATAGCAGCATGCAGAAGGAAAACCTTTGGTCGAGAAGGCCCCAACAAGGTGGATGAAGCTCACAAAAATGAAAGAGACGAGTCATGATCACCCTTAAAATTGACAGTAGGCTCTGAGCTACATAAGAGGGATGAAGACTGACGCCACCGGCTATCAGGCTCAGTATAATGCACATACTACACATGGCTCCTGAATATTGTATACAGTATTTTGTATCCTGCATTTTGTATTATGCATAACTACTGCTGGGTTTACACGGTTTGATTTGAGAGAATTGCAAGTTATTCTCCCACAACTTAACAAGCGCATTTAGACTCAACACATTAAAGATATCTTCCCACATTACACCCATGTACCACTCCACCAATCCGATCACCAGTCTACGATACCTACCTTAGTGTCAGTGACCGTTGAGGATGCGGACAGATGGAACGCCAGAGTCACACAGCTTGGGGCACAAGGTGTCAAATCAACCCCCCATTAACACCCCATTTTCCCGTTCCATAACCAACCTTTCCTATATGGTCAATCTTCACCTTTAGTGAAACTTCCTCAAACCCCACTCTATCCTCCTTATTTTCCTGCCGCACAGTCAATCAACCAGAGTTTATAATGCTCCAGCCGCATTATAACAAATGCCCTGATTGATGATTTCCATTATCTCCCTTAACCTTAATGGCCTGGAGCATTATACTAAGTGTACCAAAACCTTAACCTACATGCCCTCCAAACATGCAGACACCTCTTTTATCCAAGAGACCCACCTCTTAACACAGAACTTAAGACAGACTGAGGTGGCATGGTCATAAGTACCAGCAGACAGGAGGATCCCCTGACAAAAGACCCTCCTCCAGAAAACATCTCCAAAAAATGCAGGGTCGCCATACTCATTAAAAATCTCTGCCATGTAAAGTGACCAAAACATGGATAGAAATGGGCGGTAGATGGGCCATTGTCAAATTTCAATTCCCCTCCAAAACTCTGATAGCGGGCTTTGATATACCCGTAAACGCATTTTTGTTTGCCAAACTATCAAGAATAGCTAATGAATCTGATCACACCCCATTTCTCCTAGGTGGAGATTGGAACCTCGCACCAGACTCTATCTTAGATAAATCTGGCACCCCAGATATGGATGCTTATCATGATAGAGCTCTCCTGTCTGGTCTACTATCGGACCTTGCAGGTATATGGAGACTCCTACATCCACTTGATAAAGAATACACTTTTCTTTCATGCCCACATGGCACCCAGGCCCTACCGACTTCTTCCTTACCCACAACTCCCTGCTAAAGCTTACATCCCAATGTGAGATCTTAAGCCCGGTCATTACAGATCATAGCCCCTTCCTTTTAGAAGTGGATATTAGCCTCCCTCACCCCTTCCTGCGAGATGGCGTTTTGAGGGCCTTCGCCTACTCCATGCCCGAGCAGAAAAAAGAAAACACTTTAGAGGTCACATTCAACTAGTCCTTACCCAGAATGGAGGGTTGGTTACATCATGCAGAACCTTCATGGTGGTAGGTAAGGACACTCTTAAAGGAGTCTTGATGAGAGAGTCGACAAGAGCTTAACACGAACTCCAACAGGGTATCAAAATAGCCTAGGACTCAGTTAAAAACTTCCAGCATCTTTATTCCTCCTCACCCACTCAGACTCTCCTAACAGCCTTGAAGTGGCCAAAACTCACTTTACTGTACTCCATTCCACTTCCCCTGAGAAAGAACTCCTGAAACTCAAGGGGTGCAGGTACGACAACAGAGAGAAAGCCATCACAAAAATAGCAAACTGATTCTCAGCCTTTTATTCTTCCGTCTACATAGCTGAATCGTGTGCCATCACTAATGATAATTCCACTGACCTCTTTCAGTTGCCAGGCTTACAGAAGAAGGTAGCAAATTGTAAGTGGGGAAATAACCAAAGATGAAGTGGAAGAGGTCATTAAACTTCTATCTACTAGTAAATCCCCCTGGAAGATGGCTTCCCTGTAGAATTCTACAAGACAGGCCTAACATTGCTAGTCCCATTACTTACCAAGGCTATCCATGAAGCAGAAGAAGAATAAATCCCTGGCAGACCAATACCATTAATCAATGTAGACCTGGAAAAATCATCCATAATATTAACTCTCTAATAAGGCAAAGTCATTCCCAGGCCGAAACTCACATAACCATCTGCGTACCCTTTCCCATATTCAGTTGTACAGATGGAATGACCCATAGGAAAAATGTGCCCTTTCTCTTGATGCCTAGAAGGCATTTAACATGGCTGAGTGGTTGTATCTCTTCCAAATGATGCAGGCAATGGGACTGGGTGAGGATTTCATCCATAACATGTAACTCCTATATGACCTCCCCACAGCAGATGTTAATAGTGGTGGATTCCTTTCATCCATATTCAAGAATCCTAGTGTTATGTGTTAGATTGAAGCCCTAACATAGGTGCACTGTTTCAGAGGCACAAATCCTTCGTGCCACAAAGACAGGCAGGCCCTTTCACCTACATTAGTCCTCCCTTCACAATAACGAGCAACAGAGGCTGTCCCTTATCTGATGTGTGCTCTGGGCGCCGAAGACGGTCCATCCCTTTGCGCAAGCAAAGCAGAGGAGACCTAGACTTCCATGCCGACACTCTGACTGGAGACACTGCAACCTGCGTTATGCCACAGCTCCAGCTGGCAGAAGTCCATCCACCCATCCTGGAGTGTCCAGCTCGAGATCAGGATGAAGTCCCACTAAGGTAATGGGGTTAGACTAAAATCCTAGGAGGATTCTTGGCTCTCTAAGACCTACACACATGCTAGATACACTTAGGTACATCTAGTTAGGCATCAAAGGCTTTATCTTAATGCATTCTGTATTTCATGTGTGTGTTCATTACTATTGCAAAATGGTAGAACTATACAATGCCTTTTTATTTAATTGCACTGCTGGCCATAATTCTCTGCTACTGTCCAACAGTTGTCGCAGCACATATAATCAGTACTAGAATAACAACTGTGCAATACATTTTATTGTAAACACACCCGACTGTTTCTTCTGAGATGAGTGACTGAATGAAAAGTAGCATATTGTTTCCACGATCCTGAGGGATCAGGGTTTTATGTTATGTGGTTGGCAGAAGCTATTCCCTTTTTGTCTTCAAGAAGTTTCTAGTGGCCTCTGAGCTAGCTGGTACTCAGTAATTAAGTTTAATATACATGATAGGGGCATACTAACCTCAGTCCTATGCCAAGCCTATCGTGTATGTTATTCCAATGCGCAGAACCTATAAGGGAAATAGGAACTACACTACAATAGCAGTGCTCTCCCTCACCATTATTATTCCTCCTAGCACTTGAACCTCTGACAGCAGCCATCCGTTCCTCCAAGGAGGTCCACGACTTCCACGTTGGCGGGGAAGAAGAAAATGCACTCCTCTATGCTAATGACATTCTTTTACTGCTATCACAACCCAATAGCTCCATCATACCAGTAATTACCATTATAAACAAATTTTCCCAGATATCGGTGCACAGAATAAACTGGTCAATAATGGGAGGCTCTCCCTATGTCACAAGTGCTTGCATACATGGCCATGGCATGAAGTGAGTGCCAAATGGTTTCCTATAGCACAGTATCAACATTAACAAAAGTCTATCTAATATGGTAGTAGATAATTTTGTTTCCCTGATCGGCCAAGCAAAACAGGACTTCATGAAATGGAAATACCATACTCTTTCACTATGGGGAAGAGTCCAGGCGATCAAAATACTAGTCACACCACGTTACAACTGCATCCTTAGTATATTACTGCTACACGTCCCACCATCCCTACTTAGGAATATTGACTCTGATATCTGTTCTTGTGATTAGGATGGCTGTAAGGCCAGATTTAAAGCTTCAAAATTTTGGGTGGATACCCCATCCAGTGGGCTAATGCTTCATAGAGTCAAGCCTTTCAGTTATCTTACTTAGCCCAATCCTCTGCAGCTGCCCCCCACCTGGATTTACA
The DNA here is from genome assembly GCF_964261635.1 of Lissotriton helveticus. Lineage (NCBI taxonomy): Eukaryota > Metazoa > Chordata > Amphibia > Caudata > Salamandridae > Lissotriton > Lissotriton helveticus. The sequence continues at coordinate 932,318,878 of NC_136059.1, read as the reverse complement.
TATTGAGAGCCCTAACAAAATTGCCTTCCCTTGTTTGCTATCATCTCACCATTTACGCAAAGACAACAACCCGGTGTTGCTAGCTATGACTAAGGCATGGCTCAAGAGTCACGACTGCTCAGGATATCCCCTCTTATACATTTGCATTCCACAATTTGGTTCTATTCAGCCATCTGCGTAGTGCATGAACCTTTGTACTGGGCTACTTGTCACCATCGGGGCATTTCCCTTGTAAATCACATCATGGACTAGGGCAAACCTAAAGTTTTTGATGCCGTACAAATGGTGTATGACATCCCTTCCAAAAATCAATCGAAATACCATCAACTTGTCGGTCCACTGTCGTAAATCCAGTCTGGGCACCTCCCCATCTCCACTTTACTTATCACCTATTGGACAATACTTGAATGTCTGGGGCCTATATAAAGGCCTAGTGTGAGGCGTTTACGGAGTAATCCTCAAACCCTTATACCCAATACCTACTCTCACATATTCCAGACTCTCATGGTAGGAGATCAATAACAAGGAATACTTCCTTGAAGATTGGTTATATTTAATGCCTACCCATGACACCGTATTATGAGAAATCCCATATTAAATGTGTATATTTCAAGATCCTACACAGATTGTACTGGACACCCCTATAGCTATATAAGGAGAACCAATTGCCCCATAGCCAATGTTGGAAATGATTCAACCAAGAATGCTACCAATTTAATTTACTATGGACACGCTCACACATCCAACAATACTGGTCCTCCATATGGACAGATTTGAAGAGGGTATCAGCAGGAAAGAGTATTCCTTCTCCTTACCTTGTAATCCTCCATGATACCTCTGATCTACCAGATATGCATCCTCAGACACTGGCAACAATCCTCAACATGCGGAATGGTACCTTGAAGTTTATCCCATTCACCAAAATATAAATCACATTATATCCTAGGGAATTTATATTTTGGCAGCTGGGATATAAGTCCCCATTGTGATGGAGTAACCCGTCTGCAAGGTCTAAATCAGGCCCTTAGTCTCTCACTCCTAGTCATTGTCGTGGTAACGTTGACTGCTTATTGTTTACTGTTTAATGCCATAACAGGCAGTCAATCCCGCCTCTTCAGCTCCATCCCTTTTCAATCCCTCCCTCCTACCTGTCTTATCACTTCAGCTTACCCCCTTTCCACCCACCCCTGTTAGCTACAGCTTCTTTAACACCCAGGTATACTCAATGTTTAATTTGATAGATCTACTGCATGTACAATCTGTGTAACATGCATCTTATATCTGCTTAGGCTTACCAAGAAAGAAAGATGGCAGATGAAATAAAAACCGACATAGCACATAAAGAGATAAGCTCTCTAAACTTCAGATGGAGTCCTGGAATAGCAGCAAAGAGCAGGGAAAAACAATAATGTACAGTACTAGTCACCTACTTCAAAGAAGAAAGTGCTGATCTTTAAAAATGCTAAATCTGAGGAATGATCCACATTACCTCTTTTTGTTGCCATTTTTCTGATGGACACTTCTAACTGCAGAATTCGCACCTTTAGAATATCTTCGGGCACCAGGCTGGACCTGGAAGATTTTTCAGCAGAGCCCCTGTGCGTCAGTAGCTAGTGTTATAGGACACGGTGTCAACTCTGCTCTGTTCCGCCCTGGAAATGATGTTGTCATGAGCTGTATAGAGGCACACTGGTGTCAGGTCCTTTCTTTTTGTGCCTTCATGTATGAATCCGAAGATAGCGCCTACTTTTTTATCGTCAACTTGCCAGAATTTGCTGTCATTGAATACCTTCCTACTGTTCATTAAGGGGCAGCTGGTTCAGGTCCTCACGGACACCATCACTACCTTATGGTATTGCAATGAGCAGGGTGAGGTGAGATTCTGGGCTCTGTGCCAGGAAGCCCTATATATTGTGAACTTGCTCGATTGTCAGGGCACCTCCTTGATTGTATACCACCTGATGGTGTCTTTAAATTCCAAGATTGACTAACTCAGCCAGTGATGCCTAGCAGATTATGTAGCAGATACACTTGGAGTTGGGTCAGTATTCCTCTGGGAAGAAGGTTATCCTGGCTCAATCTTTTGGCAACCACCGATACTGTGCAGTGTCAACACTTTTGCACATTGTAGTTCCTACAAAGTCTTGCTCTCTGAGATACATTCTGCCTAGAGTGGAGGATGGGACTTCTGTATACCTTCCCACCACTGCTTCTCCTGCCCCAATGTTCTGAAGAAGATCATAAACAACCGGGCTGAAGTTATCCAAGAGGGTCTGGATTGGGCCAGGAGAATGTAGTACCCTGAACATCTGGGCATAAACAGCTGTCTTATGTTTAGGCTGCAGCATCAGGAGGATCTTCTGTTGCAGCAGCAGGGCAGGGTATTGGATTCGGGCCTGCTCAATCTACACCTCTATACATGGAGATTGAGCAGTGGCAGTTGACTGCATTTGATCTGCCTCTTGAAGTAGTCAATGTCATTGTAGCACCAGGTGTCCTTCTACTAAACCTGGTCACACAGGCCCCTGAGACCAGGTTTTGACTTGGTGTGGCACCAGTAACAAAGACAAATTAAAAGCTGAACTTTAAGACGTGTTATTGTTTGTTCTGTATTTGTACAAGCAATGACTTGCAGTGGGCACTGTTAAAGGTTATATGTCAGACCTTTCAGTCTTTTTCTGGATCAACCATCCTGGTTTAAGTCACCTGTTGTAATGCTTTTTCTCTAATGTTTGATCTGTATGCCCCCTAAACCCTTTGTAATGCCATAGTAGGACCTCAAGTTGGTTCTCACTTTCCTTGTATACACTTCTGTCGAACCATTGCACAGCTGTCTGCTATTCCTCCTGACCCTGAAGACTGTATTTCTCATCATGATAACCTCATCTTGTCGCAGGAGTGAGCTTCAGGCTTTGTCTGTACAGCTGCCCTACACCACCTTCTTTGCAGAAAAACTTCTGATGAGAATCTAAGCAGTCTTTCTACCAAAAGTAGTGACTTATTTTCATGTTTCGCAGTCCATCACTCTTTATTTGTAATCTGCCTTAACTTATCATTTGAAAGAGGAGCGACTTCATCACTTGATCTGCAAAACAGCTTTTAGTTTTTACGTCAAATATACCATAGACCACTGGGTGGACGATCCGGTCTCACTGAACACATTCACGAAACGCTACTGAATTGACAACCCGGTCCGATGAGCAGGCTGCAGGGCTTTTTATGGCCTAAGTCATACACCGGACCTACCACCAAGGATGGTACTGCTTTAGTATCTATTCTAAAGGTGAGGAATCTGCTTTTAGAAGTGTCCATCAGAAAAGAAAGTTACTTACTTTTGGTAACACTCTCTCTGGTGGATACTCTGACTAAATGCAGATTCCCCACTGCTTCCACCTCGCTCTGTGGAAAGGACTCTTTTCTATTAAAAAAGATCCCAAATTAGAGATGTGCACACTGCCACCACTGATTGATTTTTTGGCTCAACGTCCAAGGGCATGGACCAGGACCAGATCTAACTAGTGTCACCGGGCTGGGCTGATGCCTATAAGCGGCTGCAGTCACTACCAGGATGGTGCAGAGTCAACACAGAGGTGCATTACACCACCACCCTGGCGCACCGGGGTTATACTGAAATGTCTTCTGGATCCAATATGGTGCCTGTAGATATTCTAAAAGTGAGGAATCTGTGATTAGATCGAGTGTCCACCAGAAAAAAGCATTACCAAAGGTAAGAAACTTTAGTATCTCGTTTAATGGTCTCCACATGTGAGTTCCTTCCATCTATTATAGACGGAGAAGTGCATTCCCTCTTTTCATCTTTAAAGTTTGGGCCACTCTATGATATGCAGCCTTTTTTAGTGTTAAGAGTACACTATTCCATATTCTGACAATTGTGTTGAACTGATGATTTTCTGTACTTTGAAACTGAAAGTCCTGGTGTAAGAAACATTATCTGGATGCAAGTGTAAAGTCCAATTATTTACTGAACTCATTATTCTCAGCTATTTTCAAGATCGATACAAAATGTGTGCCACATTGGCTTTCCAACCATCTCGTTGCCACAATCCTCTTGTAACCTCCTTGCTGGGTTGTTGTCTGCAAATGGGAACTAGGCTAAATTGTACAGTTCTAGGCAATAGCATATTAAGCAAGATTGCTGATCATCCTGTTGCTCTCCTCCTTTTAGATTTCTTGGCTGCCTTTGATATCGGAAACCACACTTTCTACATCTACTGGCTGGTGATGATGAGCATAGAAGGGGTGTCTTTGCTTGGTTTTCCTCCATTGTGTATGCCCAGAGGCAGATGTTGGCACTCCCACCATTTCATTCTGGGAAATCAACAGTCTCTTTCAGCATTATACAGTGCTCCTCCTTTTGCCCCATCTTAAGTGATATCTGCATGTAAAGGCTGAAAGTCATATGTCACATTTTATAGGTCTTTGTACTGATTCTACTCAGCTTGTTGTGTGCTTGCATTGATCTATTTCGAATCTTCAGCATCCTCTCTGATTATCTGGTACCCTAGCCCAGATGAGTAATAACTTGCTAAAACTCAAAGCCAACAAGATTGACGTGTTGATTTTTACCAAGGACAATCTGTGATTCAAACCATTTTATATAGTGCTGTAATTCCCTCTTTCCAAAGTCTTTATGGTGAAGAACCTTAGCCTTTGTTCTGATAAGCTGGTATCCCTTGCGGGCACAAGCAAGGTCTGTGATACGTTTCCATTTGATATAAGACTACTAAAAACAAAATCTTCCTTTTATATCTCATCATGTAGTAGCTCTAGTGGCAGGAGTTACCATTGTGTGCAGAACACACATATTCTGATATTGCTTGCTTTTTCAGGCTCCCATCCATTACAATTTAGAGGGTTACAGTTGCTCTAGAATATGTAGCTTCATTTTGTATTTCACCTCCAAAACTTGGTTTCGATCTCTGAAGTTCTCTAGACATTATGCTGGCATCCTGTTGCCCTTTTTCCAGTGTATTAACTGCAGACTGCTTGTCCGATTCACTTGAACATTGAGTAGGGCCCTAAATTTGTTCAGACCAGACTTTTCTGCTATATACATATTTTTTCTTTGGCCAGGCTCCCTTATTTTTTCGATATTTTCATGTTTCAAGTGTTCCAGACTTGGTGGTAGGGCCTTTATTCCTCTTGACCAACAGTCTCCTTGTGGCTATTCCACAAATTGCTAAGCATGGAAGGTCTGTAAGGTACTTAGATGCCTTCTTGTCTGTTAGTAGCCTTTTTAATAGGTCTTTCCTCTCTGGCTAAAAAGTCGTACTGCCAAGGTGCCTTGAGTTGATTGCCATGGTTATAAGTACTCCATTCTCACTCTCAATCATCCAGTGTGTTGCTCCTCTGCTCTGCCGAATTAGCACTTCTCCACCTCCCATGACCTGTGCTGCCGCCCACCCTCAGACCAAGACCTTCTCCACCACCAGATCCAGTGTTGCCCTCGTTCCTGAAACTTATGCTGCTTTCCCTCTTGTGCTGCATTCTCACTGCTCATCCTTCCCATCAGACCTAGCACTCCTTCACCCTCATCTCTCCCCTGGTTGTAGCACCTTTGATTTTGTACTCTTCCAATAGTCATCTTAATGCACCAATCCTCCATTCAGGTCTGCTCTGCTTCTTCTTCTCCTCTTGCGACTTGCACTACTTTCCCCCTCCATCCTTGTCGTGTGATTGAATCCCTGAACCCTGCATTGTTTTCACCACCACTTTTGCATTCTGCTCTACTTCTTCTCAAACATTGGACACCCACTTGTTTTGATCCTGCTCTTTCTACCATACACATTTGGGCCCTGCACTGCATTGCACTGCATCCTTGTACCCTGCAGTATTTCTATCCTCCCACCCTGCAGACCATACAAAGCAACCTTTACCACTCCTCCATAGTGCCAATCCGTTTGACATTTTATAGTGAGAAGATAATCACCAAGCCTCAGTAGCATACAACAAATTTGTGAGCTAGTGCTGCACTGCAGACACAGTGACATCACAAGCTTTTATGTTATGCTGTTTTATATAGCGCACAGCTGCCCGGGCAAAGGTGAGTCCCAGCGTCCCAGCCAACTGTAATTAAATATTATAGGCAACTAGTAACTTTTCTTTACAAAAGTATTTGTGATATTGGAACTCCCTTGCAATATATGGAATAAAGTGCAGCTTACTAAGCCTTATACTGATGTTACAGGTCACCAAGGACTTCTGAGAGTAAACGTAGGAACAAGACAGCCTTGACTGCAGTTGTGCAAGCCTCACTCTTTGTTGGAAGTAAGGATATGCTCCTGCTTCCCATGCGCTTCTCTTCCATGCGTATCTCTTCCATGCATCACTCAAGCATGCAAACGACAACTGTTGCTTGCTTTTCTAATTGGAGAAACTATCTGTAACCATTGTAGCTTGTTTATTGATGACAAGTTTGCATTATGACGAGCCAACGTGCTAATTTACAGCACAACAAACAAATGCTATTTTTTCAACATAACAGTTTTGTGCTGTAATTTCTGATTAAAACAAAGTCTAAAACGTTGGCGATCCTTGAGCAAACAGAGCCCAAAGCTCTCGAATGAATGCTCCCCTTGCTACCCCTTTTTCAGAGCTCAGCCGAAGTGCTTATTTTATTAACACACTACAGCAAACTAAACTGGTTAGATGATATGACTTAATTTGAAACTCCAGATACAGCAGCGAGGATCACTGACGACAGGACCTCTCCTGAGGACGACTGGAGTTAACAATTCCAACCTATCTCTTTAGCCTTTTCCTACACCCATTTTGACTGGCTACCTATTATTCCTTCTAATACATGGCCCCTCAAGCACTCTATCTAGAGTTGAAGAGACAGGTAAAAGTTTAAATAGGGACATTTTTTATTTTCACAATCAAATGCAGTATAGAAATCACTCAAATGTGAACAAATCATTAAGCAGAACAATTGAAAAAAGATAAGCATCAGCCAAATGTAACACAATACGATTGCGGAAATATAAACTCCTGTTTCAGAGAGGAATAGTAGAAGATTATCTTGTTAGATTGTAGCAATGTCTTTAAATTCTTACACACTGGCGCAAAGAGACAATTTGCATGTCTATAAACCTGCTGCCCTTCAGTACTTTTTTCAATCCTCCAGGTTAGCTGCTCTTCATTAGGCTGGGGAACTTGGGCATTCAAAGATGCCTAATTAAAGTACATGATAATTGGAAACAAAAGGGGTTAGGGCTGTGTGTTTTTGCAACGGACCTGCCTGTTATAAGACAGAACAGTTTCAGGGCAGTCTATCAGTGTGAAACCATTTTCTTTTCTTTGGATATTAGCTTAACGTTTCTTATTAAAAGTAGTTCTAACATCAGAACTCGCTTGTCATTTATGGAATGACAAACTGGTTACCATGCTTTCTATTCATCTGACAAGCCACAGAGAGGTCTAATGTGAATAAATATAGGAACACATGTACTTTATAAGATAACAAAACTCCAGGCTGACCTGCAATTTCTTTATTTAAGGTAAGAATTATTTTTTACGTCATAATACATGATTTGATTGTAGTAATATATGTGGAACCTGTATTGATAAAATAAATACATCTTTAAAGCAGCTTAGATTTTCTTGCAAAAAAGCCTTTTAAGGAAAGTCCGAATAAGGAAAGCGAGGATCAAGTTCAAGGTCCTCTGCATAATGAGGAAAGGACCAAGCTATTTATGCACACTTGCACCCCCCTACATCCAATCAGAAATCTCTATTCCACAACCACATACCTTCTAATCCAACGCACTTTCAGATGAGCAAAGCATATATATGTATGCATGTATTTATTTATTCATTTATTTCTACCATATATAAGACTGACCAAACCATATCAGAGCATAGTGTATGAGAGGGGAAAGGATTGGATTGGAATTCAACTACTTCAGCATAATAACTGGCTTCCTACCACTTTCTTAAAAAATCCAGCAAGTATCGGTTCTATAATATAAGGCCTCAGCCTGAAAACCTCCTACCGCCACAAGACGTTCAATTCATTCAAGGTACGATGAGTAGAACGAAGGAACCTTCTTATACAGTTAGTTGGGGGAAATAAACTGGTTCTGTCTCAAAAAGACATTCAAATACCATGGTTGGGATTTAGAAATGAACCTTGACCTGCATAGAAAGACTTTGAAGAGGTTTCCGCAGGTAAGATACAATGACATTTCTTAAGCCAAACTACTGCATTCTGGAGTTTCTGTAGTCTCTGTGCTTGTGGGTGGGGAAGGCCTGAATAGAGAACAGCATAATAGCAAAGCCTTGACATTTCCAAGAGTCCCTACACTACACTTGAGACTCCTCCAATAAAAATTGAAGGACCCTTTGAAATTGTCACAAGTAAAACTTGAACCCCCTATTGTGGATCGTTTTATAGTATGAGGGATTAAGCTCAAGTGTGCATTCCACAAATATCTGAGATTTCTGATATTTAGTGATGACCTGTAGAACATCAAGTGATTAGATGGGCAGTGAAAGGGTAGACAAGGTCGATTTTGGACCCAGAAGAATGATCTATGCTTTGATACAAAAATAAAACTTGCAAAAGTGTTCACACTTAGACGTTATATTCCAACAAGGGGCAAGGATAGATATTAAGTAACAGGAGACATAGTGTTGAATCCTGCGATACGTCGCTTGGAATTTGTAAAAATGAAGAGATGAAAGAACCAATTTTAACTTGCTAAGTTTTGCCATCTGTATCTAAAGTAAACCAATGGATGGCATGAAATGACATGCTCACCACTGAGCATATGCATGAAAAAAACTGATCATGATTCACCATGCTGGAGGTGGCTGGAAGATCCTATGTTACCCACACTGTTGGCTCTCTCAAACCTGTAAACCATTGCCCCAAACATTCACCAGCACAGATTCAGTCTCATGTTTTGGACGAACTCCCAAGATATGATATTACTTCATGTGATGTTACTTTTTATCGATCTTCACAATCCAAGTAAGCCATAAATTACTCAAACCTTGATCAGTAATGATTTGTGTAATGTAAATGTTTTCAAAATAGGGGTCAGAATGGACAAGCGAGTTCTCTAGCACTATTGGCACTTTCACTAATCTGAGAAGTGTGTTTAAAAGCTTAAAAATCAGAGGTGCTTGGAATTCTGCATGGGTATTACCCACCATGGCAGATCCTTATGGATTCAGGGTCCTAAAATGTAAAACGGATTGAACCTACACCTGAGAGCCCAATCGAACTACATATTCTTCAGAGGACTACTGAAAACCAAGTTCATTAGGCTTGTTAAAAACTGTATGCAACAAGGAGCTGAAGGGGTAGAGAAGAGGTCATCCCCCACTCATATAGTCACAAACAACAAAAAACCTGTTCACATGGTGAATATCTTACTCAGAACCCGTCTAATCCATTGCAGTCTGTAAACGTAATATATTGGACCAGCGGTTAACCTTATACCATCTGTGCTGGAGGGATCTGTACCCCCATTTTATAAAAACTACTAGCAGCCCGTCCCGATGTTGTCCTGGTATGAGAGGCTGCAGTAATTGTCCCCGCAGACACGCTCATTTGCCTGTTCCCCCGCTTGAGGCCCAGCTGCAGCCCTGGTTGATGTTAGCAGCCGCGTGTAATTTCATTCAATGAGAGAGTTGAGTGACAGCGCGCAGGAGAGGCTGCAGTAATTATCCCCGGAGACACGCTCAGTCGCGTGTACCCCCGCTTGAGGCCCAGCGGTGAACGTATAACAATTAGAATTATGTGAGCCTTGAAAGTTTTTCCCCGCTCTTATTATTTGTTTAGGACCCACACTGACGGTCTTCGGCCCGAGTGTTTTTGATACGCACCCAGGGCAAGGCCCACACTGCATTCGGCCCTTTCAGATGCACCAAGTCCAAGGCACACACTACATTCGGCCCTTTGAGACGCACCCAGGCCAAGGCACACACTGCATTCGTCCCCAGTATGTGTGAGACAACGGGCAGTCCCTTAAGGGAGTCGAGCGAACGGTTACTTACCACGCCTCCAGGTGAATGCAGACGCCCATTGAAGGCATACACCCAGGTGCGCGATTGGTATTCTATTTTTAGAATGTGTGGCGACACACGCACTACTATCAGCTCGTCTCATGCGTACCAAGCGAGGTCCCGTAATATAGGACCTATGCAGGAGTTTCAACTGCACCAGCCTCAACCTCATCTGAATCGCAACCACCCTGGGAGAGGCCACCGCTTCCATCCAGTCTTCGTCATCCAATTCCAACCCATCCTCACACCACTGAGCCCTGATCCTCCGCAGTGGATCCTCTGAATGATTCAACAGCTTGCGATAGATCTCCAAAATCGTTTTTTCAGGAATGAGGCCATGTGTGTAAATTAATTTATGCACACAGTTGAGTGACTGCGCGGTTCTTTTACCTTTTAAATGTGTATGGTGGGCGTCTGCATAGCCTATGTCCTTTGCTACAACTGCCCTTTCCAATGCAGTATTGGGTGTTGTGATTGGTGCTGTGGTTACTGAGATTACCCGCCTCTAAGGTTTGGGCTGTCTCTTTATAATATTAGTATGGATGTTGTGGTTATTCGTTTAAGTCTCCCACGGTCAAATCCATCCCCTGTTGTGATTTGACCGTGCTCATATGTACAAAAGTAAGAGAAAAAGGTGAGAAAAGGGTTGGCGGTGCCTCACGGAAGTAACATCATGGGAGTGGGCAGGAAGGTACTCGCCTGCATCCCCAGGTTCTCATCATTAGCAACCACCAACCCGTAACACAAACTGTGATAAAGACAGATAAAGAAAGGAAAGACAAAAGACAAGGTGCTAGATGTGGTATTGAGTGCTGCCTATGCACCAGACAGTTTATCCAAGTGTGCAGCAGTATCAACCCTATAGGGGAAGGCGTGATCCAGACTGAAACACCGCCCTTCCCAATTGAAACCGAGCTAGACCACACTGGCTATATAAATTTATTCCGTGCTGTGTGTCTGCTCATTTGAAAGCCAACATGTTTCATTGCCAGGGGGAACTTGCAGCAATTTCATCAGGGTATGGGTCAATTGCTTCACCCTGCAGTAATGATTGTCTATTCTATATATTCCAACGGGAGACAAAAACAGAACAACACAGCATCATAAGTTGGCACCTACTCAAACGTGGAATTAAACCACCCCATTAGGTCACTGTATTTACAGAGTTCTTGTACCGCATGGGCACACCTGTACCCCTCTTAGCCTGTGTGTGTGTACGCATCCACTTTCTCACTAGCTGTCACGATTGCTGCCAACGTCGATCTGTAAAACAATTGTAATAAAAAATATAAAAAGTTGTGAATTATGTAGTATTGGACAGGCCGATATCGTGTAGTGCAAGCAGACTGGGGTTCTCAGGTACTCTGATTTCTAAAGAGTACATATGTCCTCTATTGTTGAACACGAAGTATTTTTTCAGTGTATTCACCTCGCGGACTATCTCAAAACACTAGCACTACCTGGTGTCTTCACTTTTTTAGCCTGGATTGACCACCTTGCGTGCGGAGGCTGGCAGGCGTGACTGCCACACAAGCTTGTTCTATGAGGCATTCTATTTGATATTCACCACTAGCATTATCTGGGGCAAAATCCTGCTGCCCTCCCCCCTGCCCATAAGGGCCCCGCTCACCGTAACCGTGTTGGTGTCTGGCGTTCACTCAGCACCTCGTTGGTGCGGTGGGCATTTTCAAAACACAACGCTGCGTCATTGCGTGCGTGACACCTCCTTCTCACTGACATATCAGTATTCCTTCCACTTGAAGGGCCGGTGTGGTCGCTGTGAGAAGTTGGCCTGGTATATGATGCTCACTAGTTCTAGTGATCACCTTGTACCATGCCAAACAACCCTTATGATGATTGGTTGTAAGTCAACCTTATAGACCAGCTATCCTAGTGGTAGCATGGACAAAGCAGTCTTAGGCTAAACTCTGTAAAGGCATGTGAAGCAAGCTGTTTTACCATATACACTCTCCTTGAATATCAAATGAAAGGACACCACACAGATATATATTGAAAATATATATATATTTATTTGCTACAAGTACCCCCTATACTCTTTATGAGCACAGAAGCAAATGCTTTAAAACAAAACAGTGTTTAAATATACAAAAGTTGCACAATATGGATAGGCCCTGGTGGCCCCTAAAACCATATACTAAAATAGTGGTATAATAACCACGTATCTAAAAGGAAATGCAGAATCGCATCTAATAAAATCATGTAAAAAATAGCTTTATGGGTATATAAATGTATCCATAGTATTATAAATCTATAACCACACTTGGCACATGGAGCAGAATGAGTCAAAATAATGGGGGTAAGTGAGGGGTCTAATGCAGAGACAAAGATTTAAGTGAACTCTCCTCACAGTGGAAGAAAGTAAGGGAGCATGTGGAACAAGTTTAATGAAAAGTCGAAGCACCCAACACTCAGACAAGAAAGCATGAACAGTTGTGGTCAGCACGAACAGTCTTAGCTAGTCATCTTTCATTCTGAGGAAGTTACTAAGGTACTATCCTTCTGCATCTGTGCCTTCCTTTTAACTGGTATTTGGTTTTAATTGTTCTTGGTGGGAGTGTGTGTTAGCAGGGACAGGGCACCACCAGTGTGAGATATACTCTATAAAAACAGGGCTTGTCTGCCAGTGGCTTCTAGTCTAGCTCCCTGCTTGCTATTGGTCTTGCCCCTCCTCCCCAATGCCTGTGGCCACTGTGTCTATTGTGCTTTTCCTTGCTGCAATAATTGCCAGATGCCTCCTCTTCCTGTGTAATCAGGCCTTGTGGGTGAATGCTCGTGTTTCTTCCAGTGATAGGAAAGGGAGGGGAGGGGTGATGGTAGGTGCCGAGTCCTAACATTGATCCAAGAACACTCCATATTTCTTATATCAAAATGTAGTGTTTCTATAAGCAAACATCATTACAACTTGTAATTTTCTTTACAGGGTCACTCATTTTACCTGGAAACATTTCCCAGAACAAAAGTTGCTCCCTGCCAGCTTTTTTTTTTTACAGATGGACAAATGTGGATTTGTAAAGATTTTGCAATCGGACCTGGTGGTACTGTCATCTGCATACATATATTAGCATATTACTATCTCAGTGAGTTGTTGGCTCATAAGTGACTTTCCAGCATGATAACTCAGTCTATTAAATTAATTCCATTAACTACTTTTTTGTTCTACTGTTTAAACCTGACATGACTCAGACATGCATCCATCCTTGAGGAGCATTACAGTGTGAGATTATAGCAGGTGTTATTTGTTGCATTTATAAACTGCAAAACTGTGAGATCATTAATAATTAAAAAAGGTAAGACAAGTTTTTCATGAAATGGTTTTCAGATATCAAAGTAACCTGGCAAATCACTGACAAATATATTGAAAAGCAGAGTAAACTGCACCAGGTTACATACAGTTGATGAACATGAATGCCTTTATATGAATGATACCATCAGCCACAGTAAGCACTGTTGGTCAGCAGCTGAGACTGTAACATGTACATTACTAAGTGGTTGTGTCGTAGAAGCCTTACTTTACCATTCTAATTCATCCCATCCAAATACTTGTTAAAATTGCATGCAGAGTAAAGATGTTCACATTCTAATTGGTTGATTGTATGCATATCAATCAGTGCATTGTTCTTTAAATTATTCTCTGATCTTGTAGTACAACTTCTAAATGAACTCATTTAAGATTTGTGCTAGGGACTTTATTTTTCTCTGTTCATCTTGTCCGAGGTAACAACATAGTATAACTGCAGGGGTGAGTTTTTTCATGATATTTGCAAGTTTATCCTCATTCTCAAGTACTGAGCAAATCTAAGGTTTGAGTTATACAAAGATTTTTAAACTGGTATCACCGGTTTAGGTATCCGCTACTGACAACGTGTTCGGTCTTTCGGCAAGACCTTTTATTGCCAAGACATGACCTCCACTTAGAGTGGGCTTTGGGTCAGACCCTTGCTTAAGATCGGCTAGCTTTGCTGTCTGACTCACATTCCTGCTCCTTATTAGATATATGTTCTCCCTATTCCTGTGCCCCGCTTAGGAGCATTTCGGTATCACAATGTTTTCATTGGATGATGTATCCTTCCACTGTCGATTTCAGATCGTGTTTGTTTTATTGCAGGGGAGGGACTATTTCCTCTTCTCCTCTCTCTTCTTCATCCCTCTCTCCTCTACCCCCATTTTAAACCTCCCACCTAGGATCATCTAGCACCCTCATCTTGTTTATTTATTTTTAAAACTTTTGAAAAAATGTTTGGTACTTTCTTTGTTGCTTGTTATGCTATTGCTGGATAGCCAATTTAAAATTATTATCTGACTACTCCAAGATGGCTAACGTCATATGCACAGCAGGCATCGTTTAGTGGGTTTTGTTTTATCTTAAGAAATCCCATCCAAAGACGGCCACTGTAGATGAGCTCTAATCAACCACAGACATCTATAAATGCCATTTGTTAAAACAAAACAAAATGCATAACTGCTGTGGATGCATATCAATAGCAGCCACTTTTGAATGATTTTTTTTTTACAAACCCATTTTAAGAGGACAGCCATGGTTGCACATATCTTTGTAGCAGTTTATAACACAAAATAAGCGTTGACCAAGGCAATAGGATTTTACAACCAAGACCTGTTGACTTTGCCAATGCTTGCTCCTTCTCATTTGTTAGCACTTTTGCTATAGCGATATGACCAATAACTAAGCATTTTCACTTTCAATAGCATAATAATCTGTCTTTATATTATTTAGCTTTTCATTCTTTCTCATTTGTTTTTACATTTTAGGCTCTGTCAGAGAAGAGTAAAGAACTAGAAAAATTACGAAATGAATGGACATCCCAGTCATCTATATCGGCAAACAAACATGCACAAGAACTTGCTGCTGAGAGGGCCAAAGCTGTGCAGGTGAGCAAGGGAAGCAAATGCTAATGTACCTTTTGGGCAAGGGTAATGTTTTGAATCATGACATAAGGCTCTATTTAAGAATCATTTATTTTGAGTGTCATTTGGGAACAATTTCTGACTAATCTAATCCTAACACTTATGAATTAAATGAAATGAAAAGGTCATCTGTAGAGCGTGATAGCTATCCGGAGGCGTCCTCGCGCTGTGGACTTGTGCTTGTAGGGGCAGTATTCAAAATTAAGTGGTTTTTGTGAAGAGCAGGGTTTTTAGTTGTTTGCGAAAGGATAGGAGATTGGGCTCTGCGTGCAGATGGTAGGGAAGAGAGTTCCAAAGCATTGACGCGTTGTACGAAAAGGACCGACCTACGCATCTGCCTCTCTTGATCCTGGGTACCGTCACCAGGAGAGAGGATGATGATCTGAGCTGTCTGGCAGGGCTATATGAAGTAATCAATGAGTGGTTAATGACAGCTCCAGTTTTCCAGTATGCTCGGTGAATTATACAGAGGGTCTTGAACTCAATTCTTTGTCTGACCGGAAGCCAATGAAGGCTCTTCAGGCCAGTTTTTACAGAGAGTCGGCGGGGAATTTGAAGTAGTGTACGTGCTGCACAGTTTTGTATGATCTGGAGCGTGTTCAAGGTAGATTGGGGGGCCCCTAGATACAGGGCATTCCCAAAGTCCAGCCTGGAGAGAACAAGTCCCTGGATCATTATCTGACTAGCTTGGAAAGGCATTTGTTTTAGTGTTGGAGTACTTGTGAATAGTGCCAATTAACACACCAAATGCAATTTAGGTCCTTGTTCGATTTAGAGATTAGACTGCTACAATGTGATAGTCTCAGATCTGCCCCACTAGAAAGCCTCAAACAATTTATCAAGAATTGCTTTTAAGTCACGATAAGGTTTTTCACATAGTTTTCTGATTTCATTTTTGATGTTGCTAGGTATTACATTTTGGCTGGTTTTAATGCACAAAAAACAGTTGTCAACCATATTTCATGGGGATAATGCTCCTAACTTGCTGAAGACATTTCCATGAAGAACACATTAGAGGCTGCCTTTCTGTTAGGTTAAATCATAGAAGTTGAAGTATGGCTTCTTTTGGTTCTACCACGAATGGATGGAGGCATCCCTGCTGTAAGGGTGAATAAAAATAGAACTTACTTGGTTCTACAAAGGCAATAAGAATAAATTCTGATGGCAGCAGACATACCTGTTTTCAGTCTAGATCTGGCAAACAATTAGGCAGTGACCCCATGTGGGTTTCCTAAACCAAAGAATTGGCAATGAAACAGGAACACTGCAGTCACCATTTTGAAGTTACCTTCTCATTAACAAACATTTAAAAAGACTAACGGAGAATACTTGATCTTAATGTCACTTTTAATCAGTAAGAATTGAAAACCATAATTGAGGATTGAAAGGAAGTGTAGAATAAACTTTATGGGATCTCAGCTTTACCACCCTCAAGGGCCCTTGATTAAACTCTCCTTTATCTATCCGAGGTGATATTCACATCGGGGTCAATTAATCTAACTCTGCTGATGGAAAAAACTAATATGAATACCTATGAATGCGACTTGTTTTCATGATACCGTGCTATGCTGCAGACATTCCTCTGACTCACTTGCTATTTGCTGTTTACCATAACTTATCAAGCTACCAATCTCCTGAGACTGCAATCTGTCTATCATCCCCTACAACAAGGCCAATGATAATCAAAGAATGGCAAAAATCTTGGTTCGCCATTAAAATGGTTTCTTGACCTTTAACTGCAGATCTCATTCTCCAATATTTACCCTGTAAAGATGCCAAGGCGTGCACCTCACCGTTACCTCCTGCATTATGATCTTCTTTCATTCTCCTCCCCAAATCTAAACATTTATCTATATCAAAGTCTATATCAAAGCCAGCAATCCATTACATTAAAAATTATTTTATAAAATTTAAAAAACACCACCTAATACCCATCATATGAAAAAAAAACAACAATGCCACAAAGTGCCGTAGTCATAACTAACAGAGCAAATTCGGCCCTCAGTAGGTCCTTACCAGGAGTGGCTCTAGGCTCATGGTGGCCCTGGGCAGGGAGCGTAGCTAGGGGGCCCCAGAAGAGGGGGTCCGGGCGGGGCTGAGCTCCTCGGAGCTCAGGAAGGTGTTTTAATAAAACGTCCATAAAAGGCGTTAGATGACCAGTACCTGCGGCTGGTCCTACCCTTCTGAATTAGTCTCAGAACGATAACATTTAGGAGGATGAGCCAGATTGCTTCTTCCTGTGACGCTACAAAAGCCTGCTGAGCCGCCTTTCTCTTTCATTTCGAATAACCAGATTCGTGTACTCGAATTCTCTTTATTTTGCTTGCAATGTTATATACGCCTGTAACAGCGGGCGGGCCAACAGTGGGTAGGGAAAAAAAGAAGCCAATCAGGAACCAGGAGGTACGCAGGTGCGGAGGCTAGTGAAGGGGGGGGGGGAGGGTCAGGGTGTTTGGAAGTGGAACAGAGCCGGAGGCCCGCCAAATCCCTGCCAGGGGCCACCACGCAAATATGTATCCATCATCAGAGGATTATTATATTAAGGATATATATTGGCGTGGCGGCCCCTGGGGTTTGGTGGCCCTGTGCCGGTGCACAGCTTGCACATGCCTAAGGCCGCCCCTGTCCTTACTTCTTCCATGTGAGGTAAACGCAGATAAAGTGCATATTTCCTTTTCTCTTGCATATCAGGTAATTGCAAATAAAGTACAGCTTTCAAATTACATAAGATTACATGAGGCCCAAGGTACAATGCCACTATTGATAAATATTGAGAAAAAAAGATAAAACCCACAAAGTTGATCCAACATCTTTTCATAAATGATCAACAATCACAGCAGGTCCCTCAAAGATTGAGATATAACAACCCACCAAAATTGTGCCATCCATAAAAACACCAATGATTTCCTTCTGCTAATGGCACATTTTGAAACGGAGCAAACAATACAGTAAGAGGGGGAATCAAGTTGCTGCAAACAGGCCAGGGCTAATCAAGAGTTTCTGATTTACCACTCCCTAACAATAGGTTTTAGGAAACTTTTGGTGAGATCAAGATAAAAATGAAAAGAAAATGCAATAAGGTCTGTGGTGAAGATTCATTGCATGGACACATCAGTACTTTAGATGACTCTAAGTGACCGAGGGGAAAGACAAGGTACCATCTCACGAAACCTAACTTAAATTTAATAATCTGACACAGGAACTGTCAATCCATTCCAAATAAGGTTCCATGGTTACTGCGATATGAGCTCCACATACTCCCTAACAGTCAGTTTATTAAGTTCAAGTTGTTATTTGAGAGCTCTCATCCTTGATTTAAATGTTGTTTTCCCCAGGCCAAGTGAGTTTTGCATATAGCAGCTGGGTTGGATAAAAAAGGCGGCCATTCCAACTTCGTCAGTTCTGTCTCTATAGTTGAACTAGAGGATTTTCAGGCCTCTCACATGAGAGACAGTCATTTATAATGTCCCTATTTAGGGAAGTATGTGGGTTTGCCCAAATGGAACCCCAGAAGAGTGTTGGGGGAAACCTGATATCTTCAGCATAGTCCCTCCCAAGATCCTGATGCATAATGTAAGTAGAACAGGCAGGCGGGACATCTAGAAGTCGCATAAACACCCTGTTTTGCTTACCTAGGAGGGCGCTCATATTGGAATTACCCCAGGTTCCTGAGCCATATATAAGGGCTGGTAGGCATTTACCTCTATAGACCCCCAAGAGGGGGGCTTTAGTTTTTTTTACCAATGCGGTGCGCCAAATTAAAAATATACCCCATGAGCTTGCAAAGTTCTGACACACTTTAGCAATATTGGATCCTCAATTTCCCCTTGTGGACTTGTAAAATAATTCCTGCATCTTGTGTTGCCTAGGTTTGCAAACCATGATAAAGGTTTTAGTTTGATTGGTAACCAAACCTAATGTCCTCATAAAAGGCACACATTTTTGAAATAAAAAATGAATACAATTAGGGGTTGTGGAGAGTAATACCGCATCTTCTGCATATAATAAAATGGAGACCTTTTTTCAATTGGGAGGGCTTTTGAAACTATATTGGAGAGGGCTGTGTCCAGGCTATTAATATATAAAAGAAACAATAAAGGAGCTAGGACACAGCCCTGGCACACCACTCTCCCTAGGTTGAAGCTGCCTGTCTATTCTCCTGATGGGCTGAACCTAACTGAAGCATACCAGTCATTGTGTAATGCTCTCAGAAACTGTACCAAGTCATCCTCCACCCTTAGATCGGATAAGATCTCCCATAGTTTGGATCTGACCACTCTGTCAAGAGAGCACAGGAGAGGTCCATGAAGGAGAGGCAGATGGAGCCCTGCTTTGTGACTAGAGCTGGGTATAGTTTGCGAAGTAGCGCTACGCGAAGCTACGCAAAGTGCACTTCGCACTACGTGAACTGCGTAGTACCCTGTTTGCACTGTTCAAGATGCCGTTTTCAATGATTGCACAGTGCGGACAAGCAATCATTGAAAACGGCATGTTGCATAGTGCGAGCTTTAGGTTTCTGCCGCTCGAGTAGATTTTTACTCGAGCAGCAGCTTTCTCAATGCGGACTGGTAGTTTCTCATCACGACCGGTCGCGAGCATACGCGACCACTCGCAATGAGAAACCTGACCTCCCTGCATTGAGAATCTCACCGGGAGGTTAATTTTCCATGCTCGCGATCGGCAACTTGATGTTGCTGATCGCGAACGAGGAAAAAGTCTTGCCGGGATGTCATTTTGCTTGCTCGCGGTCGCCAACTTGACGTTGAGGACCGCGAGCAAGCAAAAAATGACCGCTGCACTACGCTACGCATGTTTGCACTGTGCTAAGCGCAGTTCGCGTAGTGCGAAGTAGCGCAAACTTCGCGAACTACGCGAGCGTAGCGTAGTGCTTTGCCCAGGGTTATTTGTGACCATACACTCACTAACCAGTAGATGAAACTTTAAGCATTGCTCCATCGTGCCAAGCCCCTCAAGGAACCTATACTGCACATCCAACAGAATGTCCATCTCACTTACCCAGTTTAGGAGATGCTCTAGTACAGCTCTCCCCACAAGCTACACTGCAGAATCCAGAAACGATATTGGAAGATAGCACCCTAGTTAAAATCAGCACAATCACAGCAGTGTGCCATGACTGTGAAAATCCCTCCAGGCAAATAGCAGTAAAACAATTACACAGCGGTGGGGCCCACAGTTCCAGAGATGATTTATACAAGTTCATAGGCACAACATCCAGTCCTGGTGCCTTGTTAGAGGGACTCTTATTAATTGCCTCATTAACCTTATCAAGGCTAAATTCCAGGAGTAATGGAAAGACCACCTCCTGCTCAGCATAAACAGTAGAAAAACTGTTCTACCCAGGCATCTAACCTGAATGAACAGAAAAAGGCAAACCAAAGGTCAGAAACAAGCAGCAACGAGGCAGAATATAGTTCAGAAAGGACTAGGAAGAGGCAGAATAGAGGTCAGAAACTAGCAGAAAGAGGCATAGTAAACGTCAGAAAGAGGCACGATAAAATGAGAAATGAGCACAAAGAGGCAGAATAAAGGTCAGAAATAGGCAGCAAGAGGTAGAATAAAGCTGAGAGACAATCAGAGGCAGAATAAAGGTCATAAATGAGCAGCAAGAGGAAGAATAAAGGTCAGCAATGAGCAGACAGATGCAAAATAGAGATCAGAAATGAGGAGAAAGAGGCAAAATAAAGCCAGAAATGGGCTGTAAGACACAAAATAAAGATCAGCAATGTGCTGAAAGAGGGACAATAAAGGACAGAAACGAGTAGAAATTTGCAAGGTCAGACACTAGCAGAAAAAGGCAGAATAAAGGCTAGAAACGAGCAGAAAGATGCAAAATAAAGGTCAGAAACTAGCAGCAAGAGGCAGAATAAAGGTCAGAAACAAGCAGAAAGAGGCAAAATAAATGTTAGAAATGAGCAGAAAGTGGCAGAATAATTCTGAAATGCGCAGGAAGAGGCAGAATAAAGGTCAGAATAGAGCTTGCTGAAAATTGCTGAGATGAAATCGGCGGCCCCACTCCCTATCTGCACAGGGGCCTTCTGGGGTACTACGGGTTTAGGGATGAACCTCAGCTTGGATGCTGAGGGTGGTTGGGGGCCAAGAACACCTATTGTTATGATAACTAAGTCCCCCACATATGGATTGCTGAGACATCGTCAGAGGCCCTTCTCCTTCAACCACTCTGCAAAGGGGCCTCCTGCTGCACTACTAGTTGGGAGATGAAGTCCCCTTGGATTCTGAGGGTCTTTGGGGGCCAAGAAGCATTCCTGTTACCTCCAGTAAGTCCTGCACAGTGCAGTTGCTGAGAGCTGGTCAGAGGGCAGCCCCCCTTCCTCCTTCAGTCTGCAAATGCACCTCCTGGTACACTACTGGTTGGGGATGATATCTCAAATGACATCACTGATGACATCTCAAATGACATCACTGATGACATCTCAAATATTATCACTGATAACATCCTCCAGCAATTGTAACTATTTTCTAAAAGAAACTGGCTGTCAAACATATATACTAAGGTAAGTGGCTGTGGGAGTGTTTGTATGGGTGACTAAGTGGGGTATGTAACTGATGTATAGAAGAATGAGTGGGTATTTCACAGACTGCACACATGAGTGACTGGGTGTGTAAGCTTTTGTATGGGTGAGTGAGCAGATGAGTCTTTGAGTGTATTAGTACTAAGAGGCAATGTGACTATATCTATGGATGAGTGAGTGGGTTTTGTAAGTGAATGTAAGGGTGAATGAGAGGGTGAATGAGTGGTTGTATGGGTGAGTGTGTGGGTGTGCCAGTAGTTGTAAATGGCTAATGAGATGGTACATGAGTGGCAGTATGGGTGAGTGAACATGTATACAAGTATATGTATGGGTGACTTAGAGGGTAAAGGAGTGAGTGTATGGATGCATTAATGAGTGTGCAAGTGGGAGTATGGGTAAGTGAATGGATGTGTGAGTGGCTGTATGGGTGACTAAGTGAGTATGAGAGGGGTTGTATGGGAAAGTATGTGCTTGTGTCAGTCCCTGAATCTGTGAATGAGTACATGGGTTAGTATATTTATGAGTGAATTAATGGGTATGTGAGTAACTGTATGGGTGAGTGAGTGGTGTCTAAGTGACTATATGGGTAAGTGATTAGGTAGGTGATTAGCAATATGGGTGAGTGATTCAGTGTGTGAGGGGCTGGTTGGGTGTATGAGTGGGTGTGTAAGTGTTTGTATGTCTATATGACGATGTGTGAGTGGCTGTGTTGATCAATGAGTAGATGCATGAGTGGCTGTATATGTGAGATACTGGTTGCTTTAGTGGCTGTATGGGTGAGTTGATGTGTAAGTGGGTCTATGGATCAGTGAGTTGGTGTGTGAGCATTTGTATGGGTCTGTGGAAGAGTATGTGATTGGTTGTGTGTGAGTGGGTATAGGAGATGTATTGGGGTGTAAGTGGGTGTGTGAATGGTTCTGTGGATGATTTTGTCAGTGATGTCACTGACCATGTCATGAGTGATGTAATATTAGAGGTCATAAGCAGTGCATTGCAGGGGCGTAAGTTCTAGTTAGCTCAACTAATTATAAGTGCTGAATTTCTCTGGTTTTCTACAAGTCAAATGTCAGCCTAGCTATGACATCCCTGTAACCTTTGTTTTTTTCAGTGAATAAATATGTATATTATAATTTGCGCAACTACTGCTGTATCTGTCAGTGAGTGGGGTGAGAGTTTGTGTATGGTTGCAAATGTGCGTGTGAGAGTGTCTTTTTGTAGGTTTAATAGTGAATTAAAAAGTACGCATATATATAAATATATATATAGGACACTGACGAATGCTATGGCTGAAACGTGTCTGTTTTGATTTTCTGTGCAATAAATCTCAACCGAGATTAAACTAGCGCAAATGCTGGTCCTTACTGTTCGTGCAACAGCGGAGCGTCATATATATATATATGTTTCATTTTTTTTTTTGTTGAGTCATGCAAGACCCGTGGATCCCTTGCGGAGTTAGACAGAGCTGCGCTGAGCCCCACGAGGGATCCGCAGGTCTCATGAGTGGCAAAAAAACCACATTTATTTGCATTTCCGAACCCAGTATACATGCTTGGACCTTCTTAAAACACGTAAGGGGTTAGGAAAGCTCTCACCTCACCTCTTCATTTAATATACAACTTTTCAGCTCTGGGGAACACTCCCTGGCACATAAAATGGCAGCTGCAACTATTCTCTCAGGTTGCGGCCAACCAATTAGGGCCCTGCTGTGGTGCATGGACCCACAGGGCCACCACGGGTGGATCTGCAGAGTTTCTGCATCCCTAGATATACAAGTTTGGTTTTCGGTTAATATCTCTAAAACTACTGACAGGATTTACAAGAAATAACAAAAAGCGTGCTTTCTTGACCAAAAGCTAGCTTTCTGCCTAATCTGGTGTAATGCCAGCCAGCAGTTCGGGCTGTAGTCCTGTTCAAAATCCCTCTGGGAATTAACAGGGGAAAACGTGTTGTGGGACCCTCCTTTTTCTTGGCCCCCGCTTGAAGGATCATCCCGAAACTTTAAAAACTATAGCTGAACTGAGCATTGTATTAGTTTTGAAAAATGCGTGAAGATTTGTTAAACAGCACCAAAGATATTGGCAAATCAAACACTCTTCCTATGAAAACTAGGTCCTAACTATAGCTACACACTGGTGACCGCCAGTAGGATATGGATGGATATATATATATATATGTTATGTTAAAATACTTGTATAGCGCAACCTTCACCGGGTATGTTTCTTGGCGCTTCAGAAGACAGAGCTCTATGTAGGTTGGTGGCTTAGGTGGAATAGGCTTGTGAGAATAGCCATGTTTTTAGCTGTTTCCTGAACTGAAGATGGGTATCAGTAGTCCGTATTGTGAGAGGTAGAGAGTTCCAGGTTTGGGGAGCCAGCGTGGAGAACCGGTTCCCACGGTGTTTAATGCGCTTGAATCTAGGGACAATCAGAAGGTGTTGACCAGATGATCGGAGGACGCGGGAAGGGATGTATTTCTTGATCTTATTGGAGATCAACTTAGGGCCTTCATCTGACAACGCCTTATGTATGATGCAACCTAACTTAAAGACACTGCGTTGGCTCACTGGGAGCCAGTGCAGTTGTTTAAGCAGTGGCTTTACGTGCTGACGGGCCGGAAGTTGAAAAACTATCCTGGCCGCGTGGTTCTGGATTGATTGCAGGCGTTGTACTTGATATGCTGGAATTCCAACATAAAGTGAGTTAGCATAATCCAGTCGCAAGATGATAAGCGCAAGAACAACCAAGGTTAGTGCTTCTGTTGATAAGAATCTTTTTATTTTCTTTATTTTTCATAGCATGCGGAAGCAGACCGACACCACCGAGCTGATCTGGGATTTCATTGATAAGTCCTTGCTTATCATGACCCCCAGGCTTTTTGCCGTGGATGCTGGAACAGGCGAGGAGCCCAAGGAGGAAGGCCAGAAGTTGGCGTTCCATGAGTTTAGAATGCCACCTGTCAAGATCAGCTTCGTTTTGTCTGGGTTCAATTTTAATTGGTTCAAGTTCATCGAGTTGCTGATGTAGGTCATAGTAGCCTGCAGGTTGGATTCTGATAAACTTGTGGGTTTAATATTAAAAATTAATTGCAGGTCATCTGCATAATTGAACACCAAGACATCCATTTACTTTAGTGCGGTGACCAGGGGCTGCATGTACAGGTTGAATAAAAGGGGGAATAGGGAGGAGCCCTGTGGGACTCCACAAGAAAGTTTACCATTTTTTGAGCAAAAGTTGCCTAAACGGACGGATTGATATCTATCCGTCAGAAAGGAATGTATCCACTTCAATGCCTGGCCCCCAACGCCTGCACTGTGGACACGGTCGATCAAGATGTTGTGATCGACCGTGTCAAATGCAGCGGACAGGTCGAGGAGGATCAGGGCCTCGGGGGAGTCAAGGTCTGCTCCAGTGCGTAATTCATCCATGACTGTCAGAATGACAGCCTCGGTCGAGTGAGCAGGCCGGAAGCCCGCCTCATGGGGGTCCAAATGGAGTGACTCCTCCACAAAGGAGCTCATACAGACAGCCACGTGTGCCTCCAGAATCTTGCTCGGATAGGGCAGGAGAGATATCGGGCGGTAGTTGCTCATTACTTGGGGGCTGGCGCCAGGTTTCTCTAAAATGGCGAGAATCTCCGCATTTTTAAAAGAGTCGGGAACAGTGCCGCTGCTGATTGAAGTATTAAGAAGAGATATAGTGGGAATCAGGGCAGGCGCTGAAAGCTTCGCGTAAAATGTGGGGGGGGGCGCTGTCGAGAGGAGAGCCTGACTGATTCTGTGGTAATTAAAGGAAAACAATTAAGTACAGCTAGATTTTGACGAGGTGAAGAAGGTGCAGTAAGGATGTTGGACACTGGAATACTGGCTTTTATTGAAATAATTTTTTCAAACAAATAATGATTTAACGAATCACAATGCTCTTGGGAGTGCACTGGTTGTGCAGAGACTCTCTCAGGGCCTGCCAGTTCATCAACAATTGAGAAAATCTCTCTTGTTTTGTTGACGGAGTTCAAGATTTTCAGCGAGATAAACTCAGTTTTACATAAGAGAATAGAAGTTTATATTTTCTGAAGAGAGACAGATACATTAATTTCAGTTCAGGCTCATAATGCCTTCTCCATTTTCGCTCAGCTTGTCTGAGACTTAGTTTGAGGTTTTTTTAAGACAGGTGAGAACCATTTTTGAGCGTCGTGTGTCCTTCTTGATTTGATGTTTTTCAAAGGAGCGACTTTATCGCTGGCCGATTCGAGCCAGGCAGTAAGATTTTTAGATTGAGTAGAGAGGGTACTGACTTGGAGCAGGGGAGCTGTATTAACTAAGATGGTTTGGAATGTCTCAATACATGCTTGACTCCAATTCCTCGCTTTCATACTACTTGGCCTTGCGGTGGGGAGCCGCGACAATGTCGGAGATCACGCAAGTTATTAAGCAGTGATCTGACCAAGTGCAAGGGGAGATTGCAAATTGTGTGATGTCTAGGCTTAGTGACCACACTTGATCTAAAGTGTGTCCCTTGTTATGCGTGGCGGCATGTGCGTGCTGGGAGCAATTTAAACTGATCACTAATTTCGTGAATTCTCGAGAGAGTGTACTTTCGTTTGTGTTGTCAGGCCAGTAGTTGAAATTACCAACGATCAGCACTCTGGAGTGATTAATCACCAGTTGGGCGATCAAGTCGCCAAAATCCTGAGGAAATGGAGGCATGTATAGAGGCGGTCGATAGGCGACCACACATGCCAAGGAGGAGTGATGAGACTGCCAAGTTATTCTCTGGGGTGTTCTGAGACAATACCCTGTCCTGTAACAGATCCTAGTTAGCCTTGAGCCTAGATTTCTTGGTAGCTATATCTATGATTTTGGCACTGTATCCTCGTTCAATGAAGCAAGCTTTACTTTCTTGTTGGTGTCTTTCTAAATCCATATTGCTGCTACAAATCCTCCGCAACCTAAGCATCTCCCCATAAGGGATGCTGGGTATTAAGTGCGGAGGATGTGCACTTGTTGCATGAAGCAACGTATTACCAGCAGTTTCCTCACGAAAGAGAGATGTGTCAATGTTACTGTTGTTTATGGTAAACTTTACATCTTAAAAAGGGACACTATGGTTACTTATACAGGACGTAAATTTCAAATTCACAAATGTTCTGCTTCATTCACTGTCGCGTTCCAGATTATAATCAGTTCATCTATATATCTTAACCAAGACACTACCTTTTCTTCGTAAATGTCTTGGTATTGCTTCCTGAGGACCAACTCCTCCCACCATCCCATAAACATACAGGCGTAACTGGGGGAGAAGCTGGCCCCCATCGCAACTCCTTGAACCTGTTGGAACATTTGTTTTTTAAAAAGAAAAAAGTTGTTTTCTAAGCAGAAAGTCAACAAGTCCATCAACATTCTATTGTGTTGGGTGAATTGAATTGGTCTCCTTGATAAAAAGTATTCTACAGCTTTTAAACCGTCACAGTTCTTTATACAGGTGTATAATGAAGATACCTCCAAGGTAATGAGTTGATAACCTTCTTGCCACCTTACCTTACCAATTTTACATATAAAATCACCTGTATCTTTAATGTATGATTCCAAGCCTTGGACATGTCCTTGTAGAAAAAAATCTATATATTTAGATAAGTTTGCTAATGGTACATCGCAGGCTGCTATGATTGGCCTGCCAAGCGGCTTGTCCTTGTTTTTATGAATCTTTGGTATAAAGTATATGACGGGTGTTTTAGAATGCTCCTTTTAAAAAAATGTAAGTTCATCTAAGCTCAAGAGGCCCAAACTCTTCCAAGCCAGCAGTTTCTTGTGTAGTTGGTGCTGCATGGTTTTGTATTTGATGGGGGAACTACTGCCGGTCTCCAGTAGGTAGCTATAGTTAGGACCTAGTTTTCTATCTTCCTATGTGCATTAAATGTAGGGACTTGCCTGTGTTAAAAGTAGATGGACTGTAACTTCTGATCCGGTATTGCTATCAAATTATTCCCTGTAAATACCTTCCCTCTAGATTATGTTGACTTATTTATTGATAAATATTATGGATTTATATTCTGAATGGATGTTTTAGACATAATCTAATGTATATAATGAATATTTATGTATTTATATCCGAAGGAGAAACTTTTTTCTATATCGTATAATTTATTGAAGTTATTTATTTCTATATGAATTGATACCATGGTGCATTGGGTGTGCCTGAAGATGATTTATTGGATATATATCTATATATACATTTCTAATGATTTCTATTTATCCATATTTATTCATGTACATTATTTTATAAGCCTAATGAAGAGGGAATGATTATAGGCAATTGAGCCGACTCCAAGTGGTTTTAGAAAATCTTATGGTATCAGTGAATCTAAGTTGGTTAGTATTAAACTTGGGCACTGGCCCGAGATAGAGCTTTGCCTATTTAGACCTCTGAGTTCCCATGTCAAAGTTTCGTACACATTGAATTGCGCACTGATTTGAGATTAAGACTCTTCTTCTGTAAATGAGTTTTAGCAAAATATAGAAACTGCAAAAAAAAATGTAATTTAAAAAAAAATACATTGTAACTTAAGTGAGACAATGAATTTGTTTTGCAAAGAAAATCATGGTGAATAAATGAAGAAAGAATAATGGTGAACGGAGGTATGTCTTCTATATCCATGATTTGCTGTCTCTTTAAAACTGATTTGGGTGAGAGGCCAGTGTAACTTTGAAAAACGCGTCGGAGAATAGATATGCTTGAATAAAAATTAATTATTTGCTGTGTCTTTAAAACTGATTTGGGCCAGAGGCCAGTGTAACTTTGAAAAGCACATTACAGCATGGATACGCTTGAATACAAATATCAGAAAAGCATTACCTTGCCTGGAGTGGCCACTTCTTCTCTTGTGTTACAAGATTTTCAACGGATATATATTTACTATCTAAATATAATTATTTGGAGTTTGCTGAGTTTCGATAATGGGCCTCCGAGTCTGCAGCCAATGCTTGAAAACCGGGTTTAGTCCTTGAGAAGTTTGGTCAAAGAACAACAAATCGTGTGCATGCATAGTGTAGCGCTTGAATGTGCTTCGTATACAAGATTGGTGAGTTTGCTAAAGCACTTTCTCAAAGTCACTGATAAGGATGTGGAACAGACATTGAGCTAACAATGCATCTCAGATGGACTCCTGAGTAGGCTCTCCTGTAATATGTTGAAGAAGAGGTGCAAGTCTATGTAGCAGTACATTGGAAAGCAATCAAAAATTCCTAAAATGCATTTGTATTACGCTCGGCAACAATATTCAATAGCAAGTATGAATAAGTAAGTAAATTCTTTATTGTTTGATTATTTAAAATCTTACAATATTTACAATACAAAAACATCTAATGACAATACAATAAAATCAATTATATCCTTAAAAAGTTCAATTAAATTTCATTAAAAAGATTTTTAGTAATTTATACACCCAGTTTTGTAATTACTATTTTTAAGAACCTCACAAAGGTAGCGTTCATGATCATATCATTTGAATGAAGACAGTTTATCAATGCTTGCCTGCACGTCCTTATCCTACGTATATTAAATTGCAATCTAAGCAGTGCGCATCTTTCATTACGGAGTTCAGGACAGATACATAAGAGGTGCACAATATTTTTGTTCACCGCTTTTACAAAGTCTACACAATGTGCTAATGTTAGTTTTTTTCCACGGAAGGACGTGACTAAGGCCCGGTAGTACTCCAAATCTTGCTCTTATGAGACATTGTTTACATTTTTCAGACCAGGGTATCTCCAAGTATTCTTGTATCTTTTTTTGTTTGGTATCCATTTATTACGGACCATGAATGCTTTCTTTTTGCCAGCATATCTTTGTCATTTACAAGCGATAGGTGATTTGTTGTTCGATTTACTATTTTTTTAAACGATCTGTTACTTATCATATTATTCCAAATTGGCATAAGTCCAAACTCTTCTATTGCCTTATTTAGATACTTCCATGCAAGGGAATTCGTATTCTTATTTAATTCTTGCCAAAGAAGTTGCGATATATGATTGTCATGGTCGTTTTTTATCCTATACCACGTTTTGATAAATTGGCCTTTTCTTGCGAAACATTGGTTATTTAGACCAAATTCCAATCTAATTTGTGCTGGAGAAGCATTATTTGGAAGATAAAAGAGAGATTTATATGTTTTGGAAAGTACCTGTTTTAATATTTCCGCATCCGTCCCCATTAGTGCCTCGCTACCGTATGTTATGGTTGGGAGCAATTTAGCCCCTATAATTTTCAAAAGTGGCCGATAGGTTAGATTTCCAAGCCATTTCTGTGCTATCTTAAATGCTGCAGTTAGCGAGTTAGCTTTTTTTTGTATGTCCAGTTTTTGCAGTAGGTAATTTCCCTTCTGGTCAAATAGAACACCCAAATACCTGTACACTTCTACTTGTTCAAGTTGGGTGTTTTCAATATACCATTTATTTTTTTGTCTCAGCCTCATGTTCTTAGTGACCACCATGATTTTTGTTTTGGTTTCATTTATTTCCATTCCATTTTCATTAGCATACAAGATTGTTTGATTAATTAAACGCTGAAGGCCAATGTTAGTATGACTTAAAAGGATGGCATCATCTGCATACATTAGGTTAGATATCAGTTTACCCCCTAGTTTCGGAGGATGTGCATTCAGTTCATCCAGATTTCCTGATAGATCTCCCAGAAATAGATTAAAAAGGAGTGGGGCCAACACACATCCCTGTTTTAGCCCTTCTAGTGCTGGAATCTCTTTTCTTAATGATTGTCCGTCCCCCATTCTTACTCGTACCCAGGTTTGACTGTATAACAATTTAATCAATCGTAGCAATTCAATTGGAATATCTTTTTCCAGGAGTTTTTTCCACAATAGGTTTCTTTGAACACAGTCAAAAGCAGATTTAAAATCTACAAAACATAGATACAAATGCTGTTTAACTCTGAGTGACTTTTCAATTATTATTGATAACACCATAATGTTTGTCATTGTTCCAAGCCCCTTAATAAAACCAGTTTGGTTCATTGGCAATTATGAATAAGATTACATAAACGTTCCAGGTGTTTTTCACCCTAGTGTATTTAGCCTTAATAGATAGTCACTGGAGCTTCATCACTTACATAGAAGCTTTTTATTTGTTTTTTCTGGTTAGTTCATATTACTTATTTTCTCCCAGTGGTATATATTGTACATTGGACCTATTTTCGCTGATTTTCCATTAATGGGTGGACTTGGGTTTTAATTATTTAAACACGAACCGTGTTGACTAATGTACTTGTGTTCATTGACCTTCTAATCGTAACGATTGTGTCTGTATCTACCTTGTCATTAACACAGTAATTTGAGTAATGTGCATTATCCTTGTGTTTCAGATTCAAACGCAGTGCCAACTTCAGTATGAAAAACTGAAGAACGACAGGGAGACGGCTAGCAGCAGAACTGCACAGCATTTAGAAGCTAGGATCTCTGAGTTGGAGACTGCCAATAAAGATCTCACAGAGAGGAAATACAAGTCGGAATCCTGCATACGTGAACTGAAAGCCAAACTTTCAGGCCTTGAGGAGGTATTGTTAGACAAGGATGATCTGTACTTTTTTCTATTCTTTTCTATCCAAAATTAATCTTCTATTTCATTGTTTTAGCATGGATAAATGGATGGTTTCTGTTGTGGCCATTTTATAGTGTTTGAAACCCTACATGTTTTGAAAACGTTCTACTTCACTGTCAATTCACCATTGCACCGATTGACTTCTCAATACTTGCGTGTTGCCCCAATCAGCGTTAACTGGCCCGGTCTACCTATGGCAGCAGCAGGATATATCTGAGGAGAGCCTTTGAACGAAGGAGAGAGCATGTGATTGGAGGGACCAGGAGATTTCAGCTGCATGTGAGACAGGATGCCCCCTGAGGTTTGGAAGCATTAATCTAAGGCTGCACGTTGAACAAACTTACATATGAATAATTATTATGACACTGTTCCAGGCTCTGGCAAGCACTGTCATTGCCACTGATAGGCACACTGCTAGACTCACAAGCATTCTGAAGATCATTTATCAACGTGACAGTTAGTGTGGGTAGTAGGAGCAAGGTGATGGTGTTGTATAGTTTGGTGTGGTGCAGAAGCCTTCTGCTACATCCCAGACTGTACAATTTAAAGGCCAAGCAACAGAAACTCTTAAGAGATATTGTTAATTATGATCTCAAGCATGCTGAGTAATGTGATGTGGTAATTGTTGGAGAATTGGGGATGTTTTGGGTGGGTGGTAAGAAGAACAAGCAAGCAAAGAATCTTTTATTCCATGGTATGCAGTGTTCGGAAAGCTCCCCTGGAGTACTTTGTCTGGTATTGAGGGCCAAATCTTGAAACTGACAACAGCAATTAATTAACCCAGTAGACAGCCTGACCAGTATTTCAAACCAACAGGTATGTGAAACATGTGTACTGTGGCAGAAAGGTATTGGTCAAGAGAGAGGGCCCGATATGCAAACCATTTTGCAGTCTCAGACCCTGCGATTCACAAAAGCACAGGATTTGGGAACGTTGGAAGAATTTTCCCGATGTACAAAAGCCATTTTATGAGTTGCAACTTTTTTCCGATTCGTAAAATGGCTTTGTGATCCTTTACGAGTCATAAATTGGATGGTGCATGAAAGGAGCTCTAACCTTTTATGTGCGATTTGTAAAGGGATGTATCCAGTGGTTCGTGACTGCAACCACTGCTGAGTTACCAATGGCCAAGTTTACGTTGTAATGATTTGCAAATAAGAAAAAGTACACCCTTGAGACTACTTTCCCATTGTGAGTCATGTCAGTGGCCTCGGATGACCACTGCTCCCCCCGCCTTATGTCTTCCCAACGGGAGACCTTTTTAAAAATTATTTTTATTAACAGGAGCACTTAGCTCTTTCATGGACATGGCCTGCATTTAAAACAAAAAATGTTTTCTCCGTTGGAAAGCAAATGCAGAGACACCGGTCTACAGCTGCTTGCAGGCATCCATTCCTGCATTGGCAAACATTCATAGGGGATCAGAAATTGGGCCTGCCTAATAGATATCCATTGGGCAGGTTGTTTTGCAACCCCTTCAAGCAGCCAAATTGCAATGCAACATTTTAGTACCTAGGCCGCACCACAAATATAATTTGCAGACCAGTCCTGTGCAAAGAGCATATCCTTGGCTTGCAAAGAGAAATAATACATTGGGCCCTTAGGGGCACATGCATCAAGTTAGGCACTTGCGATTCCTTAATAGCGATTATTAAGGAATCACTATTAAGGAATCGCATTTGCCTATGCATGTAGGTTTCGCTTAAATATTAGTGATTCCTATACATTCCTTAATGGTGAATCGCAAATTGCGATTCACAATTAAGAAATGGCTGCCCAGTCATTCCTATGGGCCTAGAGGCCGATTGGAATGAATGGGATGGCATTTGGTACTATGCAATTTGCAAGGGTGATATGGGGCCGAAAGGCCACCCTGATGCACCACAATACAGTTACGTGTGCACATGTGGTGCACATATATGCCCTAAGGGCATGTGAGGGTACCACATGGCACATAGAAAAAAGCACTTTTTTTGCGCATTTTTTAAGGATTTGCAAATTACCACCAACTTGAAGTTGGTGCTAATTTGCGAATCCTTAAAGCAGGGTCATAATTTTTTCATGTTTTTTTGCATTGCATTTAGGGAATCGCAAAATGCCATTCCCTAAAGGCATTCGCAAAATAGTTAATCCTATAAATTGCGATTACCTATTTTGCGATTTGCTTAGGCTTGATACACCCCAAATTGCTCAAAAAACGGTTGCAAACAGGCTGATTCTGAGAATCGACTCTTTAGCGACCGGTATTTTGCTTGATACATGTGCCCCATAGTTTCTTATTTTACAGTGGAAAGACTCTGTCATAGCCGTGATCAGTGATTTGCCTCATAGGGTGCAGTTTGCCATTAGACAATCATGTAGCATGTGTGGTAGTAGCAATACATGCCCTGCATATTCCTGCCATGTAGTGTTGGGCTTGGACTGTTGCATCTTGTTTTTCTTTGAAAGAGTCTTTTTCATCACGAGGTCTTGATGACTCCTCCTCTGGTCATGAACATGCATGGGCACCAACTCCACTGTTAGATTGTTTTCTACACAGTGGGTGAAAGAAGGTATGGCGTAGTGACTAGAGTGAGATACTGCCCATTTTTGAAGTGAAAGCAATTCTGAAGGATGAAGAGATCTGTAACTGACTTCTGGGGAGGAGTGGTGGGTGCATGTGAATCTACAGCACTACATGAGACAAATACATGCTTACAGGGTAAGTAATGTAATCTGTTCATAACATGTGTGGCTATAAATGCATATGTTTTGCATCTTCTGTCAAGCAACTGTCCCTTAAGAGGTGGGTAGCCAGTGGCACATGCAGAGGTTTAACAGTTTGACCTACTCTAGTTTCTTGCCATGCAAGACAATCCACGCTGCAATGCTTTGTGAAAGTGTGTAGAGTGAACCATGTGGCAACATTGCAGATTTGTGCTGCAAGTATGTTCCCAAGAAAAACCATATATGTGCGCATCTTGCGGGTGGGTTGTGGCCTGGGGTGGGTTAGCTACCTTAGGTGTGTTTTGCGATTTATGAGGCTGTGCAAAAGCAACAAAAAGCTTGGTCCTGTCTATATAATAAACGTGGGGGGATCAGCAATCCTAATTTTACTCGATCTCTCCGCAGCCTTTGATACCATCTCACATTCTAGGCTGGCAAAGAGACTTGTGGCTTTAGGAATAAATGGGATGGCACTAAATTGGCTGACGGACTTTTTGTCAGAGAGATTCCAAACTGTAATGCTGGGCCCTTTTACATAAAAAAAGACTCTTGGGTATAGGCGTCCCGCAGGGTTCCTGTTTGAGCCCTACCCTTTTTAACATTTATATGGCCCCACTGGCCAGGATCGTGGAGAAATTAGGCTTTGTTATCGTCTCCTATGCAGACGATATACAGCTGATCTTTAACATCGGATCAAACCCCACTCTTGATAAAGCTCGTTTTGCCGAAGGTATGATCATCATTGCGAACTGGATGACAGCTAACTGTCTCCAGTTGAATCCGGACAAAACGGAGCTGATGCTGTTGGGGAAAGCAACAGACATCTGGTTAGAGGATTGGTAGCCTCAGGAGCTAGGCGCTCCTCCTTCCCCTAAAGGATCAGTAAAGAGCCTAGGCCTAAAGCTGGACCAAGGCCTAAACATGAAAGCCCAAGTTTCCTCCATGACAAGTTCTTGTTACTATGCTCTTCGACTGGTGAGGAAAATATTTCTTTATATTCCTGTTTCCCATCGGAGATCCCTGGTACAAGCAATGGTTGTCTCTCGCTTGGACTATGGAAACGCTCTGTTAGCAGAAGTCGGAGAGACTCTCATGGCCAAATTGCAGGTGGTGCAGAACACGGCCGCTAGAATGATCCTTAACCAGACGGCAGGTTCTCCCTCTGCCCCTCTCCTAAAGAAGCTACACTGGTTGACAGTAAAAAAAAGGTCACGTTTCAAGATCTGTTGCTTGACTTACAAGGCTGTGAACAATACTGGCCCAGTGTACCTACGGAATAAATTGCGTAGATATATTCCAAGCAGGAACCTTAGATCGAGGGCCCTGGATTTGCTTCAGATCCCCCGGATTCGGTTGGTCCGTAGTGGAGGCAGATCATTTTCATTCTTGGCTGCCAAGTATTGGAACCTCCTCCCTCTGGATCTACGGGAAATAACAAGCTACAGTGTGTTTAGGAAACGGTTGAAAGCACACTTTTAAGTCTGGTCTGTTCTACCTGCTCCTTATTTCACCTTAGGATATTTGTCTTTTTGGATAGCGCCGCGATGCCCCAGGGTGATGTGAGCGCTCTATAAACCCTTAACATAACATAACACATATAATATGAGAGCAAGCTTAACATTACGTGTATTACCGAGTCAGGCCATGGAAAAAAGACAGAGAGACAATCTGCAGCCCTACATGCAACAAACACATGCTTACATTGTAAGTAACAATTGTTTCACAGACATGGCAGTGATTATGTGAATCTGTTTTAACATTTAAATATATTAAGCCAGAAAATACGTGGATGTATATCAAGGTTAAAACTGGACAAAGAAAAAATCGACTTAGCCGTAGATTTAAAAGTAGGCTACATTACAAAATAAGCAAATCAGATTATCCTGGTAGGGATAAGCAGTCATCTCATACTAGAAAAATAGACTGTCTGAAAATAAAAGAGAATTATTTTGTCTGTTTAAGTGAATATGGCACTCTTTGAATGGTACAGGTATTACAGAATTAGAATAGTCTCAGTTTACTCTCATTGTCATTTTTCGTTAGGCACATCTTATTCTTCTGGTGCTCAAAATGATTTTTTGAAATATACAAACATAATAGTGTATACCTCTATTTCTGTATTACAGGAGTACCAAAGAACAAAACAAGAAGTGAATTCACTTAGAAGAGAAAATTCGACCCTAGACAGCGAGTGTCACGAGAAAGAGAAATTTGTTAATCAGTTAACGACACGGACTGCTGTACTGGAACAAGAACTTAAAGATAAAGAGCAAGCTGTAATAAGAACAACAAATATATGCGAAAGTGCACAAGAACACAAGGTTTGCATAATGTTCTAGCAGGCTGTTCATATAAGCAAAATACAAATAGATTCAAAGAAAAATGAACACATCCCTATTAATGATTGATGTGTGCGTGTTTGTCAGCTATCTTTATTTTGGTTTCTCACTAAAAGGTTGGGCAGGCCTGACTGACAAGTGCTTCATTGCTTAAAACCTACGCACTCTGCCAAATGTCTTTTTTGTAAAAGCCTGTCTTAAATGATTGTGAATTGTTTTCTCAGGCAGAGTTTCTAACATTTTTTTAACGGCATTCTTATAGAAACTCGTAATTTTTGTCCCTTACATTTCTAACTGGGTGGAACTTCGTCAACAGGAAGGAAGAGACAGCAGCTCGCTCAAAATTTAATACTCTTTCTGATACTTCTATCCAAAATTTGCTACACTTTGCCACATTTTCCTACTCACAGAGTTGCGACCTAGTTCATGTCGACAAAACAAAATGTATTAAATTATTAATTCAATACATTCTATAGTGCGACAGCAATAGACAGATGAAGTGGCGCTTCACATGCGAACCAATGATGATAATCCACTGAAGGTTACATCCTGGGATGGAATAATGAAAGGTAAACATTAAAATACTGCACTTTAATTTTCTGACAGAAGGATAGATGAGAGGCGAGTGAATCCAAACATTACAGGATTTAGGAGACCAATAAATAGGTTGTAGCAGAGGTCAAAATCTCAGAATGTTCTTGAGTAGCTGAGTTTTGAGTTGTTTCCGGAATAGTGAAGGAGGAGTCTGGTTCCTAATAGATACTGACGCTGAGTTCCATGTTGCTGCAGTAGCTCCAGAGAAAGATTGCTTGCTGAATATGTCAGTCTTACATGTTGGTACTTCCAAGAGAATAAAATCTTTGCTTCCCAACCCTCTGAAGCCTCCAGAACTGGTGAATAATTCGTCAAAGGAAGGTATGTGTTGTGCAGTGTCTGGCTGACATTGGTAATTAGGGAAGGTTAAGTAAAATAAGTATGATGTGGTTATAATATTTTCTGCTGCATGAATTGGCCCTGCAGCAGAATGTAAAGCTTCTCTCCCTTGGGTACACGAGAGAAGGTCATACCTGCCTAACTTACATTACCTGACATCAAGCCTGGACAATTACAGTGGCGCGTCTCCACGACATGGCCGCCGTATATATATATATATTTGTTTTCAAAAATATTTCACTGGGAAAGTAACAACAATTATATTTAGCAACCAACTATTTGGTAAGGGGTCCAAAAATCTACCCTAGCAGATTGTGCAGTGACTTCCAACAACCCACCACTTAGTCAAAACACACTACACTTAAGAATTGTCCGACAACAACCTTCTACATGAGTGTTCTACATGATGAAATGAGCGCAGTGCTCATACAAGTTAGATGACAATAAAACAATGTACAATATATAGCACAACAAAGAGAGCCTGTAAACTATTATGTTCAAAGTTATTAAGAAAAGAGGCCAATTTCTCAACTCATCATTTTGCTCTGTAAAACTCAATCTACATCAAGTGCATAATGTATTTCATCGTCGACGTTTTGAACCGTATACTTAAAAATAGGGTCTTCCGCAGGACGACAATGAAAAATAACCCTTCAAAAGCCACTTAATGGTGAACAGAGGTCCTAGTTTAGGTCATTTGTCCTGGTAGGTATGCGGTAGAGGAACCTTCCCCTGTAGTGGTATGTGGGTCAATAGACTTCGAAGATGCACTGTGTCCAAGCTTGTGATTAATGGAGAAGTTGTTGTTAGTCACTACACAATCTATTAAGGGGTCCCCCTTACTAAATTGTTTTTAAACATCCTTTTTTTTACTTTTTCGGCATAATCATTCTGGAATTACATATGGTCAGCTGGACTCAGTAGGCCACAATTCCTAGTGTGTTGCAATTAGCAACGTGCCTCATTAATATTCATGAGGTACATTCAATTGTGACACACTGGAAATAGGTAATTTTTTAACCAACTTTTACATAGGATAGTTGCAAATTACGACACAGGCTGCAAAAATACTGGTCGCATATTGCAACCAGTATTTTGCGAACAGTTAATAGTACATCAGGCCCATGATGCTGTCTGGAAAGTTTCCAAAAAAGGCTGGTTCTAAAAACACTGTGGTCTTGCTGTCAGCCATAACTGCCACGATAGCTGGGTTTAAAAGACCATATTTGATATTCCATTTAGATAGACTAGTGCACAGAGCCAGGAATTTCATCCTTGTAGTATTAGTGTTTTATGATTAATAAGCACAAATGTGAATGGTCTGTCTATGAAGTAAGGATGGATCTACATGTTTCTTAGGTGGGTGAAAGATTGTCCATGGATGTTGATGACACAACAGATATGCAATCAGAGTCCATAGTCTTTCTGGGTTTAGTTGCCTGAATGTCTAAATTATAGTCACCCTTTGGAATTCAGGTAGTTCTGCATATTGTACATTTAGACTGGAATAATGTTCTGCAGAAGGATGAAATATATAATCTTAGAAGGCTCAGGGAAGCCATAATGTCCAGGGTGTCTCTTTGTGAGGCAATCTTCATGGACTAGGACTTTCTGTTTATGATGCCACATTTCAGTGCCCCAATTTGGCAGATCATCATCAAGCCTCTTGTTAGTGGTAGAAAAAGAAAGCTCTGACTACATCAAAGTAATTTCAGACAACATTTAAGTTGTTGTTATATCACATATGCCCATCTGTTTGCCAATAGTGGAGATTTGTTTCAGTTCTTGATCAAGCATTACTTCAGGCATTTTGGTTTGTTGCAGGCGAGAGCTCAGTTTATATCCCAGCAGTGCTTCAAAGAAGAGGTATTGCCTGGCATAGGTATTGCCTCGATGAATAAGGGGGTTTAAATAAGTAGTAAGAGTATTTGTTAAGCAGGTAACAGGCCTCTATATTGAATCAAGACTGTGCTCAGTGGTGGCGGAGTCACTTGGTAGTAAGAA
Source organism: Lissotriton helveticus (assembly GCF_964261635.1). NCBI lineage: Eukaryota > Metazoa > Chordata > Amphibia > Caudata > Salamandridae > Lissotriton > Lissotriton helveticus. The sequence goes on along the minus strand of NC_136059.1, from coordinate 932,279,762 downwards.
GGATATCAAGCATTACTTCAGGCATTTTGGTTTGTTGCAGACGAGAGCTCAGTTTATATCCCAGCAGTGCTTCAAAGAAGAGGTATTGCCTGGCATAGGTATTGCCTCGATGAATAAGTGGATTTAAATAAGTAGTAAGAGTATTTGGTAAGCAGGTAACAGGCCTCTATATTGAATCAAGACTTTGCTCAGTGGTGGCGGAGTCACTTGGTAGTAAGAAGGCTATGGCTTGTACATGGGAAGCTGTTTTGCATGAAAATATGCTCCTCAACTGAAGTGAGAAATTAAGGTATTAGTCTGATTTTTGTGTGTGTGTTTCTGAAGTTTACAGACAAGTTATGTATGTGGTGGCAAGCCTCAGCCCGGCTTACCAGTGCAAGGGATTCACCCTTCTCTACACAGAGTCCTTAGACCAATAGCAAGAAGTTGGCACAGAAACTGGAATAGAAAAAACAGAGTTTATTAAACCTCATGAGGTGGAACTACATTCACACAACACCCTTCGGTAGAGTATGAGGTAGCACGGTGACTAGAAGTAGCTTGGTCCTTTTATACCCAAACAGGGGCTCAAATGAAGGCGGTACAAGGAACAGACTGCTGGTTTCAAATACATATAAGGTCATACAGAGAGTGTGCTAGCAACAAGTGGGAAGGGCTGACAGTTAACTAATTCTGATGAACACATCTTGACAGTTTACAAGTTGGAGACAGCTGTATGCTCAACTGAGCATGTGCAAAACAGAGGAGACTAAATATATCTTGTCTCTAGGCAGATTTCAAGAGCAGTTGACAGGAAGGTAGGACAGAGCACATGGCAAACAAAATGGCTGGCAGAAATACAAAATGGATTCCGTAAAACTGACAAGATAGTCTCTAAATACAAGACGTCTTCTGCTAATACTTAACCTAATCATTGCTAAATTACAACATGTATGTAAGATTTAGTAACCAATGTTCACCTGGCACTTTAAGACTTGTCCGGGAAAGTAACGAGGTTGCCTTACTGCAGTCTTCACTACGTTCTACAATTCATAGCCCAGGTATAGCAGGTCTGGAGTACCAAGCAAAACACAGATGGAACCAAGGTGCCACCCCTCCAGGTTAACATACAAGGGGTACGGCAGATTTTAATGTTGCTGATGTCTCTGTCCATACTGGAGTTCCAAGAAAGTTCTCCCAACTTACAGAGAACGCTGTTTAGTCATCGATATGTCTTCAAAACTCAAGTTCCCTTCTCCAGCCTTGTTATGTCTCTCAGTCTGATCATAAGGCACATTGATGGTGCGATCCCCCAAGTGAAGAATTAACATGAATTCCCAAAGATCCAGTCAAGTTGCTTTGGTAAAAAAATATTTAGTTTGCAGATGTCTTGGCTCAGTTCATTTAATGAAAACAATCCAAATCGTAGTTTTCAGAAAACATTAGATGTATCAATAAAAGCCTAGGACTAGAAAAGTAGTGTTCTGGAAACATGGCATCACGGGGCTTCCCTACCTACACATCCACCATTCCACCCTTTTTTCGGCCAACTTTCAAGGTTTTGGGCCTGATTTCTAAATACATACTACCTAGTGAGTCTGAAAGCCAAACTTCTTGGTTTTCATTCTATCTTCATAGGAATCCTCTTCCAGCACCCATACAAAATAGGTATTTTAAATTTGAACTCGTTTATCATCTATTTGAAAATTTGGAGGGGCATACGTGGCTACACACCAGCCTCAAACTACTAATGTTATTGATCGAGCTCGGGCTCAGCTGCTCTTTTACCATACTCACCTGGGCCCATATAAACATACACACTTTGAACAAGTAAACCTACGCTTAATCAGAACTTTAATTAACCATTTAGGACCTATACCACTGACTTACCAATCCTATTCACCGGTACCTAGAGTCCTAGGGGATCAAGGGAGTTAGCATAATAGGCAGTAAATAAACATTTGCACTCATAAAATAACCACAGACTCAAGAAAGGTTTAAACACTTAATCTATGTAAATTCTTAAATGTCAGAGTCCATACCAATTCAATTAAAGCTCATTCAATTTTGAAGAATATAATCAAAGCAAGATGATGTGCAAATATTATGAGACTTTCTTTAAGCATTTAAACATAGGAAGGGTAAGAAAAGGGAAACCATACAATGACATACCCACATTGATTTATAATTACCTAGAATTGTGTGAAGACCAATCCTGGCCACGGGCTGGGATAAAGGAAAGGACCCCCGATAGTTCAGGTGCCAACAAGACAGGACAGGTGCAGACCAGAATCAGGACAAGTACGGCCCAAATTGGATCAGGACAGGACCACCGCAGGTCAGGACCGGCACCCACAGCTAAAGTGCAACGCCAGAGTCGCAACCCTCACTGCATCTAACAGTTGGACCCTGATTGGGGTATTGAACTCCTTCTCAGAACCCCGATTGGGTTAATGATTCTTCTGACTGAGTGCTCCGCCAGCACCTCTGCTCTCGATCGCCTATTGAGTGCGTTGGGTCAGTGACAGGTCAGCTATTCAGACAAGTCGGACAATCTAGCTAGCCAAGCCTACCTTAGATATACCATTTTCCAGGGCAGTGTAACACCCCCCAATGTTGCAAGTTTGTGTATTTCCTCAATTTGATTGGTCAAAAGCAAGGAGAGGTCATCACATCATACCAGTTATGAGGTTACTTCATTCATATATTCAAATTAATGTTTCCTCCCATAATTTAGTTTTTCCATGCACTTTTATTCCACACAACAATGGATGTTTCAATAAGAAATACAATGTATAACTTTAGGTACATCTGAGCTTCCTTTGAGAGGTTGAAGGGTGAGATTCTCACGAGTTTCTCAGGCAAGTATGTTGCTGGCACTGATTCAATGCCATAGCTTGTGGACTCGGGGATTTCAGCACATGCGCAGTCGCGGGACCCAAGATGGAGCAACATTGTACTTGATTGGTCCAAACACGAGCTAATAGCAAAGTCAAAAAGAACAGTTTTAGAACAAAGAATACATGAATTCACTATATAACACTTATCTCTACTGTATTCCCATTACTTTATTTTAACTACAGCATTAGGAATTAAGCAGAACGAACATTTTAGTAAAAGCAGCAATGCAAGCGTTAGCATGTGAAAACATAGAGCAGCCATCTTTAGATCTAGTGCGCAGAAGCAAAGATTTCCCACCAAAGCAGAGAATATATCACATCACGTGAGTGTGACAGACGCATGAGCAGAAAAGTTTCCATATTGCGACTGCCATTTTAGGACACTCGAGTTACGGTTAGTAAAGGCACATAGGAAAGCTTCCCCTAGATACTAGAAATGTTTTGTGGTGCATTATTAGTAAGACAAAACATGTTTATTAGTGCATTACATTTTATTTTGAGAGGTTTGAATCCGAACAAGTCTCTTTACGAGTCAAACCTTGCTCCATCATTATGCAACAAACAGTTTTAGTAGATGAGCCTGTTTTACTTGCCATGGCAAAAAATCTGATACCCATCTATATTTCTATTTTACAGTTGCTCTGAGGTGCTGCCTAAAACAAGGATACAAAGCAGTGATGGCACACACTTTCTTTTAAAAATACCTATTTTATTTTAGACCCATTCTGTATAAGTGTGGGAAAAAGTGCCATGAACTCAGTCTGTCAGATCTCAGTGGCTCTATGGTTGATTAGAGCCTGACTAAATCCCGTGTAAAACATGACAAAGCTATTTTCTAGTGCGGTCTCTTCACCGTGATCAACTCTTTAGAATCAGTGTATCAGTAGCCAGAGTTTAGCTCTTTGCAGTGACCTTTCCTTTTGGATCATTCTGGTTGATTATAGCGGTATTTAGGCCATAGTTAAATCCACTAGTAGATTTTTCTGTCAAAGCAAAACCAAAGATTATATGGAATTCAGAAAAATGTTTGGGAGGCACCAAACGCATAACATAAAACAGTCAAAATTATATGCTCTTAATTATTGATGTATTTCCTTATTCAAACAAACTCCAAGATTATTAGTGCAAAATAACTGACACAAGTTTTGCAGTAACACCAGAAACATTTTCAAGGCTTCAGAATTCATAATCTAATTGTTCTATGAAAGTTAGTGATATTCCTTTGTTAAAATTATAAAGGTCCTCTGTTATTTTGAAATAACTTCTTGCTTTCTTGGTCTTTACAAATAGATTTTTTCTGTGAAGTCTTATTTTGCATAAACGTCTAGCTTATCGTCTTAAATTAAGTTCAGTGCTAAGTATTTTCCATGCATTTAATAACAATATTTAGACCTCATCAGTGGAGTTTTGTTACCAAGCTATCATACATAACTTTTGTGAATATCTCATTATAGTAAAGTGCATCAAAGTTGATTGCCTATTTTTCCTCATATGTTTGTTTGTTACCTTCTCATTTGATAACATTGCGTATGTTTCAGAAACGGTTGGAGGACTCCCTGGAACAAAACCAGTTGCATGCTGGAAAGCTTGAAACAACTGTGAAGTCCCTTTCTGAAGAACTTCTCAAAGTAAGGTGATTGGCTAACTGATAGTTTGAATTTTATGGATTTCCATTTGCACAAAGTAACACGATGTCACTCCTTATACAGGCTAACGAGATAATAAAAAAGCTCCAGGGTGATATGAAGAAGTTAATGGAAAAGATAAAGCTGAAAAATGCAGTAACAATGCAACAAGAGAAACTATTAGGAGAAAAAGAACAAGCATTACAAAAGGAGATGTCTGAACTAAGTAATGTAAAACAGACTCTTAGTCAAAAGGCAGAGGAGGTAAGACTACTTTTACCAGAAAATATTATGTGTGAACTAGAATTGGAACTTGGGCTGAACTGGAATTTAGCCAACGATAGATAGCATGTAGAATTTAACGTCTGCTTCCTAGACTAGACTGGTGGAGTCATTTATCTTACTGAAACAGAAATTTCAAAGCCTAATGTCTGCCCTTTATAGGATTGAGAATGAACATTTGTGTATATTTTATATATTTGTATGGATTGTTGCCAAGAGCACAGATTGGATGAAGTTCCTTTCTTGATATGTGTTTTGACTATTGATGACTAGATTAACTCACATCCATCCAGTGAGCTATTAAAAATGAAAAATATACCGACATGCAGGCACACACCGATAAATTGAGTTGAGTCATAAAAACGTAAAATTTTCAATATAATGAACAATTTGACACTTTGAGGGTCAATAATCCTTTTCTGGTCTAAAATCTTTGACCAGCCATGGTTATTATTTAATATTCCTTGGAACATTTAGAGGAACTTTATTTATTACCTAACAATGATTCAAATATTAATTGAACTGATTTTATATCTCCTCTCTTGATCTAACGAACAATGTGATAGGCAAGGTCCTCTCTGTTTTAAGACAGGCTCATCTGTTTATCGTAAAAGCACGGCTATTGCCTCGGCCATATAAAGGGTGGGTGGAACAAAACATATTACGATTATTAAAAATCTGCCTGTATGTACAGGTTCACAGCACTCCAACTAAATACATTTATGCCTTATCCTTTAACTTATGTTAGCTTATTTACAATTACTCAAATGTCACCCGAGTTTACATTCATATTCTGAGACCTCAGACTCATCTTAATGTTGGGTATTCTTTCACCCATCGTGTATTAGCTGTTGCTTAGATAAAATATATTTTTTAAGTGAGGCAGTAAAAACCCAAACTCATTAAACCTCTTCCAGCTGCTACCAAATACATCATTGCTTTTCTTTGTCTCCCAAATATGGGTATGATTTTGAGTTTGGAGACCAGTTTACTCCATTACAAATGTGACAGATATCCCGTCCGCTGTATTATGAGTTCATTACATCTAGGGCTCCCAGCTTTATGTATTTATTTTTTACCATTCCATTACTATTTATCAATATTTATTTTGTGTTTTGAGAATAGTTGGGGTCATAAAATGGTATATTTTCACATTTATTGAATTGATAGACATGCACTCATACTGCAATACCAGTCTCGCTTTAGCAAACAAAGCAGCCAAATAAAACTAAACCCTACCACCACAGGTTAATATTAACATTATACATCAAAAACCAAGTTAACCCACTATACAAATGCTAGAGGTCCGAGATAAGGAAGAAGAAACTCATTAATATAGAACATGTTCCCACTTGGCCTGTATTTCTTCTTAGATGCCTTACTAGTGCTGTTGATTCTGATCCTCAAAAACAATAGTGCTACATATGCAAAACAATTTTACAAGCCTTGTTTCTTATATTTTGTCATATTCATTGATCTCAGTATACACATCTCATAAAACAGTTCTACAAGTACAGTTTAACTATTCCTTCCATGTACGGTGACACAAACCTGCTTTCACATTAAGGAAAATATTTAGTTTTATTATAAAATCTGGCAAATAATCTGAAAAAAGACCTTTAACAACAAGCCACTAACTCATACACACATCAAAATCATTACCTATCATACACTACATTCATACTCTGACCCCCAATTCTACACATACATTGAGCAACCAACAATGGTAAAACTGTTTTTATTTGTATCCTTAGAGACATTGTAGGCAGGAATAATTTTTCCACGAAAATAAAATGAAAGACCGGTTTGTGTCACAGTACAAGGAATAGTTAAAATGTACTTGTAGAACTGTTTAATGAGATGTATATACGAGATCAATGATTATAACAAAATATACGAAAAATGAATAACCATGGTCTGTAAAATGATTTTGCATATGTAGCACAATTTTCTAAGTGGAGCCAAACCAACAGCACTTGTTAGGCATCTTAGAAGAAATACAGGTCAAGTGGGAACGTATCTTATATTATAAATATTAACATTATATTCATAAAAATGTTAACATAGGCCTGTATTTAAGGAAATCTCATCCAGCAGCACGCCCCTTTTCGTAGAGAACTGGGATGGCCCCAATGATGAAGCATGTCACCGTGAGGAAACTCCGGTGAGTGAGGGGACTCAAGAAAGAAATTTTTTCTTTCTTTACTGACCACACTAAATATTATTTTGTTGTCCGGTCAAAAACAAGACAGGTCCAAGAACCCAGACACTGGGCTCATTATTCATACGGACACCATGGAGAGTCATTCAAAAGAAGCACAATTTTCTATATTTTAACACTTTAAAAAATAAATACAGACTGGAAACAGATTGTTTTCCGTCTGTATTTATCTGAAAAAATCAATAAAAATGGAAATCTTATATCCTATGGCACTTGCAATACAGCAGGCGGGATATCCGTCACATTTGTGACAGCGTAATCCGTCTACCAAACTCTAAATCGACACTAATTTGGGCCCTATGTATTTGCAATAGCAGCAGGATCATCCAGAAGATCTTGGTTTAAGATTTATAACTCATAGCGACTCATCAAGTGGCCTAACAAGCATTTCACTGGTCCATTTTGTTTTTAAGAATGTTTCCTTTCTTAAGTAGCAGAATTTGTTGTGTTTGGTGAGACAAAATGTTGAGTAACGTGTGACAATGACTAACTCTGAGCTTGCCAAATAAGGCAAATATTCAGCATCTCAATTGCACTTCCTTCAGAGTGAAGTTTTTTAACATTTCTGAATTGCATAGTTTTTCTTTTCTTTTTTTTTTACATGCTTTCCAAGACCTTCCATTGCTGTGCGAAATCTGACATCATACTCCTGAGTCTCCAGTCTATGGTGGAGCATAAACACATTTATAAATAATCAAAACTAACTCCGTTGATAATATGATCATATTGACAGTTTTACTTGAAGTGCTTAACCTTTGAGGTTTGAAACCCTTCTATGAGTAAACTCAAAATTGTATGTCCTTTTATAGACAAACATGGTTGTATTTGTATCTCCCTTAGTTTTGCAAGTTTTGTTTCTGTTCTGAGAAATCTAACACAGTCCTGATAGAAAAGTATGGTGAAGCAAACTACCATTGTGTTCAACATGCCTCCACAGCCTCTCTTTTCTGGTGGAGAATCTTCTCATTCATATGCTGTAAAGACAACACAGAGCATGCACCAAATGTGAATAGTTATGTGGCAAATCTGAGCAGTGGTGAAATCTAAGGGTCAAAATATTACAAAGTATAGGTTTTCATACCTCCTAAGCTGTAGGGAACTAGCTTGCCATTGCTACGAGTCAAAGGAGTCCAGAAATGTTAATGGATTCAATTGTGAGAGATTATTCTTTGTTTCTGTCCGGCAGCTATTTCTAAACAGCAAAGGACACTGCAGAGCCATGTGCAACTGCAAACAAGGTCCGACCCTTTCTTACGATGATCTTCATCCACACCATCTTTAGCACTTCTTCACACTTTAGAACCCTGTTCCTACAATGCAAAGGAAAATCATATCCGTGTACAGAATCATTGATCAGGACCCTATCGTTCACTCTAATCTTCTGGCCTTTCACTGATCCTTTCTTTTTAGTGAATTTACTCTTACACCCCGTCCCAAAAATTCCGAAATATGATGAAAGCCACATCGAAAACACAAGCAGGATAAGGTTAAAGTTGAGTGGGTATCTCAGTCAGCAATGATCTTAAGATTTTGCAAGCCCACTCGGAAGAAATGGTAAAGACATCAAACGGTATTTAAATATGTTCCCAAATACAGTGTTACCTAGATAATTTCAAACATTTTGAGCATGCCTTAATGCGATATATCGGTGCCTGCAGCTCCGACCTTGCTGCATACTAAAAGAAGCACATCAGACACAAGAGAATGATGAGTTGTTCTTGCCTTGCCTTTTCTAAGACCACTGCAAACCTTTCCACCATGCAAGAAAGGATATTCCTCAACTGTTAAAATCCAATGCTACTATGGCTCACAAGATCAGCGTAGATGTCATTCAATACCAAAGACTAGAGTGACTAGGCACAGTAATAAATGGATGAGCGTTTGAATATTAAAAGAAGATGTGGCAAGGGAGAGCAGTTATCCATTTACAGCTTGCCCACCCCCAGCATATTGACCTCTGCCATTCTCCGACTACTTTATCATCTTTCTTGTTCATCAATCTATGCACTTTTTAATTCATTGCTCTTTCAACCAACAATGCACTTGCCCAGACATTCATCCATCCAGCGTGTCCATCCTTGCATTCACTTGCCTACTTATCAACCCATGCTTTTGTTCACCTAACAATTCACTCAATGAAGAATTCATTCACATATCATCTATGCACCCAATCTTATACTCAGCATCCATCCACAATTTCATTCATTCTTGACAATCATCACAACCACACATACAAATTAGTCAACTGATGAACATTGATTTGCATGGGAGTCTTTTATGAGAAATGTGTGACACTGTTTCTGACAAATCCAAATAACCACTGAAATTGTTCATTTAAGGTCAGCCTCACAATCAATTGCTGCTCCTACAATGTACTGCCTATGCCATCACAAATAATGTAGATGATGTAACTGGTAAAAAAAAAATCTCACCTTAAAACACCTTAAGATTGACACCTTGGAAGTCATTCTGTGCCTGTGTTGTTATAGGTTCTTCCTTATATTGTTGTATGATATCATCCAGTGCATAATTTGTAAGAAAGTAAGTACCAGGGTCCTTGTCAGAAGGCCACTAAAGCTTGCACCATCCTTTGCCCCTGCCAGCGTTGCCAATGACCGGACAAACACAGCTATATTACACTCCTACAAGTGTAACAATTCAGACTATTGATTGTCCCCAAACCTATAAGAGTGACTTAGTTTTAGTTTAAAAATTAATAAGCAACTGTAGTTGTGCTTCTCTCTAAATTAGACAAGCAGTACCCCCATGTGGCAGACTGTCATAAGTGCTGGTATTGACAATTAAGTGCTGGTGCCAAGCATTGGAAACCACCGGCTCAAATTAAGCACTGCATCTCATCATCAACCAAGTACTGCATATAGAAGTAATCCACTACACACAGCTTTTGGCGGTATGCTTTCCCTACCTCCTTATAGTACCTAATCTTTTTATGATTGGGGACTACACATTGCATAATGGCTAGTACAACAGAGTTTTTTCTTTCACAGCTAGCAAATCATAGTGTGGGGGTCTGCACACACTTCCTGGGTTCTAGGAAAACTCATTTGATGATGGAAGAAAATGCATCCATTTCCAATGGGATGTGTTTAATAATTGAAATTTGAGTTTCCAGAAACTCCGCAAATCCAGGTTCACAAACTCTGCATGGCTTTATGGTCAGGATATAAAATTGCTTAATTCTTCAAAGCCTGCCCCCACCTTTTTGTAGCAAAAATATTCCAAAAACCTCTGAAAAGATTTGATAGAAAACAACAAACAGGCCATAATATAATTAAAGTACTAGCTTCATGCCAATTTTGCTGTAATTCCATACACCAGTCTTTGCTGCAGCAGAAAACACAATTTTCTAAGGGAACTTGAGTAGGAAATACTTTCCATTAGAATCCACACTTCATATTTCTCCTGGATGGCTATGAACAAAAACTGACATGCGAAAATAGAGCGTTTTAGCTAATTACCACATTTTGTGAAAATTTTTCAAATTACATCTAAGCTAGTAGCAGATGAAAAATCACTATTTCAAGCAGGAACGTGGACTTACCCTTACCCCTGATTGTAATATAAATAACAACTTATACTTGTATCATTTAGGGCATTTAATAGTATTCATGCATCTAATTATAATGCTTTCTGTAAAGAAATACAACTTTTATATGTGCTCTCCCCAGAGTTTGTTTATATGGGGCATATTTTGACACAAAAAACTTCTTGTACTGTCATCAGCCAAGGCACAAAAGAGTTAACTTCATTTTTAGAAAGAAACCTCCACTAATGAACATTCCTCAGTGATGTTCTGTTTACCTCTGTGAAGAGAACATCTCTCAGCGGGGTGGTGGAATATGCTATAGTGTCTCTTAGTTCAGATGTGTACCTGAGGGTTAGCTCTGGTTTCCAAAGAGTGTCCTTCGGGAGAAGAATGTCCACCCTATGTCCTATTGGAGTGGGTGGGGCTGGTTGCCCAGAAGAGTGAAGAGGCTGTTTCACCATGCTTACCAGTAGAATTCTTCCTCTGCATTTAATTGCCACTGGAGAGATGGGAACCTAAGGGTGAGAGCACCAAGATTGTGAATAATGCATTAGATTCCAGACTCAGGAGAAGAGTAAAAGGTAACAGGTGTATGTGACTTACAGTGGTGAAACTAGGAACTCTGGGGTGACAAGAGACCTGGATTAGGCAGACCAATGTATGGATCACTTTGTGTGAGACATCCATTAGATGGACTGTGTACCTCAGAGGTCTGTAGTTCCCCATGTATCAAGGCAGGCCCTGGGACCAGTGAGTGACTGCTTTCGAGCCCACCAATAATAAGTGAGGGATGATCCAGGCACAGTACTTTTACTTTTGCCTGAAGGTGAATGGTCCAACAATTTCATCAAGTTGACAGCTGAGGTGACAGGAAATTAACAACTGTTAAAATTAACAGTCCAATCACATTGGGTTTTTGCATTTTGAGTGCCTTGTAAGAACTAGCCTTTGTATGGTGGATGAGCTGTGACATAGGAGGCAAAATGTACCACCTAACCTGACTGGTTATGATGGTGCCCATCACTTTCTGTGCTGCACCTAGGGGACAGACTAGGAGTTACCTACTCAAAGGAACGGCCCATCAAAAGGGATGCACTCCCCAACGGTAGGGTTGGGGTTGGGAACAGAAACTGATGACAGGTGCTGGCATGTCCAGGAGGGTGTGGAACAGACTAGGGCCAGTGTGATGTGACTGAATTATTTATTTTCTGTCATGCTTGTAGAAAAACCTACCAATGCCTTGATTATTCTTTGCCTTCATAGATGCTGGTACAGGTTTTTATCAGGGAATCATCTTTAATTTTGCCTCTCTAGATGTTTGCTTTCTTAGGACTGGATGTGACTTTAAAATCATGATTCTATTCCCACCAATTTAGTCTTAAACCACTGCGAGCAAAGATGCATCATAAATTTTTCTAAAGAATCTGTTTTGAAAAGTCAGCTATAAGTAGTACATTTAAGGTTGTAAATGTAGGACATTTCTAAAATGTGTTGTATATGTTCCTGCCTGACGGGAGATCATTTTGTATCTCACTCCATAGGTTGTGCAAATCTTTCTTTTATGCTGAAAGCTCACTTGTAAATACAAGTCATACTTTTCCTAAGTCTATTTAGGAAATAAGTAGAGAAATCATCCCACCACCATTGTCATATTTATCAAAAATGTAAATGTTGTGGTATACATATATTTTTGGGGAATATGGTACAAAATAATTGTATTATGTGTTGTTCTTCTCAGTCTGCATGCCGGGACAGTAATGAGTTCAGTTCTTACCCTGCTCAGTCTCATGTATTGGCATTGATTAACTCTGATTAAATCTGAAATACCTTTCTTTGAAGAGAACACTAGACCTTGCAGGCTGGAAAGGTAAAGTAACTATGCCATTCACTGCTAGTTGTCTAGGAATGTGGGAAAGGTGAGTGACCAAGAGGAGAAGATAGCATCTCTGATTTCCAGCTGGGGATGGGACATTTGACATAATTATTGTAAATAGGGTCTATTTATGAGTGATGTTGATTTCCCAGCCATGCTCTTGTCACTATTCACTGGAGGGGACCCGGCCTTTGGACCAGCAAACGTCTTGTGAAATAAAATAGAACTTTGTCGTAAATCCAGGAAAATTCTAAACACAATTTAATAGCAAAACCAGCACAGCAGCAATATCTTGGATAGTTCAGACCTCTGTCAGTAAAGCAGTTGTTGAAACATATATGCTATCAAATATAACTTCCATATTGCTTTTTATACTTTTTCTCTACATTAGACTAAATGGAAGCAAAACATGTGATATAAACCAATACAGTCAGGCATATGTCTGATAAGGAGAAGCTTTCTCTCATATGTCCTTGGGATGTTTCAAAACATGGGGTGGTAAGCGTCGGCTTCGTTAGATAATGAGGTATTACATAAGCCAGCCAAGTTTGAAAACAAGCTCATGCTTCTGAACTAGGAGGGCTGGCATACAGAACAAAACCATGGAAGATTAACCAAAGTGCACAATTTAGAGGCTTATAAGGTGCAAGTGAGAATGCATTTTTAGAGCATATTAGTGGAAGTAGAAAAAAAGCTTTAACAGTCGTCTACTGTTGTTGCCCTCCTGGCAAAAACCCTAAATTATATTTATAATACAATGTTAAAACATCTTGACCACATTCTGAATCACATGTGGTCTCTAACTATCCCCTTCATTATTTTCAAAGCAAGTAATGGGGCAGAGCTTTTATTTCTTATTGTTTGGGCAGTGAGGAACACAGGTTAATGAGAACGTAAAGTAAAAACAGAATCACAAAAATGGCAAGTATAATTTCAAACAGCGTAATTCTCAACCCACAAAAATGTCTGCCAGCCTGGACCAGGTTCCTCCTACACTGAAATTGAAATTCTTTTGTATGTAGTTTAGTTATCTTGCACTATTTCTTATATTGTCTATCTGTGCACATTTGCTGAGGCAACTGTTCCATGATGGGTGCAGCATTCAGCACCTACAATAACACAGCCCCCCCTTTTGTCGCTAACTTGTAATCTAATGCCATCCTTTTCTGGATCAGCATTATGGCATGTGTGTCTAAATGATCTACCACCAACCTCAACACTAATGTGGTGATCTCCTCTGATTTCTGTCTTTCATAATGCTTTGTATAAGGCTACACTGATACCATTCATTGGAATTAAAGTGTAAAAGAGTCTAGATGTTGAAGCAGCCGCCGACCCCACCTTCACCTCAAAGGATTGTCACCACAGTGCCTTATTGCAGGAATTATATAGCCAGGATAACAGGTCCCAGTCTAGTCTGAGGGCAGCCATTGACTGGCTTGAGATCCATACATAAAAAATGTATTACCCACTAGGCTGATAACCCTCCTGAAGCAACAATCAAGTGAGGAGGCGTAAATCATAAGGGGTAGATAGGAAAGGAATGTTCTCTACAGCAAAGTCACAATCACTCGTTTCAATCAAAACACTTGAGACATTTGCTTTACAGTGCTCACAGATAAATCCTGGCTCAGTCACTGAAAGTTGAGTCTCCTCTGGCTTACTCTCCACCCCTCTCTTAAAAATTGTCATGTGAGTTCATGGCCATTAGTTAAGATAATAGATTGGAGTGGGTAATCTTACCCTCCTGAACCTAGACCTCCCCTTTTTTCTGCCCACCATTGGTATTTCCTTTTTGAGTCGAGTTTAAAATCCACTAGCTGAAAGACAGCTAATTTTTTGTAGTGTTCAAGTACCATTTTCTCAGCCCGGGTACACGTCTAGTGAAACAGGAAGTGGATCCACTCACGGCCAACATTTTAGTTAGTGAGCAGTCTAGTTTTTCTAGCAGGATGCGGTGCGGTGAGGGCCAGCAGGCTACGCTTATCATGCACAATGTATTTTAACAGCATGTGAGGATACAAGCAGTAACATTCAAGCCCCGATGATTGTTCCTTAGGTGATTGTACCAAGGGGATGCTTTGGAGTAGTGAGTACGGTGTAGCTATTATGGTTCCAATTATTAATTCTTTATTCTCTCCAAATGAGTCACAATAACGCTTATGATGTAATGATTTTGGCTTGATTTTTTTTTTACCTGAACAGTGACTACAAGCTTGCCTTCACAACCGGAGAACTCATGATGCAAACATTTTGCCACATATGTGTATGCAGTGTTATGTACCACGTTAATTTCTATGTATAGTGTGCTTTTTGTTGTGTGTCAAGAGTCACTGCTTTACTACTTGTGATCACCTCAGCAAGTGCTATTGTGAGGTTTGCATTATTTATCACATTGAGGTGACTTTTTGAGAGTATACAACAAATCTATATGGCACGCTGGAGTTAATTTATCAGTTCAAGCATGTTGGTGTTTTTCCTTGTGTTCTGCCATAACAGTGGCAATCTAATTCTCCCATTATATGTTACAGGTTACCAAGTAGGTGCTATTAATCAGTTTCATCATTTGCATGCAGAGAGGGTGCAGTCACTTGTTCTACTTTAGGAATTAAATCAGGAAGTTAGATCTTTGGTACTGAAGAAAAACCATGGGGATTGGCTAGAAACATGTAGATCACTGGAAGGGCAGGCACATTATCACCTGTACTTTCGGCTCCCTCCCTGTTTTTAACCATACCGGCCAGAGGACAGATTGAAATTTAATTTCCCCACCAGGCAGGTATTTCTAACTTCCCACGTAAGACGCCGCCCACTCCTATTCCGTTTATCATTTGGAAAATACCACTCAGTGCTCCTGTGTATTTTGCAAGCCCCGTTCCACAGCAGAACGGGATGAACCCTATGATGAAGCATGCCTCTAATGGGCAACCCTGATGGGTGAGGGTTATATAAGAAAGCCAATGGTTTTCCTTCTATCCTGTGGCAGGTTGGTACACTGATCAAGGACCGGTTCTTTTGTTTTTGAAATTATACGATAAATGGCAGCCAACAAGTCACAGCAGACACAGATTGTAGTGGTGATGTTGAATAAAGGGCGCATCCTGTCATGGGTGCAATGGCAAAGGTGGAGCTGGAGGAGGGAGGGACTGTATCCCCTGCTAAGCTGTGGCTGCATACCAGCCTTGTCTGACTGGTCCTGAAGCAGGGAGCAGTTGCAGGCCCAGGAGTCAAAGAACTATCAATCTGATCATATGGACCGTCATCTGGAGGCAGTGTAGCACACTTTCACTGTGAGGAGCGGAACCATGATATCAGACCATGACATTTCACTGCTCTATTGGTGATGAGCAAGATCTGGTATGCATGCTTACAGTGAGTCTGCAGGGAGGTTTTATTCTGGAATATACCCACAATCCCGAGACCTGGAATAAATGGCAGACCTCCGATGGGCAATGAGGTGAGGCTGCTCGAATGTGAGCATGCAAACTATGGAGATATTTAAACAACTGTCTCTAGTACTGTAGAAAAACATTTGCAAGTTCAGTTTGGAAGCAGTCACTGGTGGGTCTGAATACAGTAACATAGGTCGGCCCAGGAAAATGCCACATGCTCTTAAGCAAGCTGTTTGGGATGGTACAGATCTCATTGACTATAAAGCTAGAGACAGAGCTGAAGGCTACTTCAACTGGAGTTCGGAGCAAATCTTGGCTCTCATAGTATTGTGCATCTCTACCATTCCAGGAAATTCTGGGTGGTAAGCACAGTGAAAGTATTGGGTGATCCCTAGAGCTTTGTATATGTCCTGTAGTAATGCTGAAAAGACTTGTGGTCATTGATCACTGGACATGGGAAGGGGGACTTCGAATCTGGGGATAAAAACCCACAGGAGCCACTTGGCCTATGTGGTTGCACCTGCTCTGGTACAGGGATAGGCTTCATCCCACCCTGAGGACATTCAAGCAGTTTTAGTGCAGATTCGGGGAGCTATATTAAATATATCTGGAGGGAAACACATGCATCCCAGGGGATGGATGGGCAGCAAGGTGGTCTTTATACCCAATACTACATTGTGGAATTGACAGGTGGCGCAGGAATGGCAATAATTCTCGACTCTAGAAGGAAAGAAGGGTGTATACCAGTGGGTTACAGCAGCGTAAAGCATGTCATACCTACCCACATGAGCAACTCTGTGATACAGCACAGGATGGTGAAGTTTGGAAGCAAGAAATTCGATGTGTCCTCATTCCCTCTGAGTCCTTTCTACATCCCTTTGTAATTCAGTTCTGCTTTTCTGATTCAGAGGCTTTCTTCCTCAGAAGAGACAAATTATTAGGGGCATTTGTAAAGCGCCTGGTTTACGCCCATAGGCGTGTCCCCGCTCTATGATAAGTGGAGTACGCAGTCCAAGCAGCCGTCACAACCGTCTATCGTCTGAATAAGTGAGTTTTCAGTTTCCTTCTAAACATGGATTCCGAGGACTCCATGCGTAACTCTGACGGTAGGTCATTCCAAAGCTTCGCAGCCAAGTATCTGAAAGACCTTCCCCCCATACGCGCTTTCTTGATTTTAGGGATTTTAAGAAGTCCTATGCAGGAGGAGCGCAGATTCCTAGTGGGCTCATACCTGGTGACCAGACTCTGTAATGGGACAGGGGCTTTGCCACCCAGAATGCGGTGACACATGGCGAGAGCTTTGAATTCCACCCTGCTCCTCACAGGAAGCCAGTGTAAGGTCTGAAGCGCTGCCTTAGAAGAAGATCTACTAGGAAGCTTCAGAATGAGGCGAGCGGCAGCATTTTGCAGCACCTGGAGGCGATTAAGAACCTTTCCCGTGGCCCCCAGATACAGCAAATTGCCATAGTCAAGGCGTGAGGTGACTAAGGCATGCACCAGCGTCCGGCGGGCCGCGGTGGGCAAGAGATCGAAGACCTTCCTCAGAGTTCTTAGAACTCCGAAGCAGGCCCCTACCACTCGTCCAATCTGGGGGCCAAAGGCAAGATCAGCATCCAGCCACACCCCCAGATTCCTTGCTTCCTGACGGGGAACAGGTGTCTCTCCTAGGCAGGGTGGCCACCATGCCGACGACCATACAGATGGGCATCCCCCCACCACAAGCACCTCGGTCTTACTGCCATTAAGTTTCAGGCAGTTGGCGGACATCCAGGTTGCCAGTTCTTGCATGCACACTCTGAAATTGTCCGCCACCAGACCAGGCACACGTGAGAGGGATATAACCAGCTGCGTGTCGTCGGCATATGACACAAGGCGTAGTCCATGGCTTTCAACTATGGCCGCCAGCGGGGAGACATAGAGATTGAACAAAGTCGGGCTCAGGGACGAGCCCTGCGGCACGCCCTGGCCCAGCCCAATCTCCCTAGAATAACATTCTCCCTGGCGGACCTGAAAGCACCTGCCCATCAGGAAAGACCGAATCCACCCAAGCGCAGCCCCTGATACCCCTCCGTCATTCAGACACTGTAGCAAGGTGGAATGAGCTACAGTGTCGAATGCTGCGCTTAGGTCCAAAAGGATCCGGGCCATGGTCTGGCCCTCATCCACTCCCTGCCGTATAGACTCTACTGCCATGAGCAATGGTGACTCCGTCGAATGGCGAGGACGGAAGCCAAACTGAGAGTCATGTAGTAGGGAGGTTTCCTCTACAAAGGCCATCAGCTGAAGGTGTACAATCTTCTCAGCAACCTTCGCCATGTATGGTAGAAGAGAGATTGGACGAAGATTGTCTAACTGGTCATAGCTGATGTTGGATTTCTTTTGGAGAGGAAGGACTACTGCACATTTCCAGGCGTCAGGGACTGTATCGGTCCCAAAAGAAATGTTCAGTAGGTGGCGGATATACGGCTCTAGTATGTGCAGACTGCCCATCAGACGCCTAGGTGTAGTAGGGTCTCTTGGGGAGCCAGATTTTATTGCTCCACAGATCTGGATGAGTTTTTCAGTAGGCGGGGTGACCAGTGTAGTTAACACCTGATGTCCTCTCCTAACCCCGCACACAGCTGTAATTTCGGGGTCAATGGTAGTTTGGCTTGGGAAGGCCGAATAGATAGTTGCTACCTTATTGGCGAAAAACTCCGCTACTCGGTTACAACTGTCCACCGTACAGAATTCTTCTGGGACTGCTGCAGGCTTCCCAACCGAGAGCGATTTGTAGATTAAAAACAATTCCTTCGAGGAGTTTTCTGCTTCCCTGATCCTGGTGTCATAATACATCTTTTTTGCCTTTCTAATTAATCTATGATAATTGCCCCTACTGACAACATAGTCCATTCTAGCTGTAGTGGCAAAATCTAATCTCCACTGCCTTTCTGCACGTTTGCACACACTCTTGGCCATGCGCACCTCTTCTGTATACCAAGATGCCGTTTTCAGGGCTCGTCCCTCTGTTCTACTCAGGACAAGTGGGGCAACCTGATCCAGGGCAACCCTAATGCGCTGGTTCAGGTTATTATTAGCTTTTTCCACATCCTCTCCCCCCGGGTCACCCCCCATCATGAGTGCCTCATTAAACCTGGCTTGGGAAAAGTTAGCCCATCTCCGTCTCGGATGATGTAATGCTATTTGCTCCGGTACTATAGTTCCCGGGATATAGATCGAGAAGGGCACCAAGTAGTGGTTCAACCAAGGAATAGGTACTGGGGTCCTGGCCTCCACCTGTCCCCAGTTGGCAAAAATGGGGTCCAATAAGTGGCCCCGCAGATGGGTGGGAAGTTTACCTAACAGCACAAGCTGAAGCGCGCTCATTGCTTTACAGAGGTCCCCAGCCATCTTATCCACAGGGTCATCCAGGTGTAGGTTGAGATCCCCCAACACCAGGAATTTATCCGTGCGCAGGGCTACCTCTGTAATACCTTCAACCAGGTTATCAATGAATCTGGTAGATGGGCCTGGTGGCCTATATATCGAGAGACCCTTCACATTGTACCCTCCATTGACTTGAATGGAGAACTCACCTGCCTCACTGTCTTTGATGGCCGTCGGCTCTAGATGGCAACGTAGGCCCTGCCTGACAGCAATGGCTATTCCTCCCCCTCTTCCCTTTAGTCTATCTTGATCAATGATCAACCAAGATACCCTGTACCCGAAAATAACTAGTACATGTGAAGAGGAGTTATCTGTTTGTTTACTGCCCGACTCAAGCCCTGTGAACATTCTGTCCAGGTTTGAGGGGCTGGTCACCAAAATTGGTTCCATGCTCATAGCACCCACAAAGGGAGTCAGGGAGAACAACTGCAAATGGTTTGATCAAAATTGCTCTAAGGCAAGTAGGGTTTTGAAACAGGCACTAAAATCTAAACCCAGAGACGGCGATCTGATAAGAAACCTTCGCTTGGCCTATAGGAAAGCTATAGCTACCAGGAAAAAGGAAATCAAGGCCAATGTCATTGAATCCCTTTTAGACCCCACAGTGTTGGGGAACAGTAGCAGGTTTTGGCAAATAATTAACAAACCTTTGTTTGATAATCTAAATGACACAGCCCTTGGGACAAATATCTCAGAGGGGGAGTGGATTTCCCACTTCAGTGCAATTTTTAAGAGTAACGAGCTTCAGGCAGATTTTGATGTTTTATCTTTGTCTGTGACTCCACTGTGCTTCACAGTACAAGAGATCGTTAGGGGAATACAGGGTCTAACTACCAATAAGGCCCCAGGCCCGGACGGATTACCACCGGATCTGTTTAAGTCTAATATCCCTTTCTGGGCTCCGGTTCTTACTGCTGTAATCAATGCAGCGGTGATAACTGGGTGCCCTAGAATCTGGGGTCTTTCCACCATAGTCCCCATTTTTAAGAAGGGCGATCGCAGTAGCCCATTATGTTATAGGCCCATTTCTTTATTAAATTCAGTAGTTAAAGTGGTGGGGGGCGTAATTCTCAACAGGTTATCCACCTGGGCTAAAGATAACAACATCCTTTCACCCATTCAATACGGGTTCAGAGCAGGTCATTCGACCATCACGCAGTGCCTGAACCTATATCTTATTCTCAGCAAGTATACGTTGGCAAGACAAGGCACTGTCTACATGGCATTTATGGACTTGTCGTCCGCATTTGACTGCGTAGACAGAAGCCTACTCTGGGCTGCCTTGCTGAGAATGGGTGTAGAGAGTAACCTTGTCCACTTCCTCGCTGATCTGCACACAGATACCAGAGCGAACGTCCGTTACTCCCAAGATCTTAATGTAACGGATGATTTCAAAATAAATCGTGGTGTTCGACAGGGCTGCATCTTGGCCCCTTTTTTATTTAACCTGTATATCAATGAACTGGAGGATTCCCTCCTTAACGTAGAAGCAGATTATCCCTTAGTCGAACGTAGAGGGGTACCTGTATTACTCTACGCAGACGATGCTGTTCTTATTTCAAGAACAGCAATCGGCCTTCAGAAACTTTTAAACTCCTTCCATAAATTTATGGAGTCACGTGGCTTGAGTATAAATAACGCCAAGTCTTTCGTTATGAAAGTAGGCAAGGGTGGTTTGAAAACTGACCATTTTAGTATAAATGGCGAGAAAATACCATCAACCAACTCTTTCTCTTATCTTGGGGTTCTGCTTGACAATAAATTGTCTTGGGGCCCTGCAGTCTCCAAGAAGAAGGGAGCAACAGTAAGGGTCAATGCGGCCATCCTTGGCTTTGCAAAAAAAATCGGCAATTGCCCGACGACCGCATTGCTCAAACTATACCAAGCAAAAAGCGTGGCTGGTGCTTGTTATGGGAGTGAGCTTTGGGGTTATCGTAAGAGTAAAGACCTAGAGGTCACAGAAAATGATTTTCTAAAAAAGATCTTGAGACTCCCCAGGGGTATTGGGAACTTCTCGGTTCACGAGGAGCTAGGGATTCCCCATTTAGGTGACAGAATAGCAGTAAGCCCTGTTATATGTTGGCTGAACTGCTGGCTAAACAACGATATCCCTTTAACACATGCCATAATGAAAGAAGTTTTACAGCTAGATGGGAGGCTTAAAATACCGTGGGTGAAGTATATAAAGGACAGCCTAACAGCAATTGACCGACGGGACCTGTTTTATGCCCCAAACTTAATTATAAAAACAGATGTTAGTTCGGTCAAGAATGCTATTTTATTGTTAAGAGGCATCGACAGAGAAGAGGTTGAGTTGCAGAAGGCTAGTGTTAGGAAACATTTTCTTTTAAAAACTTGCTTGCAAACGGAACCTTATTTGACTTGGCCTATGTCCAGTTATGAAAGATTTCTATTAATAAGGTTCCGCTTTGACCTCTTCCACCTTTTATTGGCTGTCCCTAGTGGGGCTCAACGGGGAGAAGTGTTGCCAGCTTGTGGCTGCGACGGAAAGTCTCCACAAGATCTGGCACACTTCCTTTTTATTTGCCCCTATTATTTGATCCCACGGAAACTATACCTTAAACCGTGCCTCAAAAAGCTGAGTTTTTCACAAATTAAACCTGCACTTTATTATTTACAACTACTGAACAGCGATTGCACTTTATTTGTTTGTAACTTTCTTAAAAAAGCCATCAGCTTTAGAAAAAGCATGGATGGCTAATTACATTGTACCTTTTTTAGGCGTTTTTAACACTACAGTTATTTATATTTTTAATCATATGTTGCCCATGCTCGTACTGCTTAATATATTGTACTGTATACTGTGTCTCTATTTGCCAACTGTAATGAATTGTTTTTAAATGATATTTTTATTGAGTGTTTATAAAATTGCACTTTTATGATTGTAAAATCTACAATCGAATAAAGATTTTTGAACTTGAACTTGAACTAGTCTATCTTGCCTTACCAGGGTATAACCCTCCGGAATGGCTTCGAGGGCCTCTGGGGAAGAGTCACCGTCCAGCCATGTCTCCGTGAAAAGGACTAAGTCCCATTGTTTTTTGCTCAGGAGATCATAGATATCCAGTCTGTGCTTACGCAGTGACCGGACATTTAGCAAGCCGCAGACCAGTTTATGATGTTCTATATTAACCGTCCTATCCAGGTCAAAAATAAACTGGCAGTGACTACAACCAGCATTCTCGTCCACGTTAACGCTATGTAGACAGGAGCTGCTGGGACACCTGTTGCGAAAGGACAGCAGATCACCCCTGCTCCAGCATGTGTGAACTCTCGAAGAGGCAGGGGGCATGGCCCTGGCCCGCGCCCGGCCGCGGACGGGCGCAGACGAGCTTAACTTAGGCGCAACTTCGGCGTGCCTTCGTCGCGCCCGCTGCGCTGTCGATAGCACATCCGCCTTTTATCCCCCCAGCGTCCCAACAACTAGAGCGCTGCACAACGCTACCTGAAGTAGCTGGCTCGGACCTTCCACGCCCTCTGCTCGAACGGTGCTAGTCACCGGCGTCAGAACGAGGCGGGAAGGAGGGACGAGTCCAGCGCTGTTCGTGCCGTTGCTGCTACTGCCTGCCTTCAGGTGAGAGCATCAGCAAAGCAGAATGCAGAATGCAGAGCTTCCCAGACCGGTGAGCAATAATAATTATGCAGGTCAACAGCATACGGGGGAGCGAACACGCTCACACTCACACAGTGCCCCTGATCAATTAAAAATGAGCTCACACGCTCGTGCAATTAAAATGGTAGTCAATCACCAATGCGCCGGGTAACCAAGTTGTAAAAGCGGCAGGGACACTGCCACTGTCCACTTACCACAAATCATTAAGAGTAGGTTAAAAAAATACATCCATTGCATCATGTACATTGTAGTTTCACTATCAGGAGACAACGCAGCTTCCTTTATGGCTTGATCCGCTCGGAAATTCCCAAAGTGATGTAATTCACATCTGTCTGGTACACACACTGTACACTCGACCACTGCAATCTGATTTGGTTTCATCGAGCAAACGAGGCACTTATTGCCTATCTTTGATCAGAGTACCTTCTGATGTATGTAAACCCCTGTGGTATCTATAAAAGCAATGTGTGACTCCAAAGGCCTACTTTGAGTCAGTATAATGGTCACAATGTCTTTGTCTGCCACAATTTAGGCTTGAGTAGAAGCAACTAGCTCAGCTACCAGACCAGAGTGCACCTGAGGTCATTTACAGCTCTCACTGACCTGCGTTATAATGCATACAGAATAACAACAAGTTCACCCACACCATACTGGAGACACGATTTATCAACAAGAGCACAGTATCACAACTTGCAATGGAAGTGTCAACCAAATCTGTCCAGGGTTACAAGGCAGTTGTAAGTTTCCCCTTCCTGGATGGCGTGTATGAGTAGGCAGGATTTAGAAGGGAACACCGGAAAAGGGTTTTAAGTGCTGCAGGCAGCAAATAAGCTTTCATAGTGAGACGAACAGACATGCAGCTGATAAGCGCTGGGTCTCTGTTGTGAGGAGAAGCAATACAAAGGAGTGGGGTACAGCTACTAAATAGTGATGAACCCAACATGTTGTTTTCAGAGGACTCTACCAGCTGCTCCGCACCCGCAGCTGCACACACACAAGGTTGGGGCCCTGCCACAACTGGGCTTACGGTACCAGAATAATAAACAACTGGCTTTTGCTGATCCCTTGGTTTTGCACTAGCATATTCAAGGCAAACTCATTTCATTCATAATAGTAAAGTGTAAATTGCTTCTTGCAATCAGGCTTGCCTAATGCAGGTGTGTTAAATAAGGCTGTTTACGTTTTACAAATGCTGCTTCTGCTTCCTCAGACCACCACAAGAGCTTTGTCATTTGCAAGACTTTACGACCCTTCTCTTCTAACATAGTAAGTATACAAAGCAAAATCGCAGGCATCTAAGGTGGCAGAAGTAAGATGGAGGTCATCAACATATTGAACCGAAGTGGACCCTCCCAGGAAGACCAAAGTATCTAAGTCTCTTCTAAGGGATTAGCTGAAATGTTAGGGGACACCACAAAGCCTAGTTGGAGCTGACACCTCCGAAAGTTTGCCCCTTAAGGAGACTTCCCCCTCCATCTCCAAAAAAGGCTTTTTCAGCAATCAGGACAGAGAAGACATATGAGCAAGTTAAGATGTCAGCTGGGGTGGGTGCCACCAGAAAAATGGGGATGATAACTATTTACTCCATGCAGGTCCTGCACTAAAGAATATATAATGGATTGGCCTGGTTTAAGGCCCAGCAAGATTAGGGAGTTACACTGGCTCAGAATGGGCCCTAGAATCTCCTGTTGATGATCTGTTATGAAAGGGTTTGTGCATGCTTCAGCTTCTTTTTTCAAAGGCTACTGTGTGATATGGAGTCATTTCTTAGTCCCCTCAACCTTAATTTGCACCGGTTTCATAGAACGTATAAATGCTACATCATTTGGACCTGTGAACAAAACGTGGTCAGGAACCTGGGAGAGTAAGGTAGTAATTTAATCGAACATATATCATGATTCATTTGGGCATCTTGTGCTTCCACCTCACACAATAAAGCCAGAAACTGTTTTTCATTTGATCTGTTGAACATTAAGGTAGACCCCATCCAGGGTAAAGAACACAGTGCAGCAAAGCCTATGCAGGAGATCCATGCTGAACAGGTAAATGGGAGAGGTAAGGCTGAGGAGAAATGTGTGACAATCAGTGATAGGACCTAATTTGACAGGAACGGGATCATTGATGTTATGGGGGACTTTTTGGTGAGAGCTGCCAACTGCATCAATGGGCATGTCTGAAAGAAGAATAGAGGGAAACGCAGAGGTTTGTAAAGTGGAACATCTATCCCCAGTATCATTTAAACAAGTCGTGGGGTAACTATTTATCACACAATCAGTGTATGGTCCCTTCTGGTCTACAAGGACTAGAGCGTTTAATTCCCAGTCAACTCCTCTTGGCTGTCCTAGTTACAGGGATATGAGTCCTGTCTTTTCTAATGCCAGTCATGCATGCACACTGCCTTGTGGTCCGGCTGCCTGTGAGTCCACTGGAACTGCTCAGTTTTCAGGCATCCCCACCGGCCTGCCCTAGCATCACCTGCCGGCACAGGGAAAGGAAATGTATCCAACAAATCCTCCTCCTGTGTTTCTTCAATTGCTTGTTCTTTTGGTGATTCTACAATCTGGGGAAATAAATAATGACGAGGCGTCAATGCACCAACTTTGAAATAAAATAGAAATAAGTCCAGAAGCCAGTGAAAGTCTGAACGTAGATTAATAGTAAAAGAGTCACATTAGCAAAATTATGTTCAATCAAATATCTAAGATGCACCAGAGATCTGCCGGTAAAGCAATTGTTCAAGTATATATTCTAACAAGTATAACTTTGACACTGTTTTTTATATGTTTTCAGTACATTGGAGCAATACATGTAATTAAAACAAATATAGTTAGGCCTATGCAGTGTACTGAACAGCTCTTGCTCGTGACCACACATTGGTGTGTACATGAGATATTTCAAGACACGGGGTGGTAAGCACTGGTTTCAGCTAGATAATGAGGGTACTTCTTAAACCAGCCATGTTAGACAACATGGCCATGCTTCAAATCATTAAAATTCAACATGCGGCACAAAAACAAGGCAAACCAAAGTGCACAATTTAAATGCGGGTGAGGTGCAAGTTATTAGGACCCTGTGGTTGCCATGAAAGTTGCTGTACAGTGAACACTACTTCCTGTGGAGGTAGGGGAGTTGACAGGAAGTGTGCAGAGTAGGGAACTTTCTGAAACATTGCAGCAGAGAAGTGCTGGTGGGCACATGTCTGAAGGTGAAGGCTCCCAAAAACTGTACCAGCAGTAGAAAAAAATAAAGAATACTGTGCCTTCTTTCCTTCCTCTATAGTACATCCAGCCAGAGCAGCACACACATGTTAGACTTGCATTTGCAAAGATTATCCGCTTCCGATCTGCTAATTTTCAGTAGAAAATAAACTTTGACATTTACAGAGGGAAAATCAATGACCTTTGAATTTTGCTAGAAATGCTGCATATGTAACTTTTAATTGGGTAAGTTCATCAGTAGTGGCGATAATAAAGTTGGGGTGAGCGGAGCTTATAGAGTTTCATTCTGTGGAATTCGGCACAGCTACATAAAATCACGACGAGAATCTGAAGAATTCTGCCAATGGGCAGAAATATGCAAGTTGTGGTACACGTGCTGCAATTTCGCCCCAGTAGCGTGAGCAGTGCTGAAAAATCAGCGCAATGGCACCATGCGATGGGCAAGAGCGTGCGGCCATTCGAGTTGATTCTGCTGCTACTCTGGTAGAAAATCTACTCAAGCGGCAGCAAATCTACTGGAGAAACGGGGCTCTGAACAGGACCGCTTGGCTTGCAACCGCCCATGTTAGAAAATGGCTCTAGGGCAGTGGTTCCCAAACTGTGCGCCGCGGCACCCTGGTGCGCCGTTAGAAGTAGCCAGGGGCGCCAAGCACAGCTTGGGAAAGTGGAAAAGGCAGCACACACAGCTCTGGTGCGCCCGCCTCCCAGCAGGCACTAATGAGCCATGAATGAGTGTGAAAAGCACAACACCGTGTCCCATTCACACACAAACACTGCAGCTCTACGAAGGCTGCCTCCCAGCAGGCTTACACTGCACCACCCACCCTCCCCAGCCCTCTGATAATAGAACATAGTTGCCCATGGACAAGAGCTGGAGCACCAGAGAGGCCGAAATGCAGAAGCACACAGGGAGGCGTTCTCACCGTTGGCAGCTTCACACGGAAGTGTGTATTTACACAAGTGGTGGCAGCCTATAAAAGAAGCCTCAGCATTCGCACTGAGGTGACAGTCTTTTAGGCCAATGTTTCATTCATGGGTTACCCATAAAGTCGGCCACAAAATAGTCCCCAAAAAACAACCGCTACGTATACCAAATACATATATTTAGCAATATTTCAGAAACTTTTTTTATAGTCAGAGAGTGCTCATTGTCAGAGAGGTGAACATAAGGGGCTCGAAGTAAACGTGGCCCCGGAATCATGTATAGGAACATTTAAAATATGGCTCAAGACAATCACAAATGGAATACAGAGCCGGGCAAAATTATACATCAGTTAGGATTGGCGAGCAGTGTTTTTCACACCAATGGCCATTAATGTCAAAAGCGATTCGACCATGGTTTATTCATGGGTCACCTTCAGGATGTGAAACAAGGTTAAGGAAGCAGTAGAGCTTAAATTCTTTCACTGATGTAATGGAGGAAAGTAGTCTAATTAGGATGGAAGGTTAAAGGATTTCCCCAAACAGACTATTGTAGTTTACGTCGGGGCAGACAATTGCTGAGTGTCTAATTGTGCAAAGGAACAAAAACAAGCATTTACAATGCAATGGTTTTGCCTTTGTTAAAGTTAGAGCTATTGGCATTGCTCTTGACACTCTGAAGCTCCACTCTGAAGCTCCACTCTGCACTCTGAAGCTCCACTCTGCACTCTGAAGCTCCACTCTGCACTCTGAAGCTCCACTCTGCACTCTGAAGCTGCACTCTGCACTCTGAAGCTGCACTCTGAAGCTCCACTCTGCACTCTGAAGCTCCACTCTGCACTCTGAAGCTGCACTCTGAAGCTGCACTCTGAAGCTCCACTCTGAAGCTCCACTCTGAAGCTCCACTCTGAAGCTCCACTCTGAAGCTCCACTCTGAAGCTCCACTCTGAAGCTCCACTCTGAAGCTCCACTCTGAAGCTCCACTCTGCACTCTGAAGCTCCACTCTGCACTCTGAAGCTCCACTCTGAAGCTCCACTCTGCACTCTGAAGCTCCACTCTGAAGCTCCACTCTGAAGCTCCACTCTGCACTCTGAAGCTCCACTCTGAAGCTCCACTCTGCACTCTGAAGCTCCACTCTGCACTCTGAAGCTCCACTCTGCACTCTGAAGCTCCACTCTGCAGCTCCACTCTGCACTCTGAAGCTCCACTCTGAATCTGCACTCTGAAGCTCCACTCTGCACTCTGAAGCTCCACTCTGAATCTGCACTCTGAAGCTCCACTCTGCACTCTGAAGCTCCACTCTGCACTCTGAAGCTCCACTCTGCACTCTGAAGCTCCACTCTGAAGCTCCACTCTGAAGCTCCACTCTGAAGCTCCACTCTGAAGCTCCACTCTGAAGCTCCACTCTGAAGCTCCACTCTGAAGATCCACTCTGAAGCTCCACTCTGAAGCTCCACTCTGAATCTGCACTCTGAAGCTCCACTCTGAATCTGCACTCTGAAGCTCCACTCTGCACTCTGAAGCTCCACTCTGAAGCTCCACTCTGAAGCTCCACTCTGAAGCTCCACTCTGAAGCTCCACTCTGAAGCTCCACTCTGAAGCTCCACTCTGAAGCTCCACTCTGAAGCTCCACTCTGAATCTGCACTCTGAATCTGCACTCTGAAGCTCCACTCTGAAGCTCCACTCTGAAGCTCCACTCTGCACTCTGAAGCTCCACTCTGCACTCTGAAGCTCCACTCTGCACTCTGAAGCTCCACTCTGCAGCTCCACTCTGCACTCTGAAGCTCCACTCTGAATCTGCACTCTGAAGCTCCACTCTGCACTCTGAAGCTCCACTCTGAATCTGCACTCTGAAGCTCCACTCTGCACTCTGAAGCTCCACTCTGCACTCTGAAGCTCCACTCTGCACTCTGAAGCTCCACTCTGAAGCTCCACTCTGAAGCTCCACTCTGAAGCTCCACTCTGAAGATCCACTCTGAAGCTCCACTCTGAAGCTCCACTCTGAATCTGCACTCTGAAGCTCCACTCTGAAGCTCCACTCTGAAGCTCCACTCTGCACTCTGAAGCTCCACTCTGAAGCTCCACTCTGAAGCTCCACTCTGAAGCTCCACTCTGAAGCTCCACTCTGAAGCTCCACTCTGAAGCTCCACTCTGAAGCTCCACTCTGAATCTGCACTCTGAAGCTCCACTCTGAATCTGCACTCTGAAGCTCCACTCTGAATCTGCACTCTGAAGCTCCACTCTGAATCTGCACTCTGAATCTGCACTCTGAAGCTCCACTCTGAAGCTGCACTCTGAAGCTCCACTCTGAAGCTCCACTCTGAAGCTCCACTCTGAAGCTGCACTCTGAAGCTCCACTCTGAAGCTCCACTCTGAAGCTCCACTCTGAAGCTCCACTCTGAAGCTCCACTCTGAAGCTCCACTCTGAAGCTCCACTCTGAAGCTCCACTCTGAATCTGCACTCTGAAGCTCCACTCTGAAGCTCCACTCTGCACTCTGAAGCTCCACTCTGAAGCTCCACTCTGCACTCTGAAGCTCCACTCTGAATCTGCACTCTGCACTCTGAAGCTCCACTCTGAAGCTCCACTCTGCACTCTGAAGCTCCACTCTGAAGCTCCACTCTGCACTCTGAAGCTCCACTCTGAAGCTCCACTCTGCACTCTGAAGCTCCACTCTGAAGCTCCACTCTGCACTCTGAAGCTCCACTCTGAATCTGCACTCTGAAGCTCCACTCTGCACTCTGAAGCTCCACTCTGAATCTGCACTCTGAAGCTCCACTCTGCACTCTGAAGCTCCACTCTGCACTCTGAAGCTCCACTCTGAATCTGCACTCTGAAGCTCCACTCTGCACTCTGAAGCTCCACTCTGAATCTGCACTCTGAAGCTCCACTCTGCACTCTGAAGCTCCACTCTGAATCTGCACTCTGATGCTCCACTCTGAATCTGCACTCTGAAGCTCCACTCTGAAGCTCCACTCTGAAGCTCCACTCTGAAGCTCCACTCTGAAGCTCCACTCTGAAGCTCCACTCTGAAGCTCCACTCTGAAGCTCCACTCTGAAGCTCCACTCTGAAGCTCCACTCTGAATCTGCACTCTGAAGCTCCACTCTGAATCTGCACTCTGAATCTGCACTCTGAATCTGCACTCTGAATCTGCACTCTGAAGCTGCACTCTGAAGCTCCACTCTGAATCTGCACTCTGAAGCTCCACTCTGAAGCTCCACTCTGCACTCTGAAGCTCCACTCTGAAGCTCCACTCTGCACTCTGAAGCTCCACTCTGAATCTGCACTCTGAAGCTCCACTCTGCACTCTGAAGCTCCACTCTGAATCTGCACTCTGAAGCTCCACTCTGCACTCTGAAGCTCCACTCTGCACTCTGAAGCTCCACTCTGAAGCTCCACTCTGAAGCTCCACTCTGAAGCTCCACTCTGAAGCTCCACTCTGAAGCTCCACTCTGAAGCTCCACTCTGAAGCTCCACTCTGAAGCTCCACTCTGCACTCTGAATCTGCACTCTGAAGCTCCACTCTGCACTCTGAAGCTCCACTCTGAATCTGCACTCTGAAGCTCCACTCTGCACTCTGAAGCTCCACTCTGCACTCTGATGCTCCACTCTGATGCTCCACTCTGAAGCTCCACTCTGAAGCTCCACTCTGAAGCTCCACTCTGAAGCTCCACTCTGAAGCTCCACTCTGAAGCTCCACTCTGAAGCTCCACTCTGAAGCTCCACTCTGATGCTCCACTCTGATGCTCCACTCTGATGCTCCACTCTGATGCTCCACTCTGATGCTCCACTCTGATGCTCCACTCTGATGCTCCACTCTGAAGCTCCACTCTGAAGCTCCACTCTGCACTCTGAAGCTCCACTCTGAAGCTCCACTCTGCACTCTGAAGCTCCACTCTGAAGCTCCACTCTGCACTCTGAAGCTCCACTCTGCACTCTGAATCTCCACTCTGAAGCTCCACTCTGCACTCTGAAGCTCCACTCTGAATCTGCACTCTGAAGCTCCACTCTGCACTCTGAAGCTCCACTCTGAATCTGCACTCTGAAGCTCCACTCTGCACTCTGAAGCTCCACTCTGAATCTGCACTCTGAAGCTCCACTCTGCACTCTGAAGCTCCACTCTGAAGCTCCACTCTGAAGCTCCACTCTGAAGCTCCACTCTGAAGCTCCACTCTGAAGCTCCACTCTGCACTCTGAAGCTCCACTCTGAATCTGCACTCTGATGCTCCACTCTGAATCTGCACTCTGATGCTCCACTCTGAATCTGCACTCTGAAGCTCCACTCTGCACTCTGAATCTGCACTCTGCAGCTCCACTCTGAATCTGCAGCTCCACTCTGAATCTGCAGCTCCACTCTGCACTCTGAAGCTCCACTCTGAATCTCCACTCTGAATCTGCACTCTGAATCTCCACTCTGAATCTGCACTCTGAAGCTCCACTCTGAAGCTCCACTCTGAAGCTCCACTCTGAAGCTCCACTCTGAAGCTCCACTCTGAAGCTCCACTCTGAAGCTCCACTCTGAAGCTCCACTCTGAAGCTCCACTCTGAATCTGCACTCTGAAGCTCCACTCTGCACTCTGAAGCTCCACTCTGCACTCTGAAGCTCCACTCTGAATCTGCACTCTGAATCTGCACTCTGAAGCTCCACTCTGAAGCTCCACTCTGAAGCTCCACTCTGAAGCTCCACTCTGAAGCTCCACTCTGAAGCTCCACTCTGAAGCTCCACTCTGCACTCTGAAGCTCCACTCTGAAGCTCCACTCTGCACTCTGAAGCTCCACTCTGAATCTGCACTCTGAAGCTCCACTCTGCACTCTGAAGCTCCACTCTGAAGCTCCACTCTGAAGCTCCACTCTGAAGCTCCACTCTGAAGCTCCACTCTGAAGCTCCACTCTGAAGCTCCACTCTGAAGCTCCACTCTGAAGCTCCACTCTGCACTCTGAAGCTCCACTCTGAAGCTCCACTCTGAAGCTCCACTCTGCACTCTGAAGCTCCACTCTGAAGCTCCACTCTGAAGCTCCACTCTGAAGCTCCACTCTGAAGCTCCACTCTGAAGCTCCACTCTGAAGCTCCACTCTGAAGCTCCACTCTGCACTCTGAAGCTCCACTCTGCACTCTGAAGCTCCACTCTGCACTCTGAAGCTCCACTCTGCACTCTGAAGCTCCACTCTGCACTCTGAAGCTCCACTCTGCACTCTGCAGCTCCACTCTGCACTCTGAAGCTCCACTCTGAATCTGCACTCTGAAGCTCCACTCTGAATCTGCACTCTGAATCTGCACTCTGAAGCTCCACTCTGAAGCTCCACTCTGAAGCTCCACTCTGAAGCTCCACTCTGAAGCTCCACTCTGAAGCTCCACTCTGAAGCTCCACTCTGAAGCTCCACTCTGCACTCTGAAGCTCCACTCTGAAGCTCCACTCTGAAGCTCCACTCTGAAGCTCCACTCTGCACTCTGAAGCTCCACTCTGAAGCTCCACTCTGAAGCTCCACTCTGCACTCTGAAGCTCCACTCTGAAGCTCCACTCTGCACTCTGAAGCTCCACTCTGAATCTGCACTCTGAAGCTCCACTCTGCACTCTGAAGCTCCACTCTGAATCTGCAGCTCCACTCTGAATCTGCAGCTCCACTCTGCACTCTGAAGCTCCACTCTGAATCTCCACTCTGAATCTGCACTCTGAATCTCCACTCTGAATCTGCACTCTGAAGCTCCACTCTGAATCTGCACTCTGAAGCTCCACTCTGAAGCTCCACTCTGCACTCTGAAGCTCCACTCTGAAGCTCCACTCTGAAGCTCCACTCTGCACTCTGAAGCTCCACTCTGAAGCTCCACTCTGAAGCTCCACTCTGCACTCTGAAGCTCCACTCTGAAGCTCCACTCTGCACTCTGAAGCTCCACTCTGAATCTGCACTCTGAAGCTCCACTCTGCACTCTGAAGCTCCACTCTGAATCTGCACTCTGAAGCTCCACTCTGCACTCTGAAGCTCCACTCTGAATCTGCACTCTGAAGCTCCACTCTGCACTCTGAAGCTCCACTCTGAATCTGCACTCTGAAGCTCCACTCTGAAGCTCCACTCCTCCACTCTGAAGCTCCACTCTGAAGCTCCACTCTGAAGCTCCACTCTGAAGCTCCACTCTGAAGCTCCACTCTGAAGCTCCACTCTGAAGCTCCACTCTGAAGCTCCACTCTGCACTCTGAAGCTCCACTCTGAAGCTCCACTCCTCCACTCTGAAGCTCCACTCTGAAGCTCCACTCTGAAGCTCCACTCTGAAGCTCCACTCTGAAGCTCCACTCTGAAGCTCCACTCTGAAGCTCCACTCTGAAGCTCCACTCTGAAGCTCCACTCTGCACTCTGAAGCTCCACTCTGCACTCTGAAGCTCCACTCTGCACTCTGAAGCTCCACTCTGCACTCTGAAGCTCCACTCTGAATCTGCACTCTGAAGCTCCACTCTGCACTCTGAATCTGCACTCTGAAGCTCCACTCTGCACTCTGAAGCTGCACTCTGAAGCTGCACTCTGAAGCTCCACTCTGAAGCTCCACTCTGAAGCTCCACTCTGAAGCTCCACTCTGAAGCTCCACTCTGAAGCTCCACTCTGAAGCTCCACTCTGCACTCTGAAGCTCCACTCTGAAGCTCCACTCTGAAGCTCCACTCTGAAGCTCCACTCTGAAGCTCCACTCTGAAGCTCCACTCTGAAGCTCCACTCTGAAGCTCCACTCTGAAGCTCCACTCTGCACTCTGAAGCTCCACTCTGAAGCTCCACTCTGCACTCTGAAGCTCCACTCTGAAGCTCCACTCTGCACTCTGAAGCTCCACTCTGCACTCTGAAGCTCCACTCTGAAGCTCCACTCTGCACTCTGAAGCTCCACTCTGAATCTGCACTCTGAAGCTCCACTCTGAATCTGCACTCTGAAGCTCCACTCTGCACTCTGAAGCTCCACTCTGAAGCTGCACTCTGAAGCTCCACTCTGAAGCTCCACTCTGAAGCTGCACTCAGAAGCTCCACTCTGAAGCTCCACTCTGAAGCTCCACTCTGAAGCTCCACTCTGAAGCTCCACTCTGAAGCTCCACTCTGAAGCTCCACTCTGAAGCTCCACTCTGAAGCTCCACTCTGAAGCTCCACTCTGCACTCTGAAGCTCCACTCTGAATCTGCACTCTGAAGCTCCACTCTGCACTCTGAAGCTCCACTCTGAATCTGCACTCTGAAGCTCCACTCTGAAGCTCCACTCTGCACTCTGAAGCTCCACTCTGAATCTGCACTCTGAAGCTCCACTCTGCACTCTGAAGCTCCACTCTGAATCTGCACTCTGAAGCTCCACTCTGCACTCTGAAGCTCCACTCTGAATCTGCACTCTGAAGCTCCACTCTGCACTCTGAAGCTCCACTCTGAAGCTCCACTCTGCACTCTGAAGCTCCACTCTGAAGCTCCACTCTGAAGCTCCACTCTGAAGCTCCACTCTGAAGCTCCACTCTGAAGCTCCACTCTGCACTCTGAAGCTCCACTGAAGCTACACACCGCGCAGGGCAGCTCTGGATGCTGATGCGAGAGGCCAGCTGGGAGGCGCGCTGCTCGTCTTCCTGCTCGTGCTGACTCGGAGAGAAAACTTGTTTTCATTGGGAGAGCGGCCTTCAAAGACCCGGTCACTGCGCCTCTCCGAGTGTTTAGCTTGGGATAAAATGGGCGCAGTGTTGTGGTGATGACAGTAGAGCAAGGGAGGTGCCGGCAATGCCGGACCAGACTCGGGGGCGTTCCCGGCGTCGCGTGACGTCGGCAAAAGGCAAAGAATGTCAGGAACGCCCCCGTGTCTGGTCCGGCATTGACGGACAGGCCCCTCGTCCAATGGCAAGGCTCCGTTTACGGAGCCAGCCAATCAATGACGAGGGCCGACCCAAAGCACCCTACAGTTCTCAACAGGATTTCGCCTGCGCGAAAAGCTGCGCAGAGCGCAGCTTTCGCTAGGCAAAACCTAAAAATGGACCAACTAGGAGGGGAATTCATCTAAAGGGAATTGCCAAAAAAGCAGTACGGTATAGTCTGAATCAGTAGGACCTGACGAGACAGAAGCCAGGCTTTGAATTAATTTTAGTTCTGAAAGAATGAGTCTCGCATTGAAAGCTAAATTAATTCAATACCATGACACATCAGTCACATGATTTGGACACTTTTCTCCCTGGGAGCTAGTGGTGTTACCATGTTGTCTTATATAGAATAAGTGCACCTATGGCAGGGAAAGTAAAATGTCATCTGTGGGCGACAGTGGGTATTTACACATTTGAATTATTATCAAGGATGCAAGTTATATGCACTACAATATATATATATATATATATATATATATATATATATATATATATATATATATATTTATATCTCTTCCCTGTGTGACTTTACAACTTGTACATTTGCAATTTTGTTTCCTCTTTGTATCTTTTATGTAACTCATGTAATTCCAAGTCTTTATGTATCGCAACTGGTTCTTTTGTGAAGCGCTCTGACACCTTCGGGTAATGTTCGCACTAAAGAAAATCGCATTAAATGAATAAATAAATGGGAAGGACCTCACAGATGCCAGGAGCACACAGGGAGAGAGAGTCTCACTGGCACAGTTTGGGAACCACCGGGGTAAGCACTACTGATTTCCTCATATATAGCGTTTGGTGAGCGCTGCTCACTGTTGAAAGAAAACATGTGTAGAGTTAAACTTCCAAACGTCGGCTGAACTCGCAGGGAGTGCAGCATTGTTCCCCTGTGAGGAGTGGCCAGAGAGAAAAACATCAGTGACTAGCGGCAGTTATCAGTGGTGACTGGCAAGCACGGATGGGCCTGTAGTCAATATTGTAGTGCTTTACCATGAGGAGCTCCGACTAGGGCCCCCAGGACCCGCATCGCAAATTTTCCTGTGCGAGCCACAGTGCTCTTGGATGCCAGATACTTTCTGCTCCAGAGAAGTGCACCTGTCTGAAAACTCCCCCGCACCTCCAGGCATGAGGCCCCCTGTGTTCTCCCCAGGCCTCCTAGCTGCGGCGGTCCAGATTAAAGTGTGAGAGCGGCTACAGCTGAGCCATGTGTTTGGGAGCCACTGCCGTCTCTGAAACTTCACTTGAGAGGGACCTAGTGAGTTCTCCCCTCTTCTGTGCCATGTCAGCCAACCCCCCATGTTAGCTCCTACGTTGGGGGCATTTGCCTGGCAGTGATAGCAATGCCAGAGAGAGTCCTCGACGGAGGCCCAGCGTCATTGAGAAACAAAGTTGCTAAATTACCAAATTCACTGTGGTAGGTGTGCAGATGTCCCTGTCACCTTCGTGTTGTGCACAGCACCATATATTTGGAGTGAAGGTTGCTGCTACTTGTACGTTTATGGCATGGCTTTCTGATTTCTGAGATACAGGGGACTTATGGTGATATAGATATGGTTATGCTTTTGGCAATTCTTCTGTGTTATGCATTACCCAACTGCTTCATATTTATGCCCTCATGTGTGATATATGTTGTTCTCCTCACATTTCCAGTAGCCATTGGAGAGAGAGGGTCTCGCATATGAAAGGAGGATACAGGAAGGGGATATCTCAAATGTAGAAATAGTGCACAGGGGGGGTTGTCACAGCTGGTAGTGACACAGAGAGGAAGGGTACCTCTGACTACAAGGATAAGGGTGCATTTGAGCACCTTCAGGGACTCAGACTAGGATGTGCATCAAAGCACCTTCTAGGACAGAGTAGTCGTGCATTCAAGCCATTTCAAATCAAAGACAGTGAGTACCTTTGACCATTTTCTTATGGGCCATGGTGGTGCACCTAAGCAGCTTTAGGGACAAAACGGAGCTCCGTTGTGCTCCAGCTAGGTCTCTACTCCAAAAATACCAACACATACGTACAAACAGAGAGATGCCCCAAAACAGATGGAGGGAAAAGGAGGTGAATAGAAGCACTAACAGAGTCAAGAAGATCACGGCACAGGCACAGTGAGATTAACACAGGCACCTAAGGACGCAGGAATGTTTCTATGCACTTACAGTCACTTAACACTTAAAGTTTATTATAAACGACTGCTTTCATTTTAATTTTGTTGCAAATATAATTATAATATGTTCATCGGCTTCTTAACAAGTACTTTCATGGAAAAAATGAAAGTACTTCTGAGTCCGGGCTCACATCCCCTCACCCGAAAAAAGTGACTTAATGGGGAGCCACGGTCAATGGCCAATAGGTCAAGGGAGCCGCAGGTCAAAAAAGTTTGGGAACCACTGCTCTAGGGGATGACGCATCTCTCTCAAGCTCGCATTTCTGGAGCCACCTGGGAAACAAATCCGCCATGTGGCAATTACCAAAATTTGGCAGGTACTCCACGTTACAAGAGTAACGCGGAGTCATCAAATTCCGCCAATTCCGCAGACGGAATGTCACCAATACAATAAAGTGTCCGTGTCATCTAAAATGGTCTTTGTGCTAATACTCGAAAACATGCGTTTCCCAATTCTTGATTCTGCTTGGCAACGAGTCCCTTGTTACACGACACGGGTAAGAAAGAATGTCTCAGAGTTGTTTCTCCTAAAAATATTTTCCTTTATGACAGCAGCACCTGCTTTTAAAAAATGACTTTTACTGGAGAACAAAGTCAATGTGCCAAGCATGGTTTCATGAAATATATTCTTTTCCCAGGCCTTAAAATTACAAGAACAGCTGGACAAGACGGTTGAGAAATTGGAGGAAAGCAAGCAACTGTTGAAAACTAACGAGAATGGTAAGCAGTGGCGCGAGACATTCTTTATATCCCGCGGCGTAATGGTGCAATAAGGCAGTGGTAGTGGCCCAAGACATTTATATTGTTGGGATCATTCATTTTCCAGTGTCCCCTTGTGTGTTGGGATTGTGAAGCATTTTTCTTCAAAGACGGATTGTGTTAGGTAGGAGGAGGTGGGAGGACCTCGACCTTAGAAACGCGTTTCATGCACTTTCAAGTGCTTGCTCTTTAAGAGGATGTTTGCGCCTTTTGCAATTAGTTAATGTAAGTGCATCCACATATGTCTGGGCTCTGTATTTCTTTTTCTTAAATGTACTTTTACTACGATTGGTTGTAATTAAATGTAATCTGGAATTCAGAAAATACTTGTCAATTAGGCATCCAAAACCCAAAGTGCAATTTGTTTGGATTTACTTTTCTACCAGCTTTTACAGTAGAAAATTAGATTATTCATTAATTTCTGTCGCTCTCCCAGAGCACTGACCGAGTAGGCCTTCAGGAAAATATGAAGGTTCGTTGACATCTAACCATGCCTAATGAAGAACTGAAATCTAGCGCTACCACAAGCCATTTTATTTTATTTTCAGGGAAATAGTCCTTAAAAGATATTTGACATGTGGTGTAATGTTCCCAATAAAATACTTAATGTAACTACTGTAAAAGAAAAATGTGCTATGTAAACCTACAAGAAGAGATAGAAAATATATTGATACTTAAATGGCGTTTTATGTTTTCCCAGTGTTTATCATTTGGAAACTTACTGGGCACGATTAAGTGGCAATAAAACAAAGCCGAGTGAATGAGTTTATAATCCAAGTGCAAAAAGTCCACGTGACAAGAAAAAACAGGTTCGCTGGGCTATATAAAAACGAGCTCTGGCAGTAGGCGCAAAGTTACCCCTTTTATTCATCTGGCGAAGCACCAAGGGCCAGAAAAAACAGATTGCACCGGTATAGCGGTCCGTTTGTGCCAGTGGCAGGCAGTTTTTCATAACGTACGCCGCAGAGAGCAGCAACCTGTTGTTTGTGGTCAGTTGTGTTGTGCAAAATTGCATTAATGCAAGGCTGCCTGACCCCAGAGCATTTTAAGCAATCTTGCAGGTGGTTTCCCTCTTTTGCAGTGGCGGCTGGTGACATTTGAAAGTGGTAGGGCGTAAAATGATCTTCATACTGCACCATAGCGAGCAAGCCCAAACAACCTAAGGGGGGTTCACCCTCTGAGAAAATTTTGAAAAAAGAGTGGACAAAGGATGCATTTTCAAGCAAATTTGAGAAAGCGGGAAGGTTAATAAAGCAATTGTGACAGTGCAGTTATTACATTAAAATGTAAGATTTAAATTGAGGATGGGCTACACTTAGAATGGGCATTAAGTGTCACGCAATTGGTGTGAGGCTTTCTTAAAGTAGCATTACAATCATAGCAAACACAAATAATGCTGTGTTAACACTGCTGAGAAATCTGAGAGCGTGATAAATCGAAAAGTATGACTTGAACAAGAGAAATAAGGCATGGAAAGGGGGCAATTTACAGAATAAAATGGACACATCCTACGTTTCAAGGTAAGAATATAGTATCAACTCAGAATAGATTGGGTGAAAAGAATAGGAGGCATGATAACTGCATACATTGCGTTATAAAACAACTCAAGCTGTCTCTGACAAATGCATAAAAGAACGCAAACATGAATCAGCCACTGGGAAGTTCAAAAGAGGGCAAAGTTATTCAGGGTATTCATATATTATGGTAACTAGACGCACTTAAGGTATGCAGGAAGATTACCACATTTTATTCTACTATTATAACATTGGTGCGCGTGCACCACAAATCGGATCTACCATCAACCATCAAATTAATTTCCCAATGTGCTGATTATTTACTACCAGAAATGTGCATCAAAGGTCAGGAAGAATTAGTTATGTGAAGAAGATTTGCACATGAAGGACATACATGTCTTAATTCAGTGCCTATTCATATTCAAATTCAGGCTGCATTTCTCTCTGTTGAATTGTCTCTATTACTTATGATTTTTTTTTATCACCTCTCTTTGTCGCACTGTACTGTCTGGTTTTCCACTCATCTTCTTCAACATATACTCTCTGATTTCTCTCTTATTCCACCAGTGCACAGACAGGGTCTGTCACTCCCCTTGTCCTCCGTTAGTGATGGGAGTCATTCCACCCCTTCCATTCCCCATGTGCTGAATTCTACCTCTTCCTTTTGCACATTCTACCTGGACAAATGCATCCGTTTCCGCAAGAGAGGTAACTAGTATTTCATTTAATGACAGACAGTTTACGGACCGTATGAGGATGAGTGGGCTGTGTTGTTTCAACTCACATCATGTGTTTTACTCACTGAGCCACCCCACCATGTGGACTCTGAGTCAGTGATGCAACAGCACCAGTGCTTTGTCATAGGATTGATTGACAACAACGGCTCAGTGTACACACCATTTCTAAGTGCACGTATCCAGACTCCATTCCCCACCCCTCAGTCTCGACCACAGGATTCAAAAATAACTTCGTTTTGTGGCTCTACAAAACTGGACAACTTCAACCTTAGAACAAAACACTCGGATCACGTGCACTTCTTAACAAACACAGGCCACTTTCTAGTTTCAGATAGAGCTTCACAAAGCCCCATTCGGCACAGTGTAATCAGTACACGTTATGCCTTGCTTGGAGATCCTAATCACAAGTTCACACCACCAGTTTCTGGATGCCAGTAGTCAGATCAGAATGGAACATATCCCGGACCCCGAACCTAGACTGACCCCGCGGAAACAACCAAAGCAACCTGCAGATTACTTTTAGCTGCGATATTGTCCCTTTAGAAACCAGGCATTGTTTAACAAGCATTGGCAGAGCGTTATGTTGCTTTATCAGTGCTTTCTGTCAGGGCTGCTATAAATCAGCAAGAAGGAAAATAAATGCCCGTTTGCCAGTACAAAAGGTATTAGCAACACAAAAACACAGCGTGATGTAAATAAGTTACCGTCCAGCAGACTCCAGAGACTTCGTTCCGATTCCCGCCCTCATCGCTTTCAAGTCCTGCAGGCAGCACCAGCACGTCAGCAGGAAGGCGGCGCAGCAGGCAGCCTCCCTCTCCACGCCTCGTTCTTGATTGGTGCGGCCGGCTGCCCCAGGCTACGTAATTTTCTCAGCATACAGAGAAAACAGGGAGAGTTACTAGAGGGCAGGGGGGAGTGGCTTGGGGGAGTGGCTTTGCCACTGTTGGTAATACTGTCTGTTTGGACGGCCTCAGGCTGCCCAAACAGTCAGTATTAACAACAATGGGAAAGCCACTCCCCCAAGCCACTCCCCCTGCCCTCGAGTAAATAATCCAGGAAGTTCTGCTTTCTCGCCGTGCGAGAAGGCAGAAACAATGGTAGTTATATAATATGATAACTACCATTGTTCTGCCTTCTCGCACGGCGAGAAAGCAGGGGGGGCGGCGGTGTGCCTCAACGAAATTATTATTAACTGGCATGTTAGGAGAGGAATCCGACAAAGGCTACGACCCTCAGAAATCATTTGCTGTTAAAAAAAATAATGCATATAATCTACAAGCATTGTATTCTGCTGACACAGAGTGAAGAACCAACTTTAAAGGCAGGACAGTAGAAAAGACTGCACACGAGACTCCTTTTAAACCACAGTGTTATATCGGCTGCTCGGCCAGTGTGAATGTGCTGTGGAATTTTGGTGTGCATGGTGATGTTATGGAATGTGAGGATGCCTGAATGTGTCCAGATTGATATCATTGGTGGTTTATCTTCCATAAAAGCAGTAACACAAATAAGAGCAACAAACATCGAATTCATTTCACCACTTTTCAAAAAGGGTTAAAAAGCGGTATCATCATAAAAACGAAATGTTAAAAGGCAACTAGTTAAATTCATTTAGGTACATAAAAAAAATTATGAACATAAGGACAAATTGCTAAAAGACCACTACTACACAGAGTTCTATTATACATTTATGCAAATCCTAAAATGATTAAAGTTCATTGGTACAGTGTTCCTCGTTTCCCCCATCCAGATTTTATTGATCCCAGTTAACTTGGGGATCGTGGCTCATTGGTATATGTTCCCATTATTGTACTCTATATGGTATCTATTGTCAAATTCTTTCTAGCATAAAACACTGCCACAGGAAAGATGACATACTGCAGCAAATCTCTAGTGTTGGCAATGACTGTAAGTACAAATTTGCAGGATGACATTGTTTAAAATGTAAGTGCCTTATATTTGGAGAAATATACTGCTTCCTATATTTAGAATAACATTTACACAAGAGAACCACATGCATAGTGTTCTGGCGCAGGCTGCCATCACATGGACAATTTACCAGATCTCGTGACTGATCATTTATTTTGGGGAAGGGTACAAATTCTATGGAATAAGTCCAATCTTAGGCGTGTAAGTACAAACCTATGACGAGAGTTTTTAACCAATTTTACGATATGGCTGCATATTAAAAGTGGTTAGTATCATTTGGATGTGTAAAACGGAAGGTTTCGGGAATTCAATTGTCAAGCTAAGCTTTTCCAAATTGTAGGCCTGGGCGTAGATCATGGAGTTTTACTACGCGGAACTCTGTGAAGTTTAAAAAAAAAACTGTGGTGGAGTGCATTGAGAACTGCAGTTTGTGCTGGTATTCCTGCAGCTCAGGTAGAAATGCTACCCGAGTGGCAGCTCGTGCTCGCAAACTTACCGTTCGTGATTACGAGCGGGGGAAAAACTCTGCTGCATTTCTTGAAGTGCAGTTTCCTGCACTCTGCGAGCTTCGCAGACTGCGTAGTGCAGAAAACTCTGCAAACTCCGCGAACAGAGCGAAGTTCACCGCCCAGGCCTACAAATGAGCCACCACCACTGTTTTCAGTGTCTTTGTGCTGATGGTAACTAGTATCTCTGGTTTGTCAAAATACTCTGGATGGGTCATATCACCAAGGAACTGCTGGACATACTTCAACCATGGTATAGACTTGTATAGTCTTGTACTTGTAACAGTCAGTAATTATCGCTCGATTGACATCTGTGTAGTCTGATGTCCATATTTTGTGCCACAGCAGAATTGGTTGTAATTTAATGTCAGTGAGAAATGGGGCGTAGAGTTCGGACTGTATTACATAAGATGAGGTGCTTTTTGCGATAGCTAAAAGATATCTAACAAAAAAAATTCTGTTACTTGCAACTCAGCACATCT
Source organism: Lissotriton helveticus (assembly GCF_964261635.1). Taxonomy (NCBI): domain Eukaryota; kingdom Metazoa; phylum Chordata; class Amphibia; order Caudata; family Salamandridae; genus Lissotriton; species Lissotriton helveticus. Next base: position 932,236,795 of record NC_136059.1, on the reverse strand, counting down.
CTTGTGCCCCCATATGCCCGCCCCGTAAAGTGCTATACTGGTGCAATTCGCTTTATATATTTTCATCAGCATTTCTGGGGGGTTCATACCAAGTACACTGGTAAAAGAGGCACTGTAAAACAAATGAAATACATGTGAGGGGGGCTTTAGAGAGATGAGGGGCACTATTGGAAGGTGATAGTGAAGGAATCATTGAAGAGCCCCAACAAGATTGTTGTTTCCTAGTTCACTGTAAGGTCATCATTTACTGTGCTCTGAAACCTAATACAATTGAATATATAATGAAAATGTACTGTAGAATGCACTATTTTTGTAATATTTTTCCAAACTTTTCTTGGTTAGAGAACCCCTCCCGAAGCCCCCTTTATATTGATCAGCTCTTGTACCATATGGGGGCTGGTCTGACAAAACTTGCCAGGACTGCTTTGGGTTACAAATCCTGCCCTGGTATTGGCCCAAGACATTGAAGGACAGATCTCCTTTTTCTTTGACAGGGGAATAAAAATCTTCCTCCTGTCCAGCGGTTTGATCAAAAGTGAGTCGGTCAAGGAATGCAATATAGAAGATTAAGCATCGATCCTATTAAAATTATTTCTAACTCATTTTATTTAGCTATGTTTAATCTGAATGGACTGGACTTCCATCTGCAGGAAATTGTTTCCCCACCGTTGCACAAAGCTATCATTGACTGATAGTGGGGAAAAAGCATAGCTGCTGGTTGACCTTCTCTAGCCTCTCTCCTTTCCTGATTCTGAAAGCTCCACTGTGGGACTTCAGTCATGGTGGAATAAGTTGTGAGTGGTACCACTTGTGGCTCTACTATTATGCTGGGTGTTTTTGTTTTGCCCTTTTTCATTTTAGACTTTCCTTGCTTCATATGTTTCAAAGCTGTCAAGCTTAAAATTAAAATACACACATTTGTGAATTGTTAAGTTTTGCTATTACCTCAAATTCTAAACGTTGTTTGCACATCAAGCCATTGTGAATTAAAAACTGATTTTGTCTCGTGATATGTTCCTAAATTCCTTAGAGGGCATAATATAATTGTCTGTAATGTGTGTGTTGTGCTTTATGAGCACTGTTATGATAACGAAGTACAAAATACATTATGATGCTTTCTATAAAACATAACTATAAATATAATTAAGAATTACGTGATGTCAGTCACATGCTAAGTCATATTGGTAACACTGATCTATTTTTTGCAGTGATTTCGTGGTTAAATAAGCAGTTGAATGAGAATAAAATTGCAACTTTGCACGGTTTACCCAGTCAGTGTGAGGCACCGTCTTCCATTAAATCAAGCACGTCTCCCTCTAACCTCGCAGGGATGCAGAATGGTCTGGTAAGAAGTGCATTTTGTAAAATAGTGAATAAGCAACGTGCAGGCAATAACTTGCTAACCTTACAGAGAAAATTATGTTATGTTCTAGCAATGGAATTTAAAGTGCCTAAAATAGGTTTCTTCCAACATTGAAATGTATCTCCTATCGGTAGTGCATGGAGAGCAAAGGAGAGAACACAGTGAGTTTAACCATAATATGATCAGATTGCAGAATGACCAGCAAACTATGTCGCAATCAGTCCGGCTGGTAAAGCAGACCGTGCTAAGGTGTGTAAGAGCGGTAACTTATTTCAGACCCCCCTTAGGCTAAATACTCCAATTATTGTCAAATAAGCTTCCACAAGTAGTGCTTATAAATAATGTTCTGTTTTCACCGGGTTATTGAGTGACAGAAACAAAATCCTGTTCAGTTCTTCAAACGTCTTAAGTAGAAACTGAGCAACTATGTGAGATCACGTGCCACTGAACTGGCATACTACCTTTCTTACATTTTCTCAAGTGATACATTTGCTAGGCACACATACCTTTTTGCAATTTAGTCCCCAACTCTAACATTTGCCCATTAATATGCAATTCCGTTTTTGGTAGATGAAGGAACTTAAGCATACTTACTTTATATAGGTTCAGCTATGTTTGTCTAAGTAAGGAAGCTGGTGTTGGTGTTCAGACAGTGGTCTGTTTTCCACTTTCAACAATTTCGCTGTTATTCCCTTCAGTTATAAACACGATGAGGTGGAAGATTTGTACCTTTCTTCTCCAGACAAAGTCACTGTCTAGCAATGTGATATACAAGTTTACTTTAATGTCAACTTTAATTATTTAATGTTCTTCTTGATTATGTTAGTGTGTGGTTTCATTTTTCGTTTCTAGGTAGGAGATGAGTATCCAGCTTTGTATGAGTGCATGGCCATGAGCAGAAATTTTGCATTCCTTACCTTGTGCTCCTGCTCAGTGATTACAATTTTAAACTGTGTATGTTAAAGAAAAATCAGCTTTCATGCTTACTATTTTATGTATATATGTGGAATTGAATTGTGCAAACCAAATTGTAACGCAATTGAGTGATGTTGGGTGTATGTCTGGGGATACAAGCAGAGTGATAGATGGGAATCATGTATTGGGGTTCCAATCTCGGCACATTATAAATGCAGACGTGGAATTCTGAAGATATTCACAGACCTCCATCTATTCACGTGCAGTGTCTGACAATGGGTTATTAATTTGGAACAGGTTGTCACGTCTTCTGCTTCAGCCCAATCATGACAGGACACACGGGCTTGTTTCAGGTACTTTTATTGGTCTAGTACTCAGCGCTGGTACACCACGTCTTGCCTCATGCCCTCGTCATTCTGCTCTGCCCCCAGCTTCCTTTCCTTGACCGGAACTGGTGTCTGGTGTCTGCCTCCCACACTCTCGTGCTGCAGGGTCCTAGTGACCCAGGTCACGACACCTCCCCCTTTCTTGCAAACAAACATTTGGTGACGCGGCCTTGTATCACTGACATAGAACAGAGAAGATAGTAAGAGATGTGGAGAGAGAGAGATATAGGGAGGGGGAAAGAGAGAGAGAGAGAGAGAGAGAGAGAAAGAGAGAGAGAGAGAGATGTTTCCTTCTTCCCATTACATCTCTTCGATCAGTCTCTTTTGCCTCCTGCAGTCCCTTCTCTGCTGTGTCTCTCCTTCGTCCAATTGTGCACCTTCTTCCTGTCCAGTTTCCTCCTGCTCAGCTGTCTGCTCTTCTTCTTCTTTGACCTTCACTTCCTTGAAATGCGAGCTGTTTCTTGTGATGTGGTAGCGCCCTGCTGATGCTGTTATCATGGGCCCTTTCACTTCAGTCACCGTTAGCGGATCCTTCGAAAAGGGGCTGTCTGACTTCCTCAGCTGTCTTTGCCGCACTATCACTGTGTCTCCTTCCTTTAGCTGCGCCGGAGTGGCATGCCTCCTTGCGTCAGCGTATGTTTTCATTTTTACCTTGGCTTCCTCGTCCTTGGCAGCTATGTCGCGCCACTCTTTTCCTGCTGTCTCTTCCATCTGCGGTATCCTCATCCTGCTTAGACGGCCTAGCACTAGCTCGGCGGGGCACCGCCCTGTGGAGCTGTGAAGAGTGTTCCTGTAGTCCCTCAATATCTGGCACAGTGCTTGCCCTATCGATATCTGCATTAACTTTGCTCGTTGTACCGCCTTCTTTATTGTTCCCATGAACCTTTCAGCCATTCCGTTCGCCTGGGGCCACATCGGTCTTATTTTCCTGTGGCGTATCCCTAGGTAGTCCAATTAGAATTTTTTTAACTCCTCTCCAGAGAACGGCAGACCATTGTCTGGTTTTAGAGTTTGGGGGGAGCCCCACGCTGTGAATACATCATCCATGACTGGCAGCCTCTCGTTTGCTGACGTTGACGCCACTTGCCTTACGATGGGAAACCTGGAGAATTCATCTATCATCACTAACAGGTAGTTTCCGGTCTCCAGGGGTCCATAGAAATCAGCTGCCAGCTCTGTCCACACTGCCTTTGGTAGTTCTGATATCTGTAGCGGTTCAGGCTTGGTCAGCTCTCCTGTCACTTGGCAGACGTGGCAGTGTGTGACTGCAGCTTCGACCATGTTGTCTAGTCCCGGGAACCACACCTTTTCCTGCAGCATCTTTTTTGTTGCTACCATGCCTCTGTGTGATTCATGTGCCAGGTCCACCGTCTGTCTCCTCAGTGCTCTGGGCATCACCATTCTTGTTCCTCTCATCATGATTCCATTTTTTGTTTCTGAGAGTTATTCATGGTTCTTTTTGAATGCTAGCATTTCTTCTTTGCTCACTCCTTTCTCCATGATGCTGCTGTTGTTGACATGCCTCCATCTTTGTTGTCTTGTTACCGTCTTGATTGCTTGCATCGTTGGATCCCGTTTCGTTTCTTGCTCTAGTTCTTCCATCTTTATCGATGCCGGAGTGTTGTGCTTTAGTATAAAGTTCAAGTATTCTTCCCCCATTAATGTTGCCTCACGGGCATGCGGTAGAGGGTGCCTTGACATGTAGTCCGCCGGGTTTGTTCTTTTCCTGGTTTGTGAATGATTTTGAAGTTGTAGTCCATTAGTCTTATTCCCCACCTCTCTATCCTCTGTGGTATTTTTGCATTGGGGTTTCCATAGATCGTCACCAGTGCCTGGTGATCGGTTATTATGGTGAATGGTTTCCCATATATGAACATGTGATAGTGCTCACATGCCCACACCACTGCCAGACTCTCTTTCTCCGGCTGAGAGTATGCTCTCTCAATGTCAGACAGGCTCTTGCTTCCGTATGCTACTACGCACCTTGGTGCCTCTTTGCCTGGTCTGTGCTCTGCTAATATCGCTCCCAGCCCCACGGGGCTGGCGTCTACCGTCAGTTCTGTGCACAGCAGCGGATCAAAGTATGCGAGGTGGTCTACTGCTGTCACTGCTTGTCTAATTGCTTCAAACGCCTGGCTGCATTCATCTGTCCATATGAAGGTCTGGCCTTGATTCGTTAGTTCCCTCAGTGGCGTGCTCACCGTGGCAAAGTCTTTTATGTATCTTGCACAGTAGCTGGCAAGGCCAAGGAATGACCTTACCTCTGCAACATCCTTTGGGTGTTTCGCCTTTTCTAGTGTGTCCACTTTGCTGCGATCTGGTCGCATCCCCTTTTTGGAGAAGATGTGTCCAAAGAACACCAATTCGTCTCGCCCCAGTTTGCACTTGTCTTCGTTTAGCGTCAACCCTGCTTGTTCTAGCTGAGAGCATACGTCCCGCAGTGCTGTCTCATGTTCATCGTCTGATTTGCCGAATACCAGGATGTCGTCACTGTAGTTCAGGCTGTTTTTTACCGGCCTTATTATTTGCCGGATTGTCTCCTGGAATATCTCGGCAGCCGACGATATCCCAAAACTCAGACGCTTGTATCGGAAAATACCCAGGTGCATGAAAAATGTTGTGATGTATCTGGACTGAGGGTCAAGTTCTAGCTGATGATATCCTTTACACAAGTCTAACTTGGAGAAACGCCATGTGCCTGTCAGGCAGCTAATCATGTCATCCAGGTGAGGCCCGGGGTGCCTCTCACGTTCAATTGCTGTGTTCGGTATTCTCATGTCGACACAGATGCAAATTTTTGATGTGTTTTTCTTGTGCACCGCCACTAATTGCAACACCCATGGCGTCGGTCCCTCGGCTGGCTCTATGATGTCCTGACTTAGTAGCGCTTCAATTTCTTCCTTTACTTGTGGTTGGAGATGTATGGGTACTCTCCAGTGATGTTGAGCTACAGGCTTAACTGCTTCATTGATGTGCAGCGTTATTTGTCGTCCTTTCAACTTCCCTAGTCCTTGGAGTAGTCGGAGGTATTCTCGCAGGATGCTTGTCTTCTCTGACATATTGTACATCATTTCGAGGAGGCCCATCACTTGCGCTGTGACGTTGCTCAGTAAGCATGGGGCCGGGGTGTCACCTTTAGGTACATGGATCTCCTCCTTTGTTGTTTGTCCTTTGTATGTCAAATTCTCTGTGAATTTTCCCATGTTCAGCACTGGTTTTCTTGATCCCCACGTGAATACGTCAACGTTTGATGGCCTCAATACTGGTTTTACTTCCATTCGCTCATATTCCGACACGCAGATGATGTTACAGGTTTCTCCGCTGTCTACCACAAACCTTGTTTTGTGAGGTCCTACGTCTATGGTCACGCTCTCTGTTTTCGTTACTTCACTTTTGTTCACCAGGTGAATGCTTTCTCTACTCTTGTCTTCTTCCTTTGTCATGTCAATAGTGTCAGACATGAGGTATAGGCGTTCCACCTTTTCTTCCTCCTCGTCTTCTCCTGACTCGGCCGATGAGCTTCTGTTTGTCGTTTCTACGTGTCTGACATGCCTGCTCGTCGTCATCCTCTGTTTTCCCGGTCTTCCTCTTTCACTTCTGAACTGCAGTCCCAGGCAGGCGCTGGCAAAGTGATTGCTCCTATTGCACTTCCTGCAGGTCTGGCCCATGGCCGGGCACGCGCCTTTGTGCGGGAATTCAAGTCTGCATCTGTAGCAGGTCGACTCCTGAGGGTTCCTTGCCCCTTGTTCATTCTGTCCTTTTTTCCACCCTTTTGTGCGTTTGTTCTCCGCTATGCGTTGTGCCTGTTCTACTCGCCGTACCTTTCCCCGCTCTCTTTGCCTTGCTTGCGCCGTTGCCCTTGCCTCGGCCCTTGCTAATGACAATATTGTCTACAGTGAGGTTGGTTCCTTCAGTATTCTCGTCCGGAAGTCTGTGTCACGACAACCTTCAATGATGCGCAGGCGAATCGCCTGTTCATTGTCAAATTTGTCAAATTCGCAGTGTCACTAGCTTGCGCAGTCTTGTCGCAAACTCATCCAGCGAATTATCCGTGTGTTGGAAGGCTATCGTGAAGGTGTATCTCTCAAAGTCAATATTTCTCTGGGGGTCAAAAGTGCTTGACAGACATTTTATTAGCCCTTTGTATGTCGATGTCTCCTCTGCTGGTAGCGTTACTAGCAGGTCATCTACCTCATCGCCGACCAGATTTAGAAATAGATCCATTTGTTTGGCCTCTATTACATCCGTGGCCCTCATGTATCGCTCAAATTTCCTCATCCATTTCTCCCATCTAATCCCTACTTGCGGTTCTGACAGATTGAATGGGAGAGGTCTGCGATATTGAGCACTCTGCTTTTCGCCTTTTTGCTCCGCCATCTTCCTTAATCGCTTTCTCCGACTCTCTTTAATGTCCCTTGTTCGTTGCCTCTTTTACATTCACTTACTCCTCTGCCTCTTTGTGCTTTTCTTTTGCACTTGCTTGGGCTTGTTTCCTTTTTCTTTGTGCTCCTGTTGACACTTGTGTTCTTTTTGCCACTTTATCTGTTATTTATCTATTTATTTCCTCTGCACATTCCACTCCTTGCCTTTGTCTGCATTTACATGTGCTTATTTATTCTTTATTGTGCTTTCTTGGCACTTTCTGACCTTTTGTGCACTCCTTTCGTTTTGATGCCTGGTCCTAAAATGGCCGATGTTGTTTCTGCCCCTCTTATTGGCTTCTTTCGCCTGATTACAATATGGCAGCCGAAATCCCGCGCGATTTCGGGGCCAATCTGGTCGTTGCCTGACTTTAAGATGGACGCCATCTAATATTGAGCCCTGATTGGTAGAGCCGCCTGACCTCGCAATGGCCGCTTCTTTTCCCGTGAGATTTGGCACGCTCCTTCACTTTCATACAGCCTCCCAGCGCGATCGGGCCCAATCTTACCGGCGGTGCTGCTGGGTGAAGTCCAAACGCTTTTACTGCTGCTGGCACGGCCGAGGTGGGCTCTTGCGTTGTGTCTTCACGCTGCCATGCGAGTCAGGGTAAGCTCCTGGTCTCGTTTCCATCGTCGTCGGGCTGCAGACACGCGTGTGCTCTGTCCACACGCACCTTCGTCACCAGTTGTCACGTCTTCTGCTTCAGCCCAATCACGACAGGACACACTGGCTTGTTTCAGGTACTTTTATAGGTCTAGTACTCAGCGCTGGTACACCATGTCTTGCCTCATGCCCTGGTCATCCTGCTCTGCCCCCAGCTCCCTTTCCTTGACCGGAACTGGTACCCGGTGTCCGCCTCCCACACTCTCGTGCTGCAGGGTCCTAGTGAAGCCAGGTCACGACACAGGTGATCCCTACCAACTTATTCAACACAATCAGGTTAGGCCAAAGCACAGTTCTGCGAGAATCTCTGCTCAACTACTTGTGGCAAAGGGTTAAAGCAGAAGGCAATCCATAGAGAAGTGCATGTTAAGTTCACACTGTATCATTTTTAAAATCAAAGACTTGATAAAATAAAATTCCAAAACCGACTCAGTACAATTGTGAAAACATAATGAGTACAAATTACACCAAGGTCATTAAAATTGGAAAAGGGGAGCATCAGATATGAATTTTGTAAAGTTTTTTGGGCAAGATATGAATTTTAATGTTTTAAGGCAAAAAATGCCTAGAAAAAGAGAGGCATGTTTGAAATACAGAAGTTTAAAGTTAATCATCAGGATCTAGGCTTTATTTCAGGCTGACTGCAATGGAGGAAATGTTGGATAAATCAAGTGGGTCATCACAGTCAAGGTTTTACTTTCTGTCTTAGTCTCTGAAATGGAAATCAGAAACCTCCAGCAGGGCAATGTCGAAGCTTATAGCCAGAGAAGGTCATTTGAAGTCTGATACATCATAATAAAGCTCCAGCTTAATCTGTTGGCTTTGAGCCAAAAGCTTCAAACTGGACTGTCAGATCCCAGGGGGCCATAGGCTATTGGGCCCCAGCCATGTTGATTGAGGTCGTTTCCTCTGGGTTTTTAGGTCTATCCTACCATGGTTCTGTAAATGAGGCCAAGTAAAACCCTTTCCGCTCTTGACTCGCAGTGGACCAAGGGCAAGCATCCACAGAATTCTCAGGGAGGTAGTATAGGAGGCGTGAGCTCAGACCTCAACAATCAACAGATACAATAACTTTATGTCCTGTCCACTGCTTGTCTTTTGGAAAAATAAAACACTTTTTAATTGCACAGCAGTATTCAATACTACATAATTCAATTCACAGGGTGGTACCCTTGATTACAATAGTCTTGTGAGTTCTATATCCCTCACCCATTCTCCCTCCTGAAAACAAGTGGGATGGTTTTGATCAGTGGCGGCTACTGCCAATCTGACGTGGGGGGGAGAATACAAATATATACTTACCTTTCCTGCCAGCCGCCGCTATCTTCTGCTCCTGTGCCATACTGCTCCTGTGCTCCTGTCCCAGCACTGCAGTTCCCATGAGCACAGGCTCCCAGCGCTTCCCTCATGCTATTACTCCCAGCAGTGAAAGAAGCAGTGGGATTGGAGGAGAGGGCTGGTTTTGTGCTCCAGCAGGGACTTGGAGCATGCGACTCTGAGCACTGCAGATATCTCCACGGAACAGCCTGAAGATATCCAAGTGTGCATGCCAGGTTGGCCATCCTAAGATGGCCAGCCAAACTGACATACACACTTTCAGTGCTTACCACTTCTCCTCCCCCGCTGCTGACGCTGCAGCAGGGTCCCACCCCACCCAAGACTCGAGAATGGAAGTGAAAAATAAAATGATGAGAAAATAGTTTTATTGGTAAGTGGAGAAGTTATAGAAAAGGTTTAAGGAAGAGCATAAAGAAGTGGTCAGTTGGAAAATATTATTCTAGTGGGTGTCATGCTTCATCACTGGGCGTGTTGCTCTTCGTGGAGCTGGTGCTGCAATGCCCCACAGGACCCGCAAGAGGGCTCTTTGTCGGAGATCTTTTCTCGTATCAGCTGTGATGGTACATGTGGGTGTGTGGGCTATCGTATGTGGAGTGGAAAGTGTGATCTAAAATTACCTAAAGGAAACGATATTTAATTTTATTGGTTAAAAACTGAAATATGGTAGTGTGCACTAAATGAAGATGCGCCACTACTTAGTGAGTGCGTTTGTAGTCAACTATCAAGGTTTTACTATTCAGGTTGACCATCTCAGCTGAGACGAGAAAAGATCCTCCGATAAAGAGCTCTCTAACTGGGCCCATGGGACATTGCAGCGCCGGCCCCAAGTCAAGCAACACGCTTAATGATAAAGCATGACTCCCACATGGGTGTGTGAGGGCATCACTTCCAAATATGGAAGACTCCCACTAGAACCATATTTTCCAACCGACCACTTCATTACGCTCTTTCTTAAAACTTTTCTGTACTTTCTCCACTTAGGAACATGTATCAATATTGATTATGCGTATCAATTATAGTGATGAGCACGGGTACTGGACCTTTTATCTGGCTCCTAGTCCCCCTCTTTGTGATTTAAAATAGTTTTATTGTCATTTTATTTTTCTTCTCTCTGCTGCATTTCACTAGTGTGGCGATGCTCTTCCGCCATAGTGGAAGAGCTACCCTGGTGTTGATCCCTCTTTTGTAGACATTTTCTAGTCGGGCAACGGGAATCCACTGCTTTTGGGATGGTTCTCTTAAGTGTCCTTCTTAGACTGCTCGCCAAACACAGCCTTTGTGTAGAGTGACGTTTTTCCCAGCAGGTAACACTGGGGCTTTCTCCAAACTTGAGCACCTACAACATGGGCACAGCAAAGTGTGCGGTTTCTGCACCTAGCGGTCATCAGCCTGTCTGAAGTAATAATTCGGTATAGAAAAAAGGGCAGGCCTGACCTAGAAATTTCCTCCCCTTGAGAAATAAGTTGCAGTTCCACCCATTTCGTACCATCTATCAAATGGAAGTGCTCAAGAAGAACTAATCAGCAGCACCTTGCTAACAAGGAACATGGAATTTCTAAAGGTAGATCTGCCTCAGTCCTCCTCACTTACATGTAAGAATTGCATTCCACAGGAATGTAGACAATACACTTCTTCTGTGTGGTGAAGCTGTACTCATCTGCCATCTTGTGCCATGGTAAACCATGGACATCCAAAATGGATCCCACTGTTTTAAGTGGTCAGGCTGATAAACACACAGAGACCTACTACTTCCCATATTCTATGTAGATACTGCATAAGCATACACACTCAACATCAACACACAGGATGTTAGAGCAAGCTTCTGGGTTTTCACATAATAGCAGAACTTTACACAAGAGGAACCTATAGACCACATTCTCACTGACACAAATATAAAGGTTGGGTCAGCTATATGAGATCACAAAACACAGAACGCTGCTGTCACCACCACTTTATGTGCTAGCCACAAGATAGGGAAAGTAGTTATTTGACCACTCTGAAGGTGCACTCCTCCAGGTCACTGGGCTGGTCTTAGACTGTGCATGGTCAGGGGAAGGCCTAGGCCTCCGTGCAAGGTCAAAGAGAAAAGTCAAGATAACAAAAATACACGAAGAAGAGCAGCCAGGACATTGGCTACACACTTGTATACCATGCAGGGGAACATTCCGTTCTCAACATCTGTATTTCCTAGCTCCTGAGGCATCTTCCAATACCATTGTTTTACAGTACCAGAAAAAATAGAGTCCAAAAAGTCAAAAACTAGGGTTATAATGTAGAAAAGGTAAGTTTGCTCCATTTGGCATTTTCAAGCATTCACAGAATGTATCCTGCCTTACAAAGGTTAATAAGGTTGGATTGCACCTAGTGTGTGCAGATTTACACATGAAGACATCTAAACAGTACATAGTTTCACTCCGACTCATCACATATGCTGCACAAACACAGTTCTGCAACACAACTGAATAGGACACATTACTCCGCTCGCATTTACAACACATGCCATTACCCCGCATTTTTAACACCGCAAAATCTTTGACAATGCAGGGCTTTACTACGCAATCCATTACAATGCATTCCCCTAGACAATGCAATTTACTATTCTAACTCCACTGGGGCAGGACTTTGGGGAATACGATGTAATGGTTTGTGGTGTAAAGCCCTGCGTTGTAAAAGATTTTGCGGAGTAAAAAATGCAGGGGATTGGTACGCGTTGTAATGCATTCATCGTAAAGGATGTTTACCACCACAACTTGACCAATAATACATCAGACTCCCTGGTCTGTACTGTTTATTGCTAAATAATATAGACAAGCCATGGCTTAAAGTCCCACAAACAAATCCAAGTCAAGCTAAAGGAACAGGTGGGCAGTTTGTGCTTTCTGAAGACTTTAAGAATATGAGTGCCTTAATCTATACTCAGATTGTAACCTCAGAGTGTGTATAAGACTCAATTTCTTTACTAATGAATTGGTATTATCATTAAATCCAACCATTATGTTTGTTGTGTCATATTCTCTTCTGTACTTATTTCAACTAACAGAAATGAGTTTAGGGTTATTGTGTAGATAAAAATAATGAGATCCCTTAAACTATCCTCCTGCATGTTTCCTAAATGTTCTAAAAAATTAAATGCTGCCGCTATATATCTGGCAATATATCTTCATGACCCATATTCTAGTACAAGTTTTGAATTCAGGTAAAACCCTTCATTTCTTTCTTTAAAAAGAAAGTCTAGACCTATCACTATAAGAGATAAGGGAACCTCAGGGAAATAAACACCCTAACAGTGTGCCGTATGCTGAAGGAGCTGTCACAACAGTTGTCTTGCCAGAAACAATAGATTTGGAGGGTGATCTCCCTAGGCACTAAGTTAATCCCTCTGAAAGCTAGTAGCTTTTAATCTCAGATTTTGAGGCTTTGTCTATCTGGCTGTTTCTTTGCTAGAAAAACCTAAAGTATTAAATTTCTTCTCATTCACATTTAATCATATGCGTTGGCTGCACCCCAAAACGCACATTATCCATAAGATATGACAGTTTTGTATGAATCGGAAACTCAATAGGTTAACCTTCAGTGATGATTTTCTCTGTTGATTAGAAAGTATGGTTGTTAGGATACATCTGCCTGCCTCCAGCATCTGCAAAAACAACAGTTGATGGTCAGAATGCAGAACAATGTCATACAATGTCATACATTCACCCCAGTACTGAAATCCATCGTTTGTTTGCTCACCATGCCATTCCAGTTTGAACCCAGCCATATGCAAATCAGTTTTGACCCTGTGCCCCATGGGAACAGTCCAGCCTGAACTGCCAAGCCAGGTCCTCCCTGGACTGAAAACAAGCATCCTAGGACCGGTTTCAGGCTTTCAGCCCTCATCAGCCAGGATAGCTTGATTCCAGTGGCATGGAGAGCACGGGACTTGCGTCTGAGCATACCCGTCCCACTCGGGGTGACAAATGCAAAAGCAACAGTTGATGGACAGAATGCAGAACAATGTCATACATTCACCCCAGTACAGAGATCTGGGCCTAAATCCATTATTTATTTGCTCACCATGCCATTCCAGTTTGAACCCAGACATATGCAAATCAGTCTTGACCCTGTGCCCCATGGGAACAGTCCAGCTCGAACTGCCAAGCCAGGTCCTCCCTGGACTGGAAACAAGCATCCTAGGACCGGTTTCGGGCTTTCAGCCCTCATCAGCCAGGATAGCTTGATTCCAGTGGCATGGAGAGCACGGGACTCACGTCTGAGCATACCCGTCCCATTAGGGGTGACAAATGCAAAAACAACAGTTGATGTACAGAATGCAGAACAATGTCATACATTCACCCCAGTACAGAGATCTGGGCCTAAATCCATCGTTTTTTTGCTCACCATGCCATTCCAGTTTGGAATTCAGGCTGGATTGTTCCCATGAGGCGCAGGGTCAGACTGATTTGCATATGGCCATGTCTGAACTGGAGTGGTGGAGTGAGCTAAAGAATGATGATGGATTCAACCCAGATCAGTCGACTGGGGGTGAGTGTTTGATTTGCCCAAGCACTCCGTTCATCATCCCCTTTGGTATCGCTTTGTTCCCCCCAAGTTGGCAGGTTATGCCCAGACGTGGGTCCCTTGCTCACTTTGCCACTGGATTCAAGCTAGCCTGGCTGATGACGGCTGATTAGCCAGAAACCAGTCCCAGGATGCTTGTTTCCAGTCCAGGGAAGACATGGCTTGACAGTTTGGGCTGGACTGTTCCAATGATGCACAGGGTCAGACTGATTTGCATATGGCCATGTCTGAACAGGGGTGGTGGAGTGAACTAAAGAATGATGATGGATTAAACCCAGATCAGTTAACTAGCGGTGACTGTTTGATTTGCTCAAGTGCTCCGTCCATCATCCCCTTTGGTATTGCCTCCAGCATCTGAACACCCCCCAGTTCACTCCCTTCCGATAAAATCAAATGTACATGCCTGTTTAAGAGAAAGGAATGTTATCAGGATGGATACATCTCTTCTCCTCCATAACTCACTAGTGTAACACCTTACACTTCTCTACTAGGAACCACCTGCACTAGCCTGTTGTATAGAAAGTAAAGTAAGAAGGTTGTGAGCCCATGTCCTTCTCCCTTAATGACCAAAAGTAGACAATTGTCTTTTTAAAACTTTAACACATTCCTGCCATATAAAGTTCCTCTGTTCTTGATGCAGTTGCTCCTTTCCAATAGGAATTATCTAATTCCTTATTCTGGAATTCATTATGGATAGATCTGATAGAGACTACTAGCAGCAGATTCCTTCACGTAGAATTATCCCCAGGTGTGAGACTGGATCCGGAAACTTTTTGCCACAGCATCCCTGTGTACGTGATGTTAGGGAGGTCACATAAGACCCACCTCGGTGCGCCTACGTTAGTTTTTTCCTTTTCCGCGTGCAACGCTGATCTGGTCCTTGCTACAGGCCGGTTTGGGTTCCTTTTTTCTCCCCATTGTCTCTTCTTTGGTGGAACAGTGTGCGAATGCCTTTGGGCTTTTAGACTTGCACATCGTGTGGGCGTCTTATGTCGGCGATGGACCCTCACCTCATTTGAATGTGGTGTTTGGTGAGGCGTGCCAACAGTTGAAGCCGAAGTCGCGGCAAGAGCGCCGAATGAAACTACTTTTGGCGTGTCTCTCCAGGTCGACGTCCTCCCCTTGATCAGCTTCAGCGGACGTCTTCAGATACGGCCGTGGTCGTCTTCCTCGCCCTTCTCTGATGTCACCTGAGCGTCCCTCTCCGGTGGGTAAGTGTCGCAGTTTGTCCCCGGGGGCTGATGCAGCCCGCGTGTCACCCTATCCACCGTTTCCCGGTGTTGGGGAGCCGAGACTCCAGATGGAAACATATGCTGTGGCTTTGCAGGCCTCGCTGGCGTCTCCTCCTCCTCCTTCCCTTCCCGGGGCATCAGCAGATCCCTTGTCTTGTGCGGGACCCTCCTCGGTGGCTCCGGCGCCAACTGGCTCAGAACCAGACTTGGAGGATGTGGTACTGTTTGGGTGCAGCCCCTCCTGCAGACCGCGGCGCCTCTGCCTTGCTGCAAACTCCAGCGGGGGTCCCTGTGGTGTTGTGGGAGGACGCCGGGGCTCGGGTCGCATCCCCGATCCCCTCTCTGTCCTTTGATAAGGTTGTCCTGTCTAAGGCCGCGTTGATGCCGCTATGATGCCGGCAGCAACTGGCCCCTGCGGAGCCACAGGGGTCGAGGCTGGGTGGGGACCCCTTGTCCCTTCCCGGGCCCCTCTCGTCCCTCCCCCAGGCAGCTGCCTCGCCAGAGGGTGAGTCGGAGGTGGAATCGTCCCTGGCGCCGCCCCATGGGTTGCTGGGCGACCTCCGCTTCATTCTAGGCCGAGGGCGTCATGTCACTCTCAGGCCCTCCTCATTCCTCCACGCAGGCGGCTGCCTCGGCGGAGGTCGAATCGGCATCGTTCCAGTGCTGCCCTTGAGCCAGTTTGGCTCCGGGTCCACTCCAGTCCCCAGTGCGGTGTGGCTTGGAGGGGCCCTGTCCGGCGACGCCGGATGGTATCGACGTCCTGCCTCAGGCGGCGGACTCTACGACTCCGAGCAGGAGTCGTGCTGCGGATTCGTCTTCGGATGCTCCTTCTTCTCCGGAGGCAGGTTGTATACTGGTGTCGTCCTCCCCGGAGACTGGTCGCCGTGTTGTATCTTTTTCACCGGTGTCGTCGAAGGGCGGCTCCCCGCCCTTTCTAAGGCAGAGGTGTTCGCTGGATGAGCAGCAGGTCCCTCATTCTCCGGTTCCTTCTGACTTCCAGGTCTGGCCCTTGCCCATCCCACTTGGCTTCGGGGACGGCCGCCTTAGTTTGCAACCGTTGCCCACGGAGGAGCTGCTTTCTCTACCGCAGGGCCCTACGGAGGCAGGTGCGGCCTTTGCTCACGCGGTGTCCACAGCCGTGGGCATTCTTCGCATGGGTGACCTGGTTGCTCACTTTCCGGCGTACCATCTCTTGGAGGTTCTCCACCAGGGCTCTGGTGGGAGGGAGATCTTAATTCCCTTTGAGGGTTCGCTCCTTTCTTCCCTGACGGGGTCTTGGAGGCGTCCCACCTCAGGGGATCCGGGGCCTCAGCACCTTCTGCACCAGAATCTTCTGGCGCCGCGTGACCCGGAGTGCCTTTCCCTCCACCCCTCTGCGGCCAGTCCGCTTTTTCGGACCGCCTTTCCCTCCCTACAGCCACTGTTCACTTCGCCGTCCTGGGAGGCCCGTTGGCTGGTCTCTTGGGGGCGCAACATGTTCGCCTCGACCAGCGCTGCCCTGCGGGCCCTTAACACCTTGTGTGTGTTGGCTAGGGCCTCCTCTTGTTTGTGGGACTCGGCTGAGTCTCTGTTGGCTAGGGCCTCCTCTTGTTTGTGGGACTCGGCTGAGTCTCTCGGATCCGCAGCCTCCCAAGAGATGGTCCAGGTGGACTTATGGCATCATGCTGTGGATGGCTGGGAGCTAGCGGCATTTATTCTCCGCTCCGCTCTGGACATCTCGGAGGTGCTGGGCCGGGCCATGGCTTCCTCAGTCGTTACAAAAGGGGGTGGTGATGGACGGAGCATCGGAACCAATCAAACACTCAAACCCAGTCAAAAGATCTGGGTTTGATCCATCACCGTTCTTTAGCCCACTCTGCCACCCCAGTTCAGACATGGCTATTTGCAAATCAGTCTGACCCTGTGCCTCACGGGAACAGTCCAGCCCGAACTGCTAAGCCATACCTTCCCTGGACCGGAAACAAGCTTCCGAGGACCGGTTTCTGGCATTCCAGCCGTCTTCAGCCCGGCTTGCTTGCATCCAGTGGCAAAGTGAGCAAGGGACTTCCTCAGTCGCCATGCTTGTCTTCGGGACGGTGTGTTCCCTGAAAATATTCAGGAGCGGCTCATTGATCTTTTGTTTGACGGCAGCCTGTTGTTCCATGCCCTGGCTGACTCCGCCATCCAAAGGTTCCTGGCAGGGCTCCGTCCTCCTCCTCCTCCTCCGCCTTATCCTCCTCCTCCTCCTTCCCCTCCTCAGTGACTGCTGAGTTAGGCTGGTTCTGGGCTTTCTTAGGCCACTTGTTCGGACTGTGGAGTGTGTTTTCTGGCCATTGAGTCGTCCCTTGGGACTTTGGCATTGTTGGCTGCTGGACGGCTCTTTGTGCCTATATGTGTGTGTTTTGCTGGAGTTGTTGCGCAGGCTTGGCCCTGAGATTAGGCCTTTTGCTTGCTTGGGCTGCTTGTCAAGCCTCCTGCGGGGGTGTTTTTTCCCGCTGCCCTTTTGTTTTTTCCTCTGCTGCGGAAGTTCTTCCAAAGAGGGTTCACATGGCTTGGGACTTAAGGTACCCTATGTGGGGTAGTGGTGGCTGTTATATAGCTTGCGTTCTACTTGGGAGTTCTGGTCGCCGCCTGGTGCCGGTTCTCCATAGCGTTCCTGTATGTTGCTTTTGCTTCTGAGGTCTGTGCGCGGCCCCTCGTAGTGGTGTGGCCGGACATTTTCTCACCTTCCTGCCCCGGTCCTGAGGGCTGGGGTGATTCTGAGTGCTCCCTTGTCCGGCGTAGACTGCTCGGTCTTTCTGGAGCCCTGGGCTGTTCTTCTTGCTTCTGGCAGTTTATGCCGGTTGGTGCTGTTCTGGCTGGCCTGTTGCCTTCCATCTGGAGGGGTCTTGCCTTCCTTTCCCTCATTTCCTTGGGCCCTCTGGGCTTCCTCCTCTTCCTGTCTTGGCATTGGATGGAGGCTCTGTTGCCTTGTAAGGGAGTGAGGTGCTCCGGCCTCTCTAGCCTTACCCTTGGTTCTTCTGCTGTGAGGGTACGGGCCTCTTCGGTCTTCCTCTTCCTCCTTCACCCTCTGGGATCGGTGGTGTCTCCTTGTGGGAGTTCCTCTTGCCTGGCAGGGATGGAGTTTTCACTTCTGGCCCGCAGATCTGGTTCCCTGTGGGATCTTCTGTTCTGTCCAGGCTAGTGGGGTCCTTTCACAGACCCTCCTTCCCCATGGGTATTGCTAGGGTATCTATTCCACATGAAGGAATCTGCAGCTAGTAGTCTCAGATGTACGAGTTACTTACCTTCAGTAACGATGTATCTGGTAGAGACGATTCCAGCCGCAGATTCCTTCACGGCCTGCCCTTCCTCTCTGTTCTGCGAGGACCCTTGGGTTGGTCTTAGGGACTTGTCTCCCGGTGGGGGGCTGTGTCTCCTGTGAGTGCCTTCTTTGCTATTGACGGGTGGCTCCGTCTAGTTGCGGCTCGTTCCTCCTCTTGGTTTCTTGGAGGATGGGGTTACGGTGCTCCTGTGCCCCGCTGCTCTGGCTACTCTAGGTTTGGGGGGGTTTGCCTTCAATATCTGTCCTCCCTCCCTTCCCTTCCCTTCCTCTTGCTGCTGAGGGTCCTGGCCCCTCTGCTAACCTCCGAATAGAGGTCATCTGGCCAGGCTTTGCCCTTGTTCCTTGGGGGGTGGTTGTCCTCTATGTTGGGGTAGCTTGGAGGTTTGTGTTCCTGCCTGTCTTGGGAACTGGCACCCCTTCCTTGTTTCTGGATGGGGTGGTGGGCCTGTTACCTGTATCATAGCTTTACGCATGTTCCTTGTCTCTGGGGGATGGCTGTCCACGTACTGGCAGGGTGACTGCTCAGGGCTCTGCTCTTTTCTTCTACTGCCCTGCCTTTGGACACTGCAGTGTTCCACTCTGTCTCTTTTTTCTACTCTTTCGCACACTGTTCCCATGCTTCCACAGTTTTTTGACTGGTGGCTCCGCGTTGTGATGCGGAAAAGCTCTCCGAAGAAAACTGACGTAGGCGCCCGGGTGGGTCTTATGTGACCTCGCTGATGTCACATACGCGGATACCGCCTGGGCGGAGTCGCGTGGTGTCACTCTGCCCCCGGCGCCCGGGGATGCTGTGGCAAAAAGATTCCGGATCCAGTCTTACGCCTGGGGATAATTCTACGTGAAGGAATCTGCGGCTAGAATCGTCTCTACCAGATACATCGTTACCAAAGGTAAGTAACTCGTATGTCAGTTTCATACCACTTTAGTGCAAGGGGAACTGGGGTGACACAAAACTCTGAGAAATGTCTGTATGACTACGTTGAAAGTAACCCAAGCAGGGAGTCTGTCGGAGCAAGATGTTCACTTTGTGCTATTTTGCCTGGGGTAAAGCACACATTTCCACAGTGGTAAAAAGGAAGTTTGCTAAAATGTATGTTGTGCTGTTTCTGTAGTGTCCTCAGGGTGGTGGTGTAGGCAGGGCGGGTGCACTATCCCTAGAACTATGGAGTGCACATCCCAGGGCTCTTAGGTTGTCTTGTCAGGCATCCTATTTATTGGTCTCCTCTGGGTCTAGAGAGGGTTGAAATCTCACCAGTTTACATTCACCACATTTTTATGAAAGTCTATACCACCATGTAAAGTAAGACATTGTATATCTTAACTCTTCTTCCTTCTTCTCTCTCCCACAAGCGCATTGAGGTGTACACATCTTCTCTTCAGAAATACCAAGTAAATAAAACTACTTTGAATGCTATGAACACTACAAACCAAAAATTGCTTATTTATTCATATGAGTAGGGATTTATGGAATGCCTTGATGAAAAGTATCTTTTAGAACTTAAATCCAGCATTTATAATGGAACCATAGTTAGTGGCGATAAAATGTGTATAAGCAAAGTAGTTACACGAAGTTGTTTTTAAAAGGTCCACAGTGATAGAGATATGGTATTATGTTGTATGAAAGACCTCATGTGTTGCTACATCAACCAAATGGGATAATTGTTGAACATGATAGGTGTACAGTTTAATAACAACAACTAATACTGTGTACATCAATTCTACTGTGCACTTTAACTTCTTGACCTTTTTCGTGTATGTATTTCTATATGTATTTGGAATATGTATCGGGAAAACCTACCCATAAGTTATCAGATTGCTTTTCAGGGCCAAAGACAAAGATACAGTCAATCAGTGCTTGGAAAGGAAGCTAGGTTCAAAGTCTATAGATGGAGCATTAATTCATTGTGATGAAGTGCAATTTAAAGAGATGTATCTTCAAGTCTTTCCTAAATTGGAGCAGTCCTGATGGATACAGCAAGTCTGTTCCAGATCATGAGCACCGCAAAAGGTGTATAAATGGAGGAGGCATTTTGCCTTGTTTTTCTTTTTTGCTTTCCTTTTTTTTCCAATTTAATGGTTTTCTGGCTGCTTGTGTGCATGTGTGGCAGAGTTTCTTTGGAGATTGTGAGCCTGTCACCCTAATAGGCAGAGTTATCAGTTGTGATGGCTTTTGTGCATATGATTTTGAAAATGCCCTGGCCTGGAAGGGGGAGCCAGTCGAGTTTATCATTGTGGGATGATGTGGTCTTAATTCATCAAGCATTTAACAAGATATATTACAATTTGTAGGTTGCACTGAAGGGTGTCCATAATTGAGTCTGGTATCCCTACCTTTAACATGGCAAGACTACCAGACCTTTAACAGAAGCTCAGAAGTCCCTTTTTCAGAAAACTAGTTTAGTTTCTTCAGTGGAGATAGATGGTACCAGGCCATCCTCATTGTTTCTGTAATGTGTCCCTTGCATTCAGTGTCTAGATTGAATATGTGTGCCTTGACAGTTGGTGAAAGTTCAGGTTTGAATCTATCCATGTTCATGTTGTTGAACCAGGTTTGCACTAGTTGTTGCTCGTTGTACTTGATGAATAGTAGAATTTCTGACTGGTGTAGTTGAGCTCAGTTAGGTACTGGACACCCAGGTCCAGTTAAGATGCAGGCAGTATTCTGAGACATTGGATGTTTATGAAAGAGGAGTTTTTGAAATAGAGGTATGTACCCTTGGTGTTTTGGTTTATTTTAATGCTGCTGTCTTTTGGTACTAGGAGGCTCCATGTAGAAGTTGAAGATGATAGGGCAGTACGGAACCCTGGGCAACTCCACAGGTAATCGGGGTCATCTGGGACCTGGAGGTACCCATGCAAATGAGGTGGTGTCTTTTGGTAAGAGAGAAGAAGCAGTGAGAGACCTTGCCAATTGATCTTGTTCAAGACCTCAAGGTGTGGATGAGGGTCAAGTGATTGAGCGTGTGATTAATGAGGTACCCTAGAGAAAAAGAAATTGCAGAGGACTTTGATTTTTTTTAGGGTAGGATAAAAGTGCTATCTTATCTCATGGGGTTAGTGCAATATTAACTATTGGCATAGTGGGGGTCACTATGAGACAGGTCTCTAAGTTAGATTTGTTGGTAAGCCTCACCATTTGTAATTAATACTCCTAACTCAAAGCCAGATGAAAAACCTAATCTGATCTCTATTACAGTAAAAAAAATGATATACTATGAATGTATTCATCATAATACAAGCACACAATCTCACAAGGAAACTTACTAAGATGTCGGGATGGTCATTTAAATAGTGAATCCATGAACATAGCTCACATACAGTGTTAAGTAGTGGCATGTTTGTGCCATTTAAGCGAATGGTGAGGCTGTATTTTTCAAAGCCTGCAGTACAAGGTAATTGTTAAATGTGTCTGAGTCAATAGTGAAACTCCAGCTCATTGTTGGGGACCTCTTTAGCTAAAGTTAGTTATCAATTATTTAGGTTAATGGTGACATGCCTTATCTGTCGTGTGGATGTGTTTACCATATAGTAGAATAATTGGAGCAAATTAGTACAGAGGAAGCAAATGAAACTTGCTGGGGGGCTGCATATAATGATTGATCCAAAGAGGGAACCAAAACTGGTATTAAGCCCATACAATGATGGGCAAGAAAAGGAAGAACCAATAGGCTGTGAAGGAAAATATCAATGTAATCGCTGACATTCTATGGGGTGGGATTTGTACTGTTGATGTTCTATTCTTGACAAGGAACACACATTTGAGTAGGCTATGTTCATGAACCTAATGAATTTAGAGGCAAGTGAATTTATATTTTCTCAAGGGCTGAGCGGTAATAGGACATTGCAAAGTTCTTGTCGAAGAAAGGTGTACATGTTTAATATCTATTGTAGGGGTGGGTGGAATTTGCATAGCCGCGCAAATCTCTGCGAAAATGTAAAAAATCTCTGCGAGCACGCAGAAACTCCGCGAAGTTGCTTGTTTTGCCCGTTCGCGATGTGTTTTTGCGCGCTTGCAGGGAAATATATCGTTAACTTGCCCATGCGGTCGCTAATGGGTGCGGCCATCTTGTTTTTCACCTGTCCCGCCTGCTCGCGATGGTTATTTCCTGTGCCGGCTCACGTATTGCATGCTCCCTCTTCTCGCGATGCTTATTTCCTGTTCTGGGTCACATATTGCATGCTCCTGCCCATTTGCGATGAGTATTCCCTGTTCGGGAACGCATATTATGTTTTCGCAACTATTGCTATGGTTTTGGGCCTGCTTTTTTATCCTCCCTCTATCTTTTCAATCCTTTGTTTCTGGAAACTTTTTTTTGGGATCTTTTTCATTTATTATCTATCTCTCTATTTTCCTGATTCTATATTTTCTACTTTTTGTGTGTTTTTCACTACTTTTTCACTCTTTTTTCTATTACTTGCTTTTTCATTTCTTTTACTTACTTTTATAATTCCTACCTTTTCTTTTCTGCCCCTGACCTAACCAGAACCATGGCAAAGGGCAAGGCGCGTAGCATCAGCCAGAGCTGTGACCGCCTGCCTTGCGGAAGGCGGCGCCAAAAAGGGGTATAGGCACGGGCTGTATTTTGTGAGGCGGAGGTGGCTGCACTTGTTATTTCTGTCCAGCGCCACCTCTCCTTAACCCTGTCAGCAGTCCTTGGTCCGGGTACGGGCTCCGGGAGCGTCGGCAGCGTTGCCATTGGTGGGGCAAGGTGCGTCAGGCAGTGTTTCGCTGCTGTGGTGTCCGGTTAACCAATAACCAGCTGATGCACCGGTGGTCCGATATTCTGGACTGGGAGCAAGACCTGCTGGACCTGCTAGGAGTGGAGGTTCCCAGGCTTGGTGAGTAGCTATTTAATATTACTACTTTGTGTTCTTCTACTCTGTGTAATACATTGCGAATATATATTTTTTTTCTGACCAGCAAGAATGCTGCTGCTTACATTGCAGGTAAATTACGTTTAAAAGTCTTCTGTGATTGTTATGACTGTCAGATCGCACTCCGCAGGGTCCAATCGTAGAAATATAGGCTCCACCTCCGGACCTCACCAACACACTGAGAAGTAAATACACAGGGTGTTCGAGCGATCGGGCGAGGGAAAAATAAAGGGAAGGGATGGAAGGGAACAGCTGGGAAGGGATAGCTGAAAGAGAAAACATACCAGTGTTACAATACACATAGGTAAATGCTACTCTCATTTCATTCTCACTAAGTTCCCCTCAATTCACCTGGCTCAGGTTCTCCAATTCACTCCTGCTTCTGCAGAGGTTTTGAACGAACTCAAAATGTTCCCTGGACCCTAAACAACATAAGAGACATGTTATTTCTCAGCCTATCAAACAATGGTGAAGTACTCAAAATAGTAACATAGCAGAGGGAAACGCACCCCTAGTATTGAACTGCATACTAGAAATAATGTTCCCTTGATAATGTCCCTAACATGTGGAGAAATCCTTCTCCTATGTATTCCAAGTGTAAGATAGCAGAGTAATTCAAAAGGTTCCTTCACCCAATGAACTTGACGAGAATGTTTAGTCTTAAAACGGTAAGATGTAGCCTCCTACTACTATCTTCCGCTTTTCACACAGTGCTTCAATCCAATTTCCAAGAAAACAATACAAAAACTCCAAACACGGCAAAGCGTAGGAAAAACACACTTAAAAACACTTGAAAAACACCCACTACTTTCCGCTTTGGCACTTAATATGGTAAACCACTATATCATTACTCTTTCGATAGACTTTGTAACTGTAGTGCGTAGTGCTGCCACAACACTCCGCTCTCGCTAAATAAAAGGAACTCAAGGAATGGAGAATTAATCCCCGAATGCCGTAGACATCAAAAAATAATAGTTTCAGCGTTACTCACGCTATCTCATCAGGTAAGGTCCCTCACCTCGCTCTGCAATGTATTTCAGTCTCGCAATACCATCCGGCGGAACAGCGAGTCGGGAGACAACCCGGAAGTCAGAAGTATTCCAATATCGCTAGGCAAAAGCCTAGCGTTCACAGAACCCGTACTAGAGTCTAGCGCAGGAAAAACAGACACCGCTTCGTTTCTCAGCAAGAAGAATCCACTAGACAGGTACCTCAGGAAATCAAACGATGTGGAGCAGGACGATATTACAAACAAACCAGATTCACGCACAACATCTCTCGGCCCCGCCCTTCATTAAATATCGTGAGAACCACCAGAAAGGCTCCTGGGAGTTGTAGTTCATAATTTCCAGGTAGGCGCGAAGCATCAAACCCTGACAATGGCACAGGTGCTCGGCGCTACTAATCTTACTTGTTTGCAACTTTGCACTCGCTTTGCCTGATTATGGAAGAGTTTACTTTAGAGAACTTAAGTTAGGTAATGTTAGAGAGACTCTACTCCTTCCTGTGTCCTCCTGCCACTAAGAGAAGATAGTGGTGGATTGATAGGATTTACTTATTAGTTGGTAATTTTTAAGTGGTCTGAGTGACGCATCTTCTGTCACGTCATGTGCTGCTGAGTGCTGCTTACCCCAGTCCTTAGTAGAACCTTTTGTAGTTTGTTCAGTGAGTGTTAATAGGTTTATCATCACTAGCAGAAAATCAGCAGCAACCAACCAACAATTTGGTGTATGTATAAATGTATACAAGTGTCCTCCATCCATGTATTATTGAGGACGAAAATAAATGGAAATGCAGACTTAGTGAACAAATGGCCCATCTGGAATAGGTGGGCCAAGTCAGGGGGTACTTAGGCTTACTAGACAGTCCATGAATCTCGCGATACTACTAGTCGATCAGATTAGATAGATCAATTCTATTGCAATTGTTGTTCCCCAAAAATGTTTTTGGACTGTATTTTAAAATATTTTATTTGTTTCACACCAATCATTAATGTTTGTGTCTTTCTTTATCAAATCTTTCATGATCAGCACCCAGGGGCAAGAAGACTGGGTCGGAGTTGGTAGGACAACAACAACATGCCTCCCAGGGACAGTCACTGGACTGCTCCTCTACCAAGGGCTCTGCTGCTGGCCCCAGTAAGTCCTCCAGTGATTAATAATAATAATTATATTTCCCTAACTTTTACTGCACCCTATTTTTTCTGATCTATTATTTCGGTGTCCTAATTCTATTTTTTACAAATTCTTCTTCAAACTAGACTATTTGTTTTTAAATTCTTGTTATCCCTGTCTCTAACTGCCTCTGCTATGACTCTCTGTACTACTACTATTAGTTTGTCTGTAGATAAGCTTGCGCAGTTGGCCACTCTTTATTGAAATGTTTTAAATACAACTCCGATTCACCAATAGCTCTAGCCATTGAGTCTAGTCCTTTGGGTTGTCCTCTTCTACTACTTCTAGTCTTCTTAATCTTGAGGCTTTTCGACAATTCCCACCAACAAAATGCCCAACCAGATTTTACTATTTTTGATAGGATAGGACATACTACTACTGTTGTAGGGATTCTGCACATACAGAACCCACCACAATCCCCTGACCGACTAGGTATAGTGTCTCATTATCTCTCCGAACCCCCCAAAGACAACCCAGAACATAACACTCTCGACCTCTCAGTCTCGGAAGTACTGCACACCCTTTCGCTCGCTCACTCACTCGTGTAAGTCTACACCAAATACCACCGAGTGTATGTGTTAGAACCTGAGATGCCAGGTCACCTAGGGTAGCCTGGCCTAGGGGTAAGACATGCAATTCTAGAGGCACAGTGTGAAGGTTGCAGACCACCCAGCAGTAAATCCACACAATAGCACTTAAAAAGGACACTACACCAACTTGTTAGGAAAATATGAGCTGTTTTATAAAAATAAGATTCCCTTTGGTTTAGCTCTCAGTATTCACACAGGAAAATTTTACACTTAGTTCAGGAGAAATTATAACACTTGTTGGTCTGTGGAAAGAGAATTACAACTCAATACATTCAATTTGTAAATATTCTTAGTCTTTCACAGTTACTAAATTGACATCTTATGCAGATTTCCTTTTGGAGATGAAAGCACAATTCTTATTAATCAGGAAATTAATACAGTCTCTGCCAAGGTGCTAGCTTAAATCATCAACTTTACAATACTAGAGTTTCTAGCATTTAATTAGGCATAGTTTCTAAATAGTGCCCAAAACTTCCCAACTTCCACACTTGGTTTCCTCAACTACTCCCCACTTTGCGCTACACAGCTGTGGAAAGAAAATGACTGGTGTCTGTGTAGTTCTGTTGTAGGCTCTAGCGCCACTTTCCCCCTTTTAGGACACCTCCTTACTTGTAGGAGAACTGGCGGTTGAAGTCTGGCTACACAGAAGGGCGGTTGAAAATCACTCGGCTGGTCACAAGAGCCAAGCGCTGGCAAAATTAATCAGCCCTTGGGGCCCCTCAGCGCTCCTTCCCCGCTTGAGCCTACCCCTCTGCGTTGCGTCGAATGGGAGAAAGCAGTCCCCCGGATTTCCTAAGCCGCTCTTGGGCTTCACAGTCCTCCTCTCCCGCTCGCGCCAGCCACACCGAGCGGCGCTCGAGCAGGGGAGAGAAGTCGCCACTCGCCTCAGCCGCCCTGGGTCTCCCGGCGTTACTTTCCAACTCTCCCTCGCATCGGTCGAGAGGGAACACTGCTCCTCACAGTTGGCTCCGCCTCAGAGAGCTGAGCGCACAACCGGGCATGCGCGGAGGGAAAAGCGTCTCTCCGCTAAAGCCTGCGCTCGCCTACCGGAGCTCTCTTCAATACTCCGCCCACTCCAGGAAGTCCGTAGGGATTCCTCTAGGTCCGCTCCTCACCTCGAACTCGCTTCCTCAGCTACAACTCGGCGCCGATCCCCACGCTGGATCAGGGGGCGGAACAGCCCGTTTTCTCCTGGCCTCTGCTCCTTCAGCGCCCGCTGCTCTCCTCAGTGGCGCTCCACCACAGCAGGTGAGAGATGACGCTCTGTAGGATTATGAACTAGGGGACAGTCTGGAGCAGTTACCAGTCTCTGGACGGAGGCTGAGGATAGGGGGCACACTTCTCAAAAGTCTCTCCAACTGGGCAGAGGACTGCGCTCCGCAGTGCTGCAGTCTCCTTCTCCTGAATTCTTCCCCTATATGATTTAGAAAAGGGGCAAGCTAGGCGCCCAGGGTCTCCAGTAACCCTCAACAGCAGGGTCAGGACAAGTAACCAAAAGGGGAGTAGTGGGGTGGATCAGTAAGGCAGCTTCCCAGTCCAGGAGGTCAACCCTATGTCTAACCTCTTCCCACCCTTAGCTACAGCCTGTCCTCCAGCTGACTCTCTCAGGTAGACAAAATGGCTGCCCCGCATTCCGCCTTATATAGGCTGCCCCTCAGTGGTCCAGAATGGACCAGAAGGTTCTGGAATGCCCTATACTGGTCTATGGGTAAGTTCTGGACTTGGCAGTTAGGGCAGTTGGTAGCCACCATTTTGTGGTTCCAACTTTCCCTGTCAGAACAGGCCTCTGGGTCTGAGGTGAAAGATTATGAGGGGAGAAAGAACACCTATCCCCTTGACCAATACCTATAAAAAGTAGTAGACACAAAAATTATTAAGGGTATGAGGGGCAAAAAGGGGACAAAATAAATAATAATGGGGAGGGACTACGCAAAAAATCCAGACAGGTGTAACAGTATGTAAGTTCAAAAGGTTTATTTTCAACTGACAAGCTCTGTACATTGTTCTATAAGGCAGCACCAACAGCAAAATGCATAAGATTAAAACAGTAAACATTATTACACTTATAACTACAAGTCCATAGAAGACAAAAGACGAAATCATGATAACTGAACAGTGGTGGAAGAACCACCCTCCCCTTGGTTGAATATAGTTTATGTAAAATTATAAATGAAGATCTCTGAGCAAATTCTGGGGACTCCTCACCTTAGAAGAACCTAGTACTGGTTACATCATAAGTTCTGTAAAGCTCTGGTTCTTACAAATCTTTTTTAAATCTTGCTAGTGTAAAATAATAAATAGGGGGAGGTGCATATGGCATCTAAAAAATGTGTAATGTTTTTTCTAGGCGTACTACCGACCACCAGTGCCAGCAGTTGCAGGAGGAGCTGCAGGGGGTGAGGCAGCAGTAGCGCGGGAAGTGGTAAGTTATATTCATAATCCTTACTTATTGACATTACAATTGCTGCAAGGGTGCATTATATACTGTACTGTTGAGACTTATTAAGTAAGAAGTGAATGTTTGAAAAAGACACCCTTTACTTAGCATTAGCAATAGCATAAGCGGCAGGAGTGTTGAGTAACCAATGGCCTCTTCTATCTGACTTCAACTCAGCTGTAAAAGTTTTATGGAGAAGACTAAAAGTCAGATCAGATTACCTTGATGGGTGGGTTGAACGAAAAGGGAAAGAAGGGTGGAAGGAGGAACGACGGGCGAGATTTAATATTTATGACTGGCAGAGAAGGATACGTGGGATGCATGCATAGGTGGCTGATAGGAATCAGATGCCTGGGTGGTTGAATGCCTGAAACTCCCACAAATGTTAGAGGCTGAGGAATTGGGAGGATAGATAGATACCACAAATGTTATATACTGTGCTTACTACTGCTACTGTGCCACTATGTGTAGAATTAATTTGTCTTACTGCTTTGCTAAGAGTATATTTTACAATAGTCTTGTTTTTTCTTCTTGATATAGCTACTCCTTCCAAAGGGAAACCAGACAGGAAGGAGTTGGCAGCCATGGCCCGGCACCGGAAGCTGGGGCCATACAAACTGAATACCGGCAGCTGGTGGCTCTGGCGGAGGAGGAGAAAGAGGAGGCAGCAGCAGCTGTAGCCTCCTACAATCCTCGGGGCCCCAGCCAGCCCCCTCCAGTGTCACTGCACTGCCGACCGCCACCGCACTTCATTTAGTAGCACTACTGGCCCCCTGTGAAAGCAATAACCGTGCATTGAAGTACCGAGTGGCCCGCCTAGAGGAGTGTATTCGTGTCCTGGAGGGGCTAGCCCGCCGGTGAACAGACCCTGTTGATTGCCCCTTTGTTTTGTGGATGGGGTTACTGTTTTACGTCACACTGTTTCCTTGCTGTTGTAGGGCCACAGCCAGTGTTTGATTTAAATAATTGGCTGATTTTGTAAGAGACAAACAGATGCGGTACCCCTCACTGAGTGACTTGTCCTACTAGTACTGTCCGTCTCTCCTCCTAGTCTATGCATTCTGCAACTGGACTCAAGGGGTGTGTGAAATTGAATTAGTGAAATAATTTCCATTATTAATTATGCCTCCCTCAAACTTCTTCTCTTACCTGTGCTTGATGTGTAACTTAGGCCCAGCAATGGTTGCATGGTGATGATGGTTTTGTTTCCCAACATGCCATGGCTGTGGTGGTAGTAGTAGCAGACACTGGCAGTAGCATTTGCAAAAAAAGAAAATGAGACAGTCAGTCGCCTGAGAGAGACTGTGGGAGGAGTAATATAACGAAGTACAGTACAGAACTTACTGCCAAACAATATTATGCCAAAATAAAATAAAACATAATGGTGGTAGGGATAGCCTAGTACAACGAGTTACAAACTCTAGTTGTGTCGAGTCACTCAACTAGGCCTACAGTAGACTTGATTTAAGCGTAACCGTTAGTTATGTATAGGAGGATGACAACAAATCCAATCAATGCCGGCAAATAATGCTAATGGATTAGGTTCCTTTGGTAAACAAATTACCTCGCAAATATACTGCTCATGGGTGGGCAAGCAGAAGAAGTTCCTCGCCCTGCCTTGAAATTGAATTAGTGTTGCTTTCGCCACATACGCCCCAGCAAGCGTGTGATAAATTATTGATGTACAATTAATTTAATCACACCTCAATAAGTCACACCGCCCAGGAGAAGAGGGTTAGAGTTTGATGAATGGATGGGAAAGGGGATTTGTGGAAAGGTTTGACTAGGAAAAATAGTATGCATGAACAACAACAAAACACAATCTTGGCAGACGACCATATCCATAAATCTGTTAAGCGAAAAAAGGAAATGCATGCACGATGATGATACCTTGATGGTTAATGATAAGCAGTACAGGACAGCAGTATATTATGTAATTTGCCTTGCCTGTTTGTCCTCGGATCTGAATTACATACAGTTTATGTTCTGTTGTACCGAGCTTACTTTTAAAGATTACAAAGAAAATTCAAAAATAGCTGTTGGGATGAATTTGAATTATAAGTAGAGAGCAAACATAATAATAACAAAAACACACACACACAGTAGTAATGATTGAAGACAACAAATGAATCAAATTGTATGAAAGATGATGAAAGTGAATACTGTTACTGTATGTTATCCTGGTCAAAATGGGGGGTTGCAGCTCGGCATTCCTCTTGGTCCTCCCTTCAATGAACGCCCTGGCCATCAATCTTGGGTGACGCCACTGCCTCCCTGGCAGATGTAGAGTTATTGGTAAGGTAAATGTGAGTGTTTTTCCCAGTATAGCGCAGGGTAAGGGCCGGCCTGTAATTGTAGATGATGTAAAGAAGGGTAACCCAAAATCACTGGGACCTGTACAGTATAGGAAGTGGTGGTCCCAGTATAGTTGTAGTTCAAAAGTAGTTTAAAAAACAATATCAAAGAACAAATAACAAAAAGAATTACTTTGTGGGATAGCATTTTTTTATTCACACATAGCACCTTGAAAATATTAGTTTAAACAAACAATTTATATACAGAATTCGAATAAAAGACTTTGGTGTGCCCAACTAGGTGGGGTGGAGGGGAGGAAAGTGACTTGAGTGAGGTAGTGAGGCAAGTGACATAGAATTCTCAGAAGTATCACAATCAAATTGTTAGGTATATTTACTCAATGCCGTATGTACATAGAAAAATCCTTCACAAATAGTTGAATGTTTTCACATAGCCATGTACAGTAGAGTTACACAGTACTTAATACACTATTGACAGTACTGGCATCAGAAATGTGTCGACGTTTCGACCCCAAAGCGAATGTAGGTTTGTTATGATCATTACTGATGGGGTCTTCCTCAGAACAAATGTGAAAGTGAGGACAGAGGGGCACCGTATTGGATGAGAAAAGAACCTGGTAGATGCAATGTTTCGTCAAAGATGGAGGGGCTCAAATCCTCCAAAAGGTGAAGGTGAGAGTGGTAGACACTTGAAAAGAGCATGAATGCATACAAATCCTTCAAGACAGAGTCAATGCTGCTTGGGAAGCCGTGGTCATGCCATCGGTTAAGTAGCGTGAATAATCACAAATATTTCAAAGCATCCGAGGCAGCAGAGCGTTCTTCTCCATTCGGAGGTGAGAGTGGTAGACACTTGAAAAGAGCATGAATCCATACAAATCCTTCAAAACAGAGTCAATGCTGCTTGGGAAGCCATGGTCATGCCATCGGTTAAGCTGCGTGAATAATCACAAATATTTCAAAGCATCTTCTGAGAAGGACCCTCTGCTGCCTCGGATGCTTTGAAATATTTGTGAATATTCACGCAACTTAACCGATGGCATGACCACGGCTTCCCAAGCAGCATTGACTTTGTCTAAGTGTGAATAAACAACAACCTAGCACAAAGTAATTCTTTTTGTTATTTGTTCTTTGATTTTGTTTTTGAAACTACTTTTGAAATACAACTGAACTGGGACCACCACTTCCTATTCTGTAATTGTAGATGGCAAAACAAAAGGGATATTGAAAAAATCAAGTAGAAAAAAATACATAAACTATGATGGAGTGCAACAAGAACACCTTCAGAGGCGGCATGGATACATCATGTCTACTCTAGTCTGTTTCCAGCATTAACCTCCAACAACAGGACAGAACAGGCCCAAGGCACTCATGACCTATCCTCCATTTAGCGTACATTTTTTGACAGAGGCAGACAAAGCACATATACAGCAACATAGCATTTTACAAATTAAGTGACTAAATCAATGCATCGCTGTCAGTCATACCACCACACTCAACTCCACCACTACACAGACATGTAGGTCTGCAGTGATTGTTTTTGACTTGTTTACCTTTTATGCCACTCATGAAATGCCCTGACTTATTCCATCAATCATCTCGGATCCTACTGAGTGACTGCAAAGATATTATATCACTGTGGTCATCATCATGGTGTTGTCGAACTCCGTGTGCAGTGTACAGATTGAGTCTCCTTTTCATATTCAAAATGCAATGTATCGGCCTACAGTAGAAGTACAAATTTGTTATTAAAAAACAATAAGGGAAACGAACATTGCCTCGAGTTACTTTTAGTGTGTAGATTTAGATAATAGTACACAATGAATTAACTTCATGCACAACAAACAGCAGCAACACATCACTCAGTCAATGTCCAATGCATGGCATCATTCATTACCTGTTCTTCAGTTAATGAGCAGTCCCGCTCGGAAAGGAGGATAGCTATAGTAGTCAACATCATGTTTCACTTGTTTTGGAGGGACTCAATGAGGCAAGATATTCTTTTTTCTTTTATTATGCTAATCGTGTGGCTTGAGGCCAATAGATTTAGGGCGATTCAGGAGGATGGAGGAGTAGGACTCGGAGGAGTGGACTGAAATGCAGAAAGCTGAAACTCATATATGGCCTCATATATGGCAATACAAGACTAGAAGACGGTGGTGATGGATTTGGTGTGATTCAAAGATTCAAACCAGAAAGACAGACACACAAAGAAAAGTAAATATGGGAGGAAGACAGTGAGAAGTGGAAGTCTAGTTGTCAGGAAAGTATAGCTCGTCCTCAAACTCTGGGGGTTCAACCAGAAGTAGGTAATCATCATCTAACATGCTACTTCCATCACTTGAGCCGCTGTCCTCATCGTCCTGCATTGATTCATGTATTGTGTAATTCAGTGGTATAAATTGCTGATTAATTTTGATCACGGTTAACCTCTCCACATTTTTGGGTGAGAGACTGGTCCTTTTCACTGTTACAGTGGAACCAGCAGCACTGAAAACACTTTCAGAAGAGACACTTGCGACAGGTCAAGCCAGATAGTTTATCGGCAGCCTGCTGAGCACTGGCCATTGGCCCCTTTTGCCATACCAATACCGCAATTGGTTTTGATCAGTGTAGACCTCTGTTGGGTCATCCAGATAAGCCTGGACCATCCGCTCAATGTTCAGGAGTGCTACACTTTATGCTTTTGTCTTTACATTGGCACTGGACCAAGCAAGTCCTTGCTGTAAATACCAATCCTGTGCCCTTTTTACTGGGGCTAATGATCCGGTACTTGCTGTTGTCAATAGTGTTTTGGTTTGGTGACATCTGTGAGCCAAACACACTGGCCTCAGGCTCTCAAGTTGAACTTGACGCCGGATGCCCTTCTGCAGTACTTGTTGTGGGTTTGAGCAGCGGACCTTTAATACAGTCCTCCTTGTTGACTTCACGCGTGAAGACCTCGAAAGGAAGAAGCATCTCTGTCAGGCATATAACTAGGCACCATTGGTCCATCTGAAGGGTCATGCCTTTCACAGTAGCATCCGCCCTTCGCATGACATATTCATTGATTGGTCTGTACTGCTCAAACAGATGGTCAAGCATGTAATACGTTGAGTTTCAACGTGTTGTGACCTCCTGGATGAGTCCTTTGACTGGCATCCTTTAGTCACGTTGAATGATCCTCAGCTGCTTCCGGGCTTTAAAAGAATGGCTGAAATGAGTGCATATTCTGC
The DNA here is from genome assembly GCF_964261635.1 of Lissotriton helveticus. Taxonomy (NCBI): domain Eukaryota; kingdom Metazoa; phylum Chordata; class Amphibia; order Caudata; family Salamandridae; genus Lissotriton; species Lissotriton helveticus. The sequence continues at coordinate 932,203,006 of NC_136059.1, read as the reverse complement.
GGCAGGTTGCCAGTAAGTTGCTGACTATGGGTTCCTTTTTCAGAAAGTCTTGAACTATAATGTAAATGCAGTGCCCCAATACAGGAACCTGAAATAGGCACCAACCTCCATGGCCTTAAGTACATTACTGTCATTAACCATGGCAACAAAACCTATGTTAACCCCTCTTGGGCACAGCTATTCAAAGGCCTTGCTGTTAAACTCTTCCAAAATGTTTGCAGCAGTATGAGATCTCTCCATGGCTAACATGGCTACAGTTGCATGTTTCCGAGTATCATTATAAATCTCAGCTGGGTCAATAGCACCTACTTCAGATAGCTTTTCTTTAACCCCCACAAAAGAGACCCAGTGTGCAGTGATGCACATGTAATCAGTGGCTTGGCAACTGGTCCACATGTCTGTTGTCAGGTGGATATTGTAAACAGCACTCTGCTGCAAAGCTTGTCCAACCAATTCCAGCACATCATGATGTAGTGCTGGAACAGCAACTCTGGCGAAATAGGGCCGGCTGGGAAACTTCCATTTAGGGCAGATGGCTGACACAAATTCAAGGAAACTCACCCCTTCCACAAATAATAAAGGGAGAAGGTCCAGCGCTAACATTTTAGCCAGCTTCGTATTGTACAACCGTGCCGTTGGGTGGTTGTGTTGGTACTGCCCCTCCGACCTAAGCATGCTGTCAATGGTAGGCCAGATTATTTTATTTTGTGATGCAGCTGTCTTCTTGAACCTAGTTAGGCTCAACTACAACACACTTTTTCTCATTGCAGTACTCGGTTGCCTTGGTGGCTCAGCCCGACTCTTACTGCGGTGCCACTGAGATGTTGCTGAGGATGTGGGCGGTACCACTACACTGCTGGGGACAGGGCTAGAAATGTCTTCCTCTTGTTCACCTTCCAACGCGATCATATCTTCCCCTACTTCTTCATCCCCAACAACAGCAATGGGTTCAGTTTGACTTTTTTCTAAGTGAAGTAGGTGAGCCTCACACTTGATACTCTGGTGTTTTTTTAGATGACTTGTTTGGCCTCCGATACCATAGTTTGTACCAAGTTTACCCCGCCTAACAGCCTGCCAACAAATTAAGCATATAGCAATGTTCTCCTCCTTACTGCTAGCTGAAAAGAATTCCCAAAATGGGGGGAGAACTTTCTGGCGCTGCTGGAGGTGCCACTTTCAATACCAGATGAACTGGTATGAGGGTGTGCCTGGAATTTGACTCCCAGTTACACTACCAGTACCTACTGAGGTAGTGGTTGAGCTGGATGTAGGTCCCTGCCGGGCCTTTGCAAAGGCAAATATGGAAGCTGAAGGTCGTATTGTGTTACCTGTGTTGGTGGTATCCGTGCTACATCCCTCGCAGCGATTTTGGATACTCTACTAATGTTCGTCTCCGTCTCCTCTGGGCCGGGAGTGATGTTCATGATGACTGGCTCGTCATCATTACCCCCCTGTTCTATATCTACCTCCATACCTCTAAGGCTTTCTGAACCCTTCCTTTTCACTAGCCATGCCTTGTGGCGTGCAACACTCTCAAACTGAGCTAGTGGCTTCCAAGTGGCATCTAGATCATCAGAAGCGGGGCTTGAAGACGAAGTGGATGGACTAACCCTCCTTTTCCTTGCTGGGGGTCTGGAAGACAATGGATCTTCTGAAACAGTGGCTTGCTCCTCTTAGTCTGCAAAAAATTCGATTTCTTGAACTACCCCTACTTCAGGTGGAACAACTACTATTGTGGGTTGTGGTTGCGGCTGTGGTTTCCCACTTATCTGCTGAGTTTCCGCCTGCGAGTGCGTTGATTTGCGAAAATGACATTTCAACATCACTGCTTGTTAGTAGACTGGCTACCTCTGCCACACTCATGGGCTCGAGCCTAGGTGGGTGGGGTGGGCCCGCTGATGCGGAGGTACTGCTCCTAGCTTGGTCCACGCCTGACACCGCTGCTGCAAGCGTAAGTTTTTTTCCCAAAAAAACAACTCGGGAGACACACCAGTCTTGGCAAGTGCCACTTCCTTCTTCTGTTTCTTCTTATTCTCACTGGCAACTTTCCTGGTACTGGAGGACCTGGTACCTTTCTTTGGGGCAATCTTTTTCAGATGTCAGCAGGACGCAGGTGCACGAGTTGCAGAGATGTCTGTGGTCACAAGTGGGTGTGACGTGGTGGGCAGAAGGACTTCTGTCTGGCAGTACAACGGGTGATGACACCTCCTCCTCTCTCTTTTTGTGTACCTAAAAGCAAAGATGCCAGGAGAAGACCATCAGTGAAATGTTCCATTTGTTGTTGTGGTTCAATTACTCCTAGTACAAACAAACAAATAAAATGTATAACTTAGCCTAGCCATTTGTGAGACATTATCAACAAGGGCTTTCATGGTATACTGTGTATGACTATGTACACTCTCAGAAAGGATAGGAAAGAAGAGGAACAACAAAAATACAAATGTAATGGAAGTGGACCGTGTTTGGCATTAAATTATTTGCTCATCACATCATTCATAATTTACAACAAGGGGTGGTGATGGACAGAGTCTCTGAATTAAGCAGAGTACTCTCACCCAGTCAAGAGATCAGGGCTAGATCCAACACCGTTTTTTAGCTCATTGCACCATCCCAGTTTCAGAACCTGGCTGTATGCAAATTAGTCTGTCCCTGGCCCAGTGCATCATGGGAACAGGGCAGACCAGACTACAAAAGCCAATTCTTACACTGGGAAGGAAACAAGCTTCCGGGGACCGGTTTCTGCCATTTCAGGCGTCTTCGGCCCGGCTTGCTTGAATCCTGATGGTGCAATGAGCAAGGGACTCACATCTGAGTATACCCTTCCACGCTTAGGGTGGACAAAATAATTTACAACAAGGGGTGGTGATGGACAGAGTCTCTGAATTAAGCAGAGTACTCTCACCCAGTCAAGAGATCAGGGCTAGATCCAACACCGTTTTTTAGCTCATTGCACCATCCCAGTTTCAGAACCTGGCTGTATGCAAATTAGTCTGTCCCTGGCCCAGTGCATCATGGGAACAGGGCAGACCAGACTACAAAAGCCAATTCTTACACTGGGAAGGAAACAAGCTTCCGGGGACCGGTTTCTGCCATTTCAGGCGTCTTCGGCCCGGCTTGCTTGAATCCTGATGGTGCAATGAGCAAGGGACTCAAATCTGAGTATACCCTTCCACGCTTAGGGTGGACAAAATAATTTACAACAAGGGGTGGTGATGGACAGAGTCTCTGAATTAAGCAGAGTACTCTCACCCAGTCAAGAGATCAGGGCTAGATCCAACACCGTTTTTTAGCTCATTGCACCATCCCAGTTTCAGAACCTGGCTGTATGCAAATTAGTCTGTCCCTGGCCCAGTGCATCATGGGAACAGGGCAGACCAGACTACAAAAGCCAATTCTTACACTGGGAAGGAAACAAGCTTCCGGGGACCGGTTTCTGCCATTTCAGGCATCTTCGGCCCGGCTTGCTTGAATCCTGATGGTGCAATGAGCAAGGGACTCACATCTGAGTATACCCTTCCACGCTTAGGGTGGACAAAATAATTTACAACAAGGGGTGGTGATGGACAGAGTCTCTGAATTAAGCAGAGTACTCTCACCCAGTCAAGAGATCAGGGCTAGATCCAACACCGTTTTTTAGCTCATTGCACCATCCCAGTTTCAGAACCTGGCTGTATGCAAATTAGTCTGTCCCTGGCCCAGTGCATCATGGGAACAGGGCAGACCAGACTACAAAAGCCAATTCTTACACTGGGAAGGAAACAAGCTTCCGGGGACCGGTTTCTGCCATTTCAGGCGTCTTCGGCCCGGCTTGCTTGAATCCTGATGGTGCAATGAGCAAGGGACTCACATCTGAGTATACCCTTCCACGCTTAGGGTGGACAAAATAATTTACAACAAGGGGTGGTGATGGACAGAGTCTCTGAATTAAGCAGAGTACTCTCACCCAGTCAAGAGATCAGGGCTAGATCCAACACCGTTTTTTAGCTCATTGCACCATCCCAGTTTCAGAACCTGGCTGTATGCAAATTAGTCTGTCCCTGGCCCAGTGCATCATGGGAACAGGGCAGACGAGACTACAAAAGCCAATTCTTACACTGGGAAGGAAACAAGCTTCCGGGGACCGGTTTCTGCCATTTCAGGCGTCTTCGGCCCGGCTTGCTTGAATCCTGATGGTGCAATGAGCAAGGGACTCACATCTGAGTATACCCTTCCACGCTTAGGGTGGACAAAATAATTTACAACAAGGGGTGGTGATGGACAGAGTCTCTGAATTAAGCAGAGTACTCTCACCCAGTCAAGAGATCAGGGCTAGATCCAACACCGTTTTTTAGCTCATTGCACCATCCCAGTTTCAGAACCTGGCTGTATGCAAATTAGTCTGTCCCTGGCCCAGTGCATCATGGGAACAGGGCAGACCAGACTACAAAAGCCAATTCTTACACTGGGAAGGAAACAAGCTTCCGGGGACCGGTTTCTGCCATTTCAGGCGTCTTCGGCCCGGCTTGCTTGAATCCTGATGGTGCAATGAGCAAGGGACTCACATCTGAGTATACCCTTCCACGCTTAGGGTGGACAAAATAATTTACAACAAGGGGTGGTGATGGACAGAGTCTCTGAATTAAGCAGAGTACTCTCACCCAGTCAAGAGATCAGGGCTAGATCCAACACCGTTTTTTAGCTCATTGCACCATCCCAGTTTCAGAACCTGGCTGTATGCAAATTAGTCTGCCCCTGGCCCAGTGCATCATGGGAACAGGGCAGACCAGACTACAAAAGCCAATTCTTACACTGGGAAGGAAACAAGCTTCCGGGGACCGGTTTCTGCCATTTCAGGCGTCTTCGGCCCGGCTTGCTTGAATCCTGATGGTGCAATGAGCAAGGGACTGGGTAAGAGTGGTCTGCTTAATTCAGACACTCTGTTCATCACCACCCCCTTTTCTGTATCGTTTTTGGCCACTATAGGTGTGGCAGGGTATACTCAGACATGAGTCCCTTTCTCACTGCTCCATCAGGATTCAAGCAAGCCGGGCCGAAGAGGCTGAAATGCCAGAAACCGGTCCCCGGTAGCTTGTCTCCTTTCTGGTGAAGAATTGGCTTGGTAGTTTGGTCTGCCCTGTTCCCATGATGCACTGGGCCAGGGACAGACTAATTTGCATATAGCCAGGTTCTGAGCTGGGATGGGGCAGTGAGATAAATAACGGTGATGGATCAAGCCCTGATCTTTGGACTGGGTAAGAGTGGTCTGCTTAATTCAGACACTCTGTTCATCACCACCCCCTTTTCTGTATCGTTTTTGGCCACTATAGGTGTGGCAGGGTATACTCAGACATGAGTCCCTTTCTCACTGCTCCATCAGGATTCAAGCAAGCCGGGCCGAAGAGGCTGAAATGCCAGAAACCGGTCCCCGGTAGCTTGTCTCCTTTCTGGTGAAGAATTGGCTTGGTAGTTTGGTCTGCCCTGTTCCCATGATGCACTGGGCCAGGGACAGACTAATTTGCATATAGCCAGGTTCTGAGCTGGGATGGGGCAGTGAGATATATAACGGTGATGGATCAAGCCCTGATCTTTGGACTGGGTAAGAGTGGTCTGCTTAATTCAGACACTCTGTTCATCACCACCCCCTTTTCTGTATCATTTTTGGCCACTATAGGTGTGGCAGGGTATACTCAGACATGAGTCCCTTTCTCACTGCTCCATCAGGATTCAAGCAAGCCGGGCCGAAGAGGCTGAAATGCCAGAAACCGGTCCCCGGTAGCTTGTCTCCTTTCTGGTGAAGAATTGGCTTGGTAGTTTGGTCTGCCCTGTTCCCATGATGCACTGGGCCAGGGACAGACTAATTTGCATATAGCCAGGTTCTGAGCTGGGATGGGGAAGTGAGATAAATAACGGTGATGGATCAAGCCCTGATCTTTGGACTGGGTAAGAGTGGTCTGCTTAATTCAGACACTCTGTTCATCACCACCCCCTTTTCTGTATCGTTTTTGGCCACTATAGGTGTGGCAGGGTATACTCAGACATGAGTCCCTTTCTCACTGCTCCATCAGGATTCAAGCAAGCCGGGCCGAAGAGGCTGAAATGCCAGAAACCGGTCCCCGGTAGCTTGTCTCCTTTCTGGTGAAGAATTGGCTTGGTAGTTTGGTCTGCCCTGTTCCCATGATGCACTGGGCCAGGGACAGACTAATTTGCATATAGCCAGGTTCTGAGCTGGGATGGGGCAGTGAGGTAAATAACGGTGATGGATCAAGCCCTGATCTTTGGACTGGGTAAGAGTGGTCTGCTTAATTCAGACACTCTGTTCATCACCACCCCCTTTTCTGTATCATTTTTGGCCACTATAGGTGTGGCAGGGTATACTCAGACATGAGTCCCTTTCTCACTGCTCCATCAGGATTCAAGCAAGCCGGGCCGAAGAGGCTGAAATGCCAGAAACCGGTCCCCGGTAGCTTGTCTCCTTTCTGGTGAAGAATTGGCTTGGTAGTTTGGTCTGCCCTGTTCCCATGATGCACTGGGCCAGGGACAGACTAATTTGCATATAGCCAGGTTCTGAGCTGGGATGGGGCAGTGAGATAAATAACGGTGATGGATCAAGCCCTGATCTTTGGACTGGGTAAGAGTGGTCTGCTTAATTCAGACACTCTGTTCATCACCACCCCCTTTTCTGTATCGTTTTTGGCCACTATAGGTGTGGCAGGGTATACTCAGACATGAGTCCCTTTCTCACTGCTCCATCAGGATTCAAGCAAGCCGGGCCGAAGAGGCTGAAATGCCAGAAACCGGTCCCCGGTAGCTTGTCTCCTTTCTGGTGAAGAATTGGCTTGGTAGTTTGGTCTGCCCTGTTCCCATGATGCACTGGGCCAGGGACAGACTAATTTGCATATAGCCAGGTTCTGAGCTGGGATGGGGCAGTGAGATAAATAACGGTGATGGATCAAGCCCTGATCTTTGGACTGGGTAAGAGTGGTCTGCTTAATTCAGACACTCTGTTCATCACCACCCCCTTTTCTGTATCGTTTTTGGCCACTATAGGTGTGGCAGGGTATACTCAGACATGAGTCCCTTTCTCACTGCTCCATCAGGATTCAAGCAAGCCGGGCCGAAGAGGCTGAAATGCCAGAAACCGGTCCCCGGTAGCTTGTCTCCTTTCTGGTGAAGAATTGGCTTGGTAGTTTGGTCTGCCCTGTTCCCATGATGCACTGGGCCAGGGACAGACTAATTTGCATATAGCCAGGTTCTGAGCTGGGATGGGGCAGTGAGATAAATAACGGTGATGGATCAAGCCCTGATCTTTGGACTGGGTAAGAGTGGTCTGCTTAATTCAGACACTCTGTTCATCACCACCCCCTTTTCTGTATCATCACATCATTCAGGGAGCTGCAGCTCACAAAGGGGATGGATGGAAGCAGTAAGCCAAGAGGAAAATCAAGCAGGCCTATATGGCAAAAGCAGCACACTTGTAACTCCCACCAGAAATGGCCACCAGCCACATGGACACACACACAAATCATAAGCAACAAGCAGAAGGCCTGGAAAACAATGTACTGAAAACAGGCCAATAATAGCCAGGCAAAGGTTGCATGTTAAACCACATTGCTTTGCCTGCAATGCAATAAAATGTAAAAAACAAAATCCACAGGGCTAAACAAGGTCTGCAGCACACCGCACACAACAAAGGCATTTATTTAACACACACCCAAAAACTGAAATACACCCAAAAATACACATTTTGCAATTCAACCCAATGCCATCCATGCCCTAAATGATGTTTGAAATAAATAAATACATCACACAGCAAAGGAACAGTTGTTTCATCATGCACCCACCCATGACTAGCTCTGGACCTACTGGCTATCCACAACTATTATTATTATTTTTTTTTAAATGATGAAAAGTACCAAAAGTGTAGTTACAGCTACTGCAATGCCCCAATCAAACAAAAAACAACACCAACTTACTTGTAACATCTCAAGTCCTCAAATCCAATGATAATGATGCAGTAGACACAGAGTGATCCTTCCAACTCAAATCCAAATGAAATATGCACCGGAGATAAACAAAGCACTGGGAGGAGCCGGCTGGACAGGAACAGCAAGTAGGAGACTCTGTGGCACTTCCTCCCTCTCCCCCCCAAAAAATTTTGACAAAAAAGGACAGCCAAATGTCAATCTGAGGAGTTTTTTTCATCCAAATCATCCTTTTATAGAAGGTTTTATGCTGCTCGAGATATTATTCTTCTCCAGATTGAAAATCTTGCGTGTTCAGGATCGCGAGCTTCACCAACATTCCGTGGGATGTCAAATGGCTTGCCCGAATTACGTGTTCGCGATCGCACACCCTTGTGGTGTCCGATGGCGCGGCGAATGACATGTTCGCGATCGCTCACTCTCGCGGGATCGCGCGGCCGGCTACCAAAATCTCGTGGCGCACCTGAACGGACAGGAAAACTCGTCGGCGAATGCAGGAATCCCGGTAAGTTGCTATCGCGTGTGCTAGAACACATTTTTAAGGGCCAACAAGAAAATAATTCCGCTATGCCACGGATTGCGGAATTGTTGGCAATTTCGCATTCTCCGCGGACACCAAATTGCCTAAATTCCGCAAATTCCACAAATGGAGTGGAATTTGATGCCCAGGCCTAATCTTTTGCTTTTGGCAGAAATAGTCTGTTTTAAAAAAATCCCCAGAGATACTTAAAAAAATTAGGAGCTACATTCCATGCTATATTTTTGATGTGAACAGTGCTCTTTTCTTGGGAGGGGTTCCGTATATTATCAACACATTTGATGTACTGAGCCTCTCATATCAGGCTAAAAGGTTTTGCTCAATCGATATGTCAAACCATGGCCCCTTAGAACCAAACACATATATGATAAAGGAAATAAACTCTCTCAAGTAAGAAAAGTGCAATATAGTCAATACAAAACTATAGATATTACCCCAGAACTGTTATGAGAACGAAAATGCAATTCTGTCATAAAACAAACACTAAGTTGGTATTTTATGTCTATAACTTGAATGATCTAGTTGATACTATTATATTCTTCATTGTAATAATACATCTCATATGCCAATATAAATCCCAATTGGATATAGAAACAATGCTTCATTTAAGAGTCTGTTACAGATGTTTCAAATGCTGCATAAACAAATGATAGACAGAATGCTGAAAAAATCAAACATTCACCCCCTGTCAAGAGATCTGGGTTAAATCCATTGTTCTTTTGCTCACCATGTCACCCCAGTTTGAACACAGCCATATGCAAATCAGTCTTGACCCTGCTTCTCATGGAAACAGTCCATCCCGAACTCCCAAGCCAGTCCTCCGTGGACTGGAAACAAGTATCCTGGGACCGGTTTCAGGGTATCACACCTCATCAGCCAGGCTAGCTTCAATCCAGTGGTACAGCAGACAAAGGACTCATGTCTGGGCATACCCATTGCACTTAGGGTAAAAAATGCTACGCAAACAAATGATGGACCGAATGCTGACCAAATAAAACATTCACCACAGTCAAGATATTTGGTTTGAATCTATTGTTCTTTTGCTCACCATGCCACCTCAGTTTGCACCCAGCCATATGCAACTCAGTCTTGTCCCTGCTCCTCATGGGAACAGTCAAGCCTGAACTGCAAAGCCAGGTCCTCCCTGGACCGGCAAACAATCATCCTGGGACTGGTTTCAGGGTATCACCCCTCATCAGCCAACTAGCTTGAATCCAGTGGCACAGTTCTGCTGTCTCTTTATAAAAACTATACAGAAATGCACAAATAGGTAAAAACCAAAGGCTTAACATAAAGAAAGTCTAATAGACACTCAATTACTGTCTGATTTGTAAGGTGAAACCAGAAAATGTGAATAAATCAGTGCTTCCTTACTTAAACTTTGTGATCTTAGGCACATTTTCACCTTCGGAAAAAAAAAACATTATCACGAACGTATGAAAACCCTTTCAAATATGTGCATTCAGAAAACCAGCTATACAAAAATCATCATGCATGGATATGAAAGTACTTTAAAATATGTGCGTGGCCTTGAAGGCCAGTATTACATAAATCATTACGGTCAAGCAAAGCACTTTCAAATGGGTGCATGTATGTCAGTTGTGTATACAGACCATTAGCACTGCCTACGAGGTGAGTTCTAACAGTCGCATTATAAAAACTACAGTGAAATGCATAAAGAGGAAAAACTAAAGCATACAAACAATTGCTAATCTAAAGTTTTCAGGGGCATACGGAGCCGTAAAATGTAAACCTCTCACCTCCCGGTCCACTGGGTTGGGGGCTGCAGGGTACTATCTGGAGCCTCCAGACACCATCCCGAGTCACACACAATTGTATTGCGCATCAGCACCACCTTAGCTAATGCTGCCACGAGTCTCCTCCTAGCAGCCAGAGAGTACTGCTGTGTAGTGTCATACATGTGTTTTATACCACCACTAATCATGGCCCTTACAAAATGCAGCGTGGTATCAGCGTCTGTGCAGTGTCTTCATGAATAACAAACTGCGCAGACTTGAGTTTGTGACTTTCCGCTGGCCTGCTGCCTTTTCCCTGCCCTTTCCCAACTCGTCACAGGGTGGGACCAACCCTGTGAAGAGTTGGGAAAGGGTGGGGGTGACTGTGCTCTCAATTCCTTGAGGGACATGAAGCCCTAGCACTGCGGGGCTTCAATCTAAAACGCCCTGGGGTAATTTTCCTCGGACGTCCTCGGGGGTCCAGCCTGGTCCTCAATGCTATGTGTTTACTGAGCTGATGACCTCACAGGCCTCAGGGCTGTGAAATCATCAGCCCGGCAACTAGTGTAAATGTTGCGACCGCCCAGGCAAGAAGTGTCATTCAGCGTCATTAACGGTGAGTTGCAAATTGGAAGTGTGCAGCAGTCCTGGCTCCTGGCCCAAGAAAGAAAAAAAAAGAATGCTTTGTGTAAATGAATGCAGCATGGAAAGCCCAAAAATAAATTAAGAATGAGTTTGGTTTTAATTTGGAGATAGTGATGGGGGTGAAAGTAAAGAGGGTGGAGCCCCGACGTCCTAGACGAGAAACCGCCACTGATCTGTCATTTTTTTCTGGTCACAGAAATACATGGTGTGTGTAGTGTGTACAAAAATCTGCGACACCCAGAGATACCAATTGATCCTTGTCCTGAGATGATTTGTCATTGTGCTCCAACCATGCATGGATTGATATTAGAATGTTGAGCACTCCGTTGCAGACAATGTAGTGCTCTGGGCTTCCACGGGTCGGTATACGCCCTCAGAACAACATTCTAATGTTGTTTTTATTTCACAGCTGCTGCAGGGAACAAACAACTCTAGGGGCCTGAGGGGATTTAATTACCCTCGGGCTGCGAGAGGCCTTTTTTTTAGCAATTAGAACATTCTGCCCTCTTGGGTGGAATGTTCTAATAGGCTTAGAGCCTGACCTAGCAGGCTCTACCAGCCGTTAAAGGCCAACTCCCTTGTTAAAGGCCTGAGCTTTCGGATCGGACCTTAAACACTGGAGTGGGCATTAAATGGCTGGTAGAGCCTGCTAGGTCGGGCTCTAAGGCTATAATGAAAATTCTAATGCACACATATTAGATATAAAGAAAACCTAAGTATTTTTAAAGTGTACTACAAGACGTGAGTTCAGGAATAGTGTATGATATTTACAGCTCTGATTTTTGAAAACCCATAATGCCAAGTAATTCTGAGGCAGTTTAGAAAACAAGTTCCTTATAGACAGTCCAATAGGAAGCCAACAATATAGAGGAATTAAATAGATTAGCACTACAATCAAGTTTATCCTCAGTTCTTGTCTTAATAGTCGTACTCTGCGAGCTTACAAAGTTAACCAAATGAGGCAGAATAGCCCCAAAAATGCAACCAAGTAAAAGGCGTTGGCTGCCCTCGATTCTGCCCCAGCAGTACAGCCATATATTTGTCTTTACTGGTCACCCAGTGTTTTTACTTTTTACTGTGGGTAAGCCTCACTACCAGTGTCTCATCTACGGTCATCACATGGTAAATGGGCAGCACGTGTTTACCGCCAGTGTCCGCCTTTTAAGATAAGGCTGCTTTGACGCAGCAAGTGTAAGGGGCACTTGGCTGGTTACATGTGAACGTGTGTGATCACACGTGCGCTCGTGTGCAGGTTGCACATGGGAGACTATTGTCTTGCACAGCCCGGTAACAGTGCACAGGTAGCCTGTTGCAGTGGGGACTCTGCAGGGTTAGGAATTCACCTTGGATAGACCTTATGAGGATAGTGTACACAAGTAGGGAAAGTCAGTGGGCTTTACTGTTTTAACTATATTGACACTCTATTATACATATAGGGAGAAAACCGCCTTAGAATGTAGTTTCACTTCCCCTTGGCCTTTAGAGACCATTGACATTTTGAAGTAGAGTGTAACCTGTGCGAGAAAACTAAATTTGTAGCTTTCAAAATGATAACTAAATATCTTATAGGACATCCCCGGCACAGCTTAGATCAGGATCAAAGCATAGGCCTTCTGTCACCCTTCTGTGTCCAATTAATTACATTTCTCTCCACCGCAGGAACAATGGCTGCCTCATACAAAAGGATCAATTAGCAGTACTTCTCCCAGCTCTTTAAGAGGAAAAGGGAGAGGCGATATAATCTCCATCAATTACCCAGCTATAGCACTGTTTCAGGGATGGGCTTGCCCAAGCCCACTGAACAAAGGGGAGTGTCCGGCGACTAGGGCCAACCAGACCCTGGCTGTGACATCAGCGAAGGGCAGAGCTGACAGCCCAGAAGCTGATGTGACCTGTGGCTCCTGAATGATGCCATTTTGGATTGTCCCAACATGCAGAGCAGGAGGGTTGGGACAGGGGTGGAGAGATGATGTGGCACCCCAGGATTAGCAAAGGGTGCTTGTCTTCTGGAACCTTCCTCTCCCCTTTATAAACTCTTGCACAAGGGAGAGACTCTCTCTTGCCTGGGGATTTTCTACCTACAGTGCTGCTGGATCCTGAGACTGCCATGCAGAACTGGAAGGAGGAACCCCCTGATCCCCAGTCAGGATTCAGGACTCTGTCCAGTTGACCCCAGGACCAGTGGGTCTCCCCAAGGGCCAGTGAAGCCGGCCCCCTTACTTCGCCTGAGGACCAGTTGGGGGAAGCCCTGGACTTTTCTGCACCCACCAACCAAGCTACACAGGAGAACTGGCGCAGGGAGCCAGGATTACCAGCTTTTAGAGAACTGCATTGTTTTAGAGGTAAGGAGCATTACTGCAACTGCCCCTGGTGGATAGAGGTCTCTACTAGGAGTAACATGAGCCCAAGATCCTCCAAATCAGCCTAAGGAGACAGAGTTATAGCATTTTAAAGTTTGGTGACCTTTGAACTAGTTTCCTTCCTCGGAGCGTGTGGGTCTCCGCAGCCGTGTTGATCAAATTCCCCTATGGTGGACCAGGTCACGGAGGATGGGGCAAGCAAGCTGTGTCACCATGTTGAGGGAGAGGACGTGCATGGGGGCCCCTCCCAGTTTTCCTATTACACCTCAGAACTGCATCCCCCAGGCGGATCCATGCTGCAGGGCTGAAACCCCACCTGTGACACCCAGGTATTCTCAAGTTCGGAGTAGTTCCGGCACACATCCCTCAGATTCCCAGGATGGAGAGAGCAGTGTTGCACTTCAGGAGGTGGAAGGGGCACAGGACTCCATCCCTTGGCCCCATTGTATTAATTAAAGATGAGGGGAATGCTGCCGCACCCCTCCCAAGCTGCCAGCACTCCCCGTGTCCTTGTCTAGAGTGAGCAGGAGACAGCCACCACTACACGCGTCTGCCAGCTGAAGCAGGCAGACACACAAAAGGACTACCGGCTCCCGTTGTAGCACACCAGTGTGCTGCCAGCATAGGGAGCTGGCCGGGACAGTTGGGGGTGGGCTGCCTGAGCTGCCCTCCATCTGTGGCAATTTTGGGGGTGGCTGTGTAGAACTTGTGACCCCCATCAAAGGGATAAGACGCGATGCTGGGCAGCATTAAAATTAAAATCGTAAAGAAAACATAACTGCTGCTCTCCCTTGAGAGCTGCTGCTAAAATACTCACTGCTATACAGAGACTCACCCCATAATGTTTGTGGGGCCTTTAATGTGAACATTTGTTTTGCCCATATCTTCCCCTGTGGTAGTCGATGGGACCACCACCAAATTATCAAGCAAGACGTGCTCTTTCTTCTCAGATCATCTTCTGGGTCCCCACCCTAAGTTGAGGGGAGCCCAAAATCATCACCTTTCCTACTGTTTAATGTATTTCTATGTTCTCTCATGTCTGGAGCTTTTGCTCTACAGCTGGGAGCAACTTGCCCTATAGAGGCCTTTTGTATGGTTACATTTTAAAAGACTTAAAATGCCTAAAAATGCGTAGTGCACTGTTTATGTTGTTACTCCTCCGGGGGCTGATTGTATGGTTCCATTGCAATGTTTTATTCACCATACACTAAACTCTCTAAAGATTGTTCTGACCATTACATTTATTGCCAAATATATGAAAGGATGAATAACATTGTGCTTGTTTTTTCCTGACAAATATTTTATAGGGTTTTCATGATTGCATATGTTTTTATTGATTCATCATGATTGTAATTGTTACAATGATTCATGCCTAGGACTGCTCCGCTTCGTTTCCCTGTGAGAGTCAAGTGCTGCAATGGGGTGTTTGGTTCCCACTGAGGACAATTGTGGATGTGTTACTTGTGATGGATACACAACTAACAGCCAAATAACCAATAGTGTCAAAGTTCCAATGGAAAAAAGGTTGGATTTTGAGATGTGGGAAGCTACATTATTTGGGTCAAAGGTCAGTGGGCACCCAGGCAACCCTACCAACCCCAGACATTTCTGAAAAAATTGTGAAAGGGAAAGAGAAGGTAAGTCAGGGTGCCTTGTCTTTTAGGGATTCTGACATTTTTTCTTACCCTGAATGCTCTGCTCATATAATATGGGTATATGGTGTGCAATGTTGGTTGTGTGGTTGCATAATGCATGGTGGTGAATTTGTGGCCTTACGATGATGGGTGTGTTGTGTTAGGATAGTGGGGCTGTTGACATAAGATGGTGGCTCTGTTAGCATATGATGGTGTTCCTGTTGGTGTGTGATAAAGGCTGTGTTGGTGTATGATGGTGTGCACATGTGTGTATGTGTGTGGCTGAATGACATGGGTGACTGTTGAAAATGTGGAAAAGTGATGTGTCTGTGAGCATGTGATGATGGCTTTGTGTCATCTGATGGTGGGTTTTTGGTTATCTAATGACTGTGGGCCTACATGATAAGTTTTTGGCTATATGGTGTTGAGTGGTTGGAATATGATGGTTAGGTGAATATGTAATTGTGAGGGTGTGGGCATATGATGGTGGATGTTTGAATGTGAAAGTGTCACTGCATAATGGCTAGTACTTAGGGTTTTGGTGCATGTGTGGGCATCTTAAAGTGGGCATGTTAGTGTATGATGGATGCATGGTTGTATATGATAGTGGATACTTTGGCATCTGATTATGGATGTTTGAGCATATGGTGGTGAGTCTGTGGTTGTGTGTTAATAGATGTGTGGGCACGTGATGACTACTTTGTAGGCATATGATGGCTGCTGTGTGGCCATTTTATGGCTGCTGTTTGAGCATATGTTAATGAAAGTTTGGCTTTGTAATGGTGAGTGTATGGCCCTTTCACAATAGATCTGAGTTCATCTGATGTGTGTGGGAGAGAATGATGGTGGGTATCTTGGAGTTTGGTAGGCATTGGCATATGAATGTGATTGTTCTCTAATGGTTGTGTCTGGGTGTTTGGTGAGTGTGTGGTCATTTATGAAATTGAGTGTGTTAACGTATGATGATGGTGGGTGTGGTGGTGGACATCTTGGGGTAAATTATTGCACATTTGATTGTGGATGAGTGTCTGTGTGTCTGTGGGTTGGCTAAAAGTGGTTCTTTGTGGTCATATGATGTGTATGTGCTGTCTGGTAGTGCACGTTTGGGTGTATAATGTGGTTGTGGGGCCATAAGATGATTATTATGAAGTCTTATGATGTGGGTATCAAATGGTGGGTATACAAACATTTGGTGGTTGCTGTGTGGGTTCATTGTGAATGGTTTCTGGCTAGATGATATTGGTTTTATGCAAGGCCGGACTGGCCGTAGCGGGCACAGGGCAATCCCCCGGTGCACCACATGGGTGGGGGCCGGTTTTGGGCCCCTGGGGGCAGTTTTTGTTCCAGGGCCGTTTTTGCAGCATAGCTGTAAAATCGGCCCTGTCATAAAATCGGCCAAAAACCGGCCCTGGCAAAGAGCTCGGCGGCACCCCCAACCGCCCCCGGGGGGGAGGGGTTGCCGAGCACTGCCAGGGCCGGTTTTGGTTCCCCAGTCCGGCCCTGGTTGTATGGTTAATTGATGATGGGTGTGAGGTGTAGTTGTGTGTTGAGAATGTATAATGGTGGTTGTGTGGTTGGTTGTGTTGATCTCAGGAACTGTTGTATGTTCTTTAAATCCCCTTCCCGACTGCAAGGGGAAGGATTTTCCGATAACCCTGCTTTGCCCAAGGGTGGGTGTGTAATTTACTCAAATGGTGGGGTTTTTACTTTATTACCATAGCTAGTCTTTAACTGTGCCGGTCAAAGTTTATTTAAAGTCATTAAATCATCAAATGTATTGGCACCTAAAAATGTCCTAGACCCTTTAAATTGCGTCCACCCTTAATAGAGCTGCAAGAAGCATGCCATGCCCACAGAACACTAAACCTGCAAAATTGTATGTTACTTTGTCAAATTACTCTGCAATTATTAGCTGATAAACTTGTTTTTTGACAGATCCTTTTAGTGTTGCTCTCCGCCCCATCGGCAGAACTGATCAAACTTAAAAATACCAAGTTTAATCTTAACATGCTGAGCATCAACCAAATTTAAAGCACATTTGTCAAATGCCATTAAACCTATAGCCAAATCAAAATCCACCTTTTGAGCTATCAAGACTTCTCTATTATTTAACCCTTCAAACCCCTCCCAACACCTTTTCAAACACTAGTATCTCGAAAACTGCTGAACAAACTTACAGCAAACAATTGAAAGCCACTCCTGAGCATAGTTTGGGTTTCATGCCAATTTTGGTGTAACTACACTGAGTGTTTTCCTGTAACAGAGAGCAAAATTTGCTGTAGGAGTTAAAAATAAGAAACATTTTGTTGTTTTGACCCCTCTCTTTCTTGACCTCTTTCTTAGCTCTCATCATTCTCCCGACAGATCTGCACAAAATGTGACCAGTAGAAGCTAACCCAAATTTACTTTTTCTTGAAAATGTTCACACATATTCATATCATTATGTCAGTTATAAGCTAAACATAAATGATCTTTTCAAACTTATTTTAACTAAAGAGTCACTGGGTACATTTTATACAATGGCAATGAAAATAAATGTGGCCCAATAACACTTCCTATTTAATAAACTCACATTCGCACATTTATTGCTACAGTGCAAAGTTCACCCCATAGTTTGGTGCCTGCAAAGATTGCGTGTGACCATGGCTTGACAAGGAAAACAAATCTAGTAATTGGGAAGCCTCTTCAATGTGATTTTATCTATTGCTATATTTAACTTTTTACATCCTTCTTTTAGTTAAATAAGGTTTAAAACAAATACTTTGCACACATTATATATATTTGACAAAACTGTTATGATTACCCTTCAATAAATTAGGATAGACATACATACCCATTCTTTTATGTATTGTGCAAACTGGACAGGCGTTGAAATAAAACTATCTTGCTCGTCTGTAAAAGATCTGTTTTATTTCTCCGTTTCTCTCCATGATGTTTGTGACTTTTCATGTGTGGTCAGTAGATTCCTGCCTACTTTGACCACAGACCATAACCTTTCCGAAGACCGCAAAGGGATAACTGTTCATATATTAAATCTTTGTGAGGAACCTTATTCGAGTATTTCTCCAGGATACTAATGGATAACTCTGTTCTGGTAATTATAGATTTTTATGATAAATGAAAATATTACGGTTGGACGGATTGGACATGTACATTTCGCTCACATTTCTGTGCGACATCCTCTTTGAATCTTTAAAACACGTCCAATATAGCAGTTTCTTAATAATTATATTGCTACCCATTCTTCTATTCTTCGATTCTAGGGCAAGCGCCTTCAAAGTGTGTTTATGAAATACTTATTTATTTGTTAGTTTCTTTGACAATCGCCAACATTATGATCTGTTTAGGATGGCGAACTGTTGGTAGCACACACGAAAAAGAGGTGCAGTTTTATTTTTGAAAGTCATTATAATTATTGTAGTGCCACATAGGAATTTTGCAAACCTGTTGTAAAATATCCATGGGGAAACATAAATGGCGTGGTGATGTTATATCAATTACTGCATTATGCAAACATGGAAGGCCGTGTGCTGATCAAAACGGCTGTCAAATGAATAGGAGACATATTTTACAGACATACTGAAGTGTGTAACAGATGGTTTAAAAGTAAATATGATGATATTCTTCTGTTTAAAAGAGTTTTAGAATTATCGTGACAGGTGGTGCAGAGGTAAAAATATCTCTCGCGGGCTTCATGCATAATAGATCAGTTTAGACACGTGCAGGTGCGCTAAGCAAGGTGCGCCAGGAGGGCATTTTAAAGGAAAGCAGAACATTGATGGCATTTGATGTGTTTCATGACCATCTGGAGTTTGGATCTGTCTGTAAACAGACACAAATACCTGCCGAAGAGCGAGTTGAAATATCTCTATTAAATGGCTCTCTCTTAAATGGCTGGCTATTTCAATACCACGTAATACCTTATCGAGAGGCGCTTTTGCCCTTTTAACTAGTTGGGAACATAATTTCTATAATGGGTTTGCATTGCTACGTAAGAATTGTTGTGTGGCTAGGTTAGAATAAGGCCTGAATTAAAGTCTATTTGTTTAATGTAAAATGTGATCAGATACTTAGCCGAATCTGTGGTATCTGGCAAAAGACCTTTTAATAATACACTCCTTTATTGTTTCTGAGCCTGAACTTCAGCTGTAATACCCTATGACAACGTGTATTTGTGAAGCTCACGTTCGCCCACAAGGGTATCTTGGCGCTGAATAACAGATGTTTATTGTTACTCTAGTCAATGGTACTCATTTTATTTACCTCAGAAGAATGAAAGGCTCAGTGGACCCACATGCATTTGAACCTTTGACCAAGAGGTCAAACACAGGACCCTACAGTGGACACATTAGTCCACTTAGGCCACCAGACATTTGTGTGTAGGTGCAATGTTTTGAGAAAAGCTAAGGGGACCACATACCTCTTTGAGGTTGTGTGCACACATTCTGCAATCCCTGGTCTGTGCCACATCCATCAGATATGATGACAAAGGCTATTTGTGGAATCCACCAACCTACCCTAGTGATAGAGCGGCCAGTGGTCCAAATGTCTTATTTAGGGTTTTGTAGAGTGGGAAAGCCACAAAAAACTGGGAGATTTCTCGTCCACATGTTGAAAGCGCTATTGACACCTGTGTAGTGTTCATATGGGTGATAACAAATCTGCCATAATAAATTCAGGTGTTCGCAGCACACCTAGTAATAATACTAAAATCAGCCAACTCGTGCCTGAATGTAGTCAGATAGCAAGGGACTAGGGGCCCGATGTAGGTGGCAAATACCGGTCGGAAACGGCCGAATTCGACCGTTTCCGACCGGTATTTGGCATCTTGAGATGTAGGGGGCCAGATTTTACAGATTCTGTATATTTACCGAATCGGTAAATTTACAGAATCTGTAAAATACCGAATCGGTATTTTTACCGATTCGGTACCTTCCAGATGTAGGTGGGACTCTTCTGAGTCCCAAAGGCCCTACAAATTCGGTATTTTAACACACAATCCAATTGGGTGTTAAAATACCGAATTCAGGTGTGCATGCACATGTGTGCATGCACACCTAGCCATGTGACAGACAGACATGCCCTTAGGGCATGTCTGTGTGCCACATGGCGCACATGCCTATTTTTGGGGTGCCAGAGGGTGTCAAAGTGACACCCCCTGCACCCTTGCCAAATTCGGTATTTACCGATTCTGTAATTACAGAATCGGTATTGTCCATTGATTCCTATGGGCTTCAAGGCCCATAGGAATCGATGGGCAATACCGATTCGGTATTTACAGATTCGGTAAATACCGAATCTTAACGATTCGGTATTTACAGAATCTGTAATACTTACATCTCCCCCCTTCATATTTACCGACTCTTAAATACCGAATCGGTAAAATTCGGTATTTAAGAGTCGGTAAATATGATTTACCTACATCTGGCCCTAAGGCCAGTAAATTAATTTATCTTTTAGATGGAGCAAAGCTCAAGTTGTATTTTTAACAAACATCCTCGGGTCCAAATGAGTCGAACAAAGCCACACGATCCAATTGGGAGGTGTATTTTTTTTTTTTTACTGTGGTGTGATGTGAGGTCTTTGGGTTCTCCTGTTGACTTTCCTCATTTGGCAGTTTTCCTGAAATCCTAACAGGTCAAGGGGGCCAGTGCCAGTGTGATATATTTACAGAAGGCTCAATGGGACCAGTGTTGAATTTACTGAAGCTTGTACTGATCAACTGGATATCCTTTGAATGGTTCATTGTGCCACAGTTTTCCTTCAAAAACAGTGAGAGAGTTCTCCAAATAGGCAAAGTTTGCTCTAGCAGCAAAATTATACACTGACAATGATCCTGCATTGTTAGATACCTGCATAAATGATACTTCCTAGATCCTCAGACCACTCGACCACAATTTGGGTCCTCCACAAGTAGGACAGCTGGCAACAAAAAACCTTCACAACATCCAATTGAGGCAGCATAATTATCTTACTAATGCTCCAAACACATCAATTTTCAGAACTATTCAGACATGAGACGCGTTCTAAGTAATATGTTTAGAACCACAGTGAACCAGAGATTTTTAATTGGCATCAGAGTCAATCAGGAGGAGAGCTTCCCTGGCTAACTTGGAGTCTCCATGAGTGGGTGAGAGAAAAGTCTAAAATCTCTTCAAGTCTTTCTTCAGGAGGGGAATAAGACACCTTCTATTTTTCACAGATCATGAACAAGGTTAAGTGGGTCCAGAGTGACATTTCTAATGATCCAGCTTAGATATGTTTAGAGAGTACCCTAAAAAAACAACCTCTGTTCCTGATGTTTCCCACATCCTTCAATATTGCTATGTAAAGTAAGCCAACAAAAATAGGCTATAATATAACTTCCCCATACAGCAATATCACCCTCCCCCTCAGACTATGAAGACATTCACCATCCCCCCTAGGGACCAGGACCCTCCGCTTCTAGCAGAGATACAGGTCCATTAGGGATTCCAGCTGACAAAGGGACGGGTGTCACAAAGTTATTTACATTGTATTAGGTCCTGGAGGAGGCCAGAAGACCTCAATTCCTAAAAACCTTTAGAAACTAGAATGCTATTGAGTGCAGAAAGGTACATGATTCCCTGAGGACACCCACATTCCTAATTACATTTCCATTTCAGACACTTAGGAGCAAGTACTCTGACCTCGGTCTGGGACCCGCTCTCTCCCCTCCGCTCTGGTGTGCTCCACCGCTGATCCGCTCTAACCCCCAGGCAGGGTTCGAGACCGCCCGGACTGCGCCTGTCCTCCTGTTGGTTTTCCTCAAATAGCCTGCTTGTTCCTTAGAACTCTGTGCCCGCTTTTTAGTAGCTTTTGTTCCCCACTACTGTTGTTGTTTTCTTTATTGTGACCCATTGTTGTATTTTATTGTGCTCCACTGCTGTTGTATTCCTTTCACTTTTTCACAGTTTACTTTTCACTGCTATTCTTTAATTAGCCCATTCCCGCCACCTCTGCTGCCCCCGGGACCCTTCCCCCTTGACCGCTACTGCCTCCCATGCTGCTTGTCCCTCCCCCTCCCCTACTTAATGGCGGCTGCTGCACTGTCGTGCAGCGGATGCGCGCAGCGGTCATGCTGCTGGTGTGCCTAAGGCAAGCCCATCTGCGTCCGTTCGTGACCCGACCTGCGGAAGAAACCCTGGATCTACGGCCTTCCATCGCTATGACTCCGCCGCCCTCCTCGCACTCAACCCAGGAAGACTTAGAGACTGCCAACAGGCCGCGGTGAACATGACCCATGGACAGTTCTCTTGCCTCCACTGCCATCAGACCCTCACCACCACCTGACCTGCAGCACCGCTGATGCCTGCACAGATGACACCCTAAGATGCAACCTCCTCAATCTGCGCTCCGTACACAAAAACGCCATGGAAATCTGGAACCTGCTCTACTTTCTCTCGCCCGACAGTGCCTTCTTCACGGAGACCTGGACCAACGCCTCCTTTGCCCCAACATAAACACCACCATCCTGGAAGGATAAAAGAACCAGAGGAAGGACAGCCCCAACCACCCGGGAGGGGGCCTCACCATCGCCCACAAGAGCACCCTCCCCCTCACCACCTCCAGCGACACCTTCCCCTCTGCTGAACACTTGCACTTCCAGAACCAGATCAGCCCCAAAGCCACACTCCGAGGAAACCCTTGTCTACAGACCTCCCGGACACCCTTCGCCACCACCATCACTGACTTTATCGCACCCCACGCCATCACCTCAATGAACTACATACTGATTGGAGACCTGGACTTCCACCTCGACAACCCCAGCAACCCCCAACTCCACCATCCTCTGCGACAACCTCGCCAACATCGGACTCAAACAACTCGTCACCACACCGACCCACAGAGCAGGGCACACCCTCTACCCCATCTTTACAGCAGTGAACAGCATCCCCTTCCGCCACACAACACAACCACCATGGACCAACCACCACTGCGTACACTTCACCATCAAAAAACCTAAGGCACCCAAACCAGCCCCACGCCCACCATGAAGGAACTGGAGCAGGGACACCGACGATCAACTTAACTCCACCCTCATCCGAGACAACCTCACCTGGTCACCCGACTCAAACATCGCAGCCAGATGACTCCACACCTGGATCTTCCAATGCGCAGACTAGCGCGCTCCGCTCGGCAACCTCAACAAACAACACACTAGGAAAGCCACCTGGTTCACCACCAAACTTCAAAATGCCAGGCGCACCTGCAGAGGCCTGGAGAAGGACTGGAGAAACAGCACGACCACCGAAAATTACTCCAACTACAAGGACGCCATGACGAACTACCACAACCAAATCGGAGCCACCAAGAGGAGTTTCATCTGCAACAAAATCCTCGCCAACTCCCAAGACCTCTGTGACAAGCTTGGAACCTACCTCCACCACAAAATCAAAAACCTCTACGACAACTTCATCTACCATCCACCAGACGCCACAGACGCCCCCAGCCCCCAGAAGCACCAGCCTGCCAACCATCCCTTACTGCAAACCGATCACGACCGAAGAGACCACCTCGACCATAAAAGGCATCCACTCGGGGACCCCACTGACCCCTGCCTTTCCCACATCTACCACAGAGCCGCGGTCGCTATCGCACCCGAACTACAACGCACCATCAACACCACCTTCTCAACAGGCACCTTCCCAGATGATTGAAAGCACGCAGAAGTCCGGGCCCAGCTCAAGAAGTCCACAGCTGACCCCACTGACCTCAAGAACTACCGGACCATCTCGTTCCTCCCTTGCGCACCCAAAGCTGCAGAGCAAACGGTCAACAGGGACTGACACGATTCATCGAAGAGAATGCCATCCTCGACCCATCACAATCCGGATTTCACAGTCAACCACAGTACCGAGACCATCCTACTCACCGTCACAGACGACATCCGCACCCTCCTGGACTGAGGCCACTCCACAGCCCTCATCCTACTCGACCTTTCACGGCCTTCAACACCGTCTCCCAAGGCACACTAGTCACCAGACTACACAACACCGGCATACAAGGAACAGCCCTGGACTGGCTCCGATCATTCCTCACTGGAAGAAGCCAAAGGATCAGAAGGCCACCCTTCCTCTCAGACACCGCGACAATCACCTGCGGAGTCCCACAGGGGTCATCTCTGAGCCCGACCCTCTTCAAAAACTACATGGTCCCCTCGCAGCCATCGTCTGACAAAACGGCCTCAACATCATATCCTACACAGACGACACCCAGCTTATCCTCTCCCTCACCAAAGACCCCACCACCTCCAAACTCAACTTCCAGAAAGGAATGCAAGACGTTGCAGTCTGAATGACCAACAGCTGCCTGAAACTCAACACCGAGAAGACAGAAGTTCTTGTCCTTGGAACAACTCCATCAGCATGGGACAACACCTGGTGGCCGACCACCCTAGGAAGCCCACCAACCCCCTCGGACCATGCTAAAAACCTTGGCATCATGCTTGACTCATCACTCACCATGAACCGACAGGTCAACACTGTCTCCTCCAGCTGCTTCAACACCCTCTGCATCAGGCGCGGTGTGTCCGTAGGGGCGTGGGGGCGTAGCCCCCCCCCCCACCCGCAGCCGCCTGCAGCTCCCTTGGCGTTTCTGAACTTAAGTTCAAAGACGCCGAGGGAGAACTGACAATCCTATCAGTCAGCATGACGTCGGACTGCCCACCCCCTTAAGAGGCTGAAGGGGGTGGTCGATCTGGTGTCATGTTGATTGACCTGATTGTCACCAGGCAGCAACACAAGTGCGCATGAGTGGGGACGGAGGGTGAATTTTTTACCCTTGCTCACTCATGCGCACTTGTGTTTGTGCTCTTTTGCGCATGCCCATTAGGAGCCCTTCTGTCTCCTAATGGGCGTGTTCCGGGCGCAGAGTAACCTGTGCCCCTGCAGCGCCAAGATTGGCTGCAAGGGGCTGCCAGTGCCATTCGACGTGAAGGTGCCAAGGGGTCAGGGAGCAGAGGAGGGGAATACCAGCGGTGACGTAAGTTTTATTATATATTTAATCCCCCCGTGCGTCATTATCACACCCCCCTCCCCGCGCGACTGATGTGCAGGGCTTTTATAGATTTAAGTAAAACATCATGATGACTACCGCAAGCATGTTTGTTCGCAGGGCGCTACATGCTGCTATGTGCAATGTGACTGCAGCTAGGTATTTTTACAAAATGTCAGGTAACTGGTGATCATGTAATCGCTTCAATCAATGCCTTCTTCGGGCCGAGTTAGCGCTATATAAAACTGTCACAGTACCGGGAAGGAAACGTCCCACACCATTCCACACAGCACCAGAACACCCAAACCAGTAGTAATCAAACAGTCAGAATGATGTATTTGTGACTGAGCCGCAGGGCTGCACACTGAATGCACACTAGCATGTTCACACAGTTTGTTCCTCTTCCAAATATTTTTGTTCGTTCTCTCTGTTTGTTCCCTCTTGTATTCTCTGTCTCTTTTTCTGTCACTTTCTAAAATCTGCTTTAGTTCAGGCACTGGCTTCGGCACATGAACTTTTGGCTCCCGAGACAAAATGGTATTTTGACATTTGACGCTCCGTTTCTATTAGTTAAAAGGCCATTTGTTATAATCCTGCATCAGTTATGGCCACTTAACTTGTCGCCGCGATACCCCCTCCCGCCTTGTGACAACTTGCTTTTGTGGCACTTACACCTGCCTCCCTCCGTTGCTTAATTATGGCCCTGCAAAAATTCCTGCCCTCCACACTTCACCAGATCTCCTTGTGGCTGCACTCATTTACTGTATTTTGGACGTCTCCCTCTCGCAGGTTGTTGTTTTCCGCTGCTAAACTACTGTTGCACACATCCACCCCACCCCCCAAATCGCAACCGTATGAAAACATGTTTTTCAGTTATATTCAAGTGTCAAATCCCTTCTGCGTTTCACAAAATTGTCATCATTGCTGCGGTTTTATAAACAGACAACACCAACCAAAGTTTTTTTTAAATGTTTCCCTTTACCACAAGAGCGCCGAATCACCAATTCTACACATGGCTGCACGTATTTATTATATGCTGCACGTCTAACTCCTGTATATCACAATCTTACACAATGGGTATATACAGCAATGGCAAGGACATTTTTAAGCGCAGATTTGCTTTTCATTTTTTTGTTAACTGCACAAGCTGGTGTCTACAGCAGTGAGTATACAACCTAACGCGTGAGAAGGCCAATGAAGTTCAATGAAAACACTGTTACTCAGTCCCTGTTACTTGACCCAGGATTCAAACTACTTTGAGATCGAGTTTGGATTTCAGACTCCCAGTTATCTAACTCAACACAGAATCTAGTCTACCTAACAAGTTGTAAACTGTTAGAGGGCACTGTTTATTATAGCCCCTGCAAAATAAGTTTAGAGTGTGATATACAGTGACAGTGAACATAGATACAAAGGGAGAATATAGTTTAAAAAAACAATTTGTGCACCTGAACTCTGTAAAGCACAGTTCTGAAGGTAATTGCTGTTGTCCTGTACAGTGTTCCTACAGAACTTATTTATATAGGATCTACCTTGGGCACAGGTAAAACATTAGGAATCCAGGGAACTCTGTGGCACAGTAGTTGCTTTATGACCTGTTTCTGACAGCTCAGGAGCTGTCTTTGGTACAGGAATACACTGGGGCACAGATGTGCTCGCTGGGTGCAAAGGGGTCTCCAAGGATGCTGCCCGGGAGCTTTGAGGGGCAGAGAAGCAGCTACCTGAGGCTTTAGTTCCATGTGCCTACTATGATGGTCGGCCTTGCTCTCAAAGCTCGCTCGCCATAGGAACTGAAACTTTTACGCCCTACCACTTTCAAATTTCACCAGCCGCCCCTGCTCTGCATCCTCCGCAAGACCTTCAAATGGATCCCCCTGAGTCAAGGAAGACAGTCTCCGACGCACTCATCACCAGCAGACTTGCCTACGCAAACACACCTCTATGCCGGCATCAAGAAGTCCCTACTCCGCAGACTACCAACAATACAGAACACAGCCGCCAGACTCGTCCTCGACATCCCCGGCAGGCACACATTAGCCAACACCATGAAGACTCCACTGGCTCCCAGTGGAAAAAAGAATCACCTTCGAAATACTCACCCACACCTACAAATGCGTACGCAACAATGGACCCAAATACCTCAACGACAGAATTAACTTCCACGTACCCAAAATCAACCTCCAAACCTTTAACCTCGCATTGGCTGAAACCCTGCGGATCAGCAGAGCAAGAGCAGGCATAAAATCCTTCTCTCACATTGCAGCTAAAACGCGGAATGAGCTTCCGGCAGACATCAGACGTGCCCCCTCCCTGAGCATCTTCAGGAAGACCCTCAAGACCTGGCTATTTTGCTCATCAGATCTGCCTGCTCCCCTCCCCCACCTCAGCACCTTGAGACCCTCACAGGTGAGTAGCGCGCTTACAATTCCCTGATTGATTGATTACTGACTTTAACCTATTTCGTTAATCCAAGGATGTAACTCGGTGAATTATCAGAAGATGTATTGTACGAAACAATAATACATGTAACATGATTTAAAAGTATACATGATGATATTATTCTTATTTACTTTATGATTTTATATAGCATGCCCAAAGCGATGTCTCCATGCTTTATAAGTAATAAGAGTTGTGGAAGATCTTTGTTATACCCTACAAGTAGCCAAACAGTGAACAGGGTGCCACGCAGAAGCTAGTGTAGATACATCTATCATGCCCTGAATGAAGTACTAAAAATCTTGGAGGAGCAAGGGCATTGAGAGAGGCGAGTTTAGAATGAAGAGTGAAAATTGACTGGGGTCTCTAGGAAGAAGAAACATTCTGGAGAGTATCAACGTTCCATGAGTCATGGAGCAATGTTTTTTTTTTTTGGTAATCCTCATATACCATTATTGGAAGTCTTGGTGGGAAACTGGTAACCTTCGCGCTATTTGGTCGTCCTGATCCGGCCCTTCTTGTTATGCTTGACCAGAAGCGTCAATCCCTGATCCCTCAAGTAGCCACTGCTTTCCCATCCATACTCCGTTTCGCAGTTCTACTGGTGCCTCGTGCTACTTTGGAGTCAAGGGAACCGGCAAGGCCCCAAATAAATCATTGGAAAACCAATCAGCCTTGTTGCCATGCCTCGAGGGCCGCCCAAACTTTGACCAAACTCGTGGGATCGCATGCCAAGTCAGACTTACTGGTAAGGATGATTTGTCGTAAGCAACATGGGAAGGTGGGGGGGGCTGGATCCTTCCAAGCTCTACATATTTCTCGCCTTGCAAGGAGGATGACATAAAAGATGAGTTTTGTAGAGGGGTCATTGATATTGTAGCCCATACTTAGCCCCGTCAGGATGGTAGTTATAGTTATTGCAATAGGGACACCGAGAACCTCTCCCAAGAAGTCGTTGATTTTCCCCCAGTAGCCATTCAATTCGGGACAGTCAGCAAACATGTGAACATCGTCAGCTTCAGGATGGCTACATCTCGGGCAACAGTGTTCTAGCTTGGTAATCTTCGCTAATTTCTTTGGGGTTATATAGACCCGATACATAGTATACAGATGATTTCTTTTTAACGTCGCGGGTTTAACTACTGGATGTAGGATAGCAAAGGAGTCGAGCCACCAGTTTCGAAGGTTGATGTTATCCGAAGTTAACTTATTCATCCAAAGTGTTTTCAGTTCGGGTTCAGTTACATCATCCTCCTCGAGCAGCGATGTATACCAGTATGCAATTTGACTCTTCCACCTTCCTCTTCTAGTTACTGCGTCAAATTTTGGGTTTGGTGCTTTATTACCCTCACTTCTAGTTGACCACCAACCAGACAGCTGGTAGTATTTGAACCTGGGGAGTGATCCCTCTGTCAAGTTAAAAAGAGCGTCCCATGTCAGAAGCTGAGTTCCTTCCTGTAGGTCCCCCCAGTGTTCTAGTCCTGCCACCTTCAATGGTCGAGACAGTTGGTCGTCAAGACAAGCTGGTGTCCCAGGGGAATCCCATATCGGGGCCTGTACTGCATAGTAGGGAATGTTGAGCCTTTTCCTGACGAATACCCAGTTTCTAACCGCAGTCCCCAGAATCTTGAGCCTGACCTTCTTGAAGAATTTTGGGTCCCCAAACTTAAACAAGAAAGAGTCCTGTCCCTGGGGGATATCCTGCAGTAGTGCTAAAAACAATACGCCCATGGAAGTTTGGTCAATTTTGCCGGCCATTAGTCTGAAGTGTTTAAAGTGGAAGGCGTGGCAGTAGATAGATAGGTCAGGGAAGGCTAATCCTCCAGTCTTTAAACTTCTTCTAAGCTTTTTCCAAGATATTCGTGGGGCTTGTGTGTTCCAGATAAAGGATCCCAATTTCCCTTGTAGCTTCTTAATTGTTATCAAAGGAAAGGATAAGGGTATTGAATTAAATAAAAAGGTGATCTTGGGGAGGATAATCATCTTGAGTAGGTTCACCCGCCCAAAGATGTTTAGTGGGAGAGATGACCAGCGATGGAGTAGGGCTGTAATATCTTTTATAACCCTGTCCAGATTGATTTTTGGAATGTCCTCTATCTTTTTGACTAAGTGTACTCCCAGATATCTCATTTTTGTCCTGCAACCTGCCGTCACTACCCCCTGGTTCCATTCCATGATCTCTGTTTTGTCCTTATTGATTGTATACCCAGAGATCTCACCAAAGCTTTCTGCTAGTTGTATTAATCTAGGTATGGCTACTCCTGGGTTTGAGGTGTACATCAACAGGTCGTCTGCGTAGAGTGCAAATTTCAGTTCTAGGTCGGCAATCTTAAATGATTTAATAAGGGGGTCCGACCTGAGTAAGCAAACAAAAGGCTTGATGTACAAATCAAATAAAAGGGGGGATAAGGGGCAGCCCTGTCTGGTTCCTCGGGCTATCGTGGAGAAGTGTGGCTCAGGGGTTAGAGGCAGCAGACCCGGAAGCTGAGATCAGTCCTGGACCAGGGTTCAATTCCCCGCCTCGGCGGGGTCTTGGGCTAAAAATTCCACGGACTCGATAATTCTCGCCCCGGTGCCTCCTCGACTCACGGGTTCACACTCTGCGACTCTGGGCAATAGCTTGCTTAATCTCCACAACGGCCCCTCGCGGCTGGATGCCTGACTTTCACCTTGTGGATACCCTGCTATCTCACAGGGGAATACCAGGAAGGGTTCCCTAAGCAAGCGCCGGGAAACCCACTGTGGGTAGCTGTGCGCTATATAAGCTCAACTACATTTACATTTACATACATATCTGATCTGTAAGAGAGCCATTGACTAAGATTTTAACTAGCGGTGCATGATATAGGGATTTAATCGCGGTTATAAAGTTAATAGGAAAGCCGAATTTTTCCAAGGCCAACCATAGATATTCCCACTCCACCTGGTCGAATGCTTTAGCAGCATCGACAGCTACGATAGTCAGGGGCAGCTTTTTCTCGATAGCGACATCTATTGCACCAATAACTTGGAAAGGTAATTCGTTAAGTTGCCGCTCAGGGATAAACCCCCTCTGGTCACAATGGACAATAGATTTAATTGCCTTGGCCAGTCTTGTAGCTAATACTCCCGCAAAGATCTTATAATCTACATTTAGTAGAGAAATAGGTCTATACGACTCTACCTTACGAGGGTCTTTGTTCGGTTTCAATATTAGTGAAACTGTGGCCTCTGCCCATGACTTAGGAGCCAGCCCCCCCCGTAGCAGAATTTCATTGAATAATATTGTTAAGTTTATAACAATTTGGTCCATAACAGTCCTATATAGCTCCATCGGGAGCCCGTCAGGACCTGCCGATTTACCATTAACCATCTTTGAGATCTGAGTCCTCACCTCTCCTTCTCTTACCTCGGAGCTGAGGAAAGATCTTTCTGTCTCTGATAATTCGGGGAGCTGGACTTTACTTAGCCAGTTTCCAGCCTGCTGTCCACTCTGGGGCAGGGTATTTCTATACAGGGATTGCATATGGATTTTAACTTCCTCTCTGATGCGATCGTCATCGTATGTGGTTTCCCCTGTACTAGCCAGGGATAAACTATCGATCTGATTCCTAGTTTTATCTACTCGGAGGAGGCGACCACATTTCTCACCGTATGAGAAGGATTGAAGTTTACTCGCATCCCACCTGCCTTTCAGGATTTTGTCTAGCTCTGCTTGATATTCTGCCCGCAGGATATCTAGTTCTTTTTGTATAGTAGGTCTAGTCTCTAGCTGGCCTAAGGAAGCCTTCTGGAGTTCCTGTTCCTTTAGTTTAAGTCTCAGGAGTCGGTCTTCCTTCTTCTCTCTTGATAGCTTATTCCTCCTAATCCTAAGGGTACTCAGCCAGCCTCTTATAAAGACTTTATATGTTTCCCAAACTATCTGTTTGCTTGCTGACCCAACATTAATCCTGAAAAACTCTTCTGACTGGATTGCCAAGTCTTGCTTAACAGCCTCTTCCAGAAGGAGTGTTCTGTCTAGAGTCCACCTCCTCTGCAGGATTTGTTGTTTAAGACGGATTACCATCTCGACAACAGAATGATCGGACAAGATAGCCGGGGCGTAGGATATGGTATCTACTGCTGAGAAAAGGGTTTTATCGAGTAAAAAAAAATCTATTCTTGAGTGGTGTTCATGTCTTCTGCTATTAAAAAGAATATTCCCTTTTCCCTGTATTTTTGAGTTTCCAAATATCTATGAGGTCAAAGTCCCTCATAATGTTCTTGAGTTCCAATCTGGACTTTTGGGGAGGAGTGAATCTAACTTTAGAGGTACGATCTAGATCTTTATCAAATATCAAATTAAAATTGCCCCCTATAATTGCAGGTCCGTCAGACTCTACTAGGCTGTTTTTGAGTTTGGTAAGGGCCCCTGGCGCGTCCTGATTGGGACCATAATAAACTGCACAAGTGAGAGGAGTTTGTCCTGCTATTAACGAAGCCACCAGCCATCTCCCAGAATGGTCCGTTTCACACTTCGATACCCTGATCCCTTCATTAACTCTAATTAATATGGCCACCCCTCTCGTACTACCACTTTGTTCAGAGCAAAGAATATCCTGAATCCACCTAAATTTTTTAAATACCGTCTTACACTCCGCTTTCTCTAGGTGTGTCTCCTCCAACAGACAGATATGTGCTCCTGAATTGTATAAATAATCTATTACCCTGTGTACCTTTCTCCTATCCCTTAATCCATTTACATTCCAACTGATAAATTTTAACTTATGTGTCATATTGGCCATAAGGGACGATTTCTAGAGAGAAAAGCGCGTGCCCAGCACCCAGTAAGATTGGTGTATCTTTTGTGTACATGAGGATTATTTTTTCCATTTTTTAACCTTGCCACCCCCCAGCCTCCCACCCACCCCCCCTGAGGAACCCCCCCTACCTGTTTTGGCGATCATGTCGCCATATGAGAGCTCTCTATATCCAATCGGGTACTCCCTCCAGTAAAGCGAGAGGTAGGCGCCAGAACGTGAGTTCTGATTAAGTGTGTGTGCTTATATAGATAAGTTAGGCTTACCCTTTTTTTTTTTTTGTGCAAAAATTATATATATATATTTTTTTTTTCCCCTGCTCCTTTATTTTTATTTTCTTTTAGTTATTTCCCCAACTCCTAATGTATGTGAGGTTTTAAGTAAGTGTGGTGTGGCGCCGCGGCCAGGGCGACTGACGCTGGAATCTGGCGACCACGGTTCGATCCCCGGCTCCGGCGGCAGGTCAGCCCAGCACCATGTGACTCTGGGCAATAGCTCGCTTAATCTTCCCAACGGCCCCCAGCGCCTGGAGACCCTTACGGGTGATTGTGCGCTTTACAAATGTGGACTTTTACTTTTAATTTCCTTTTTTTTTTTTTTTTTCCCCTCACAGGGGAACTTTAACTATTCTAGAAAGGATAATAGAGGCAAAGCCATAATAATGAGCCATAATAGTGAAAGCCATAAGATTTCCTTGTACTTAGGTTCTAGCATTGTAGGAACACATTGTATTCTTGCTAGTTTTATACAGCCCTTGGATAACCTTTGTAAACTTAATGGGAACTATCTCGCATTAGAGTTAGGAAAGTGTCCACTTCTTGGGGAGAAGTGAAGTTGTGCGTTTTGTTTCTACATACCACCCTCAGGAAGGCCGGAGATTTCAATTGCACCTGTGCGCCCATGCTTCTTAAATCTGGCATCCGATTACCCAGTTCCCATTGTCGTTGGGCCGTAACCCTCCCAACATCAGAGCGGATGAGG
This sequence comes from Lissotriton helveticus, assembly GCF_964261635.1. Taxonomy (NCBI): domain Eukaryota; kingdom Metazoa; phylum Chordata; class Amphibia; order Caudata; family Salamandridae; genus Lissotriton; species Lissotriton helveticus. Next base: position 932,169,923 of record NC_136059.1, on the reverse strand, counting down.
TAGTGGGCTGAGCCTATTTGAAGAGTTTTGTCTGACAATGCCTTGCTCAAAATCAACTCTTTTACAGTGAATGTGTGGAAATTGACTAAGATTTTCCTCGGGGCGGCCCTATCAGAGTGACGCCTAAAAGGGTCTCTATGCGCCCTCTGTATTTCTGACTCTAAGTCTATCTCAGGGCCGTCTTTGAGAACTCCCTCCCTGAGGAGTTTACACACTAAGCCCTTTACGTCCCCATTTTCCACACCTTCTGGAACCTTTAAAAACTTCAAGTTGTTTCTCCTAGAATGGATTTCCAGCCTTTCTACGTCCATCTGGAGTGCCCTATTCTGAGTTCTAAGAGTCTCAATGTCCCTTTCATGCCTCTTGGAGGCCCCTGTGAGCAGAGAGACATCTTCTTCCAGCACTGCGGTCCGTTTACAGACATCATCTAGTTTGGTCTCCAAATTAGAACACTGATCTTGTATGCTCTTTTGATTTGCTTCTGAGGTGTCAAACTTAGACAATAGGTCACCTCTAAGGTCGAAAAGGAGTGCCTCAAGCTGTGAGAGGCCACCATCCGGGATCTTAACCCCAGTTGTCTCTTCTGCTGAACCCTGGGCTTTCACCACTTCCACTGTTTCCACTGCAGGCGTCTCTCCCTGGATGGTAGCTGAGACCGGCACCACTGTAGTTGTTGTTTGAATTACTTGTGCGGTTTCCGTCTGATCCGCTATATCCACTATATCCTCCAAGTCTGCTAATTCCGTGTACCTATTACCTGACTGGGACCCATTGAACTGAGTAGTGGGTTTGATGTTTGAGGTACTGACCATGTTGTTGGGCATGGAGGCGGAGGATGAAAGAGGAGATTTTTTTCCCTTAGGGTCAACAACTTGCTCCATAATCTTGAAGTATGACTTGAGAGAGGGTGCGGGTTTTGAAAGGGACGTGCCAGGCAATTTTGTTTTCTTGGGCTCGCCTACTCTCCCGGGTCGGTCCCTTTTCTCTTTCTCTTTCTTCCCTTTTTTTTTGGGGTAAGTGGTGTTACTGCTGCCTTAGACGCACTCAGGTACCCACCCTCGGGTTTTTGTTGCTCTAGATAGGACCTAAGCTGGTATCTGTTCCTGACAGGTGCCACCTGGGCTGCCGGTGCAGGGAGTGTATGAGTGTCGCACTTTTCTCCCACTGTATTGCCTGCTGTTTCTGCTTGTGGGCGAGGGCAGGGGGAGTATGATTGTGTTGAGAGAGAAATTGCACCCAGGTCCATCCCCTCGTGCTGCGCCGAGCACCAAATAGCTATGGCAGTGTCTGCATTACCCACTCTTTCAACACTCCCAAGTACCCCAGATTCCACCCACGGGGATTTGACCTTTACTAAGTAAGCACCACCTCCTTGAGTTAAGGGTTCAGACCCCAGCTTATACCCCCATGCCCCCCTCACTGACCGTTTGCTGTTGGAGTCCCAACAAAGGGGAACACTAAGGCAGACTTGGGCTAGGAACCGCCTCGACCTTTGCCACATACAGGTCCGGTCTCCTCGGTCTCTTCCAGCTCCTGGCAGTTGCGCTCAATCGCAACCGGCACTGTATGCCTCTCCCTGCTTGACCTCCAACCCATCCGCCGCGATGATCCGCGTTGAAACGAAAACAGCGTCAGCAACAGCGTCTCCAAACGAGCAAGCTTGCTCGCAGTTCCTGACCATTGCCGGTGTTGACTGCAGGGTCCTAGTGCGGGTAAGATGCGAGGACTGGCACACACGCCGCGGTAGACATAACACCCCTCCTCAGAAAAGAAAGAAAAACAGGGTAGGGAGAAAGAAAGTGTGCGTTAGCGCTACGCCGCTAAAGAGAGCACAGTCTCACATCTCTCCTCACCTTTTTGGCACCATCAATTCCGCCTGAGTCTCGAGAGAAACCTTCCTGGACACGGAGCTCTCGTAACAGGCGTCAGCCTGCCGCCATGTTCCTCCCAGACTCCTGGAGCAATGTTAAACAAGGATGAAAGAAGAATTCCATTAGAGAGTGCTGGAGAGAGAAGAATAGAGAAAGGGGAATGAAAGGCAGAAGTGACCGTTATTACATTGAGGTGACAATGGGAAAATAATGAATGCACTATTGAAAAGGAAGAGCAGGTACATTTATTGTAAATATTATCAATTTTAGTTCCTTGACCAGAATATTAGTTACTACATTGAACTATGCAGGAGAGGAAGACTTGGATGGAAAAATAAAGGATAAATCAAAAAGAATACATAAGCTGAAAGATGAGTGTATTAGGCTGAAAATAATTGATGCGTTAGGAAATTGTTTAAAAAAAAGGAGCTCATGGTTCAGATGGAGCTGGAATTAAAGAAGATGCATCTCTAGTTTTCTTCTGGAAGAATGTAAGGTCTTAGTGCAGCTGATGTTTCCTGGCAGTCAATTCCAGTGGTTTGGGAAAGAAACCGAGATGACTGGTTAGCACACCAGTATTGTACAAATGCTGGTTTTTAGTTATAAAGTGTATTTGATTATTAGCCCTCTCGTACCATCATAAACATTTAATGAGCTGTGCAGGTATGTTGATTGTATTTCATAGTGTTCTTTGTAAATGATGCAAAATTACATCGTACACACTTCTCACTTCTAACGGGACCTAGTACAGTACTCTTAATACAGGAGTGATGTGCTCTTATGTTTTTGTACCATAGACTGCCGAGTAAAATACAGCTTATAAGCGCTCAATTCTGAATATCAACACTTCAATCATAGTTCAGTTTCAGTAATCAATATGACAAATCACAAAGCATGAATTGCAAGTCTGGGATCCAGTGGTTGGAGGAAAGTCTTTACCTTTTTAATGTGTACACCATGAGAGACAGCATGGTAAGCTTGACATTTTTAAGAATTCCTATGTCCCAAAACAATGATATTTTCAGATACAATTGTAGATCATCTGCATTAAATTCGCATTGTAATGCTATCTCCTTTAAGTAGTAATGTACGCAGGTACACATCACTAAAAAAAAAGATTAAAGTGATATTTTTGTGAGGTAATGTAATAAGATTTTGGCTAACATAACAACACTAGAAACTCACTGAAAAACCAAACGCAATGTTATAGTTAGGTGTTGAAATATTACAAAAACTAACATTAAAATACTAAACAACCACTGAAATGCACCAGTTGTAATTTACTGAGTTATCTATAATTGTGCCCCTGCTAATGCCTGCTAATTCCTGCTTATGATTTCAATATTACATCACTCATAACATATTAAATGAGAGAATTCATGACAATAATGATTACATCTCAAACAGCACATTTCTGATGTCTGCAGCCAGCCCACTGTGGGTGCTCAACCCAGCCCAATGGCCTCTGGCCTGGCCCTCGCCCTGTAGGCTCCAATCACCTTAATGACCACATTCCACAAGTATATTTACTATTTTTTTGTAATTTATTTCTCTGTACTGTGAAACTCTTGCAATACTACACCCAAGCGTACCATTCATGCTACTGCAGGACATGCTGGCTTCACCCAGTGAAGCTTGCAAGGTCCTGCAGGAGTACCATAGTACCTCAAGAGAGGGGTTCAGGAGTATTGTGGTATCTGCGGTATGAAAACGTAATTTTTTTAAACAGTTGGCCCTGGTGGAGATTTCTGTGTCCACCCCATGAGTGCTAGGGGGTCAGGTTACCCCTACATTGCCACCTTAGTTCTTTTTTTTTTTTTTTTTTTACTAGTACAGGACACGGGGCCCGAGCCCCTTGCCTCGTATTGGCAGTTGCAACTTCTTCAAGTTCTAGACAGACAATCGGATTGGTCGGGACCAAAAAGGCTGAAGGGAGAAAAAGCTTTCTTGGACATTCGGAAACCATTTGTTTTTTAAATTTAAGGTACTACAGGTCTGCTGTGTGATTAACCATCCAGATATACTTTTTAAACCCCTTCATACCCACCCGAGCACCTTTTTTAAATGCAAATTTCTTGAAATCAACTGCACACATTTACACCAAATAATGCAAGGCACTCTTTGTGACTGATAATCTAACATCAATAGATCAAAAAACCTGCCAAATGTGGTGTAACTCCGTTCACCCGTGACCTGGGAAGAGTGCATGAGGTAATAACAGAGCCAAGGACTCAATTTAAAAGTATGAGAGTGAAATCGTATAAAAGTATTCGTAAGTAGTGTCACCTTAAAACTAAGTCGATTAATCTTTGCCACCATATTAGAAAGAAAAATCACACAAAATAGACATCACTTTTTGCATTTGATGCAAATAAAGAGTGGTTTGGTGAAGTATTAAACATTTATTTTCTATTAAAGAGATTAGACGATATTTTTGTTCTTTTATTCAGATTAGTCAAAATAGATCCAATCACAGAAATGATCAAAAATAGGTTTGTTTAGAACAAGCATAGAAAATAACAGCGAGTTCTATTCAGAATTGTAGTCCCTTTTCTGAACTAAAGGACCTACCCTAACGAGAACCCATAAAGTGTTCCCTTTGGAAAAGAGCAAGTACATTCTGGAGTAAATTCAGATAAAAAAAAGGCAGAACTTATGGGTCATTCCAGAGACTCAGCCAAATTCTCCAAACAGCTGCAGTAGCAACCGTTAATACAGGTAAAAGAAAAGAACCACAGCAGTAGCTATGATTCACATAGGGATAGAAAGTCTCCTCACTTAGAGCAAGGATAATAGAAGAAAAATCACTGCTAGCAATAGCTTAGGGTAACGTGAACTAGCACCATAAAGTATAAGGGGCAGGGTAGGAGTTCATAGAATGCCTTGACTCTCTAGCTAGAAACAGATAATATATAGAAAAGCTACTAAACGTTGCAGGCCAATGTGTCATCAATGTCCAATGGAGAGAGATCTTAGGATGGTCTGTCGTCTTTCTCCTCGATTCCCACGGTAAACTTCCATGTCATCATGAAGTCACTCATATGTGGCTACAGGTTATTCCAAAATGATACATCTGCGAAAGTTCTCATGAGAACCTTTTTGCAAGCCTATTCTATTAGCTACTTAGTATCTCATTGTGTAATAACAATGAGTTGTTCTATGAAATGAACATTTCAATCAGGTATATCCTGGATGGATAATGACATTTAAGCTACAGCAAGCTTTTCGTTCATTAATACGCTTGTTCATTATGAATATGTGGCAAAGGAAACAATCTAAATACAGTGAAATCCTATGGTATGGAGAAAACGAAAATTCAGGAAACAGCACATTTCACAAAGAAGTCAGGTTCTGTAGTTCATTTATAACGTTAGATTATCTTTTGCAAAAAGCATAGATATTGCTAAAGGGATAGAAGGGACTGAAAGAATAGTGAGGCCTAGCAGTGCAAGAACAAAAGAAATTAGAGCTTTCTGCAGAAATAAAACGCATTTTAATTTTTGCACGTTTAATAGAGGCACATTTTCCTAACATCAATTTTATTATGCATTTTTATGTTCATGTAAGGTGCAATTCTATATTGATGGGTGGTAAATATTTCGTAAAATGTATCAGCTTCCTCAAAAGCAATTGTAGAAGGTGAAAATATTCACCTCAGTGACCTTTCAAGAAGCAAAGGTAGAGTGTCTGGATTGCAAAACTGCAACAGTGGAGGAACAAATGATAAAAAAGAGTTCAGAGACATGATCTTAAAGGCCTTAGAAATTCTGGATACTAAAATAGAGGTGCTAGAAAATGTTCAATAAGCTCCTAAGATGCGTGTACTTGGCTACCCATCTGCTAACCCTGAAACAATAATTTTGAAAGAGATGCAGGTGTTTTTCAGTGAGTAATGATGTAGGTGAGCTATGTAAGAGTGCAAATAAAATCGCCGTGAGGGAAACGGCATTGAACCACAACTCCCAGCAGCCCCGGGTCCGGCGCAGCGGGAGCAACGCAACCAACGCGCCCGGCGGCGCATTTAGAGAAGGGCACGCCTCTCGCCCCGCGAGTCGCGCGCGGGAGCTGCCCGGGAGAAGCCCGGGACAAGGGCGGGACAGTCTGTGACAGTCCGGGACTGGTAGAGGCTGGGCTGTGCCACGGCCTTTTGAACCTCCAGATCGGGATACCCTGCTGAACTGTGAGTGCTTAACCCTTCAGTTTGACCATGACTAAACTGCATTCATCCAAATTGCCAACCCCCGCTGCTACTATAGAAAACTATATGGTTAAAGTTGTATCCAAAATAAACTCAGATCGTCGTATGTCGCTGGGTCGCGCCAGTCCACCTGTCTCACCAATAAGTTGCGTCGCTCCACCAGAGCAAACCGACCCACTCCCAGAGGGGTCTTCTGGTGCTCATTTGGGAGGGGACCTAGTCATAATTGCCCTAACACAACCTATTTCAGAGGAACCTAACAACTCCCTGCCGTCCACACTGATAGATACAACCCATACACAACCAACTACATCTCCGGTTTCTTCGCCAGCACCCTCTCAAGTGTCCTCCCCTGCTCGTAGAATAGTCAGGGCTTGTAGAAGTACACAGAATAAACGTGTAGTGTACCACAGAGCAAAAAAGGTGGTTACCACCGCTGACAAACCAAAGTCCACTGCTGACACTCATAAAGAGCATGACACGGCCACTCTGACTATAGATCAATTTGATTCTCTGGTAAACATGTTCACGCTTAAACTGGAAGATATGATCAGGCCATTGGCAGATAAAGTGGAATCGGTCTCTCTAGAAGTTTCTAGATTAAGCACACTCCTGACTCCTCACATAGTAGCACCGCAAAACTTGGGTGCGATTAGCAAAACTCATAAGGGTCTTGCTGCCCCAAGTAAAGGGGAAGGGGCTAAACTAGACCAGGTTGCCAAGGAAGTGTCCAAACTGGAGGTCCTCCTATCTACTCATCTATCTTCCACAAAAACAGTAAGGTCCACCAGTCCAGATGAGATGGTGAAGGAGGTGAGAGCTAGCACAGGTTGTGGGGTGAGTAAAATCTCGCTCCCAGCTGCAATTAGTGACCAGCCTCCCATTAAGACACCTGTTACTCACCCAACATTGCGAGTCAATACACAGGTTAACACCATAGGAGAACCTACTGGGCGGACGGGTGGAAAGCAAAAACCTACAGTCAATCTCCCACCCGATTGTGCACCTTACATAGTTGTGTTAACTAATGTTTCAGGAACAGATTCGCATCCACATGATGCCAGAGGTGAAACGCGTGATTCTTTAAATCATAAAGTAATAGCCTGGTTAAGTAAATATTGTGGCTTTCCTGTTGCCTATTGTAATGACATCATATCGACACGAAGAGTGGGCTGGATAGGCAACTCAAAAAAGCTTAGTAGGGGAGACTGTGTTATTGTAAACTTCAGGCACCCTCAGCATGCGGCAACCGCTTTGCTAAGGGCAGCCTCTTTGCCATCGACAGACAATTCTGTATGTGCCTGCCCTCTGGGGTTCTTTTATAACCACCTAAATGAAACCATGAAACCACAAGTTGCTCGTCATTATCCACTAACATCTCCCTTTGTGAAAAGCACAACGCCACATGCCTACTCTGGTCATCACAACCCAATACCTCAAGAGTCTTACTGTTATAATCTATGTAGACCAAATTTTCCACCTGAGCAAATTCTGCCACTGTTCAACCGGTTTGCTCCTTTAACATCTTTGGAGGTAAATGATTGACTGGCAAACAACCCATAGTTCCACGCACAATCATGTAGAATAATGACTTGGAACATTGCTGGATTAAGGGGCAAAATGGGGAATGAAATCTGGATTGACTGTTTAAAAACTTTTGACATTGTGGCCTTACAGGAAACATGGGACCAATCGAACTGTTTTTCGCTCGACGGATAAGTACATTTCTTTATCCCTGCCATAGGTAGTCGGGCGGGAAGATCTAAAGGTGGTCTACTAAGTCTGTTTAAAATAGAGTTAAAAGGAAAGTTGACTCAGCTTGACTCAGGATGTAGCAATTGTTTAATTGTGGAAATGAATACCCCAGATTCTACTAGTATTTTATTTATAAACTTTTATAATGCCACTGCAAACTATAGCACCAGACTTAATCTGGACCAGCTAGATAAAATTTTGTCAGTCTATACAACTACGGTAATTTGCTTTAAGATAATTCTCTTAGGCGACTTCAATATTCACCCGTGTAATTACCCATGTGCCAATTCAGTAGAAGAGGGTCCTCCATGTTCTGCAGTAGCGCATTTTGAACACACAAAAAGGGGGGAGGCTCTTGAAGAATTCTTGGCAGCGTGGAACCTGTACGAATCAAGCTGCAGGGGGGGGGTTTGATTGTCCCTTCTTTTAAAGGTATAGGTGATGGTACAGTTATTGATTTTATCTTTATGTCCTGTTATATTTTAGGAAAGGTATTAAAGTACAGAACAGAAATCTCAGTCTTTAGCGATCATAATCCAGTCTTACTGGAGGTTCTGTCTAGGGTTTTTTTTATCATTTAAAACAGCGTCCCACAAGGGTGGTCAGGAAGTGATCCCGACAGATCAGGGTCGCAGATTAAAATGGGCAAACATAAATCCAGAGGCAGTTATACAGGACGTATTGAATAAGGCGGATGATGATGTAGCGATGTGTTTAGACTCTCAGGCTGCTACTGAGCAAGTGATTAGTTCATTTGACAGTATTTGTAAACAGATCAACCAGAGCTTAATGGTGGTTAAGGGCCGCCCACAAAACCGGGCCAATAGATGGTTTGATCACTCTTGCTCAAAGGCACATGCTGATCTGTTAAAGGCCCTAAAGTCTGATCCAAAAGATCGCGCATTAGTAGCCAAGCTAAGAGCAACCTATAAAAAGGCTATACAAAGCAGAAAAAATGTACTAAAAGATAATGCTTGGTCACAGTTACTAGATCCAGAGGTTTTAAAAAATAGTTCTCAATTCTGGAAAGTAGTAAATCAACCCCTATTCGCTCCGGTAGAGAATAGTGCCCTTGAATCCAACGTTGCTGACGAGGCTTGGATTATGCACTTTAGTAACATATACTCTAGTACCACTCCTCAAGAGTCATTATATATGACGAAAGAGAGAGTTGAGGGTTATTATGTTACTTTCGAGGTCACAGAAGTAGAAAGGGCAATAGACGAAATGCAGAAAAATAAGGCACCTGGCCCTGATGGGGTTCCTGCAAATATTTTTAAGTGCGACTCAAAATTATGGTCAAAAATCCTGAGCAAGGTCTTCAATGTATTAAATTACAGGAATATTCCATCATCCTGGAAAGAGTCTATCATCGTCCCAGTATTTAAGAAGGGGGATCGGTCAGACCCAGCGTGTTATCGCCCAATCTCTCTAATAGATTCATCTGTCAAAATCCTGGTGCGGGTCATCCTGCGCAAATTGCAGAATTGGCTCGATGAGAAAGGGATTTTATCTAATGTCCAATATGGATTCCGATCCAAAAGAAGTACTTTGGATCAGTGTCTCAACTTACAACTGTTAGTGGACAAATACACTGTTGCCAGGGAGGGGTCCTTATATTTAGGTTTTATGGACCTTTCTTCGGCCTTTGACCTCCTGAATCGCTCGAAACTCTGGCAGATCCTAATTGACCTAGGCCGTGATCCAACATTGGTAAACTTCCTGGCGGATTTACACTCTGGCCTGCGGGCCTCCGTTAGGGTGTACACAGAGGGGCGTTGTTCTAGCCACTTTCATTCAGAAAGGGGGAGTCAGGCAGGGGTGTATCATGGCCCCTCTCTTGTTCACGATCTATATAAACGCCCTTGAACCGGTGCTTAAGGAGGTGATGGCAGACATACCACATGCAGGAGATCAGGGTATACCGGTTCTCTTGTATGCGGACGACGCTGTCCTTCTATCACGAACTGGGGTGGGGCTTCAACGCTTGTTGGATGCATTCAGAGTTTTTATGAACTCATTAGACCTTAAAATTAATGTACAAAATCTCAAATCATGATAACAGGGAAAGGTTGTCAAAAGAAAAACGTGAAAACCTTCTTCTGTGACAGAGAGGAACTCAGCAGAGTACCCACATTCCCGTACCTAGGTATTATCTTTGAGGAGAGGTGGAATTGGGGCACACAGATTAAAGCAAGAAACACTGCCTTTGCAAGATCCTCTATGGCCATTATGGCCCTTTAGTAAAAAGCTCGGGGGAAGGCCCATTGAAGCCCTGTTAAATATTTATAAAGCAAAGTGTTTGGCGGTAGCGACATATGGTTGCTCACTATGGGGATACAGTGCTACGGACTGCTTGCAAATCACTGAAAATAAATTCATGAGAACAATTTTATCAGTACCGCAGTCAACCCCCTCTTTTTCGGTGCATTCAGAGCTGGGCGTCGGTTTTATTACGGATTTACTAAAGGTAGCGCCGTTAATAACCTGGCTGAAGACCTGGCTAAACGCAGAACTCTCCCTGAATCACTCCATACTCAGGGACTGTCTCCGCTTAGACAACGCAAACAAAATTAAGTAGTTATCTTACGTTAAACAAGGTTTTCAGAATATCGGAAGACCAGAGCTCTTCCTTGTGCCAGAAAATATAACCGTAAAGGATGTAGCTTTAACAAAGGTGGCAATGCTACAGAGGTTGTCTTTGTGCAGAGAAGAGAAGGAGCTCAGAACAACAACCGTTAGATCCAATTTTATGGTTTCAAATCCCCCAGGTCCTGAGCCCTACCTGGTTTTAGTCAACAGACCTTATCATAGATTTCTTTTAACGCGTTTCCGTTTAAATTTCATTTACCTGAATCTAGGTCAACTAACAGTATGGTGTACCTCTGATCAAGCGCCTCCGTGCTCCTGTGATAATTTTTCAAAGCAGGATACAATGCATTTTTTAATGTTCTGTGGCCATTATATGGCTGCAAGGAGGACGTTTCTTGTCCCCATCCTCAAGGAAGCAGGGTTTATTCAGGTAAGGCCTGCTCTCCTATATTTACAACTATTAAGCAGTCCCAGGGTCATCTCTCATGTTGCTAGTTTTTTGGTGTGGGCTGCCAGGGAGAGAAAAAAGATAATGAAACTCCACACTTGACCGTATTTTTATAATTCATGCACTTTATGTACACAGTGTGTTTTTTAAATATGGATGGGATAGTACCTACTTTGTATATGTATTGACTTTTTTTTCTAACATTTTTAATATTTATGAAATTTGTGAACTTTTTAATAATGTAACTGTAATTTATATATTGATCATCACTGTCTTTTTATGATATTGAATTATCGAATAAAGTAATTTGACTGACTGACTGAGTGCAAATAGGCTCTCATCCAAATCGTAAGGGTTGAAAGTGAACGGTTGCACCATTGTTGTAAACTAACAAAGACCTTTGGGGGAGCCCATCTCTGTCAAGCGGTCTCTACGTTGACCTTGGTCATTTCACGCAAGAAACATGACAAGAATTCCATACAATGTGCACAGAGGTCCAAGACCTCGGGATTACTGGAGTGATAGGACACTCTACCATGCAAAAATATGGCATGCCAATGACTTGTATCTTCTCCAAGGCTATAGCGATGTGATCTTTTGCAGATTGTCTTACGCTAAAAACTGGGGGCTAATAGCAAATCTTGTACTCTGTCCACTTGAAGGATCTCTTTGCTTCACCGGATTATACCAATAGTCAAGAGTGGAACGAAGTGACATGGCTTAAGGGAAAATTTCAAGGTGTTCCTGTTTTGCCCATGTTCTTTCTATTTCCTCCTTTCCCTTTGATTGCCCCTTCATGTGGTATGGGTTACATTTGGAACATTGCTCCTAGAGTGATTAGCTAATTCTAAAATGAAGTAATGCTACCTATGAGCTGCTGACTGAGATGATTCCTTCTTTGACTGACAGCGGTGGAAGTTTCAAACTCCACAATATTAGTTTTGTTGGGAAATATTCAACACTAAAATACCCTCTTGTATGACATTCAGAAGAAACCTGTAAAACCCTTCATGATCACTTCAAAAATTGTCCCAAAAGAAGTATATTTCTAACTTCAGACCATTCACCACCTTCCCTTGCTTGATAAAGTGATTGATATATGAACTTAAGATCAACTGAATGCCTTTCTATATAATCATAACCTACTCGACCCTTATGACTCAGAATTTCATAAAGCGTCATAGCATGGAAACCCCCATGTAAAATTATTTAAGGACATTTACTCTAGTACTGATAATGGGGATGTCTTCCTACTTAATCTCCTTGATTTAAAGCAAATTTTGATATGATAAACCATCAAAAATGAATTAGCTCATTTGATCAATGCATGAAGATAAAATGCACAGTACTACATTCTCATTTGATCTCTCAAATTGAAATCATCTAGTAGAACTGGGGCAATTTCAACTCTGACATATTCCTATGCTTTGTAGTGTTCCTGAATGTCCATCCTAGCCCCTCCGCTTTAAAAAAACACACACAGACGCAGTCACCCAGTCACCCACCCACCCCCTCAATACACAGTTACATATACCAGCATTCCTGCAGGTTTGTGCTACAGAGGAATATCGCAGGCCAATGATTATAACCCATTCAACCACAAATGCACTTTTATGGCAAAGTCTAACAAGCATTGGCATAGCCAATAGGTCTTGCCTTTGGGACCTTAAAAGTTGACTACTGTTAACAACATTTGCACAAAAAGACACTAGAGCTGTAGAGACCTACCTTTCTAGGTAAAGAAAAGACAGTCCAAGCATACGTAAATACAGACTGAAATGACACAACCTAATCCCTGATGGAAGCCTACACCTTGTGGGGCAATCCTTTATTGCCTGTGCCAAAGTTACAGTTTACAGGAGGGACGGGAAATAGTGGAGAACAAAGAGGCAAGTGTAAGATTTATTCAGATGTTCAGGACAAGCGCAACTCAGCCAATGAACACACCGTCACATAGAATTCTCCTCAAAATACAACATTCCAGGCCAGTGGCACGAGGGCAGCCCCAAAATACAGAAAAAAACGATAATATGACTGCCACCCAATAGACACAGTTTATAAAGATGACATACAGATAATAAGGCAGGCCCCCATTCCCTTTAATCGCAGAGATACAATTAGGAATGCAAATGGATACATAGCTAAACCGTTCGCTTCAAAAACAATTTACCAGTACTTATTTAAGAGTACTGTAAACTGAGTGGTATGCGGACTTATGTTGAATAACCAAGGCTACTGGAAATATGAGAGTTAAAGGCTGCTTTTCAAATAATTATGGTTTTGCCACCTAATCCATCATCATCTAGGTTTTATTTATTTATTTTTTAATTTTATAAAGCGCACAGCTGCCCCAGCGTTGGGGTGTCCCGGCGCTGGCCGTGGAGAGGGCAAAAACAATACATAACAATCTAAAAAGTAACGGTATATCCTGTTACACACTACACTGAAGGGAAGAGAAAAGTCTTGATAGCTTTCCTAAAAGCAAGTAGGCAGTCAATAGCACGAATATGTTCGTGCAGGGAATTCCAAAGCTTGGGCGCGAGGTAGCTAAAAGAACGTCCACCCATCCGGGAAAGCCTAACTCTAGGCACAACCGCCAGATGTTGCTCTGCGGAACTAAGCCGGCGAGATGGAACGTAAAGGGTTAGCATGTTGCCCAACAGGGCAGGACTAGCGGATTTCAGGATCTTAAAGGATAGACACAGTGTCCTAAAATGAATACGCTTTTCAGCGGGAAGCCAATGCAGCCTCCAGATAGTACTAGTGGCAGAGCAGAAGCGTAGAAGACCCACCAAGGCTCTGGCAGCCACATTTTGGACACGCTGCATTCTGAGTATTTCCGCCTTATTCGCCCCCAAAAGAAGGGAGCTCGCATAGTCCAGGCGAGATAGAATAGTCGCCTGGACGATCAGTTGTCGTATTGGTGGATCGAAATACTTCAGAATGGGTCGAAGGCCTTGAAGTACTTTCAACTCAAACAAATTAATATTGTCTTTAAATACTGCTACCGGTGTTGCTGCTCAGTGTTACATTTCAGTTATTTGTTGCTGTATTTAGGCTATAACCCCATTAACCTAATGGTAATGAGGTGAAACATTTTCCCAGGAAGTGTTAACGTTGTGAAAAATCACAAAATAGTGAAGTATACTACCACAAAATGTGCAGCATACATTTCCCTTTTCTTGCCGCATAATTCTGCCTTCCCCTACCATATAATTCCAGTGATTCTGTGCATTATCTATAACCAACTGCACCAGTTACAACTAGCTCTACAAAGTAACTCTGGGCTCCACAGAGTTGCATGTAGTCCGTTAGCACAGCACTTCAATGCCTTGTCCGAGGTAGTGTTATGTAAATCTACAACCGATTAACATAACGATAAGGATGAAGGTGAACCGTGAACAGGCAGCAAATGTGAGGCTGTACATTTATGAGGCATAGGTCAGACATGTAGAAACCTGGCGCGACACAATGCACAGAGAAACTGGACACTGAACGCAAAAAATGCCAACCCTGATTGGAAAGAGGAGAATGTTTACATTCCATTGATGGCATTTCCAACTTCATACATTCGTCATGCTTGCACACGTGTTACCCTCAGTCTTATGAGTGTTCCCAAGGTAAAAGGCTTGTGAAGGTTGTGGATCAGATGTTCACAATCGTGCAACTCTTTAGCTCTTTACTTTGACTTAATCCCTTGTTACTCTAAGTGTCACACCTTTGGTAGTAGAATGTCACCCCCAAGTACACTGAAACAATGAAGATGTCACAAATAAGCAATCTGGCACCTTGGCAGCTATGCGGTTGTCAGTGCATCAAAACCGCACCACCCCCCTAGGCAGCTCGTGCCGGGTAGTCCGTCAGCTAGTCCAGGTATTTAGTTTAACCCACAGCAGACATGTACATGTACTCTTGTTCTGTAGGAGACTATAAGTCCCAGCATGCACGCTTCTTCTGGAACAGCACCAGTTCATGGTTTCCAGATTGCTGCACTCGAAGTTTACTAGTCGGCACTGAAAGTGAAAGTGTGTGCTACAGGGGAGTGGGCTCTGTCTGACCTGCCCACCCGTGGCCAAAGCAGCACCACTCAACCCCGCAGCAGAGCCCACTACATGAGCGGCTGTGGCACGGCGGGTCAGAGCCACCATCCTCCCCACGAGACCCGACTCCATGGGTGCGGAGGCCGAGCAAGGTGACTTCATCCAGGTGCATGACGACCACCTGTCATGACATGAACAAAGGTTACCACTAACCTGATCAGCCGGGTACAGCGGGAGCGATGACTGATGCTGTATTTCTCCTACCCTTATATGGAACCACCTGCGAGTATGCAGAAAACTCAACAGATTATACAATAACAGGGGAAGGGGAAGGGGAAAAAAGGGACAAACGAAACATTAAAGATGCAGCAGCTTGGTAAATCAATGAAGCTTTGGCTTGGAGTATGTTGATCTCACTCTTATGGTAGCTCGTACTTCCAGCATATGAGACATAATATAACACACATAAATTCCTACACAGTTTCTCGGTTCTATCAATGTGAAAGTGCGAAGCTACTCGTACATCTTATGCTACCGCAATCATGTCACACAAAAAAGGATGCAAAAATGGAAAAGTAAAGAAAACAAACAATGTTTTTATCACTTCCTACAGTGGTAAAAGTACTAGCAGTGTCACAGAGATTGTTTATAATCAATAATCATATAATAGTGAACTTATCTGTAACCAGGCGTGCCTCTGGTAATGATGTCTGGGTCTTACTGCTATCCCAGGAAGATTTCTGTGTTCATTAGAGCCAGCCAAGAACACCAAACGGTAATTGCTCCAACTATGAAATGCGAGCCTTTCAATCGGCTCCTATGCGTTCAGTAATACAAACCAGACTTGATCAAAGTAAACGCCAAAATAGTTCAATACAGTTCAGCGCTGCCATGCGCTTTCAGAAGTAGATATCAGCACACAATGAGGCCTCTGATGTTTCTTTCTGCCCTCGAAGTATTGTTGAAATTGATTACAGTTCAGCGTACACCCGCGCTGTAAACAAATGTTGCATGTGCTCACGAAATGTGGTTGCTGTTCCTAGCGCGGGAATGCACTCCAGACTCACCGCATTGTAGAAAACGAAGGTACCTTCGTTCGCTTCCAAGAATCCGAGGTCACTTCTAGTGAGAGGTTACTCTCAGCTAACAGAGCGGAAATGCGCTTTCCAAACAAAAGGTTTCACAAGCAAAAATTCTGCTTCACACGGCTGGAGACAAGCGTCTCGTTCGTAGCTTCACTGCAACAGGAACTCCGATATCAGGTGACAAGCACCTGATAGTACTCCAGGGAGAGTTTAAGTAGGAAAGATAGAAGAGGGGAGAGGGGTCAACTCTCAGCTAAGCATTATGGGATATGTAGTCTCTGCATTAATTCCCCATACATGCTATATGTACCTACTGCGCCCTGGGTAAAATGTGACACCAACTCAGAATGAAGGCAGGTGCGTTTGGGCCCGCCTCATCCTCTCGGTGGAGCAAAGGGGGAGACGCCTTCGAGCGCTCAAGGTTCCTGCTTCCATGCCTCAGTAGTTTACCCAAGCCAGCTTGCATCCTGGTACTTGTAGTCTTTTTTGAATCCCTTTATCAATATACCTCTCATGTCTGCAATGGAGAAATCCCCGATCTCGGGTGGTGAAGGGGAAGTCTGGGCGTCACTTTCAGCCTTTTCATTGCCCCGTTGTCTGCGGCGGTTGTATATTTTTGGGAACAATAGTACATTGTGTATTTTACTGTTCTTTGAGGAGGGGTTAGACAGCCCTTCTTGAACCATGTTAGCTTTCATTGGAAAGTAAAGCTAGCGCCTTCCATCGATCCTGCCATGCAACTTGAACATTTTTCGAGACACAGTATGGACTTTTTTTAGAAAAATCCATCTTACATTGACTTGTAATTTCATTTTTCGACTCTTTAAGAAAAGTCCCAGAGTATCTATAGAATATACCAGTAGGTAGTACCTCATCTAACTGTACTTTTGTTTCTCAACTCCAGAAGGATAAACGTTGCATCAACACTGCTGGGCTACACAATCCAGTGAGGCAGACGGAGATCTCAACCTGAGGCCCTGTCCGAGTGAGGGTGCTCCGAAACCACGCTGGTAGGTAGATGGTGCTAGGGGCGGCTGGCTCTCGGTGGACAGGAGTACATTAAAGTAGCACTAATGGGCCGCACAGAACACTGCTGCAGGCAGAACGGTGATACCTTATCAGCTGCAAAAGGAGATGGCCAGATACTACAAGGTGGACAGCAGGAAAGTCCATCAGAGCAGCTCTACTTTCAAGTCTGCAAGGCAGCGTAACTAGGCGCTCCGCAGCCACACAAGTGGTGCTCTAAGACCTATGAGCAAACAGACAACGAGTCACGGCAGGCACGGGGGTAATATTCTCACAATCCTGCAGGCTGAGGGGTGATACTTTCTGCCGAAGGGTGAGCCTGCAAGTTCAGACCACCCAGCACTGTGATTTCTGTGAAATGTGCATTCCTTGTCAGACGAGCGTGTTCCGACCCTGCCGGAATGGAAGCCTGCTGGGAGCTGCCCGGGAAGCAGCAGCAAAGAAGACCGGGAGCAGACAGGAAATGGATAATGGAAGTATAGCAGAAGGGCAGGAGCAGTGGGTGAAAGAAGAGAGGAGGGGGTGTAGAGAAAAGGAAGATGAGAAGACCAGGATTACGTAGGGAGGAAGAGAAAGAAGACAAGACAAAGAAAAACAAGTGTGCGTGGCAGCAGGGGGCGGGGAGAGAGGAGGGGGCCTGGCAATTCACTTGCGGTAGTGAGCGGCTGGTACCGTGATAATTGATAACATATGGCGCCTGCCGCTCGCTACCGCTAGTGAATCGCCAGACGTGCATGTGTTGCCATTAGAACTAATGCAATGCGTGCACCTTTGTGCAGTGAAAGCTATGCCGATGACTAAAGGTCTCTCTCCTATGCAGCGCATGCACTCTGCGTAGGCGAGACCTAACAAGGGCCAGCACACGAAGATGAGATTCAAAAAGTCTTTATTTTATTGCATCCACCATAAAAGTGCATCATGCTGTTAGGTAAAGAGTTTATGTGAAAACAACCATTGTCAAACCCAAAATGCTCTGCTTAGAACGCAATAGAAATGGAAAACATTCCTGTGACCTCAGTCAGAAGCATGAAAGACATACTTTAGACCTGCTTTGTGAACAGACTATTTGAAGCACATATATATGAAAGAATCAGTAATGACATATTGTGTAAAATGAGACAAAACAAAACCATTTTAGAAAAAGGGTCCAAGGGATATATATTTTAAAGACCCACACCTGATTTTATCCACAGCACAACTGAATGTATAACACACGAAACACAGGGGGTCTGCCAGCCCAATTGGACGTTTTGTGTATTTTGGTGGACCAAATCCTAATACAGCAATAAGGTGCGGAGCTGAGTGTCCCACTGATCAGGGGACCAGCCTCATTTGCACCAGGGTTTGGCCAAATGATAGGACTGATCATTGAGTCTATTTTGATGGAAACCCTTTACAATCTGTTGTGGATTAATCAGCCATATACGAATAATCGATGATGTACCGGTCTCCTCTATGCATGTAGTTTTCACCTTTTTCTCCTCTTTTCTTATTAACACGTCGTTTCTGTGTGATAAAGATATTTAGAGATCCTGTGGACTCAGTATCGACAGAGTAGCCTCTCAATTGGGCTGGCAGACCCCCTGTGTTTCGTGTGTTATACATATTGTGTAAAATAGCAATCAACATTTCTACAAAGTTTCCATTTTTTTGCCTAATGTGATAGAAAGTCGGAATTTGGAACTCATTTTTTCTATAAACATACTTTGGCAATATTTGTATGCGTAATCCTAGTGCACTGTGGAAGACATAGCTCCATTGTTTTTCTAACCAATCTGGCACCTCAATGATGTGCACTTTCACTGAATTTGATAATAGTAATAATACATGGTGGAATCATGAAGAAAGGACAAGGGGACCCTACTCACAAGGAACCTGAGTGGTTAAATTATTTCCAGAAACAATGGTTCCAGTGGAATGATAAGGCTGTATATAAATAATGGGATGCACAATCGCAATGGGAAAGGTTAAAGTAACGGCAGAGGAAGAAGAACCATGTACACCTTTGATTTGTTCTCTCCCCAATCCCATCATGAGAATTGCATAACTGGGTGCCATGTTTGGTTCCATGGCAGTGCTGCATGTTTATCTATATAACTTCTCTTGCATAAAAAGTTGGTTCGGTTCCAAGCAGAATTTTAACATCATCTTTATCGTCTAATTATGTGGTAAATACTGTATAGCTCTCTTATAAAGAGAGTATTCACATGTTGTAAGACCATCCTGATGTCTGATACTGGTGTAAAATGATGTTACATCTACATCTATTATCTCTGGCTGCCATAGGTTGTAATGAATTTTCAACATAAATTCGGTATTGTCTCTGTGGTACGATGGTAAAAATAGGACATGTAGCTGTAAGAAATAATCCACAAATTCACATGTAGTTTTCTAAGTAGTTATCTATTGAGCACACAATGGGATATCCTGGTGGGTTGGTTGTACTTTCATGAATATTTGATATATACTATCCATTTTTAAAAATTG